>NC_084838.1:82899467-84141967 GCF_033115175.1 Lepus europaeus | reverse complement strand
TTTGATATATATTGCTTTCGCTACATCTCGTGTGAATTGGGTTATTGTTGTGAGCTAGCCTGGGAACCTGAACACTAGTTAGAATATTAATACTGAAATCATTTGTGCCAAAGTGATTGGCAAGGAGAGGTATAGCTCACACCAACATAATTATTAAACATTTCTATATAGGCCTAGGAAATAAATATGAGGGAATGAATACTGCTCTTCCTCAAAACTTCTCAAGGGCTGGCATTGGAGGAAATGCAATTGGTCCTCTCTATACATGGATTCTGCAATTATGATTCAACCAAATGCAGAAAATATTTTTAAAAATAATTGTGTTTGTACTGAACATGCACATTTTTGTCATTATTCACTAAACAATGAAGTATAAAGAACTACATAGCATTTGCATTGACTAAGTATTATAAGTAGTCTGGAGGTACTTTAAAGTATATGGAGGGAAAAATACACAGGAGGATGAGTGTAGGTTACATGCAGATACTTTGGTGTTTTATACAAATGACTTAGCATTCATGAACTTATGGTATCATCAGGGTCCTGGAACCAAGCCCCTGAGGATATTGAGGGACAACTTAATCTTTGTCAGAAATTCCTAAGTTGGCTGTTCAAATGGCCTCTATTAAAATTTCTGTCTCAAATCATGTGAACTGTTACATTTCAAGGTATTTTCTCCTACTTATAGGCACCATTATAGCAGCCGTATACACTGACTTTAAAACAGAATATTTTGAGGATGAGTATTTGGGGCAGAGGCTAAGATGCCACTTGGGATGCCCACATCCCATATGAATTCTGGCTCTGTTTC
Source organism: Lepus europaeus (assembly GCF_033115175.1). Lineage (NCBI taxonomy): Eukaryota > Metazoa > Chordata > Mammalia > Lagomorpha > Leporidae > Lepus > Lepus europaeus. The sequence continues at coordinate 84,141,156 of NC_084838.1, read as the reverse complement.
CACTTCCAAGTTCCTGTGAATGGACAGTGGACACCCTGGGGTTCAGTAGCATGTCGTTATTTGGGGGGAAAACAATTACATTAGAATATTTTCCAAGTGCCTTCAAAATGGTCCAGACTTCTTTTTGTTTTAAAATATTTGTTTATTTGTTTGCAAGGCTGAGGGGAAGACAGGGAGTGGGAGGGAAGGAGGGGGGAGAGAGAGAGAGAGAGCGAGAGAGCACAAGAGCTAGTTCATTATCCAAATGGTTTACAGCCTGGGCTGGGCCAGACCAAAGCTGGGGGCCAGCAACTCTATCTAGGTCTCCCATGTGGGTAGCAGGGATCAAGCACTTGAGCCATCATCTGTTGCTTCTTAGGTATGTTAGCAGGGAGCTGGATCAGAAGCAGAAGAGCTGGAACTTAAATCAGCTCCGATATGGGCATCCAAAGTGGTGGTTTAACCCACTGCACACGACACTGGATCTCAAAATTGTCTGCATTTCTAAGGAATAATAGTGCTGCTGTTGAGTACTGTCTTGTAGTTTGCATTGGTTTCATTGGTGTTTCCTTTCCAACTAGGCACATAAATAACACTGCATAGTGTTTGCTTGTTACATCACCTTTTATCCCCAGATCTTTAAAAATAGATTTGTCATTGTAACTCAGACCCTAACCCTAGATAGGCAGTTATATATTTGCTTTGTTGTATTGACAAAAACATTCATTTTAGCAGCTTGTGTTGGTTCTTTTACAAAGCAAAAATAATCAAGAGTTTATAGATACAAATTTCTCAGCTCTTTACTAAGAAAAATAATCTTCCTGGCATTCCATATAACTGTCTTTCAGATAGAGAGACAGATAAAATCCCCCACATTCACAAAGAAAGAGCTTCCTAATGTTGAGGCAGATAGCCAGTATAGATTTTGTCTTCCACTAAATCTTCCTTTTACATGCAGGGAGCTCCTCTCATATTTGAGTATTTGCTTCCTGAGTTCATCCAATATTGCTGAAATGGCCTTTGCTGCAATCTAATTTCATTAAATTTCAGACTCTTTATTTAATAGGTTACCTCAGGTGAGGTATTTAAGCTTTATAGCCTCAAATTTCTCATCTGTAAAATGAGTATTATAAAATACAACCTGAAAAAGGGTTGTTTTCAGGATTTGGAATACTTCAAAAATGTTGTCAACCTGTCACTCAAAGTGCTTGATTGGATAGATTGCTGTTGTTTTCTTACCTGTGTGTCACTGCTTTGGAAAGGTTAAGAGAGTTCCTTTGAGAATCTTGTTCTGTTCACTCTGTTGATTGTTACCTTCACTGTGCAGAAGTTCATACAATCAACAGACTAAACAGATAATCTATAGACTAAAGGGGTTAATAGCCAAAATATATGAGAAACTCAACTCAATAGCAAAAAAATCAAATAATCCAATTAATAATGGCAGTAGATCTAAGTAGACTTTTTCCCAAAGGAAGGCATACAAATGGCTAACAGATACATGAATAAAAATGATCAACATCACTAATGATTAGGGAAATGCAACTAAAAATCACATTGAGATATTCCTTCACTCTCGTTAGATTCGTTGTTATTAAAAGAGACAAAAGATAAGAAATGCTGGGAAAAATGTGGAGAACAGGGACACTTTGCACACTGTTGGTGGGAATGTAAATTAGTACAGCGACATGGAGGTTCCTCAAAAAACTAAAATAGAACTAGCATATGATCCAACAATGGAGTGGGAATGTATGTATCCCAAAGAAATGAAGCTACTCTGTTGCACAGATATCTGTTCTCCCACATTTATTGCAAACATTATTTGTGGTAGCCAAGAAATGAAGGCAACCAAGTGCCCATCCACTGATCAATGGATCAAGAAAATGTGGCCCATATATACAATGGAATAGTACTCAGCCATAAAAAAGGATAAAATCATGTCATTTGCAACAATGTGGATGGTACTGGAGGTCATTATGTTAAGTGAGATAAGCACAGCACAGAAAGACAAGTATAGCATGCTCTCATGTGGAATCTAAAATATGAACTTATGGAAGTTAAAAGTATAATAGTGGTTACTAGACACTGGGGAAGGGAGGAGAAAGAAGGGATAGAGGAGGGATGATTAATGGATACTAAGTTATAGTTAAACAGGAATAAGAAGTTCTGGGGCTCTGTTGCACAGAAGGGTAACTATCAATGATGTTAATGTATTATATAGTTCTCTCTAAAAAGAAGGAACCTAGAAGATAGGATTTTGAATGTTTTTATCATATAGAAATATTAAGTGAGAAGACAGATGGTTTTTTCTGATTAGACATCACACAATATATACATGTATTTAAACATATCTCATAAGTATGCATAATTTTATGTCTATTGAAATTTTTAAAAAAGATTTATTTATTTGAAAGGCAGAGTTACAGAGAGAGGCAGAGACAGAGAGAGAGGTCTTCCATCCGCTGGTTCACTCCCCAGATGGCCACAATGGCCGGAGCTGCACCAATCCGAAGCCAGGAGCCAGGAGCTTCTTCCAGGTCTCCCACATGGGTTCAGGGGCCCAAGGACTTGGGCCATCTTCTACTGCTTTCCCAGGCCACAGTAGAGAGCTGGATTGGAAGTGGAGCAGCTGAGTCTTGAATTGGCACCCATATGAGATGCCGGCGCTTCAGGCCAGGGCGTTAACCCACTGCGCCACAGCGCCAGCCCCAGTGTCTATTGAAACTTAAAAATAAAAATAAAAAACCCTCTTTTTAAAGGTTCATTTATTTGGCCGGCGCTGCGGCTCAGTAGGCTAATCCTCCGCCTTGCGGCGCAGGCACACCGGGTTCTAGTCCCGGTCGGGGCACCGATCCTGTCCCGGTTGCCCCTCTTCCAGGCCAGCTCTCTGCTGTGGCCAGGGAGTGCAGTAGAGGATGGCCCAAGTTCTTGGGCCCTGCACCCCCATGGGCCAGGATAAGCACCTGGCTCTGCCATCGGATTAGCGCGGTGCGCCGGCCACAGCGCGCCAGCCGCGGCGGCCATTGGAGGGTGAACCAACGGCAAAGGAAGACCTTTCTCTCTGTCTCTCTCTCTCTCACTGTCTACTCTGCCTGTCAAAAAAAAAAAAAAAAAAAAAAAAAAAAAAAAGAAGGTTCATTTATTTGAGAGGCAGAGGTATAGGGAGAGAGAGAGAGAGAGAAAGAAAGAGAGATATCTTCCAGCAGCTGATTCACTCCCCAATGGCTGGTTCACCTCCCAGGGCCAGGCCAGGCAGAAGTCAGGATTGTGGAACTCCAACTGGGTCTCCAACATGGGTAGCAGGGGCCCAAGCACTTGGGCCATCTTCTACTGTTTTCCCAGGTGCATCAGCAGGAAGCTGGAATGGAAGGATGAAGTAGCTGGGATTCAACAAGGCATTGTGCTATGGGTTGTGGTTATCCCCAAGCAAGAAGTAGGGGAGAGGGGCTTAACCAGCTGCACCACAGAGCCCTCCACAGTCTGCATGTTCTTAAGAGGACCTGGACAAATTATGTTCTACGTGAAGAGTCTGGGGTGTCCTTCCCTGTCCAATATTCATTCTTTCTCTCATCAAATTCATTGATAGGTAGGACAACTTTGACAATACCACTTCTCTGCACAGAATTTTTTTCCCCCTGACTTGACTTACAAGTTTCATTCTGCACATGCCCTTCTACTCCCAATGCCCCCCACCCCCCCACAGTGTTCATCAAGCCAGGCTTGGTTAACAATTGTTCGCTGTAAGAGTTCTCTTTTCTCTCCTGCTTGGCATCATCTTGCTCCTCTCAGCAAATAAAGCTTGTTGTTTATGCTTTAATTATGCAAAGATCACAACCTACCTTTCTTTAATATGCAAGCTTTATGAAAGCAGGGACTATTTCTTATTCATATTTTTGTTTGCACAGTTAAATCAGTGCTTCCCAATTCTCTGTGAAGAATAATCAGCTGGGAAAAAAAGCAATCTGTTGTAGACTGAGATATTTATAAAATGCAATAAAAATGAATGTGAAATTTAAAAAACTGGCTCACAAAACACAAGCATACATATCTTGCCATTATAGTTAATAGATGTACAGTGTTCCTTAAGGTGCTACAATTATCCCTAAATATCAATTTCTATGCTTTTCTCATTTCCCAGTGTAGCAAATAGTTCATGGAGAAGCTTAAGTCCATTGACCACACATTTAATAGCATGGCTATACCTACTGCCATGCAAATATAATAGTTAAGTAAGTAAATTTATGGAACAAATAAATATTTTATAACAGTTTTTCTACTATTGTTTGTTTCAGGCTCCATTCTTTAATAATATAGAATAATAATTTCTTAATTTGTTAAGAATTATTTTATTTATTTGAAAGGCAGTGACAGAAAGAGGGGGCGTAAGAGAGAAAGAGATCTTCCATCAGTTGGTTTACTCCCCAAATGAGTACAACAGTCAGGGCTGCTCCAGGCTAACACCAGGAGACTGGAACCCCATCTGGGTCTTCCACATAAGTGGTATGGGCACAAATACTTGTTCCCTCTTACACTGCCTCCGAGGCACATTGGCAGGAAGCTGAATAGGAAGTGGAGCAGTGTTTCAAGTGGAGGATTAATGTGCTGCACCACAATGCCAGGACCCAGAATAATTAATTATTAATAAGCTATCATGAAATTTGCTCACCTAGGCTTGATGATTTGGGATCTTATTTTGATACATTTAAACAAATTGAGAAATTCAGATATGATGTTCTTTTTGAATGAAAAATGGTGGAATGGGAAAATTGCTGTAAGTCAGAAGTTCAGAGATGTTTCCTACTGAAGAAAAAAAGAAAACCCACTGCCAGACTTCATGATCTGCATTGCATTATTTAATTTCAAGAAATATCTTCTACATTGAAAAGATATACATCACACAATTTACATGGTTAGTCAGGAATTACATCAAAATTTCATTAAACCACATCTAGGGAATTTAAAGGAACTCAAGTAAGTAAATTAAGTGCTGAGTTAATTAAGTTGTTAATTAGTTAATTAACTTATAGTTTTAAGTGTTGCTTTTAACAAACTGACATAATTTCAGTTTTATTTCCCTATATTTAGATGGTCTTCATAGAACTGTAAAAGCTTCAGGGCTTAATTCTTTTTCACAGAGTTTTGAGCCCAATTCTAACATAAGATTTGTATTATTTAGGGTTGAAGGCATTTAAAAGCAATTTGTCTAATTGCCTTTTGCTTTTATAAATCAGAAGATACTCTCTTCATTTTTTTCTTATGTAAAATAGAGTATTTAAGAGAAATAAGCATGAAAATATTCACAGTGTATCACCAGTTTGATATATACCACACCTCTTTATGGTATTTTTAGGCATGATGGTTTTAGAAAGGTGGAGTCTAGTATTTGCTGGAAAACAAACCATTTGAAAGCCCATTGTCTTAAAATAATAGCAGTTTTTATTTAGTCCATGGATGGCCAGGATCAGGTGGACATCACTGCTGGAGACTGGATGATCCACTTCCAAGACGACTTGCTTGTGTGACTGACAAGATGGCACTGGTTTTTGGCTGGGAGCTCAGCCAGGGCTGTCTCCTGGGGCCTTGGTTCCTCTTGTCATGGGTTTCTGCAGCGGGATGTTTGGGTTTCATCACTCCTAAGAGGCCTGGACAGAAACTCAGCAGCTTCTTATGACCTAGCCTCTTAAATCACAGAACATCACTTCTGCAGTATTATATTGGTCAAGCAAGTCCTCAAAGCAAGACCAGATTCAAGAAGGGGATGATTCTACCTTTCAATGGGAAAAGTCAAAGATAGAAATGAGTGATCCAGAGCAGTAAGTTGAGGAGGATAGTACATTTATGTAGTAGATGTAGATCCTGGAAAAGATTGGCTATTTAATTTTTTTTTTTGTTTAGTTGGACTACCCTACTATGAGCTGAAGATTATAAGCAATCCCATGCACAGATACTGTAACAGAAGACAAATTGGGGTCTGCATTGTGGCACAGTGGGTTAAGCTGCCACTTGGGATGCCTATATTCCATATCAGAGCCTGTTCAAGTCCTGGCCGCTCTGCTTCTGATCCAGCTCCCTGCTAATGTTCCCAGGAAGCACAGGAGGATGGCCCAAATACTTGGGCCCCTGACACTCATATGGGAGACCAGGATGGAGTTCCTGGTTCCTGGCTTTCATCTGGCCCAGCCCTAGCCATTGTGGCCATTTGGGGAATGAACCAGTGGATGGAGGATCTCTGTTTATGCCTCTTCCCATCACTCTGTCTTTCAAATAAATAAAATAAATCTTTACAATGAAAGATTTGGATCTGTGTATTAGTTTTCTGTTTGTTCCTTTAACTAAATACCTGAGAGGAGCTTCTTGGGAAAGAAAAGGTTTATTTCCTCTTACAGTGTGAAGATTACAGTGTGGATCAGGCAGCCCTGGAGTCTGGCATCTGTGGAGGCTACTCATGGCAGGTGCAGGGGAGTGATCTCATGGTGATCCAGGAAGCAGGGGCCAGGGAGAGTTCCTCTATGTGTTGGTTCATTCTCCAAATGGCCACAATGGCCAGAGCTGGGCTGTCTGAAGCCAGGAGCCTGGAGCTTCTTCTAGGTCTCCCACATGCGTGCAGGGGCCCAAGCACTTGGGCCATTGTCCACTGCTTTCCCAGGTACATTAGAAGGGAGCTAGACCCGAAGTGGAACAGCCAGGACTTGAACTGGTGACCATATGGGATGCCATCGCCACAGGTGGTGCAGCAACTTTACCTGCTGTACCACAACACTGGCCCCATAAATAAATCTTAAAAAAATTAAAATGCTTAAGGCATATATGCTTTCTAATAATTCTCCATTCTGTCAGATATTTTAAATTTACCATTTTGTCAGGATGAATAGAATGCTTTTGCTATGTATATAGAGTTCACATTTAATGCTGTTAAATAAAAGAAAGGAAATCCAAAGAGTTGGAGCAGTGATTTAATTTGTCAGTTGGCAGATGAGTACTGCTAGTGTTCCTGCTGCTGCACTCTCCTGTGCCACTGGGGGGCAGGCATTGCGAATCAATCACAGTCCTTAGCCAGTTCCTTTTCAAAATTGAACACCCAGGAGCCATTTCCCATCAGCCAATTGGCCCATGAAACAAATCTCTTTGCCCTCCTCAGTTTAAAGTGATGTAGGTGAAAAGCATGGATTGACCTGTGTTGCAATTGAGGGGATGTAGGTAAAAGTGTGTCAGGAAGACATATGGGGGCGTCTGGTTGGGACATCCACCATTACTTGGCTTGCTAGGATCCATCTGGCCGGATTCTCTCTCTGGGTAAGGTTCCTTTTGTCACTACTGCACCTGTGCTTCTTTCAGATCCACATCCTAGGTGGAGAGGACGATTTTGCTAGCGAGAGGGAAAGTTCTGCCAGGATGTTGCTTGGGGTCACAATACCCCAGCAGCTTGGCATTGTGAATGGACTCCTGTGGCAGAATGTCGAGCTCTGACCTGGGTGTCAACGCTTCCTAGCTGTGACTACAGCAAGTGCTTTAGCTCCTCTAGTTCTCTTGTTTCCAGCAGTGGGTTTATCCATGTTAAACTGGATAATTCGTGGAAGACATAAAAGGCTGATTCCTAGCCCCTGCACACCCTCTAACAGTAGGGTCTTGCAAAAACGAATCTGTGAACTCTTCAAAATCCTGTGCAGATTTTTCCATGACTTTCATTAGATTCTCAAAGGAATCTAGGATTTAAAAAAAAAGCAAAGAAAAATAAGAGAAACTCAAGATTTTCTTTTCAAAGTGGTCCTCAAATCTTAGTGAGTCACACCAGTCTCTTGTTAAAATGCCAAGTCTAGTTCAGTAAGATGGTGGGAACGCTACATTAAAAAAATGTTTATCTATTTTTAAAATGTATTTGAATGGCAGAGTGACAGAGAGATAAACATCGAGATCTTTTATCTGCTGTTTCATTCCTCAAATACTCACAACTGTTGAGGTAGGCCAGGCTAAACAGGAGACAGGAACTCCATCCAGGTCTCCCACATGAGTGGCAGGAAACCAAGCACCAGGCCGCTATGTTTTAAAATACCCTTCACTGGGTAGCTTGTAAGTAATAGGTATTTATCTATCACAGTTTTGAAGGCTGCAAGTTCAAGATAAAGGTGACAACAAATTTGGTGTCTGGGAGGGCCTGGCTCAAAGATGGTGCTTTCTTGCTGTGTCCTCACAAGGTAGTAGGGAGTAGGGGTCCCTCTTGAGCCTCTTTGGTAAGTGGATTGATCCCATTTACAAGGGCTGTACCCATAACCTAATCACCTCCCAAAGGCCCTACCTTATTTTTTTTTGTGTTGTTTTTATCTTATTTTTTTCCTTTGGTAATTTTTCTTTTTTAATTCAGGCATAGTTTTTCTTTTTTTCCCCAGAAACCTTTTATTTAAGGTACACAAACTTCATGCATTTCATAAATAAAACTTTAGGAAAATAGTGATTCTTCCTACTGTACCTGCCCTCCCACCCATACTCCCATCCCACCTCCCACTCCCTCTCCTGTTCCATTTTCCATTAAGATTCATTTTTAATTGACTTTGTATACAGAAGACCAACTCTTCACTAAGGAGAGATTTCAACTATTTGCATCCACACAGACACAAAGAGTATAAAGTACTGTTTGAAGACAAAGTTTTACCATTAATTCTCATAGTACAACTCATTAAGGACAGAGGTCTAGCATGGGGAGCAAGTGCACAGTGACTCCCGTTGTTGATTTAACTACTGACACTCTTACTTATGACGTCAGTGATCACCGGAGCCTCTTGACATGAGCTGCCAAGGCTATGGAAGCCTTTTGAGTTCATGAACTCCGCTGGTTTTTAGACAGGGCCATGTGCAGAGTGGAAGTTCTCTCCTCCCTTCAGAGAAAAGGGCATCCTTCTTTGATGGCCCCTTCTTTCCACTGTACCCCACTTTTCTTAAGCCAATTTGAACACACAGTCCAGAACTCTCCCCATCCCCCATTTAATTCCTCATTCACAACGTAAGTCCTGGTGCCATTAAGTAGTAAGCATGATGAAATGCTTCTGAAGAGTAATAGTCACAGCTGGGTCAATGCAGCTCCTCCAGGGCATTTGTAGGGGACAAAGGTTGTAATTCACAGCACTGTCCATTAGCAAAGCAGCCGCCTTCCAGAGTGTCATGCCTTGATGAGGAGCTCTGTGCTTGGTTTCCACCACTTGCATTCAGGCCCTCAGCTGACCATGGATACACAAAGGGATAAGCGCTGTGGAGACAAGCGAGGCTGGAATGAGGAACTCCCCAACAAACCTTATGCTCCTGCAATATGTAATTTTATTTCACCTGTTGGTGTATCATCTTGAGCACTTCATCTCTTCTGAGAGAACATGTGGAGACAATGATTCCTATCCTTACCCTTGCCTTTTGGATCTAGATTTTTTTGTTCTTTTTTAGAAAATCAAAACTTATAACAACATAGTGAAGCAAGAAGAGATCTACTTATAAGTAATTTTTTTCTTCTTAAAAAGGGTCCAGGTGTATTCAGACTGAAAGAATAGATTAGAGTTTAAGATTCCACCCATAATGATTTATTTTCTTGCAAAATCAACTTGGTAGAGGGATAATTTACATGAAATAAAAAGCACTTATTTAAAGTGTGTAGTTCAATGAGTTTTGACAATGGGTGTGCCCGCCTGTGTGTCCGACACTACAATGAAGTTATAGAATTCTTCTATCACCCCAAGGTTCCCTTGTGTCTCTCTGATGTTCCCTTTGCCCCAGGAAATTACTGATTTGTTTCTTTCAGCACAGAAGTTTCTGCGTTTCTGGACCTTCATCTAAAGAGAACCTCTTGAATGTACCATTTTATGTCTGACTTGTTTTGCTCAGCAGAATGTGTCTATATACATTATATTATTATTTTATTTATTTAAAACAAAGCCAGGAGTCTGGAACTCAATCTCAGTTTCCTATTTGGGTGGCAGGTACCCAAGTACTTGAGCTACTTACTGCCTCCTAGGGTGCCTATTAGCAGGAAGTTAGAAGTGGAATCAGAGCCAGGACTCCAACCCATGCAGTATGATGTGGGATGTATGGTATCCCAAGAAGTGACTTTGTCTGCTGTACCAGATTCCCAACCCTGTTTTTATTGTTTTAAAAACAAGCCAACTCACAGGTTAGGAGCACTGCTAACTGCTAACACAGTTGAGTACTGTGAACTATTCTGTCCTGAGGAGGGCTGTGTAATCATAGAACTGACCACCATGCTGGCCCTGTCAGCCACTTTGTGAGCTTACACAAGGTCCATCCTCAACGTGGGCTTCTCTATTTGTTCTGGCCTTTGTGGCCTCCTGAGGTCGGCTGTAGGCTTGACATGTGTACTGTTTTGAGGATGGCTTCTGAGCTGTGGAACCAGCAGAGGGAGCAGGAGTCAACAGATGAACAGCAGAGCTGGCTTGGCCAGCATTTGAAGGGCCTCTGGGACACACGTCTCCACTCCACACAGGGACCACACTGCTCCAGAGCTCAGCCAGTCCTGCGTGGACTGAGTTGCAAAGTGATGTATGACTCTGCATAAGATTTTACAGATAGGTTTTTTTGCATTAAGTGAGATTGTAGATTCTTCTTTTCTATAATACAAGAATACTTCAAAAAGCTCTCAGAAAAAAATGAAGTTGAAAGTTAAATCTGGGGCCGGCACCTTGGCTCACTTGGTTAATCTTCCGCCTGTGGTGCCGGCATCCCATATGGGCACTGGGTTCTAGTCCCAGTTGCTCCTCTTCCAGTCCAGCTCTCTGCTGTGGCCTGGGAGGGCAGTGGAAGATGGACCAAGTGCTTGGGCCCCTGCACCCGCATGAGAGACTGGGGAGAAGCACGGAAAGAGGCACCTGGCTCCTGGCTTCTGATCAGTGCAGTGCCGGCCATGGTGGCCATTTGGGGGGTGAACCAACAGAAGGAAGGCCTTTCCCTCTGTCTTTCTCTCTCACTGTCTATAACTCTCCCTGTCAAATAAATAGATAAATAAATAAATAAGGCTTTGTAACTCCATAATCATAAGATCAAGTTGATAAGAAAACTGACCAAGTAGAGAAAGAAAAATTATAAAAAAAAAAAGAAAGTTAAATTTGGGGGCTGGTGAAGTGGTGTAGTAGGTTAATCTGTTGCCTGCAACACTGGCATCCCATATGAGTGCCAGTTCCATTTGAGTCCTGGCTGTTCCATTTCTGACCCATCTCCCTGTTAATGTGCCTGGGAAAACAGCTGAAGACCCAAGTACTTGGGTCCCTGCCACCTATATGGGGGACCAGGAAGACATTCCTGACTCCTGATTTAAGTTTGGATGAGCCCCAGCTGTTGTGACCATTTGGGAAGTGAATCAGCAGATAGAAGATCTCTCTTACTCTCTCTATCTCTCCCTCTCTCTCTGTAATTCTGCATTTCAAATAAATAAATATACATTTAAAAAAAGAATTGGGTTTATTTTTATTCAAAAATATTTTAAAATCCATACATAGTTTTTTCATAATGTGCTATTTCCATGAAATTTTGGAAGATCTTTACTGTAGGTGAGATCTTTTGCAAGAAAGGGAAAATGTTATAAATAAGTGATACTCTATTTTAAATAAGAGATCTCTGTGTGATCTTATAAGCAAGTAAAAATATGCATGGATGGGCATTGTGGTGCAGTGGGTTAAGTTACTGCTTGGCACATCCCATACTGGAGCACTGGTTCAAATCCTGGCTATACCACTTCTGATCCAGCTACCTGCTAATGTGTTGGAAAGCAGCAGATGATAGCTCAAGTACTTGGTCCCTGTCACCCATGTGGGAGACCCAGGTGGAGTTACAGGCTCCTTGTTTTGGACTGGTGCAGCCTTGGCTATTGTGGGCATTTGGGAGTGACCCAGTAGATAGATGATCTCTCTCTCTCACTCTCTCTCTCTCTCACTCTCTCTCTCTCTCTCCCTTTCAAATAAATAAATATGTACATAAATAAGTCTTAAAAACCGAGTCACATTCAAAATTTACTTAGGTTAACTTCTAACATGATTTAATAATGGTTAGCACCCTAGAGGAGAATTATGGGAAAAAAAGTTGAAAGGAGCTTCTTTAGAATTTTCAAGTAAAAAATACTCTACAAAACAACACTAGGTAGAATCATTAGAAATATAGTTTATGGGACTGTCAAAAATAAAATACTTTATAACATGCCATTATCTAAAAATGCTATTGAGTTTTAAAAAGCAGTTAAGTGATTTCACTCTGAGACCAGATCTATATGAGCACAGCTAAATGGACATCTTACACCATGAAATCCCCCTCATATGCTTTCCCTGCACTTTCAGCTCATGAAATTATTTCTATTCTTTATTAACTTTTTTTTTTGACAGGCAGAGTTAGATAGTGAGAGAGAGACAGAGAGAAAGGTCTTCCTTCTGTTCGCTCTTGCCCCAGATGGCTGCTATGGCCAGCGCACTGTGCCAATCTGAAGCCAGGAGCCAGGTGCTTCCTCCTGGTCTCCCATGTGGGTGCAGGGCCCAAGCACTTGGGCCATCCTCCACTGCCTTCCCAGGCCACAGAAGATAGCTGGACTGGAAGAGGAGCAACTAGGACAGAATCTGGCGCCCTAACTGGGACTAGAACCCGGGTTGCCGGCGCCACAGGCGGAGGATTAGCCTAGTGAGCCATGGCGCCAGCCCTTTATTAACTTTTAAAAAAGATTGATTTTATTTATTTGAAAGGCAGAGTTATATACACAGAGAAAGGGAGGAAGGGAGGGAGAGATAGAGATAGAGATAGAGATAATAGAGATAATAGAGGGAGAGGGAGGGGGAAGGGAGAGGGAGAGGCCTCCCATCCACTGGTTCACTACCCAGTGGTTGCAATGACCGAGACTGGGCCAGGCCAAAGCCAGGAGACAGGAGCTTCATCCAGGTCTCCCATGTGGGTACAGGGGCCCAAGGATTTGAGACATTTACTGCTCTCCTAGGTACATTATTAGCAGGGAGCTGGATTGGAAGTGGGGCAGCCAGGATTCAAACTGGCACCCATATGGGATGCTGGCATTGCAGGTGACAGTTTAACTCATTGTGCCTACCATACTGGGCCCTATTCACTTAAAAAAGGATCTACTTATTTATTTGAAACACAGAGTGACAGAGAGAGTGGAATATCTTTGAACTGATTATTTACTTTCCAAATGCCTACAACAGCTGGAGCTAGGACAGAACAAAGCCAACAGCCAGGAACTCCATCTGGGTTTCCCACATGGGTAGCAGCAGCCCAAGTACTTGAGCTGTCTTCTGTTGCTTTCCCAGGCACATTAGCAGGGCAAAAGATCAGAAGCTGAGCAGTTGGAACTTGAACCACTGCTCATATGGGATGTTGGCATCACAGGTGGCAGCTCAGCCTGCTGTGCCACAATACTGGCCCCATATGATTCTACTCATATGAACTAAGCAGATACCAGAGGCATAGAGACAGAAAGCAGGTTAATGTTTATCAGAGATGGGGGAATGGAGGAATGGGCAGTGATTACTTAATGGGTATGAGGTTTCTGAAAACCCATTGCCTCTATTAGCTCATTAACTGCCACTAAATTACTCACTGTAAAATAATTAACTCTTTGTTAGATGAATCTTACATTAAGAAATTACATACCATATAATTCCATTTATATGACATTTTGGAAAAGGCAAAACTGTGGAGGAAGAGAGGTCAGTGGTTGCCAGGGGATGGGATCAGAGGAAGGATGATTACAAAGAAGCAACACAAGGAATGATGGAACTGTTTTCTATCTTGATTATGGTGGTGGATACCTGCTCTCTGCATTTGTTGACAGAACATCACAAAAAAAGTGAATTTTATTGGTAGGTAATATAAATAATTAAAAATAAATTTAAAAAACCAACCAAACAAGCAAAAACCCACTACCCCATAAGCAATGATGCCAATGATTGATGAAGTAAGAAGGCAAGTGACTATAATACACTCAAACTGTAAGGTAGAGCTAATAATAGTGTGTATGTGAAAGTGTTGATATGGGATTTTGTTATACAACATTTGGTGTAGAGTGAGTTCTCAATAAATATTAACCAAAATTAGTGCTAGAACACAGTCATTAAGCATACAAACTCTGAAGCAGGAATGTCTAGGTCCAGATGCTCCTGATTGTGTGGTCTTGGTTGACTTTGAGATATTCATATTGCTTCTTTTCCTCTGAGTTCCCTTATTAAATTTTTTTATGTATTTATTTTCCTTTTGATTTTGTAGCCAGAAGTAGATTGATTGAGAGACAGAAAGAGATCTTCATCTGTTGGTTCACCTCCCAAATGCCTGTAACAGTAGGGCCAGATCAGGACGAAGCCAGGAGCTTAGAACTCAATCTGGATCTCCCATGTGGATGACAGCAACCCAAATACCTCAGCCAACATCTGTTGTCTCCCAAGGTCTCATTAGCAGGAAGCTAATATGGGGGAGGCTGGACTTAACCAGGCGCTCTGATATGGCATGCAGATGTCCCAAGCAGTGTCTTAAGCTCTGTGCTAAATGCCCGCCCTGTTCTCTTATGTTTGAAATGTGGGTAATAGTACTGACCTCAAAGCATTGTGGTGAGAGTTAACCGAGTCACTGTAGAGTACTTAGCACAGGACTTGACATTGTATTATAAAGGGGGTGGGAAAAATGTGAAGAAATGGGGGAGAGGGGCAGGGAAATTCCTACAGCTGCTTTGAAGGGAAATGAAGTGAATTTGGTATGTGGGGAAAGGTGGATAATTGGGGTTGACTTCTGTGTTATCTAAATGGGTTGTACACGTAAGAGGAATGGAAGACAGGCAAGGAAAGACCAAGTGTGGACCTTTTTCAGATAAACCTTTCAAGAACAATTTCCAATTGTGGCAGAGAGAGGCTGTATAGGGCCTAGACAGAAACAGAAGTGGGAGTGAAAAGAAGGAATTTAATTTGGTTTTATGTTAATGTGGTGTCAGGAGCAGGGTGAATTAGCACTAAACAAGTGTGAAAGTTTAAAGGCAAAGTAGGTCATGAGAAACGAGTATTAAATAGAGACTCAGAATCTGTGACACTCATTGGATAAAGAAAGCCCATTTCTCTGTTTGCGTGACCATGGTCATTGTATGGCCACCAGCTTGACTGCAGTAGGCTCTCTTGTCAATGGCTGCAGTAGAAGGGAGAGGGGACTCATTGGCTAAAGTTCATTGCTCCGTGACCCTGAGTTCCTGCCGGTGGCTTGGAAGTGGGCACATGAAGCAGGGCAGACCCTCTTGGATTTTTATTGCTAGGCTCACTTCTCAGAATCAGGCAAACCCTAAAAAGATAGGGAAGAGAATAATTCATGCAGATGGATGGTTGTCTCTGTGTGGGGAATTACAGATGACATGTCCTGCTTTGTACTTTGTATTTTCTATGAAAAAAAGTGTTTTAATTTTGCAGTTGGAAAAGAGAAAATCAACAGATTAGTTTAAAAGAAATATAGATTCCTCTCCCATAATCAGAGCCCTTATAGGTTGCTCAGCAAGATATGATTGTTTACTACTTGGTATGTAAAGGGAAATAAATAATTTAATTTAATTGCTGGTAACATTTTCTGACCTCTACAGGAAGCTCAAAGTTTCTGAACTTCATTTCAAGCCCAAGAAAGGGGACTTTCAGTGTGGGTCAAAGACAGAATGGAATCCTAGATATTCCTCTTAACCACAGAGGGGTAAGCTCGAGTGAGAGGGACAGAGTGGTGCACAGCCTCATTTGGATCCCTTTGTGTCGTTTCTGTTGCTTATTTCTTTCACGAAGCTACTGTAAAAAGATGAATTTTGTCTTAGCGAGGGCTGCCAATGGAAAATGTTGCAGCCTGGATGACTGAACAACAGAAATTTACTTTCTCACTGGTCTAGAGGCTGGAAGCCTGAGAGCACAGGATCAACAGGATTGGTTTTTTTCTGAGATCTCTCTCCTTGGCTTGGACAGCACCCCTCCACCCTGGCCCTGATCTCCACATGGTCCTACTCTGTGTGAGTCTATTGATAAGGGCCCACCCTAATGACTTCGTCTTAACGGAATTCTCTGTTTAAAAGCCCTATTTCAGTGTTCTGAGATACTGGGGATTAGGATGACAATTTAACAATATTGGGAGGGGACACAATTCAGCTCATAACGAGTTTGAAGTGCTCCTTCCTTAGGAGATCGTGCCATATCAAGAGAAAGAGCAAAAAAGGAGAGTGTTCTTAAATTTTCTGATTTGGCCCAGCCCAACAGACTAAGAAACTTGGGAGGAATTTGTATAATCTGAATTCAAAGCTGCATTTGCCTAGAATGTTCAATCTGGACGCATGATCCTCTTAAACCCTGTGGCTGCATTGGCAGTTGCTTGAGGATTTGAAACCTTGGTCCATCTCCTTGGGGACATAACAAATATATCATTCTGTTGAACTTATCACAAAATCAGTGCATATTTATATAAGAGCAAAGCAAAACTGAGAGCGGAGAGTTAGAATCTTTTTTTAAGAAAAGACAAGGGTTGGAGGAAAGAGAGGAGGTAGTGTAAAAGAGTGGTGTATTGGGGCTGGCGCTGTGGCATAGCAGGTAAACCTGCTGCCTGCAGTGCCGGCATCCCATTTGGGTGCTGGTTTGAGTCCGCTTCAGATCCAGCTCTCTGCTGGGCCCCTGCACCTGTGTGGGAGACCCGAAGAAGCTCCTGGTTCCTCGCTTCGGATCGGCGCAGCTCTGGCCACTGCAGCCAATTGGCAAGTGAACCAGCAGATGGACGATCTCTCTCTCTCTCTCTCTCTCTCTCTCTCTCTCTGCCTCTCTGCCTCTCCTTCTCTCTCTGTGTAACACTGACTTTCAAATAAATAAATAAATCTTTTTTTTTTTTATAAGAGTGGTGTACTTTGGTTCTCTTACCCTTGATGGGTAATACTTATTCTCTGCTAGAAAGGAGAAGCAGCATTTTGGGTAACTCAGATGGGATTTAAATATGAAATAAAAGAGGTCACCTCTTTCTTGGGCAAAGGGATGAGCATCCATAGATTGCACTTTGACATTTTCCTAATCACAGGGATCAACCCTGAAAGCTTTGCTAGAGCCCAAGTCTATGACTTTTGCCCAGCCAGCAAATAGTGCCATTTTTTAAAGGAAATTTAGCTGGATTCACCTTGAACTGCCATTTGGCCTCCAATGCTCTAGGCACTGGGCTCACAGCATGTGTGTAGATGATAATTTATAATCAATTGCTGTTCTAGAAAATTCTAGCGCTTTTACATGCAGTTGAACAAAATAAAATCTTCAAGCTTCTCAGTCTAAGTAAAAATTTTTATTTTTTAAACTTAAGTATAATTAGAAAAAATAACTTAAGATTTTATGTTTTGTTCTCTCCCTGCTTCCCCAGCACACACACACACACACACTCATCTTGATCCATATTCTAGCTGGAAACATCTTATCTTCCTATGAAAGACCTTCTCACTGTGTTTTACTGTTATTCCTGGTGGTTGAACTGAACCTTATAATAAAATTATATCTTTTGAGGAATGACTACTTCTGAATAGCTGCTTTATTTTTTGGGGGTGATGTAGCTATCTATCTTTTAAAATATGACTGTTTTTCTTAATAAAAAGTATATATTCTGATATATTTGGAAGCTACTGCAGACATGATAATACATCAGCCCTAACTCTCAAGAATAAAGACTTCTTCCCATCTAACTGTCAAACCATAGCCGTATCTAAGAAAATTAATCATCAGCTCCAGGCATTATGTTATAACCAGTTCATAGTCAAAGCGTCCGCACATATCTGTTATAGATGTTATTCAACTGGATCCAACCAAGGCTTATATGTTGCCTCTGGCTGTTTCCTCTGTTGAATGTCTTCTGGTATACTTGGACTTAAGACGTTAGTTTGTATTAGGGCATGTACCCTAGGGAAGCAGGACTGGATCTATATGATGGGTAGTAAGGCAGGGAAGAAGGGTGAGGCAATGTGAGGGTGTCACCAGCTGCCCACTAACTGGTCACTAAACAAGAAGAATAGTTAATTTTGTGACAATATACAAGAGAGAATGGAAATGATTGTTTCTCAAGATAACCCATCTGGAGAAGACAATGGAGGAAGAATTTATCTATGGGTTTTCATATTCCAGTGATGCAAGATCCATTTTCACCATACGGAGTGTGGTTTCCAGTTTTCACATGAGCAGCATGAGCTGGCTGCAGAGCTTCATACCCTGTCTACAGGGAAGGCTGGGATGTGTAACCTGCATTGTTAGGTGGTGCCCACCTAAAGTCACGGGAGCCCTGGGAATGTTGGTCTCTGTGAGAATGGCTGAGACTGAACAAAGGGCCCTGGAAAGGAATGAGGCTGGAGGAGCTGGTGGCGTATATGTGGTGTTCCTTTTTCCCCTGAGGTAGATGCACAGCCAGGTCTGGACCAGGCCAAAGCCAGGAACCAAGAACTTCATCCTGGATCCCCACATGGGTGTCAGGAGCCCAAGCACTTAGGCTATCTTCTGCTGCTTTCCCAGGTGCATTAGCAAGGACCTGAATAGGAAGCAGAGCATCCAGGACTCAAACTTGTGCTCCAATATGGGATAGCAGTGGCTGTCAAGAGTGGCTTAATCTGCTGCACCACAGTGCTGGCCCCAGTACAGTCTGTTGTTGACTGAAATATCATTATCAGATACATGATTGTATTTATGTCATATATTATTATAATATTTATATGTCACATATAATATGTATAAATAAAATTTATATAATGTTTATATATGTTGTATTTACTGCAGCATTCTTCTGGTTTATTGTTTGTCTTTTAATTTTTGTTTGCTTTGGCAGGTGGAGATTTTTAAATTTTGCACAAACACAGCAGTTTTTTCTTTGTGGATTTGCCATTACTTTTTTTTTAAAGATATATTTTATTTATTTGAAAGAGCCACAGAGAGAGGTAGAAACAGAGAGAGGTCTTTCATCCGCTGGTTCACTCCCCAGATGGCCGGAACAGCTGGAGCTGCATCGATCTGAAGCCAGGAGCCAAGAGCTTCTTCTTGGTCTCCCACTTGGGTGCAGGGCCCAGGGACCAGGGCCATCCTGTACTGCTCTCCCAGGCCACAGCAGAGAGCTGGAAGAGGAGCAACTGAGACTAGAACCAGCGCCCATATGGGATGCCAGTGCTTAAGGCTAGGGCGTTAACCTGTTGTGCCATAGCGCCTGCCCCAGCCATTACTTTTAAGCTTAAAATTTATGCTCTCAGTAGATATGTCTGATTTTGGAGATCAAGATATCAGAATCATCCGTGTAGAGATGAGGGTTCTTAGACTATAGGGAAAGTGGAGAGTGAGAAGAGTTGAGGGACAGGACAAGAATTCTGGTTTGGGAAATGCTCACAGTAAAGATGAGAGAGAGGGAGAGAAAGTAGACTTGGAGAAGAACTAGGCAGAGAAGTGCCTGGGGACTGAAGGGGTCTTAAGGACTCTGAAGAGTATAAAGACTTAGGAATGATGATGATGAACCCGTTCTATGAGAGTTGTCCTTGTCCAAATGTTGAAGCCCCAAGAGCATTCCCACAGACGCAGTTAAGCCTACCTGAAGACAAGCCAGTTGAGAAGATGAGAAAAAGCACTACCCGCTTGCATGCGATGCACACGCATCTCATCAGGTTCATCTTTAGAGCTCAAGATTATGGCTATCTGCAGTGAAGTTAATGAAGCCAATTAAGTTCCAGTCCTCATCTATTGTTTCTTCTCTCTGCATTCAGGAGAGAGCTATTTAGTGGTTGAATTATAACGCTATTGTTTCTCAAACAGAAGTTTAGTTCCCCAGAGCAGTAGTATGTACCTTGCATCAGGAAGTATGAGTAAAAGCCGCAGTAAAAGCTGTAGATGATGTGATCTACACTATTCAAACTGAATAGTCTGTGTGTGCCTCTTTTTGTTCCAGGGGCTATTCCTGTTGTTTTCCTTGAGCTCTTTCCCTTCAACACAATCACTCTAATGAGAGGAACTCTAAATTGCTGTTTTATGAGAGTGGCTTCTGGAGGAAGCCTACCAAGTTTTCAGCTGGATTAATTAGAATGCAGAAGTTACGTTGGATTTATGAGGTTATGGAATTTCTCAGAAAGGTAGAGCAGAATGAGGCAGGACCCGCAGCATGCAAAGGTTTGTGAACTATATCTTTGTTGAAGACAATGTTTTCTCCATTATTTATCAAACATACTGAGTTACTTCATAAATATTTCCATGATAACTGTATTTATGTAACGCATTGGATACTATTCATTGACTTTGGTCTTCTAGCTAATTTTTAATAGCATCAGTGCCTGATTTATTTAAGTTGTTCATGGATTTTATTAAGAGCAATGACACATGAACATGTTCTTAAAGGGATAGCCCCTCAATTCTCAAGATCTAAATCAGGGTATTTCCACAAAATTATCATTTGGATGATTCCTTGGGTTTGCTAAAGATGTCTTTTTGCTAACAACTTAAACACACAGATTTCCATGACCTTAACATCAAGGCCAATTAAAGTGACCCCAACCTAATTTGTGGCCCTTGCTTTCCCATTCTAATGAGAATTACTTTAATGGAGGATCATTGATTTGAATAAACAAACATTTACTGAGTATCAGCTGTGTGCAAGATCTAGTGATGTTGCTCTTGTTGCACTGAGTAGAATGCTACGTGTGCACCGATGCAGAGAACAGAGGCAGGCAGGGCACAGGAAAGCTTGGAAAGTTTTCAAGATTAATTAGCATGAAGGTGGGGCATTTGGGATATCTGGCACCAGATAGTAATCAACAGTACTAATTATACTCTCATATTAAATCAGTTATGGTGGATGAATTGGAGTGGATCAGCCAGTATGATTAAGGATACTGCAGCTGTTGTGAGTGCATATATTGGTGTATTGCATTTTATTTTGCTGAATTTTTCTTAGAGAAAGTGATCCTTCCTCTCTTTATTTTCTCAGTAAGAATAGAAAATTGTAATATAATAACAAGATGTGCAAATTTAAAAATCACCTGGAAAGTTACTTCCTCAGGTTAAGGGCATAGTTAACACTTTGTATTTTCAGTGTTTTAGTAAATGGATGAGGGTACTCTTAGTACTAGTAGGATATGTGATAGATCTTGAGGTATAAGTTCTAAATTACACTATTGCATTGTTATTAGACTGTAACATCTTCTGTTCATTAGAATTCCTTTTAGGAACTTAGATGGTATTTGAGGTGAGTAGGCTAGTCAGTGAGATCAAGAATGGGTATTTTATTCCCTGAGCACATACAGGCTTCAGCAGCAGCTTTCTGGCAGGTTTAGATGAGTGGCTGGTGAGGCCTTGCTTTATTTTTTTTTTTGACTTTTATTTAGTAAATATAAATTTCAAAAGCACAACTTTTGGATTATAGCAGTTTTTTCCCCCATAACCACCCTCCCACCCACAAACTATCCTGTCTCCTACTCCCTCTCCCATCCCATTCTTCATTAAGATTCATTTTCAATTATCTTTATATACAGAAGATCAACTTAGTATATACTAAGTAAAGATTTCAACAGTTTGCACCCACACAGATACGCAAAGTATAAAGTACTGTTTGAATACTAGTTTTACCATTAATTCGCATAGTACAATACATTAAAGCCAGAGATCCTACAGGTACAGTGACTTCCGTTGTTGATTTAACAATTGACACTCTTATTTATGACTTCAATAATCACTCAAGGCTCTTGTCATGAGCTGCCAAGCTATGAAGGCCTCTAGAGTTCATGAACTCTGACCTTATTTAGACAAGGCCAAAGTCAATGTGGAAGTTCTCTCCTCCCTTCAGAGAAAGGTACCTCCTCCTTTGATGAGGCATCACTTTATTTGACTGCAACAGGTTTTTCTCTTGATTCATCAGCTATAAATTGGTGTTAGCTGTTAGGGTGCTGAAAGGAAAATTGTGCCATTTTTCAGGGAATTTAATTTCTTTGCAATAATTGTGTTGAACTTTTTGTTTGTTTGGTTCTGTCTGCTGAAATCCCCCTTATACTTGTGTATTATCTGCCTTGTACACCAGGCACTTTAATGTATTTATCACATTTAAAGTTGCTGCCTGAAAATTCTTCCATCTGGGCCAGTTTCTAAGGATTGTCCCCTTGTTTCCCCTCTCCTAGGTCATGTTTTCTTGCTATTTCATGTGGTACAGTCCTTTTCTTTCAAATGGAAGACTGAAATACAATGCTGTTAAAGGATCTATTCCATATTTCAGGCTGCTAAGCTGCTATAGCCTTTGGCCAAATGTTTTGTATTTATTCTGCTTAAGGATGACATGATTAATCATGTTATTAGCCTTTAGCTTTTTCAGATGTTATCTGGTCAAAAATGCCTTTGATGACCCTTCATACCTACAAAAGTCACACCAGCTCTATTCTCTATTTCTTGTTTTTCCTCATAGCTGTCATCACTAATTTTTTTTTTTGACAGGCAAAGTGGACAGTGAGAGAGAGAGAGAGAGGAGTGAGAGAGAGAGATGTCTTCCTTGTCCATTGGTTCACCCCCCCAATAGCCGCTGCGGCCGGTGCCCTGCGGCCTGCGCACCGCGCTGATCTGAAGCCAGGAGCCAGGTGCTTCCTCCTGGTCTTCCACGCGGGTGCAGGGCCCAAGAACTTGTGCCATCCTCCACTGCACTCCCAGACCACAGCAGAGAGCTGGACTGGAAGAGAAGCAACCGGGACAGAATCCGGCGCCCCAACTGGGACTAGAACCCGGAGTGCCGGAGCCACAGGTGGAGGATTAGCCTAGTGAGCCGCGGTGCCAGCCTGTCATCACTAATTTTTACATCACACTCTCCCATTAGAATATAAGCATCATGAGGGCAGAGACTTTATTTGCCCCACAGCTGTATTTCAGTGCCTTATAAATTCCTATGCTTTAATACACAGCAAAAATGTAATAAACACTGAATGAATAGTAATTCTCTCCAGTCAAGGGCAAGTACATGACGTAAGCTTGAGCAATCGAGTCCACTCTCCTGGGATTTTGATTCCTGAGCTAAGGTATCAGAGTAGTCAGCAGTTCTGGGAGCACTGGAGGTCAGTCATTGCCAAGGTCCATGGATAGCTTGGCCTGAGCTGCCTGGGGCTTCTGCCTCAGCTGCCTGACCCTCTTCTGGCTGCTTTCCAGCCTTCTTCCCCAGCTTCTTTCACTTCCTTCTCCTTCAGTCCTTCCCAGTGGTTCTAAGTGAGGCAAAGTGTATCTCTGTTAACTGCACAAAAATCCCAATACTCATGTGGGAGCACACACTGCTCTAATCCCTGGTCCTCTGTCCTGATACGGGAGAAAGTGTCATGACAATGTGTTGAGAATGATGCTTGTGTGTGGCTTATGGAACTAATCTCATTCTTTATACTCCACACAATGTCTTTTATCCACAAGTACCACCTCAGTATGGCTGGACTACTTAATCATAGGTGGAGTTTGTCATTTTCTTTCATTTCTTTCCTCTTCCTGGTTGTTACACAACCCGACTCTGCTGTGCATATTTTATTCTTTTCCTTGGAAGACTCTGTAATATGCATACATTTAAAAATAACACATTTTTGTGTTATCATTTACAGTTACTGGCAATACTCAAATGTTTTACAGAAATAGAGGCTGAGAATGGCTGGTGTAGAAGCAAAGATCCGGCAGTTTTCCAATACCCATGGCCACTGGAAGGGACGGCAGTTAGTCTTTCCAATTTAAATATTGTCTCTAGACTGAAGCAAAATCAAGTCATTCTAGAATAATCAGAGCAATACTCTGAATTGACTTTTTCAGGAATATAGACCCTGAGGATTGTACTCCCCCAGACCAACAGACTTTTCCACACACTTGGTACCTATGAAAATGTGTGGTACCAGTAAACACTAAGCATTTTGTTTAAATATTAAACTTTAAAGTGCTGCATCAATTTTTAATGTGCAAGCTATCCTTGAAATTCTCCACTAGGTTGCTCTTTCCTATCAGAAAAACACTGGAGGGTCATTAGCCAAGCTCTCAGGTTACAAGGAAGAGGCCTGAGCATACTGCAAATCTTCCTCAGAGCATCTGTGAAAAGCCAATAAAGGAGCAGAGGCTCCAAATCACTTAAAGCCTCAATTTCAAAAGCTGCTCTAGCCAGTCACATTCTCAGGAAGTTGCAAGCCCAGGAACTTCTTCAGGTAGCAGACTTCAAGGCTGACTTCTTGCAAAGAATTGCTGATTGGAAGAGAATTGTTTGGAACATACCGACACAGCAGTTTTTAATTGGTGGAAAAAGAAGCTTTAGTGAAAGTGTGTCTGGAGGGAGAGTCACATATTTATGTTTCCCAAACATGGTGTATGATGACTTACCGCAATATTTGAATTAGGAGTCATTAATTGCTTTGGCTATGTGGCTTTTTGTGTAGCATTGCCATAGGTAGGCATTCCCCATTCTTTCTCCTTGTGTGACAGAGATAAAGGATCCCAGGGGAGTGAGCAGGTATAAGAGAAAGGTCAGGATCATGACTCGGTGCTTGAGCAGCAATATCCTGGTGGTCAGAGTGGGGAGAAAGCACCAATCACAGTGTTTGTTTATTCACCTATCGATTTGCCTGTTTGTTCAGTTATTGAAGTGCTGTGTTGAGGGACCCAAGACCAGAAAGTCCTCGTTGTACTTCAAGAGTGTCAGGTAGCTGGTGTGTTTGATACTTCTTGAGAGTGGGGTAAGATGAGGTTGGATAGTCAGTCATGGTTGAGTTTGGAGGTCATTGGCTTGAACATCTGTTGTAACAGACGTAAGACTTCAGCCTTGACAAGAGAGTAGGTAGGCTCATGAACCAACCAGAGTCTGTTCTGGGCCTAGACAGTTCTGAAAACCTGTACATGTTATAATTTTAGACCTCATAATGCTATGCTCTCATAAGATGTTTCTACTAGGTAGTTTAGGGCATGAGATCACAAAGTTGAAACTCAGACATAGTAGTAGATGAATAAGCTTAAAAGCTGGCAATTGGAGTTTTGAGAGCCAATGATTTAATAACGACTTGCAATTTCAGTACAAACTGAACTATGAAGACACTAAAAAGGAAGAAAATTCTACACGTCTGATATTAGGAAGAAAATTATATGCATTGGAATTTGGGCCTGGATGTTTACTAGCTACCCAAAAGCCTGGATCACATTTTAAAATTATGTGCACCTTTTTATTTTTTGTTATTTCTTTTTTTAAACTTTTATTTAATGAATATAATTTCCAAAGTACAACTTATGGATTACAATGGCTTCCCCGCACCCATAACTTCCCTCCCACCCCCCGCTCTCTCTCCCCTTCCATTCACATCAAGATTCATTTTCAATTCTCTTTATATGCAGAAGATCAGTTTAGTATATATTAAGTAAAGATTTCAACAGTTTGCACCCACACATAAACACAAAGTGAAAAATACTGTTTGAGTACTAGTTATAGCATTAAATCACAATGTACAGCACATTAAGGACAGAGATCCTACATGAGGAGTAAGTGCACAGTGACTCCTGTTGTTGACTTAACAAATTGACACTGTTGTTTATGGCATCAGTAATCACCCTGGGCTCTTGTCATGAGTTGCCAAGGCTATGGAGGCCTTTTGAGTTCGCTGACTCTGATCATATTTGGACAAGATCATAGTCAAAGTGGAAGTTCTCTCCTCCCTTCAGAATGTGCACCTTTTTATTAACTTCACTAATAGGGTAGTCATTAGCTACATGTGACTGTTTAAATTAAAATTAAATAAAAGAAAAATCGCTTCCCCAGTTATATTAGCCATATTTCAAGTGCTCAGTAGCTGCATGTGGCTAGTAGCTATTATATTGGACAATGCAGATAAAGAACATTTCTATCTGCAGAAAGTTCTACAAACTGCACTGTAGATAATAAATGTGAAGTTAAGAAACTTAAGCAACAGAACGTTCCTGTTAAATGCTGTCTCTTGTTTCTTTAGTGGTTATTCCAAACCTTCAGCTCTCTCTAGCTTTGTAATCCTCCACCTCCTTGTCACTATCAGCAGGTGGTTATGACTGTTATGCTATTAGAAAAATAGACAGCACTAGGTATGGACCTTTTTTATATTTTTGCTCCATCACTACCGCTTATTTCCTTCTATCTGCACATATTTCGCCATCCTTTCTTTGAGGATGAGGTATCATCCTCCTTGTATATTGCTAATCCCTCTGCTATGGTTTGAATGTGTCCCCAAAATTCATGTGCCGGAAACTTAATTCCCAATGCAACAGTGTTGACAGCTGGGATATTTGATAGGTGATTAGGTCATGAGAGGTCTGCCCTCGTGAATGGATGAATGCCATTATCACAGGAGTGACTTAGTCATTGTGAGAGTAGGTTTGTTATCACAGTGAATTTGATTCTCTCTTGCTTTCTCTTTCATGTCCTGTCTTCTGCAATGGGGTGATGCAGCAGGAAGGGCTGGTCTCAAGGTAAGGGTCCTTCAACCTCAGACTTTCCAGCCTCCAGAACTACCAGAAATAAACCTCTGTTCTTTATAAATTACTCAGTTACTTGGTCTCACGTGTTCTGTTATATCAGCACAAAATGGATTGAGAGACTTTCTGTCTATTAGAATTAGCTCTAGTTTCTTGAAGGAACTGGTTGTGTCAATTATTTGCTTTCTCTTTCATATATTGTGTCTACACAGTTCCCAACCTACAATGGGTTTGACTTGAAACTTTGCAACTTCTTGATGGATTTATTGAGGCATTAAATACGAATGGGTTTATGGGAATGTAACCTCATTTTAAGTCAAGGAGTATTTGTGTATGAATTTATGAATGTATATCTCATTACATCTATTTAATAGATATACAGGAAGTTTCAAAAAATACAGAAGGAAGTACTAGGCTCCTTTTATCCAGTGTTCTCCAATGGTAATATATTGCATAATTATAATACAGTATCAAAATCAGGAAATTGACTTGGATTCAATCCACAGATCTTACTCTGATTTCACCAATTTTATATACTCTCATTTGTGTGTATATGTGTGTGTTTTTATATAATATTCAAGAATGTTAATAATATAACATATAACATTTTCAAACTGGCTGTTTTTGAAGTCCATCCCAGTTTTTGGTATCAAGTTTGTTCCTTTTGATTATTAAGTAATATCCCATGGCACTGTTGTGCCACGGTCTGTTAAGCCATTCATCCCCTGAATGGTGTCCGTTTTTTTCCAACCTTTTTGCTGTTACAAATAAAACTACTATAAACATTCATGGTGAACATGAGCTATCACTTCTCTTGTATAGTACTCAAGGATTCTATTGTTGGGTTCAATGAAAGATCTAGATTTAGTTCCACAAGAACAAGAACCTGCCAACAGTCTCCCAGAGTGGGTGCACCATTGCACAGTCCCATAGCAACGTGTGAGTGACCCAGCTTCCCTGCATCCCTGCCAGCACCTGCTGTTTTCACTGTTTTCCATGTTAGCCATTCTGATGGGTGTGTGGTGATATCTTGTGGTTTCTAGTTTCCATTTTCTTAATAGCCCACAATGTTCACATCTCTTCATCTGCCTATTCTTACTGTGTCCTCCCTGGTGAAGACTCAGCCCTGTCTTTGGTGAAATAGCTCTCCTATATCTAATTGGATTATTTGCTTACAAAGTCTTGAGCACGTTAGCTATTTTAGACATGAATGTGACTTGGAAATGTTTTCTCTCAGTGAAGCCCATCTTCTCATTCACGTCACAAAATCTTTGCCAGAGCCAAGGAGTCTCCTATATCTTTAATTTACATGTTTAACCAAACCTGCATTACTGCTTTTTTTTCCCTTAGTGCAACCACTGTGTCCTGGTCATCTACCTTGAATATATTTTTTTCTTTGTTTGTACATCAGCTAACGTTGCCTTTGTCTACTGGGTACCCCAAATGCTTCGAAGTCACCTGGGATTCCTCCAGTTCTTTCAGCTTATGCTTCCACCCATGCACCCGAATCTTCTCTGTTCCTACTGTTTCCAAAAGTTTATTAGTTTATCCTGAATGCCATTGTCCTCATTCAGACTCTTCTATTTCTTGTCAGGATTACTGCACTGAGCTTCTAATTGTACCCCTGGCTTCCAGTCTTGTCTGACACAAAGCCCATGTCCTCATTACTGCAGAATTGTCTGTCAATATTGCAGAATTGTCTGTCAAAAATGCAGCCCAATCATGTTATTCCCTGCTTAAAACATCCTTAAACAGCTTACCATCCTTTCAATGCTGAGGATTAAGTTTCTTTTCTTTCTTTCTTTTTTTTTTCTTTTTGACAGGAAGAGTGGGCAGTGAGAGAGAGAGAAAGAGAGAGAAAGGTCTTCCTTTTCCCGTTGGTTCACCCTCCAATGGCTGCCGTGGCTGGCGTGCTGTGGCCGGCGCACCACGCTAATCCAAAGCCAGGAGCCAGGTGCTTCTCCTGGTCTCCCATGCGGGTGCAGGGCCCAAGCATTTGGGCCATCCTCCACTGCACTCCTGGGCCACAGCAGAGAGCTGGCCTGGAAGAGGGGCAACCGGGACAGAATCCGGCGCCCCAACCGGAACTAGAACCCGGTGTGCTGGCGCTGCAGGTGGAGGATTAGCCTAGTGAGCTGCGGCGCTGGCCAAGGGTTAAGTTTCTTAACATGATATGTATGTTCTTTTGTATTCGTATGTCTTCCTCAGCCTCTTTTCTCACTGCATCTCCACACAAGATATTAACTGCAACCATTCATCTATTTACAGTTTCTCAAATGCACTGCAGTTTCTGGATTATGGTGCTTTCCTTGCAATGTTTTCCCGGGTTTCTTTGCTTGAGACCTTTGCTCTGCATTCAAGATTCAACAAAAGGACAAGCTTTCCAAGGAGACTTCTCCGGTTACCCAGAGAGGATTTCTTCCTCTTGGCTCACAACTCAGTCAAGGCAAGGGTAATTCCTGTATCTTCTTAAATTCAAATTTACTTTTTTAAAAGATTTTCTTTTCTTTTTTATTTATTTGAAAGGCAGAGTTAGAGAGAGAGGGAGAGACAGAGATATTCCATCCATGGTTTACTCTCCAAATGACCATAATGGCTGGGGCTGGGACAGGCCAAAGCCAGGAGCCAGGAGCTTCTTTCAGGAGTTTCCTACATGGGTGCAGGACCTAAGCAGTTGGACCATCCCCCACTGCTTTGTCAGGTACATTAGCAGGGAGCTGGTTCAGAGTGGAACAGATGGGACACAAACTGGTGCCCATATGGGATTACGGTATTGCAAGCGGTAGCTTTACCTGCTATGCCACAGTGCCAACCCCTATGATACCTATATTTTTCATAGGGCTTAACACAGAACGTAGCCATACTTTACAAACATGGAGTAAATTTATAAATCTTAGTGATTAAATCTCCATATTTGAAGTACTTGTTTGTCCACTTTCACATGCTCTGTTGAGGACTGGAACTGATTCTAATCTCTATACATAACTCCTGCAGAATGCCCAGCTCACATGACATACTCAATAAATATTTTTTTGAAAAACAAATACAGCAAAATGAAATTGGCACATTTTGACTTAATATATTTTATTTTATTCCTAGAGGCAGGCACTGAGGTTAATAGTAAAAAGTATGGAAAAAAACAGAAAATTTTGATAGCTTAATAATTCATATGGCTGAATGGGTATTCCTGGTTCAAGTATAGTTGTATCTGCCCTGAGCAGCCACAGGAAGGCTGAAAGCTACTTACGTTGTTCATTATTTAATAAGAGCATTCTGACCTTTTCACTGCTGGGCAGCCAGTGAGTGAGAACGAGTCTGTCCTCATCTAGCTTGAAGCCAGATCCTACTTTCAGCTGCTTCTGGTCCAAAAGGAGAAGTTAACCTTTCAGATAATCCTTTCTGAATTAGATGAGGTTCTTCACGGTGTTATTAAAAGAACTTATTGCAATGAAAATCAAAGTTATTTGACTAATTCTAGATTATAAAACTTCTCTTAGGTGCATGCCAAGTTCAATGGAAAGTGTGTAAAAATTGCCCAAAGCTGACCTTAAGGCAATATTTAAGGAGGAGCCCTTACATCCCTTGTTTCTTCCTTTCTCCTTGAAGCCCTCTTATTCCTGTCACAGAAAGGTCCCATGACACCTGCTTGCTTTCCAGGCTTCTCTAAATCCAACCTAACTTTAGCATCCTGGATTACGAGGTATTTATCAGACAGTCATGTATCACACCATGCTCTCAAATGTCCCCCAAGAACGTACTGGTTTGCTTTTAGCAAAGCAAATTAAACAGAAGAGCAAAGGAAAGGCTGTTAGGGTTAACCCTAAGTCTCTTGTGACCACCTACCTTCAAAATTCTTAGATTTATTCCAGTTCAGTCACTTTGTCCCATGGTCACACCTTGAATCTTGTCTTCGTCAGAATGTATTCTACCTGATGCCTCAGTGTCAGGTATCTCATCTGATCATAACCTTCTCATCTTCCAGTTTCTTTGCTCAGGTAACCAATGGGCATATACTTTGATGTTAAGTAGATATCCAATCCTTTGATACCCTTCATTTCTTCTTGCCTTATTTCCTCTATATCCAGGTAGGCTTAACACAACCAGTCCTTTGCAAATACCATCAGTTTTCCTGCTCTTTGTCTGTCCATCATACTCATCTGACAATAATAACCCAGCCTTGAAAGAACCGTTCTCCATGGGTCCATTTGAGAAGTTCATAGTTGCTGGACAAAATCACAAAGGAAAAGACTTGGTTCATAGTACATTCATTCTTTTTTTTTTTTTAATTTTATATATATATATATTTTTGACAGGCAGAGTGGACAGTGAGAAAGAGAGACAGAGAGAAAGGTCTTCCTTTACCATTGGTTCACCCCCCAATGGCCGCTGCAGCCAGGAGCCAGGTGCCTCTCCTGGTCTCCCATGCGGGTGCAGGGCCCAAGGACTTGGGCCATCCTCCACTGCCTTCCCGGGCCACAGCAGAGAGCTGGACTGGAAGAGGAGCAACTGGGACAGAATCTGGCTCCCCGAATGGGACTAGAACCCGGGTTGCTGGTGCCACAGGCGGAGGATTAGCCTATAGGGCCATGGTGCTAACCAGTACATTCATTTTTTTTTTTTTTTTTTGACAGGCAGAGTGGAGAGTGAGAGTGAGAGAGAGAGAGAGAGAGAGAGAGAGAAAGGTCTTCCTTTTTGCCGCTGGTTCACCCTCCAATGGCCGCTGCGGCCAGCGCATCTTGCTGATCCGAAGCCAGGAGCCAGGTGCTTCTCCTGGTCTCCCTTGCGGGTACAGGGCCCAAGCACTTGGGCCATCCTCCACTGCCTTCCCGGGCCATAGCAGAGAGCTGGCCTGGAAGAGAGGCAACCAGGATAGAATCCGGCGCCCCAGCTGGGACTAGAACCCGGTGTGCTGGCGCTGCAAGGCGGAGGATTAGCCTGTTAAGCCACGGCGCCGGCCTAGTACATTCATTCTTAAGCCTCAAATTGGCATGAATCTATATGCTCTTTTTCCTAATGTTATTTTCTTCTTTCTTGTTAAAAGACCATTGTCCTTCTTATAATCATCATTCTTCACTGACACTTTACCCTCACTTTTACAATCTCTTATCTTGCCCCTTCACAAAAACTTGCAGACTGCCCTTCCCTTAACACTCACCTTGACCTCAGGCCCTTGCAGCCAAGGCCAATCCTTTCTCTTGTTTCTGCAATCTCATCCACATCACTTCTCATTTTTCCCATTATCTTCAGAATCCCAGGAAGGATTTGCCAGTAGCAAAATGGAAATAACACTGCAAACATGCTCTCTTAATACAATTATCATTGTTAATTTATATTTAAGAGGATAATGTTTTTGTATTGAATTATTTATCCAGAAAACTCATCAAGTCTACTTCCAGAAAATTAATCTTCCCCTTAAACTATAATACCCCCTTTTCTATCATAGTCTTCACTTTTATGCCTGGCTTTTTCTTTTTAAAAATAGTTTATTGATTTATTTGAAAGGTAGAGTAACAGAGAGATGAGGGTGGGGAGAGAGAGAGAGAGAGAGAGAGAGAGTGAGAGAGAGAGAGAGAGAGATCTTTGATCTGCTGGTTTGTTTCCCAAATGCCTGTAATAGCTGGGACTGGGCCAGGTGGAAGCCAGGCAATAGAAACTCCATGCCTGTCTCCCACATGGGTGGCAGGAACTCATCTGCTGCCTCCCAGGGTGGACATTAGCAGAAAGCTGAGATAGAAAGTGGGACTACAGATTCGACTTTGATATGGGAGGTGGGCAGCAGCTTAATCCAGTATTGCCACGACACCTGCCCTCTCTTGAGGAGAGAAGTGGGAATAGCTTTGGAGTAATTGTGATGGTGACTGGTTGAGGAGCAATATTCTGGTAGTGCAATGGGATGACAGCTTCTGACATACCTGGGTCAAGCACTCAGTGGCAGAGGTGGGGTAGGGAGTGACTGGGCCACAGACATACCTGTGGCTCTTGGGAAAAGAGTGAGGTTGTGCCCAGGAAGATTGGACACACCTGGTACCCTTACTGTGGACAACAAACTCTTCTTGCATCCTACTTCTTTGCATTCTTGTTTCTTACAATCACCAGAAGGAGATCGAAGAGAAGAGAATACATGTTCACCTTTGAAAGAGAATTTCACATTGAGTGTTCAGAGAAAATGAATGCCATGAAAGAGATCTGATGACTCAATATACAAAAGAGCTTTTTCTGGCCAGCGCCGTGGCTCACTAGGCTAATCCTCCACCTGCGGCACCAACACCCCGGGTTCTAGTCCCGTTCGGGGCACTGGATTCTGTCCCAGTTGCCCCTCTTCCAGGCCAACTCTCTGCTGTGGCCCGGGAGTGCAGTGGAGGATGGCCCAAGTGCTTGGGCCCTGCACCTGCATGGGAGACCAGGAGGAAGCACCTGGCTCCTGCCTTCGGATCGGCGCAGCGCCCCGGCCGTAGCGGCCACTTGGGGGGTGAACCAACAGAAAATGGAAGACCTTTCTCTCTGTCTCTCTCTCACTGTCTAACTCTGCCTGTCAAAAAAAAAAAAAAAAAAAGAAAGAAAGAAAGAAAAAATAGCTTTTACCTGGGAAAACAAAAAGCAGAAGGATTCTCTGAAAGCTGCACAATTAAAATGCTCAAAAGAGTCAAGAATAAATCCAAAGATATCAACAATCACAAAAATTGACTCTTGGATAGGATAAAATTAAAATAAAAGTTATATACTGTTGACCAAAGTCGTCTAAAACAACATATGGAGGTTAGAAATAAAGGGAAGGTATATTAGATAAGTTCAAGTAAAAAGAAAGAAAATGCTGTATTATTAATAGTAATTGAAGTCGAATCCAAGGCCAAATAACCACAAATGAGTCAAATAGAAATATTTACTATTGATATATGTGCAACTCACTAGCTGTGTCACTCTTGGAAACTTCATCACCAAAATCATAGATTCATACCACAGAGAAGGAAACTCATAAAAATATTAAGATGGGGCTGGCATTGTGATGACGTGGGTTAAGACATCGTTTGCAGTGTTGCCATTCCATATTGCAGTGGTAGCCTTGGTTGCTCTGCTTCCAATCCAGCTTCCTGCTAATGCACCTGGGAAAACAGTAGAAGATGCCCCAATTAACTGGGCCCCTGCCACTTATGTGAGAGAACTGGGTGGAGTTCCTGGCTCCTGGCTTTGGCCTTGTCCAGTCCTGGATGTTGTCATTTGGGGAATGAATCAGCAGATGAGAAATCTTTCTCCGTGTCTCCCTTTCACTCTACTTTTCAAATAAAATAAATAAATAAATTTAAAAAGATTTTTAAATCTTAAATATTTAAATCTTTAATATTTTAACCTAAAATATAGGTTAAATTAGTTTCAGCTACTGAGGAAGGACTTGAGGAATTAAACTTAAGGTTGAATAAACAATTAAGATTTAAAAGGTTTTGATAAAGATAATTGAAAATGAATCTTGATGAAGAATGAGATGGGAGAGGGGAGTGGGAGATGGGAGGTTGTGAGTGGGAGGCAGGTTATGGAGGAAAAAGCTGCTATAATCCAAAAGTTGTACTTTGGAAATTTATATTTATTAAATAAGAGTTAAAAAAAAAAAAAAAACTATGAGGCCGGCGCTGTGGCTCAATAAGCTAATCCTCCGCCTTGCGGCGCCGGCACACCGGGTTCTAGTCCCGGTCGGGGCACCGGATTCTGTCCCGGTTGCCCCTCTTCCAGGCCAGCTCTCTGCTATGGCCCGGGAAGGCAGTGGAGGATGGCCCAAGTGCTTGGGCCCTGTACCCGCATGGGAGACCAGGAGAAGCACCTGGCTCCTGGCTTTGGATCAGCGTGGTGCGCCAGCCGCAGTGCGTCGGCCGCAGTGGCCATTGGAGGGTGAACCAATGGCAAAAAGGAAGACCTTTCTCTCTGTCTCTCTCTCACTGTCCACTCTGCCTGTCAAAAACAAAACAAAACAAAACAAAAACTATGTATGTATGTATTGTAAGTTCCTTGAGTTACAACATAAAAACTAGAAATAATATTAAAAACCAAAATAAAAATCTATTCCCTTTGAAATAATAATATGTTCTTTCTTTTGTAAATAACACATATTACCATTTTTATATTAACCATTTTTGAGTGTATATCTGAGTGGTGTTTTTTTTTTCATGGCATGGATTCAAGTGCTTAAGTATCCATCTGCTGCCTCCTAAGGTGTGCAGAAAACTGGATCAAAAGCAGAGGCAGGACTTGACCCC
The DNA here is from genome assembly GCF_033115175.1 of Lepus europaeus. NCBI lineage: Eukaryota > Metazoa > Chordata > Mammalia > Lagomorpha > Leporidae > Lepus > Lepus europaeus. The sequence continues at coordinate 84,106,493 of NC_084838.1, read as the reverse complement.
AGGCACACCGAACTGGGATGCAGGTATCTCAAGCAGTGGTTTAATCTGCTGTGCTACATGCCCATCCCAAATAGTATTTCTTTTAAAATTTTGTTAAAAGTGTATTTATTATTTGTTTGAAAGATGAGAGAGAGAGGGAGAGAGAGAGAGAGATAGATCCTCCATCCACTGGGTCACTTTCCAAATGCCTACAACAGCTGTATCTGGGCTAGATCAAAGTCAGGAGGCTGGAACTCAATGTAGATTTCCCAGGTGGGTGCCAGGGCCCAACTACTTGAGCTATTTGCTGCCTCCCATGGGGCACATTTGCAGGAAGCTGGAATGAGAAGTGAACTGGGACTTGAACTCAGGCACTGTGATTGGAGATGCAGGTGTCCCAAGTGCATCTTTTTTATTTTTTTAAGTTTTATTTAATGAATTTAAATTTCCAAAGTACAACTTATGTATTACAATGGCTTCCCCCCCCCATAACTTCCCTCTCACCCGCAACTCTCCCCTCTCCTGCTCCCTCTCTCCTTCCATTCACATCAAGATTCATTTTCAATTATCTTTATATACAGAAGATCAATTCAGTATATATTAAGTAAAGATTTCAACGGTTTGCACCCACACATAAACACAAAGTGAAAAATACTGTTTGAGTACTAGTTATAGCATTAAATCACAATGTACAGCACATTAAGGACAGAGATCCCACATGAGGAGTAAGTGCACAGTGACTCCTGTTGTTGACTTAACAAATTGACACTGTTGTTTATGGCATCAGTAATCACCCTGGGCTCTTGTCATGAGTTGCCAAGGCTATGGAGGCCTTTTGAGTTCGCTGACTCTGATCATATTTGGACAAGATCATAGTCAAAGTGGAAGTTCTCTGCTCCCTTCAGAAAAAGGTACCTCCTTCTTTGATGACCTTTCTTTCCCCAAGTGGCATCTTAACCACTGCACCTAACACCAAGCCCCAAATATTATTTCTTTCAGAAAAAGAATAAAATTTGTAAAATTTTGGCATATAAAATGATGAAATAAGAATAATCTCTTTGTAAACTGCAATGACAATAAGAAAAATAATTTGACTACAGGTGTGGAGAGCATTATATTCTAATTAATATTAATCACACACTTTAATGTATTAAATTATACTGTAGATTTGAACATTTAGACAATTTTTAAATTTTCTTAAGCAAAATTGACTGAAGAAGTAGAACATCAGAACTGATAAATAAAATTGAGAGATTGAAAGTATTCAAGTATTGGGCCCGGAGCCATGGCGCACTAGGTTAATCCTCTGCCTGTGGCACTGGCATCCCATATGGGTGCCAGGTTCTAGTCCCAGCTGCTCCTCTTCCTGTCCAGCTCTCTGCTGTGGCCTGGGAAGGTAGTAGAGGATGGCCCAAGTGCTTGGGCGCCTGCACCTGCATGGGAGACCAGGAAGAAGCACCTGGCTCCTGGCTTCGGATTGGCATAGCTCCGGCCGTGGTGGCCATTTGGGGAGTGAACCAACGAAAGGAAGCTCTTTCTCTCTGTCTCTGTCTCTGTCTCTGTCTCTCTCTCTCTCTCTCTCTCTCACTATCTGTAACTCTACCTGTCAAATAAATAAATAAAAATCTAAAAAAAAAATAAAGTATTCAAGTATACACAGCTCAATCTTTTTAAATATTTAATTATTTGAAAGTCAGAGTGAAAGAAAGAGAAAGGAAAGTGAGAGAGAGAGAGAGAAGGAGGAGGAGGGAGGGAGTCAGTCTTTCTCTGTTGGCTGACTTTCCAAATGGCTACAATGGCCAGGACTGGTCCAGTCTGAAGCCAGGAGCCTGGAACTCCATCTGGGTCTTCCGTGTGAATGCAGGGGCCCCAACACTTGAGCCATCTCCCACTGCTTTCTCAGGTGCATTAACAGAAAGCTAGATTGAAAGTGGAACAGCCAGGACTCAAACAAATGCTTATAAGGGATGGCAGCATTGCAGACAGAAGCTTAGCTCACTGTTCCAAATGCTAGTCCCAAGGATCTATCTTTTCAAAAGTTACCATGCCTGGAAGTTTTTTAAAATTTTATTTAAGTTAGGAAAGTTTCATTTATTTCATATATACAGATTTAGGAACATAGTGAGACTTCCCTCCCTCCCATCCACGCTGCAACCCTTCTTTGTTCTTCTTCTTCCATTCCTACTCTTAATTTTTATAGAAATCTACTTTCAGTTTACTTAATGATCATAAAGTTAACCCTACACTAAGTAAAAGAGTTCAACAAATAATATGAAGAAGATAAAACATTGTTCCTCAACAGTAGAGACAAGGACTATAAACAGTCATTGAATCTCAAAATGTCCGTTTCAGTCCAACACTTTACATTTTAGGTACTCTTAGTTACCCCTGATCAGGGAAAACACATGATATCTGTCTTTTTGGTACTGGCTCATTTCACTAAGTATAATGGTTTCCAGCTGCATCCATTTTGTTGAAAATAACCGGATTTAATTTTTTTTTAAAAGAATTGATAGACATCTGGGTTGATTCCATATCTTAGCTATTGTGAATTGAGCTGCAATGAACATGGGGGTATAGATCACTCTTTCATATGCTGATTTCATTTCCTTTTGGTAATTTCCCATTTGTAAATATTGGCTTTGATTGCCTGTGCCTCTGGGGTATTTTCTAAGAACTCTTTGCCTATGCCAATGTCTTGCAGAGTTTCCCCAATGTTCTCTAGTAATTTGATGGTATTGGGTCATAGATTTGGGTATTTAATCCATTTTGAGTGGATTTTTGTGTAAGGTGTAAGGTACGGGTCTAGTTTCATACTTCTGCATGTGGAGATCCGGTTTTCCCAGCACCGTTTGTTAAAGAGGCTGTCCTTGCCCCAGGAATTGATTTTAGCTCCTTTGTCAAAAATAAGTTGGTTGTGGATGTGTGGGTTGATTTCTGGAGTTTCCATTCTGTTCCATTGGACTACATGTCTGTTTTTGTGCCAGTACCAGGCTGTTTTGGTCATAACTGGCCTGTAGTATGTCTTGAAATTTAGGCCCAGATGTTTTCAGGCCAATGTCTATGAAAATTTTCATGGAAGAGAAAATTGCAATGTTATATAAACTACACTAGATAATCTAAAAACTGGAAAACACTCTAACTCATCTGTGAGGGGAGGGTAACCCTTATACAAGAATTAAAAAGGATTGTACACACAGAAAAGGACCACGGGCAAAATTCCCGAAGACTTCACATGCAAAATTTCTACATAAAGGCTAATGAATCAGCCATGCATTAAAAATATAGTAGTTATGAACAGGTAGGATTTATAGTAGAGACACAAGGAAGTGTTAGGTAAACTAATAATTTAGTTTTCCAGCCAGTTAATAGTTTTTAGAAGAGAAGTCATATATTTACATTATCCCAGTAGATGAAAAAATTGGGCAAAATTCAATGCCAATCCATGCTGAAAACTAGAAATGAAAGAAAACTTTCTAGACTTTATAAAGGATATCTCATAGAAATCTATAGCAAACATATATGATAGTGAAGCATTAGAAGCATCCCTTTTGCATGTGGCAACAACATAAGGATGCTTCTCATCATCACTGTATTGGAGGGTCTGGCCAATGCAGAAACACACAAAACCAAACCAGCCATGGAGGTATTTGAAATGAAGAAAAAATACTATCACTACATTTTCAGATGACATGATTATCTTCCTGAAAGATCTAAGACGATAATATATAGCTAGATACACAGTGACCCAAAACAATGACACACTGCTATGATTCTTTACTAATCAGATAAAAGATTAAAATGCAAAAAGCATCCTGGTTATCAAGAGCAAGAACAAATGCAAAATGGCTGTGAGTAAACAATTAAAGTATTTGTGCCATATTATCTGTAAAGACGGTAACAATGACAATGCTTAACAATGTTATTGGACTATACAGAAAAGAAGATCTGAAGAAATGATAAATACCATATTCCTGAACTGGAAAATGCACTATTTTGTAAAAGGTACTCATCCTCAAATATGGTATGCATTTAGTGTATTCTAGCTGAATCAAGTTGAATATAACTATCATCTGGTTTTATTTGGAAGTTGGATTAAATATGATATTTTTATTTTTCTGCTTCTGATCCAGTTCCCTGCTAATGTGATTAGGAAAACAACAGAAGATATCCCAAGTCCTGGGGCCTTTGCCACCCATGTGGGAGATCTGGATGGAGTTCCAGGCTCCTGACTTTGGCTTGGCCCAGCCCCAGTTGTTGCTGACTATTTCAGTGGATGGAAGCTCTGTCTCCATCTCTCCTTCTCTCTTTCTCTCTGTCACTCTGCCTTTCAAAGAAATAAAACAAACCTTAAAGAATCGCTGGTATTTTCCTATTTCTGTTCTTGGAAATTATCTCAAAGCAACAACAACCAAACCAAGCCAAACAAACCAAAAATCCCTCAAAGAGAAATGCAAACACTCTTTTCAATGAAACTGGGAAATGTATCAGTAGTTCTGAATCACAGCATAGGAGAAACATCTAACATGTGAAGTGGAATATCAATAGATCTCCAAGAGGGACCAGGAGGACCACTGTGAAGGCAGAATTCAAATGAAATTGGTAAGGCACAATTCTCTGGAGAGGCAAAGGAAACAAATCCCGGGTGAGTTCACAAGTTCCCATGCTTTGCCTGAAGAAGGGATATTGGTACTGAACAAGGAATGGCTGAGACCAGCCACCATTTTCAGCTAGGCTTACTGTCAGGTAGGCAAGTATAGAGGAGAGTCTACCTTGTAAAGAGCCCAACAGCTTTGCTCTTTATTATCTGATCAAGAAATAGACAGAGGAGGTGAAAATAACTGATATTAGGAATAAAAAGTCGATACATTAAATAGACCCTGCAAATATAAAAGGCTATTGTGAGCAAATCCATGCCAACGAGTTTGAAAATTTAGGCGAAACATTAGAACAGGACTTATAAAATTGCTGTAAGGCATGTAAAATCTGCAGTCTGTGTATATTGTAGATATTGAATATGAATTCAAGACCTCCACAAGTCAAATCCCTTCCCTTAAAGAACTTTCCTAAAGAATAACAATATAGAATACATTCCCAGTTGAATTATGTTCTTCGTCAAAGGAAAAGATAAACACAATTTGACATAAACTCTTCCAAGGAGAAGGTGGAGAAAAAAAACCTTCACAAAAATTTGTAAGGCTTATAAATCATTATCTTAAAATTTGCAGAGCATTACAAAAAAGGAGAAAACATTTTTTCATGAGCACTAATGCAAAAAATCTTAAACAAATTATTAGCAAATTGAATTTAGTGATACTTAGAAGGATAATAGATCAAGACCAAATGTAGTTAATTTAGAGAATGTGAAACTAAGTTAACATCCAGAGTAGAATAGAATGAAGGTTACTGGAGGCTGGTGCAAACTTTCGGACAGACAGGAGACATAAGCTTTAGTGATATATTGGATAGAATGCTGAGTAATACTGATGTGTTGTTATTTCAAAATGGCTAAAAGAGAAAATTTTAAATATATTACCATCACAATAATAATATATGAAGTTATGGATTTGTTCAGCCTAATTTAATCCATCTACATATCAAAATCATCCCATTATACCCCATAATATATATGATTACTGTTAATTAAACATAAAACTAAAAAAATCAAAAGATGTAATGCAGCAGATTAATGTAATAAAAGAAATAAATAATTTGGCTATTTTGGTAGATATAGAAAGAGTTATACAAATTCAAAATCTACCCATAATTAAAAACAATCTGAAGGGGCTGGTGCGCAGCAGGTTACTCCTTTGCCTACAGCGCCAGCATCCCATATGGGTGCCGGTTCTAGTCCCGGCTACTCATCTTCCAATCCAGCTCTCTGCTGTGGCCTGGGAAAGCAGTATAAGATGGCCCAAGTGCTTGGGCCCCCGCACTCACGTGGGAGACCAGGAAGAAGCACCTGGCTCCTGGCTTCGGATAGGTGCGGCTCCAACCGTTGTGGCCATTTGGGGAGTGAACCAACTGAAGGAAGACCTTTCTCTCTGTTTCTCCCTCTCACTATCTGTAACTCTACCTCTCAAATAAATAAATAAAATCTTTAAAAAAATCTTTTGTAAAATATGCTTAATATGATAAATTTTAAAAAATAAAAGCAAAAGCAGTTTCTTTACTGCGCATTATATGTTATGGGAAATAATATAGTATTTCCCTGTGAGACTGATAATGAAAGGAAGATGTTAACTAAAATCTAATGTTGTACTGGAATCTCTAACTAATAAAATAAGAAAAATAAATGCATGCATAGATATTCCTGAATGTATATGTTCTTGGGTTATTTATTTATTTATGCGAGGCAGAAGGTGGGGGGGGGGAGATAGAGAGAGAGAGAGACATACACACAAACACAATATTCTATTCACTTGTTCACTCCCCAGATACCCACAACAGCCTGCACTGGTCTAGTATGCAGTCAGGAGCTGGGAACTCAATCTGGGTTTCCCACCTGGGTGGCAGAGACCCAAATCCTTGAGCCATCACTGCTGTCTACCAGGGTGTGTCGGCAGGAAGCTGGACTTGAATCCATGCTTTCCAATATGGGTCACAGACATCCTGAGGGATATATTAACTGCTGTGCCAAATACCTGTCTTAGAAAAAGAAATATTAAAAGTATGAGAATTGGAAGGGAAAAAGATCCGTTATTATTATTCACAATGATAAGAATTTATATATAGAAGTTTAAAAAATATCTCTGGATAAACTACTAGATACATTGAGAGCCAATAAATCTGTATATTTGAAGCAAATTTAAAAGAATAACTGAAATTTCTTATAATATCACTAAAATTTCAAATATAGCAAAAAATTCAATTGAATTTGTCTAACATTTCTTCTCATTTACAAAAGCACTATTGAGAACTATTATAGGACATCAGGTAAGTAAATAAGATAGTTTTTTTTAAAAAATTTACATGCCAGCTATTTTAGCAAATAGAAAAAGATGTCCAAGTGTTAAGCCTTCCCAGAGCATTTATTTGTCTTCCTGTACCAAGAGCTCAAACTCGTGGCTTTCACTGTTCCAACTGGCACAAGAAGGAGAGAATTCTCTGTCTTCTTTCTTGCATTACCGACTCTTGGCATGAGTATATGTGAATGACAAAGCCCAGGTCACGTGCCTACGATCTAGCTACAAGTGAGATGAGGAAAATACCCAGCATTTTCATGTTAGAAGAGGTGATTTTTACCTACAAGACTCAGAGTACGGTGGGTGGGGACCTAGCAAGAGATTCAGATGCTGGGCCCTCAAAACCATGACTTACTCTCTCTGTCTCTCCCTCTCTCTCTGTCACTCTGCCTTTTAAATAAACAAACAAGTAAATAACTAAGTATAATAAATAAATTAGTATAAATTCACTTAAAGTATTTCTAGTCCTACTATTGATATCTTAATTATTCTGGAGATACTAGAAAACACTTAAGAAAAAAAATGTTGAAAAATAAGAGGATTAAAAATATTATACAATGCTGCTGGTATGATTTTGTCCAAAAAAACTCATAAGAAACAAATAAAATATAATTCACAATTAATAATAGAATTCATTTAATTGGTGGAAATGACATTACTAAACAGACACATCTTTATGTATATGGCTTGCTGGATGACACAATGGAAAAACATGTGACACTTGCTATAGCAAGAAGTGTAAGGAGTGGGTCAATCGAAGATTTGAAGATGCTTCTGAAGGAAGACTCGAATGAATGGGAGGGCACACTTTGATTTTGGATAAGACAGACAGTATCATGCACACGTTAATTCTCTCCTTAAATTGTTCTGTAAACTTGACATGATCGCCCCTCCACAAAATTGCTAGTAGGATTTTTATTGGAATGTAACAATCTGATTCTAATAAATATATGGAAAAATAAACAAGCAAGACTTTCAAGTAAAATTGTCTTTACCTGCTACACCACAGCACCACGCCACAGTGCCAGTCCTGGCATTTTTTTTAGTAAAATTGTCTTTAAAAGGGTCCATCATTGTGGTGCAGTGGGTTAGGCTGCTGCCTATGATGCCAGCATCCCATATGGGCACAGGTTTGAGTCCCTGCTACTGCACTGCTGATCCCACTCCCTGCTAATATGCTTGGGAAGGCAGCAGAAGATGGCCCAAGTGCTTGGGCCCCTGCCACTCACATGGGAGGCTCAGATGGAATGTAGGCTCCTGGCTGTCGTCTGGCCCAGCTCTGACTATAGTGACCATTTGGGGAGTAAACCAGTGGGTGGAAGATCTCATTCTCTGTCTCTCCCTCTCTCTATAACTCTGCCTTTCAAATAAATAAATCTAATTTTTTAAAGTAATGGTATTTGTCTTTATTAGGCATTAAAATGTAACATAATCAAAAGTATATGATATGGCACTTGAGTACATACAATAAATTGGAATACATAAAGGCTGCATTTCATATCATTGGGAGAATGATAGGCTTGCTCTTAATGGAAAGTTGTATAATAATATACATAGTGTGATTCCACTAGTATTGAAAGAGTCATGCCTATGTACATGTGAATTGGGTAGTATTGTCCTCAATTTCATTAGTTTCCCAGCAAGGAAAGTAAAGCACAGAAAAGGAAAGATGGGTATCTGGAACACTATCTGGAGAAAGAGCACTTCAGGCAGTGAGAACAACCAGTGCAAAGGCCCTGGGGTAGAAACATGCTATGCTGATTTGAGGAAAAGTGAGGAGACCAGTGTGGCTGCAGTAGGGTGGGTGAAGGATGTTAGTAGGAGAGCAAAACAGAGAAATGGCCAGATCTTGCAGATGAGTTTAGCTGTCATTTTGAGAGAAGTAGGAGCCACTAGATTATTTTAAGTATAAAAGTGACATGATTTGACTTTAAAAAGGAATTGGAAAGGCAAGATGGCTACTGCTCTAATCCTGTACAGAGAATGGTGGTTTGGATAATCAGCAATAGAAGTGTTAAAAAGCAGTCACATTCTGCCCTAACTTGAAGACAGAGTCAGCAGGAAATTATGATAAGCTGAATGCAGGAGGAAAAAAAAAAAAAAGACATGAGATTGTTGGTCTGAGCATCTCAGGAGGGAATTGTCATTAATTGCAATGGGGAAAATCGGGAATTTGGTTTTTTGATGTGTTCAGTTTCAGATTTCTCTTAGACATTCTGGATGTGGAAAGTGGGTGAGTAGACACAAGTTTGGAGTTCCAGGGAGAGGTCCATGGTGAATGTAAATTTGAGTCATTGGGATACAGATGTTCCTTCCATCTCTGATGCTAGGTGAAGTCACCAAGAAAGTAAGTGTTGATGAGGACACATAGTAGGCTGAGTCCCATGGTGCCCAATAAGGAGAAGAAGAGGACCCAGAAGGGGACTGAGAAGCAGCCAGAGAGGTAGGAGGGACACCTGACTGGAAGTCAGGTGAATAACATATGTCGAGGAGGAAGGGGTGTTCAGCTGGGTGACATGCTGTCTGTGGGTCATGTAAGATGAGGTTAATACCTGTGAGAAGTAAAGATTTGGTTCATTTTCAAAGTAATGTGTTTGCCTGTGAGTAGATAACTAACTAGCATAACAGTTTGCAGACAAATAGCTGGCTAGCGTAACAGCTAGGTTACCTGCACCTGAACATTCTTAGGCAAGCAGGATGTTAGTGACCAAAACAGTTGAAGCAAATGCCAGCAAGATTGAACCCCCTAGTACTAAACCAATGAGGAACTTGGGGCAGAGCCTGTGTTCTAGGAAATAAGCAGCTTGCTGTAAACCAACTGGGTGTACTGGCTCACCAGGCACCTGGTCTGGCAAGAGTAATAATAAAGTCTTACTTTTGCTGCACTCCCTGAGTCTGAGTCTATCATTTGGAAAGACTGGTGAGGCTGTTTTTTGCATACCTTAGATTTAGCGATGCTGTGGTTGTCATTGATCTTGATAAGGGCAGTGTCGATGATACAGGAAGAAACCTCATCAGAGAGAAAATGCAAGGAGAGGGATTAGAGATATGACTTCAGCCAGTTGCTCTAAGGCACTATTTTGTTATGAAGGGAAGCAGACACATGAGACAATTTCTGGGGGTGGCAGGAATACAAGTGTTTTATTGTGATAGTTGATGGTGATATTAATTTTGTTGTCTTTAAGAGGTTGGTGAAACAATGGCATGTGATCCTGTGGCAATCACAAACTAGCAATGTTGGAGAGAGCAAGGGACTTGTCTTACTGGTAGCTTTCGGAGTGTGTGTATATCGGGGGAAAGGAACTGGCTTTAGCTGGGAGCATGGACTACCCACCTGAAGTTAACACTTAGGGAGGCAGATCATGTGTGAATGGATGTTGAGAAATGTCTGAATTTGTGATGACAGGTGAATGGGGAAATTCTCTGCTGTTTGCTTTGATTTTTCTCAAGGGAGTGGGCAGCAACATTTTTAGCTGTGATTGAAGATAGGGAAAAGGTGCTGGAGGTTTGAGGCTAAAGGAAAATGATTGAGTCAGTGTGAGACAGTGGATGAACTAGGGAAATGTTATATGACTGACTCACAATGTGATTAGAGGTAAACAACCAGTATAGAAAATAGGCCTGAACCAAAATGGGTTTCCCCTTTACCCTGGAGAAATAAAACATGGATTGCCTGAATTCTTTTCTTTTGTTTTTATGAAAACTACTACCAAAAAGTAAAGTGCAGTTCTAAGTTGGAAGACATGGCCACCTAGTTAAGAAGAAAATCTGGGACTGGTGTGTGGTGCTGGCTTCACATATGAGCTCTGGCTGCTCCATTTCTGACCCAGCTCCCTGTTGGTGCATCATGCAGGAGTGTGTGCAAGAAAGAGAAATCGCCTAGAGCAGGAGGTCTTCCAGCCTTTTTTCTGCCAAGAGTCATCTGGATATTTATAAGATCATTTGCAGGCCATATAAAATTATCAGCTTAAAAATTAGCCTGTTATAGATTTATCGAATTTTGAGTCCTGCCTGTGGCTGCCTGGGCAGAGCCATACCAAATGGTTTCATGGGCCTCATACAGCCCATGTGTTGGATGTTCCTCCCCGCCACCACCACCACCACCAAGACCTAGAGAGACAGTAAGTCAGAGGTTTGGGTCTTAGAAGAACCATGCTAATCTCCTGTCATGGCATCCCCCCAGTGTCCTCAGGACCTTCTGCTGGAAGTCTCCACTACACTGGAGACCAAGCTTGCAGCTCAAAAACCCTCAGGGGATGAACCACATCCAAATCTTAGCACTCTCCATAGTTCAGACCAAAGCTGCAGTCAGGAGCTATTGGCAAGGCACGATGAGATTAAGTGCTGTTGTTATACACTCTGTTCCTGCCTGCAGTAGTGTGATGGACTGAATTACTTTAAGTAATTAAATAAGGTGAGATGTTTCCTGGGCTATCCAGTTACAGTCACTCTCTCAAGGTCCTGGGAAGCTTAATGTCTAGCTTCACAATCCCTGTGACCTGATTTTTTCCCTCAACAACCTTATTAGCATGTCCTTGATAATGGACAATGACTAAGACCATTAAATTATTTTGGCTTGTTTAAGATTCAGGTAGAGTTGTAGTGAGAACCTAAAACTGGAAGTACGTTGAGACTGGGTAGCAGTTTTCCATAAACTATAGTTAAGAGAGTGGTTTCAAAGAAAGCTCAGTTCCCTTAGATATCACAGTTAATGCCACTTTAAGTGGATAATCAGGCACGTTTGTCATATAAGTAGTAGATGTTGAAGTGTTTTCTCATATTGTAATTATTCTTGTTAACTGACTGCTGATGGTGTTCCTATCACAAAGCTTGTTGACTTGATCTTATTTCCTTTTCCTAAGGAATTGTGCTTGCTTGGGTCTTTGGAGAAGCAGAAGTCATGATGTTAAAACACATGCAAGATATTCATTGTGAGAGAAAATAAGAAGAGGCTGGAGCCGCTCAGAGAGTTGGCAGAGAGCAATGTCAGGTTGACCTCTGTGAGAGAGGAGAGAGAGGGAAATTCTTAGACTATGATGTGGTTCTAAGAAAGTTTGTTAAGGTAGTCCATCAGAGGAGTGCCACTTCCCTGGGAATGGGCCTGCCTTGGAGTCCTTGGTCTGTCCAGTGATGATGGGGAACAGCTGGTAAGGAGAGTGGTCTCAGCCCCAACATGATGATGGGTTTCAGAGCTCAGTAGCTGGGGCTGTCAGTTAAGTTCACTATTGCTTTACTCTGTGGTCTGCAACAACAAAGCACCACAGCCCAGGTGGCTTTTAAACAACAGAAATTTGCTTCTCCTGGTTCAAGAGGCTGAAAAGTCTTGGATGAAGATGCCGGAAAAGAAGATTTCATTCAATGCCTCTCTTGGCTAGGGGATGACAACCATCTTTCCGTGTGGGTGAAGACAGCGAGCTTGCTCTCTGGTGCCTCTTATTCGGACACTAATCCTACAGGACCAGGGCTCTACTCTTGGCATCTCATTACTTCCTTAGAGGCTCCATCTCCAAACGCATTCACCGTGAGGTTAGGGTTTCAATAGGTGAATTTGGGGTTGGGGACTACAGTATTCATTCTGTAACAGCTGATCATAGGTCTGAGAGGTGCATCTTCAAAAAGTTTTTTTTGTAGTGTTTGGTACAGAAAATTGCATACATTTTATTTTTATTGCTCTTAATTTTTTTAGTGTGAGAACTTGATTAAAGTATAATTTATATACAGTAGTATGCACAAACTTTAAGCATACAGGTCAAGCTGTTTGACAAGAGTAGATGCCTGTATAGACATTACCTATGTCAAGATATAGAATATACCCATGTGTGGGCTATGGTATCCCAGTAAAGATTGTGTTTCCCGATGCTCAGGTAAGCTTTCCTGGTAGTAGGTAAGTGATACAGGGCAAAGCAGAGTAGAAAAGATGACTGGGAGTTCAGGTGTGGCCATCGCAGGTGTGCGGGTGTCAGTTTTAAGTAGCGTGATCAAGGGAGGCCTCTCTTGGAAGGGGGTCTTGTATATAGCAATGCTGATGCACTGATGAGCCCAGCTCAGCTTCCATGGTTTGGGAAACTTCACCTCCTAGGCATTTTATCCTTTTGATACTGAAGGCACATGACATTCCAAAACAATTTATAGTAAACAATCTCACCTTTTTATATTGCAAGGAAACAATGAAAACTTTCTAAAAGAACAGATAAATGTTCTTATGGGAAATTTTGTTAGCTTCTATATTAATATTTAGTTGGTGGAAAATTCATCTGTAGGATCTAATGAGATACTCAGAAACAGATTCATTTATTCATTCAAATGCTAATTTACTTACTCATCAAACATTTATTGAGCATCTACTATAGCCTGCGTTTTGAACTAGGCACAGAGAGAAGCAAAAATGAACAAGAAACTTTGGAATCTCACAGTCAGTGGAGAGTAAGGGAGGCAGAACTGTGAATAAATTGTTTCCATTGTGATCAAAACATCACAACAGAAATGGTGTTGGGCTAGAGACAGGAGGAATGAGCCAGTTGAGAGGGACAGGGTTTTAACCTGGAGGAGCTAATTTAGTTAATGTTCAAGAACAAATATTTGCTAAACTAGTATTTCCACTTAGTGCTGAGGATGTAGAGATAAAGCATTTGGATAGAAAGAAAGAGTCAGCCTCTTTTTCTGATGGTGTTACCAGGGGAAAAGTGGATTAGAGTTAACTCTGGTCTAGAACAGATATTTATGGGATTTGACCTGAGGGTATTTGGATGGACCATGGTGTTGGGCATTTGTGAGCTCTGAAAGTGCTCATCTTCATGAGAAGGCAGGGTCCCAGGTCCTCATGACTATATAGTACATGTGGAGACCATGGAATAGCTGGCACAGAGGTGGGAGCAGAAGGAAGGTCGTTGGAGGTACAGGCCACCCTGTAGGTTCTGAGGACCTGTTTGGGGGTCCAGAAATAGGCCCCAATCATAAGACACTAGAGAGGGTAGTGGAGCCAGGAACCTATGTGGAAATCACATCAGTGAGACTGGGCACTCACATGGGATGCAGGAGAGAGGAGACTGGCAGTGTCTACTGCTCTGCTCTTAAAAGGCATTACTTGAGGCTAGTTTGTCATCAGACCTGGAGAGACCGATTTTTCTCAGGGGGAGGTTGCATTTCATATCCTATCGAGCCAGGTTGTTTTGGTGCCAGCTGGACTCAGATGAAGTAGGGGCTGTAAAATGTGAGAAGGGCTATCATGGAGCCATGTACCAAGTCTTACAGGGCTCACTAGAAAAACAAATAATTCTCTGAGGGAGTTGGGCAAGGTTTCACAGGAAACACATTTTTCCCCTCTTAATGATTCTTTCTTTAAAAGTGCTTGGCAAATAATTTTAAATAAAGGTTAAAAAATTAAATAGTACCAAAGGTATTAAAACCTCCCATAGTAGTTTCCTGTACCAGTCATACCTGCCAGTCCAATTACATTTCTTAGAGGCAAATATTTTAAGTATCTTAGCTATTTCTTTTTATATTGATCTACATATTTCTTATGATTTTGCTTATCATGATGCTTCTTGATTTATTCCCATTTTGACATTATCTATTGATTTCCTGTTGGCTAGTTGACGATTTTGCCCTCTTAAGTATCATTCACTCTCCATTCTCCAACCTTCTAAAGAATTTCTTGATTGAATCAATATTCAGAGCTCTCATTATCATGATCATGTAAATATTGGTTCACTGCAGAGTCAAGCATTTTTCAACAATTAGTTTCCTTTCATTATGCACAACATTTTCCTGAGAGTTACTTGCATGTCTGTGTATGTATCCTTAGCTTTTCTCTTTAGATACAAGGGATGTTTAGAAAATTTATGCATATTATGAAAAAATGATGCAGCAAGGATTTAACATTTTTTGCACCAAAATAAACTTGTTTTTCAATTCCATTTCCCAAGAATTTTTGAAGTTCTCTCATGTATGTTTTATCTCAAAGCTTTTCTCCCCACCTGCTGCTCAAGGACATCCAGTGGTGGATGGTTTCCCTCTTTTCCTCCTGGAGCCCTGTGTTTCGCTGTCCGTCTTCTAAACTGAATGGGTGACTCTTCAGCTTCATCATCCAGCTCTCGTGCTGGGACTTGCTATCACCACATCCTTCTGTGGGATCCTTGGCTTCTTGAATGTTTTGTCTCCCCTGGTTTTGGTTCACTCGTTTAGCTGAAGAATATCTTCTACAAAATCTTTACCAGGTATTGTGGATTAAATTGTCTCCACTCCCCCTCCCCCCTAAAAAAGATGTATTGAAGTTCTGACCCCAGTACCCTTTGAAAACAGGGTCTTTGAGATGTAACCAAGATAGAATGAACTCATTAGGGTGGCGCTTACTCCAATGTGACTGGTGTCCATATAGGCACAGCACAAGAGACAGATAAATACTGGGAGAGGGCCACAAGATGGGGGAGGCAGAGACTGGAGTGATGCTGCCAAAATCTAGGAATGCTACAGATTGCCAGCAATCAATAGGAGTGAGGTACTGACTAGATTTTTCCCTTTGGGACCCTAAGAAAAGGCCAAGTCTGCTGATACTTGGATTTTAAACTGATGGCTTCCAGAACTGTGGAGAATAAGTTTCAGTTGTTTAAACGCCACCTCATTTTTGTTCTTGCTTTAAAGAGAAAAGTGTTGGGGCTGGTTCTGGGGCACAATGGGTTAAGCCATAGACTGCAGTGCTGGCATCCCATATGAATACCTATTGGAGTCCCAGCTGCCCACTTATGATCCAGCTCTTTGCTAGTGTGCCTGGGAAAACAGCAGAATACAATGCAAGTGCTTGGGCCCCTGCCATCCACGAGGGATACCCGGAGGAAACTCCTAGCTTCAGCCTGGCCCACCCCTGGCCATTGTGGTTGTTTGGGGAGTGAACCAGCAGGTGAAAGATCTTTCTGTTTCTCCTCTCTCTCTGTAACTCTACCTTTCAAGTAAATAAATAAATCTTTGAAAAAGTGTTCTGCCTAAAACATGTACTTTTATCTTGTAGCTAGTTTTAAAAAGGATATTTTAAAAGCTTCACCATTGACTATCTGTCACACATTTTTGTTATGTAACTGTTATGTGGTCAAGAAGTTTCCTGTTTGCTGAAATAGTTTAAAAATATAAATGTAAGTTTACATTTGTATTTTACAAATGTGGTTCCTACTGATGCAATTATATAATTTCCTTCCATAATCTACTTTTATTTCAAAAAAAGATTTATTTATTTGAAAGGTGGAGTTACAGAGAGAGAGAGGCAGAGAAAGAATTTTTCATCTGCTAGTTCACTCCTCAAATGGTCACAACAGCTGAGGCTGGGTCAGGCTGAAGTCAGGAGCTGGGAGCTTCATCTGGGTCTTTCACATGAGATTGGGGGCCCAATCCCTTGGGCCATCCTCAGTTGCCTTCCCAGGAACATTAGCCAGGACTTGAACCGATGTCCATATGGAATGACATCACTGCAGGTGGTGGCTTAACCTGCTACATCACTGCTCTTACCCTTCCTGTAATCTATTACTGTGGAGAAATATATTGAGCACATTTGCATACATTGAACTGTTCTTGCCTGCCTGGGATATACCTATATAGTTAACTATGATTTTAACAGATATTGATGGACTTTCTTAACTAACTAATATATATATATATATTTTAATTTTTGACAGGCAGAGTGGACAGTGAGAGAGAGACAGAGAGAAAGGTCTTCCTTTTGCTGTTGGTTCACCCTCCAATGGCCGCCGCGGTAGGCGTGCTGCGGCTGGCGCACCGCGCTGGTCCGAAGGCAGGAGCCGGGTGCTTCTCCTGGTCTCCCATGGGGTGCAGGGCCCAAGGACTTGGGCCATCCTCCACTGCACTCCCTGGCCACAGCAGAGAGCTGGCCTGGAAGAGGGGCAACCGGGACAGGATCGGTGCCCCGACCGGGACTAGAACCTGGTGTGCCGGCGCCGCAAGGCGGAGGATTAGCCTAGTGAGCCGCGGTGCCAGCAAACTAACTAATATTTTATTCACATAGTTGTGCCTATGTTTATAAGTGAGTAGTGTTTTTTTTTTTTGTTGTTGTTGTTGTTGTCTTTACTTAGCTTTGAAATTAATATTAACCTCATGGATTGATCTGGGTAGCAAGTTTTATGGAAAAACTTCCATATAGTTAGCTATTCTTTTAAAGTTTAGTAAACAATTTTTTCTAAAGATTTATTTATTTATTTGATAGAGTTACACAGAGAGAAGGAGAGTCAGAGAGAGAGAGAGAGAGAGATAGGTCTTCCATCCACTGGTTCACTCCCCAGTTGGCTGCAATGGCCAGAGCTGTGCCAATCCAAAGCCAGGAGCCAGGAGCTTCCTCTGGGTCTTCCCATGTGGGTGCAGGGGCCCAAGGACTTGGGCCATCTTCTACTGCTTTCCCAGGCCATAGTAGAGAGCTGGATCAGAAGTAGAGCAGCTGTGGCCTCAAACTGGTGCCCATAGGTGATTTCTGCACTGCAGGTGGCGGCTTTATCTGCTACACCACAGTGCTGGCCCCTAGTAAACAATATTTAGAATAGTTGGCATTTGATTTTCAGTTTTAAAAAAATCTTCTCATACTAAGAAACCATTTTCTTGAACAAATACAGTTGAGAGATCCTCATTTTATTTGGAACACTAAAATAGTATTTCAATTAAGAAGAAAAGACCTTAACATTCTTATTGACTTTGAAAATAATGTATTAAGTGAAACCGTTGAATTGTTTGTTCAAAGTTTTCAATAGCAAATGTTATGCAAATTGAAGGAAAAGCAAATGGTCCTTTTGAAGTACTATATTGCTTAAAGGAATGTAGTGAATTATTAAGGAAAGACATGACAAAAATACGATTTCTTTAAGTGACAGACTGTTTTTAAAGCGAGGAACATTACTGTGACACTTCCTAGGATTATCTTTTAGAAACAGATTTCATCCCTTGAAGAATTAGTGCTTTCATTTGCTGGTTCACTCCTCAAGTGCTTGCAAGAGTTGGGGTTGGGCCAGGCTAAAACAAGGAGCCCAGAACTCAATCTCGTACCTCCCCGTGGGTGGCAGGGACCCAACTGCTGACTCCTAGGGTGCACATTAGCAGGTAGCTGGAATTAGTAGGAGGGGTGGGACAGAAATCCAGACACTCCAGTCTGGGATGTGGCCATCCTACTTTGCATCTTAACCAGTAGGACAAATGTCTATCCTTGCAAGGAGTTTTATCTTCACAAGGGGCTCCAAACCCTCAGGGAAGCTTAATTAAAGAGATATATCATTTAAATACTTATGGTGAA
Organism: Lepus europaeus; assembly: GCF_033115175.1. NCBI lineage: Eukaryota > Metazoa > Chordata > Mammalia > Lagomorpha > Leporidae > Lepus > Lepus europaeus. Next base: position 84,088,271 of record NC_084838.1, on the reverse strand, counting down.
GAGGAGAGAGGTGGATTCAAGTACAATACAGTGGACTCACCTTCACTTGGCCTCACCTCCATGGATTTGTAATTCAGCTCTAGAGTGGGGAGGTTCAACCTAAGAATTATTTCACTAAAAACAATGATTGCTGGAAGTTGAGAGACATCTCTTTGGTGTCCACTGTAAAATGACATATGGAGTCACAAGTCCTTTCACTAAATAGGTTGTTCGCTCTGGTCAGTAGGAATACCATGGAATACAGTGAAAGACTTTTGAAATGGAAAAAAAAAAAAGAGGGGGTATTGCTCACCCTGCTGAACGGTGAGTCTTGGTCTTTCATTCATGTTACAATTCTATGAGTTGTAGAAAACTGGCAATAATGTGAATGATTTCCTTTATTCATTTGAAAGGCAGAGTGGAGACAGAGTGAGAGAGACAGAGAGACAGAGAGAGAGAGAGAAATATATATATATTCTATTCACTGGTTCACTCTCCAAATGCCCACATGAGTCAGAGTTGGGTTGGATTGAAGCCAGGAGCCAGGAACTCCAATCTGGTTTCCCACATGGATGATAGAGACCCAAGTATCTTCTGTTGCCTTCCCAAGTGCATTAGCAGGAAGCTGGATCAGAGGTTCAATAGCTGTGACCCAAACCAGCACTCTGCTAAGGGATGCCAGCATCACAAGTGGTGGCTTAACCTGCTTTGTCAAAATGCCAATCCCTGAAAATTATTCTTGTCCATCCATATATGTTAGTTATCTCCAATAGAATGACTGTTGCCCTATTTATAGACCTATGTTGTACCAATCTTAAATTCATTTCATCATTCTTTGCCTATATGGGAGGGGACTTCAGAAAGTTTATAGAAAATGAAATTAAAAGCTAAATTTAATTTGATGTAAAAGATTTGAAACCCATTCATAGTTTCTTCATAATACACATTTGCAAAAACTTTTTTAAGACTTCTAATATGTATGGATTTTTAAACTTTTGCTTCTGGGGCTGGCTATTGCAGGCAATTGGGGGAATGAACCAGCAGAAGGAAGATCTGTTTCTCTTTCTCTGCCTTTCAAATAAAATGAAAACAAATACTTTTGAAAGAAATTTAAATTTTCTCAATCTTTATTTTCAGTCATGTTGCATAATGAGTTTTGGTCAGAGACAGCATTTACAGTGGTGACCCCTAAGATTGTATTGCCTAGTGATATCACAGTGATGTTAGTTTGTGTAAACACATTCTAGGCTGTTCACACAATAATAATCATACAAAAAAACCACTTAACAATGCATTTCTCCGAGAAGATCCTCTTTGTTAAGAGGAATATGACTTATCTAGATTTTCACCCTCCCTACTAAATTTGGGTCTTGTTTTTAATTGTTTTCAGTTTATTTACAGATGAAAAGTTATTTCCCAATGTGGTTGTAATGACAGGAAATTTGGTTTTATGGCCTGACCATTTGGTGGTCTCTAACAAGGGAGGAGTTCAACTTGTTGAGACATAGTAGAAGCCAAGTTTATTCCTGCCAAGCAAAAGTCATTTCTAGAGAAATTACCCTGTTTTTTTCATTGTCAGTAAATGTGTTCATCAGTGAGTAGTTTGGTCCAGCCAAAAGAAGCACTCCATCCTCAGGGACTGGTTTGGTGATAGGCATGTTACCTAACCAGAGTCAACAAGGGACAATATGATTTTTGCAAGGACTCTTATGACTGAAGCAACACATTTTCAGCTTCACTTATATCTATGAAAATCTCACTTTGAACTTTCTGGCAGATATGTTTTCACATGTGAACCCTGGAGTGAAGAAGCACCCAGGGACAGGGACAGGCACTGAAAGAGAGAAATTAAATCCAGAGGACCCCATTTAAGCCTCTGAAACAACCTTTAGTCTTGAATGAAACCCTAATCCCAGGTTTGTCAACCACAGAGTCAATACTTTCACTCTCACTGTTTTAAGCAGTTAAATTGTGTTTTCTGTCACTTGCCTTCATGTGATTTATAACAATAAAAGGAACAGTCTTCATGGCTGGTTCTTTCTCATATGCTAGCCCATTAAGTACCTATTTATACTGAGTCTCCATTGGCTCTTCTGTTTAAAAGAGATAAATGATGCTGACTACTTCAAAGAGTTGTAAAATTCAACGATATAATAAATAGAAAAGTATGACCTGGTCAGACAATGCTGAGGTGACAGGAGCATTTCTTAACTTACCTTTTCAATAGTGAATTATATCAGTCTCTAAAACTCTACTTAGGTGAGAAGCTTTCTCTCTTTAGTAGGGTATATATTTCAATAATGTTCTTAGGAAAGATCTCCTGGTCTATGGTCCACAATTCTGTTGAAAGTTCTTAGTACAAGCCCATTTGTTCCACTAAAAGGCTTGTGACTTTACCATCTCTGTACCAAATGTGGGCACATTTGGTAGTCCATCACACTATGATGATTGTAGTTTAGTCCCTCCAGCAAACTCATCATCTCACCCCTTCATCTTCACCTGTTGTATTCTTGGGCACATCCATGTAAACCTCTGAAAACCCTCCCTTTACTGATGTAGAAAGCTTGGGCCCGAATAGGGAGAAAGGATAGCTGAGCTAGTCCCTGAGGGTGGGTCTGTTACTTGATGTTTTTTGACTCTGAAAAGTTCCTCAATATTTGTATACTCATTTTTTTTAGAATGACAGCTTTATGCAATAATTATATGTTTTAAAGAAATAGGTCACATTTAGCAGATTGAAACAAAGGAAACTAGGATGGTCATGGAAATGCAAAGCCCTTCTCAGCCCTCCTCTGTTAGGCCACAACAGTACCCAGGTGAGCTTCCTTCTCAAAGCCCAAGCTCCTGAAATATCAAACATCAACCCAAACCACAGCACAGAGGACTTCTTTTGCCCATTAGAAGAAACAATTATGATTCAGAAGAATAAATACATTGTTTACAAAAAACTGATTATCTACTTCAGAGAATTCACAGAAGGAATGAAACTGGATGGAAATATTTCTTCAGCAAAATTTTCTTCTCTTAAGGGGCTAGAGGAGAACTTTCCAATAGACAATGAAATACATATTTCCAAAGATGGAGATGAGACCTAAGCTTCCTTCCCTGTGGGTCCTGGAGGGTACACAGTCTACCTGGTAGCTTCACAGAAGGAGGCCACCTTGGCCACAGTTGTTGATGTCTGTCTCTGTCTTTAATCTCCCAGTTTCTATCTAGAAAATTCACTATTTAGCCGGCGCTGTGGCTTAACAGGCTAATCCTCCACCTTGTGGAGGCCGGCACACCGGGTTCTAGTCCCGGTTGGGGCGCTGGATTCTGTCCTGGTTGCCCCTCTTCCAGGCCAGCTCTCTACTATGGCCCGGGAAGGCAGTGGAGGATGGCCCAAGTTCTTGGGCCCTGCACCCGCAAGGGAGACCAGGAGAAGCACCTGGCTCCTGGCTTAGGATCAGCACACTGCGCCGGCCGTGGCGGCCATTGCAGGGTGAACCAATGGCAAAAAGGAAGACCTTTCTCTCTGTCTCTCTCTCACTATCCACTCTGCCTGTCAAAAAATAAATAAATAAATAAAAGAAAGAAAATTCACTATTTAATGTTGAAAATAAAGTACTTGCACTATTCTAATAAAAGTAAAAAATAATAAGTGTAAAACATCAATAAGAAAAATCCTTCAAGCGTTCATCATAGATTTTAGTAAAATCTCCAAATATACCTGATACAGAATCCAACTCTGGAAACAGAGATTTCAATTTCTTTTTTTAAATTTTATTTAAGTTATACAAGTTTCATATATTTCAAATATACACATTTAGGGACATAGTGGGATTTCCCCCCTCACTCTCTCTCCTACACATGCTCCAACCCTTCCTTCCCCTCCCCTTCAGGTTCCCATTCTCAATTTTTATGATCTGTTTTCAGTATACTTAATGATCATGTTGTTAAACCTACTCTAAGCAAAGGAGTTCAACAAATAGTATGAAGATAAAGAAAACAAAACAGAACAAAATGAAGCAAAGCACTATTCCTCAATGGAAGAGACAAGGGCTATAAACAATCTTCTACTTTCAAAATGTCTGTTTCACTCCAATACATTACATTTCAGGTATTCTATTAGTTACATTGGATCAGGGAAAAACATATGATATCTATCTTTTTGGGGCTGGCTTATTTCACTAAGTATAATGGTTTCCAGGTGTGACAATCTTGTTGCAAAAGACAGGATTTCATTTTTTTTTCTTTTTTTTTTTTTTTACAACTGAGTAGTACTCTGTAGTGTATACATACCACAATTTCTTTATCCAGTCAACAATTGATGGACATATGGGTTGATCCCATATCTTTGCTATTGTGAATTGTGTTGCAATGAATATGAGGGTACAGATAACTCAGATGCTGATTTCTTTTGCTTTGGGTAAATTCCCAAGAGTGGGATGGCTGGATAATATGGTAGGTTTGTATTCAGATTTCTGAGGTATCTCCATACTGTCTTCCACAGTGGTTGTGCCAGTTTAAATTTCCACCAACAGTGGGTCAGTGTATCTTTTTCTACACATCTTCACCAGCATTTGTAATTTTTTAATTTCTGTATATGAGCCATTCTAACTGCAGTGAGTTGAAACCTTGTTGTGGTTTTGATTTGCATTTCCCTGATGGCTAGAGATCCTGAGCATTTTCTCAAGTGTCTATTGGCCATTTGAATTTCTCCTCTTGAAAAATGCTGATGTAAGTCTTTGGCCCATTTCTTCACTAGATTGTTTTGTTATTGTTGTTGAATTTCTTGAGCTCTTTATGTATTCTGGATGTTAAATCTTTATCAGTCACACAGTTTGCAAATATTTTCTCCCGTTGTATTAGTTGTTTCTTTGTTGAGTGTTTCTTTTGCAGTGCAGACACTTCTCAGCTTGATGTAATCCCATTTGTCAATTTTGGCTTCAATTGTGCTTTTGGTGTGTTTTCCAAGAAGTTTTTCCCTGCCAATGTCTTGTAGAGTTTTCCCCATGTTCTCTAATGATTTAGTGTTGTCAGATCATGGATTTAGGTCTTTGATCCATTTTGAGAAGATTTTTGTTTAAGGTTTAAGGTAGGGGTATTACTTCATACTTCTGCATGTGGTGATTCAGTTTTATCAGAACCATTTGTTAAAGAGACTGTCCTGACTCCAGGGGTAGATTTTAGCTCCTTTATCAAAAATAAGTTCGCTGTAGATGCATGGATTGATTTCTGGAATTTCTATTTTGTGCCATGGGTCTACAAGTCTACAAGTGTCAGTACCAGGCTTTTTTGATTGTAATTTCCCTGTACTGTATCTTGAAATCAGGTATTGTGATGCCTCCACCTTTGTTTTTGTTGTATAAGATTTCTTTATCTATTCAGGGTCTCTTGTGTTTCCATACGAATTTCAGCATAATTTTCTCAAGATCTGTAAAGAATATCGTTGGTATTTTGATTGATATCACATTGAATCTCTAAATTGCTTTTGGTAGTATGGACGTTTTGATGATGTTGATTTTCCAATCTATGAACATGGTAGATTTTCCCATTTTTTAGTGTCTTCTTCTATTTGTTTCTTTAGTGTTTTGTAATTTTCATCATAGAGATCTTTGACATCCTTAGTTAAATTTATTCCAAGGTATTTGATTCTTTTTGGAGCTAATGTGCATGGGACTGATCTTAAAAGCTCTTTCTTAGCCATGACATTGTCTGTGTATACAAAGGCTATTGATTTTTCTGTATTGAGTTCCAGTATTCTCTCAGTGGACCCTATATATAGGATCATGTCACCTGCAAGTAGGGGTAGTTTGATTTCCTCCTTCTCATTTTGTATCCCTTTGATTTCTTTTTCTTGCCTAATGGCTCTGGCTAAAACTTCCAGAACTGTATTAAATAGCTATGGTGAGATTGGGCCTCCTTGTCTGGTTCTGGATCTTAGAGGGAATGCTTCCAACTTTTCCCTATTCAGTAGGATTTTGGCCATGGGTTCATCATATATTGCCTTGATTGTGCTGAGGAATGTTCTTTCTATAACCATTTTATTAAGGTTTTCATCATGAAAGGATGTTATATTTTATCAAATGCTTTCTCTGTATCTATTGAGATAATCATACAGTTTTTGTTCTTCAGTTTGTTAATGTGATGTATCACATTGATTTGCAAATGTTGAGGCTTTTTAAAATCTATGTTCACCCGGGATATTGGTCTACAGTTCTCTTTCTCTGTTGCATCGTTTTTGGAGTTTAGATATTAAGGTGATGCATAGGAGTTTGGGAGGGTTCCCTCCCTTTTAATTGTTTGAATAGCTTGAGAAGAATTGGAATTAGTTATTTAAATGTCTGGTAGAATTCAGCAGTGAAGCTATACCTGGAATAGTGGGGTGCCCCTGCCCACAGCCTCCCATGGTCAAAATGCTGAGGGAGCTCTGCCTCTCTGTTGATGGACAGACTGGCAGGGCAGAGAGAAACCTCTGGACACAATGACTGTGGGAGGCTTGTGTGCTGAGCCTTTGGGGACTTGGTGGTTATGTGGAAAGGTGTAGGGTGTAGTTGGGTAATGTGATAGAACTCTATATCCAGCTACACCCTACACATTCTCCAGTACAGACCCTGCCATGCTCTCTCTCCAGCTCCATCACCATGGGTCACTGCAGTCCCGCCTCATTTCTATCTCCAAAATGTCATCTGCTCTGGCTCTCCTCAGTTGAAGCTCTGCTCACGCTTGTGCTGTGCGTTGGCACTGTTCACACAGGTTCATGCCATTTCACCTCTTCCCATGGGGCATCCCATGCGATTTTCTCTCCAATTTTCCTGAGTGTACTTCCTATACTTTTCTTTTCACTGTTTATCCTTAGCCCAGTGAAGCATGTTGCTCCCTAATCTGCCATCTTTAAAACCTGAGATTTCTGTTTCTACAAGCTTAAAAGACCAGATTCTTTGAATGCCTTCCTACAATAAAATATCCATTGATGAATAAATTGGAATACTTTTATGTTTGTTGCTGAGCTCAGGAGAATAAGAAAAAGCCTACATTAAAAAAAGACAGAAACATACAGAAAAGAACTGAAACTAAGATGATGATCCCACTCATGCAGTTGTTTCTGAGTTGATCTAGGGGTTGGGGCGGTGTAAGCAACCTGTATTATTCCAGCACTTTGTGAGGAACAGACACTTCGTTTAGCTGCTTTGTGTCTTTTTCATTTATTTTACTGTATACATATGAAGGTTCACTGCATTGATTATTAAGGCTTTGTCATCTTTATCAACAAAGCAGTGGTAACTATTTCTCAAGGACATTATTCCACTGTATTAGGGAATGAGAATTCATGTTTCTCATTTGCCTAGTGTGGAAGTTCCACCAGCTGCCTGGCATTATTTTTTTTTCTGGTGGATAAATAAGGCCATCTGAGTAAATATTGTAATTAGGACAATAATGGTACATTTTGACTGATATTTATAAATAACACCCACCAGAATTGTGGCTTAGATGTGACACTAATGATCATTAATGGCCAAACTGTTCAGATTTACATCAGAAATTCTTGGTTGAAAATCCTTGTGAGTGCAGATGATAATTCTATGATGGCAGAAAATAAATGCAAAACTTTCTGCAATTGTCTCATTACCTTGTAATAACCTTGAAGAGTTGATAAAAAAAATGCAAGGAGACAGAAATTAGTATAGCTCAGCAGGTTTTTTAAAGAGAATGTGGGTAAAAATGAGATTAACAAGGATGGGAACATGGTTAGCAAGTGTATGCTCATTCTTTTTAAAATTGCTAGTGGGGCCGGTGCTGTGGCTCACTTGGTTAATCCTCTGCCTGCCGCACTGGCATCCCATATGGGCACTGGGTTCTAGTCCCGGTTGCTCCTCTTCCAGTCCAGCTCTCTGCTGTGGCCCTGGAGGGCAGTGGAGGATGGCCCAAGTCCTTGGGCCCCTGCACCCGCATGGGAGACCAGGATGAAGCACCTGGCTCCTGCCTTCAGATTGGTGCAGCGCCAGCTGTGGCGGCCATTTGGAGAGTGAACCAACGAAAGGAAGACCTTTCTCTCTGTCTCTCTCTCACTGTCTGTAACTCCACCTGTCAAATAAATTAAAACAAACAAAAAACACGTTTAAAATTTCTAGTAAAACTTTGGTTAAAAATTGATATTTATTTGGTGTTATAATGTGAAACTCTCTAGCCCACTTCAGGATTATGGAGTTTTGATTTTTTAATCATCAAGGTGGTCAGATAAAGATGGCTTATGTTGATATGACAAAGCTATGACTCATTACTTTTTGTGATTACATCATCTTGGCTTTTTATCTTTTCAAAATGTAAAGACTTGACAACTCCATCATTTATTTGCAACTTGCCTTTCTAATCCCCTAAAACTTAATCTTTCCATTTCTTCCAACTTCTTGAGGCTCATTTATTATGAGCAAATTCTTTATAGACTCAAATTTAGCTTTCTTTTTAAAAAAATTAATAATGTTTGGTCACAACTCTACCTTTATTTATTTATTTATTTTATTTGAAAGACAGAGTTACAGAGAAAGGTAGAGACAGAGAGAGAGGTCTTCCATCCATTGGTTCACTCCCCAGATGGCCACAACAGCTGGAGCTGTGCCAATCCGAAGCCAGGAGCCTGGAGCTTCTTCCAGGTCTCCCACGTGGGTGCAGGGGCCCAAGGACTTGGGCCATCCTCCACTGCTATCTCAGGCCACAGCAGAGAGCTGGACCGGAAGTGGAGCAGCTGGGACTCAAACTGGTGCCCATATGGGATGCTGGTGCTTCAGGTCAGGGCTTTAACCCTCTGCACAACAGCACTGGCCCCATATTTAGCTTTCTTTCTTTCTTTCTTTTTTAAAATTTGACAGGTAGAGCTATAGACAGTGAGAGAGAGAGAGAGAGAGAGAAAGGTCTTCCTTCCGTTGGTTCACTCTCCAAATGGCCGCCATGGCTGGCGCTGTGCTGATCCGAAGTCAGGAGCCAGGTGCTTCATCCTGGTCTCCCATGCGGGTGCAGGGGCCCAAGCATTTGGGCCATCCTCCACTGCCCTCCTGGGCCACAGCAGAGAGCTGGACTGGAAGAGGAGCAACCGGATCTAGAACCTGGCGCCCATATGGAATGCTGGCGCCACAGGCAGAGGATTAGCCAAGTGAGCCACAGCACCGAACCTCAAATTTAGCTTTCTTAAAAGAGAAAAGTAAATGGGAAGTTGCACTAAAAATGTTGAAGCTCTGTTATGATTTTCTATGGAAATGTGCTGATGATACTGCTGAGTGTGTGTCCAGGAGGGTCTGAGACTGATTGTTGCACATGTTTCTGCAGCTTCTGCATCAGGGAACATTTGCTGGCTGAAGCAAATTACTCCCATCCCTCCTGACCAGGGTAGGCTTGGGAAATGCAAGTTGAGCATCCCTAATCTGAAAACCCAAAATCCAAAATCTGAAACTCTTTGAGTGCTGTTAGGACTCCACAAGTGGAAAATTCCACAGCTGACCTCAAATGATAGGTCACAGTGAAAACAAAGATGTACTAAATACTGAATAAAATTACCTTTAGCTTATGTGTATAAGATGAATAAGGAACATAAATTAATTTTGTGTTTAGATTTAGGTCCCATTTGTAAGGTATCTCATTATGTGAGATGCTGGCGCACCACGCTGATCCGAAGGCAGGAGCCAGGTGCTTATCCTGGTCTCTCATGGGATGCAGGGCCCAAGCACTTGGGCCATCCTGCACTGCACTCCCTGGCCACAGCAGAGAGCTGGCCTGGAAGAGGGGCAACCGAGACAGAATCCGGCGCCCCGACCGGGACTAGAACCCAGGGTGCCGGTGCCACAAGGCCAAGGATTAGCCTATTGAGCCACAGTGCCGGCTTATTTCAGATAACTTGTAAGCACTTGTCTTTGGTCCTCTTGCCTCACTTTCCATAGCTGTCATTGTTACCGTGAGAATGGAGCATCTTATGATTTGTTGTGATCCTTTAAAACCCTTCTTCCACTAGTCAGTAAGGTCTACCTGCGCATTAATTCATTCAATTCTGTGCATGTTGACTGCATGCCAGCCATTGGACTCATCTCGCTTTTCTGGAGAAAGAAAGTGTGGCACTGAACTGGAGAATGAGCAAAAATTTATGAGATGGAGACATGGAGGAGATTGTGTTTGTTGGAGGGCATGAATAATTCCATGATTTATTAGGGAGAGGCAAGTAGTCTGATGTGAGTAGAGATAGCTTATATAATATCTGGAAGCCATTTTAAGAGTAAAAGGAGAAAAAGATGAAGCTGGAAGGGTAGATAGCAGCTAGACTATGAGGGGCAGAGCACTATATGGAAAAGACAAAATGAAAATTATTTCTCCTCTCCTAGGAAACACCAGACTTTTGGAGGCAATGTCTCCATCTGGCTCTGTGACCAAGTCACTAGCATTGTGAGATTTTTGGAATAGTTGGATGGGACAAGTCTGTGTTAACAGAGTATGTTAGTCTGTTTTCTGTTACTACAACAAAATGCCAAAAGCTGGATACATTATAAAGGAAACAGGTTAATTTAGCTTATAGTCTTGGAGGCTAACAGTGCAAACAGCATAACACCAGCTCTGGTGAGGGCCTCAAAGTGCATGGCATAATGGCGTGAGCTCAGGCTGGAAGTAGAGATCACATGGTAAGGCAGAAAGCCAAAGAATAACTCAAGGTACTACCAGAACTACCATAATCTCTCACTAGCCCAGGTCTCCAGTGACCCAATCAGCTTCCACCAGACTCTACCAGCTAAAGGTCCTGCCATTGCTCACCACCACCACACTAGGGAAAAAGCTTCCAACAAACCAATGGGAGCTACATTTAAACCACATCTAAATCATGGCAGAAAGCTTGGCAAATTATGACCTGAGGATCAGTTTAGTTTGCTATGTATTTTTGTATGGCTTGTGACTAGTAATGGTGTTTACAATTTTTACAAATGATTTATTTAATTATTTGAAAGTCAGAGTTAGAGAGAGAGAGAGAGAAAGAGAGAGATCTTCTATTAGCTGGTTCACTCCCTAGATGGGCGCAGTCACCAGGGCTGGGTCAATCTGAAGCCAGGAACCAAGAGCCTCTTTTGGGTCTCCACCTGGGTGGCAGGGGCCCAAATACTTGGCCCCACCCCTGCTGCTTTCCTAGGCCATTAGCAGGGAGCTGGATTGGACGTGGAGCAGCCAGGGCTTGAACTGGCACCAATTTGGAATGCCTGTGCTGCAAGTGGTGGCTTTTTTTTTTTTTTTTTTTTTTGCCTGCTGTGCCACAACTCTGACCTCTATATTTTAAAATAGTTGATAAAATGTTAAGAGAGGGGCTGGGGTTGAGGTACAGTTGGTAACTCTGACATCTGAGATAACGGCATCCCAAATGGGTGCCGCTTTGAGTCCTGGTTGCTTTACTTCTAATCCAGCTCCCTGCTAATGGCCTGGGAAAGAAGCAGAGGATGGCCCCAGTGCTTGGGCCCCTGAACCCATGTAGGAAATCTAGATAAAGCTCTTGGCTCCTGGCTTCGACCTGGGCCAACCTTGGCCTTGTGGGTTTTTGGGGAAGTGAACCAGCAAATAAAGATCTCTCTCTCTCCCTCTCTCTTATTCTGTCTTTCAAATAAATAAAATCTTTATAAAAAAGTTAAGAGAAAAATGTGACTTTATGACTTGGGAAAATCATATGAAATTGAAGTTTCAGCATCTACAAAAAAGTTTTATTGGGTCACAGACATGCTTATTTGTTATGCATTGACTGCTTTTGTCCTACAAGGGCAGAACTGAGTAGTTACAACAGAGATCACAAGGTCTGAAAATTCTGAAACATTTGCTGGCTCTGCTTAGAAAAAAATTTTGCTGAGTCCTGTCCAAGCCCTTCAAAAATAAAGAAGAACAGAGGGAGAAAGTCCAGACTGGTTTGGAGCCCGGTTTAAATTTTATGAAACGTATTTCTCAAATCACTTCATTTTTTAAAAAGATTTATTTTATTTATATGAAAGACAGAGTTACAGAGAGAAGTAGAACCAGAGAGAGAGGTCTTCCATCCTCTGGTTCACTCCTCAAATGACCGCAATGGCCAGAACTGAGCTAATCTGAAGCCAGGAGCCAGGAGCTGCTTCTGGGCCTCCCACACAGGGGCCCAAGGACTTGGGCCATCTTCTACTGCTTTCCCAGGCCATGGCAGAGCTGGATCGGAAGTGGAGCTTTTGGTCTTGAACTGGCGCCCATATGGGATGTGGGCACTGTAGGCCGGGGCTTTAACCCACTGCCCCACAGTGCCGGCCCCCTCATATCTCTTCAATTAATTCTAGTGACCATGATTCCCTTGATGCTTATTTTCCTGAGCCACATTTGTGAATTATAGCAAAGCTTTTTTTTTTTTTTTTTTGGTATGAAATATGCTGATTAAACATTTTAAAAATAAATTCAAATATATTCAAAGAGGTCATTAAGAAAATCTGGAAAAACTTTATTGATAGTTGTGGTTGTCATACCTTTCTTAGGAGCATTCACATGGTTGAAAAGTCATTTTAAAAAGTCAAATAAAAAAGGGATAGCTTTCAGAATCTCAGGTGCAAATCAATATAAACAGACTGCTGAAACCTTTCCTAACCTTTTGAAAATTCATCTCTCTTTATGAGATCAGTCATAAATGTCTGTGGTTCTTGGAGCCTGCCAATCACATATTTCTGCTTTAGTAAGGGCAATTTTGAAAATTCTTTTCAGAAGGCTGGGAGACATTATCTTATACAATGTCTTTAAAATTTAAAAGCAATGCTGACTTTCAAGACCCACCCAAATTATAATCATATGTTGATCCAATTTAAAAGGAAAATTCCAAATTAACAAGGCCAGGTTAAAGAAAGGTGAGTAGGCCGGCGCCACAGCTCACTTGGCTAATTCTCTGCCTGCGGTGCCGGCACCCTGGGTTCTAGTCCCGGTTGGGGCGCTGGATTCTGTCTCGGTTGCTCCTCTTCCAGTCCAGCTCTCTGCTGTGGCCCAGGAAGGCAGTGGAGGATGGCCCAAGTGCTTGGGTCCCTGCACCCACATGGGAGACACAGGAGGAAGCACCTGGCTCCTGGCTTTGGATCAGCGCAGCACGCTGGCCGTGGCGGCCATTTGTGGGGTAAACCAATGGAAAAGGAAGACTTTTCTCTCTGTCTCTCTCTCTCTCTGTCTAATTACTGCCTATCAAATAAAAAAAAAAAAAAAAAGAATTGGAGCTGCCTGTCATGATGCATAGTATCCAGGGCTATCTTGGATTTCCAGCTGAGAGCTTCTGCCTTCCCTGGGATAGTTTAAGACTCAGGATTGTGTGGCAGCAAGAAAAAGAACTCTAGTTGTCTTAAGCAGAGAGGTTTGATGTACAGAGGTGGCTGTGTTCACGAATCAGTGAAAGTTCTGGTGAAGCAGTCGAAGTCGGGCCTTTGGGAAACTCCGAGGATCTGGTAGATCCTGAAGCTCGTGGAGCAACTACTTCCTCTACGAAGGCGGGCAATCAGAAGGCTGCTGCAGGACCCAGAATCTGCCATTATCTCCTCTGCAGCTGCCTCTTGGCTCCTGTGAAGCTGGGAGGTGACAGTACTCAGCTGGAATGCTGCTGCAGGAATAGATCTCTACACTCTTCTCCAGGGAAAGTCGGCCAAAAGCAGCAGGGGAATGATGGCTGCCTCCCTTCCGCGCTCCCAGACTCGAGCAAGTAAGTGAATGCAGCTGGGGTTAAGTAGGCGGACAGACACCTAGCTGCAGGAGAAATGCTGCTTTTAGATTTCTATGGGAAGGGAGTGAAAGAGAACATTGAGACTAATCACCTGTTCTTGTTTCCTACTGCTGCCCTAACAAATCACAACAGACTGAGTGGCTTAAAACAACACATGTCTGCTGTCTTTCGGCTCTGGGTGTCAGAAGTCAGATAGGAGTTTTACAAAGCTGAAATCAAGGTGTGTTCCCTCTGGAGGCTCTTGGGGGACAATTCATCCATTCTTCTGGAAGCTGCCCAAATTCCTTGGCTCATGGCCAAAGTACTCTGACTTCTGCTTCTGTTACTATATCACCTTCTCTGATTCTAGTTTTCCTATCTCATTACCAGTTAATACAGAATAATATTCCATCTCAAGATCCTTAACTTAATCGCATCCATGAAACCCCTCCTTCCATGCTAGGTAACATATTCATAGGGATTATGATGTTGACATATTTGGGGAGGGGATTATTGAGTGTGCTGCATTACCCATATCCAAATCAATGTGCTCCATGTCAGGAACTGTATGTATATTGTTTCACCTAGTATGCATAACAGGGGCATATTATTTATATTACAAATGAGAAAATGAGATTCAAATAATTTTAAATATTTTTAGAAAACTTTTATTTAATAAATATAAATTCCGAAAGCATAACTTTTGGGGACCGGCACTGTGGCGCAGGTTAATCCTCCGCCTGTGGCACCGGCATCCCATATGGGCTCCGGTTCTAGTCCTGGCTGCTCCTCTTCCAATCCAGCTCTCTGCTTTGGCCTGGTAAAGCAATAGAAGATGTCCCAAGTCCTTGTACCCACGTGGGAGACCAGGAAGAAGCACCTGGCTCCTGGCTTCGGATTGGTGCAGCTCTGGCTGTTGCGGCCACTGGGGAGTGAACCAACGGACGGAAGACTTTTCTCTCTGTTTTTCCTTCTCATTGTCTGTAATTCTACCTCTCAAATAAATAAATAAAATATTTAAAAAAAAGAAAGTACAACTTTTGGATTATAGTGGTTTTCCCCCCATAACCACCCTCCCACCCACAAATCATGCCATCTCCTACTCCCTCTCCTATACCATTTTTCATTAAGATTGATTTTCCCCATGTAGGATCTCTGTCCTTAATGTGTTGTCCAATGTGAAATAATGCTATAACTAGTACTCAAACAGTATTTTACACTTTATGTTTCTGTGTGGGTGCAAACTGTTGAAATCTTTACTTAATATATACTAAATTTATCTTCTGTATATAAGGATAATTGAAAATGAATCTTGATGTGAATGGAATGGGAGAGGGATTGGGAGATGGGAGGGTTGCGGGTGGGAGGGAAGTTATGGGGGGGAAAAGCCATTGTAATCCATAAGCTGCACTTTGGAAATTTATATTTATTAAATAAAAGTTAAACAAATTGATCTTTAATTATCTTTATATACAGAAGATCAACTTAGTGTATACTAAGTAAATATTTCAACAGATTGTACCCACACAGACACACAGTGACTCCTGTTGTTGATTTAACAATTGACACTCTAATTTATGACATCAGTAATCTCCCTATGCTCTTGTCATGAGCTGCCAGGGCTATGGAGGCCTCGTGAGTTCACAAACTCTGACCTTATTTAGACAAGGTCATAATCAAAGTGGAAGTTCTCTCCTCCCTTCAGAGAAAGGTACCTCCTTCTTTGATGGCCCCGTTCTTTTCACTGGGATCTCACTCACAGTGATCTTTCATTTAGGTCCTTTTTTTTTTTCCCCTTGGCTTTCCATTCCTGAGAAACTCTCATGGGCTCTTCAGCCAGATCTGAATGCCTTAAGGGCTGATTCTGAGGCCAGAGTGCTATTTAGGACATCTGCCGTTCTATGAGTCTGCTGTGTATCCTGCTTCCCAGCTTCCCATGTTGGATTGTTCTCTCCTTTTTAATTCTATCAATTATTATTAGCAGATACTTGTCTTATTATTTATGTGATCCCTTTGACACTTAATCCTATCTTTACGATCAATTATGAAATTAAACTGATCACTTTAACTAGTAAGATGGCATTGGTACATGCCAACTTAATGGAATTTGGAGTCCCATGGCATGTTCTAACTCTACCATTAGGGGTAAGTTTGAGTGAGTGTGCTGAACTGTACATTTCCTCCCTTCTCTTATTCCCACTCTTATTTTTAACAGGAATCAATTTTCAGTTCAATTTACTTTTTTTTTTTTTGTCAGGCAGAGTGGACAGTGAGAGAGAGACAGAGAGAAAGGTCTTCCTTTTTGCCATTGGTTCACCCTCCAACGGCCGCCGTGGCCGGTGCGCTGCGGCCAGCGCACCGCGCTGATCCGACGGCAGGAGTCAGGTGCTTCTCCTGGTCTCCCATGGGGTGCAGGGCCCAAGGATTTGGGCCATCCTCCACTGCACTCCAGGGCCATAGCAGAGAGCTGGCCTGGAAGAGGGGCAACCGGGACAGAATCTGGCGCCCCGACCGGGATTAGAAGCTGGTATGCCGGCGCCGCTAGGCGGAGGATTAACCTGTTGAGCCATGGCACCGACCTCAATTTAAATACCTAAGAATAATTGTGTGTTAATTAAAGAGTTCAACCAATGGTATTAAATAGAACAAGAAAATACTAAAAAGAATAAAATAGAAAGCTGTTCCTGGACAGGACAAGGGATGGTCAAGTCACTGTTTCTCATAGTGTCAGTTTCACTTCTACAGGTTTCCTTTTAGGTGCTTAGTTAGTTTTCACAGATCAGAGAGAACATATGATATTTGTCCCTTTGGGACTTGCTTATTTCACTCAGCATGTTTTCCAGATTCCTCCATTTTGTTGCAAATGACCAGATTTCATTTTTTTTTAAATCACTGTGTAGTATTCTATAAAGTACATGTTCCATAATTTCTTTATTCAGTCTACTGTTGATGGGCATTTAGGTTGATTCCATGTCTTAGCTATTGCGAATTGAGCTGCAATAAACACAAGTAATTTTAAATATTATCCCACCATAAAGGAAATTAATTATTAAGACCACACACACACACACACACACACCATGGAGGAAACTTAATGGCATATGACATTCCAGGAAAGGCAAAATTGTAGAGACCAGTGGTTGCCAGGGGCTAGGATGTGAGGTATGGAGGAAGGGAAGAATGGCTGGAGCCCTGTTGCTGTATTTATGAGCAATATGTTTTTCCATACTTTTGATATTGTAAACAATCTTGTGGCAAAGCTTCTTGAATATATATCTTTCTGTGCTTCTCCAACTCTTTTTGGGGAATAGATTCCTAAGAGCGGGTTCTCTGAGTCAGATGGTAGGCACATTTTAAATACTTTCCATATATATTTTTAGAAAGGGACAATGTTGTGCTGGAGCTGGCTTATGGCAGATCATGGGAGCCTGTTGTGTTAATCTCTTCCCAACTTTGTATTCATTGACATCATGTTGGTATCCTAAAATTGGCCATGGGAACCAGTAGATGCTACAAATCACAGAGTCCATCCCCACCCCCAGCATCTTCTAGAGAGCTGATTCTTTAACCATTTACTTGCACCCTACTGGAAAATGTGCAGAAATCTGCCATCCTAACAGTTAATGAGGACCCATTGTTTTCACCCTAACATTTCCATACAAATGCTTAAAATAGTAGTATTTATAGTTTGTATATTCAAATACTGATAGTTCATAATACCCATTATTATCGTTGGTTTTTCTTTCCTTTATGTTTGTTTAAAGGTTGAAAACAATTTCAGATATATTTGGCTATATTTTGTACTCACGTGGGTCACTGTGGTTCATTAAGGACAACCAAATTTTGCAAAGATTTGTCATGATTAGGTGATGACTCCAAAGAATGCCTGCACTTTAGAAAATTGTTATTTATAAAAACTTTTAAAATAATTGTTTTGGCACATATTGTAGACCTGCAGTGAACATCAAGCCTGATGACATATACAGAGGAAAGAGGAGAGAGTGATCGGAATCTCCAGGAGTAATTTGCCTAACTTTCCATATTTGTTTCATACACCCTGCTGAGCTCTTCTTGTCCTTGGCCTGCAACTCCCACCCCAGTACTAATAAATCGCTCTATTAATGGGTTTCTGTCATTTGTGTTGCAGTAGAATAAAAATTTGGGCCAGTGAGTAATCTAGTTCTAAGAAGCTATAATTCTATGAGAAATCAGTGAAGCAGAGTTGGCCTGGCATAATGAAAATAACACTGATTTGAAAGTCAGGGTCTCCAGAATTCTAGGTCCTACCTTGCCACTGAATTCTGCAAGGAATTTGACTGTCTCCCCTATCACCTTTCTATCCCACAGCTTGATTTGCTGACCCAGCTCACTAGGCTGGTGTACCATTTTGCTTCACCACCCTTCTTTTCTGTAAGGATCTATCTAGAGCTACTTAAGAAATTTCCCTCTAGAATAGAAATAGTCTTCTACCTGATAGAAGCAAAGGAGTAGCCACTTTACGGCTGGCTGACTGTATGCTCTTAGCAAGCCTGTTTTTTCATCATATAATGAGAGGGAGAGGGGGAGAAAGAGAGAGAGAGAGAGAGAGAGAGAGAGAGAGAGAGAGAGGGGAAATTGCATTCAGTATCATTTAATCCTGAATTTCAATGATGCCATGAAAACAATTTACCTATGTTGCAGATATAGTAGAATCAAAACAGCCCCATCAAAAGACACTAAACTCCCTTAAAAGAAGCATTTGAGCTAGCTCTTACAGACTGTTATATGAGAACATGATGCTGAGATGTCATATTTTATGTATGCCATAATTTGGCTCTCGCTGGAAAAGTGCAGCAGTGATGTAAGAGGCTGTTTATGAAATTATGCCATCGGGGAATGCTTATGCCCCTTGATTGTAAGTACCATAATTCACTTATACACAGATGTCAAATGTTATTGCAAAGTCATTGGAAAAAGTCTAATTATTTTAGAACCATGTAAGGATGTGTATCTTATATCAAGTAATAACCATACAAAGTAAGACCAAGGTTTGACCCGACCTGCCTTTCTTACTACAGAGCATTACATGGTATGATCCTCTACATCACTCTCTTTTCCCACAAGTATTAGTGCTGGTTGCCCATCCAATCCAAGTTGAAATGTGCAGTGTACCTGCCGTAACCTCAAAGTGGCTTTTCCATCAACACTTTTGAGACATTTCCACTTGAGACAGAGAAACCTTTTCTATGCTTTTCAAAAAATCTCCAGTATCCCTTTGTTAATACTGCAATATAAATTGATACGGACCAGAGATGGACAATGATGTCCCCAAGTGTATCTATTTTCTGGCTTTACTGAAAAAAAAATTACAAACTTGGAGGCCAGAAACATTAGTTATGATAATAAAAATAATAATAATTAATAATAAACCCTCACAGTTCTGGAGGAGGGAAGCCGGGCTGAGGTTGGCAGAGTGGGCGCCCTCTGCAGGTTATGTTGGAGAATCTCCTCCTTGCCTCTCCTAGCTGCTGGTGGCTGCTTTGTGTTTCGTGTTTCTTTGCTTGCAGATGTCAACATCTCCACATTTTTTGCCTCCCTCTCCGCATAATATTCTTGTTTCTGAATTTGTATATCAAATTTCCTTCTGTATTTCTCTTATGATGCTTGTCATTGGATTTAGGGTCTACCAGAAATCCAGGATGAGCTAGCTAGAGCTTAACTTAATTGCAGCTGCGAAGACCCTTTTCTCAAATAAAGTCACATCCATAGTTTTCAAGGTTTGGAACATAGAAACACTTTGAGAGAAGGGTGCTTTTCAACTCACCACACCAAGGGAAGTCCTGAAACAAATTAACTCAGGATAAATGAGTTTTTATTGGAAGGTACAATAAAAAGAAAGATTTAAAAAGGCAGCATTGGATGGGTGTTTAGCAGAGGAGATGTCCATGTCCCACATGAGAGTGCCTGTGCTTGATTCCTGACTACAGCTTCCTGCCAATGCAGACCCTGGGAGGCAGTGATGATGGTTTAAGTAGTTGGGTTCCTGCCACCCATGTGGGAGACCCGAATTGTTTTCTTGGCTCTTCACTCCAGCCCTGGCTATTGTAGGCAGTAAGGGAATGAACCAGTAGATGGGAGCTCTCTTTCTGTTTCTCTGTCTCTGTCTGTCTGTCTGTCTCTCTCTCTCTGTGTGTGTGTGTGTGTGTGTGTGTCTGGCTGTCTGTAGCCTTTGGACTTTCTTTGCCAACCAAATACTTTGTCTTTATAAATTAATAGCCCTTGTGCTACTGGTGGCATAAGAGAACCTGGAAGCATGACTAGAACTGAACTATTATGTGAATGTTTTTCCTGGCTCCTTACTTTTCTGCTTATGGGTTCATTTGGCCGTTCATTCTGCAAACATTTATTGAGCACTTACTATGTTTTAGGATCATAGCAGGCTTCCTCCTTCTTCAATGTACTATTGGGATGTTCTGTTTCTGTTTGCGTCTTGCATTGAATTGGCTGTTCAGTGGCATTCCATGTGGTCAAACAAGTCACTAAGATTGCGATCAAGTATAGTCAAAGTTAACCTAGGAAATTCCCTAAAGCATCTCATCTATCTAAATCACCCAGGTGGTTTTCTCAGTGTCTGAACAAGTAGGGAATCATTCAATGAAGTTGAATGGAACATTTCATAGGTTGACTTGTTTGCTTCTTTGAACATAATTTTAATTATTTTATTCTCCCTTTTGCTGAGTTTATAGTTAAAGTTGTGAAAGTTGCATAGCTTATTTCATGTGACTGTAGTCCCAGTCACATGAGTAGCTGGTGGAGATGTAGCACCTGGAAGCTTTTAAAACTATATATGCCAGAGGCAACCATGGGGGATATTTCATTTGCTTGTTTACTTGGAGATCACTGTTATGTGATTGAAAGAGCCACAGGTGTGGATTTGCAACTATTCTGTGTGAAACAGAAAATTCAATGAGAGACTCATGAATCCTACAAAGGTTAGGTTGCCTCACGGCTCATTTTAGTGGTATCCCTATAACCCTTCAAAACATTTAAATGCATTTAATCTTTACTGAAATCTCATGAAGATGCACTAAAGAGAAACTAGTGTGCTTCTTTAAAATCCCCCTCTCCCACACCTCTTTTCCAATATTGCACACATAAGATGGCAATTAACCCTTAACATTGCAATTCTACCACATTTGCCTCTACTTGAGCCCTTCCTGCTTTCTCTCCTTTTCCTGCTCTCGACTTTCTGCCCTTTTAAATGTAAATCATTCTGTGTGGCCTTAGTGTTTTTTCAGTTTTCTGGACCATGTTTTTTCTCCTTATCAGATCCACAGGGCGAAAAGAAAACCTACACAGAAACCTCTGGGATTAACGGGGACTTGAATTGAGTGGAATGATTGTGTGACTTGGACAAATTTTTTAATCTCTCTGGTCCTTCTCTTCCTGAATTAGTAAAGTAAAGCCAGTCACACCAGCTATTGAAAATAAACTCTTTTCAGATTCCTATCACAGTATTGACTCTATTAAATGAGGAGAAAAAGGCTGGCTCCTTGATGTTTTCTTTGTAGACAGACCTCTAAGTAATGATAAAACTACACCAAAGACTCCTTGAGGCTGGAGTGGATGACTGTATGTTGTGTCATGAGGAAGTTTTAGAATCTGAAAGGCAATAAAGAGATGAACAATGAAAACAAAGGACTTCAAGGTCGACATGGAATCAGAGCACAGGAATGAAAGCTCTAAAAGAATCAGGCTGAGAATGACTGATGCATCCATGCTGCCCTGAGAGTTGTTATAGAATAGCAATGACAGTATGAGGGGCTTGCCTTCCATCAAGAGCACCATTTTGGAAGAATTCTCAAAATACAGGAAGAATGCTCAAACAGTGAGCAGCCAAGTGAGTTCTAGGCAGCTACATTGGATCATTTTGAGTTGATCTTTCTGTAGTTTCCATCTTGTGAAATCAGGAGTTGTGACTCAGAGCTGATAAATCCCCACATGACTAGAACATGCTCTGTTCTCATAATCTATTCCAGCACCATGGATACCATGGTATAAATACATACAGCAACAGAAATATTTAGTCAATTAGTGGGTTCTGAACTTATTTTACTTCTGTGTTGCCTTTACCTTCAAAATATATTATTGTTTTCCTTCTCTCCATTTCCATTGCTAACTCTCTTAATCTAAGGCATCACTGTCTGTTTTGTAACTGATACTATAGACAACTCAGAGATCTAGGACTCTTGCACGTCTCAACAGCAACCTTGCCCTCCACATAGAAGCTGGAGTGATTCTTATAAAACCACACAGAAGAACAGTTACTCTTCTGACAGCTTCCCACCACATCTGGAACACAATTCTAACATCTGTGTTGCCCTAGGGGGCCCTACTGGCTGGTCTTGAGTCTGTATCTACTTCTCCGCTTGTGTTGGGTGTTGCAGTCAACCTGCTTGCATTGCATGGGTGCATTTGCCCTATGTGCCCTCTGCCTGGAGTCCCTTCCTTTCCAGAGCTCCAGAACTGGCTTCCATTTGCCAATCAAGCCTTGGTACTACCTCCTTCAAGAGACTCCCTAGTCACTTAATCTAAAGTCTGCCTGGCCATTCCCCAGCCATTATCATGTCATCCTGCTTTTTCTTCTCCTCTTCCACCACTCTCTGACATTTTGAATTAATTTTTGAATTTATTTTAATACTCATTGTCTATGTGTGGGAGAAAAGATTTCTCCTACAGTTCAAGGTTCATGACTGGGATCCCTAAAATGAAAGATAGTTGAGCAAGAGAAATTTACAGATTCATTTAATGTGCATTTTATGTGACACAGGAGCCTTTAGAAAGGAATATCCAAAGATCCAGGAAAACTGCAGTTTTATGGATGGTTTTCAGGAATATGACTGCATTGAAGAAGGAAAGGTTATGATCCAATGTTAATAACTTGGGCAGAGGACACTTAGCAAGGGCTGTTTGTTCAGTTGCTTCTTGGTGTCCCTATGCTGTATTTCTTCTCTTCAGTTATAGTGCCAGACACCTGTCAAATGAGGGTTTTAGGGGAGAATAAAGGGGAAAAGTCAGAGAAGGACATTCTTTGCTCTTATGACTTGCTTTGGGGTAGAAGGTGTGAGGGCAATTCTAGTTTTTACGACCTGCTTCAGGAGAGAAAGCACAAGAGACAAAACAGAGAGAACTTCCTGCATCTCTTGTTTTTGCTGCTTCCCAGGGGTCATCTTTTGGGGTATTCCATCCTGAATCCAGTATCTGTCTCCCTCCACCAGGAGTCTCAGTATGATGCCAGGTCTGTGAGTGCCTCCAGTGCCTGAACAGTGGTTAGAACCTGAGAGGAGCTTAATCAGTATATCCCCACAGGTATGGATTTTGCCAGGATGTGCCTGCAAAGATCAGACAAATCCTTGAATCCATCCCTTTCTTCCAAGGATCTTTTCCCATATTTAGAGTTGTCCCTTTGAAGATATCTCTGGGGCTCTGGGTTTTCTCGAGGCTCCCTTGTCACAAGGAGAGAGTCCATGTTGTGTGCATCCCCATCCCTTCATCAGCTTTCTTTATTCCAAGTCACCTATGCTGTGGGCAGAGTTTCACTGTCTGTAGATTTTAATTATTCAGTGTTGAAGGGGCATATTTGCATATGCAAATATTTGAGGAATTGAAAAGGCAATTAGCAGATGTGTACTTGAGATTGTTTAAAAATATCATTGTATCTTCCTGGTTTCTTTACTTTCATGGGCCAGCACTGATTCTTGTCTTAGTCATTTGCTGTTTCTCCGTCCAGTATTCCCAGGTCTATACTAATTTGAGTCAGAGTTTCTAGAAGATGCTGTCTTTGAATATAATTGAAGACTACCATTGGACCCCCTTTATAAATCCTGATGAGACATTTCAAAAGCACGTGCATTTCTCTCTATTTTTACCCGCATAATGAGCCTCTCTTCTTTTACGTAGTCAGCTAGGGAGGGATTGATGAACACTTTTTATAATTTTTGAGGTCCTACCTCGGAAGCAGCACTGTGCTGGACTTCAGGGGCCGGAGGCACAGAGAGGGGTAACAACACAATCCTATCCTGTGGAATGACACCCTTCTGTTGGAGGGAGGAGATGTTCAGGCTCCCAGGTTTAGCTGGCATTTGGTGGATGACACAGCATTCAACATAAAACATCCCCTGGGCCTCCAACTGCTGTCACTCGATGGTTCTGGTGATTTCTGTGACATTTTTCTGAAAACCAATGACTTTCTCTTGTGACTTGTACATCAGTAAAGTTTTTCAACTAATTAGACTATTGAGGAAAATGGATGTGTTCAAATGTATTTTTAAATAAGCAAATGATTAAATTGGGTTCTTATTGTAATTGTGGAATGATAATAGAACAGGCTTACGCCACCTGCTGATTTTACTCTGAAGTTGTTTTAAGAATATTTTTCTTTATTCAAAGAATTTAAGGTGGTGAAGGAGGTAGGGGAGAAGGAATCTAGGAGAGGTAATGTCTGTTCATAAGGCAAATAGCTTTAGAGGGGAGAAGCACCTGGAGCGAAGCATTGTGAAGGGAGCTGAATCCTGGTGTAACCCAGGGAGGGGGTCAAGCAGAGTTTGACAGAGATTTTCACTGGGAAGCAGGTCCCTTGCTGTGGTGTTCCAGCTGAAGAAAATACATCAAGGTGACAAAGACAGCAACTGGACATTATGCTCCATGTTAATGGGGTTGTATGACCCCCTTTCTTCTGGAACACCAGTGGTTTTATGATGCAGAAATTTAGAGTTGGGAAATGCAAAGCAAGTAACTCTTTGCTCTCATTGAATATGACAACACGTTGGACTCCTAAAAATATATCCATTTCTATTTTACTGCTTCCTACCCAATATTATTGGAAACACATGAAATAAATTCCTGTTTTGATAAATGAAATATCACCACTGTATAGGAAGAGAGATCAATGGTCTTCTAAAACAATAGTTTAGCAGCATCCTTCACCCACAATTTGAGTCATTTTTTTCCCCTCAGGCTTCCTGCTATGAATAGATAATTCCTCTGAGGATATTAGCATTCAAGACAAAAGAAAACAGGCACCTTCAACATATCCTGCTACTTTTTTTTCACTTTCCAAGCTTGTTGGTTTACATCTCTTAATTACTGAGCTTTAAATTGATGTTCCTTAAGATATTTGATTGCTTTTTTTAAGTAAATATTTTATGCTATTTTATTATAATCCCTCTGAGCACTAAAAAAAAAAAAACAAAAAAAACAAAAAAACAAAAAAAAAACACCTAAAGCTACAAGGATACTCTATAAGACTTTTTATTGAAAATGGCCCAGGCTAAGCCTCCTCCTGTGATGTCAGTATCCCATATGGGCACCGGTTCTAGTCCCGGCTGCTCCTCTTCCAATCCAGCTCTCTGCGATGGCCTGGGAAAGCAGAGGAAGATTTCCCAAGTGCTTGGGCCACTGCATCCATGTGGGAGACCCTCAAGAAGCTCTTGGCTCCTGGCCTCAGATCTGCCCAGCTCTGGCCATTGTGACCATTTGGGGAGTGAACCAGTGGATGGAAGACCTTTCTCTCTGTCTCTCTGTCTCTCTGTTTGTAGCTCTCACTCTCAAATAAATAGTCTTTTTTTAAAAAGAAGAAAATGGCCCAATCTTTTTTCATGTCCATATAATTTCTATATTGATTCAGGTGTTTGTTTTTTGAGTTTTTATTTATTGGAGAGGCAGAAAGACAAACAGACAGACAGACAGACACACACACACACACACACACAGCCCATCTGCTGATTCACTCCCCCAAAGCACACAACAGCCAAGGTTCCGTGGGGCCAATTCTCTAGCTAGGACATGGGGCTACAATCCAGGTCTCCCATGTGATGATTCACATTTGAAATCATAAATTTTTAAGGTTGGAGAAATCCACTCATGTTCTTATTTTTCCTAGGACACAAAGATCTAAAGCTACTATTGGAAGAATTAAACACAAAGGACTGCAACACAAGAACTGGACCATTGGTATGTGATTTTTTCCACTTTATGGGAGGAGGGGAGGTGGTGGTGGGGCTAGGGGATGGGTAGAGGAGTACATGGTGAGAAAGAAGCGACAGTGCATCTGAGCCATCAACTGTGGCAGGAGTTTTTAGACTTACAATGGTCAACCTATGGAGGCATTCATCTTTTTTTTTTTTTCTAGTACATTTGCAAATAGTATTGTGAGACCTATGTGGCCGAGGAATATTGGGCAAGTGAAGTTGTGGCCTGCTCATTCCTTAATATAAAGAACAATTGAAAGAGTAGTAGAGTGAGTACTTACTTCTTTGAGTCTCTGCCTTTTCAAGTATGCAACAATAGGCAGCAAGGTGCAGTAGCTTAGTACCTGGGCTCTGGCCCTTGCCACTTGAATTAGATTCTTGGCTTGGCTACTTACTACCTGGATAATTTTGTGAAAATTGCATCATTGTACCTCAGTTTGTACATCTTTAAAATGAAGATAGTATTAGTACCTGCTTTATATATTTATGAGGCCTGTATGCTATTAATACATGTAAAAAGATTAAAATGCTAGTTCATGCAAAGCAACTGCTCAGTAAAAAGCCTCTTTGATGAAAAGAGCTTAGACTATGGAATACTATGGAATAATCTGCATTCTGGACATTTCAATAAACAATTTTGGGTCTTGGTTTCTTTATATCTAGAATGAGATCTGTTGTAGCCCCCATCATTCAGTCCTTGAAAGGATGAGAGATCATGCTGGAAATTGTTGACTCTATCTGACAAGTGGCTTCCCAATGGAAATTCATGATGGAGCCATAAGGTCAACTTTATACTAGATATTAGTCCATTTTCTGTTGCTATAGCAAAAATACCTGAGGCTGGGTTCTTATAGAGAAAATAGGTTACTGAGCTCACAGTTTTGAAGGTTCAAGAGTGTGGCACTGGCTTCTACTCAGTTTGAGTGAGGGCCTTATGGTAGAGAGCATCACAATGGTAGGCATGCATGCTGAAGAGATCACAAGATAGGAGAGAAGCCAGAGACCCAGGGAGGCCTGCGTTGCTCTTTTTGAAACAACCTATTCTTACAAGAGCTTATGGGAACTTATCTCATTCTGAGACTAGCATTCATTCATTCTGAATGCAATGCACTCAGTGACTCAACTGCCTCTAGTTCTTCTCCTTCTCCTTCCTTTTTAAAGATTTATTTATTTATTTGAAAGGTAGAGTTCCACCGAGACAGGGAGAGGCAGAGAGAGAGAGAGAGAGAGAGAGAGAATCTTCCATCTGCTGGCTCACTCCCCAAATGGCCAGGGTTGGGCAAGGCTGAAACCAGAATGATCTCGGAGCTCCATCTGGGTCTTCCATGTAGGTGGCAGGGGTCAAGTACTTGGGCCATGTTCTGCTACCTTCCCAGGTGCATTAGCAGGGAGCTGGATCAAAAGTGGAGCAACTGGGACTGGAGAACTCTCATTTGGGATGCCAGTGTCCCAGGTGCCACTGTGTCACAATGCTGGCTCCCTGCCTCCATCTCTTATGGGTTTCACTACCTCTTAACACCATTATTTTGGAGACAGCTTACAACATGTGAGCCTTTGGTGAACACATTGAAACCATATCTGGACCATAGCAATCGTAACTGTGAAACATGCAGTATTGCTTTTCTGAGTTTGGAGGGTTTTGAGATACCTTTCTGCAGGAAAAGAGTGTCAAACTTGAACCAGCTGGTCTTAATTGTACAATTTGAGAGAAAGTACAGTTTAAAGCCAGTTCTCTCATCTTTCAACAGGCCATGGGTCTGAAAGTGGCAGCCACTGCCTCATTATCCTGATGACTCATAGAGCCAGAGTACTTCCCCTCTCCTCTGCTGTCCTTTCAAATTAAATTCATTGCTCTACAAGATGTCTGTAGTTCCCAGAAATGACGCAAGTGGTGTGTACCCTGTTCAAAGCCTGGACATTTGATTCTCAGGATGATGTTCTCCTAAGCACTCTGGGATCTGCTTCTCACAGATGCAGCTCATGACAATTCCAATAACTGCTCGTTCTTCTTTCTTAACAGAAGCACAGAGAAGGTAATGGTTTTGTGAAATCCCTTTGAAAAAGTCTTACAAATCGTACCTTAAAAATTGAATATCCTTGCCAAAACCCATATGACAAAAATTAAATTCCTTTAATATTATTTACCATAATGAGTAGTATTTGAACCTCCACAGGGTGATAAACTGCATTTAATAAATGCTTAGTAGCTAAAAAAGAGGTATTAGTTATTGCACATTAGTCTTGTTGCTGTCTCTCATCCTTGAAACAATCCTGAAATGCTTGTAAATCTAGTTTAAGTTGGAGATGCTGTTTCTTGAATCTCTTTTGTCTTAACAAAGAATTTGCAAGCAGCTAACATTTGCTTCAAGGAGACCATACCTGTCAGAGGGCTGGCTGGTCCATGGAGTGGCTGACATGGAATTGTGTTTAAATAGTGGCTCAGCAGCCACCAGGCCTTTACATTTCATTTAAAAAAGGTTGACACAGGTCTGTTACTTTTTAAAAGCAAACAAAAAGATTTTATTCTTTCCATTGTTAACATTTTCTAATATACGTAGACATGTTAGCATTTTTTTATTATAGTCATAAAGAAACTATTACAAGTATTGTTTCCCCATTTTTACAAATGAAAACATTGGTGATGAGAGAGGCCCATTGCCCCAAAGTGCAGAGCCAGATCTCACACCAAAGCTTTCTGATATTATGCTGGTGTGAGCACTGGGGGAGCTGGCTTTGGCTAGGAAAACCTTAGATGCCATGACAAGGGTGATAACGACATTAAGGGCAACTTGAGGTGGGTGCAGAGTGACTATGTCCCTCTGAGAGTCTGCAAAGGCAAGGCCCAGTGCCCATGGGAGTGGGCGGCTGTAATTTTGGAATAGAAAACATACATGTCCCAAGGAGCTTACATGTCAGTGGGCAGTACAGACAGATACACTATTACCTTTCTTTGAAGCAGGCCACTCACTATATGATGTTCATGATGCTCATGTTGCCTGAAGAGCAAAATCTTCCCAGGTGTTACCTGGGGTAGAATAGGCACACGAATCACAGTGAGATCATTCCACATGTTAGTAACTCCCAACCCATCCACAACTCCCTCCTGTCGTGAAGAACATAGCTTCCATTTTAAGCTTCTACAAATCTACATGACACCTCTCTTCCTAACAATTGGTCATGACAATAATGGCAGATACTGACCAGGAATTGGGCACTTTGCATTTAGCCTTCATAACAGCCCTAGAAGGGTGGAGTATTTCCATTTTAGAGTTGATGACACTGAAACTTATAAAGGATGACTTGCCCAAAATTTCTTAGCCTGTTAATGGCAGGGTGTTCTAGTAACCTATCACTGAGTATCAAGTTACTCAGAATTGAGGCTTATATTAACAATAATTTCATTATATTCCACAATCTTATGGATCTGGACTTTGGGCTGAGTTCAGCAGGGATAGCTTAGTTCTGTTCCATGTGGCCTCAGCTGGGGTGGCTTGACAGGGGCTAAAGAATGTATTTCTTTTTTAAAAAATATTTATTTCTAATTTGTATGTATCTCATAAATACAACACTATGTACATAGTAAATCTTCCCACCATGCACATCCTCCCACCCATTCTCCTCCTCTTCCTGCTCTCTCTCTCTCTCTCTCTTGTTTTATCCAAGAAAGAGAAACAAAAATTAAAAAAAAGAAAAAAAATGGAGTAAAAAAAAAAAACCAAGAGAAGTGTTCCTCAACTGTCTATACAAGGGCTGATCTATGTTACTGCTTCTCAAAGGTGATTTTGCTTTTTTTCCCTTCCTCTTTTCCCTTCCTTCCTCCCCCTTCTTGCCTTTAAGAAACTTAATTGTTTTTAAAGAAGAACCCAAGGATGTTACTTCTTTTCTGAGCTCCTAGACATAACTAACTTATGAGACATAATAATATCCTCCTTTGAATATGCTAAAAGGAAGTGATTCTTGAGAACAAGTTTTACTGTTAAGTTTCTTTTTTTAAAAGATTTATTTACTTATTTGAAAGTCAGAGTTACACAGAGAGAAGGAGAGGCAGGGGAGGGGGGAGAGAGAGAGAGAGAGACAGAGAGAGAGACAGAGAGAGAGAAAGTCTTCCATTCTCTGGATCACTCCCCAATTGACCGCAGTGGCTGGAGCGGTGCTGATCCAGAACCAGGATCTAGGAGTTTCCTCTGGGTCTCCCATATGGGTGCAGAGTCCCAAGGACTTGGGCCATCTTTCACTGCTTTCTCAGGCCATAGTAGAGAGCTGGATTGGAAGAGGAGCAGCCAGGACTTGAATCAGTGCCCATATGGGATGCCGACACTGCAGGCAGTGGCTTTATCCACTATGCCACAGTGCCGGCCCCAACTATTAAGTTTCACTGTACAACTCTCTGGGGACAGAGGTCCTGCATGGGAAGCTAGTGCACAGTGACTCTTGTTGTTTATTTAACAAATGACACTCTTATGTATGACATCAGTAATTGCCCAAGGCTCTTGACATGATCTGTCTTGGCTATGGAAGCCTTTTGGATCCACTAGCTAAATACAGCCATAAGCAAAGTGGAAGTTCTCTTCTCCCTTCAGAAAAAAATACATCCTTTTTGGTGGCCCCTTCTTTCATCTAGGTTCTCGCTCATAGGGGTCCTTTGTGTAGGACATCTTTTGCCACAGTGTCTTGACTTTCCATGCCTCATATGCTCTTCTTGGGCTTTCCAGCCTGACTGGAATGCCTTAAGGGCTGATTCTGAGGTTGGAATGCCACCTAAAGCAATTGTCCTTCTATGAGTCTGCTGTATGGACTGCTTCCCATGTTGGAGACTTTAAATAATGTATTTCTAAGATGATTCATCCATGTGACTGCTGACCAGCAGCAAGGGTGGTAGAATGGTCTATTGTTCCCTTCCATGTAGGCCTCTCTGTATGGCTTCTGGGGCTTCTTCGTGATATGATTGTTAGGGTTCAAGAGAGTATATTCCAAAAGGCAACAAGTAAAAGCTGTCAAACATTTAAGACTGGATCCTAGAGACTGATATCATTTCTGCTATATGTTATTGTTCAGGAAGTAACAGAGCTCTCCTAGATTCAAGGAAAAGGAGTGTCAAAGAATTGGAAGGAGTGTCAAAGAATTGGTAGCCATATTTAATGTGCCAATCATAGTAAGGATGAGAACATGGAGTTTAGTTATCATGTTATATTGCATCTCAACTAACACATACTAGATGCATTTCTCATTCAATGCATTTATCTCCTTGTATTGTAGCTCCTTGTGATCAGGGGTAGATCAGAGTAGGCATAATGCTGATACTTCATAAATGCTTAAGGAAGGAAGGAAAAAGAGCTAAGTTCCAATACTGGCTTTGTTTCTAAGAAGGTCTGAGCAGGATGCTGAACTACTCTGGGCCTTGGCACTCTCTCCTAAAACAGGTGGATGGGATCACATGAAACCTAAATTCTCTTTTTTTCTAGCACTGCTATTATGTGAACCTTTCAGAATGCTATCACAAAACATTGTAGTCTGAGTGGCTTAAACAGCAAACATTTATTTCTCTTTTTTTCTTTCTTTCTTTCTTTCTTTCTTTTTTTTTTTTTTTTTTGATAGTCAGAGTGAACAGTGAGAGAGACAGAGAGAAAGGTCTTCCTTTTCCGTTGGTTCACCCCCCAATGGCCGCTGCGGCCGGCACATTGTGGCCGGCGCACCGCACTGATCTGAAGCCAGGAGCCAGTGCTTCTCCTGGTCTCCCATGCGGGTGCAGGACCCAAGCACTTGGGCCATCCTCCACTGCACTCCCAGGCCATAGCAGAGAGCTGGACTGGAAGAGGAGCAACCGGGACTAGAACCCAGAGTGCCAGCGCCGCAGATGGAGGATTAGCCTATTGAGTCGCGGCGCCAGCCGCAAACATTTATTTCTAAGAGTTCTAAAGGATGGGATGTCTAAGACCAAGGTGATGATGGATTGGCTTGTTGGTGATGATCTTGGCTTGCAATAGTTATCTTCTTGCTGTGTATGCAGAAGGTGAAAAGGAGAAGGATATATATATATATATATATATATATATATAGAGAGAGAGAGAGAGAGAGAGAGAGAGATCTAATCTCTCTCTTCATCTTCCCACCATAGGGGTTTTATGTTCATGACTTATTCTAAACTTAATTACTCCCAAAGGGTCCATTTCCTAGTATCATCACATTGGGAGTTAGGATTTCAGCATACGGATTTTGAGGGGGTAAAAACATTCAGTCCATAACAACCATTCTGCTAATATATTCAAGATCATTAATTGCCAAACAAAGAGTTCAGACATAGGTTTCAAATGAGGGGAGTCCAATAATAAAGAAACCTGAGAATAAAAAAAAGAATGGATTGTTTTGTAGACAAGTGCCAAGGACTTTAGGGTTCAAATTCATTCTCTGGAGGGAACACTTGGTTCAGACATAAATACTTGAATTATAGTGGTAGTGCCTGGAATGGTGGAGACCTTTTCAAAAGTTGAAGACATTGGGCTGGGAAATATGTAGCCACAAGGGATGGGAGAAATTCATGATTCAAAGGGCACTCCAGGTTGAATACTCAAATTACTGGAAAATACAAATTTATCTAACATCAACAGTGGTTTCCAATTATGACTACCCAGAAAATTATCTGAAGAGCTCTTTAAAAATATTGATGAGTCTCTCTCAAGACCACTCCATTTGGAATTTTTAGGGATAGAGCTTAGAGTGCAAGTATTTTTCAGAGCCTCCTATATGATCCCACTGGGCAGTAAGGGTTGACAGTGTGTTATCTAGAGTTAAAGGTACTAGATTTCTGGATGCTAAGGAATTATTAAAAACCAAGGATCAAACGCTAATATCCATGGGCTGCCACTGTGGCGCAGCAGATTAATAACCTGGCCTGAAGTGCTGGCGTCCCATATGGGCACCGGATCTGGTCCTGGCTGCTCCACTTCCCATCCAGCTCTCTGCCGTAGCCTGGAAGGGCAGTGGAAGATGGCCCAAGCCCTTAGGCCCCTGTACCCACGTGGGAGACCTGGAGGAAGCTCCTGGCCCCAGGCTTCGGATAGGTGCAGCTCTGGGAATTGAGGTCAATTGGAGAGTGAACCAGCAGATGGAAGACCTCTCTCTCTGCCTCTTCTCTGTCTCTGTAACTCTGACTTTCAAATAAATAAAATAAAATCTTTATAAAAAATGTGAATAGCCACAAAGCAATTTGTGGTAGGAACTGTGCAGTATGTAGAATGATGGCCTCCCAAAGAGGTCTACAACCTAATCCTCAGAAATTATGAATATGGCAGGTTATATGGCAAACAGAGTTCAAGGTTGCAAATGAAGTTATGGTTGATAATCAGTGGTCCACAGAATAGGGAGATTATCTAGGTTTTCCAAGAAGGACCAATATAAACACAAGGCCCTTAAGAAGTACAAGATGAAGGTTTGAAGCAAAGTCAGAAAAATGGGATGTTTTTGATTGTGAAGATGGAGGGAGGTGCCTAGAGTCAAGCAATATGGGGTAGTTTCTAAAGGCTGGAGAAGCAGAGTGGATTCTCTCCAAAAGCTCTCAGAAAGGTATGCAGCCCCATTTATGCCTTGATTTTATCCCAGTGAGAACTGTATTGAACTTCTGACCTACAGAATTTTAAGGTAATAAATCTGTACATTTTTAAGTCACAAATTTTATGGGAATTCACTAAGACAATCTTGGAAAACTAATATATGTGGTCAGTTTGGGAAGGCTTCATGAAGGAGGTAAGGTTTGGTAAATTTTTGAAAGGACATTATTGAAAGAGAAAAAGTAAGGGAGAAAGATATTGATATTTGAGTGCATCAGAAAATGTCAAGGTTGTGTAATACCTTCCCAAAATGTTTATAATAAAATTCAGAGGAATAAAAACAATGTTATGTGACTGTTAATAAATTACTCAATGAAGTCAGAGGCAAGAAATTCTTAGGTTTTTTTCTCAGTAATGTTACTTGAATTGGGTGTAACTTCACAAATTTAAAGGCTGACAAAACACTTGTCTTACCTGGATGGTTTTAAATTACTTAAGTCAGCAAAGAAAGCCGATAAAATCTGCAGCTTCCACATAGCTCATCACCTGAGTGTAACCTGGAGCTTAATATTCCCAACACTCTTCTTTAATCAGATCTATCCACTCTGCTGATTTCTTTTTATTGCATCCTTCAAAGTAAAAAGTAATTGAATCATGAGGCGCAAATACATGTACAGAGAGAGAGAGGGAGAATAAGAGTAAGTCTGGGGAGCTATAAGGCTAGTGAGTCCACACAGCAAAACTAGGAGCATAGCTAAGCATGAGTGTTTTTTTGCAGTATTTCTTTTTTCTTTTCTTTCTTTCTTTTTCTTTCTTTCTTTCTTTTTTTTTTGACAGGCAGAGTGGACAGTGAGAGAGAGACAGAGAGAAAGGTCTTCCTTTGCCGTTGGTTCACCCTCCAATGGCCGCTGCGGCCGGCGCGCTGAAGCTGGCACATCGCACTAATCCGAAGCCAGGAGCCAGGTGCTTCTCCTGGTCTCCCATGGGGTGCAGGGCCCACGCATTTGGGCCATCCTCCACTGCACTCCCGGGCCACAGCAGAGAGCTGGCCTGGAAGAGGGGCAACCGGGGCAGAATCCGGCGCCCCAACCGGAACTAGAACCCGGTGTGCTGGCGCCGCAGGTGGAGGATTAGCCTATTGAGCCGCGGCGCCAGCCTGCAGTATTTCTTAAACTTTAACATGCATAGATATCCTCTTCGGGTCTTGCAGGAACAGATTCTGAGTAGGTTGGGGTTGTGAGTTTGAAAATGCAGTTCTAATAAGCTGGCGGTTGTTGCCGGTCTAGGGACCACACTTTGAGTAGCAAGGCTCCACTGTCCCAGCTTTCCTTGAGCACACATGTCAGAAAGTGGATGGGGACTCTCGGAGATTTCATCTTTGCCTTGGCCCCAGGACCAACCTTATTGAAATAAACTGCAGATGCCGGTGCAGGATGGGTCAGTTTGAAGGGTAGGGAGGAAAGAGGCAGCCTGTCACAGCCTTTCCGCCTGCTCTTCTGTTATCCATCAAGGTCGCACTGCTTTTAGCTCTGAGGTACCTCCCCCGCCCCTCCCTGCGCCAACTTAGCTGAGTACATCCCCTAGCCAGGCCAAAGCAGAGCAGCTCATTAAGTGCCCGCTGGAGCGCTCAGTACCTTGCCAGCCAGCCAGGGAGGCGCTGGCCGAGGAGGGGGGCCCTCCTGGGCCCGTTGCCCGCTTCCCACCTTCCGCTCACAGGCACAGCGCAGGGGCCTGCGGCACAGCCTCTGTCTGCAGCAGCCCCTTGCGCTTGGCTCGCACTTCTGGGCGCTGTCCATGGTTGCAGCATCTTTCGGCGCGCCACGTCAGGAGGCCGCAGCGGGGCCCTGCGATTGGCCGAGGAGCCCCTCGCCACCCCCACTACACCCCCACGCCCCGCCCGACCCCCGAGGCGCGTGCCAGCCAGCGTGCGGGGCGCGCCCAGGAGCTCCCGGGCGGCACACCCACTTTCCTTATTAGGGCACAGTCAGCGACCAGGGCGCAAGGCCGGGCACGGGGGTGGGGCGGGGCGCCCTGGGACCCGGTGGCCGACAGCGCAGCCACAGCCTCAGCCGCTTCCGAGCGGCAGAAGGGTGCAGCCGATCGCTGTGCCCAGCCGGGCCACTTTTCTGCGACGCCGCTCCTCTTCCCCAGGGCCAAGATCTTCCTCTGCGCGACTCCGAGTAGCGTTGGTCCAAACCCCTCGCAACGCCATGGAAGAATTTTTGCAACGAGCCAAGTCTAAACTGGTGAGTTGAGGGAGCCAGGCTGCGTGTGGGCTAGTGTGTGTGTGTGTGTGTGTGTTGGTGGAGAGGCGGCGAGGAAGGGC
This sequence comes from Lepus europaeus, assembly GCF_033115175.1. Classification (NCBI taxonomy): domain Eukaryota; kingdom Metazoa; phylum Chordata; class Mammalia; order Lagomorpha; family Leporidae; genus Lepus; species Lepus europaeus. The sequence goes on along the minus strand of NC_084838.1, from coordinate 84,052,733 downwards.
GCTGCGGCAGGGGAGCGAGAAGCAACTTCGCCACTTAGTTGCAGGGTGTGCAGGAGGGCCCCGGGAAGAGCCTGGGGAACTCGGGACCTCACAGCCCTCAGTGCGGCTCTAGGATGCTGCACCACAGCCAGACAGGCACAGAGGTAGAGGTGGCCGTGGCCTGGCTGAAGTTGGGTCGTGTGTGTCCAGCTTTGGCCCCTTTGGCCTAAGGTTGGTGAGAGGGACACCAAGCCCACTCAGCAGTTTGCTACTGCCGCCTACGGGATGCATGGGTGTGGTCGCCACGAGAAAAGGAGCTCAGCCTTGGGCAGCAGCAGGACAGGTGCGTGTGTACCTTAGCACTGTACTTGAGCCAGAGGTAGCAAAACCTAAGTCAGGGTGCTGACTAGGAAGGACACATATAAATGTGCAGTTAACCTGAGCATCCCACGGTAGAGCTGGCTCAAAGGCAGGAGCTGGGGATATTCTAGTGGACATTGGGTCTCCCTCCTCGCTGTTTGCATCTGTAAATTGGAGCAGAAGTAGAAGGATCCCAACTGTTGCTGATGGTGTGCAGGTCCCAAGACCTTGCTCTGTTGGTGGGATACCAGCCTGTTGGACTCTCCTTCTGTGAGTGGTCATTTCACTGTGTATGCTACACATTCTAGAACAACAGACAAGCAGTTTCCTGATTCCGAGTTGTTTTGGCCCTCCAGCACAGCAGTAATAAACATAATGGAAATGTTTCTTTTTTGATACTTAAAAAGCCTGTGCCCATTTGGAAGCAATCTCCTTATTGAACAGTGAAAGCACTTTGTACAGGCCTGGCATAGAGGGAAATGCATAATTTATGATGCCTCTAACCTTTAAACCTTCATGGAAGCCAATATATAAAGTCTGCATGAAGGCCATGTCTTGGTTACTAGGCAGGGTCTTACCACAGCCCCTTTACCCTCACCCAGCAAAGAGAGGGCAGGAAGTCAGCGCCCAAAGTTACCCAAACTGCCATTCAGAGCATAGACAGAAGTGGGATCCTCACAATAATCTACTGTAAGTATCTTTTAAAAGACCACTGAAGTTGATTCATGCTAATGTAAGTCTTTGTTTTCTACCTTCAGCCTCTCAGAGAGCTGAACATTTGTGGTGATTTCAGGACCAAGAAAGTTTGTGATCACCTTGGTGTTTGTCAGCCCCCTCATAGTTTTACTAGAGCATGTGAACAAAAATACTGCAGAAATTCGATAGGCATTTTGTAAAATTGGTGGTATAAGTACTTGCTCTGCCTTACCTAGTGATCAGTGAGAAATGTCCAAATATGAAATCAATGTGTGTGTCTGTGTATATGAAGAAAAATGGTGATTGATGATAATTCAATGTTTTGACTGCACCTGTACTTCACTCCCATAACATTTATTTTACCAGTAAATATTAAGATTGTGGGGCCTAGTGGAAGAAAAAGGTTTGTCTCATTTCTGAAGATCAATGGCTGGGATGGAAATTTTCCTATTCTAGAGTAATCAGTGAAAGTAATGTGTAATTTATTTACCGAATCCCTTCATTAAACGAGCAATTGCTCTACATCATTTTTTAAAAAGACAGGAAAAAGAAGCGATTGTTTGAAATACTCTTGCCTTTTTTCTGGATTAGGTAGATCAATTACTGCTAATTTTGCTTTTCTTCAGATACATTTCTTGCTAGAAATAATGATTAGCTTTTCGTATTCAGGTCCAGCAAAGGTGGTTTGGTCACTTTTAGTCTCACATTTCTCCTGATAAATTCAATTTGTAAAGTAATAACATGTTCAGTTAATAAGCAACATTCAAATATAGCAGTAGATAACATGTTGCTTTAAATCATAGCTAATCATCTCCTTGGAGAAAAATCTCTAAGTCAATAACTGTGTCATTCATTTGTGAGGCATTTATTCATAATACATGGTATGATTTTTAAAAGTTCAGATAATCTTTTGGTAAACAGTTTAAGGAGAAGAAATTTATCATGATGTTTTTCACTTAAGCTTTTTATTAGAGCAGAGGTACAATTTATAAGTCATGTTTAAGCCATTTTTCATGAGAAGTTAGTATAGACTGACCCATGTGATACCTTTAAAAAGGCTAATTGGCAATTTCCCCCCACCTATGTGATTTATTGCTTTGATGTTCTTCAGACAGGATATATAACTGGTTTGAAGATATCAATATCCCTTTCCAAGTTGTAACGTAACCTCATCATCCTGGGGCTAACCAATTCTAAAGGCAAAAGGAACTTTAAATTGCAAAATGGAATTGCTCTTAGCCATAGATAAAATCTCCAATAATTGAAGTTGTGCATCTCTCTGCCAACCAGGATCATTTATTATTGGTTTTTCCCTGTGAGGAGAGAAACAGCTCATCTTTCTCAGTCAGGCCCTTGGGTTGATCAGAAATCTTTGAAGGAGAAGGAGTGGTTGTGAGCTTGGATCAGCTAGTTTTGAACTTCTCTCCACTGGAGTTGGGAGATCACTGTCTCAATGTTTTTCATCTGAGTCTGTTAGACTAGTCCTTAAACTGAGGAAGATTCACTCATATAATCCCATCCTCCTTTTCATTAAATCTCCCCTGCCAACACCTGCTCTTCATTCCTGAAAATACCTAGTGTTTGTCAGAAATGATGAAAGTGACCTCCAAGGGTGATCTCAGAAGGATCACTCCCTGGGAGCTCAAATGCTTCTCAGGTGAGTCTGCCTCAGGCCTGGTTAGGATAGGTTTGGGTGGCTGCACCACATTTATAAGCAAGCAAGCAAACAAACAAAAGCATAGCATAGCTTGGGTGGAGAGGGAGCAGTTGCTTCTTTTTAATACAGTCTTCAGAAATAGTACCTTCTTGACAAATACAGAATGGCAAGGATGGAGTAGACACAATGATTGTTAAAACAATGAAAATGATAGGCCATGCAATCTAAGAGCAAGTCCTGAGAACTAGTAGATGGTAATCAAGGGTGGTGCTTTTTAGCTGCGTTCACTCCTCAGACGTGAGAACCCAGCTCTGTTTCTGATCTGGATCCTCACTGCTAGAAATGGAAAGGAGGATGGAAAGCATATCTGATTTTTCTCCTGCCAATGCTCACCTGGTTTTCCCAATACCAACCCAGTCAGATCAGAGTTGGAATAGAAACAGAAACCAAATCCTATAGTTCCAGATCAGTCCAAAATGTTATCCATGTTTCCATTAGTCACACCATGTCTGTGGTAGTGTCTTAGCCCTTCTACAGCCTTTCTATGGTAAGAGAAATTGAAAGAAGGTAGAGAGTGACTGTTCCTGTGCTTTGGGAAATGTCCTCTAATTTCATGATGATCAGCTCAGAAAGGTATCCAGGCCAACCTCAACCTCATGGCAGCAAGTGGTCCAAGTTCCCATGAACTTAGGGAGAAAGATGAAGTACATAAGGAAGCATTTGCAAATGGATAGAGAGCCTGGGGGCTCTGGCTGGCAGGAAGCTGTGGTCTCCTTACTCCTTAGACTGGCTGCTTAGCCTCCTGTGTGGCCCAGACATCATCAGCTGATGCAATTGAAGCAGCTGCTCATGGGTGGGGACCACTGCAGCTCACATACTCAAAGATGTAGCTCATGAGTCAGCTTTGGAGGGCGGCTGTCAGCTGCCACTGGAAGGATGAAGGGTACCTCAATGTCCCAAGAATGCTATTTTCCAAGAACAGTTGGGGAGAGAGTCACCACTACAGGCTGGGGAATGCATCTGCCACGTCAGTAGCGACAACTGTGGACAGAGGTCTCAGCCCTGCAGTATTAGTCAGTATACGGACCTCGATACAATCAACACTCCAAGTGACCAAAATGTCAGTTATTCTTTGTGATATATGGCAGGGGGACAGGAAAGTACATTCAGAATTCTAAATGAACAATTCAATAGAGTGGACCCAGGGCATAGGCTTCAAAAAAAGAAAGAAAACACTGCAGCATATCTGCAGAATAATTGTCTTGATTGGAAATTGGAGGAATATATTCTTCCTGATTTCCTGAGTGGGAAGCAGGTTATGTTGTATCAATGAGAAGGATCGTTGAGGTGAATGCCTCAGCATTTCAAGGGCTGCTGTGGTAAGGACCAGGAAGCTGGGGAAGCTGGCAGAGCCCTGTCACTGGAGGAGCTGAGCTCTTTCTGATCAGAGACCATGGGATCAGCTCCTGCCCCATTATAAGCAAGGGCAGGTGCTCTGGAGGGAGTGCATCTTGCCAGAATGTTTAGGAGCAGGAAACTCGGGGATCCAAAGCACTTCTGAGAATTTGTGCTATCTGCTTAGACACTGCTGGGGAATGAACCCTCAGTGCTGTAGCCTGGAGTCAGCTCCATCCCTCACTGTCTGACAGCCAGGATTGTCTCAGCTGCAGGGCCTTGGAGAGCAGTCAGACCTTTTCAGTGTAAACAGATCTCCAAGTGGATTCCTCTCTCTCAAAAGACAAGAAGTGCTCCGTCATTCAGACAGCACCTTGTGTCTTGGAGGGCATGTGATCAGGTAAGCAAGGGCACCCTGAAGTCAGTGATTTGGGGAATATTTTAAGTGAACTCAGTGAAGTTGAAAGCTTCGGTGTAACCTGTTTGTTTTTATGTAGCATTTATTTGGCAGGCAATAACATAATTTTGAGTCTGATACACCAGTCTGGAAAGCTCTTGTAAGCGATGATGGCTTGATGATAGAGGCATTACTGTTCCCTTACCTCCACCCTTCCCTGGAGAGCTACCTGGGTAGGGAAAAGAATGGGGGAGGAATATTTGAGTCTGGATGAAGACTGCAAAGAGAGAACATCAGGTGACCAGGCAGGAACAGAGTATTGTGTAGCCTTGGTCTTTGATTGTGTTTGAATCCTGGAGACTAGGGGATATTCAGTGAATTTTGGGGTCTTTTTTAAGGCAGGGATGGTATATTCAGGAGGCAGCATTCCTGTGGACTTTGGTATGAAGAACACCCTGAGTCTGTGCAGTATACAACTTGCACAGTCACCCATGATTGTCCTGTTAGGGATCCCAAAATAACCTACTCAAAATATCTGGCATCTTCCCAAATCCATTTCTTTCTGAGCTCTGTGACTTTAGGTTTTAATTTCCAGGGAAAGGGAATCTTTTGTCTTGAGAATCCTCAAGAACTCCTGTGAAACAGCTGGGCTCAAGGATTGCCCTGGGAAATCAGGCTGGGTTAGAAAAATTGAGCTGATAAAAACACGGCCTTGGGTTCTTATTCTGAAAAGCGGGATGATGATGCTTACTTTGCAGGTTTGGTGTAAGGCCAAAATGATGTATGCACAGCCCATAGCCCTTAGCACAGAAATTGGAACGAAGGCTGGTCTTTCCACATGCCGCTGAGCCAATCCTCTTCTGCAGTTCCTTATCTTAGTGAATGGCGTTGTTCTTCATTCAGTTTCCCCAACTGGAAACTCCCTTCTCATCCAAAATTTCCCACACCACCATATCCCAGCTGTCACTAAGTCACTGACGATTGCAGTGGCTGTCTCATGAAAACAACTCACACTGCTGCCAGGGGTAGCATTTTGAAAGCAGCCCCTATCCCTCCTTTGAAACCTCATAGTCACTTTCGTTTGCTTGTAGGAGAATGGAGGACACACTTAGGACAACACTCTTAACACAACACTGGAATCTGTCTCGGTCTGAAATCCAACTTTTCTGGCCTCTCCTCCTCCTCTTGGCTTACTTTCTATTTCTTCAAATTAGGGGAAGGAGGAAAGCCTCTGATGAATGACCCCTGTCTATTCTTTAAGTCAAGTTTTTAAAAAATGATTTTAGATTAGTTCTCTAAGCTTGTCATTTTATCTCTTCTGGGCTTTGTGTTTCCCTGGTTAATGTGAGTTTTGTGAGAGTAGAGACCAGAATCTCCGTGTGATTTTGCTCATTATTGTATCACCTGATACATTATTGTATCAGTGCAGTGCCTGATGCTCAGGAAGTGGTTTTAGAATGAATGAAGCTATAGGGCAAGACTCCTGCACAAAGCATTACATACTTTCTAATGGCATTATAATAACAAATAAACTGATGGCCACGCAGAGACTCAGAGATCTGAATCCGAATGAAGCAAGCTGGTAATAGTATGCAGGAAGCCTGGCTGGTTTAATAAAAGGGATGAAGAACATAAAGTTCAAGGAGAGCCATGCAGTGTTTGGCACAGAGTATGCAGTTAATGCAGAGTGTTATAAAATAGGGAGGCTAGTTTTCACGCGTGGCTGTTTGGAGTTGGTAAATACATTAATTAAGACATGAGTAGAGAGAAGCCAAAGAGAAAAATAGTGCACCAAAAGCCCATGCTCTGCACCCCACCCCACCCTGCCTAGGGTGCGCATTAACAGGAAGCTGGAACTGGGAGTGAATCTGAGACTCAGATCCAGGCTCTCTGATATGCCATGAGTGTATCTTAACCACTTGATCAATCACTTGCCTTATTTGGTGAACTTTTATAATGAGAATTCATTTTTAAAAGAGCTTGCATGTCCTGTTGTTGCTATCAAGGTTGTTAGCATAATGTTTGCAAATTTCTACTACATGATCGCTACTTTCTTGCTGAAGACCAGTAGGACTACTGATGGATGTTTGGGTGTGTGGATGGATGGGTGTGTGGATGGATGGGTGTGTGGATGGATGGGTGGGTGGATGAATGGGTGGGTGGATGAATGGGTGGGTGGATGGATTGTAAAGTGGGCTGAATCTCCCCAGATGCTGCAGCTGGGAGGACAGAGTGGTATCAGCACACACCTCAGATGTTGGCTTACTCTGTTAGCACAGTCCCAGAGAGCTATGGGTTAGGCTCCAGACACAGGCAGGAGTGAAGAGATAGGGGAGAAAGGGAACAAAGGAGGTAGATGCAGAATTGGAAGGGCAATAGAAGAAGAGTGATAAAAAGATTCAGGGAGAAGCAAGTCTGAAGAGGGGTGAGTCATAAATAGAAAGACAAAATTCAAGATAGGATGAATTGTAAGTGTAAGAGTTCATATTGCATGTTCTCTTCTCTGGCAACTTCAGCCAACCCAGTCACCTGAAAATTGGGAATTAGGTGAAGGCAGCTTTTGTTCAGGCTTCTAAAATTAATTATTTAAGCCCACCATTAAAGTTAGTTCTTCTATTACAGAAAAATGCCCTAAGCTCTATTTCTGAGACTATTTGTAAGAGGATACCTGTAAATCATCCTGAGAAATGCCAGGAATACAGCAAAGACACACAAATGTTAGCTACCATCATCAAGGTTATTATCTAATATGAACTTGGACACAGTATTCACAAACTTGGCTTTCTCAGAAGAGGATGATGGTAAGAGTGATGTCTGCTGGAAGCTATAATCAACAATAACTCACAGTGAGAGAATTGCGCAAACAAAAACCACAATCAAATAGAACCTGTAAGGAGTAGACTGTGCTCCCAATAGTACTTTTCCATTTGGCGTGGGGTAAATGGTACTATGCATCTGTGCAGTGGCTGGGAGACATACATCATCAATGCGGAGTGCATACCTGATGCTTGTGGTAATTATCCTGAATAATCAAGGAAAAAGGGTGGTTGAAACATTAGGCATGAGGCTATCTGTGGTCTACTGTCATGTTTAAGAAAAAAAAAAAGGTGTGTTATGTTAAGATATTTCAGAAAATTTGATAGGGGCAAGAGAAAATTTTCTCATGCAGATAATTCAGAGAAAATAGAAAAGAAACAGATAGAAGGAAAGCTGTCTGGTACAGCCTGTTGAGCAGGAGACATTGTTCTTGGATAAAGCCAGATGTGTGGTATCCCATGGTCCAAAACAAGTGATTGTGAGTCAGGACAGAGGGTGACAGTGATAAAAATGGGAACCTGAATTGGGCAGGCATTAATAGGCTCTTGGCAGGTACAGGACATGAACAGCCCAGCTCCGCACTGCCATCCTGGATCAAGAACTAGTTTGTAAAAAAGGAAAGGAACTAAGCTGGAGAGTAGGAGATTCCCCTGCAGTTAAGGTGCCCATGTCCCATATTGGTGTACCTGGGTTCAATTCCCAGCTCTGACTCTTGACTCCAGCTTTCTGCCAGTGCAGACGCTGGGAGGCAGTGGGGATGATGCAAGTACTTGAGACCCCTGCCACCCATGTGGAAGACTGGATTGAGTTCTTGGCTCTCACCTTCAGCTCCCCACTGTTGCATGCATCTGGGGAGTGAAACAGTGGATGGGAGCTCTCTCTCTCCCCCTGCCTCTTGTAAATTAAAAAGGAAAAAACAAACTAAAAAAATGAGATAATCTGATTTTGGGCTGCAAGAACTGCAGCATTGACCATGGGCATGTAAGTAAAGTCCCTGAGAAAAGCCTGAGAAACAGGGACGAGGGGCCTTTCAGGAATCATTGGAAAGGTTTTATAGAAGAGTTCCCACTTATGGGAGCCAAAGGGAGTCTTAGGGTGGTTTTTTGTTTTTTTGTTTGTTTTTTAGGAAGGTAGCCTATGAGTTCAGTAAGGTTCCTTTTTTGCTGAAAAAAACAAACAAACAAACAAACAAAAACAAAAAATGGTCTCCTGTGAATTAATGGAAAGGTGTTAAAAGAGAAATGTGCACCCTGGCTCCCTGCTTTTCAGGAGAAGCAGAGGTAGATGTGGAAGTGTTTCGCTCCTTTCTGCAATCTTCATTCACATTTTCTATAGCAAGTGGCCAAGGGTGAGCACCTGACTGTGGGAAAGCAGGAATGTCATGACAGGTGGATAGATCAACTGCTGCCTTCTCCAGGTGTGTCTGAGATGACAGAACACCTGCCTGATTGCTCTCCCAGGAAGGCTGTGTCCCTGGGCCTATCTCCAGGGAGGTAAGGGAGCAGGCCACTCCATCTCTCCCATTTTTTACCTTCTGTCTTTCCCCTGTCCCTTAGCAAGTTGACTTGGTTTATGTGCAGCATCTCTTGGCTGACATAGAAGGTTGGATTCTTTCATCCCACACTGGCTACAATACGAAGAGAAGGTCAGGGCCTCTTCCTTTTGGAGGTCTAGATTCGTGCATGGAGAGGTGGGCAGTATTTCAGCTGGTCTTTGTGGGTTAATACAATCCTAAACTCTGATTCAGATTTTGTGTATCATTTGAATGTTTTCCAAGAATCTTTGAGTGAACATTCTCTCTCTCTCCCTCTCTCTCGCTTGCTCTCTCTCTCAATTGTGAGCAAATTACAAGCATGGTCTTTTGAAAAATGTACAGGTCAAAGAAACAGATATGTAAGAATGAGACATTTTGTTCTCCAGTTGAAAAGTTCTTCCATTATTTGATTTGTGGATCTGCTCTGTAAGACCCTAAAATAAAGGCAGGCATGAAGCACAGCAATGTCTATGGCTCTGGAAGTGATCATGCGCTTGCCACTTGGCTGGTGCTCCTGGCCTGGGGCCTGAAATGCCATTACTCTTAGATCCAGTCTCCAGAAAGGTCCAGATGTAATCTCACTTGGTGGAAGCAGATCAAAATGCCATCCCAGAACAGCCTTTTAAAACATTTTGAAAAATTCATTATCCCTCCAAATCATTAGATCACGTGGAGCCTTATGGGAAAAGTGTATTCTCATTCCTGTGGAATTATTTCAAGCCAAAATAGCCTTCTGATCAGTATGACATCTCTGTTAAAACCAGCTCAGGCACAAAGGGTTCATGTGCTTGCATTTGCACAGTCCGCTTTAGGAACCTCATAAAGACCAGGCCGCTCTTAATGCAATCGGTCCCTTTGTTGGACTTCTGCTCTCAGAAAGATTTATTTTCAGCCACTTGATCATGGTGTCCCACTGGACACGCCCTGACTGGCCATTGCTTCTGGGAGTGCTGTGGACAGCAGCTGCCAGGATCCCACATGTTTAAACATAGCATTCTACAGCCATCATCTCTTATTTACGATTTCTTGCTGTGTGAATTAGTTGTTCTCACAGTTAAAGAACTACAGGCCTTTGCATTTGAAGCTGACACAGATTACTGCTGACACAGGTGAATTCGTCTATTTCAACATCCATCTTTTATGTTTCAGGCTTAGTTAGTTTTAAAATAATCAATAAACATGAAAGCAAATATGGAGAGTACAGGAAAACTTAAAAATTACTCATAAATACCAAAAAAATAAAAACAAAAACAAAAACAAATGACCCACTTTCCTTGAGGCATGATTGTTGGTAATATTTTGGCAAAGAATTTTCCTAATATTTCTTTCTTGTGCATGAAATTGAAAATAGGGGCTGGCACTGTGGTGCAGTGGGTTAAAGCCCTGGCCTGAAGCACCGGCATCCCATATGGGTGCCAGTTCTAGTCCCGGCTGCTCCTCTTCCAATGCAGGTCTCTGCTATGGCCTGTGATAGCAGTGGAGGATGGCCCAGGTCCTTGGGCCCCTGTACCCACGTGGGAGGCCCGGAGGAGGCTCCTGGCTCCTGGCTTCAGATTGGTGCAGCTCCGGCCATTGCGGCCATCTGGGGAGTGAACCAGCGGATGGAAGACCTCTCTATCTCTACCTCTCCCTGTAACTCTGTCTTTCAAATAAATAAAATAAATCTTAAAAAAAAAAAGAAATTGAAAATAGATTGGGGCTGGCGCTGTGGCACAGCGAGTTAATGCCCTGGCCTGAAACGCCGGCTTTCCATATGGGTGCTGGTTCTAGTCCCGGCTGCTCCTCTTCCAATGCAGCTCTCTGCTATGGCCTGGGAAAGCAGTAGAGGACAACCCAAGTCTTTGGGCCCCTTCACCCATGTGGGAGACCTGGAAGAAGCTCCTGGTTCCTGGCTCCGGTTCGGCACAGCTTCTGCCGCTGCGGCCATCTGGGGAGTGAACCAGCGAATGAAAGACCTCTCTCTCTGTCTCTACCTCTCTCTGTAACTCTGTCTTTCAAATAAATAAAATAAATCTTTAAAGAAAAAAAAAAGAAAATAGATTATTCATATGTGCTGGTGCTCTGATTTTATTTTACTCAATATTATTTATTATTTTTTAAAAGCTGTGCTTATTACTTTTTAAAAAAGATTGATTTATTTATTTGAAATTTACAGATTTATAGAGAGGGAGAGAGAGAGAGAGAGAGAGAGAGGCCTTCCATCTGCTGGTTCACTCCCCAAATAGCCGCAAAGGCCGGAGCTCTGCCAATCCTAAGCCAGGAGCCAGGAGCTTCTTCTGGGTCTCCCACGCAGGTGCAGGGTCCCAAAGACTTGGGCTGTCTTCTACTGCTTTCCCAGGCCATAGCAGAGAGCTGGATCAGAGGTAGAGCAGCCAGGATTCAAACTGGTGCCCATATGTGATGCCGGCACTGTAGGTGGTGGCTTTACCCACTATGCCACAGCACTGACCCCTCGATATTATTTATTACATATTTCCAGTGTTATTATGTAGCATTCAGAACTGGCATCCTAGCTAATAGAATAGAAGAACACAATTTATTCAACAAGAAAACATGGTTAAACATTTTGATTTCCCCTCCATTTTTGGTATTGTCAGTTAAACTCTAATAACCATCTTTGTACATAAAACATTTTATTCTGTTTAGGACTATGCTCTTAAAATGGCTTTTCAATTATTAGGGAAAAATATCAATATTCTTAAGGTTCTTTAGAAGTGTTTCCATATTGATTTCTGGGTGAAATCCCCCAAATTTCCAGTCAGATAGGTTCAGAGAGGCTCCCTAGTCGCATGGTGCCTTGTGACAGAGCCAAACACAGATTTCAGGTCTCTTGAAACCTAGTTCTGTGCTATTGGTCAGCAGGCATGGCTGCCCAGTGTGCTGCGGAGGGTAGCACACAGACTTTGTCAACCATGGATCTGAGATCATCCTCTACTGTGCTGGCTGCTGTCGGGACAATCACAGCACAAACCATGCTGTGCCAGCTCCATCTCTGTTGTTTGAGACCACGATGTAGATTTAGACTCCAAGTAGGGAGGCCACTTTCTTTGTTACTTTTCACCTCCCTTCTCAAATTTATTTCAAGAAGATTTAGCCTTAGGAAGCAGTCAAACTGGATGCTGTCACACAGTCAGACCTCTGTGTCGGTGAGTTCCACATCTGTGGATTCAGCCACCACTAACCAAAAACACTTGGGGAAAAATTGTGTCTGTACCGAACATGTATGTACTCTTTTGGGTATTCTTTTTTTTTTTTTTTAAGAAAAAATATTTATTTATTTATTTGAGAGGAAGAGTTTCAGATAGAGAGAAGAGGAGAGAGAGAGGTCTTTCATCTGCTGGTTTACTCCCTAAATAGCCACAATGGCTGGAGCTGGGCTGATCCAAAGCCAGGAGCCAGGAGCTTCTTCTGGGTCTCCATATGAATGCAGGGGCCCAAGCACTTGGGCCATCTTCTACTGCTTTCCCAGGCCAGAGCAGAGAGCTGAATCGGAAATGGAGCAGCCAGGGCATGAACTAGCATCCATATGGGATGCTGGTGCTGCAGGTGGAGTCTCAACCTACTATGTTACAGCACCGGCCCCTTTTGATCATTCTTGCCTATGGTACAGTCTAACATCTATATCCATAGTACGAGGAATTGTAAGTAATCTAGAGATGGCTTAAAGAATACAAAAAGATGAGTGTAGGTTGTAGGCAAATACTCTGCCATTTGATAAGAAGGACTTGAGCATCTACAGATGTTGGTACATACAGAGTCTTGGGCCAATCCCCACAGATATCAAGGGACAGTTTTGGTTGGTGTGGTCTTTCAGAACATAGTGTTGCTCTTCACAACTACTCTTTTTTTTTTTTTTAATCTATTTGACAGGTAGAGTTATAGACAGTGAGAGAGAGAGAGAGACAGAGACAGAGAGAAAGGTCTTCCTTTCATTGGTTCACTCCCCCAAATCGCCACTACAGCAGAGAGCTAGACTGGGAGAGGAGCAACCGGTACTAGAACCCAGCACCCGTATGGAATGCCAGCGCCGCAGGTGGAGGATTAACCAAGTGAGCCATGGTGCCGACCTCTACTCTTTTTTTCTTATAAGATTTATTTATTTATTTGAAAGTCAGAGTTACACAGAGAAATAAGGACAGGCGGGGGGTGGGGGGGAGGGTCTTCCATGTGCTGGTTCACTCCTCAATTGGCCACAATGATCGGAGCTGCACTGATCCAAAGCCAGGAGCCAGGAGCTTCTTCTGGGTCTCCCACGAGGGTGCAGGGGCCCAAGGACTTGGGGTATCTTCTACTGCTTTCCCAGGCCATACATAGCAGAGAGCTGGATCGGAAGTAGAGCAGCCAGGACTAGAAACGGCGCCCATATGGGATGCTGGCACTTCAGGCCAGGGTTTTAACCTGCTGTGCCACAGCGCCGGCCCCCATAACTACTCTTACCTGTGTAACCTCATGTGCCCTAAGTTACAAAAGGCACATGTTATTGTCTTTTATGCCAAAGATGAGGAGAACAAGGCCTGAGAGTTCAAAATCGGCTTTAGGCAAGGACACACTGTCAGGTGCAGAGCTGGGCACAGAGACTCTGCCTTCTGATTCCCAGCATCTGTGGAAACAAACAAAAAAAAAATCGATCCCCATTTTTAAAGCATAATCTGAAGGTCTCACTGAGAGTTTGGTGGTTTGGAGTCATCTGATTAAAATAAAATGACCAAGTGAAAGTACAAGACCTTTTCCAAGAGGCAGTTCTCCAGCAGTGAGCGCCACGCATGCTGAAGCCGAGTTTTCTCTATGCAGGAAAACAAGCCCGTTGAGCTTTGGGTTTCCATGTGATGGGTTCTGATGTACCGTCGGCAAGTGTGAGATTAATGAATGTGTCATTGGTGGCAACATGCTGAGCTCCCACAGGCTCTGGAGACCATGTGTCGCCTGTAATGGGAAGGGGGTGCCTGAGAGGAGGGTCTCTGGAGGGGCTGTTGGCGTTATCTGATGCACCTGTGGTAATCAACAAGTGACTGGATGCCACCATGTCAATTCTGCTGAGAGTTGTGTGACAGAAGGAAAGATGTTTAATTGCCTGTACCATGAACTGTTCCCCTGCTACAGGGAAAGCGTGATTCCATCAAATTTTCTCTCTCTCCCCCAACTATCTCTACCCACTATTTCTCTGTTTGCACCATAATTGTTAACTACCCCCAAGCCTAAAGCACCCCACATTGATGTAATAGAGAATAAGTTTAGTTCATTGACATTTAATGTCCCTTAAGCTTAAATCTTTTTCAGAACTTGTGTTAAGAAACCTACATCTCTGCTTTTCAAAAGAAGTTTTATTTAGTTAAATTATTTATTTGAATGACAGAGAAAGAGAGAGAGAGAGAGAGAGAGAGAGAGGGAGGGAGGGAGAGAGAGAGAGAGAGAGAGAGAGAGAGAGAGAGAGAAAGATATCTGGTCCACGGGTTAACTCCTTAAATACCCACGAGAGTTTGGGCTAGACCAGGCTGAAGCCAGGAACTGCAAACTCAAGCCAGGTCTCCCATGTGGGTGGCAGGGATCCAAGTACTTGAACCTTTACCTGCTGCTCCTAGGGTTCACATTAGCAGGAAGAGCTAAAATAGGAGCAGACCTGGAACTTGAGTCCAGGTGTTCCAGGGACATGGGTGTCACAAGTGATGTCTTAAATGCCCTGCCAAATTTCCACCCCAATAAACACATACATCTCTTGACAAACCATTCGGATAGCCATGGGATGACAGAGGCCACGTGATTGCCAAGTTCAGTAGGGGCATAGATGGAGCTGCATCCCATGCATTGGCAGCTGGGAAGAGGACCTGAGTTGCCTGTGTTTTCTATATCTTGCTTAAGAGCTTGATTAATTCATCTGGTGAAAAAGGAGGAACCATTCAATCATAATTGAAACAAAAATTTAGGGAGGTGGGATTCACATTTAATCTGGACTTGAAATTCTGTATTAATTAAAATATCTTAGGGCTATAGTTGTCCTAAAAGCCTAACATGATTTTTTTTAGAAATCTGTTATCTACCTGGATTATTGCTTTACAGATATGTTTGGAAGCTGTAACACATGCCTAGGGAAATATACCTGGAATGATATTTTCTCATAAGATGCTGGATGGGAGTGGAAATCCCTGACTCCAAGAGACTTAGCCATGCAGTTGTTAAATCACACACATCTGCTAAGAAATTAGCTTGCTGTGGGGCAGAAGGTTCTGGGAGTAAATCCTTATGTGCGGCAAATCCAAGCTATCCCGCTCCTTTCTGAGTGCCCTTAGGATTTTTTTCCAAAGACAGAGCAGAAAGCATAAAGGCTGGATTTGAATGATCAAATGGAGCTGGTATCTTGCCATACCCAGTATCTCTTGCTAGGTCCTCTCTGCTGTCCTGATTTTTTCCAAACATCCTTATCCTGCTTCTTACCCCTGACACTCATCCCTCAGCAAAACTTGCTCTTGGCCAGCACCCATGGGAGTTAACGTCTATCAGTCTTCAATTTGTAGCTATGCGTGCTCTTTCATTTGATGTTTACTGCAAGCCTCTGAGATAGGCGTCGTTGTGCTCAATGTACAGGAGGGCAAACTGAGGCTCCAAGAGCCCAATTAATGCACACAGCTAGTGAATATTGGAGCTTAATTTCTAGCACTCTATACCCGAGAGTCTCAGCTCTGCAGCACACTGCAGGGGCATTGTACACTTAACTCAGGAAGAGGGGTCTTTCTACCAGCATTGTTGAAACTTTCCTGTGCTCATCTGGGGATTTCAGTAGAAAGCCCGCCCTCTGATTCACCACAGCTGGGACAGAGGGCACAGTTCTGCAATTCTCCCAAGTTCTCAGGAGGTGCCAGTGCCACTGGCTCCCTTTCCTGGGAGGAAGGGTCCATTAGAATCTGAGGGGGCTGCAGAGCTGGGACAAAGGGCCCTACAAGGCAAACAGGGCTCTCCTCTAGGAAGGATTGTCCCACTGTGATCATACCATGGGGAGATAAATGCCTGAGACACCAAAAGCCTTCCAAGACATTAACATCTAACCCAAAGGAACAAATCTGAAGCCAAGCATTTCAAGTGTGAGAAGAATTGTTTCTCATAGTGTCCATTTCACTTCAACAGGTTTCCCCTTTGGTGCTCAGTTAGTTGTCGCCGATCAGGGAAAACAAATGATATTTGTCTCTTTGGGACTGGCTTAATTCATTCAGCATGATGTTTTCCAGATTCCTCCACCTTGTTGCAAATGTCCGGATTTCATTGTTTTTGACTGCTGTATAGTATTCTATAGAGTACATGTCCCATAATTTCTTTATCCAGTCTACTGTTGATGGGCATTTGGGTTGGTTCCAGGTCTTAGCTATTGTGAATTGAGCTGCAATAAACATTAATGTGCAGATGGCTTTTTGCTTGCCAATTTAATTTCCTTTGACTTGATCAGCTCTTGTCCTGACTGTTGATGTACAATGTAAATCTTTATCCATTTTAGTATTTTTTTTTTGTTCTAGTACTATTGGTTGAACTCTGTAATTAACACACAATTATTCTTAGGTGTTTAAATTTTAACTGAAAAGTGATCCCTGTTAAATATGAGTGGAAAAAAGAGAGGGAGGAGATGTACAATTTGGGGCATGCTCAATCGGACTTGCCCCAAATGATGGAGTTAGAAATGTGCCAGGGGATTCCAATACAATCCCATCAAGGTGGCATGTACCAATGCCATCTCACTAGTCCAAGTGATCAACTGCCGTTCACAATTGATCACACTAATAGGTCTAAGAGTCAAAGGGATCACACAAACAAGACTAGTGTCTGCTAATACTAGCTGATAGAACCAAAAAGGGAGAGAATGATCCAACATGGGAAGTGGGATACACAGCAGACTCATAGAATGGCAGATGTCCTAAATAGCACTCTGGCCTCAGAATCAGCCCTTAAGGCATTCGGATCTGGCTGAAGAGCCCATGAGAGTATTTTAGGCATGGAAAGCCAAGACAGTCTGGAAAAAAAAAAAAGAAGACCTAAATGAAAGATCTCCATGAGTGAGATCCCATTGGAAAGAACGGGGCCATCAAAGAAGGAGGTACCTTTCTCTGAAGGGAGGAGAGAACTTCCACTTTGACTATGACCCTGTCGGAATAAGATCAAAGTCAGCGAACCCTAAAGGCTTCCATAGCCTTGGCAACTCATGATTAGAGTCTAGGGAGATTACTGACGCCATAAACAAGAGTGTCAAATTGTTAAATCAACAACAGGAGTCACTGTGTACTTACGTCTCATGTGGGATCTGTCCTTAATGTGTTGTCCAATGTGAAGTAATGCTGTAACTAGTACTGAAACAGTATTTTTACACTTTGTGTTTCTGTGTGGGTGCAAACTGATGAAATCTTTACTTAGTATATACTGAATCGATCTTCTGTATATAAAGATAATTGAAAATGAAAAAAAAAAAAACGCCTTGGTGTTAAATTGGAAATTGCATAGAAAATTAATCAATTTTTTAAAAAATATCATGTAGGATCTCTGTCCTTAATATTCTGTACATTGTGATTTAATGCTATAACTGGTACTCCAACAGTTTTTTTCACTTTGCGTTGCTATGTGAGGGCAAACTGTTGAAATCTTTACTTAATATATGCTAAATTGATCTTCTCTATATAAAGAGAATTGAAAATGAATCTTGATGTGAATGGAAGGGGAGAGGGAGCAGGAAAGGGGAGGGTTGCGGGTGGGAGGGAAGTTATGGGAGGAGGGAAGCCATTGTAATCCATAAGCTGTACTTTGGAAATTTATATTCATTAAATAAAAGTTTAAAAACAAACAAACAAACAAAAAGAATTGACTTGGGAGCAAAGATTCTTCTTGCAGACACACCCCACAGACAGCCCTCGGTTCTAGTACCCATAAGAGAGGCCTTGCTAGTGATACATGTTTCTTACATGTTACAGTTATTTCATAGCCTTTACACTTTGCCATGCATAAGGCAGGTTCTGTGGCTTCACGGGACCTGGCAGTGAGGGAAGGGACCATAAATACTTCATCAGTGGGCTTTAGGGAGGGCATGGGCAAACAGGATAAAGGAGCTGGACATCTGGGAATGCAGACAGAGTGACCCAGTTCTTTGAATTGTTTCAGGTGGAGAGCATCCCAATGGCCTTTTCTTGGGAACTTGGAATGCAACTTTGTTTGTCTTGTAAATTCATTCCTTGCTCCCATCACCACAATTTGTGCATGCTGTCTCTCAGTTATCTAGACTTCTTCTCTTTATGTGGTGTCACATCTGGGTCAGTCCTTTGTCACCTGGCTGGTTATTCGCTTTCCTTCCTTGTCCCCAGCCTCCTATCGCTAGTGGCTTGTTGATATGTAACCCTCGGTTCTTTCTGGCATTCCTTTATTATTCATGCCCTGTTTCTTTGAGGATGCCTTTTGCTCCTCTGATGTGTTCTTTTTGCTCACACTTCACTTCCTACAGCCCCTCCGTGCTTTCCTATTCCTTTTCGCTTAACACAATTCCATTTTTATTCACGTAGTGGGGAGCCCAGAGTGCCTGGTGCATCTCATGCAGTTTGGGAAGCATTGCTGGCACCCTAGAGTTCTTGGGATCAGCTTAGAGACTGCCCCAGATCATTCAGCTTTCACGAGGTTATGCTGTAGTAGCAAAACCCATGTGTCAGAGGTTTTCAGCAGCCAGGGAGTATTTGCTGCTCTGGCTCCAAGTTGCTGAGGCTCAGCTGTGGCTCTGGGGTGTGTCTGCATCCTACAGTTCAGACTAAAGGAGCAACAGCTGCTGGGGCTGTGCTGCTCTCCTAGCAGAAGAGAGCTGTAGGATCCTGTGGTTGATGGCCATATACTTTCCCCTTAGCTGAGTGTAAGATCTGCCATTGCAAGCCATCACCTCTCAGTAGGCTCCTGAAAACACCATTGCTCACAAGACTGGCCAGAAGTAACCCACAATATCAGTTAAAAAATGAAAAGGGAAGGGAAGGTGATGCCTTCATTATGGTTACATCCTATAATCTGCTACATGTTTTAAAATTAGAAACACGAGATTTTCTGACGCTTTTATTTTTTAAAGAGTAGTTTATGACCGGCGCCGTGGCTCAATAGGCTAATCCTCCATCTGCGGTGCCGGCACACTGGGTTCTAGTCCCGGTTGGGGCGCCGGATTCTGTCCCAGTTGCCCCTCTTCCAGGCCAGCCCTCTGCTATGGCCCGGGAGTACAGTGGAGGATGGCCCAAGTGCTTGGGCCCTGCACCCGCATGGGAGACCAGGAGAAGCACCTGGCTCCTGGCTTCGGATTAGCGGGATGCGCCGACCGCAGCGTGCTGGCTGTGGCGGCCATTGGAGGGTGAACCAACAGCAAAAGGAAGACCTTTCTCCCTGTCTCTCTCTCTCTCTCTCTCTCACTATCCGCTCTGCCTGTCAAAAAATAAAATAAAAATAAAAATAAGTAGTTTATTATTTTTTTGGAAGGTGGCAGTGGGGAGGGTGTGGAGAGAAGGAGAGAGAGAGATCTTTCATCCATTGGTTCACTTCCTGAATGCCCACAATAGCTAAGGCTGGGACAGGCCAAAGCCAGGAGCCTGGAACTCGATCTGGATTTTCTGCATGGTTGGCAGGGACTCAAGATTTGGACCATCACTTGTTGCATTCCTAGGTTCATTAACAGGAAGTTGGATTGGAAGCAAAATAGCTGGACTCAAGCTTGTACTGTGATAGTGGATGCATTCTGATATGGCATCCCGGGCTGTGGCTTACTGCTTCAATTATTAATCAGTGAAAATCTTCACTAGCTATTGAGTCATCTCTTCAGATGAGGTTTGGCTGTGGGTCACTTCCATGATCATGTTTGAGATGACTTCAGGTTCCATCTGTGTTCCAAGGAAGGGATTTGGGGAAGCTGGGTCCATTCTTTCAGATCAGCAGGGAAGCATGTATGGAATAAAACTACTTGGGAAAATCCTTTACATTTTCTATGCCATTCTCTAAGAGAATAATAACGGAATCTCCTTTGTGGGAGATTTTGAAGATTAAATCAGATAGTGTATGTAACACTCTTATAACTATTCTTGGTACATAATAAAGACATTCCAATGTGGGCCTCCTCACACTGAATAAGTGTTATTGTCAAGGTAACTCTATTCAGTAGGTACTATTATCCTTATTTCGCACCTGGGAAAACTGAGGTAGAGAGATGAGAAACTTGCTCTACTTACAGGTTTTGAACTCCAAAGTCTAGCTTCTACCTGTTGTACTCTTTTTAAAAAAAGATTTGTTTATTTGAAAGGCAGAGATACACAGAGAGAGGAGAAACAGAGACAAAGAGAGCTTCCATCCACTGCTTTACTCCTCAAATGGCTGCATTGGTAAGGGCTGGGCCAGGCCAAAGCCAATACCTTCTTCCTGGTCTCCCATGTGGGTGCAGGGTCCAAGGGACTTTCCCACATCAGTTCAGGAGCTCAGGGACTTGGGCCATCTACCACTGCTTTCTCAGGTGCATTAGCAGGGAGCTAGAGCAGAAGTGGAGCAGCTGGTATTCAAACGTATGCCCATATAGAATGCTGGCACTGCAGACGGTAGCTTAACCTGCTGCACCACAGCGTCAGCCCCAGCACCTCTCATACTGTGCTGCCAGATTGGTGCAGGCAGCATTTCATCTGGGCTACTGCAGCAGCAGCAAAGGTTAAATCTGTTGGAACACCAGTCCACTCTGTCATGTAAGAGGTAGATGCTCAGTTAACATTAACAGTTGTTTCCTTTCAGCGATCCTGGTAGACCCCAGGGAATGAGAATTAGTGGGTACCTAAGAATGAGGTGAGAGACTTCAACTGTAATTTTCTAAGGGCAAGGTCTCACTTTCCTCCCAAATGCATGCTGCCTCATTTATTGCATGAAGCTTGTTTTCACCTGATCAGCCTCGAGGGCACCAAGCTGAAGGGTAGTATGTCGTCTTCTAAAGCAGGCCTCTACTTAAAGAGAATAGTGGCATAGTTTAATGTTTCTTCTGTTAGCGATCATGTTCCCAGTTAGGTTCTATTCCAGGAGTATGTGAATGACTTTTACATATATTTTTAATCTGCTTTAGATGACATCTATCTTTAAACGTTCTTTTTATTTTTTTCCCTTTTATTCTACATGGTATCAAATTGAGGACCTCCTCACTCCTTTCCTTTGGTGAACAACCCTTAATCCCAAAGGTGTGTTATATGCAGAGAAGTTGCTATGGAGACAGGGCAAACCTCTTCAATGATTCTGTCTCTCCAACTCTGTTTCCTCCTAATGGTGATTTGTTTCCAGATTTTCCTGTGCCTAGTGCCAGGTTCCACAAGCAGACGTTTAAAAAAATATTATTTAATTTATTTGAGAGGCAAATACATGTCTCCCACTAGCAGGGTCACTCCCCAAATGCCTGCTACAGCTCAGGCTGGGCCAGGCCAAAAAGGGAGCCCAGAACTCCATCTAGGTCTCCCATGTGGGTGACAGGGACCCAAGTACTTGAACTATCACCTCCTGCTTCCCAGAGTCTTTATTAGCAGGAAGATAGAATCAGAATTAGAGTTGGGACTCGAACCTAGGCACTCTGATATGAGATGTGGGTGTCCCAGTCACTGTCTTAATGGCTTGACAAATGCTCACCCACAGAGATAGAGTGGAAAAATCAATGTCTCCAGGGCTTAATGAGAAATGGACTTTTATACTCTCCCTTCTAAGCAGGAGCATTCAGATGGTCACAAATCCCCAACCTTTTCTGGAATTCTGTTTCTTTAGGAGTTGGGTTTAATTCAACTGCTTCAAACTGGGAGCTGAGCATTTTACAATCCTTTAAGTAAGGGATCCATTTTAATATTTCATATTATTCCTTTTAATACTTTAATAATGATGTGGAATAGTAAATTAAAAATTTCAAGACAGAGTCCACAGAGGAATGATTAATTTAAAAGAATCTTTGGTGGTGAAAGGTTGAGAAGCAAGAAGCAGATATTATTTATTTTTCTTACAGTATCTTTCACTAGTCAATCAGGCATATTAATCACATCTCCAAGCCTCAGTTTTCTCATCTGTAAAATGGGATTAATATACAAGCCACATGGGTGCTCAGAGAGTTACTGTGAAGATTAAATGAGGTGGTACACAGGAAACACTTAGCCAATAGCATTGTGGCTGTTTTCCCTAGTTTTTCAGTGTGGTTCAATATATAAAGGAGGATATTTTAGATTAAACAAACCTCACTGTATTTTATCATAAATGTCCTCAACTCTAAGATTGAGGTTCTTTGGGTTTTGGTAAACCTAAGGGAGGACCAGTTAATTTCCCTTTCTCAGGAGCTACAACCCAAGCATGCTTCACACAAGCCCTTCAGCTGGCAAGGCCATCAACAGGTAATAACCTGTGCTCAGCTGGAAGGAGGCAAATTAATAGAGGGGAGGAGAAAGGCACAGGAAACGTGGAGACCAAAGTCCCTGGGACAGAGTAGCATTCCTCGTACATGCTGCTGTTGCTTGCACACACACACACGCACAGTCATAGCTGCTACCGTTTAACCGGGAATTACTAAATGCTAGGCACTGGGCTAAGTACTTCTTTTTTTTTTTAAATTCTTTTATTTATTTGAAAGAGTTACAAAGAGAGCTAGAGAGAGAGAGAAAGAGAGAGAGAGAGAGGTCTTCCATCAGCTGATTCACTCCCCAAGTGACCACAACAGCCGGAGCTGAGCAGATCCAAAGCCAGAAGCTTCTTCCAGGTCTCTCATACAGTTGCAGGGGCCCAAGTGCTTGGGGCATCTTCTACTGCTTTCCCAGGTGCATTAGCAGGGAGCTGGATTGGAAGCAGAGCAGCTGGCACTCGAATTGGTGCCCATATGGGATGCCAGCACTGCAGGAGGCGGCTGGCAGCACCAGCCCCTAAATACTTCTTATACTCTATCTCTTAATTTTCTTAGCCTCTCTATGAGCTCTTTTATTAATTGGTCAAAGGAAGACAGAAGGTCAGCCCAGATTCAAGAGGTAAAGTAATGGATGTCTTTTGATGAGAAGATGTGCAACATCACATTGAGGGGGCAAGGATGCGGGGTAGGGGAGACATGTTTGTAATCTGTTTGCAGAGGTTTTTGTAGTACAAATAGCACAGAAGATCTTGTATTGTTCTGGAGTATCTTCTGGGCACAAGAAAAGAGGGGTCGGGTGTCAAGTGCTTCCTTTTATCTTGAAATCATTTTGTTATAGAGTTCAAGAGGCAATAAAACTGAAATGTGGCCCCATTGTCTGACAGTCTCAGGAACCATGTTGTAACTCTCTGGAGAATTTTGTGCCTCTGAATCCACTTGAGTTCTCATGTTCAAAACAAGCCTCAAGCTACAAATATCACTTATCTATGATCTCAAAGCTCTGCCAGTGCTACCCATAAGTGTAGTACCTAAAACCATAAAAATTCCCCCAGCTTTTCCAAGAGAGAGAGAATGAGTGGAGAATATTAACTTCTAGAAGCAACTAATGCCTCAGCTTACCAATTCAGGCAATATTGTTCAGGACTGAGCAGTATTATCCCAGAGGTAGGATGCTTTATATTGTAAGTAAAATATGACATGAATTTTTGAATGATGTGAAGTCATTCATGAATTTGTTTCTATTTCTTAGTGACAGTGTTTTCTATAGTTAGCTCTAAAAAGTTGTGTTGTTTTATAAATAAGTGTACTTCAAAAAGTTCATGAAAAATGAAATTAAAAAATAACTATCTTGCTTCAAAATATTTTTGCAATTTATATGTAGTTTTTTCACCATCTACATTCCATGAACTTTTTGAAGATACTTTCTATAAAAGTGAGTTGATTAAAATGTCTGCAAATAACAGAAGTGATCTACAGGGAAGGCAAAACCTATAAAGATAGGATGTGATTCCTGGGCCATAAGCCATGTGTACAAAAGCGGGGAGAGGCAACAACCCAGTGAAGGGGAGAAAATGGAAGCCTGAAAGAGGAGGTACATTGCTGAAAGCATATAGAGAGACTGTCTGGGCGGTGACGCCGGCCTTCCTGCCACAGAACCATTTGTTCTCCCCAGGGTACCAAGTTGTTCATTGCCTCTAAATCAACAACTCTAAGTTAACAAAAATTACCTATCTATGAAATACATTTTTAATTTGGTAATGTTTGAAACAAATAATATTTCATATCATTCCCAACTAAGCAATTTATATACTTGGGGAAGAGGATGATGGTTATGATCATCCTATATCAGGCTAACACCCACTCAATATTTGGAGGAGTTGCCTCATAATGTTTTCATGGACTCACTACAAACAGAAATGACTGTGTGCCCAGGTGAAGTTCTTTGGAGCAGATATTACCTTACACACATAATTGTATAACCACATTGTTAGAGAAAGATTTTCTTTTTTTTTAAGATTATTTATGTATTTATTTGAGAGGTAGAGTTACAGACAGTGAGAGGGAGAGACAGAGAGAAAGGTCTCTGCTACTATAACTGAGTGCCATGGGTAACTTATGAACAGTAGAGATTTGTCCAGCTCATGGTTCTAGAGGATAAGAAGTCTAAGAGCATGGTCTGAGTGCAAGGGCCTCGTGCTCATCGTGTCACTGTCCTGGTGGAGGGCATCACGCAACAATGATTGCTAGGCTCTCTCTCTTTTTATTCTTCTTTTTAAAATATTTATTCATCTAGTTGGTTGCAAAGGCCAGGGCAGGGCCAGGCCAAAGCCAGGAGCCAGGAACTCCATCTGAATCTCACACATGGGTGTAGGGGGCAGAGAAGCTGGGACTTGAACCAGTACTCAGATATGGGATGTCAGTGTCACAGGTGGTGGCCTAACCCACTGCTCCACAATGCCAATCCCTTCCCTTCTTCTTCTTATGAAGCTACTAGGGCCGTCATGGGGACCCTACCCTCATCATCTCCTCTAGTCTTAATTACTTCCCAAACATCCCACCATCAAATCTGTTTCTATATGAATCTGAGGATGAAGTTTCCAACATATAAACTTTTGAGAGACACATTCTAACAATAGCATCTCAATTTAAAAAAAAACCTATACCATATATATCAAATATATATGTGTATAACTGTTATATTCACAAGCTCAGGTATAGCATTCCTGTTGTTGGTATAGTATTTCTCAAACTTTTTGGTCTCAAGATCCCTTTGCACTCTTAAAAATTAATGAGAATGCTTAAAAGCTTCTGTTTAAGTATATTATATTGATCAGTAGTTACCACTTTAGAAATTAAAATGAAAACATTTAAAAATATTTATTTATTAAAAGTAACATAGCAAAAGGACACATATGATTAAATTTGCTTATTTATTTATTCGAAGGGCAGAGTCACAGAGTTGGGGGTGGGGGGGAGAGAGAGAGAACTTCCATCCACTGGATCACTCTCAGATGGCTTCAATGGCTAGAGCTGGGCCAGGCTATGGCCAGGAGCATGCTACTCTATCCAGGTCTCCCAATTAGATGCAAGGATCTGAGCACTTTGAACATTTTTTCACTGTTTTCCCAGGCACATTAGCAGGGAGCTGGATTGGAAATGGAACAGCAGAGACTCGAACTGGCATCCATATAGGATGCTGGCCTTGTAGATGGAGGCTAAACTCTCTGTGCCATGACACTGGCCCCCACAATTGCTTTTCTTTCTGGACAGGCATTGGCTTTCAGAATTCAAAAGGAGTTCTGTATGCATACTGCCTGTTTCACCACAGAGCATTTTTCTTTAAAGATTTACTTTATTTATTTGAAAGACAGAGTTACAGAGAGAGGTAGAGACAGAGAGAGAGGTCTTCCATCCACTGGATCACTCCCCAGATGGCTGCAATGGCCCCTCAAGCTGTGCCAATCCGAAGCCAGGAGCCAGGAGCCTTCTCCGGGTCTCCCACACAGTTGCAGGAGCCCAAGGACTTGGGCCATCTTCTACTGCTTTCCCAGGCCACAGCAGAGAGCTGGATCAGAAGAGGAGCAGCTGGGGCTAGAACCGGCGCCCATATGGGATGCCAGCGCTTCAGGCCAGGGTGTTAACCCACTGCCCTACAGCCTCCACCACAGAGTATTAAAATAGGAGTGTGGGGAGATGTTGGTGGAGCAATATGTCATCACTTGGGATGCCCACATCCCACACTGGAGTTCCTGGTTCAAGTCCCAGATGCTCTGCTTCCCATCCTGCTAATGTGTACTCTGGGAAGCAACAGTTGACAACTCAAGTGCTTGGGTTCCTGGCTCCCCTGTGGGAGATCTGGGTTGAGTTTTGAACTCCTGGCTTTGGCCTAGCCCAGCCTTGACTGTTCTGGGCATTGGGGAAGTGAATCCATGCCTTTCAATTTAAAAAAAAAAATAAGAAAAAGATAAAATAAATAAAATTCTGTTGATTTTGAGAAGAAATTATGTACTTGAAGTTTGAGATTAATTAGTATTTTTTGTTTATCATTTCATCAAGAACATTTTTAATAGAAACTGTCAATGTTGGCCCTGCAAGTCACGGTGGTGAAGATTACAATGATTGCTAGTATAGTGTGGTGCTACTACCTTGGTTCTTGCTAGGACTCGGGCAGTGCTGCCCACCACTGCATTTGTGCAAATGTCTTCACAGAGAAAAAGACAAATATTATTTTCTAATTTTCATGGTGACAGACCTCTCACGAGCATCCCAGGGACTCCTCAGGACCTGAGGATCACAAATGAAGGACTCTTTGAATTATGTGCACAAGGGGCTTCAAAATGTTCATGGGAGTTAAAAGATAAGGCACATTGTCCATGTATCTTTTGAAGCCCTTCATATATAAAACGTGCATGACTTTAAAATATATGAGGCCTCTTTTTTTAAAGACTGAGTCTTCTTGTCTATGGAGATAAAGAGCAAGGCCTTGTTTTCATCAAACTTCTGATCCTTCCTCTGATATCTCCTCCCTCAGGTCTTTGCTTGTAGCCTTTGCTCAATGCTTCTCTGCCAGATACATGACCACTGTTTCCCTCACTAGCTTGGCAGCCTTACTTAGCTCTCACCCTAGGGAACCGTCCTTAGCCTCAATTCCAATACTCTCTCTCTCTCTCTCTCTCACACACACACACACACAGTTCTCCATCTTCTTTTCCCTCTTAATCTTTATTCCTGTTTGGTATATTACATATATATTCCTTTGTATATGTTATTTTCTTATTCCTCACTATAATACAAGTTATATAACAGCAGATATTTTCATCTGTTTTGTCAGTACTTCCTAGAATAGTGTCTGACACCACCAGTGAACTTTTGTCAAATGTTGTTGAATTCAGTGTAGCTAACATTTTGATGCAGAACTTTGTTGTGCCTTATCACACAGTGGTGCACAGACAATCCCATTGTGTACTCCATAAGAAGTACAATGGGAAAAGGGCTCTATGATCATATCAAGATGGGAAACATCTCCCTTCCTCTCTGTATTTTCTCTTTGTCATGTGCACACCACACTCAGAGAGTTCATGAGCTAGCATGAAGCATCTTAGAGGCACAGCCATGGTTTTAAACATGGCTGATCTCAGTGTTTACCAAGATTTTTACTAGCATCCAAAGGAACATGCTTTTGGAAGTACGTTCCTGTATGTGGCCCTATTGGCTTACATTGCAGTGTGGTTGTGAGAGTCAGTTGGGAAAGAAGCTATGGGTTTGCTGAGTATTCTCTGGGGAGCTATTCTGAAGTGAGGTATTATGAGTTAATCCATGTGGAAAGTAAAAATATTCTTCATTTCATAATTATTTTTTAAAGATTTATTTATTTATTTTGAAGGCAGAGTTACATAGAGGCAGAGTCAGAGACAGAGAGACAGTCTTCCATCCACTGGTTCACTCCCTAGATGGCTGCAATGGCTGGAGCTGAGCTGATCTGAAGCCAGGAGCTTCTTCTGGGTCTCCCACATGGGTGCAGGGGCCCAAGCACTTGGGCCATCTTCTACTGCTTTCTAAAGGCATAGCAGAGAGCCGGATCTTGAACCAGCACCCATATGGGATGCCAGCACTACACAGCACCGGCCCCTCATAATTATTGTGTGAGCTAATAAAACATTTTGGTGATACAGAGGACTGGAAGAGAAGTGTCTCTGTGTGTATGTATCTACATATATGTATATATATATATATATATATATATTTAAATATATACTCTAGAATAAGAGCAATTGTTTATAATTTGGATTGCTTTAAGTTTGGTGGGTTAATCAGGACAAGTAGTTGGATGCTTTTATAATTTTAGAAATGCTGTAATCTTCATAATACCAGTCATGAAATCAATTAAACCCAGAGGAGTGAATATTTTGGCTGCTTCAGAACTTATAGATAATAATGGAAGAAAATCTCTGAAACCCACTTAATCATTTTACCCTCTGGGAAATCCCTACTTTCTAACATGGGTGGTCTATCCCTTGTCCCTGTGAGAACAGTCAACAGTGCTGTGCTGTAGGAACACAGGACCATTCTGGCTACTGGCTCATGTGTGGCCTTGTACTCCCACTTTCACCATACAGCTAGAGGCTCAACTTGATGGTGGATGAGAAAGATGAGGCCAAATGGATAATGGCTTCTTCCTAGGGACATTGGGATCCACCTTCTTGCTCATGATGGCCTCCCCTCGTCCACAGAGTCCCCAACCCCCAACACATCCACTGGCTTGAAGAGTACACTCTTGCACTTGCCCTTCCCTTTGCTGTCTCCTCTTTAGTAGTCTTTCAAGAGAACACGTGACACTCTAACTGGCTGACCTGTCCTTGCAGTCGACTTGTGTGCTTGTGCTCAGAGTCATCAATACCTTGACTCTCCAGTGGCCTCAAGGACCATCTGATTGACCAGAGTACAATTTCTGAGAGCTCAGCAGGACCTGCTGCATCCTGCTGATGTGGTTATTGATCCCCAATCTGGCCTTGCTAAACAGCTTGATCAGCCCCAGAATCTGTCCATAACAACACTGTCCAGTCACCACTTCCTGTTAAGTCCACATTCCGTGTCTCCACCATGAAGGGTCATGGTGTACCTTACACCACACCTAAGTCGATTTGATTTTCTGTCTTGAGTATATCCATTAGACTAGCATTCTTTCCAATCCGCAGCCAAAGAAGTGATATTATATAAGACAGCACTTGCCTGTCCCTGAAAAAGCATTTAACTGTGCATTATTTATAACCCAGAAAAAAGTTTTCTTTTTCAAATTGCAGATTATTCATTCACCCATACTTGGTTACTACACTGAAATGTCTCAACCTTTCTTAACCATTAATCAAATAAGCCTCAGGAGAGAGTCAACTGTCAAGGGAGATTGCTCTTGGGTGATGTGACTGGAGGAGTTCCCGGAAGGCCACCTCAAAGTCTGTAGGACAGCAGTACCTGGAATTCTGATTTTTTTATGTGAAAAATTCATGTCCTTTAAAAAATGTAAGTTCTGCTGGGATCTCTCTTTCTTAAAAAGATTTATGTATTTGAAAGGCAGAGTTAGAGAGAGAGAGAGAGAGAGAGAGAGAGAGAGAGGTCTTCCATCCACTGGTTTACTCCCCAAATGGCTGCAATGGCCAAGGTTCAAGCCAGGCCAAGGCCAGGAGCCAGGAACTTCATTTAGATTTCCTAATGGATCAGGGGTCTAAGCACTTGGACCATCATCCACTGATTTCTCAAGTGCATTAGCAGACAGCTGGATCAGAAGTGGAGCAGCCAGGACTCAAACCAGTGCCCATATAGGATGCTGGCTTCGCAGGTGGTAGCTTTACCCACTATGCCACTGTGCCGGCTCCTGGAATCCCTTTTATATACCCATTTTCTTCTGTAGACTTGTTCTAGAGCATTAAAATTAAAAGAAATTTTAATGATCATGTGGTCCAACCTCATTATTTCAGAGAGGAAGAATCTGAGGCCAGAAGACAGGAGTTTGGAGAGCAAGGTCTCACAGCTAGTTAGTAGCAGAGCTTGGCTCAGTACCCCATGTCTCTTTACCAGAAAGCTTTATATGTCTTCTGGCATTCTGAGGAGACAAATTTCTTTCCAATGTGTCAACCTACATTAAATTCCATGCCTAAAAATATTTCATATAACACAGTTTGATTAGTGTTTCTCTTGAGTCACTGTAATTCTAGCGATGGCAGGCATTGGGGTAATTATATATAAAATTTCCTCTTGGGTTTAAGTTGCTTCCAAGATCCATTGGTTATTTTAAAAATGTGTGTATAAAGTAGCACATTTGGAGAGCCATGAAGCTGGAAGAATTGCAACAATTGACAGGCACGGATGTCCTCCTTGTCAACTCCACTAAAAACAGTGGCATGGTGCAAGCCTCACCTCCACATGTCAAGTGGAACAGATGTCTGTGTCTGTGTGTACAGGAGCCCTGGGTAGCACACAGAAGGAGTAAGCTAAGGAAGGAAAGGGGGATTAAACCTGCCTGTTTATATGGTATGTCTATGGAGTCAGTATCCCCATGGCCTGCCATGGAAAATTCCTGAAGAGTCCAGAGGCAACTGACCTCACAGGGGACATTGAGGTGCTCAGGAAGAAACCTCCAGCCTCCGTGGACATATCTTGGATGGCTGCCTATAATTTACCCAATCAAATCCAGAGAGATTTTGAGTTCTGGGTATTCACGGTGTATTTTTATTTCCATTTATCCATTTAATTAGTTTTCTACTAAGCTTCAAGATTGTCCCTCTGTGTTAGGTTGAATCAATTCTTTTAAAACAGATTTTGCAAGCAGGCTCATGGAAATGATTTCCTCTACCTCATGCAAACAGAAACTTCCATTGTTACTGTATCATATAACCATGATTCTTAAATGATGATGTGCTTCATATTCACCTGGGGAGTATGCTGAAAACATTGGGCACCTGGGCCCTGCTCCTCATCTACCTGATTGGAATGTAGCAAATGGAACTAACACCGTTGTTTTTTGAACTGTTCTTGTCTGTGCTTGCTGTGCCCACCCTATGATTTCAATGTTGTCCTGTGTTTGAGATGCATGTCAGAGGGACATGGATAGAAATAATTGTCACTAGTGAATGATATAGCTTTTGTCCATGCTCCCTGTTCATTCATTCATAGACATTTAAAAATATTATTCATCAATTAATTTATTTGAAAGGAGGAGAGAGAAATATCCCACCTGCTAAATCTAGGAGCCAATAACTCAGT
Source organism: Lepus europaeus (assembly GCF_033115175.1). Lineage (NCBI taxonomy): Eukaryota > Metazoa > Chordata > Mammalia > Lagomorpha > Leporidae > Lepus > Lepus europaeus. Next base: position 84,021,766 of record NC_084838.1, on the reverse strand, counting down.
TCAGGTCTCCCACATGGAGGGTAGGGATCCAAGTACCTGAATCATTACCTGTTGCCTCCCAGGGAGTACATTAACAGGAAGCTAGAATGGAGAGCTGGAGCCTGGACTTGAACCCAGGCACAATATGGTATGTGACCATCCCAAGGGACATCTTAACTGCTGCACCAAATGCCTACCTCGTAAACATTCAGTTTTAACTGATTAACTAGTTGAGAAGAAGAAGAGAGAGAGATCTCATCTACTACTGGTTTATTCCTCAGATGCCTGCAACAGCTAAGACTGGGCCAAGGTTAGGAGCTGGGGACTCAATCCAGGTCTCCCACTTTGGTGACAGGAACTCAACTACTTGGGTCCTCACTGCTGCCCCACCAGGGCCTGCATTAGCAGGAATCTGGAGTCAAGGGCTGGAGCCAGGAATTGAATCCAGGCGCTCTGGCATCTTAACTGCCAGGCCTGCCCTCATTCATAAACATTTATTGAGTATTTATTAGATGCATAGGTTATCGCTACACCTTATGCTCAGTTGACTGGAGGACAGATCCTGCCCTCCGGTCATTCACAACTTAGGACAAATAGATATGATGGCTGTATTTACAGTTCCGAAATCTCCAATACTGGAGGGTGCTGCAGGTGGTATAAGTGGAGGTGGTCAGGAAACATTTCACAGAAAGTGATGTTTGAGTGGAATTTTGGGAAGAGTCACAGTTTACTGGGTAGATAAGGGGAAAGGGAATTCTAGGTGGAGAAATCTGCTGGTGCAAAATTTCGGGGTGGAAATGTGTGAGAGCTCAGAACAGTTCCGGAGCCCTCTGTACTCTTGAAACACACTGAGGTATTGTCAGGGAGAAAAGCCTGGAGAAAGGCCTAAGAAGTGTAGAGCTTTGGACAGACAACTGCAAAAGTGTCATGGACAAGAAAGAAGGTTGTGAGCATGTGAGGTGGGTGTTTTAAGGTGCTATTGAAATTTGTTGTTAATTTGTTATTAGTTAACATAGTTCCTGGACACTGAAGTACTACACCAGCCCCTGTTTCTGATCTCTGCTTGTAATCCTTAATAGACTTCATCAGCTGCAAGATTTTCCTATTCTGTGCCTTAATCTCTTCTTTTATATTTTTGGTATGCTCTGACTTTGAGGCATGGCTTGAGCTGGCAGTTCCTGTCATTATTCTTATTAACATTTGAACCACCTGACTGGAATTTATAAGTCTAAGTCCTTTAAATGTTACTGTTAAATTCAGCACTGATGTTAAATGGAGTTCCAGAGATGGCCTGGAAGATGTTGAGTGTCTTCCCCGATAGATTGATCTATGAATATATGTCAGATTTTTTTTAAAGTTTTCATTTTTTTTTAATGTCAAGAAAACTTAATAAAGCTCTGTCTCGATTTCTAACTTCATGACTGTCAGAATCAGTCTTGGTAATTACTTCTTTTGGATTCTCTGCATATCTTCTTTCTATCAGTAACAATAAAAACGATACTCAACATGAATTTGGGACATTATAGCCCAAACCACTGCCTTCCCAGCACTTTTTAAATGGCTTTACCAGGAAGCCAGTGAATTTTGTAGAATATCATTGTTATTTTCCCAGTGTAACAGGTGAGAAAACCAGACTTAACCTGATGAACAATATGCTGTAGTCATTATATTTTTTATATTGAACATGACTGGTATTTTCTGTGACTTTTGGAACAATAGGCTCACATTCCACTTAAAGTTCTAAATAATGCCACCAACAAAGCAAAAGGTTTCAATGTTGGTGTTGCCTTTTGGTGGTCATAATTAAGATAACATTTATTTGTACGAATAATTCAGTATTCCGTCTCCCTAATAGATGTACTGAGCAAGCACTGTGGTGACAAGATAAGTTGCTCTGCTTTGTTCCATATGTCTGTGTTCTAAGTATTCCATAGTTTTAATTGGTTCCCTGCAGAATAACATTTCCTGGCATATGGTATGGAAAATGCTGACTGCTTTTGTTATCATGTATTTTAGTACTTGTGATGGCCCCAGTTCACGTACCCTTTAAAAGTGATTATGAGGTTATTTAATGGATTTGATGGTGTACATTTTCTTAATCTGCTTACCGTGTGTTAAAGGCCATGACTGTGGTGTACCTGGTAGCCCATTCACATCTGAGGTGAAAATCAATTCACAGAAGCTTTCATCGTGGGCTTGTGCAGCAAGATCTCTCCCTCTCCCTCTTGGCCTCCAGTGTGGTTTCGAAGGCAGCGAGGCTGCTTCAATTATGCTTGAGAGGGGGGTGCGCTGCTGGGAGCCTGAACCAGCCCAGGGGCACAACAGAGCTCTCTGGCGCCTTGTTTGGGAGATGTAGCAGAGCTTCCTTGAGAGGGGAATACAGATGTGCAGGAGACTCATGGAGGGAGGGGCACCAGCTGTAGTTTGGGATGGTAGAGCTACTTGGGTTCATGGGCGGTTTCCTCTGGGACTCTTGTGGTAGAGTGTAGCTGAATTATTAATATTTCTGAGACTTTGAACAAGGTGTCTTCCTTTTTTAATTTTTACTGTTTCATTATGGAAAATTTGAAGCATGTAAACAAGTGGAAAGAGTTGCATGAGAAGCCCTTGGTGGAGCCATGATTTGGTGCGTGTGTTTCTTGGGATTGCTGTGACAAACCCCCAAGCACCGAGAGGCATCAAGGACAGATGCCTCTGTAGGGTGTGGGTCACCCTGCAGTCCTGGAGGCTAAGATCCAGGCAGGGCCCCGTTTGCTCCGAGGGCTCAGGGACAGGTCCGTTCCAGACCTTTCTCCCAGCTGATGGTGTTCCCTGATTTCTGTGCTTTGTCAATGGGCTTCTGCAGGGCCTTCAGATCATCTTCCCTCTGTGAGTGTCTCCTTCAAGTTCCCCTTTTTTATAAGCACATAGTCATATCAGATGTGGATTCACTTCATAACCACCCCCAGCATAACTAGTAATATCTACCCTGATCCCATTTCTAAATAGGTTCATATTCTGAGATGTTGGGGGCTAGGACTCCAACATATGAATTTTGGGAGGACACAATTAGCCCATCACACTGTTCTTCAATAATTATCAACATTTTGCCCATTCTGTTGCTTCTGTTTCCACAAACACTTGTTTCCTGGAGTATTTTAAAGCAATCATGCCACTTGCCATCTCATCTGAAACTTATTGGGTGGCCACCTGTGATCAATCTGCAGTTTTGAATGTGAGGCTGTTTGCCTGTGTTTCCTATACATGTCGTGTACGGTGATTATTAACTTCATGAGAAGCATGGAAAGAATAGAAGCTCTTGCTGCTTCTGAACCTGGGAGCTCACATCTTCCTGTCAAAAAAAAAAAAAAGTATAGGAAAGTGGCTAAATATTTGCACAGGCTTTGGAGAAGACAGGCTTTAATGATCCTTGTTCTAGGGCAGTTACCTGGAACACGAGATATGGACCAGACTTATCTGTCACATGGGATGATATAGGATTTTCCACCACAGATCTGACAGTTTTTAAATTACACCAGGTGTAGAGAAACCCCATGGTCCGTGGTAGCTGCTGTCACTTTGGAGGAACCCACCCATCACTTTGGATTCCTCGTAAATGGTGCCCCCTGAAGGTGTGTGACACTAAGGTACTCTTTCCTGTCACTGTTGCTATAAATGGTCATTGATTTCCTCTCTCCAGTTAGCTGGGATTTGCCAACCAAGTGATGGGATGGAAGACCTCCCTAATCGTGCCTTTTCTTGCTCTCATTCTATCTTTTACCATCAACACCTCCCTACTGCTGTGTTCAAAAACCAACCCTTCAAAGATTTATTTTTTATAATCTTCTGTTTCTTTTCCAATTGGAGAGTCTATAGAGTGAAACTATGATTGTATCAGGGGCTGGCATTGCAGTGTGACAGGTTAAGCCTCCGCCTGTGATGCCGGCATCCCATGTGGGCGCCTGTTGGAGTCCCAGCTGCTCCACTTCCAATACAGCTCCCTGTTAATGCACCTGGGAAAGTAGAGGAATGTGACCCAAGTGCTTGGGCCCCTGCACCCTCCAGGTTCCTGTCTTCTGTCTGGCACAGCCTTGGCTGTTGGAATCATTTGGGAGTGAACCAGCGGATAGAAGATTCTCTCTCCTCTTTCTCTCTCTCTCCTCCTCCTCCTCCTCTCTCTGTAGCTCTGATTTTCAAATAAATAAAAAATAAGTCTTTAAATATTTTTAAAATTATGAATGAATCAAATTGCACATGAATTAAATTATGAGTGAATTGAAAAGTTACTTGATACCAAAGTTAGAAACTCTTGCTCTGTATTTCTCTTTGGATGAAAGTTTATATTTTATGTGACCTACAAGGTTTATATTTTATGTGACCTACAAGGTCTTATATGCAGTTACAGGTATCTGAAACATAAACAAATCAACAAAAACAAATCAGGAGGAGAGAGGAGGAAGGACTTTGATCTATGAGTGAAGATGGATAATCCTTTCTTAAATCAGCTCCAGGTCACTGTTAAAGTATGTTATTCCTTTGTGTCTTCAGACTATAGATTAAGTTATCTAACTACTGTTTGGAGACTGACAAATACTTATCATCAAACTATTTGTTCCTATATTGGGAAGAAGGCTCCACCTCTATGTCTTAGGCAGTGGATTTGCATCGGTTATAAGGTACAAGTGTTAGTTTAGCACAGAATTCTGATAGTTCTTGGAATTCTAGACTCCTGCCAAGGAAATTCCTTATGCAAGTATTATCTTAATGAGAGTAAAATACTAAAGAAATTTAAATTATTTAATTATTTTATATAATTCGTTTTTCAACATAGCCACCAGTCCGAAATGAACACAGACTTATTTCCCAGGATGAGTAATATATTTTCAAAGCCACTGTCATCTCTTCTACAGATGTTTATTATGGCAAAATATTTTGGAGGTCTGATACATTTTTATTATGTGTTGCTAAATTTTCCACAATATTTAAAAATCTTTCTAATCTGTCTTTCTCATTTATTTTTAAAATGGAAAGTCCATTAAAAAAGGAAAACAACAAAATCTTCCTCTAATATAACTTTGTGTGTGTGTGTGTGTGTGTGTGATTGACTTGTTTAGAACATCAAGAAGAAAATTTTTTCAACTATTTCTGTATTAAAGGTCTTCTCTGTTTTCTATTCAGTTGATTTTTTTCCTTAAAATTATAAAAATAAATTTCACATTGAATTTGTTAAAATTTTTCCAACTCATGGGCTTTGTTTGCAGACCTCAGGCAATTCTCTCAACAGAAGAGAGAAGACAAAGGAAAAATGTTTGGGCAGCTGAACAATAGATTATTTACTACTAGACTGATAAAATCATATTATCCCAGGATAGGGAGGATCTGATGCTTAGAATCCTTGAAATTTTCCATTACAAAAGCTTGTTCTTATCAGAGTATGGCAGTCAGTGTTAACATGTTTATGCTTTTAAAATATCAGTGGAATGGTTTAGCATTTATACAAGTATGTGCATGTATTTTTAGAAATATCTTCATTTGTATTTGTATCCTATTACACTTCTGTGCCACAAAACTAGGTATTTATTTTTAAAAAAGCATTCATGCATTTATTTTTATTTATTTGAAGGCTGAAAGAGAATGAGAGAGAACCTCTATCCACTCTTTATTTTAAAAAAAATTTATTTTTTTACAGAGAGGCAGAGAGAGAGAGAGAGATCTTCCATCTGCTGGTTCACTCCCCAGATGGAGGCAATGGCTGGAGCTGAGCCAATCTGAGACAGGGGCCAGGAGCTTCTTCCGGGTCTCCCATGTGGGTGCAGGGGCCCAAGGACTTGGGGCATCTTCCACTGCTTTCTCAGGCCATAAGCAGGCAGCTGGATTGGAAGTGAAGCAGCCAGGACTCGAATTGTTGCCCATGTGGGATGCTGGCACTGCAGGCGGTGGCTTTGCCTGCTATGCCACAGCCCCGGCCCCCTACATCCACTCTTTCATTCCTCAAATGCCCCAAACAGCATGGGATGGCCCAAGCTAAAGTTGAGAGCTAGGAAAATTGAACCATCACCTTCTGCTTTCCAGGCTGTACATTAACAGAAAGCTAGAATAGGGAGCTGAGCTGGGACTCAAACCCAGGCACTCTGCTGTGGGATGCAAGTGACATCAAATGCCAAATACCCACCCCTAAAATGGATATTTTAATAAACCTTTATTGAACATCTAACTAGGGTGTACTATTTATTTTTGAAAAGTGTTTTCTGTTGAGAGAGAGAGAGAGAGAGAGAGAGAAAACAAGCAGGAGAGGTCACCGGGAAGGTGAAGTTCTTTTGTCACTGAAAAACACACAGTGTAATAAATAATGGCATCATTAAAAACTGTCATCTTTGCAAAGTACAGTAATTGCTGTGCATATCCCTGGTACATTTCCCTGTGAACCTGCCTAAGTGCACCTCGCTGGAAACCATCTCCTCCTACCGCCAGCTCCCAGCTGCTTATCTGTTCATTACTGTCATGTTTGAGTGGATTTCAGGCACACCAGGTGTGTGGTGTCACTGGCCTGATGTTCCTTCCAAATACAGACATTTACATTCATGAGTATTAAAGCAATGGATCTTCCCTATGACAACAAAAAGCTGACTGCAGAGAAGCAAAGCTTCTGGGAAAAGTCTTTCGAGCTCATCTAGACTTGTTCAGGGGGGAGAGGACCTGACTAATGAGCTGCAGCCCTTCTAATCTGAAAGAGCAGAAATAATTAAAGTATCTGGGCAACCTGTGCCATGTATAGTATCTGGCTGTGAAGGGGCTGGTGCATGGAGCAGTCCTGATCTCATCTCAACCCAGACTCACAGAAAGAAATTCTAAGAACTTATTGTAGCGTGAGGGAAGACTCTGTGTGTGTGTTTCCATTAATGAAAAAATTGAAATATTCATGATTCACTTTTTCAAGAAAAATGAAAATATTTTCCTCTTGAAAAGAAGATAAATCCCTACTACTTGTATCAACTTTAAAAGTAGAGAAAAACAAGGCAAAAAATGAGACCTGTTTCATTATTAAAATATTAATCCTTCAGGCAAATTTGAGCTCTGGTAACAATGTTTTCTGATTGATAATGTATCTTGAGGCTGGGTGGATCGGGTTTTACCCATCCTGGGCAGAAGTCCTTGGTCCTGGGAATGCTATCAGGGGACGTTCCAGCAGGGATTGTGGAAGTGACCATGACAATGTGATTGTGTAAATATGGGTGGACTTTGTCGTACAGAGCCCTCTGTTAGGTGCTAATGGTGGAGTCACTTCCTCTTTACTCCCACATGCACCTTATTCAAGGGGTCATTGGTAATGGTAGACACAGTAAAGTAGAGTGGACCCAACAGTGTGTGTGGACACTCACAAAGCCATAGCACAGCACCTCTCTGCTCTTTACTTTCCAGAAGGTTCTCTATTCTTAGTGGAGGATTTTGGAAATGTGTTTTGAAGTGCAGAAAGAGACAAACTGAAGAAGTTCAATAGGTATCATGGTTTTGTTATCTTGGATATTTTTATCTTTGTTCTTGATATAAGCTGTCATAAAAGTTCTATGCAAATATTAAGTACCTATTATGTATGTACACAGACTCACACTAAGTCTTTCCTTGGAATATTGTTAAAAACAATTGATGAAGAATTCCCCATCTATACTTTATTTATAGATGGTATTTTTTTCCATTGATGGGGAAAGACTGGGAAGCTTGTTTGAAGGTTCTGTTGAATCAGAATTGAAATCAGAATCTGGGGCTGTTTCTCCACCTCTTACAATGACTTAATTTGCAGCCAAGATAAACATTTAGATGTATCTACACAGAGCATAGGAACATTAGGCTATCAAAGTTATAAGAAAATGAAGCAGAACCACAAAGGAAAGGCAGAACAAAGGCTTTTGGTCCTTTCTCTTCCTTTTTGTAATTTTTCTGATGCTGAATCAACATATCTGCCCTTGCTGATATTGCTGATGCAGCCTTAAATTCTAGATCCACTGAGAACATTTTCTTTGTTCAGTATATTGCAGAAGATTTGGCTTAAGTCATGTCAGGGCTGTATGTGATATCTCTGCTTGCTCTGATAGTGTTTAGCTTTCCTTTGTTGAGTTCTGAGAGTGTCATTGACATTGCTGTTCTCGTCTACTTTCTCCCCACAAGACAGAAGGTACAAAAGGGATATGGGCAAGAATGTGTGGAGGAGGACAGAGTGGCAGGTAGGGAAGGAGAGGGGCGCGTGAGGCAGCAGACAAGCCTACTCGAAGCTCATTCTTGGATACAGCTGCCCATGATCTAGAATTTGCGTTTCCTATTTATGGCTTTGATCTATGCTTTCAAGAAATATTTGGTTGAATATTTTCAACAGGCACAGTTCTAACTGCTGATTTGCCTCTAACCAAAGGCAAAGTCTGACCAGCTGCTAAGGGTGTGCACTGCGAGGCTCGGCTTCTGGTAAACCTGGGGAGAGGGTGCTGCCTGCCTCCTTCCTCTCCTTTTCTGCTTTTCTTCTTTCTGTTCTCCCTCCTGTTCCTTTTCCTTCCTGTCTCCTTCCTTCCCTCCCTCTTCCTTCCTTTCTATTTCTTTTTCTTCCCTGTTTCTCCCCCAGGCTCTCTCAGAGTTATTTGTAAATTATTTTTCAAATGAAGCCTAGCAGAGAGGCCAAAGACAACTGGACACTCTACATGTGCTCACCTCCTCACCTCAGTTTCAAAAAGTTACCAACATCTAGTGAAAAAAGATTCAATTTGAATACTTTCAGAGAAAGCTGTTGTATTGTCATTCTATTTATAGGTAGGAAGTTATTTGCTCTTTCTAAAATATTTCCCACATTCTGTCAATTGAAAGAGACACTCTGTAACCATAAAACTCCATTAAAACTGCCGCACAAAGGTTTGGGATTCCTGAGAAACCACTGTGTTTAAAATTGTTTCCTAGGGACAGAATTCCCAGCAGCTGTGATTGTTAATATGATAGATACCTTTTTTTGTCTTGGAATCATTGAAAACTTGAATTTTCAAATTACTGGTGCTGGATGTCCATTCATCACCCAAGTGTTAGGGAACACTAAGTACACAAGAGCTGGTTACATTGCTCTTCCAAGATGGCTCATGGAGCCTGAGACTGGGCTTGATGGATGTACTTGTCCTATGGTGGACCTGTTATTCACACTGGAGACATTTAGAAAAAAAAATTTCTACAATGATTATGTCCCCAGAACAGTTGGTAAAGTAGAATGTGTTATAAACCAGAAGCCAAATACTTTAAGTCCTGAGAGGAAAATATGTGATGATCTAATACTCATAAAATCCATTACTTTATAAGATCATTTTAATGTAGATTTTAGAACTTTACACCAAGAGGTAGACCAAATGCACATGTCTTAATGCTTTGATGTGTGTGTGTGTGTGTGTGTATTTTGGGAGAGAAAGATTCCACTACCATACAAAAGTCTGGTAGGATAGAGAGCAGGATGATTGCCAGCTTGTAGTTTTTTGATGCCTCTACATGGTATAGTTTTATTTCATAAAAACATGACAGAGATGATTTAAAAGTTGAGAACTGTCTTCTATATAACACTTAAATCCAGTATTTCTGTTTTCTCTAGAAAATGCTGACTTGAGCTTCTATTGTGGTCACAGGGCTGCCTTAGGGACTCTGGATGCAACAACGTTCAAGACCTGGCCAGGACTCTCAGGGAGCCATAAATCTAGTGGACTGGATTTCTGATGTTGGATTGCTGACCTCAAATGCATGCATGACTAGTAATGAAAGACTGCACATACCAGCAATTGAGGAGTTTCTGTTCAGTTGCACTGGTGTTGTTGATGTTTGTTTCCCCTACTCCACAGCACAAGTAGAACAGGCAGCCAGAGAGACAGCATGGTGGACTCCAGTTGGAACATGCAGAGTTATTTCTGCTTCTACTGTTTGGATCTTGGTTGGTTTATCTATAAAATCAGTTTTGAGGGTCCTGCATTTGGTGCAGTGATTAAGGTAACACTTAGGATACCTGCATCCCGTATTGGAGAGCCTGGCTTTTAGTTGTGACTCTGTGTCTGATCTAGATTCTTGCTTATGCATACCCTAGGAGGCAGCAGGTGATGGATGAAATACTTAGATCCCTACCACCCACATGGGAGGCCTGGATAGAGTTCCAGGCTCCTGGCTTTGGCCTGTCTTAGCTCTAGCTGTTACGGGTATTTGAGGAGTGAACCAGTAGGTGGAAGATATATATATATATATATATATATATATATATATCTACCCCTGTGTCTCTCTGCCTTTCAAATAAAATGAAAAATCAAAAAGACCTAACATTTGTTGGTTGTACAATGACAGGAGTAAAATCTACTCTCCCAATACACTTATTTATTTCTGAATTCCATTCATATATTACTCTACTGGCTTGTAAGGCACATTGTAAAATGTATTTTGAAACACAGAAAAGTTGAAACTGTTTGCTAAGTATTCATGTAATATTGCTATTGTCAGCAAGTGATCTAGGACTTGCTCCCTCATTTCTCTATTCTAAGCCCAACTTGTTCTTTCATTTCTCTATTCTCCTCAAGGTAGGAAACTAATTCTATTATGAAGGAATCTGTAGGATGCACAATTTAATCTTTAGACCTTATAAAAGAGATGGCTAACATTTTTCTGTAATAGCATAGTCAAAATAAGAGCTTAAATTATAATATCATAGCTAGATTTACTTTGCCATCAGCAAAGTAAACAGTAAGTAGAAAAAACCTCCCTTTCAGACCAAAGGGAAAGAAAGTTTTAAGTGAGAACATAATTTTCCTCATGGGCATTGTCTACCTTAGAAAAACTACTATAGAACATGCCTGTGACTATAGACTTGTAGTTCAGGCCACCGAAGATTAGAGATGGGAAACGGGCACTCCCTTGACTTGCATCCTCTGGTCTGCTTTAACACAAACCAGGAGGAAAAGAAAGCTAGGCATCAGAAGCAATGGGTGGCAGGCCTATTAATGGCTGATCTGTACAGGGATATGCCCTCAAGGAGACCCAACAGGCCAGTCCACTGCAGTGGCTTTCAATGTGGTAAGCCTGGACTTCAGCAGAAGTCAGCTTGTGAAGAGCCCTGGCAGCTCTGCCAAGAGTTGGATCACTGGAAATGGACCTGCCCTGGAGTCGAAGGATGCCCAGGTCAGAGCCACAGATCTGATTGGCTCTAAGCTGAAAAGCCCTTCACTCAGCCCAACTTCCAAAGGGACCACTGCAGCTGAGGGGACAGCCAAGTAGGGTCAGCAACATTGCAGGCAGAACTGTCAATTTCTTGTTAGAGATGCCCCCTGCCTTTACCTGGCCAGCTCTCCTCCCAGGCCAGCCAAGTAATGAAAGTCAACAGAGTGCCTTCCCCTAGGAGGTTCACACCTCCCTTAGGATATACCCCATGTGAAGAGATAGATAGGTCTGGGCCTCTGAGTTTACAAGGCCTAAAGCCCAACAGATTATTATCAAGCCCCTTCTATCAGGTTCTATTTGCCTCTCAATCAGAAAACTTAATTGTAGCTTAGACAGCACCTTTCTTAGCTCCTCTAATAATGACTCTGTCCTTTGTTCTAGACCCTGTCTAGCGCACTTGGACCTCATTCCTTCGTAATCATAACCTCTACTCTACCTCCAATGGCTCTACTCTCAACCTGTGTGTACTGATGGTCCTCTTCCCCACTTAATGCTGTATAATTGTTCAGACCTGGTTAATGCCACTCTTAGGATCATTGGTTACTATCCTCACCCTGTCTTTTATGACCTTGTCTAAATATGATCAGAGTCAGCAAACTTGGAAGGCTTCCATAGCCTTGGCAACTCATGACAACAGACTAGGATGGTTACTGGCGCCATAAACTAGAGTGTCAATTTGTTGGGTCAACAACAGGAGTCACTGTGCACTTGCTCCTCATGTGGGATCCCTGTCCTTAATGTGCTGTACATTTTGATTTAATGCTATAACTAGTACTCAAACAGTATGTTTCACTTTGTGTTTCTATGTGGGTGCAAACTGTTGAAATCTTTACTTAATATATACTAAATTGATCTTCTCTATATAAAGAGAATTGAAAATGAATCTTGATGTGAATGGAAGGGGAGAGGGAGCGGGAGAGGGGAGGGTTGCGGGTGGGAGGGAAGTTATGGGGGGGGGGAAGCCATTGTAATCCATAAGCTGAACATTGGAAATTTATATTCATTAAATAAAAGTTAAAAAAAATAAAAAAATAAAAGAGTAAAAAAAAACACAGAAAAGTTAAAAGGATGAGGTGAATAGGAGATTACATTGTCTCTTCTCTTACACTGATGTGTGCACTACTTCAGTTTAGAAATATCAAAAGACTTCAATTGAGTGAATCGTAAGGTCTTGTCTAACTCTAAACATTGATAAATCTAGATAATATGACATTAGCAGCTCTCTCTGAAATCATACTTGATCTAGAAAAGCTTAGGCAGTCCCTTTCAAAGTCCAATTGCAGATATATTCTGTAACTGACAGGGGCCATATGGTCCTTAGGAACTTGTCATGGGTCCTCTTTAAGGAAAGGGTTCTCAAACCTAGTTGCACATGAAAAACAGTTTTAATTATTTGTGTTTATTTTTGGTCTACTTTGTACACTTATGACTCCTAATGAGATTTAATACAATTTCCTATATTTACTTATTCTTCATTACTTATTGATTCCCATCCCTCCCATTAGGTTGTCTTATTTTAAATCAACCTATAGGAACTCTTTGTATGTTAGAAATATTGCCCTTTTAATGGCAAGATGATGCAAATTCTTTGCAAATACCATCTTCAGTTGTTGCTTAAGGTTTAATATTATGTTTTGGTGCTGTTGTCCTACTAGAATTTTATTATTTTTAAAAGATATTTAAGAACGATCAAAAATTATGTTACATTGTCATTTCAATGTGAGCCAACCCAGAAGAGTAAATAGATGTGTTTGTGTCAAGAACTGACCTAGGCTGTTCCCTAGCCAAGTCTGAAGTGTGGTTCCAATATTTTCAGGAAGCAGAGTAGGTGGATTGGTACAGAATGTTGCTGTGCTCTTTAGTGTTTAAAATGATAATGTCATATTAAATAATGTATGCTTGTTGCATACTTAATGTGACCTATGGAACAATTTGCTCCATAGATGCCTAAGGCCAGAGAACAAAGTAGTATTTTATTGATGCTACCAGAGTTGAGTATGTTAATAATATTTTAATAGTTTATTCATCAATAGCAGTAGGATAAACATCCTAAAAGACATACAGGGAAAACTTATGAAGACTATAATGTTTTTATGCCCATATGAAAAATGATTTAAAGCCTTAAATCATAATAAGCATAAATTAAACAACATTAAGATGCTATTTGACCTACCAACAGGATAATGCTATAATATACAGTTGAAGGTTGAGAATTAGGTTTTTTTGTGGATTGGAATGTAAATTTCTACAACCTTTCTATGAGTGACTAAGAAATTTAAAATTCAAGGGTTAATTTTAAAGAAATAACTAGGGATGGACGCAAAAGTATTTTCTTCCAAATACTCACAGCAACCTTATTTTTATTACCAAAAATTCAAACAAATTAAATCTCTAGCTATAGAGGATTAGCTAAATAAATTATGATAATCCATACTAAGGAATACCATTAAATATAATTATTCACTCATTCATTTCTTTTCCAATTATTATTGAGAACCTACTGTGTGCAAAGCGGTAGGCCAGCAGCTGGAATAACAAAGGCAAACACAGGCTGGCAGCGCGGCTCAATAGGCTAATCCTCCACCTGCGGCACCGGCACACCGGGTTCTAGTCCCGGTTGGGGCGCCGGATTCTGTCCCGGTTGCCCCTCTTCCAGGCCAGCTCTCTGCTGTGGCCCGGGAGTGCAGTGGAGGATGGCCCAAGTGCTTGGGCCCTGCACTCGCATGGGAGACCAGGAGAAGCACCTGGCTCCTGGCTTCGGATCAGCGCGATGCGCCGGCTGCAGCAGCCATTGGAGGGTGAACCAACGGTAAAGGAAGACCTTTATCTCTGTCTCTCTCTCTCTCTCGCACTGTCCACTCTGCCTGTCAAAAAAACGAAACCAAAACAAAACAAAAAAAACAAAGGCAAACACAAATCATCTCAACACTCACATTTCAGAATTTTAGATTATCTACAATGTTGCTAAATTTAAAAACATAGCTAAAATAGTATATATAATATAATCACAGTATTGTAAAGAACACACAGAAATATCAGAAAAAAGAGGGACTGAAATATAGTAGGTGTTCATGATAGTTAATTGAGGGTTTTTCCTTTGTGAATTTTTACATTTAATTTATGTATAAACCATAGGAGATATGGATCTAGGTTTCTGTGTATGAGTAGTGGAGATCTTCTTTCTTACGCAATTTCTCAAAAACTTTTTAAAATTTTTTTTAATTTTAACTTCTTTTTTTTTAAACTTTTATTTATCAATATAAATTTCCAAAGTACAGCTTATGGATTACAATGGCTTTTTCCCCCCATAACTTCCCTCCCACTCGCAACTCTCCCAACTCCCGCTCCCTCTCCCATTCCATTCACATCAAGATTCATTTTCAATTATCTTTACATACAGATGATCAGTTTAGTATATATTAAGTAAAGATTTCAACAGTTGGCACCCACACAGAACATAAAGTGTAAAATACTGTTTCAGTACTAGTTATAGCATTAATTCACATTGAACAACACATTAAGGACAGAGATCCTACATGAGGAGTAAGTGCACAGTGACTCCTGTTGTTGACTTAACAAATTGACACTCTTGTTTATGGCATCAGTAATCTCCCTAGGCTCTCGTCATGAGTTGCCAAAGCTATGGAAGCCTTTTGAGTTCACTGACTTCAATCTTATTTAGACGAGGTCATAGTCTCTTTCGTGATTTCTTTTTCTCCATTTATCACCACCTCATTATTTGGTTCATCTGATCTGGCACTAAATTTTAAGTGCCATGAGGGCCAGGATTTTTGTCCATTTGGTTTACTGCTGTATTCCAAGGACTAGAACAGTGCCTGGCACAAATACATTTTTATTGGTTGGATGACAATAATAAAGTGATTAGATAAAATAGTACAGATGTCATTTTTATTTGGGCACGGTTTTGTGTGAAAAATCCAGAACCTGATTTGAACTGTATCAAGGGATGTTGATAGTCAGATGGAACATCTATGAATCTCTGGGTGTGTGGAGATGTGAGACAGGAAGGGGCCCACAGACCTGCTGTGAGAGGAACACTACATCTTGGGTCAGGACTCTGTGCCAAGTTCCATGAAACAAGTTCACTGCCACCTTAATAATTCTTAATAAAATTTTCCCATGTGGACATACAATATGTACACACATATAACATAACATAATAGACCAATATAGCAATTTTAATAATAGCTTTTAAAATCTTTAACTCTTTTTGTAGATTGCCAATTGATTTGAATTGCTTTTTGTTTTTAGTAACCTCAGTTAACCATACTTTCTCTCAGTTGGTACTGTTAATGCATTATTGGCTTCATCTGTTTACAGAGCCATCCCAAAGTACTGAATACAATAGAAGTGGCTGGAAAATGTCCATAGGAACCTATAGGAGGACAGCTAAACAAGAACCAACAACACTTTAGTTTTATGAGCAGCAGATCATATATAACTGTGGATGACAAAAGACTTTAAGTCGTATGTTTAAAAGTATAAACTCATCAACCAACAAGAGGCACTTGCTTACTTCACAGTATTTTTGAAAGCACCTGTAGGATTTTACAAGTATTTAACCCTTTAGGCCTCTGGGGCTTTCTCATTAAGGTAACTATCATGTCTAGTAACACAAGATCATTAGACTTTTTAATTCTCAAACATTTGTACTAATAGCATTTTCCATTATAGAAACTTAAAATTTGGTACCACGTCACATCTTGACAGTACTTCTAATATAATCCAAATAGCATGATTGGTTGGTGTCTCTATAAAATGAGAGACATAGGTCCTTCGATTTTTTCAGTTGGGCACAAACTGGAAAAACCAAAGTCCAAGCTTTACTGGAAATTTTAGAGACCAGATTGTTTGAAACTTTGATTTCTTGAATGCCTGTCAAGAATGCCAAGAAGGCTCAAAATCCAAAATATCTGGTTGAAATAAGATTCCTTGAAATCATGACATAACATAGACCAAATTTGATCGTTGTTACAAGGTGATTATTCAAATCTTTGAAAATAAGCACATATTCAAATAACCCATAGCTCTTAATAAAAATTCAGCTGTTTTTGAACAATTAGAATTTAACAGACACCAAGAGAACATAATAGATTACTTTAACACATTGCTTTAACAGAGCATCAGAGTTTAATTCTATGTCAAAGAGAAATTGAGCTTCCTGTGATCTTTTGCTGTGAGGTTTCCTTCCTTTACCTTCTTTCATATTGATGACCATGTTTCTGTGTGTAAGACATCTTTAAGCATCTTTTGCAGGGCAGGACAAGTGGCAACAAATTCTTTCAATTTCTGTTTGCTATGAAAAGTCTTAATTTCACCTTCATTCACAAATGAGAGCTTTGCAGGATATAATATTCTGGGCTGGCAGTTTTTCTCTCTTAGTACCTGGGCTATATCTCGCCATTCCCTTCTAGCTTGTAGGGTTTCTGATGAGAAGTCTGCTGTGAGTCTAATTGGAGATCCTCTGAGAGTAATCTGACGTTTCTCTCTTGCACATTTTAGGATCTTTTCTTTATGTTTCACTGTGGTGAGTTTGATTACAACATGTCGTGGTGAGGATCTCTTTTGGTCATGTTTATTAGGGGTTCTATAAGCTTCCTGTACTAAGATGTCTCTGTCCTTCTCCAAACCCGGGAAGTTCTCTGCATGTATCTCACTAAAAAGGCCTTCTAATCCTTTCTCCCTCTCCATGCCTTCAGGAACTCCTAGAACCCAAATGTTAGGTTTTTTAATAGTATCCTGTAGATTCCCAACAATATTTTTTAGATTTCTAATTTCCTCTTCTTTTCTTTGGTTTGCCTGTTTCCTTTCCTGTTCTCTGTCTTCTAAGTCCAATATTCTCTCTTCTGCTTCACCCATTCTGTCTTTAAGGCTCTCTAATGTGTTTGTCATTTGATCTATTGAATTTTTCATTTCATTATGATTTCTCGTCACTATCACAGTTTCTTGTTCTACTAGTTGTTTCATTTCATTTTGATTCCTCCTTAATATTTCATTTTCACGAGAGAGATTTTTCTATCTTGTCCATTAAGGATTTCTGTAGTTCAAGAATTTGTTTTTGAGAACTTCTTAATGTTCTTATCAATTTTTTTGAGATCCGCTTCTTTCATTTCTTCTATCTCATCATCTTCATAATCTTGAATTGGGGTGTCTTTTTCATTTGGGGGCGTCATAGTGTCTTCCTTATTCTTGTTACCTTGGTTTCTGCGTTTGTTGTTTGGCATGTTGGAGATATTTGGTTTCTTCACTGTGGTGTTTTTTCTTGTTACACTATGGCTCTATATTAAGTGGACTGTCTGCTTTCAGTGGAGCCTTAGAGGCTTGAGATAAGTGTGGCCTGAGAGCTCTGTTTGGTTCCTCAGGGTTGAGGGTGTGCCAAAGGTGACACTCCCAGGTTAGGCGTGGTAAATCTCTCTTTCTTTCTTTCTTTCTTTCTTTTTTTTTTTTTTTGATTCAAAAGGGAGGTAATTCCACACAGCTGAACGCAATTGGAGGTAGTTAGCAGGCGAATGATATACCCACAGGAGCCAGAGATCAGAAGCTCTTTCCCAAGGACCACACAGGGAATCTATGCTGCCCTCTGCATGGGCTCCAATTCTCCTGCAGTCTCCCACTGGGTTGCCAAGTTAGATCCTAATCTCCTGTTATTTCACCCCCCCAGAGTCAGGTTTTCCTGGTAGGCTCAGGGCCGGTGCAGACCTGAGGTTGCCCTGCTTATGGCGTATGTCCAAAATGGCGCCTGCTCTTTGTCTTGCTCGCCTTTGAGGGGTGAGCAGAGAGAGAGAAACTCGTGTCCGTATCGGTCACTTTTTTTTTTCCTCTCTCTCTTCTAGTTAGCCTGGTGAGCTTTTCCCCACGGGGTTTCAAGCCTCGTCCCCTCTAGTCTCCTCTTTCCTCTTTCCCACTGGTGTCTCAGGCTATTGAGGTTCGGCTCACCTTGCGTTCCAGCGCTGGTGTGTTGATTCTGCCGCTGGTGTCCCAAACTTGGGCTCCCACGCTCTCCACGCAGGTCCACTGTGAATCACTAGTTCCAGAAGAGTTTCCTCTGCTGTTTCTTCCCCTACTCTTCCTTGACCCAGCAGTATCTCCACTTTTATTAACCTGTCTCTCCCCCGGACTGTCAGAGTGCTCCCTTCCTATTCCGCCATCTTACTGCTCCAACCGATTATCATGTCTTTTGCCTGGTCCAGCAGTCTCTGTCAGGGTGAAATTTTCAGTCATCTTTTTAGATTGTGACATGATTTCTGAACGGTTCCTTTAAAATGAAAGCACATAACTTTATCGGAGAATGCACTACTTCAGGAGTACTCCATTGGAATTGCTAGTGGAGAGGCAAGTAGGTCTCTGATGGCCTAGGCACCAGGCCCATTTTGATGGAGTGGGGTAGAGGAGGAAAGAGTGTTGGTGCCTGGAAACTGGGGCATTGACTGAGGATGGCAGATGTGGGTGAATGGCATTGGAAGGGGCCTTGACTATGGAGGAACTTATTCAGTAGGAAAAAAATAAAATAAAATCAGAAGAGAAATAAGCAAGTGTGAAAAAAGAGGTAAAAGGAGAATGTTCAGGGGCCAGAGCTGCGATGCAGCAGGTTAATGCCCTGGCCTGAAGTGCCGGCATCCCATATGGGCGCCGGTTCTAGTCCCGGCTGTTCCACTTCCAATCCAGCTCTCTGCTGTGGCCTGGGATAGCAGTAGAGGATGGCTCAAGTCCTTGGGCCCCTGCACCCACGTGAGAGACCAGGAAGAAGCTCCTGGCTCCTGGCTTTAGATCAGCACAGCTCTGGCCATTGCGGCCAATTGGGGAGTGAACCATTGGATGGAAGACCTCTCTCTCTCTCTCTCTCTCTTTCTCTGCCTCTCCTCTCTCTGTGTAACTCTGACTTTCAAATAAATAAATAAATATTTTTAAAAAAGGAGAATGCTCAAAGCTTTGCACAGGATCTGCACTGAACTGAGTTTGCAAGATGAGATGCATTTTTTCTCCTTAAACCCTGGCTCCATCACAGCCTCCTCTGACCTATAAAAAGTGTTGTTAATCTTCTGACTGTCTGCCTTACAAGGTTTGGGAAGACAAATGAGGTAATGTCTATTTAGACTTTCGAGATTCTCAGAAGAACAGCCTTCTGCAGTAATATGATTTTCTAATGCATTGTAATGAAGTGTAATTGCATTTATCTGAATTTCTTTGGGTGCTTCTAGAATATTTGAGTGTCTTGCACAGGAAAAGCAACCTGATTTTGAGGGTGAGAGCTGGGCATGGACAAGAAACCCCCAAAGATACTCAGCCAAGTGAGCTAGCTCTAAGTTTATGAGGTTAGATGAAGGAGATTGGGAGAGGATGGAAGGGAAACTCTATTTGGTGGTGGTGATAGGGTAGGACAGTTATAATTGTCTTTCAAGAGTTTATACCATGCTTTTAAGTCATATTGTTTTACTAAAGATCAATGTCTCAATATTTTTTAAAAATATATGTTCAGTTTAGCCATGTTAAGTACTGGGTGAGTCACCTGCAATATTGGTCCTGCCATTCTTGTCTATAATGATAGACTCTGCCTTTTCCCCCTTCAAGATTTACTTATGTTTCTGAGAACACAATTTGGTTGTTTATTACCTTGTTTTTGACTCTGCTACTACCAAGTCCATATAAACAATAATAGATTTTTTTTTTGACAGGCAGAGTGGACAGTGAGAGAGAGAGACAGAGAGAAAGGTCTTCCTTTTGCCGTTGGTTCACCCTCCAATGGCCGCCGCGGTAGGTGCGCTGTGGCCGGCGCACCGCGCTGATCCGATGGCAGGAGCCAGGTGCTTCTCCTGGTCTCCCATGGGGTGCAGAGCCCAAGTACTTGGGCCATCCTCCACCGCATTCCCTGGCCACAGCAGAGAGCTGGCCTGGAAGAAGGGCAACCAGGACAGAATCCGGTGCCCCGACCGGGACTAGAACCTGGTGTGCCGGCGCCACAAGGCGGAGGATTAGCCTATTGAGCCGCGGCGCCGGCCACAATAATAGATTTTTAAATTAATTAATAAAATACCTAACAGGTCATTAAAGAGTATTTTATCTTTGTTCGGCAAATAAGGAAATAACTAAATCATTTTAATTAAAAATAGTCATGATCAGCCCAACCTTTTCTAAAGCCGTTTATAGCAATGTTATAGGTAAATTGGCTTTTTCGGGGCAGGTGTGTGGTGCAGTAGTTATGTCGCCCATGGGAACACTCCAGAGTGGAGTGCCTAACTGTTTGGAGTCCTTGCAACTCTGCTTCCAATATGGCTTCCTGCTAATGTATACCCTAGGAGGCAGCAAGTGATAGCTTCTGTTTGGGTCCCTGCCACTCACAAAGGAGACACAGACTGAGTTCCAGGCTCCTGGCTATGGCCTGGCCCAGCTCAATCTGTTGCAGACATTTAGGGGAGTAAACCAATAGATGTAAGATTGCTGTCACTGTGTTTTTTTTTTTTTTCCTCTCTGTCACTCTTCCTTTCAAATAAAATGAAAATACATATTTTTTAAAAAATGTTGAGGTTGCACCGTGTAATGTATAAAAATTGACTTTCTAGTCAGTGCTAAAAAGAGAAGTTAGGCTATTCTCTCTTGCACAGGGAGGTAGCCTGTCAGGTTTTCTCTACCCTACAATAAACCTTTACCATAACTCCAGTGTTTGGTGTGTTTTGTGGTGGCCTTTCCTTTCAAGCTCTTGAATTTAAACCCCACAATAAGCCCTGAGTCCCTAGTCCACACTCAGCAATTTGTCAAAAATTTTTAAAGTTTTTTCTACCAGTTGTTGGCCTCCATGGCTTGTGTTCTCAGTAAGCTGATTTCTGTTGTGGTCCTCTGTCTTTGCCTCTCTCTCCAAATTTCAGGGTGACTTCAGTTCTCTGATGAATCTAAGCAAAGCTGATGATTCTTCAATCTGACCAGCTTTTTTCTGGTTATGGGGTTTCCAGAAACAATTAGTGATTGCTGGCTTTGGCCTGTAGAGATCACAAGAGTTCCTCTGGTTACTGCACCCAAAGGGAAGGCTGGCAAATTAGATAAGATTTAGGATGAAAGTCAGCCTTTGTTTCATGGTGTGGCTTATGTTAATATGGTCCCATTGCTGTATCCAGGTGTGAAGAGAATTTGGGAAGCTTTTCATGTTTATCCTTACCTAGACAGCACAGTTTATAAAACAGTTGTGCTTGTTAGTACAGAGCAATGATGTTGACCCTTGACAGACAGCAGAAGGCTCAGTGTGCATGAAAAAAATACTCCTTTTTGTTTGGGGCTCAGAATTTCGGATGAGAAATTCCAACTGGGCCTTATGTCGGCATAATAAAAGACCGTTTCCTGTTAAGAGGCCTTGGTATCATGTTTCATACGCACAGCCACCCAGACCTCAGAGTCCTGCTGCAACAGAAAAATGAAGTTATCCCTAAGTAACAATAGGAAAGAATTTGTTGCTCACAATAATCTGTCTTATAAGAAATAGAGAACAAAATTCTTCAGATTGAAAGGAAATAGCGGGGCTGGTGCTGTGGCTTAGTGGGTAAAGCCGCATCTGCAGTGCTGGCATCCCATATGGGCGCCAGTTTGAGACCTGGCTGCTCCACTACCAATCCAGCTCTCTGCTATGGCCTGGGAAAGTGGTGGAAGATGGCCCAAGTCCTTTGGCCCCTGGGCCCACTTGGGAAAACTGGAAGAAGCTCCTGGTTCCTGGCTTTGGATCGGCTCAGTCTGGCTGTTATGGCCATTTGGGGAGTGAACCAGTGGATGGAAGACCTCTCTCTCTGCCTCTGCCTCTCTGTAACTCACCCTTTCAAATAAATAAATAAATCTTTAAAAAGAAAGAAAGGAAATAGCACCAATTGCTAACTTGAATCCACAAGAAAAAAATGAAGAACACTAGAAATGGCTAAATTTAAGTTAACATAAAAAAGTTTAGAGATATATTTTTGTCATTTTTATTCTTATTTGAAAGGTATGATAGCAATATATTTTTCTCTATTATTTGAAAGGTATGATTAAAGTGTTAATTATGTCACTGTCTTTGTAATGTACAAAGATTTGATTTATATGAGAATAGCATAAAGGAGGGAGAAGAGAATGAAGATATGGTGGAGGAAAGTCCCTATATTTCTATGTTTTATCAGAATTAAGTTAGTGTTAATGCAAAGAATATCATCATTAGTTAGGATGCATATTGTATTCTCTAAAGCAACCACTAAGATTGTGTGGGCATATACATACATATACATCTATGTATGGGTATGTGTATATCAATAAAAGATTTAAATGGGACATCAGAAATATTTTTTAATGTAAAATAAGGCAGTTAGAGGGACAAAAGACATACAGAAAACAAATAGCCAGGTGGCAAACATTAATCTAAGCACTTCAACAATAGCATTATATGTAGGTGATCAAAACATCAAAAAGTACAGAGATTCTGAGAGTGTATTTAAAAAAATCAAAATTCAACTATATGCTGGCTAAAATAGACACACCTCAGATTCAAAGACACAAATAGGTTGAAGTATAAGGATAAAAAAAGATATATAAGGATACTACAAAAAGTCTATGGAAAATGGAATTAAAATATATTTATTTTGGCCCTTCAAATTTGAAATCCATATGTAGTTTTTTTCATAAGACATATTTCCATGAACTTTTTGAGGACTATTTGTACTAAGCAAATGGAAAATATAACAGAACTGAATGAGTATACTACCATCAGATAAAATAGACTTTAAGACAAGAAATATTACTGAAGACAGACTTGCATATAATAATGATTAAAGGGTCAATTCTCCAGGAACATCGAACAACTATGAATGTATACAGTAACTTCATAATACTTGAATGAAAAGTGAATAGACTTGAAAAGACAATTTTATAACAATATGTAGAAGTTTTAGTATTCTACTTTCAATTCTTATTAGGACAAATATTAGCTATATTTGCTATATTTGTTAAATATAAATTTCCCATACAACCAGCAAATCATTCTTAGGAGCCTACTTAAGACAAATTAAACCCAGCGTTCACACAACGACATGTATGTGGATGTTCACAGCACAAAAAACACACAATCCAAATATTTGCAACTGGTGAATGGAGGAACAAAATGTGGGCTATCTGCATAAGGGAATCCTATGTAGCAATGAAAAGAAATGAACCATTAATACTGTAATACCCCCAAATTACTGAATTATGTACTTCACATGAGTGAATTTTATGAAATATAAATAGTATATCAATAAAGCTGTTTTTTTTAAAAACAGAAGTTAAAGCAGCTGTGTCATCTCTAACATCCAATAAAACATTAATTGATGTTACAGCCATCTATATTGAACAGTTTTACTATGAAATTTTCTAGAAGTAATTAGTTCTTTGGAAGTTTCAAAAGGTTGTCAGTCTTCCATAAAAGAATTTTAGGTAACTATTGAGTTAACTGGGGAAAATACCAGCATGTTTTCTCTTCCAGAGAGGTGACCATGCACACTTTTTAAAATCAGCTACTGTAATTTGTATTTTTAGAACAATTGCACTAATCATATCCCTTTCTGTAAGGCAGGAAAATGTTACAAGTTTTATTTACAAAATTATATAATGTGATGTAGAGAAAACATTCTGTTGCCAAAAATGGACAGGGAAATATAAGTTCTTACCAAACTGTGAGTTTATTTTCTTATATTACAAGCCAGAAATGTATGAAAAAAAGTCAATTTTCTGTTCCTTAAATTAAAAAGAACATTTTATATAAAGAAATGATGTAGCATGCTATGCAACTGTTCCTTAGAATAAAAAGATATTTTACTCAAAAAACAATGCAGAACTTCAGTTTATATGAAGTTAGATTGTGGATAATCTTAATAAAAGCACATTTTCTCTTCCTGACCATTTACAATTTGAATGAACATTTTGGAATGTTAAACACATTGTGCAGCTTTTGTGTTCCCACTTCATGATAAATTAACAATTTTTCTGCTATTGTGCATAAATATATATAAGGTACATTTTAAAGATGATTGAAAAATTCCTCTTTATGTTAATTGTTGAGGATGAAACAGTGATGTTTCATTTGAATTTGTTTCAGAATCGAAGCAAACGCTTGGAGAAGGTCCATGTGGTCATTGGGCCTACGTCGTGTGACTTGGATTCTCTCATTTCTTCCTTCACTTATGCTTACTTTCTGGACAAGGTAAGAGGGAAATTGTTATATAACTTTAAAGAAAAAACACTTTCTAGAATAAAAAAACTGATTAATTTTTCATGTTCTTATTTACTGTTGCAGAGTAAAGTATTATAATCTATTAATAATTCTTCATTGAGTCATTATTTACTGATGTGTTTTTCTAGTTCTTCCTTACCAACTCATTTTATAGAACACGTTTCAATAGGGTCTATGTTTTCAAATAAAAAATTAAAAATACTTAAAATAACTGATTGTTTTGGGGGGAGTTCAGAAAATTTAAAAAAGACCAAAATTTCTTATTTTCCTTCATTATCATTGTTATGCAGTCTTACTCCTGGTAATAGAAAATATATGACATGAAGATGAGCATATTAGCTGGAATTTTCATAGACTGAGGTATTACATGGCAAATCTGTGTTCTCTCAGTCCAAGCTTAGTGTTGCCTTTTAACTTTGAACTGCAAGGTCATGCCCAGTTAATGCTGATCTCCTTTGAGGGAAAATCTTTCTATGCTGTGAAGCATATGGTACACCTATAAAAGTGGTAGAGACTTTTCAATTATTTTAAAATTTTCATTCTGTAAAATTCATCAGCCCATTAAGAATGGGCTTTTGGGTGATTACATCATGAGTTTTTAAGTGCTAATTTCGATGTCACACAATTTTTAATTTTCCAGAGTCTGATTTGTTTTATTCAATTTTGCTTGGTTCCTTGGTTCCTGACAGTATGCATAGCTGATCTAGAGCAATTTAAACTCACATGGAGCCCAGTCTTCCAGAATGAGCTGTGGGTGGCAAGAACTGCTTTAGGGCAGCAGCTGACAAAAAATGCTGGGAAAAATATTCTAATCTCTACATGTGGGATTTGTATCAAATTTATCTTAAAATTTGTTGAACTTTACAAAAGAGATTAACTGGTATGAGAAGATAAATGTGCCTGTGTCAAGACTTGCATATTAAACACTAATATTAACTGGGTTTTTTGACTTCTAGAGAAAAAGTCACCTGTTTAGGGAACATAGAGTTGACTAAACTGGACTGATTTTTAGACTGAGAGTGACGTGGGCTTTTCTGTAAAAATGATAATGCCAACAACAACAACTACAAAGCCTCAAATTAATATTGTGGCACCCAACAAAATGGGTGGGTAAAGTAATTGTGAGAGATAAAGGAAATAGATAAAAACAAAGAGATACGTGGAATCTCTTCTTCTTTGAAGACTTGCCACTCGGCATGGAGACAAATGTGGAATCACTGAGGGATTGCATGCTAGGAATTTTGTTATAGTTCTGTGCCTTTCTCTTAGTTTAGCAGGCTACGATCCCCTACTGGTGGTCTGCATCTCCATTTAACATCCCCCTCCCCCTCACCGAGAAGCTGGCTACTGTCTCAGAATATTAACAAATGGGATAAGTACCAAGCTCGGCAGCTTCTCGTGTATGACCCCATTTAAGTCATTCTCACTTTAGTAGATGAGCCCCATTCTACACATAAGAGAATCTGAGGCTCAGAGAGGAAAACGGCTTTCTCAAAATCACACGCAGAGTCTGGGGCTAGAACCTAGTTCTTCAGACTCCCAACTTGAGGCTAGGTTCTGCGAGGCTAAGCTCAGCTTACACGCTCCTGACTTGTGTACTGATTCTTCTCTCCACTCATGTGGAGTCAACTATAACTCCCAATTAGGAAAAATAAGTTGACATACAAACATTGCTAATGACTGTCATGCAATTGTGATTCAATATTAGCACAACAGGTGAGAGAGACACCACTTTGGTGGAGTGGTTTTGTACTTTGTACGCAGTGGCTCTGAGTCATTCATTCATTTCATTCAATGAATGTTTATTAAATGCAATAACTTTTTATGAACTAGGAGAGATAACTGAACCAAGGAGTCAAGTTCTGCTTTCTTGATGCTGGGTAAGGGAGACAGATGATAGATGATTAAATATACACTATGCTTATGTGAAAGCTGGTGGTAATCTGAGAACAAAGGCCATCTACACTATGCAAAATGTCACTGTTACCAAACCACGCATTCTTCCAGTGATAGTTTATTGCTATATATGCAAAGTAATTTTATAAATCTCCTTTAGAAAATTCCTATAGAAGATTGATTTTATTATTTTGAATCTGGAATTCTTTAACTCCTATCCATCTCCTGTTCCCCTTAGCCTTCTAATAAGAAATTTATCTTAAAAAAGATATTTTTATAAGAAATCATAAGAGATCACAATCTGGTAATCTATAGGCTGAGTTTAGCTCAAATATGAATCTACAGATTGTTTTGAATTTTTAAAATTAATTGTAACAATTTAACATCACAGATAATACTCCAAAATCTAGATATTTAGCTACTTTTGAGTAATTGAAAGATTAACTATTGATTAATTGAAAGATTTAAATATATCAGACCTGAGTCTGCACAAGCAATTCACTGGAACAGAGTGGTAGGCATCCCATTTAGGAGGGATGTGAGTACCTCCCTGTGTCACTACAGTCTCCATCTGACCTGCATCAATTATTCCATAAAGACATGTGAGTTTGTTACCTGTGAAGAGGAAAATGCCCCCCCCTATATATATGTGTATATATATATATATATATATATATATATATAAATTGTGGAGGGGTTGAAGTGAGACTTCAAATATTTTAAGTAAGACACGAGAAGTTCCAACAGAGTAACAAGAGGTTAAACTTATTAGGGGCCACTTAGCAGCAGTTCATGCTCTATTAAGTGAGTTCAGGAAAATTTGGTTATGAATGTCAGGTGGTTTAGTGAGGCCAGAAGACTGACGTTCTGTATACCAGTTACCCTGGGTTTGAGAAAAAGCAGTTATATTTTTCGCTTGTATGAGTGTGGAATGATGCAGTCAACTTTTTTCTTGGTAGGTCAGTCCACCGGGGGTTCTCTGTTTACCAGTGCTGAATATACCCAGAACCGAATTCAGCTACTTCACTGAGACAAGGTTTATTTTAGAAGAGTTAAATATCTCTGAATCATTCCACATATTCCGAGATGAAATTAATCTGCATCAGCTAAATGATGAAGGGAAGCTGTCCATCACACTTGTTGGCATCAGTGTCCTGGCAAGGTAAGACTTGATGAGGTTCTGGGAGTTGGATCACTCAATTAAGGTTCTGGGCAAAGTGTCACCTCATTCAGGATTTTTGTAAGGGGATTTATTAAAAGTAGAGGATGTTCAGAGCAAGGGAATGTCTTTTTTTTTTAATTTGTGAAAATTTGTGAAATGCCAATCTTTATTTTTTGCATTTCAAATATGACATTTGAAAGTGAAAAGTACTTATAAAATTGATCAACCTAGTTTTAAACCATTTCACATTTTTTTAAAAAAATTATTTGCTTATTTGAAAAGCAGAGTTACAGAGAGAGATCTTCCATGCACTGATTCACTCTTTAAATGGCCAAAATGACTGGAGATTGACTGCTCCAGAGCTGGGAGCCAGGAGCTTCCTCTGGGTCTCCCAAATGGGTGTAGGGGCCCAAGCAGCTGGGCCACTGTCCACTGCTTTCCCAGGCACATTAGCAGGGAGCTGGATTGGAAGCAGTGCAGCCAGGTCTTGAACTGGAACCCATATGGGATGCTGGCATTGCAGGTAGCAGCTTTAACCCACAATGCCACAGCACTGGCCCCTGTAGGATCATTTTATAGTGTAAAATGTAACACACCTAAAGTATGTGTAATAGTATTTGGGGAGGTAATTCGTTGATAAATAAAATATGAAAAGCCATAGAACAAAATTCTACTCTTCTCGGTCACGTGTGTTTACTCTCTCTGGCTACTGAGAGGAAGTCATTTATGTGGGAGCAGAGATGAACGACTTCTAAACAGTCGGAACACACCCTACCTCTTTCTCTTGCTCTCCTCCACTTGCTTTCCAGTGAGGACAAAACTTTAGAATCTGCGGTTGTCAAAGTCATTAATCCGGCTGAGCAGAATGATGCCGGCGTGGAGTTCCGGGAGCCCTCCTCTTCGCTCGTGCTGAAAGAGCTTCTCCGCGAGGCTCCTGAGCTCGTCACCGAGCAACTGGCTCATCTCCTCAGAGGTGAGAGATGGCTCTTTCTATTAAATACTGGAAGGCTTAATGGAGTGTCTCTCGATCTGCTCATGCGGAAAGAGTGCGATCCATTCTTGGCTTAACAATCCCTTTCAAGACCACGGGAAGCTGCATCAGAGAGGCAGGGAGTAAAGGGTTTGTTAAAGAGTAGCATTATATTGAATATTAAAAATGTGCATTTAAAAACAGGCACGAAGGGCCTTTGCTGTCTCACTAGACAAGAATATTAAATGGCACGGCTGTGCCTCTGTGGGGGAGCAGGAGCGGCTCCCCCGGCTGTGTTAATAGCTTCCGGAGGTGATTCTTGCCTGGAGACGGTGGGAATGTGGACCAGAATTCCACGTTCTTGTGTGGAAATACCTTCTGCTACTTCTACATGCTTGGTTTATAGAATACTCTTTGGATGGCAAAATACACACCTTTCCCTATGGGGGTTCGCTGTCAGGTGTTTTAGAGTCACTTCCTGTGTCCTTCATCTTGTGGCATGGCCCATCTTCACTGAGTCTGTTTTGAGGGTTGGGGCCTCAAGTCATCAAGGCTTCACATCCATGGCTTCCATGTCTGTGGGTTCAATCGCTTAGACAGAAAATGTAACGGAAGTTGTGTCTCTATTGAAAATACACACTTTTGTGATTACTCCCTAAATTGTCCAGTACAACAATTATTTACATATCATTTACATTATATTAGGTATATAAGTAATCCAGAGATCATTTCAAGTATGCAGGAGGATGTGTGTAGGTTCTCTGGGAACACTATTTGCCATTCGACATGAGGCACCTGAGCATCCTTGGACTTCGATATTCACAGGGGTCCTGGAACCAATGGCCCCAGCAGACACCGAGCGATGACTGCATCCCCCTAATCTCCTTCTTTTTCCAACATGCTGCTTTCAAAGGGTGATTTTCAGGCTAGAAATTGTCATTCAACTTTGGTGCCACAAAATTACCACAGAAATTCTGGATTTTGTGTGAAGCTTTTTCTTTCTCTCTCAGCAATGTGGGTTGAACAAAGTATACATGGAAGTTTTTTCTCCTCAGAAACATTTAACACAGAAAAGTAGAAAAGAGTGGTGAACAGACTAAAAAAATTCAAAAAGGAGGAGACCAAGACTGTGTTGACTCAATGCTTTTAAGGACTCTTTCGTTCCTTTTCTCTGTCTCTACCTCTGTTTTATCTTAGGGAAAAGGTTCAAGAGTTACATAGTTCCAATAAAAGTTTTAGAACTAATGCTAAATACTACCTTAAATACTTCAAGGCAATAGATGCCTGCAAAAATGCTGCATAGTACACCATGCTCTCTACTAAACTAAGCACAGCCATGTGTTGTTGTGACAGAAAAGCTGGACACAAAAAGGCAGTGCGGATCTCAACCAAGAAGGGAGTTGTTTGACAGTGCAAGTGTGCTTGGGCAGCCTGGAGAGGATTTTTTTCAATACCTGCCAAACTAAGAAGTTTGGTTTATTGTTTGAAAACATACATGTGTTATTTGGTAGGGAAGAAATACAGTCAACGGTCAGCTTGTCATCATAATTTTCTGGAAGTAGTAAAATAGTAGGAAACTATAATACACTGATATGAAGATGTGACTTTGTTGTTATTGCTGCTGCTGTTGATATTAAGATTCTAGGAAATCTGAAAGAGATGCAGATGTTTTTGTTGTTAACCTTGGTAATAGCTGGCAGAGCCATCAAGAAACAGAGCTAAGGTAAAGGGTCTTGGTTTTTCTTAATATCAGAGGCTTTTTAAGATCAGGCTTAAAGTGACATGAGGAAGCTGGTAGAGTGTAGGCATCCTTTGCTTGTCACTTGGAAGCTAGAATGTGAAAGGATGGAGAGCCTCCAGCTGTGATGACTGCCAGCCCTGTCATGAGAGAGGCAGATGAATTCGCTGGATCCAGGACAATCCAAGCTGTAGGTGGCTCACTCCAGTGGAGACTTTGGCCAAGGTCTAAGTGTGTGCATAGATGTGTGGATGTGAATGTGCAGGCAAGATGGAAAGCCACTGAACAGCTTTGGGAAGGAGAACTAAACAATGGTGATCCCATAAGTCTGGCTTTAAAGAGGTAACTCAGATATTCAGAGGTAAAGTGTATTTCTGGGCACCAGGCCAATTTTTAAAAACTCCGAATCTTTTGTAAGAATAATAAAATAACTGAATCAAATGGTGCTCCATTCACTGAACTCAAACTTAGATTTTGTAGTTGCCTAGTCATGTATTAACACCAAACCTAAAAGCACTTGTTTTTTATATTTCTTAAATAACTTCAGCATTCTTCACCTTCACAACACGGGTAATTCTCCAAAGGGTCTCTTTGTAAGTAACTGCTTAGTATTTTGGGGTGCTCTAATAGTCATTAGTGTGACACATTTCTAGAATGAGTGTTTATGTATTCCTCTAGGACTTGCAAGAACACGAAAGTTTTATGTGCACCTTTGCCATAAAGAACTTTAGAAAATATCTGTTTCCAGATGTCATGAGACTGAATATTTACAACGGAGACATGAAAGAATCTTTAAAAGCATCATAATTAGATCTCAGTGGAGAATATATTGTTAGAAACTTTGTGCCAAAAAAAAAAAATAACACCTGAATTTATTATGAACCAAGTTGATTGTTCTTTGCTTTCCATTCTCATGCTCATATCCTAGGGCATGCTATGCTGTACACCCATTCAGATGGGCAAAGGCATTAGTTCCATTAGGTCCCGAGGAAGATCGTAAGTGTGCCCCAGTATGCTGAAAAAGCAATTCATATTCTTCAATGTGTTCCTGAACTGGCAAAATGTAGGGTCTATGTTTCCTCAGTCTTGTTTATTAACTTCTCTTCTGCTCAGCTTCTGAGTACTGAGGTATCCCAGAATTTTGTCCTCGGGTGGTTTCTCTCTATCTATCTATCTGCTATCAGTAGGTGACCTCACTAAGTTTCAAGACTTTAACTATTATACGCAGGCTGTGACTCCCTGTATCCCTGACCATGAACCCGCTCTAGAGTTCTGGAATTCATTCCAGTGCCCATTTGACAGCTTTACAGGCATGTCTCATGAGCACCACCACCTTCACATGGCCATAATGACACTGTTTACTTCCCTGTACCTCCAGCTTGCTTTTATCCCAGTATCTTCCCTTTGTAAAAGGCCCTGCTCGCTGTAGCTGATTCTTTCCTTTACCTTTTCACCCCCGTTAAGCCGTCAGCATTTACCAGTTCCTCATTTTTAAAAGACAACTGAGTTGTTCTCTTCAGTGTTCCTGAAAAGACAACTGCTTATGTCATAGAAATCCCCAAACTTTAGCCCTTCTATACATTCAGTGGGGGTTTGTACAGGAACCATGCAGTGTGCCGGATACTGCCCAGTCCTTGGGATATGAGGTTCCTTGAGTAACTTTATTCTTTAATCTGTTTCACCTTTAACCTAATAACCTTATTTTCCACTCCAATTTCTTTACTATACGTGGTGACGACTCTAAATACAAGATACACATCTTTTAAAGATTAATTTTATTTATTTGAGAAAGGAGATACAGACAGACAGAGAGATGGAGATCTTCCATCCACTGCTTCACTCCCCAAAAGGCTATAGCAGCTGGGGCTGGGCCAGATGAAATGGAACTTCATCTGGGTCTTCCCCTTATGTAGTAGGGGCTCAAGTACTTGGGTCATCTTCTACTGCTTCCCCAGGCACATTAGCAGAGAGCTGGATCAGAAGTGGAGCAACCATGGCTCAGATCAGTGCTCAAATGGGATGCCAGCATTGCAAGTAGCACTTAACCTTGTGTGCTATCATGCCAGCCACAGGATGTACATTTTTAAATTCAATCAATTTTTAATCTTTTTAGCCTTATATAGCACTGCTATACCTATAAAATATTTGAATTCTGGAATACCTTTACAATTTAAATATTATTTGTTAGAGAGACAGGGAGATTCAGAGATCGAGCAGCTTCTATTTGCTGGTCTACCCTCCAGATGCACACAATGGCTGGGAGAAGAGGCCAAAGCTGAGAGCTAGGCGTTCAGTACAGATCTCCCCTGGGGATGTCAAGTACCCAACTACTGAGCCACCGCTGCTGCTTCCTAGGGTCTGCATTGGCTGGAAAGTGGAGTCAGGATCAGGAACTGGAAGTGGAGCCCAATTTCTACAATGTGGGACATGGGCCACACCCACCCTAGATATTTTTATTCAAATGTTGAGGTAAAACTTGATTTTATAGATAGTGTAAAAAATCATTTGCATGTTAATTAGGAGTAATTGTGGCATTGTCAGCATAGAAATGCCCTCCTGTGTTTCTAAGAGTCTCCCTGACACTATCTCCTTTGAGCTTGGAAGGACAGTTAAGGGCCAATGTCAACAGGTGACTTGGGCAGGGCCAAACTGTGTTCAGGCTTTGCAGGGACTCTAACAAAATTCTGCTTTCTTACACTGATATTTCTTAAAATAGTTAGGCCTTGCTGTTGTCTTTGAACAGGGCATATCTCAAAATTCAGAATACAGGATACACATTATTGACCCCCACTTTCATCTGGAAAGGCACCTAATTCTGTAGCATGGCCGTCTCGTCACTCGTGTAAGGAAAGAAAGCACTCATGCAGATAAGATCCTCAAGAACCCTGGGTTTTGCTTCAGCCGTCCCCTCCCCATTGGCTTTGCGTTTGCTGTGTGGTTCTTTTTTTCTCTTCTCTTCTCTTCTTTTTTTTTTTAATTTTTGACAGGCAGAGTGGACAGTGAGAGAGAGACAGAGAGAAAGGTCTTCCTTTTGCCGTTGGTTCACCCTCCAATGGCCGCCGCAGTAGGCGCGTGGCGACCGGCACACTGCGCTGATCCGATGGCAGGAGCCAGGTGCTTCTCCTGGTCTCCCATGGGGTGCAGGGCCCAAGGACTTGGGCCATCCTCCGCTGCATTCCCTGGCCACAGCAGAGAGCTGGCCTGGAAGAGGGGCAACCGGGACAGGACCGGTGCCCCGACCGGGACTAGAACCCAGTGTGCCAGCGCCGCAAGGCGGAGGATTAGCCTAGTGAGCCGCGGCGCCGGCCTCTCTTCTCTTCTTTTTACCTTCTTTCCTTCATATTCTTCTCCTTCTTCTTATCTGCCTCTAATATGTTTTTTTTTTTTAATTTTTTAAATTTTTGGCAGGCAGAGTGCATAGAGAGAGAGAGAGACAGAGAGAAAGGTCTTCCTTTTCCTTTGGTTCACCCTCCATTGGCCGCCACGGCAGGCGCGCTGCGGCTGGCACACCGCGCTGATCCGTAGGCAGGAGCCAGGTGCTTCTCCTGGTCTCCCATGGGGTGCAGGGCCCAAGCACTTGGGCCATCCTCTACTGCACTCCTAGCCATAGCAGAGAGCTGGCCTGGAAGAGGGGCAACCGGGACAGAATCCGGCGCCCCAACTGGGACTAGAACTCCGTGTGCCAGCGCCGCTAGGCGGAGGATTAACCTGTTGAGCCACGGCGCCGGCCCTCTAATATGTTTAAAGTCACACTATTCAGTTGTGGTGGCCTGAAGTTGGGGCTTGGTTATGCCCTGGGTTTGTGCCAAGAGCAAACAATTACAGACCTACCAGGCTCCCCAACCTGTATTCGTTTATTTCCTTAGAGATGTGGACTAGAGGACTCTTGCCAAATTTAAGATCCATTAAATAGCTGAATCATCACTGTGTGTGTGTGTGAGTGTGTGTGTCCAGGAATCAGCTGACAATGAGATTTCAGCCACTGATGACCAAGCACACTGGAGTCAAGACTGTTCTACCCAAGTGACCTTTCACATGTATTTGTGTGTGGCCTTGATAGAAGCCACAAAACAAAGAGGGAAATACCAGCAACTGTGCTGTGCTTTGACTAAGTGGAAAACTGTGCCCTGGGTTTTTAAAAACAAACTCTTTTCTTATGGCAGTTCCATTTGACCTTTCATAAAGAATGGTTGCTGGCTATTTTAGTAGCCTGGATTAACAGCTTCAAACAGATCCTTTTAAGGAGGTCAAATAAGAAAAGACCAGAGCCAAGTATTTTTTTCTCTCTTGCCCAAACACTGAATCATCTCTGTCCTGAAATGGTTACAAAATCCTAAGGGAATGACATCACCACCCACTCTGCTTAGGAAGAAAAAAAACTGTTTTGCTTAGGAAGTTACTGGGGGTAGGAAAAGAAATGATTTTTTTCTGCTGCATATAGGGCAAACATGATTCTCCCACTGCACAAAGATCAGCTTTGTTCTTAAGTTTAGACATTTTTAAATGTATGACAATGTTAAGCACTTAAATATTGTGCTTCTTTTTGTACCTTTTCAGACAAAAACATGAGTCAAGTTTTATTTCCTTTTTCTCCTTTCTTCTCTTTCCTTCCTGCCTCCCTCTTTCTCTTACTCATTCTTTAATTTTTTATTTCTGTATGAAAAAAAATCAATCCCGGGTGAAAGGAGAAAAGAGGTTTAAATCCCTTCTTTTCTGAGTTTATCATGCAGAATCTGCCTTTACTGTGCTGAATGTTTTCCCCAAACAGCTTCTGACTTCATTAGGTCATGTTTAATATTAATGCACTGCAATTGCTGTTGGCAAGAGGTGCTTCACTTCCCTATTCTTTTAAACAAAGAATATTGTGGGGGATTTTTTTTGCTAATGGAACAAAATGTTTGTTACTGTTTCATGATAATTGTTTTCTTTATCGCTTGCTATTAATTCTGTCCCTGCCTTCCTTTCCAGTCTATGAATAGCTAGGGTGTACTTTCAGGTGTTATAGTTTATAGTTTATTTCAGCTATTTCTTTTCTTTTCTGAATTTGCTGGGAATAATTCCACATTCCCTACAAAAATAGGTTTGAATTTGCTGAGTGATGTCATTGGTTCTTGTTTGTTCTGACACTAATATTTAATGGAGAATGTGATTAAGTGGATTTCTCATGTGAGGTAGAAAATTTGCCTTATACTAATTCCTGGGATAAAGTAGAGCCATAGTTTTTTCAATGCAGTAAAAGCAAATCAGGGGGCAGGCGTTTGGTTCAGTGGTTAAGATGCCACTTGGGATGCTTGCATACAATATTGGAGTGCCTGGTTCAAGTCCTAGCTC
Organism: Lepus europaeus; assembly: GCF_033115175.1. Classification (NCBI taxonomy): domain Eukaryota; kingdom Metazoa; phylum Chordata; class Mammalia; order Lagomorpha; family Leporidae; genus Lepus; species Lepus europaeus. The sequence goes on along the minus strand of NC_084838.1, from coordinate 83,986,272 downwards.
CTCCGCTTCCCACCCAGCATTACTGCTAATGCATACTCGGGAAACTGGCAGATGATAGCTCAGGGACTTGAGTCTCTGCCACCTGTGGGGTGACCTAAGCTGAGTTCCAGGCTCCTGGATTTGCCATGACCCAGTCCTAGCTGTTGCAGGTATTTGGGGGAGTGAACTCTGCCTCGTTCTGCCTCTCAGCCTTCCAAACTAATTGAAAATAAATAATTTAAAACAAATAGGAGCATAGTATGCTTCTTTCTTTTTGAATGATTTGAGAGAGAGAGAAATTGATTTGCCATTTGTTGGTTTACTTCCAAATGGCTACAACAGCCAGGCTGCACCAGGCCAAAGACAGAGCTAGGAACTTCATTTGGGTCTCCAAAGTGGATGGCAGGGGCCCAAGCACTTGGGTCATGTTCCTCTGCCTTCTCAGACATATTAGTAGGCAGGTGGATGAGAAACAGAGCATCCAGAAGTCAAACTAGCACTTTGACATGGGATGCTAGTGTCACAAGCCTGGCTTAACCCATTGTGCCACAACCCTGGCCTCCAGAGGTCACGTTTTTGAGTTAGTTTTCCTCCTTTCTAATTGTGAAGTCAAACCTAGTAGTCAGCCAACGTCAGAAGTCTCTTCATTCAGTTACTCTGTAGGACTCTGTTTAATGTATCTGTTAGATGAATTAATTTATTTTTTAAAGATTTATTTGACAGAGTGACAGGAAGGGAGGGGAGGAAAGAGGAAGAGAGAGAGAGAGAGAGAGAGAGAGAGAGAGAGATCTTCCATCTACTGGGTCATTCTTCAATTGGTCACAAAGGCTGGAACTGGTCCAAACTCAAGCCAAGAGCCAGGAACTCCATCATCCAGGTCTCTCATGTGTGTGGCAGGGGCCCAAGCACGTGGACCATTTTCTGCTGCTTTCCCAGATGCATTAGCAGAATTAGCAGGGAGCTAAATCTGAAGAGAGAAGCCAGGACTAGAACCAGCACTCCACTATGAGATGTTGATGTTGCAAATGGTGGCATAACCCGCTGTGCTGCACTACAATGCTGGCCCCTGTAAGATTAATTTCTGATCATTGTTTTCTATTTTATATATGTTTTAAAAAAGGACTAGATTCTTGATTGGACTGTAAGCCAGATAGTTGTGTGTGTGTGTGTGTGTGTGTGAAATATATTTGTGTTATCTGTTTTGATGTCATTCCAATTAAAAAATTTTTAAATTAGATTTTAATTATTTGTAATTATTTATAAAAATACAAGGATTTTGTGTTACTGATCTTAAATGCAGCAAATGTGCTAGATTTACTTACTATTCTTTGCTCATTTATACACTGAGGATTTTTTTTGAGTGAACAAGTGTATCATTTATGATTAATTTTTTTTGCTTTGATATGGAATAACTTTCTTTTACCTTTATGATTTCTTTTAGTGTAGGCCTTCTTGTGGCATGAACTTCTAGGGCTTTTTTTCCCTGAAAATGTATTTATTTTAACTTTATTGTCATTCAGTTTGGAATTCTAGATAGGCGGCTATATTACATCAGCATTTTGAAGACACAATCCTATTGTCTTCTGACTTTCATCATTTTAGATGAGAAGTCAGTCTCAATCTTATTATGGTTCCTTTCACAGCAACATCTTTTTCTGATTGATTTAATTTTTCTTTCTGTATAATATTTAGCTGCTTTATTAACATGTACCTATTGATGTTTTTCTTTGTTCTTTTGTCCTAACCTAGGTTTGTAGTTTTCCTTGAATGTTAACACTAATGTCTTCCATTAACTTTGAAAACCTAGTGTATCCATTTATTGCCTTTTAAAATATTTCATCAGCAGCATTCTCTGTGTCTTCTCGCCAAGGTAAACTGTCACTTATTAGGGGTCTTCAGAAGTTCATGGAAAATGCATATTATGAAAAATCTTTTTTTAAAAAACTTTATCTGTGCCAGAAGAAACTTACCTCTTAATTTTCCACAAACTTTTTGAAGTGTCTCCATATCTGTTAGACCTATTTTCACATCCTCTGTGTCTCTTATGTTCATCTCTGTTTTTTATCCCTTTTTCTCCCCATGTGCCAACAAAGATGTCAGAAATTCTCTAAAGAATAATGAGTTTTTCAGAATGAGTAAGGCATTTGCAAACCCCAGATGTATGTACTGCGATGGATAATAGGTTCTGAGGAGGGTATATCTGGGGATACTTTTTTAAAAACAAAAAGGAGAAGCCCATAAAAGCTGTTTTGAAACAAAAAAATCACCAGTCATGGAAGCTCATTGTAGGAGCTGGTGTTTGCTGATTGGCGGTACTGGTTGTTACTAGTAACATCCCAGCAACCAGCTGTTACTAGGGAGATGCTTTCATAGAAACAAGCATGGCTGCAAAGTTGTGATTCAGCAAGGCAACTTGCAAGGCTGCAGTTAGGACTGGTAGAGATTCTTATGACAGCTTTTATTATCAGACAGATTGCATGTTGGGTCTGTCCTGTTGTGACCTCCTGCCTACATTTTGCCAGGATCTGCTCCTTTTTGGTACTGACAGCTTTCACACATGCTGCAGTATGCCTGTTTTCTTCTGACATATTTGCCAGTTTAGTAATCTTTTCCCCAGTGTGCCTAATCTGCTGCAAACACACTTTTGAGTTCTTAAGTTCAGCATGGAAATTTTTTGTGTCACTCTTTTATTTATAGATTCTCTTTCTCTACTGACACGTTCCAGCTCATTTTTGAATTCTCCTTGGTTCTGTTTCCACTATTTTCCTCATGAGATTTTTTTTCCTCTGGAGTTTCTAGTCATTTGCGCTTATTTCTTTTATGCTTGGTAATTTCTTACCAGGCTGAATGTTTGATATGAGAAATGTTGAGAGGATGGGGCCTGGGATGATGAAATTCTCTTGCTCCAGAGTGGATATTTGTTTGAACCTCAAAGGTGGTTAGAAGAGTGGCAGATATACTTGAGCTGGCTGCCGAGTTGATTCAAATCAGGATTCAAGTTTTCAGGAAGACTGGTCTATTTTTGCCTTCTTTTTTTACCTTCTTCCTCAGGCAGAGATCAGCAAACTTTTTCTGGATAGGATGGGAAAGTAAATATTTTGGGCTTGTGGTCCTACAGTGTCTGTTGCAGCTATATTACTCAACTCTGTCGTTATAATACAAAAGCTTCCATGAACCATGTGTAAATTAGTGTGGCTGCGTTCTAATAAAGCCTTATTTATAGAAACAAGCAGTCAACTAGATTTGGCTCTAGAACATAGTTTACCAATTCTTGCCCTATGGTGTGGTTCTTCGTGGGAGAAATTGAGATTTTAAAGAGAAATCAAAATGAAATGAAGAATTCAATAGAAAAAATAAAAAATGCTGTGGAAGGCCTTAACAACGGAATCAGTGAAGCAGCAGAAAGACTTAGAAGACAAAGCACAGGAAATTATACAGTCAGACCAAAAATAAGAAGGGGAAACGAGAAAAATAAAAAACACTGTTGGGAATCAATAGGCTACTATCAAACAACCCAACATAAGGGTTCTAGGAGTTCCTGAAGGCGTGGAAAGAGAGAATGGATTAGAAGGCCTTTTTGGTGAAGTAATAACAGAAAACATCCCTAATTTGGAGAAAGGAAGGGACATCTAAGTACAGGAAGCACATAAAACTCCAAATGATGTAACCAGAAAAGATCTTCACCATGACACATTGTAATCAAACTCACCACAGCAAAACATAAAGAAAAGATTCTAAAATGTGCACTAGAGAAACACCAGATTACTTTCAGAGGATCTCCAATTAGACTCCAGTGGACTTTTCATCAGAAACTCTACAGGCTAGGAGAGAATGGTGAGATATATTCCAAGTCTTAAGAGAAAAAAAAAACTGTCAGCCCCCAGTACTATACCCTGCAAAGGTCTCATTTATGAATAAAGGTGAAATAAAGACCTTCAATAACAAAGATAAATTCAAAGAATTTGTCACCACCTGACAGCCCTACAAAAGATGCTTAAGGATGGCTGCATACAGAAACAGAAACATAGTCATCATATGAAAGAAGGTAAAGAAGAAAATCTCTCAGTAAAAGTTCAAAGGAAATTCAAAGTAAAAAATAGGAATATTTTTGGAAAAATGACAGGGCAATGTCATTACTTTTCAGTAGCCACCTTGAAAGTAAATGGTGTCAACTCTCCAGTTAAAAGACATAGACTGGCTGAATGGATTAAAAAACAAAACCCAGGGGCCGGTGCTGTGGAGTAGTGGGCTAAAGCCGTGGCCTGCAATGCTGTCATCCCATATGGACGCTGGCTGGTGTCCCAGCTGCTACACTTCCAATCCAGTTCTCTGCTAGGACCTGGGAAAGCAGTAGAGGATGGCCCAAGTCCTTGGGCCCCTGCACCCACATGGGAGACCTGGAAGAAGCTCCTGGCTCCTGGCTTTCGATCAGCTCAGCTCTGGCCATTGTGGTCATTTGGGGAGTGAACCAGTGGATGGAAGACTATCTCTCTCTCTCTCTCTCTCTCTCTCTCTCTCTCTGGCTCTACCTTGCTCTGTAACTCTGTCTTTCAAATAAATAAAATAAATCTTAAAAAAAAAAACCATCTACTTGCTACCTACAAGAAACATATTTTACTAACAAAGATGCACACAGACTACCCTTTCATGATGAAAACTCTAAGCAAATTGGGTATAGAAGGAACATTCCTCAACACAATCAAGGCAATTTATCACAAACCCACGGCAAGCATCATATTGAAGGGGAAACAGTTGGAAGCAGTCCCACTGAGATCCGGTACAAGACAAGGATGCCCACTCTCACCATTGCTATTCAATATAGTCCTGGATGTTTTAGCCAGAGCCATTAGGCAAAAAAAAGAAATCAAAGAGATACAAATTGGAAAGCAGAAAGTTAAACTATCCCTATCCACAGATGACATGATTCTATAAATAGGGGATCCAAAAGACTCCACTAAGAGACTGTTGGAATTCATGGAAGAATTTGGTAAAGTATCAGGCTATAAAGTCAATACACAAAAATCAACAGCCTTTATAGTCACAGACAATGCCAAGGCTGAGATTGAGCTTCTAAGATCAATCCCATTCACAATAGCTGCAAGAAAAATCAAATATCTTGAAATAAATTTAACCAAGGAGGTCAAAGATCTTTACAATGAGAATTATAAAAATTAAAGAAATAGAAGATACAAAAAAATGGAAAAATCTTCCATCTTCATGCATTCAAAGAATCAATGTATGGGTCCTGAGCCATGCTGTGCCGTGGCTCACTTGGTTAATCCTCTGCCTGTGGCGCCGGCATCCCATATGGGCACCGGATTCTAGTCCCGGTTACTCCTCTTCCAGTCCAGCTCTCTGCTGTGGCTGGGGGTGCGGGGCAGTGGAAGATGTCTCAAGCATCTGGGCTCCTGCACCCACATGGGAGACCAGGAAGAACCACCTGGCTCCTGGCTTCGGATCGGCACAGCGCCAGCCGTGGTGGCCATTTTGGGAGTGAACCAACGGAAGGAAGACCTTTCTCTCTGTCTCTCTCTCTCACTGTCTATAACTCTACCTGTCAAATAAAAAAAAAAAAAAGAATATCATCAAAATGTCCATTTTTCTGAAAGCAATTTACAGATTCAATGCAATTCCAATCAAAATACCAAAGATATTCTTCTCATATCCAAAAAAAGGCTTCCATAGCCTCGGCAACTCATGACAAGAACCTAGGGTGATTACTGACACCATAAACAAGAGTGTCAATTGTTAAGTCAACAACAGGAGTCATTGTGCACTTACTCCCCATGTAGGATCTCTGTCCTTAATGTGTTGTACTATGTGAATTAACGGCATAACTAGTACTCAAACAGTACTCTATACTTTGTGTTTCTGTGTGAGTGCAAACTGTTGAAATCTTTACTTAGTATATACTAAATTGATCTTCTGTATATAAAGATAATTGGAAATGAATCTCGATGTGAATGGAATGGGAGAGGGAGTGGGAGATGGGAGGGTTTTGGGAGGGAGGGAAGTTATAGGGGGGAAAAAGCCACTGTAGTCCAAAAGCTGTACTTTGGAAATTTATATTTATTAAATAAAAGTTAAAAAAAAAAGAGGAAACCCAAATAGCCAACAAATACATGAAAAAATGATTGGGATCACTAGCTGTCAGGGAAATACAAACCAAACCACAATGAGGTTTCACTTCTCCTGGGTTAGAATGGCTTACATACAGAAATCAACCAGCAACAGATGCTAGTGAGGGTGTGGGGGAAAAGGTACCCAAATCCACCGTAGGTGGAAATGTAAACTGGTAAAACCACTGTGTAAAACAGTACCTCAAAAATCTGAATATAGACCTACTGTATGACCCAGCCATCCCACTCTTGCGTATTTACCCAAGGGAATTTGAAGTCAGTAAACAAGAATTATTGGCACCTCCATGTTTATTGCAGCTCAGTTCACAATAGCTAAGACATGAAATCAACCTAAATGTCCATCAACCAAAAACTGTACAAAGTAAGTATGGGATATGTACACTATGGAATACATAATGGAATACAGTGGAACATAGTGGAATACAGTGGTTTAAAAAAAAATGAAATCCGATCATTTGCAACAAAATGGATGAATCTGGAAAACATCATACTTAGTGAAATAAGCCAATCCCAAAGGGACCAATACCATTTGTTCTCCCTGATCTGTGAGAACTAATAGAGCATCTGAAAAACGAAATTTGTAGAAGTGAAATTGACACTTCGAGAAGGGATGGCTTGAGCTCCTCTTGTCTTGACTGTCAAAGAACAGTTTAATTTTTTTTAGTTTTTTCAGTTTTTTTCTTCGTACTATTTGTTGAACTCTTTACTTACCATAGAGTTAATCATAAAGTGCATAAAGTCAATTGAAGATGGATCTCAGTAAAAAAAAAAAAAAATAAGAGTGGGAATAAGAGAGGGAGGAGGAAGTTTGTAACTGTAAAGTTATATAGTTCTGCATACATTCCTATGGACTTACTTCTAAGGGTACAGCTTAAAAACTTGTCATGAGACTCCAAATCCCATTAAGCTTGGTGATTAAAATGCCATCTCAATTGTTAAAGTGATCATATTAGGTGTTAAAGTGAACATATAAATAGGATTAAGTGTTAAAGTAATCATATAAATAGGATCAAGTGTCTGATAATAATAATAATAGATAGAATTAAAAAGGAGAGAATATTCCAACATGGGAAGTACTCCATGCAGCAGACTCCTAGAGTGACAATCACTTTAAGTAACATTGTGACATCCCTTAAGTCTTCCTTGTCTGGCTGAAACGCCTGTGAGAGCATTTCAGGCATGGAAAGCCAAGATACTATGGCAAAAAAGTTCTACATGAAGGATCTCTGAGTGAAACACCAGTGAAAAGAATTTGCCATCAAAGAAAGATGTACTTTTCTCTGAAGGGAGGAGAGAAGTTCCACTTTGCTTATGGCCTTGTCTAAATACTGACAGTTTCTGGACTATAAAGGCTTCCATAGCCTAGGCAACTCATGTCAAGAGCCTCAAGTGGTCGCTGACATCAAACAAAAGAGTGTTAATTGTTAAAGTGACAACTGGAGTCACTGTGCACTAGCTCCCCATGCTGGACCTCTGTCTTCAATGAGTTGTATGATGAGAGTTAACTAAAGCTAGTTCTCAGTTTGCATGTGAGTGTGTGTGTGTGCAAATTGTTGAACTCTTTACTTAGTATAGAGTTGATCTTCTGTGTACAAAGTTAATTGAAAATGAATCTTAATAAAGAATGGGACTGGGAAGGGGAGAGGGAGGAGGAGGGGTGGGAGTGTGGGTGGGAGGGCAGGTATGGTGGGAAGAAGAACTATATTCCTGAAGTTGTACTTACGAAATCTGTATTCCTTAAAAGATAAATATAATAATAAAAATAAATAAGTTTGAGCATGTTGCTTTTCCCACTTAAAACTTTTTGAAGACTCAACATTTCCCTTAGAATATGAAATATTAACTTTAAGGCAATTTATAAAGCCCTTCATGAGCCTGTCTTCTATGTCTCCAACCTAATTTTTTTGCATCCCCCCAAAAAAACACTGTACTATAGATCTCTAATTAATTGCCTTCCATTCCTTGAACTGGTCATATTCTCCCTCACCTCAGTGCCTTTACACATGGCTTATCTAAGCCATGATTTCACTGATAACTTGCCTTTGCTCTAAGTCCTTAGCTGTCCTTCAAGTCTCACATTGTGTTATTTTTATCTAGGAAGACTTCTCTGGCCCATAAATTCTGGCCTACATCCAGATTGTTGTACACTTCACCAGTGATTTTCTTTTGCCCCCTTGTATTGAAAGTTTGTGTAATAACTTATCTGTAACTCCTTCAAGGGGCAAAGTTGTCTCTAGTTCGATATTGAATCATTAACATCTAGTACAGTGCCTGGGCCACAACAGAAACTTAGTAATAGTTTGCTGAAGAAATGAATGGGAGAAATTCTTTATGCATAGATTAGTGATATTTAATTTTCATTGTGACATTCCCTTCATTTGATTATTGGTATAACCTTGTAGGCCAGGAAAGCAATATTATTTCTGTTTTTAAAATGGGCCCATGGCAGTAGTTATCAAAACAGCATGGTACTGGTACAGAAACAGATGGATAGACCAATGGAACAGGATAGAACCACCAGAAATCAATCCAAACACCTACAGCCAACTCATATTTGATCAAGGATCCAAAACCAATCCCTGGAGTAAGGACAGTCTATTCAATAAATGGTGCTGGGAAAACTGGATTTCCACGTGCAGAATCATGAAGCAAGATTCCTACCTTTCACCTTACACAAAAATTCACTCAACATGGATTAAAGACTTAAATCTATGACCCAACACCATCAAACTATTAGAGAGCATTGGAGAAACCCTGCAAGATATAGGTACTGGCAAAGACTTCTTGGAAAATACCCCAGGAGCACAGGCAGTCAAAGCCAAAATTAACTATTGGGATTGCATCAAATTGAGAAGTTTCTGTACTTCAAAAGAAACAGTCAGGAAAGTGAATAGGAAACTGACAGAATGGGAAAAAATATTTGCAAACTATGCAACAGATAAAGGGTTGATAACCAGAATCTACAAAGAAATCAAGAAACTCCACAACATCAAAACAAACAACCCATTTAAGAGATGGGCCAAAGACCTCAATAGACATCTTTCCAAAGAGGAAATCCAAATGGCCAACAGACACATGAAAAAATGTTCAAGATCACTAGCAATCAGGGAAATACAAATCAAAACGACAATGAGGTTTCACCTCACCCTGGTTAGAATGGCTCACATTCAGAAATCTACCAACAATAGATGCTGGAGAGGATGTGGGGAAAAAGGGACACTAACCCACTGTTGGTGGGAATGCAAACTGGTTAAGCTACCATGGAAGACAGTCTGGAGATTCCTCAGAGACCTGAATATAACCTTACCATTCAACCCAGCCATCCCACTCCTTGGAATTTACCCAAAGGAAATTAAATTGGCAAACAAAAAAAGCCATCTGCACCTTAATGTTTATTGCAGCTCAATTCACAATAGCTAAGACCTGGAACCAACCCAAATGCCCATCAACAGTAAACTGGATAAAGAAATTATGGGACATGTACTCTATAGAATACTATACAGCAGTCAAAAACAATGAAATCCGGACATTTGCAACAAGATGGAGGAATCTGGAAAACATCATGCTGAGTGAATTAAGCCAGTCCCAAAGAGACAAATATCATTTGTTTTCCCTGTTCGGCTACAACTAACTGAGCACCAAAGTTGAAGTGAAATGGACACTATGAGAAACAGTAACTTGATCAGCTCTTGTGCTGACAATTGTTGTACAATGTAATACTTTATCCATTTTAGTATTTTTTTTGTTCTAGTACTAGTGGTTGAACTCTGTAATTAACACACAATTATTATTAGGTGTTTAAATTTTAACTGAAAAGTGATCCCTGTTAAATATAAGAGTGAAAAAAAGAGAGGGAGGAGATGTACAATTGGGGACATGCTCAATCAGACTTGCCCCAAATGGTGGAGTTAGAAATGTGCCAGGGGATTCCAATACAATCCCATCAAGGTGGCATGTACCAATGCCATCTCACTAGTCCATGTGATCAATTTCAGTTTACAATTGATCACGTTAATAGGTCTAAGAGTCAAAGGGATCACACAAACAAGACTAGTGTCTGCTAATACTAACTAATAGAATCAAAAAGGGAGAGAATGATCCAACATGGGAAGCAGGATACACAGCAGACTCATAGAATGGCAGATGTCCTAAATAGCACTCTGGCCTCAGAATCAGCCCTTAAGGCATTCGGATCTGGCTGAAGAGCCCATGAGAGTATTTTAGGCATGGAAGGCCAAGACACTCTGGAAAAAAAAAAAAAAGAAGAAGACCTAGATGAAAGATCTCTGTTAGTGAGATCCCAGTGGAAAGAACGGGGCCATCAAAGAAGGAGGTACCTTTCTCTGAAGGGAGGAGAGAACTTCCACTTTGACTATGACCCTCTCGGAATAAGATCGAAGTCGGCGAACCCTAAAGGCTTCCATAGCCTTGGCAACTCATGACTAGAGCCTAGGGAGATTACTGACGCCATAAACAAGAGTGTCAAATTGTTAAATCAACAACAGGAGTCACTGTGTACTTACGTCTCATGTGGGATCTGTCCTTAATGTGTTGTCCAATGTGAAGTAGTGCTATAACTAGTACTGAAACAGTATTTTTACACTTTGTGTTTCTGTGTGGGTGCAAACTGATGAAATCTTTACTTAGTATATACTGAATCGATCTTCTGTATATAAATATAATTGAAAATGAAAAAAAAACTTGGCATTAAATTGGAAATTGCATAGAAAATTAATCAATTTTTAAAATATATCATGTAGGATCTCTGCCATTAATGTGCTGTACACTGTGATTTAATGCTATAACTAGTACTCCAACAGTATTTTCACTTTGTGTTGCTATGTGAGGGCAAACTGTTGAAATCTTTACTTAATATATACTAAACTGATTTTCTGTATACAAAGAGAATTGAAAATGAATCTTGATGTGAACGGAAGGGGAGAGGGAGCGGGAAAGGGGAGGATTGCGGGTGGGAGGGAAGTTATGGGGGGGGGGAGCCATTGTAATCCATAAGCTGTACTTTGGAAATTTATATTCATTAAATAAAAGCTTTAAAAAAAAATGGGCCCATGGGAGTAAAGAGGCCAGATGACTTGCTTGGAATTTTGCAGCATTTTAATGGCAAATGTAGACCAAATTTCCGAGTTCCGTTGGTTTCAGAACAGGTGTATGAATTAAACATCGTAGTTTTCCCTCACTTGATAATTTGTCTTCTATTTTCCCTTTTACCTTCTCCCCTCTTTCTTTACTTATCTTCTATTTCCCTCCCCCCCATGACTAACACTAAGGCCACACTTGTATCTAGAGAGATGGCAGTGCCTTGAAGAATCAATAGCTCTGGGGATTTTTAGAGTCTTTAGTAATTTTGCTTAATAAAGTTATTAAGCAAAACTTCTCTTTTCCTGTAACTCTATGTTAGCATGATCTTGGGAGGTAGGTGAGGGGTTCAGAATTTTTTTCCCTTTCCAGCCAAGGTTATCCATAGAAATTCAAGGAGTTTGTGAGAGGTCATTCATATTGGCATATTATTTTATAATTTAAGCTTGCAGTTTAGGCCTAGCTCATGAATCTTTATAATTTTATAATTTAATCAGAAGTGGACTTCAGATGAACCATGATGTCATACTTCTTTGCTGCTGAAAGTGGGACTTTGCTATCATTTGCTTGTGAAAAGGAGGAAGTTTGTGTGTAAAATCAACAGAGAACAATGTTTTCTATGGCCTTAAAGGGAATGTGGACTAGATTGTAAAATAATTTACCACTAACTTCCACTTGAAGTCATTTAAAACCAACATATATAATTTTTTATTTTAATGTGAGATAAGGGAAAAATTCTGTATTTTGTTCCTTTACCCATAAACTCTGTGCTATAGTATATGATAAGGTCAGTTAAGCTGCAGAGATAAATACTTGAAGAACAATGAGGCTGGGAAGATGGTATCTGAAAGGTGTTCTAAAAGTTGTCTCTTGTGTGTTACACTGTGGATTCTATTGGTCCAGGCCAGAACTAAGGATGGAAAGCTTAGATCAAGAGGCCATAAAACCGATTTGCCTGGCCCCATCCTGGCTCAACTGCAAGGTTTAAGGGCATTTTTCTTTCTGACTTTCAGGTAGCATCCTTTTCAAGTGGATGACCATGGAACCAGAGAAGATCTCGGAAAAGCAGGAAGAAATTCTCTCTATCTTGGAAGAAAAGTTTCCTAACTTGCCTCCAAGAGAGGACATTATCAACATTCTGCAGGAGACCCAGTTTGGTGCTCAGGGTGAGTGACTCTAATCCCAGCTCTGGCTTTTACAGAGAGCGTTGTCAGACCCCGGAAGGTGAAGTTGGGTGTGCTTTGGGTTTCTTCTTTATTGCTCCTGGTGTTGGCTCACCTGGAAACAGGCAACCTGTACTGGAGCCTCTCTCCAGAGGCCTTCGTGACTGGATGTGTGCTTAATTTATGCATTTAATGCACAGCCCAGATGCATCTTTACCTGCAATCCCTGTGCTGACAGAATCCTATTTTGTGCATGTGGCAGGAACAATGCCAGGCACAATGGGAATTTCATAGATCAAGTAATTTTTGAAAGAAAGGTGAGAGGAAATTCTTAAGATGATAAAACTGTTCTCTAAGCTTTCTGAGGACAATGAATTTTCTGACTCAACTGTTTTATAATAATTAACAGTTATAATTCACTGAATGTCTACTCTATGTAAGATTCTGAGGCACAACTTATTTGTAAAGATGATTTTACTCGGTCCTCAGGTGTGAGTCAGGTGCCCTGATAGCCTCATTTTGCAGATGTGAACGGAAGGGCTTCATTCTTTCCCAATCTCAAACACTGACATCTGTCAAGTGACCAGATGATTTATCTTTAAGGTGCAAACAGCATTTTACATAACTTTAATAAGGAACAGAGCCTGAGGCAAAGTGGTCTTATTTTGGAGTTGATCACAGGCCATACTGCTAGGGGAATGGAGTGCTTTATCAAGCAGTTGGGCTCAGTGGGAGACCAGAGGTTAATCTAAGTAAGTAACCCTGGGAAAAGTCGGGGTTACATCACCTGAAGGATGTGGTGATATTCAAGGAGTGCTTACCCAGGCTCCAACACCTGATGGTTAAGTTTTCAGGAATATTGTGGGTTGGTTGATGTTGAGTTGGTAGCTTAAGATTAGAAGTGGTAAAGATGCTCCCATCACAGAGACTGACAGACTCTGCCAATCCAGTTTCCTTGCTGGTTGTTAATCACTCGCTAGGAGACTGCTGGCATGGTGAGGGCTCTAATTCCCCAGCATAGGTTCTGGTGGCCAAAGCCAGGTCGCGGGAGAAGAGATGCAGGTGCTGGCAGTTGAGCTTTAAGCTGGGTGCTCTGAGATGTGAAGATCACTGACAGCATCCACTGTACCTTGTTGCCTGTGAACAAGTGTTGATGTACCCTATTACATAGCCGCATGCTGCTGTGCATTCTGTCATTCATCTTCAAAACTTTACGTATCCTAATACATTCTATAAGTCATTTTACACTGACTTTTCAATCTCCAAGTCCAAGAAAAATATTTAGTTCCTATCTGTTTTCCCAAGCCACTGCAAATGACAGATTGTTCTGGGTTGGTAGAAGCGGTCAACCTTGATGTCTTCACATGCATCTGGGAAGGATCCATGTGCTTCTAATAGGCTTTATTTAGATCTTCTTCCTAAGAGAGTGGGCCTAATCGGATCTAATAATGAAGTGTGATAATTAAATGTGAAGACGTACACATTTCCTGTTTTGCTACAGCAGAGTTCAGTGAAACACAGGGGTCAACTGAACCACAACTATGGAGTTCTGATAATTTCACCACTCTGGATTATTACTCCCATCGATTAAGGACTTCAATTGCTCCTATTGCCAGAGCCTATTACAAGTGTGGCTGACTTAATTATAAGAGTTTTATAGTCACATTTGTAATGTACATTTTGAATGAAATTATGCCAAGTGTGCCCTGAAAGCAAAATTTGAATTAGTTGGTTATCATCTGATTATTTTGTGTGATGGTGCTTGGTTTTCTTCATTTGCTCACCTCCACCCATTCCTTTCCTGCTCTTGTCTGCTCTAGACCTACAGAGGCTGGGCCTTGAGTATTTAATCTTCTGGGATCCCTTATTCCTGGCTTCTGGTTGGATTTGGTCAAGGGAACAGTTAGTGGCACCTAGGGGAGGAGGAAGGAGTATAAGGTTATGATATTTCTTCTCTGCTCCCTTCTCGCTGCACCTCTCCCTGACCTCCACTCCAGTCCCAGATTTCTTTCCTGCTCCTGTCCCTTGTGAGTCTCTGGATGCCTTAGCATCTTTCACTCACGTTCTCAGTCCTTCCCACATGTCTGTAAGTGTCCTGTCCCTAAAGAACTTTCTTTTGCATCATGAAGGGTGACTTTTCTATCTTGCTGGAATCCTAACCAATGTAGACATTGTCACTAATATGATTATGGCCTCAGTGCACGCGTTTCCTATGGATAAATGTGATATTAGAGGGGAAAATACTGTTATTAGGTAATCCTTTGGTGTTACAGAAAAAAGTATAACAGGGTCTGTCTATCATCCACAGGTTTAAGTATTGAACAGACAATCTTGAAAGACCTAAAGGAACTGTCAGATGGAGAAATAAAAGTGGCCATCAGTACAGTGGACATGACCCTCGAGGTAAGGTTGATAATGCTTTTTCAGCATTGATAGATTTCACATAATTGCAGTCTGAACAACTGGAATACAACTCTGTCCACTGCATAAGTCAATGGTATTTGTTTTTCTTGGAATGCTTCTTTATGATCGATTCAACTTGCAGTGTAGCTTATTATTTTGGGTGAAAAAACTGTTTAGTCAATGAAAAAATGCCAAACCTGTATTCTCAAGTAAGTGCTCTTTCATTAGTCTTTGTAAAACAAAATCTAAAACACAAATATCTACATGTGAATAATTTAACTTGTTTAGTAGTAGTTAAAATATCCATGATTGGATTCATTCCCCTATTCTATTCTGAGATCAGAGTTTAGAGAACTTCCTATGAAATACATTGTCCTTTGGCCATTTTAAGCTATTTGGATGCATGTCACTTTGGTAGTGAATTATGGCAATTCAAGAATTAATAAGGATCCTCCTCCCAGTCTGTTAAATGAACAACTTGGAGTGACTGCTCCTCTTGCCTTTGTGTATTTCCTTGGCAAATTATCTTTTGTCTACTTTGGGGGTTTTCAATGACTTGTATGTTAATCTTAATTAGCCTAACTAATGGGGACTATATTTTACAGAGGCACATTTATGCTTTTGAAGAATTCTGTGTGTTTCTTTATTGCTTTATTGCCTCAATCAAATAATCTACCTTTGTGGCAACTAGATCTCAAGTCACATTTAGGGAGACAAAAGATTTTGTATAAGAATTTGCCTCTTGGATTTTAGAAGTGTTATGTTGCTTTTTTTTTCTTGTAATGATGGTGACTTTATAAGATGTATTTTTCTGTGGAATAGCAGGCATGTATATCTGGTGTCCACCACTCAGAAGGCCCAAGAGCTGGGCAGGTGTTCTTTTCTGAGATCTCCTTAACAAACTTATTCCCAGCTGATCAACATCACACTTCAGCTCTTGGATAAAAATCAGTATCAGGAGGCAGACTGTTGTCATGTTATATAAGGCCTCATGGCTTATAGAATATGTTTTCAGTGAATGTAGTTGGTAGATTAACTCAGCTGTTTCTGTGGACTTTTAGATTGATAAATGCTTCATGAAATTAGTAGTTGATATGAATCAATACAAAAACATGCAATTTGGGATGTAGTAACTAGCTAATCACCTTCAATTAGAAATCTGCTTTTTATCTAGAAACTCAAGGAGAGCATGGATCTTGCAAGGGTCAGTAGCTCTGAAAATCATTTCTACTAGTTCAAGCCTTAGGGTTTTCTTTCCTTCCACCCCTCCCCTTCTCTCCCTTCATTTAATGGCATCTTATTAGGTTTTAAATGCCTTGTTTGGAATTCCTTTCTAAATTAACATAGAACATCTTATAATTGCTTAGGGAACTGATTGTAGTTAGCAAATTATTTTAAGGTTATTAATATTATAGACTTACTATAGCTTTAATATACTTCCAATTTATGTTATAGGGGATGTACAAATGGCTTTGACAGATATGGGAAACTATATATGAAGCAGAATAAATAATAAAATGATCATTTTAAACTTGACAGTAATTTGCATAGAGGTCCAGTAATTAATCAGGTGGTTAAGTACATCTCTGGATGCGCTGTATGGTCTTCTGGGAGGAGGGGAGAAGGACTTGTGTGTTTACAGAGAAGAGTACATGATTTAACTCTAATCAGCAAAGTAAGAGCTTTTCACTTTTGCATAATAAGGGTATTAAAAGTAACTGAGTAATAGGAAAGAACACTTTAGTAACATTTGATATCTTCTTTGAAAGATAAAATGCACTGTATTTACTCAATCTGCCAGTTGGAAGAAACCTTGCGTTAAGAGCACAGTCTAGTTTTCTCTGTAGATCATGCGATGGTATGATTACAATCTCTACTCATACTTGATTATAGTTCAGCATTCCTTTTTCATTCTCATTCGCTTCACTTTTAAAAATAAGAGGAGAAGTTTGTAGAAAAGGAAGTAAAAGATCAGTTTCTTTGGCGCAAATATTTTTGAAATCCCTGCACTAGTGTTCCCATAATACTAGTTTTCTGAGGTCAGCATTGTGATATAGCAGATTAAGCGGTCACTGGTGACATCAGCATCCCAAATGAGCACCGGTTGGAATCTTGACTACTCCACTTCCTATCCAGCTCCCTGCTAATGCTCCTGGGAAAGTAGCAGACTGGCCTGGCCCTGACCATTGCAGCCATTTGGGAAGTGAACCAGCAGAGGGAAGAACTCTCTCTAGTTCCTCTGCCTTTCAAATAAATTAATTACTTAATCTTAGAAACGTACTCTTTCCCCATGTAGCTGTTCAAGGCTGCTGCTTATTTCCTCAAAGAGATGGTTTTAGTCCCTTTGACTTCATATGTCTCATGAATCCTCCAAGAACCAGGTGCTTCATCGTGACTCATAAATTCTCAGTTCCTTTATTACCATCCTCTGAACTCTCACCAGGTTTGGTTTAGATGACTAACTTGTGATTAGAAAATATTTTAACTTAATTTAGGGTAATAATGATATCTTTAACTTCTGTTTCTCTTCAATTTTCTGGCAAGGTGCTAGAAAGTATAAACACAACATATATTAGCATTGACAATTTGTCTCTTTGATATTTGAGTTTTGGTTCATTTTGAATTGAAATAAGTCAGTATGGACAGCTTAGGAAACTACCTCACTAGGGCATCCATGGAAGCTGCTTTGTTCTCCAGTAAGTTTTTCCAGACAGCTATGATTGGAGGCTGAAATCAGATAGACAAAAACTGGTCATGTATTTATAAATGGCTCTGCTTATCCAATTGTCCAAATAAAGGACTGGGTGGCTTTGCAAAGTTGTGAGCTATTGTCATGGAAGGATATGAGACAGAGCTTCTGCAGAATTTCAGGGTGTAGGAAAGGGCGGCAGGAATTCAATTCAGGTCCCCCATGTGGGTAGCAGAAACTCAGTCACTTGAGCCATCACCACTGCTTCCCATGGTGTGCATTAACAGGAAGTTGAAATTGGGAGCAGATCCAGGTCTGGAATCCAAGCATGCCAATATGGGGTGCAGGTATCCCAGCTGATAGCTTAACTGCTAGGCCAAAGACCCATTCTGAACTTTCTTCTTTTCATTAGGACACCAGTCACCACAGATTAGGGTTCACATATTATTATATGTGAACCTCATCTTATTATACCCACAACAGCCCTGTTTTCAAAGAAGATCACATTCTGAGGTGCTAGTGGCTAGAACTTCCACATAAAATTTGGGGGAGGAGCACAATGCAAGCCATGACACACTTTTCATGAAAGTAGTCATTGTTCAGCTTCCTGCTAATTCATCTGGGAGATGATGACCTAAGTACTTGGGAGGCTTGGCTGGAGCTTGGCACCTGGCTTCATCTTGGCCCAATCCTGGCTGTGGCAGGCATTTGGAGAGTGAGCCAGCAGATAGAAAATCTCTCTTTCTCTCTCTCTCTCTTCCCCTACCTCCTTGTTTTTCAAATAAATAAATAAAACATTAAAAATGAGAATTTGTTTTTTTAAAAAAAGAACAAAACTTATAGTGTGTCTGCATGAACCTGTCACTCCCACATGCTTTGATCTCAAATCAGTTTCCTTTAAATGAGGAACAGAGGGGATTTTCAACTCTTGAAATTTTATCTCCTTTTTCAAAGCTTAGTCTGAGGGATTTGTTCATGTCTCTTTCCTCTGGGCTTCTGGCTGTTCTACTGTGCTCTTAGTCTGGGACCTGCAGATACTCTGCTATTTGCAACCTGCAATAAAAAAAATAATACATGTGCTGCATTCTGGTAAAGTGACTCAGAGACTGCTGACTCACTTCACCCAGCACAAAGCTTCCCATCCACACCACAGCCTGGACCACTGCAGAGAGAAAGACACCAACATTTTCCATCGACTCTCAGAGCACAGACCAGAATTCCCAAGATTACTGTTAAAATCCTCACTGACAAACGGGAAAGTTTACTCAGGCCTCCATGGAGCATAATTGACCCATGGTAACTGGTGATTTAAGACTGAGAAAACCAGTCTGAAATCTGGTTTACCAATTTGAGACACCAACTATGATTTTTTATTGCTTGAGCTTGGAGTTATTTAGAAGTCATGATGAAAGTGGCTATATTTACTACTTATTTTTTGATAGAATGAATAGTCTTTGGGGGGAGCATATGTTAGTATGGTTTTCAAAATGCAAAATTCACTGAGGCATTTCAGAAAGGGTGATTTTCAAAGTCATTCTGCCCAATTAATTAAACACGTGCTGACTATCCTCCAGGTCCTAAATCACAAATGCTTCCATTTCCTTTTTGGTCCATATCTGCCAACTCTTCTTAGCTATAATAATAAGACTTGACATTTGTCTACACTCACTGTGCACCAGATAGTAGAGTAAAACTTACTAATATTATCTCATTTGATTCTTAATCCAGCAGGCTTATCAAGTAGAGGTGCTATGATTGCCTCTGTATTGGTTAAAGTAGCTACAACAGCTGTAACCATTACCTAAAATCTCAGAGACTCAACACAGAAATTGTTTTTTTTTTTTTGTAAATAAAACTTTATTGAAAGAGAGACAAAGATCTCCCATCCACTGATTCACTCCTCTAAGTGCTCCCAATAGCCAGGTCTGGGCCAGACTGAAGCTAGAATCCAGGAACTAACTCAATTCAGGTCTCCCCAGGCATCCAAGTACTTGAACCATCGCCTGCTGCCTCCTCAGGTCTGGAATTGGGAGTGGAGTGAGAATTCAAACCCAGGTACTGCAGTATGGGATGTAGGCATCCCAAGCAGTGTATTAACTTCTGTGCCAAACACCCATACCATATTTCTTACTCATGAGGCCACAATACCATTTGTCGTTCCAAGTTGGGTGGCCAGGGGTGAGTCACAAGCAACTTTCTTTCTTTCTTTTTTTAATGACAGGTAGAGTTACAGACAGTGAGAGGGAAGGAGAGAGAGAAAGGTCTTCCTTCCGTTGGTTCACTCCCCAAATGGCTGCCATGTCCAGCGCTGCGCTGATCCGAAGCCAGGAGCCAGGTGGTTCTTCCTGGTCTCCCATGTGGGCGCAGGGGCCCAAGCACCTGGGCCATCCTCCACTGCACTCCAGGGCCACAGCAGAGAGCTGGACTGGAAGAGGAGCAATCGGGACTAGAACCCGGTGCCCATATGAGATGCCGGCACCGCAGGCGGAGGATTAGCCAAGTGAGCCACAGTGCTGGCCCCTAGAAGCAACTTTCAACATATGGCTCCCAGGGCTGCCGTGGAGTGCTGCCCTGGAGTACTGCCCTATCCTCTCTGCCAAGAGGGCAAAGAGTGTCAGATGCCAGAGGTATGGTTTTTATAGATCTGGTCTAGATGTGACATCCACCACTTTTGCTCACATCTCATTGGCTCTGTGACATCTAACCAGAGAAACACTGATAATTGTAGCCTAGTTACATTCTCAGGAAGAAAAGCCAGTTTGGAGAATAAGTAACCAATGTATACCATAATTTCCGTCTTAAGAAATTAGAATTTAGAGATGTTAAATCATTATTTTAATTTTGAGCTGGAACAAAATCTGGTTTGGTCCTGCTCCAGCACTTTATATACCACTGGGGACATGGTGCCACCAGACAAGACTTATTAAAGAGGATGAACCTGCTCAGGTTCACTAGTAAGCCATCAGGTATCAGTCACTGCCACAAACTCAGGGTATCAGATGGTTTAGACATTTTAAAGTAATCCCTGGTTGGCACTCCTCTTTATCCTACTCTTAATACCAAGCTTTCTTCCTTCCTTATATTCATACCTTTAGTTCTTTCTAAAATCATTTTATTTAATTTTTATAAAGAGTGACAAAGAGAGAGGGAGAGACAGAATCTTCCACCCACTGGTTTACTCCTCAAATAGCTGATGCTGGACCATGCTGAAGCCAGGAACCTGGAACTCCACTGGGACATCCCATGTGAGTGGTGGGGGCCCAAGTATGTGGGCCATCTTCTGCTGCTTTCCTAGGCCCATTAGCAGGAAGCTGGATCTGAAGCAGAGCAAGTAGGGTTTGAACTGGCGCTCTGATATGGGATGCCAGTATTGCAAGCAGCAGCTTAACCCATTGTACCTCAATGCCAGCTCCAAAAGATCATTTTAATTTTTAAACTAAAACATTGTCCAGGTTCTAAGTGCTTACAGTGAGACTAATCACTGGTCACCAGTATAGTGGAGATTTGGCAAGATCAGTTAAGTTAATAGGAAAAAACGATTATGGGATGAGTGCTGGGTAGGACATGCCACAAAGCAAGAAGGGTCTGATTTTTTTTTCTCAGGACCTAGAATTCAAGGAGATGAGTATTCTGGTTTTTCCTTGCTGTGATTTAGCTTTTACAAATCTGTGTTCAGAAAGAAGTACAACCCAATCACTTAGTGAAAAGTTTTAGTAATAGAATATTTTTATTGAAATGAAACAGTATTCCTTTTGAGCACTGTAGTAATTATAAATTACAAAACTCTGAGTAGCTGAGGTGTTAGGAGTTCTCAGTTCCTGTTTGGTTGAGGATTCCAAAGGGGTTTAAAGTGAATGACAAATACAATTAGGTAACTTTCATTGTGTCAGTTTAACAATTAGTCTATGTGAGGCCTATGAATTACAACTGGAAACTAATTTAGAGCTAATAATTCATGGCCTCTCAAGGACGATGGCAAAATGAGAAAGTGAAACATGGACCCAGAAAAGTAGACTTGCATTCCTATTGAGCTATGAGTGGTTGTTGGTAATGAGATGTAACTGAGATAATCCAAATTCCCATTTAAGAGATGCTTTATCACATCAATAGCAATAGTGCTTTGTCTTTGAAAAACACTAAGTAGCTGATGCTTATAATATTTAGAATCCACAGTTTGTGATGGTCAAAAATATTTCCAAGACACTAAAAATCTGTCTGAAGAACTTACCTATGTGGAAATGCCTTACACAGCTAACCTCGGAGGCAAGTGGATGTTTTCATGGACACCTTTTTTTCTATTTTACCTATCTATTGGTCAATTTCAAATGGTCAGAATGTGGTCCATCTAGCTCCCTAATGGACATTATTTCTCTAAGTTCACCAATACTGCTTCAAGCTTTTATTTTGCAGCAGGAATTAGATGAGCACCTTTATTAACCTGAATTTTCTCATCCCTCCAAATCCATGTGTTGACACCTCATCCCCAGGGCAATAGTATTAAGAGACAGGGCCAGTAGGAAAGAACTAGATCATGAGAGCATGGTCTTGGTGCCTTTGTAGAGGGGTTTGAGGGAACCTATTCGTCCTTTTCACCATGGAAGGTTGCCACAAGAAGGTTCCAGGAGCAGGTGCTCACCAGACACTGAATCTGCTGGCACCTTGATCTTGGGCTTCTCAGCCTCTGGAGTCTGAGAAATGAATTTCTATTATTTACTAAATTACTCAGTCTAGGATGTCTTACTATATCAGCACAAACAGAAAAAGTCAAGCCGTGATTCAAGGTTTAGATATCATAGAGTAACTCACCATGAATCTGTTTTCTGTGGTTTAAGGAGGTGCTCTAGACCCCTCTCTTTCTCCCTGGAAGCACACTGATAAAAATGCATTTACATGGAGCAGGTGGAGAAGAGGGAGTGTAAAACATGGAATCTTCCCCAGGCATAATCTCTCTCCAGGGTCCATAAATCTCCTCCTACTCTCCTGGGCAATTGTGAAGTGGGAATGAGATGATATGATAAGATCCATGTGGTGAGGACACAACCTCATCAAAAGATTGCTAGGAACTGAAGTTGCCACTAACCTCAAAGGTGGCAGTTTCATTGGAGCAGAAAGGAGAAAGCTGAGGAAGAAGTTGTGTGTCCTTCCATGAAGACCAAATGTGGTTGCTTGGTAGTGAGTAGGGTAGGGTCAGTGTTTCATTGTGTGCTGTTTCATTTGCTGTGTCTCTAGTGGAGAGGGGCTCTCTGTGACTCAGAATTACATGCAAATGTGGACGTGTATTATTCATCCCTAGCCCCATCCCAGTCCCCATCCCTGTCCCCATCCCCAACCCCAGCACGCTTGCCAATGTGCCTTTACATCATGAGTATGGAACAAAACAGGGCTTCAAAACCCAGGGAAGAATTCCTAAGGTCATGATGTGATGAGTCCAATTAGCTCATCTCTCATTGAATCCTCCTCAGAGTTTCAGTTATTTATTGCTGTGTAGTACATCACCTTTGACACATAGAGGCTTAAAACAGGATATTACCATCTTTCCTATTTCTGTGGAGTTTACTGGGCTCAGCTGGGCAATTCTTGCTCAAAGTCTTTCATGCAGCCACACTCAAGATATTGGCCAAATGGGAACTTACTTGGGACTGTCATGTGGTTTGGGCTTCTTGCATCATGTTACTCTGATTCTTAGAGGAAATGCCCCAATGGGTAGAAACTGCAGTTCTTGCAATTTAACTTCAAATGTCTTAGAATGTCATTAACATTGTGTTTTATTGTTTGTGCAAGTCTTTAAAGCTAGCCCAGATTGATGACAAGGGAAATCAGCAGTGGTGTGCTGGTAAATGTTTAATAATGGGCTTTCCAAAACACACACACACACACACACACTTAATACTGATAGAATGGAAATATGTGTAGCACACAATTTACAAATAATATATTCTTTATTATAAATTCCATAAAATTAATATAGTCTCATAGAGGGAACTGGTTATTTCTGTGCAACTCTTGCCTTGCAACTAATGAATGTCATTCCAACAAGATGGAGTTGATGATTTTGTTTTCCTTAACGAAATAATCAAACAGTAGAAAGGCCTATGTTTGAACTTCATTGGTTTATCAACAACATGAATGACTTCTTCTCTGAATTTATGAAAGAGGATTTTCAAATCCTAAAGTATTTCCTTATTTTTTGTGTGAGTGGGCTATTCACAATGTGATGGCTGAAGACAACACACTTTTAGTATTTTTGGCATTATGAACTTTTTCTCCATTACTTTTTAAAGGCTAGACTGTAAAGTGCCAGATAGTAAATATTTTAAGCTTTCAGTCCAAGAGCTAAAACCGAGGTTATTATGTAGGAACTTAAATAACAACTCACAAAGAGGCATTGAGCTGAATTGGTCTATGGGCCATAGTTTGCCCAAACTTGATCTAGATAATCAATGGAACAAGCTCTGATTTAAGTATAATTACCATTGCTGATTTCAAGGTATCCATGGGATATCATCCAAAGCAGAGTTGTAAGGAGATGTGCAGTGTACCATTTGATATGGTTTGCATATAAAGTGTCCTCCAAGACTTCCTGTGTTGAAATTTATTTCCATCATGAGATATTAAGAGGGTACAAACTTAATTGTACTGTGGTGTTCAGTGGTAGTGCCTTAGGGAAGTAATTAGGATTAGATGCGGCCGTTAGGGTAGAGCCCCATGACTAAATCCTGGTGCCTTTGTGAACAGAGGGAGAGAGACACACAGACATCCACATTCCTGGTCTCCTGCAGTGCATTGGTCTGTGCCACCTCAGGATCATCAGATGAGGCCCCTACTCCATACACCTCCAGAACTATGGCCAAAATAAACTTTTCTTATACAATCGCCTGCCTTAGATAGTTATTACAGTAGGGGGAACAAGAGAACTAATAAAAAGTATTATATGGCACTGCTAGCATACAGATACATCAATGTAAGTAACTTCAAGAGCATTGCTAGTAGTAAATGTAGTAGAAAGGGATGGGTGTTGAGCATTTATCACTTTTGTCATTAATATGGTTTTGTTAACATAAATTATGGCAGAATTTTATTTTATAATGGCCGTGTTTAATATGATGGGTTTGCAGATTTTCCTGAAAATTTAACAACTGTTAAACATTGTTAGCACTCTTGGGAGCTAGACCCCGGTTCTGGATAGGAGGGGGTGTAAGAGCATTTGAGGAGGCAAGGAATTAAATGCAGACATCTTTGGCGACTACCAATGAAAGAAAAACCTCTTCTGGCATCCAAGGCTGTCCATTCAATGTCAAACCTCCCACAAATCCTTTTGTTCTTTGTCTATATAACACTGTCTGGCATGTACAGGAGTGTTAGTGTACAGTTTATATGTTGTTAAGCACAAGTTTAAGATCACTGGGCCCTAAAGGAGTGCCAATATCTTGCATGTAGTAGAACTTAAATGACAACTACCTGCCCACATCTCATATTGTAATGCTGATTTGAGCCCTAGCTCCTCAACTTCTGATCCAGCTTCCTGCTAATGCATCTGGCAAGGTAGTAGATGATGGTCCAAGTACTTGGGTCCCTGCCACTCATGTAGGAAACTTTGATGGATTTCCAAGCTCTTCACTTCAGTTTAACCCATCCCCAGCTATTGCAGGCATTTGGGAAGTGAACCAGCAAATGGAAGATCTCTCTGTCTCCCTCTCCTCTCTGTCACTCTGCCTTTCAAATAAATGCATAGATCTTTAAAGAAAAAGTATTTCTCTTCATGAGACATTACCAGCTGAAGTGCTCATAGATTTTTTTTAAATGCAGTTCAAAGAAATAGCAGTTTTTATTTGCCATTAAGGAAAAGGTAGAACCTTGACTTATCTAGCTGGTGTCCAATGGTATCATATGGCCAACAGGGAATACTTTTAGTTCAGATTAAGAGTAGGAAGGGTTACTTTGCATCTGGAGACATCAGGTCATGTTTAAAGTATCAAGTGGCATTGCATGATTCATTTTATAGTTTACTCTCTGGGAAAACATCACAGCTACTGCTAGCTCCCCTTCTCAGTCACAACGCATGCTGGGGGTTCAGACTTTTGCCAAGGCAGAATCTTCTTGCTCTCTTCTGCTCATTGTGTGTAGCTGGAGATCCAAGGCTTGCCTTCTCAAGTGAGGTATTCTAGATGATAACTTTCACCACCACATGCTGTGCTAGCAAGTCATACCCTTGGAACCACATTGTGGTTTTCTTTGTTACTTTGATCCCTACCCAGGCTACCTTTTCTTGGGTGTTGCACAGCTTTTCCACCTGTTCACAAGCTCCCTTCCAGAAATACTGCTCCATTATTCATGATCACGTCTGCTGTTCTGGGTATTACTGGATTCCCAGTAACTTTATACTACATGTTAGTTAAAAAGTCAATAGAAAGTCTGGCCACATATCAGCAAGATAGTTAAGGCTTTACCTTTAGATGGGATATTTCTGGTACCTCTGTAACCATATTTGGGACTGCTCTGTTAAGTTCACATTCTCTTGAGGAAATGGGCATATTACCAGAAGGAATTTTGAAATAACTCATCTATCACTACATCCTGTGTAAATCAATAATATGCTTCTAGACCTTGAAAGTAATAAGCAGGAAGTTCTGTTTTATTGAATTCTGCTAGTGGAAGGAGGTAAGGTGGCCATTTGCTCAGAAAGGAAATGGAGTATCAGTGTCTACCTTTTTGAGAAGTAAGCTCTATGACATTGGCAGAATTCAGCATCTTCCCTGTCATTCGCTGTGCTTTAATAACCATGGGTATTTGGGGAAGTCATATTAGACTTTGGTTCTAGTCATTCTAATCATCTCCTGAGATGACAAAGAAACCAGAAGATGGCCTACTGAGTTAGTTCATTCTCAACTTTAGCACTGTGGAGGGAATTAAGAAAGAGCATTTTACAAAATAGATCTGTGACGATTTGGACTTTCTCCCCAGCACAATGTCTAATTCTCTTCTGCATCTCTCTTTACAAGAAGGGACACCCTCCGGACATAGCAATATGCTAGGATGGCTGCTCTTCCATTCTGTAAACACATTTTTTAAGTGTACTCTAATGTCATTTTGATGGTTTAATTTCTGGAAGGATTTGGCTAATTACATTTTTAGGAATGTGCTCAGCCCAGTGTTAGCTGCCTGGTGTTACTTATAATAGCAGCTGTTGCTTACCTTTTCTCTCCTTCGCCTCCTCTCTTTCTCTGCCTTCAGAGTTATTTTGCCAGTTTGAGG
Source organism: Lepus europaeus (assembly GCF_033115175.1). NCBI lineage: Eukaryota > Metazoa > Chordata > Mammalia > Lagomorpha > Leporidae > Lepus > Lepus europaeus. The sequence continues at coordinate 83,959,549 of NC_084838.1, read as the reverse complement.
ACCTGTCCTTGATTTAGAGTGTAACACTCCTGTGAATCACATGCAATATTTTAATGGTTAATTACTACATCGTATCATCTTGTCACAGCAAAGTGGGCTGTGAAACCAGAGAAACAATTGTTGCCTTTCCTGTGACAGAGAAATCTCTAGAAGAGACACAACAGCATACACTGGCATTCGAGTGCCCTTTCCTGCCTGTGTAGCTAAACCCTGCATTGGTTCCCTAAGTAACAGACTCTTCAGTACACACTAACATGAAATTCTAAATTTATACCAAATAGCCAGTGGCAACTCAGAGAAATAAGAAGAGTCAAACAAAGGAATAATTTAGGAGAGCTACTTTCTAGAATAGACCTCTTTTTGTGGCTAAGCTTAATCCCAGTGATTGCTAAGTAGTGCTTGCATCTGTAGGGGGGAAAGCAGGTTATTATAGGTCAGTGCTGCCGCCTAGTGGTGGAAGAAGGAGATCAGGTAAGCATCCAGAACGATTGTCTCCTTTTTGCTCCTTCAAAAAATAATAATAATAATAATTCAATGCTGATAGCCTGGTGCTAGTGAATATCTCAAACAATCCAAATTTCAGAAAATAAATGTAATACTATCCATCATTCACTGAATGTTTACATTCATTGTATGGACTTTACATTCTATTTTTTTCTCATTGAATTTTTATGAACTTTTTAAAATAGGTTTATTATTATTTCTATCATAAACAAACTTTAGAAGACTCCTCTAGAAAAAGTGGTTTGTGACACTAACTACTTATGTGTTGTTTTCCTGTCAACACTTTAGATTAACATTCCTTTTTCTGATCCTATTAGGAGATCTAGTTTGTAGTTTTTGCACAAATGTTGATGCCCAGCACAGCTGTGGGTGATTATATATTGTTCTAGCCTTTATGAGTGTTTCCTTTTAATCCCAAATAAAACCAGAAATGGTGACTGGGTACTCGCCTGGCCAAGGAGCCCACACAATGGTGTTGCTGACCTGCACTACAGCCATCACCACCACCACTTCAGCCTACAGCCCATCAAACTGGCTGATGTGTCCCTGGGACCCCAGGAGGGAAGAGGAACCACTCACTAATAACTCATTGGTGTAATCATTTGCTATCAAACACTTATTGAGTGGCTGAATGTGCCTGAAATAGATTAGATGTTGTGATACACTGTTTTCTGTCTTCCCTACGCTTAGCAATGATTGGTAATTCCACTTGGCTTTACCGAGCCACTACTGGATACCAAGGATGCACAGGGCCTAATTCAGGAGGGATAGGTAGACCAGAAATGCTCCTGGGAGAAGATGACACAAACATGAAGGACAAGTAGAAGTTGGCTGTGGAAATGAGGTTTGTTGTAGGGAGAAGGTGGGGTGGTGAAGGTGAAACATTCCAGGCACAAGGAAGAACCTGTGCCAAGGTGCGGCAGGGAGAGAGCAGGGTTCCTGGCACTGAGTGAAAAGCACCAGTGAAGTGGGCTTCCCCCTCCTCCTGCCCCGTGTTTGGGTCCTCTGGAAAACCTACTGGGTTGACTGTGCTGTGCAAGGACAGAGAAGAGTGCCAGTGAGAGCACCCTGGGCACCACAAAACATCCCGAAGCGGGTGTGTGTTCAGGATTGTTTCACGGTGGTGGCAGAAGATAGAGCTGGGTTGATTGGGGAGGTGGGGGATAGGGCACTCCGGTTCAGGAGTAGAGCATTCAGCTGACTTCTGTTGCTCAGCCCATCAGGGATAAGGCTGAATGTTTTGCCTGTTGATCCAAAATAAGTAAATCCTACAGAGCACAGAGCTGGAGTGCAGAGGTTACTTCAGAATGCACAAGAGATAGGGAAGGTTGGGTGTGGAGGAGGAATGAAGAATGACGTTTGGGTACCAGGGGGCTAGAAAATGGGCTGACAGGATCCAACGTAGATTGAGGTCAGAGTCACTGGGAGCTTTGAGAGAAACCTCTGTTAGTCCACTTTTTGTCACTTTAAATAAATACCTTAGAGGAGTTTCTTAGGAAGGAATGATTTGTTTTTGCTTTTGTTTGGTTTTGGTTTTGGCTTACATTTTGGAGTTTCCCAGTTCGGGATCAGGCAGCACAATTAGTCCGGTGTCTGGTGCAGGCTGGCAATGGCAGAGTGTGTACAGAGGAACCATCACTGGTTGAGCCAGGAAGTACAGAGAGAAGCTGGGACAAATTCAACCTAAAAAGCCAACCCCTCATGACAACTACCTTCTAACAGCACACACCTGCAGTGGCCCAGGGACCTCCCACCAGGCCCACCTCTCAGATGCCATAATTAGATAAAGACTCAAATCTTACTGTTAGCCTTGGATTTTTTTTTTAAAGATTTATTTATTTATTTGAGAGGCAGAGTTATAGACAGAGACACAGAGAGAAAGGTCTCGCATCTGTTGGTTCAACCCCCAGCTGGCTGCCACAGCTGGAGCTGGGCCTATCCAAAGCCAGGAGCCAGGAACTTCATCTGGGTCTCCCACATGGGTGCAGGGACCCAAGAACTTGGGCAATCTTCCTCTGCTTTCCCAGGCTATCAGAGGAAGCTGGATCAGAAGTGGAGCAGCCAGGACTCAAACCAGTGCCTTTATGGGATACTGGTACCTCAGGTGGAGGCTTAACCTACTACGCCACAGCACCAGCTCCAACATCAGACTTTTGAGTTTAAACATCTGCTTGAATTTGGGGAACAAAGTTCTGTTCAATTCATATCAGAGCCCTCAAGCATGGCTGTACCTTTGGAAAAAGAAAGGGAAGAACATGTGTAAACCCAAAAGGCACTTTTGGCCCAGATATCCCCTCACACTCTGCTCACATGACACGGCATGAATCAGGAGACTGCTTATGACCTTTGAAACTTTGAAGCTATGTTCTATCTCCTTTTATTTGGTAACAGAGACAATAAAAGAACCACACATTTTTCATCAGGCTAGAAATTTAATACAAGGCAAAAGTAAAAACTACAAGGCCTTTTTAATGGAGAAAGGGACAGTCAAACATCAGGGTCAGCTCGGTTGTTTTAATACTTTTGTTCCTGTGCACAGCCCCTGGTAGTTGGAGAGCTCTTAGATAATTCTAACTATAAAGGGAATCTACCTCTGGATGCAAAAAACAGGCCCAAGGATCAGACTTGTCCCTCCTCTGTTCCCATGTCTGTCTTGGGTGTTTTTGAGGATTTGGTTCTATTACTAAGTACCAAGTATATAGTCAAGAAATAGCATTATCTGTTTTTGCTATTCTACTGCAAGAATCTACACATCAAAAATAGAAGCACTCTATTTTCCACTATATGGCGTTATTGTGAGATTGTATTATTATCTTTTTGGTATTATATCATGATGTGAAATACCAAGGAGTTTATAAAGTACAGCAAATTGCTAATCCCATCCGAACAGAAAGCAAAAATCATGGACAGTAAAGAGAGAGAGAGTTTAAGGGGATGGGTCTTAGCCCAGGAGCCAGATTGCCAGAGCTGACACAAACCAGCTCTCCTGCCCTCAGCCTGTTACATAGCTGCAGGGTATCACATCTGTGAAATGGAGTCATACTCATCCTGGCTTCAGAGGACTGTCCCAAGAGGCAGCTGAGTCACTGTTTGCAAAATGCTCAGAATGGTATCTGGCACAAGGAAAGCCCCTCATAAATGTGACATAAATTATATAATGTGCTTCTCTGGGACTGTCTGTCCCTAGAATGTCTACAAACAACAAATGACCTCATGATCTTTCCACACAATTATCAGTGACACAATAACAGCGCCTCTTAATGCCTTTCTCATGTGCAACCTGAAGAAATATCAAAATTGCTACTTGCTTTTATTATGATCTCTGTTAGCTCAGTGCCAGGATTTTTTTTTTAGATTTATTTATTATGTATGTGAAAGTCAGAGTTACATAGAGAGAGAAGGAGAGGCAGAGAGAGAGAGAGCAAGAAGGGTCTTCCATCCGCTGGTTCACTCCCCAATTGGCTGCAATGGCCAGAGCTATGCTGATCCAAAGCCAGGAGCCAGGAGCTTCTTCTGGGTCTCCCACATGGGTGCAGGGGTCCAAGGACTTGGGCCATCTTCTACTGCTTTCCCAGGCCATAGCTGAGAGATGGATTGGAAGCGGAGCAGCCAGGACTTGAACTGGCTCCCATAAGGGATGCCTGCACTGCAGGCAGCAGCTTTACCTGCTACACCATAGCGCTAGCCCAGTATCAGGATTTTTAAACTTGATCCTGAAGGGCTTGGCACAACACAGATGGCCGGGTCCACACCCAGCGCTTCTAACTCAATAGGTCTGTGGTAGAGGCTAAGAATAAGTTCCCTGCTGCTGCTGGTCCAGAGATCACACTTAGAGCCACTGACTTAGAAAACTCCAAATGAGGTCCTTTTGGATGCATGCAAATACGCACATACTGAGGAAGGGAACTGGCATTCATTGAGTGCCTGCTATGTGCCCAGCATCATGGTAGGTACTTTATACAACTTATAAAATCCTGGTGCCTTTCTTAAGGCATAGACATACATGTCACTTATATAGGTCATGGAAAATAGAATTAAAGGAGGTTTATTTTGTTGCAAAATTTTGAATTCTATGCATAGTTTTTCATAATCTACATTTCCTATGAATTTTTTGAAGATCCCTTGTATTCATGGATTTCAATTTTTTGGCACCAAAATAAATGTATCTTTTAATTCTATTTTCCATAGAAACTTTGAAGTCCCATCTTATCTATCTTGTCAGAGGGAAAGTAAGCCACCTCAAGACTCTGTACTCCATAGTCATTATCTTTTTCCCATTATAACACGTTGGGTCAGAGAAGTATAAGCTAAATGTTACCATTAATTGTTACCTAGATCTTATTTTTCTGGACTTATTTTCTTGACTGAAATAGCTGGCTGTAGAATAGTTTAGTAGCAGTTTTGTGTAAGAGACAAGAACATTCCTATTTCAGTTAGCCATTCCTGTACCAGGAACCACACTGAAACTTCAGAACACAGTAATTTAATGTTTCTCGTGATTCTGCTGGTGTTGCCTGAACCCACTCATTCTTCTTCAGTCAAGGTACTGGTCTGGTTCTGCCTGGCTGACTCAGGGTGGCTTCCCTGGAGTAGATGTGGCCTCAGCTGGGAGGCTAGAATGAATGACAGGGTGGTTGGTTCTTTCTCTCCAGGTGGCCTTCATTCTCATGTGAGAACAGAAAGCTTTCAGGATATTGGAAACAAGAACCTGAGGGGGCTCAGTTCACAAATCCCATGAGATCATGCCACATTCTATGGTCAAAAAGAGTCATGGGGCAGTGCACACAGAGTGGGAGAAGTGACTCCATCTCCAGATGGGAGGAGCTGGAAATAATCTGCAGTCATTTAAAATCCACCAGAACCCTCAGCCAGGACTGTCTCTTTTTTATCTACTTCCTCATACACACTTTCCACTTGGCATCGTAGGAGCTTTGGTTCAGAACCCCCTGTAGATACCAAAATCGGTGAATATTCAAGTCCATTCTGAAAGGTAGTATACATTTTCATATAATCTATGCATGCCCTCCTATATACTCTAGGTTACTTATATTGTCTAATACAATGTAAATACTATGTAAATAATTGTCATGCTGTATTGTTTAGGGTATAATGTCAAGAAGAAGTCTGAACATGTTCAGTACGGGTGTAATTTCTTTTCAAATATTTTTAGTCCATAGTTGGTTAAATCTACAGATGCAGAACCCATAGATACAGAGGCCTGACTGTGTGACTTATTTGAAGTTGTAGTTGCCTTAGGTTTATTTTGATAAAGGCCATCCTATCAAATGCTCTGAAGCCCATTGGAAGAGTCACAGTACCCACAGGGAGAGGATGGTGAGGACATCAAGTTTCTGCTTTTGGACTCATCTGACCAATAATCTTGCCTCCCAAAATGGGACTGAGACTCTATGACTCCAGTTTTCTCTTTACCAGCTAAAAGGTCTCCAGTAGTATAGAGATTTTGCCATCAGGATTTACTTTGAGTTTGTAGAAATCCTTATTAATAGGAGATAATAGAGAGCAAAAAAGTGTCTGGATGATCATGTTAGAAATGTTTGCTCAAAACTGTTGAGAAATAGGGAACTGGGCAAGCTCATATTATGTATGGTATGAGTTTGAAATATTATAATGTAGTGCATCACAGGGAAATGTATTTGTAAAGATGTATCAGTCTGTGTCCCAGCAGGAATAGATGGTCCATCCAGCTGGCAGGATTTGAGGGAGGACTCACAAGGTGAGCCATTTTACTAGGTGAAGGAAGGCCAAGGGATGATGTGAGGAAGAGCACTATCCCAGGGGTTGCTACCTAAGCCTGAAATAAAAAGCAAGACATTCCCAGAACCTGAGAGGAAATGATTGAAAAAAGAGGACCACTTTGGGAGGGGCCTTTAATAGCGGAATAGCTGAATTCATGGTGACCCCAAGCAAGAGAAAATGGAAGAATAAATGCTCTACCCTTACTTTCCTAGCATCTCCTGGGGCTTTTATTGGCTGAAACCAACAGAAATTCAGAGAGCAGCAGAGATTCTGGATTTTGTCCATGAAATCCTTGTGCTGTGGCAGTGAGTAGGGGGAGAGGGGTGGGTTCTGCTCTGTAGGGTCCATTGGAAGGCACCTTGCAGTTAGAATCAAGGGAAGCACCAGAAGAAGCTACCAGTCTTCCCAAAGGAATGCATGAGACCAGGAAACCAGATGATATCTGGCTACACTGCTCTTACAACTCTCCCCATCTTACAGGGATTATAAAGATTGCAAGTTGGAGATTGAAAAGACAAGAATGTTTGAAATGTGTGGAGTACGGGGAAGGGGCATTGGTGGCATCTCCCAAGCCTGAGTAGTGCGTATGGGAAGGCTAACACAAGATGTCGAGAAGCCCCCTCTCAGTGTGGGGGACACAGTGGGCAGGTGCTTCACTCGTGGCTGGAACACCTCAAAGGGCAAGAAATGTGCTGGCTGGCTGGGCCAACAATGGAATACAGCACAACTGCGGCTTTAGCAACACTAATCCCAAAAAATCGCCAGAGAAGGAGATACAGGAATATCTGCAAAAGCCCAGATCTGGTGAGAGACAGCCAGTGTGTAATTTTCCTAGATCTCATCCAAAAGAGCTGACTTGAAGCAAAAACAATGGAAGATCTCAGCTGAGAGAAGTGGTACGTAGAGCCAGCCTCCTTAGAGCCAGGAAAATGATGAAGAGAAATGCATTCCAACTGTCTAGGGGCACAGGGGAAACAGGAGCTGGGTGTCCCGACAGGTCTTTGGGTGTTACATGGACAAAGTGTCAGCATGGATATCAAAAAAAAGTAGAAGACTAACATTTACATGCTCCAGAAAGTAACAGTGAACAGGTGATTTTCCTACCTTTCTTACTCTATCTTACTTTCTTGTGCTCTAAACCAAAGGGACTCTGAAACTACAGTTAGCAAGACCAATGAAGAAGAGACCACCAGAACCTAGGGGAGGGTAGAAACTTACCTCTGTATCAAAATTACAATTTGGATCTGGACACAGAGTTAAACATTTTGACTGCTAAGACTATATTTTGTGAATGGAAATTTTTGGCAGGCAATGTTAACCATTAGTATCCAAAAAAAATCATTAAGTTTGCATAGAACCTGGGCAGAATTAGCCCCCAGAGCATGGCCCCACAATCATGTTTTGTCAGTCCTGCTTGTTGTACTTATCAATATACAGTTGTCACCCCACCCCACCCCCACCCACAGAGGGTGTGTTGCAAGACCCTCGGCAGATGCCTGGAACTTCAGAAAAACCAAGCTTAACATATACTGGGTTTTTTTCTATAGCAACATCCAACTGATAAGGTTTAATTTATAAATTAAGTTTATAAATTAGCCACAGCATGAGATTAACACTAACAAGAATAAAATTGAACAATTATAACAATATAATATGTTAAAAGTTATCTGACTGTTGTCTCTCTTTATCAAAGTACCTTGTTTCTGTACTGAATTTTCAGACTGTAGTTAACTGTGGGTGACTGAACCTGCAGAGTAAAGCCATGGACAAGGGGAAGTTGGAAGGCTACTGTCCTGGAGAAACATGGGCTGCTGTTTCCTGTGAGATAGGAAGGGAGTCTTGTCTCTTCCCTCATTCCACACATTTTTCCCTGTCAGATATTTGCTTCTTTGTGAATTCCTTCTCCTTAAAAACCTTCTTGATTTTGATTGCAACAGAGAGTCAGAGGTTAGATGAAGAAAGCATTGAGGGAGGTAGTAAACATTGTGATTTTTCTTGTGTTCCTATCTCCTAAGGATATTTCTGGATCCACAACATTTTAGTTGTGTGAACCCATGACAAGAAGTGATTTGACAGGAAATAACTTGATAGGAAAACGTGTCCATGTCAGCGCAATATTAAAAATGAATAGTCAAAAACCAAGTTTTATGGCATGTTTTAAGCATTTTTTACAAAGAACAAAAAAACCCACTTTTCTTTGAAAAAGCCAAGAACACCATGTAAGGCCTTTGCAGATACTAGTATTTTTTTCTTTGCAAAAAAATTGAAGAATTCTCCTTCATATTTAATAGAGCCTTATTTGCAAGTTAGACTTTCAATATTCATCCATTGTTTGATTGTAGTTCTTGATATTTGTAAACTTTCTCCCATTTTATATTCATGTATGTGTCAGGCACCAACATGGTACATAAATTTGTTTTTGTTGCTAAAGAAGCAAGTAAACATGTTAACATTTAATCTTCCAGTAATGGAATTGGAAACAAAGATCTCAGCAACTTACAATGCTGCCTGTTGTGAGAAGTTAGGGTATGTAAAATAAATGATGTATGGAGCTGTAGGAATGCAACTTGTCCAGGCTACCTTATGTCTAAGGAACATTAAACATAGGGTTCTCGTTTAGCAAATAAATAACCATTCATTTCAATGGCTGCATAGTCTGGACTTTCGTGCATATTTTTGCAAAGATAAGGAGAGGCCATTAGGGATTTAATATAAAATAAATCGCCAAGGGGTCTTCTCGTAGTCCTAGTCTTTCTGCCACATGGTGTGTTACTAATGTGCATAAATGGGCTTAAATGAATTTGTTATCTGTATTACATTTGCAGTATGTATATATTTATATATTATTTTTTAATTGTGTTTAAAAATAAAACATTAAATACATCATTTTGGAGAGTTGGGAACGTAGAATACGTAAATCAATCAGCTTCAATTAGTATTAAAAATGTCAGTATATTAGTTTTGCCTGTGGGTGTATTTACCCCACAGAGTTTAATACATTTTGGTTTTGTCATCTATGAGGTAGCCAGATGGCTAATTTGTCACCTTATAAGAATAGACTGCCACAATCCAAGCTCGATTAATGGCATAATGTTTATGTACGAAAGAGCCCGGGTCTTGGTTGTTCTATTGATGCCTTGGGTCAGATTCTGAGCATTGTCTGCATGCAGGACTGATGCTTCTAGTAACCAAGGCGCTTAGCTGTTTTGCTTTTTTCTTGGGTTCCTTGTCCCACATTTACAGTGACAGAAAGACAGCGGCAAGAAATGTTCTATATCCTACTAAAGTGTTTGATCCTATTTATTATTGCATCCACAAGGTAGTTGCCCCAAGAGTTTTCCTTTCCCCTTTTTTCTTTAAAGATAAGCTGAAATTAATAAATCACAATCTGGTAAGACTTAAAAGATAGATTATTTATTAGGTTCTGAAATGATTCCAAATGGTTTTGATGGCATATTTTAAAATATAGTTACACATCTCAAAAGAAAAGCTTTGATTCTGCCCTAGAGAAATAAATAGCTCTAATTAAAGAAATCATCACTTAGAGAAACTAGAGATACCAATTAATTTTTATTACTTTTCATTAGTAATCTTCTAAATACTATTGAATTATTGTATCCATACTAAATTTTCTAGCTCTGTTTTGTATTCCAAGTGTAAACTGTGATATCAATATGCTCTTCTGATATTCTTTCCTGACAACCAGTTTTATTTTATGGCTGTCACTTTCAAAGACAGTAGCAACTTTCAAATTTGTAGACAGCAAGTATTTTCTTTTCAAGCAGTCTTAATGCAACACTATCGAGTGTAGAAGTATCATTCCATCATAATATTTATTACATAACTTTTAGACCTTGGTAAATACCTTTCACTTATAGTTGTTTCTGAACACAATGAAATCACTGTTTCATACACTAATGCAAGGAGAAGGATGCTTGGTGAGTGTGTGCCTGTAACCTTTGTATTTAGCTGGTGAGGAAAATACTGCTTATTTTGTCTTCTCTAAATTTAACCAATTTATCACTTGGGGCTGTTATTCTGGCTTTTATCACTGCTTTACTGAATATGTTTATGGGGCATGGGCTTTAACAGCAGGAGGCGTTTTTTGAAAAATGTTAAGTGTAAAATATTTCTTGTAATTTATTCATATGTTATTCAGTGTTTGTTTCCACTCTTTGACAGTTCAGGCACACAATCCAACACTTATGAGTCATCTCACATGGATGAAAATCACCCTGGCTTCTGGGCCACGCCAGGTGAGCTAACAGGGAGGCTGAAGATGTGAATTCCACCTACAGTATCTTCCCCTGTGGAAGCACTGAACCTATATGAAAGTTGTTTAACCTCACAGAGATTAGCAGCCCATCCCAAAATGCAGAACAGTAATTTGGGGTGATAATTAAAGGCAAAAAAATAAGAGCTGAATAATAAACTTTAATACTTAAAGATTTAAATGATTACTATTGTTTTATTCCCTATACAGGCATTATTATTTTAATGCCTGCAAATGGCAGTTAAAGATCATCTCATTTGCACTTTGCATTGTTATTTCCAAATACATTATCAAGAAGGAGAGAGGGCTGGGATTCCACTCCCTGGCTCTTTGATCTCTATGTCAATGCTGTTGTACATTCCACATAAGAATTTGCCATGTCCTGTACCTTTCAAACAACAGGCATTTGGCCAGCGGTTTGCACAGATTCTTTTGTGGTCATTTAACTTCTGATACAATTTTTTTTTTTTACATCTCACATTTGAGTATCAATTAATTTTTTAAAAATATTTATTTATTTATTTGAAGGGCAGAGTTGGAGAGAGCGATTTCCTCTGCTGGTTCACTCCACAAATGGCTGCAACTGCCAGGGCCGGGCAAGGCCAAAGCCAGGAGCCAGGAAGTCCATCTAGTCTCCCATGTGGTTGGCAGGATCCCAAGTACTTGGGCCATGTTCCACTACTCTCCTAAGTGCGTTAGCAAGGGGCTGAATCAGAATTGGAGCACTTAGGTCACTAATCTGGCACCCATAGAGGATGCTGGCATCGCAGGCAGTGGCTTAACCCACTATGCCATGATGCCGGCTCCAAGTAGCAATTAATTTTAAACCATACTGAGCAAATCAATATTAATTTTAACAATTGCTACTAAACAAAATAGTTTTCTGGCGTCTGTAAAGGTATCCACAGTGATCACACAATTGCTGTTTGCCTTTTTGTAACTAAAAGTAGAACTTTCACTGCCCTGACTGCTCTTGCCTAAGATATCAGGGGTCAAATTTCTTTAATGATCTGATGAGCACAAGCCCATTCTCTTGGCCCAGTGTGACATAACATCCCATCTCATCTCTTGTTTTTAATTTAGAGCAAAGTATATCGCTGCCACCTGCCGATCCACATACACATTCGGAATGTTGTATCCTTCGCTGCCCAATATTCCACTAGGGCTCTGTAGTAACAATCTGTATGCTCAGTTGTGGCAAAAATACATTTTATAAATTGATCAAAATTTGTCATTTATGGTTTGTTCATGGTACATTCATTGAAAATCACCGTTCTTAAATTTTTATCTTATTTTCCCATATTTGAAATTCCCTATTATGGGGACTTTTTTTTTTTTTTTTTTTTTTTTTGACAGGCAGAGTGGACAGTGAGAGAGAGAGAGACAGAGAGAAAGGTCTTCCTTTTGCCGTTGGTTCACCCTCCAATGGCTGCCGCGGTAGGCGCGCTGTGGCTGGCGCACCGCTCTGAGCCGATGGCAGGAGCCAGGTATTTCTCCTGGTCTCCTACGGGGTGCAGGGCCCAAGGACTTGGGCCATCCTCCACTACACTCCCTGGCCATAGCAGAGAGCTGGCCTGGAAGAGGGGCAACCGGGACAGGATCGGTGCCCCGACCGGGACTAGAACCCGGTGTGCCGGCGCCGCAAGGCGGAGGATTAGCCTAGTGAGCCGCGGCGCCGGCCTATTATGGTGACTTTTGATTGGATAGAGTGTAGCTCTCCAGGGAGTTCTTTTCCAAAGTTAGAAGTGCCAGTGACTTGTGTACATTTTGTTCAGAGTCTTCTCCTGATCTTGGCCCTTGGGGTCTTACCATTTTCAGTATGCAAAAGGACTTAGTGAAAGTCGAACCCAGGGAAAGAGAGATTTTGCACAAACCTGAACTTGTTTATTCCAAGACCCTTCTCTTCCTAGGTCTGTGCCCTAGTTGTTTACTTAAGATCTCTGTAATGCCAACAGAGAGAATGAAGGAGACCTGAGCTTTCTGTGGTTGTTGAGGTACTTTAGTGTAGCTCTCTGTGAACATTCAAATGCTCAAGCTTTAGTCTTTTCCTTTGTGATAACTCCTTCAAAAGTGGCTTTAAACCCTTGAAAAAGATGCAGTTGTTTGCACATCTTCTCAGCAGCCCCAGTCACAATATTGTAAAAGGTGAAAGGAATCCCAGTTACAGATGAATGAATACACGAAATGTGACTTATTTATACAATGGAATAGTATTCAGCTTTAGAAACAAAAGAAATGACCGGCGCCGTGGTGCAGGCTTAGCAGTTGTTTGCAACACTGGCATCCCATAGTGGAGTATAGGTTCAAGTCCTGGTTGCTCCACTTCATCCAGCTTCCTGCCAGTGTGCCTGGAAAAGTGAGATTCAATGAATGATGTACCAAATACTTGGGTCCTTGCCATTCATGTGAGAGACCTGGATGAGTTCCTGGCTCCTGGCTTCCACCTGGCCTAGCTCTAGCTGTTGCAGGCATTTGGGGCATGAATCAGCAAATGGAAGATCTCTGTTTCTCTCTCTCTCTTTCTCTGTCACTCTGCCTTTTGGATAAACAAAAAAGAAAAACAAAAGGAAGGAAGGAAGTTCTGACATGTACTACAGTGTGAATGAATTTTGAGGATGTTATGCTAAGTGAATCAGCCAATCACAGAAATACGACTCTGGTATGATTTTGCTTATAGGAACTATCTACAGTAGTCAAATTCATAGAGATAGAAACTAGAATGGTGGCTAATAGGAACCTGGTGGAAGAAGAATTGGGGAGCTGTTGCTTAACAAGCATTGAGCTTCATTTTATAAAACAACAACATTCTAGAAGTTGGTTGTAGAACAAGGTGACTGAACATTGCTGAACTGTACACTTAAAATTGGCTAAGGTAGCATGTTTTATGTCTCACTTTTTAGGAAATTTAAAAAATGTGGTTATATTGAAACTCATGGAATTTGGTTCCATGTTGCCTTATTCATGGAAGAGGGGAGTGGTAGAATGTCTTTCTGAGGGTGCCTCTTACTCTGCATGTGTATCAAATGGGTGAAATATATAAAAACAAACAAGAAGTCAAGCAAGACTCAAAGCAAAAAAGTGAGATGTAATGTATCCAATTGACCACAGTGTCTGTGGCTAGGAAGAGAAGGGCAGTGGCTAGGCAGTCCTCCCCTGTGCTTCCCTCCAGATCCTGCCTGTGTATGGGTGAATATATGAGGACTTTCATTTAAAACAGGTGCAACTGCCCCTCCTTCTCCTCCATAGTGTCCCAGACACATATCACCACAATTGTTGTGGCCTTTTCTCAAGCAGGGGTTTGGCCCCTTATAATCTGAGGTACTTGGGGAGGTTCAAGTTCTATGAAAGAGACCTAGGTTAAGAAAATATTGACATAGTTAGAGAAAAGCACATTTCACCTACATAAATGATAGGGTAGAATTACTAAACACAAGAAAAAAACAGTTTGTTGAATGTAACTTCTTAATTTCCATACCTGAGAGAAACACTGTAAGATAATAGTCTCCTAGTTTTCTTTCTTTTGCAAAGCAACAAATGAGTATATAACATATTTTTTGTTGTAGAATATGCACATGGTGCCAGGAAAAAACAAATAAAAACCACAGCTAAGTGTGCCCTTGATTGTCACCTCAGCCCCCAGCCAGAAATCACTGCCAGTTTGTATTGTGTCTTTCCAGTTCTTCCTTTTGTTTGAAAAGGAGAGGGAGAAGGAAAGGAAAGAGGTAGGGCGGGAGGACAAGTGAGAGAGAAGGAGAGAGACAGAGAGACAGAGAGACAGAGAGAGATGGATCTTATGCCTATTGGTGCACTCCTGGGCCAGGCTTAAATCAACAATATCCAAGTCTCCCGTGTGAATGGCAGGGACCCAACTACTTGAGATATCACCTGCTGCCCCCACACACCCATTCAGGGTGTGCATCAGCAGGAATTAGATGGAAGTAGAGCTGGAACTTGAACCTAGGCACTCCAATATGGGAAGTGGGTATTCCAAATGATGTCTTTACTATGCCACAAGCTTGCCTCTTGCATAGAAATGCATCCCCCCTCCCACACCTCAACGGTATAGAATGGTGAAAATAAAAAATACAGATGTATTTTTCTTGCTAATTAACTCCTATTGCCATTTTTAAAAATAAAGATAATCCATGTAGAAGTTTAGAACCTTTAATAATATACAGATTTCAAAATGCAAAATAAAGCCTTCTTTCTGCTCAGTCCATCTCCCAAGAGTCACACTATGAAATGCTGCTGTGTTGTGATTTCATTTTGGAAACAACGTTAGCAAATCGGCGAATTAATCAGAATTATCCAGAGACACAGAAATAATAAGATACATATAAGTTCCCTTCTGAAAGCCAACAAATTTGTAATCAAGAGGAGCTGATGTTTAGGTTTGAGTTTCTGGCTCCTGGCTTCGGATCGGCACAGCATGCCGGCCGCAACGCGCTGGCTATAGCGGCCATTTCGGGGGTGAACCAATGGAAGGAAGACATTTTTCTCTGTCTCTCTCTCTGTCTAACTCTGCCTGTCAAAAAAAAATAGGTTTGAGTCTCAAGGCCAAAAAAGACCAACATCCCAGCTACAGCAGTCAGGCAGGTGAAATTCTCTCTTATCCAGCCTTTTTTTCCCCATTCAGGTCTTCAATTGGTGGGGTGAGACCCACCTACAATGGGGAGGGCCATCTGCTTTCCATCTACTGGTTCAATGTTAATCTCATCCAGAGACGCCCTCCTAGATGCACCTAGAATGATGTGAGGCCAACTGTGTGTGCATCCCATGACCCCAACTAGTTGACACATAAAATTAACCACTATCGTGGTGGAATGTATGGATATTAACTTTAAACAAGCATTCTGTCCAACCATTCATACTCAGATTGTGTGAGTAGCATAAAGTGTATACCGGACACTTTTGACACAATCAGGAAGAAATATGAAGATGGAGAAAGATGGAGGTCTTGATGACTCAAGTTCCAGAATCCTCTTAGGTTCCTGCCTTCTAACTGTGCATGTTTTTTGCATGCCTTTCACAGGAGTCTGTGTTGTCTGTTGCCTCTTGTTGCTGTGGACTCTGACACTGTTTTGAGTTGTGCCCTTCACTGCCCCTTGCATTTGGCCTCTCTTCACCTCCAATGCTTACCCATAAAGTCTTGTCCACTCCTTTGCCTAGCACCTCATGCAGCCCTCACCTCGTTCTACCCTGAAACCTTCTACCCTTGTTCAGGTCTTTATTCTTGTCCTTTGGACATTGTGAAGTTTCCTCTCTTGTCCTCCTCCTCTCTATACGAGCCCTTCTCCAATCCATTTGCCTCACTCTATGGGATAAGTGGCCTGATTTGAACCATCTGCTTAAAAGTCTGCCCCCCTCATCACCTGCGGGTAAAAGTGCACAGCCCTAGCTTATCTCCTCTGCATTTTTCCTCTGCTCCTTTGTAAGAACTCCGGGCTTCATTAGACCGGGCACAAAGACCTACAAGGACTTGCAGGACTGAAGCTGCTGTGTTCTCTCTTTGCCTGTGCTTTTACACGAATATATTTTTCTTGTCAGTTGCTTTCCCTCCTTGCCTGCTTCCCAGATCCAAGCTGTTGAGGTGAGCACTTGCCCCCGAATCACCCTCTGCTCTAGGAAGAATTAGGAGTGCACCTCTCACCTCCTGACCATGGAACTTCAAGGTTGGCTCTCCACAAAACAAAGCGTTGTTAAGAAGCTGGGGGGAACTGTGGTTGTCTGTGCCAATACTGGCTCAGTATGAGTCTCTCCATGCCCATTCCTTTTTGAAAATCAGACTTGAGGGAATGTCAGATTTGCTGAAATTCTAAAAACCATGTTGTTTATAACAGAGAACCATGAAATGTGAGTTAAACATCTGGAATTCTAGACCTAGATTTGTGGTGAATTGCCTGAGTGAATGTAAATTGATCGTGTGGATCCCTTCTGAGACTTGCTTTTCTTTTTTTGCCCAAAAAACAGTAAGAGACTGGGCATGAGGGACAGGAATCTGGGATAGCAGTTAAGTTGCTGCTTGAGAAACCCATATCCCATGTTAGAGTCCCAGAATTTGAGTCCTGGCTTCACTTCCAATCAGCTTCCCATTAACGAACACCCTGGAAGGCAGCAGATGATGGCTCACATGACTGGGTCGCATGTGGGAGATCCAGAATCAGTTCTGGCTCTTGGCACTGGTAGGGCCTGGCCCTGAGTGTTAAGGGCATTTGGGATTTGTGGTGTGAAATGTGGGAGATCCAGAATCAGTTCTGGCTCTTGGCACTGGTAGGGCCTGGCCCTGACTGTTAAGGGCATTTGGGATTTGTGGTGTGAAATGTGGGAGATCCAGAATCAGTTCTGACTCTTGGCACTGGTAGGGCCTGGCCCTGACTGTTAAGGGCATTTGGGATGTGTGGTGTGAAATGTGGGAGATCCAGAATCAGTTCTGGCTCTTGGCACTGGTAGGGCCTGGGCCCTGACTGTTAAGGGCATTTGGGATGTGTGGTGTGAACCAGCAGATGTAAGATCTCTCTCTCTTTCTTTCTCTGCCTTTCAAATCAAATTAATAAAATTTAAAAATGAGAATAGGGAATAGTAAATTAGATGAGCTCTATAGATGTTTTGGGTAAACAATTCTATGCTTCTAATATTTAAGCCAATTCAAATCAGTGATGTGGTAGTTGAGTAATGATGCCTGGAGTTCCTGTTCCCTGTTCTAATTGAATGGAACCTTAGTTTTGCTGAGAATTACTCACTTTCTGAATCCTGCTGATGAGTGCTGCATCCTGTGTCAGGCCTACTTCTCTATGCCAAAACCATGCCAGTTTGCAGCACATAGAGGTGTTCTTCCCTCCATCCTGCCCTCTGTGAAACTTTAGTCCAGACTTTCCTGAGTGCCCACATGTGTGCTTCTGCCCTTGCTGCACGTGGGGTATAGATAGCACTGATACTGGCTACTCTCTCAGTCCTTAGAATGGTTCTACCCGGGGGCTGCTGGATGCTCAACCTGGCCAACGTGTTCCCTCACTTCTGCTCTTTTCTTTCCTACCTTCTCCCCAGCCTCTGCCCTTTCTCAGGTCCTGTCGGCCTCTTTCTAAAGATCTCCCCATATCTAAGCGTTCTTCCTCTCTTCCTCTCTTTCTGACTCTTCTCCCCTCTGTTAGTCTAGTCTGGAGGCAAAGTGGTCTGTTTCCTAACCTGTGTGTTCCTTGGGTCTGTTCTCTGCCTTTCAGTAGAATCACCTCAGCCATGATCAAGGATGCCCAGTGGCCTAGCTTTCTTGAGATAACTGACATAAAGTTAAAATGAAATATTAAGAGTGCAAAACATAGTTTTACTATATGAAACTTTTTTTTTAAAAAATGGTTTATTTATTTATTTTCATTTTATTTGAAAGGGAGGGAGGGAGGGTGAGAGAGAGATCATCAATTCAGTGGTCACTAAATGCACACAACAGCTGAGGTTGAAGCCAGGAGAGCAGAACTCAATCCCAGTCTCCCATGTGGGTGGCAGGAACCAAGATAGTTGAGCTGTCACCTGCTGCTTTCCAGGTGATGGAAACTGGATGGGAAGCGGGATAGCTGGGACTTGAACTAGGCACTCTGATATGGGATGTGGGCATCCCAAGCAGTGTATTAACTACTGTGCCAAATCCCTGCCAAAATTATATGAAAATTCCATCCATCATGTATTCTATCTCCTGCTTTTTGTGTGTGTGCAGGAGAATCAAGACCATATAGGGTAAGATTTGCCTTCATTAGGTTCCATCTGAAATGCAGTCAATTTACATGTATGCCAAGGTCACCTAGAAGAATTGGATTTCTCTGTTCAGGCCAGAGAAACTGACCATGCTGCATTAATGAATTTCAGGACCCACTGAATATTCCTGAATATTCAGAAAAATAATGAATTTTCAGGACAATGATGGGAAGAAACCATGGCTGCCAATGAATGATCCCAATAATCAACTATAACCAGGATGGGCCATTTGACGTGGAGGTTATGATGCCAATTATGATACCTATGTCTCATATACAGTGGTTTTGGGTTCAGTGCCTGGCTCCAGCTCCTGATTCCAGTTTCCTGCTAAAGTAGATTATGGGAGGCAGCAGGGAAGACTCAAGTAGTTGATTCCCTACTACCTACATGGAAGATCTGGGTTGAATTTCTAGCTCCTACTCCTTACCCAGCCCAGTCATGGCCATTGTGGATATTTGGAGAGTGAACCAGTGGATGGGCAATCTCTCTCTGTGTCTGTTTGTTTCTCAAATAAATAAATGTTTTAAAATATCAGCGATGATCATCTGTTACTTGAAAGAGAAAGTGAGAGAAGGTGTAGAAGTGACAAGATAAAAAAAATTATAATGAGTTGCTGCTCCTAGCCAATGCAACAGTGGTAGCTTACCAACGTGATCTTGTCAAATCCTCATGAAGATGCTGAGCTGTAGATCAGTTTTTTTCATTGCCATCTTACAGAGAAAGTGATGGTAAGTGTCTGAGCTGAGATGCAAACAAACTTTGTGGAAAGCAAGAAACTGACAGTGCGATCCTGTGGCCAGGCCTGTGAGGCACTTAGTGATCAATGCACACATAAGCAGGAGTAAGCATCTCTTTGTGGTGGTAAAATGGCAGCTTTTTTCATTTTCCTTCTGCATTTTTCATTTAGAAAACCAATGTTAAAAAAAAAAGTCATTTTGTGGCTGGCACCATGGCTCACTAGGCTGATCCTCCACCTGCAGCGCCGGCACCCCGGGTTCTAGTCCCAGTTGGGGCACCGGTTCTGTCCCGGTTGCTCCTCTTCCAGTCCAGCTCTCTGCTGTGGCCCAGGAGGGCAGTGGAGGATGGCTCAAGTGCTTGGGCCCTGCACCCGCATGGGAGACCAGGAGGAAGCACCTGGCTCCTGGCTTCGGATCGGCGCTGCGCACCAGCCGTGGCAGCCATTTGGGGGGTGAAGCAACAGAAGGAAGACCCTTCTCTCTGTCTCTCTCACTGTCTAATTCTGCCTGTCAAAAAAAAAAAGTCATTTTGTGTCCCAAATAAGAATCTAGATCTGAGACTGAAGAGTGCATGGTTTTCTAAGCATTTGTTTGAGCAGATTTTGACAATTTCCTTTAAACCTCTGCCCCATGTTGTCATTCACAGTAACAATCACAATAGAAGAAAAAAGGGATGTGTTACAATCTTTTCCCCCAGGCTTCGGGTATAATTGAGAAATAAAAATTATTTATTTTTAAAGTATACAACATGATTTAATATAGGTACACATCATGAAATGATTACCGCCATAGGTTACTTAACGTATCTGTCATTCACATAATTACCTTCTTAATGTGTGTGTGTGTGCAAATCCATAAGATCAACTCTCTTAGCAAATACGAAGTGTATGTTACAGAATTGTTCATTATCATCACCATGCTATAGTTTAGATCCTGAGACGCTACTCATTTTATAGCTGCAAGTTTGTATTCTTTGACCAATGCCCACCCCCATTTTACCCACTCCATGGCCGCTGGCAGCCCCCCTTGTACTATGCTTTTATGAGTTTGACTATTTTAGATTCCACATATAAATGAGATCATGCAATATTTGTCTAAAAGAATCATTTTTAAACTTGAACTCCAAATCGTAATAAAGTGTTCTGTTGTTGACTTCAAAAAGTTTGGTCATTAACCATCTTCCATTGTATTTGGAAGCCTCATTGGATTTCTAACCATGTTGTTTCTTGAATACTTATTGAATATTATGACATTCCAAATAAACTTAACAGAATTAATTCAAGAATAAAAAAACCATTTCTCTTACATGTCTCAATCTGATATTTGCCATATGGGAGTCTCAGCATCACTCTCACAGCAGGCCTAATTTATAGCAAACACACACCCGCATCCAGTGAGTATGGGAAAACACAGTCTTTCTCCCCTTCATTTTTATATGATTTACTGTGGACTTTTTTTCTTTGTTTTTCCTGCACTGATTCTAATTGAATTAAATGCAGCTTCCAGGTAGTCGGGGTGGGAAATGGGTTGTTGCCTATAGGTACAAGAAGAATATCATTGACATCAAACTGTGCCCATAAAGATGAAAAGAACTGGAGATTTTTATCATGGTCTACTTCTTAAATCTGAGAATACAGACATCAGAGGTGATGGATTAAATGTTCTGATGTTTTACTGGAAGGAAGAGTCCCCATTGCCAATGAGGGGTCATTGCAGTTACAAGTTGACTTATCACTGATTGATCTATTACTTCTATAAACCAGACACTGTTCTAGGTATGGGACTTGCTGAGACACAAACACATGGCCTCTTTCCTCAAGTTGCTCTCAGATTAGCATCAAGCTTTTAGAACAACTTATAGTGAGTAAAGTGGATGCGTCTTTGGACTATGGACAAGGTCAGCTTAGAGGGTTCAACAGAGACTTTATGGATGAAAAGAAGATTCAAGCTGTTGGAACAAGGACTCCTTATTAGTTCTGCCTTCCATCTAACTTTTAAAAATTATTAATTTATGTTTATTTTTAATTAAATATTTATTTATTTATTTATTTGAAAGACAGAGTGACAGAGTGAAAGGGGAGACAAATCTTCTGTCCACTGGTTTATTCCAGGTCTGGGCCATGCCAAAACCAAGAGCCTGGATCTCTATCTCAGTCTCCCACATGGATGGCAGCAACCAAAGTATTTGGGCAGTTGTCTGCTGTCTTCAAGGCACATTAGCAGGAAGCTGGAATAGAAGCCCTGGCCCAGCTCTAGCTGTTGCAGCCATTTAGGGAGGGAGCTAGTGGATGGAAGCTTCTCTGTGTGTATGTGTGTCTTTCCTCCTCTCTGTAACTCTAT
The DNA here is from genome assembly GCF_033115175.1 of Lepus europaeus. Taxonomy (NCBI): domain Eukaryota; kingdom Metazoa; phylum Chordata; class Mammalia; order Lagomorpha; family Leporidae; genus Lepus; species Lepus europaeus. The sequence continues at coordinate 83,938,195 of NC_084838.1, read as the reverse complement.
CTTTCAAAAATAAATAAATAAATAAATTTTTAAAAAGAGAGAGAACATGAAACCCTGATACTGTGGAAAGACCCTTGGATGAGAAATTTAAAGTCTGAGGCCTAGTCTTGCCCACTGGTTATTAGTACTGTGATCTTCAGCATGGTCAACCCTCTTTGAGTTGCAAGTTGCATTTCTTCTGTAAAATGAGAGTAACAGTGATTGCTGTGGCTACATCACAGAGTCGCAAGTTCTAGTGGGGCAATGAGTATGAAAGTCTTTGCAAAAGGGCAAACACTACCAAAGTAGAAGGGATTATCAAGAGGTGAAGTTCATTGATTTTTCTGTTGGACTAAGATGGCGATGTACTTGGAAGGGGCTTGTCTTTGAAGTTGTGCATGCAGAATGTTTCCCGTGAAAATATAAAATGTGGATTGTTTATATGAAAATATGATAGTGGCACTTGAATGGAACTTTGAGGAAGCCTTCAGCTCCAACTAGGGCCTCCTTGGGTCTTCTCCTGAGACAGAATGATTCCTGGGAGTTTACACTTGCTCTTCCTCATATAGCACAACCAGGATAGCTGCCGTAGCTCCTTCTCCAAGCATATATACAAACCCATTCCTGATATTAAAGACAATGAAATAGAGACTTGGATTTTGGTTCTGATTCATTTAACTAGATGGAACCAGATCTGTCTGGGAGCCTTCTGTGTGCCAAGAGTGTGTTTGTTTCTCTTTATATGCATATTTTAGTTGTGTTCCTTGCTTACTGTAAGATTTTTGATCTTTCAGTTTCTTACTGTAAGATTTATGAATCTCCATTCGCTGGGTGCAGCCTCTCCTGGATTGTCATCATTGTCAAACTGTAATGTGAGATAATCATCCATAATCTGAAAATCCAAAATCAGAAATCCTCCAAAACCTGAAACTTCTTGACCACTGACAGACATGATATGACAACTGGAAAATTCCATACTTGACCTCATGGGATGGGTTGCCTTCAAGATGCAAGCACACTAAAAAAAATTGCACAAGATTACCATTATCACATGTAGAAGGTATATAAGGAACAGAAGCGAATTTTACATCTCATCTCCAGGGTATCTCATTATATATAAGCAAATACTCCAAAATCTGGGGGAAAAAATCCAAAACCTGAAACACTTGTGATCCAAAGAATTTCAGATAATGGATTCTTAATCTATAAACACTAACAAATTGCAAGCACTTAAATTGTGTCAAGCATTACTCTAAGTGCTTTCTATACATTTGTTTAGTGCCTACCACATTTTGTCACCACCATTGACATCAACATTCCCATTTTTCAGATGACAAGAATGAGTTTTTCCTGTAAGGCAGGTGGCTAGAAGAGACTTTCAACTCAGGAAGTCTGGCTCCAAAATTGAGCATGTGAAATTTTGTAAAAGAAATTAGTGCTTTGTGAGTTTAAGGTCCAGAATATGCAATAATTAACCAGATTTACAAGTTGTTTTTTTTTTAAAAAAAAAAAAAACATTTTAAAAAAAGAAGCTGGAGCAAATTTTTGATCGGAGCCAAAGCAGTCACTTAGGCTATAGAGAAAAAGGAAAAGAGTGGGAAATGTGTGAGGTTTTCTGTCTTACAAAAGAAAAAAAAACAGAGATTAGTTAGTGGGAAGTAAAATATATGCAAAAGAAATAATAAAAATGGCAAATGATCAAATTTCTTGAAGTCAGGAATAAGACTACACTGATACTAAATTGAATACTTGATAGTAAACAATAAAATAACAAGTATGATGGCAATGTAATCTAAAAAACAATAAAGAGAATAAAAGGTACTTTGTCGATAAAAGAATAAAAAACTGCAAAAAAGAACCAAAATTGATATTTTATGCCAAAATACTGTAAGCAAAGGTAATTTAGAATTAGGATTTTGGAAAAGTAAATTTTCAGCAAGGTTAAAAAAATGATGGGACAGATAAAACATATGAGTTTCTAACTGGAATTCTCAGATGTAGCAAATCTTGTGACCCCTTGCTAGGGAAAGGAGGTGCAGGGGACCATGGGACACAGAAGCAGTATAGGTTTTGGCCCTGACCATCATGAATGCCCAGGAGTAGTCTCTTACATCCATGCTGTGTAGCCAGGCATCTTTCTGGCTTCAGTGAGCTTGTGTGCACACACACAGGAGCCCCTGGGTTTCCAATTTACATGACTACTTTGCAGCTCATGCTGTCAAGGGTGATCAGTAACAAAGGGAGAGGAGCAAGACTACAGGATAAAAGAGAGAATGAGTTTGATTTTGAATAGAACTTTTCTAAGTTTAAAATATTTAAAGTTCATCTAGGCATTAGCTTAGAGATAGGGATGGAAATAAATACTTGAGAAGCCTTGATGCTCTTGTCTTTAAGGACAAAGCAACAAAAAGAAGACTGGTAAGTCGCATTGGGAGAAAAGATGGAAGCAAAGGCTAGCAGTTAATGAGTCGAGAAAGAGAGCCACAGATGACCAGGAGATAGTCCCCACAGCAGCAGAGTTGAACTCATGCCCCTGGCTTTATTTGTTTAATTCAGATGGACCAAAACCCTTGTGTTGGTTCCTGCCACTGTCATAGCTCATAGACACAGGGAAGTCATTGCTCAAAGTTCTTTGTGTCCTGGCTCCTGTTGGCCAATGTAGCTTAAATCTAATATTTCTTTGAATCTCTGATGTTGGTAACATTTAGGACCTTTTTTCTCTCTTCTATGAGCCTCAGTTCAAAGATAAATTTATTCATTAGGCCATCCATGAATAAAGAAAGATGTCTGTGGATGCACCTGAGCCGCCTGAATCCTCCCCAAACCTGGTAACTGAGTCCTCAAATGAGAGAATTCCAATTCTGGCTTCTGCTGAGAATTGAATATTTCCCAAACTGCCTGATGCACAGCCCCAGCTGAGACCTAATGCAAGTATTTTGCTTAAGAGAGCCTGCAAATGCGAGGTGCTTCTTACAATATGTGTCAAGCAGTGTGCAGCCGAGGGTAGGAGTTAGATTTATGCATATTGTGGTTGTCCATTTCCAGCTGCTTTTGTGAAGTCAAACTTTTTTTTATGTTAACAGATCACATTATTATCACATTTAGTGGAGAATAATGAGATATGGTGGTGATACATCATTGCAGCTCAGAGCACCATTTGAAAACATGCTTGTTTTTAAGTCTGCAATAATGGGTCAAAGAGAGAAAGGCACACTGGCATTTCTTTCTCTCTCCTCCTCTGTACCCCCCCCACAGACATAAGCACACACACACACACACAGAGAGAGAGAGAGAGAGAGAGAGAGAGAGCTCTTAACTAGTCCTGAGTACCTCTTTGTAAATGCTTTATTGTCCAGAGTGAATCTATACCATGGCTCACAAGAGTTACCTTTTTCTCCCAATTAACGAAGGGGGCAAAGACATGTCAACGTTGAAATATGTGACCTGTAGGATTTGCCAAAATGCTGAAGAGCACACACCTTAAAATGTATAGAAATTACCTTTGGAGACTCACAATGCAGCGGTTCTGTAAATGACCTATTTGATGGTATGATACTGATAGAGAAATGAAGTCTATTATGTAAGATAATATAAGGTTCTCAGTCTTTGCCTCATTCCCCAAGCTTAAGGACATGCCCCCTAAACATTCCCTCTGTGGCTCTTCATCTCATATATTTATGTAAACTTTCATAATCAAATTATACTTTCAGCATGTGGTATCCTATGTGATAATTAGGCCCATATGTGTCCCTTTCTTGCATGAAGTAAAAGTCCATTTATTCACGACTTTATATCCTTCAAGATTTAGGAGATGAAGAAGAGCCTCTCTGGAGGAGGGGAGGATGTGTGCGTGGCATGTCTGGGGAATGACAAGTTAGACATACTTTGAACACTTTGAGAAAGGGTGATGGTGATGACACAGGAGCCTGGAGAGCTGAAAAGAGGAAAGGTCCTCTAGAGTTTTAGTAGACACATAAGTACTTGAACTTTATGCTGGAAGGAAATGAACAAAGGAGAGGGATGAAGGACTCAATCATCTTTGGATCATAAGATAGAATATGTAATTAAATTCTCACAACTATAACATTGAGTTCTTCCAGGTCAAAAAATAAGGTTCATCTGATGAGATTAATTAAAATGACATTTTGAAGTCTTCGAAATGGATGTGAAAATGGGAAGTGAATTCCAATGATAGGGATTAGGTGATTCCCTCTGTCATCATCATCTATGTGATATTGGATATAGTCCTGGAAAAGCCTTGAGACTCAATACAGATGTTTATCCTTGCCCCGGGCCCAAATACAGCTGTGGGAAAAAAACAATCAAAATATCAAGCGACAGTGTGAAGGGTCTTTGAACCAAGCAGAACCTGTCACCCTACCAATGCACATATCTGGAAACTAAAGATGAACATAAATGAAGCTACAGAATGCAGGGGGAATGTTGAGACTAGAAAGATCCCTAGGGATAGAACGCCACAATAGTATGAGTTTGTAGGTTAGAGAGTAGAGATGAGGAAGTATGAAGTGAGTTGGTCATGAGCATACCATCTAGGCAGCATGGCCAGAATCCTGACCCTGTGCCCTGTAGTTACTTTCCCCACTGCCTGTCCACCTCATGGTCAGCACAGTATTCAGTTTGGTTTGTTACGTGTCTTGTGAAACCATCAAGATTTTCTTGATTATTTCTCTCTCATTGGTAATATTCACTTAGTGGCTTCATTTCAAATCTAAATCATTTTCAAATATGTATCTACAATAGGATCTGTTTTCCAACTTGTCCTTTGAGGAGAACATCAATTTGTTTTGTTTTGTTTTGAATATCGGGGAACATTGGGTTATTTGAGGCTATTTTTCTAAAAAGCTAGAGGTTTTTAAAAAGATTTATTTATTTGAAAGGTAGGGTGACATAGAGAGAGAGAAAGAGATATCTTCCAACCACTGGATGACTCTCCAAATGACTGCAACAGCCAGGGCTGGGCCAGGCTGAAGCCGTGATCCAGTAACTCCATCCATCCTAATACCCACATGAGTGTCAGGGGCCCAAGTGCTTGAGCCATCATCTGATGCCTTCCCAGGCACATTAGCAGGAAGTTGGATCAGAAGTTAGAGCCAACAGGATTTGAACTGGCTCTCTGTTATGGGATGCCATTATCACAGTTGTGGCTTAACCTGCTGTGCCTGCAACAGCCAGGGCTGAGCCAGGCAAAAGCCAGGTCTGGAACTCTATCAGCGTCTTCCACGTGGGTGACAGAGACCCAGATATTTGAGGCTTCATCTGCTACCTCGCAAGGTTTACATCAGCAGGGAGCTGGATCAGCAGTGGAGGGCCCAGAACTGAAGAAACCTAGCATTCCGATATAATGTGTAGGTATCCCAGGTGCAACTGAAGATGCTATGCCACAAAACCTACCCCAGGTTATTTTTAATTTAATTAATTTATTTGAGAGTCAGAAAGATAGGGGACGGGAGTAGAGAGAATGAGAGATAGACAGAGAAACTCCCATCTGCTGATTCACTTCCCAAATGCTTTCAGTAGCTGGGACTGGGCTTGGGCCTAAATGTGGGAGTTGGGAATTCAATCCATGTCTCCCACATGTGTGGCAGGAACCCAATTACTTAAGCCTTTATTGCTGCCTCCCAGGGTCTTCGTTAGCAGGGAGCTGGAGTCAGGAGCCAGGGTTGGGTATCGAACCCAGGTAGTTTGATATAGGACATGGGTATCTTAACTAATGTCTTTTAACTAAATGCCTGCCCAAAGGTGATGACAAGGCACTCCTGCCAGAGGTATATGACAGTGAAGACAAATACAGAAAGACAGAGACTGAGCCAAGGTAAAGAATCCAGGGTTTATGAGGATAAATCCGAGAGAGCCAGGCAGATCACAGAAGCCCAGAAACAGAGAGGAGGCCGTGGTTTCCGGAGGCCAATGACTAAGGCAAATAGAAGTGAGCAGAGGAAGTTAACACCCAAAGAAATTCCTGAGTGGGAAAACAGGGGCCCAGTGTTGCTCTACAAAGCAGCTATTTCTGTTCTTTCTTGGGGGGGGGGGGGCAGGGAGGGAGAATTTAAAGGGGCAGGAAATATGCAAAAACATGCCGTTATTCAGACATTATAGTTTCTTCTTGCTGTTTCCGTGACATCAGTTATCCCAGCACTACCAGATGTGTGGCCTCAGATGGCAAAGTCACCAGCCGCCCCTGTTTTCCTCCTGGAAATGTGTGCTGCCATTTGATGTGACAAGTGACAGATGTCAGCATACCCTGAACTGGGGTCAGGAATTATACACAATGTTGGAGGCATCTGAGCCTCACAAGCATTCTCACTGACTCTTCCTTAGTAGTTCTCATCTCACTGGGTTGTTGTCAGGAACAAAAGAAGCACCTGCAAAGTTATTAGGGCAGAGCCTAGCATGTGCCAGGCCCTCTGTCCATGGCATTGTTTAGAGCTCACCTCAACAGACCCTATAGGTAGGTCATGTGAGTTCTGGCTTCAAAATGTATAATCAGATACAGCTGATGTTTATCAACTACTGGCTTTGTTTACCAGTCTGCCTGTCTGTGTGATCACCACATTACCTGCTTTGTGAACTCCTTTGGGCACTGTAAAAGGTACTAAAGAGATAATCCTTCTGCAAAGGTGATACTGTGGTCGTAAATTGAGAGACTAATAGAGATCATTTAAGCCATCGGCAGCAACCTAAGGCCCAGAACATTGGTAGATGGCACACAGTTAGGTTAAAGCAGGTCCACAACTAAAAGCCAGGACTTCTGACTTCTCATTTGGCCCTCATTCCATCAGGTAACTCAAAGCAGCCATCAGATATCCAGTGGTTGCTGGAGACATACTGTAATATGTCTGGTGAGATTTGGGGTGGGCCAGCTCTCAGCTACTGACTGTGGTGTTGATTGAGACACTACATATGTGTGTTGTAGTTTGTTAACATAGAAAGCAGTAGCACTCAAGGAAGTATCTCCAAACCAAGCTTTACTGCTTGTAACTCCAAAATTTTATTTTTGTTTAACAAGTACATATATAGAACTTAACAGATAGCAGGTACTCTTCAGAGAGTTTTACAAAAATTAGCTCAGTTAGTCCTCACAACCATTGCGCAAAGGAGATACTTTGGTCATTTACAGTTTTCAGATAGAGAAAGTGAGACACAAAGAGAATAAGAATTTTCCCAAAGTCATGTAAGTACAAAGAAGTGTAATCTGCTCCCGTAGTTTGCACTATTAACCATTCTACTCTACTGCCTTTCTAGAATTATCAAAAATCCTGACTGTTCCTCCCAACAAAGAACATTCTTTCATTGATTCTCTCCCTTTCTGGAAGGGACCTGAAGTCCATTTAGTCTTTCCCAACACTTTCTGTCTTTCTGATTTTCTTGCCTGTCTGGACCCTGACTCCAACATCTCCATGCCTTCTGCTGTACATTTTGGTTACAGGAAATTAGAGTCCAGAAGAGTAAAAGATACAAAACCAAGACATTAACTATTTTTTAAAAGATTTATTTATTTATTTATTTGAAAGTCAGAGTTACAGGTCTTCCATCCACTGGTTCATTCCCCAGATAGCCACAATGGCTGCAGCTGTGCCAATCCAAAGGTTGGACCCAGGAGCCTCCTCTGGGGTTCCCACACGAATGCAGGGGTCCAAGACTTGGGCCATCTTCTACTGCTTTCCCAGGCCATAGCAGAGATCTGAATGGGAAGTGGAGCAGCTGGGACTCGAACTGACGCCCATATGGCATGCTGGCACTGCAGATAGCAGCTTTACCCACTACACCACAGTGCTGACCCAAGATATTAACTATTTTTTAAAGATTTATTTATTTATTTATTTGAGAAGTAGAGTTACAGACAGAGTGAGAGACAGGTCTTCCATCCACTTCTATCCCAATGGCAAGCTCTGAATCCAGGAGCCAGGAGCTTCCTCCAGGTCTCCCATGCAGATGCGGAGCCCCAAAGACTTGGACCATCTCCCACTGCTTTCCCAGGCCATTAACAGGGAGCTGGATCAGAAGAGGAGTAGTCAGGACTCAAACTGGTGCCCATATGGAATGCTGGCACCACAGGCATGGGCTTAACCTGCTATACCACAGCGCCAGTCCTAAGATATTAACTATTAACTCATTCTCCTATATGCTAGGTGATAGGTGATAGGGTTTGAGGGAAATAAGATACATGCAGTTTTTCTCCTCTTGGAGACAAACTAGATATTAAGTGGATAAACTAGACATTAAGCAAATAATCACAGAAATAACCATATATTTCAAACTAATTTAAGTGCTATGAGGAAAAATATTGGATGCTGCTATGAGACAATTTAATATATAACCCATTTCACCTTAGATGGAGAGACTGTAGGAAGCCTCCTTTAGAAAGTGATTTTTGGGCCGGCGCTGTGGCACAATGGGTTAATGCATGGCCTGAAGTGCCAGCATCCCATATGGGCGCCAGTTCGAGTCCCGGCTGCTCCTCTTCAGATCCAGCTCTCTGCTGTGGCTTGGGATAGCAATAGAAGATGGCCTAAGTCCTTGGGCCCCTGCACCCGTGTGGGAGACCTGAAGGAAGCTCCTAGCTCCTGACTTCGGATCAGTGCAGCTCCAGCCGTTGCAGCCATCTGGGGAGTGAACCATCAGATGGAAGACCACTCTCTCTGCCTCTCCTCTCTCTGCGTAACTCTGACTTTCGAATAGATAAACAAATCTTTAAATAAAAAAAAAGATAAAGTGATTTTAAGCTTACACATCAAGAGTACACAATAGGGCCAGGAGACAATGAGGACTTAAGACCATTGCAGGCAAAGGCCCTGAGGTTGGAAGTAGATCAGCACGTAAGGGAAGACCTATGAGGTCCTGAGTGGGTCATAGGGAATGTCAGGTAGCAGGTGGTCAGATCATGCCAGGTCTCACCAACCAAAGAAAACACAGTGGATTCTGTCCTGATTATAGCACAATGGAAGTTTTTGGAGGATCATAAGAAGGGCAGGGTCATGCAAAGAACTGATGGAACATAGATGAGATAAAAGTAAAGAAACAGCATCAAGTATCTGGTGTAGTGATTAAGATGGCTTGGTCACACCTCCATTCCATATCAGAGTGCCTGGGTTTACTTCCTGGCTCTGGCTCCACATCCCACCTTCCTGCTAATGTGCAACCCTGGGAGGCAGCAGATGATGGCTCAAGTATTTGAGTCCTTGACACTCATGTGGCAGACATGGATTCTGGCACCCTGGCTCCTGGCTTCTATCCAGTGCAGTCTTGGCTATTGTGGATATTGGGAAGTGAACCAGTGGACAGAAGGTCCCTATCTCTCTCTCTCTCTCTCTCTGTCTCTCTGTCTCTCTCCTAAATAAGTAGACATAAGGACATTTAAAAGTATTTTTTTGTAATGAGATAGACTAGAGGCTGCCATCATAGACCGGGGAGTGGTAACAAAGATATGAATTAGAATGGGGAACAGTGGAGATAAGTAGACAAATCCAAAGTATTATTGTGCATAGTAATGAATAGGATTTGTTGATAGACTAGCTATGGAGAAAAGAGAGAAAAAATGTCATGGCTAATTACCAGGTGTGCAGTATACAAATCCAGTAGATGATCTTGATCATTTTTCTGAGATAGAAAACCTGGCAAGTGCACTCCAGCTTTGCAGGGTAGCCCATGAGACCCTGGGCAACTCACTGACATATCCTGGCATCACTGCTTCTCAGTTTTCAGTGACGGCCTTTGTGGGATCACCTTTCCAAGTCCCTAAAAACTGACTTTGTTTTAGCTTCATCTTGCATCTTGGTTTTCAATGAATCTCAGAAACAAGTGGCCAAACAAAATGCTTTTTCAACCTTTCTTCCACTTTAGGACTTTTAACTTGTAGAATTTTTCCACTCTCTATAAATTTGCTTTAGAGGCAGATAGAGGCAGAGGAGGCCTATTTGGTTATTGGTTTATGGGCTGATAATCAAATAAATATAAAACATGTAATTGGATCATGTAGCGCTCAATAACTAGTTAAATTTTCTGAAGGGGATATTACATAGACCTGAAAGTTTAACTGCACCACGTTGAAGATCTCATTTGTTGAACTAAAGGCTAACAAAGATAAATCCTTAATAAAATACAATTCTTTTCTCTTCATGTGAAACCCAACATCCTCACCCAAAGATGGATTTTACCAGCTTTGAGAACTTCTGGTTAAGACCCTATGTTTTCCAGTTGTAGGTTTGTACTTTATCAGCAGCCTTCACATGATTTCTTTGTGAAAAATATTTCTCTATATAGAAGAAAGTTTATCATTTGAAATGTTAAATGCAATTATATTGACATATGGTGATAATGGGATAAAGCATACGGGTTAAAGGTTGCAGGAACCATGGCTTGGCAATTAGCGATGTAAATGAAACATTCATTATCCATCATGCTGAGAAGTTGATGAACTGTACAGTAAATCTGAGCCCACAGTCAGGACCGAGATAAGTCATTTCAGACAATACAGTGGAGTATTTGTGAGCACCAGGGACAATGTTTCAGACTCCTGGCATGGAGATTTCTTTACCTATTCATTTATACTGAATAAAGACCTTATGGAGTCCAAGTTATCATGCTTTTCCTTCCACAGGAATAAATATGCGATTCTAAATCTTTCTATTAAAATGAACAGAATCAAAGTGACTAGATGTTGACAATTGATATCTTCCATTAAAGTCCATGCCATGTAAAAATATGTACTATAGTAGATTATTTGTCTTGAAGAAAAACTTCAATATATTTAAAATAAGATATTGGTTTGGATGGAAACTATAAATTTAGGGAGCTCATTCTTTCCTTAAAAAACTTTAATCCTGTAGGTTGGATTATGCAGAAGTAACTGCTATTTTTCAGTGTTTCTCCAATGACTACAGGAACATTGAGATAGTTCAGAAAAATAGAGTATCTACGCTTCTCATTTTGTCCATTGCTCAATTAATTATGCTGTGTATATTCTAAAGCATTTTCTGTGAAAATAAATATTGGTCATCCAGAAAATGTGAATCTACATTGATTTTATATTTTATTATGAAATTACACTATCAAATTCTTTATTTTAATCATATAAAATAGTATCTTCAAAAGCAAGGTAAAGACTTATTGGTGATGTATTAAAACTTCATTTATTTAAGATGACTAGTGATGTAACCAGCAAGTTAAGACATCCACTACTAAAGAAATGTTCCACTGAAGCAATCATACATTCCCAGATCCAGGGATTCCTTTGTTAACAGCTCGATTTGTTGAGGCTTAAGCAAGGAGGAATTGGGCTATGTAGAAGCCATAAAATCTTACTAATAATAGTAGTCATAGCATATGATGCTTATTATATTTGAATTTATTACATTTCTCAGTTCTCTAGCAAACATTCTAAGTCAAGGATCTTTCATCCTTCTAGTAACCAAGTGAAGTAGATAATATCACTCTCCCACCTTATCAGTGGGGGATCTGAGGCTCAGAGGTGGGAAATGATCACCCAGTCACCCAGACCACATGTCTGGTAAACCACTCAGCTGAGCCTCCGATCCAGCCCTGTGCAATCCCAAAGCCCTTATCTAACCACTTGGTTATTGAGCTTGCTCTAGGTTGAATTCCTGACCTTGTGGCCACCCCATAGTTCCAGTTCTGTTCCAGTTTGAGAGCCCTCTTTTGTTTATCATCAGTCCTGGAGGCTTCCAGCTCTTTTTTCTTTTTTAAAAAAATGTTATTTAAGGTATACAAGTTTCATGTATTTCATATATACATATTTAGGAACACAGAGATTCTTCCCACCCTACCCTCCCTCATACTCACACTTCTTCTTTCTCCCTCCCCTATTCCCAATCTTATTTTTTATGAAGATCTATTCTCAGTTTACTTTAAACTCATAAGGTTAACCCTACATTAAGTAAAAAGTTCAACAAATAGTATGAAGGAAAAACAAAACCACTATTCCTCAGCAGTAGAAACAAGGGCTGTAACAATCATTGAATCTCAAAACGTCCTTTTCACTCCAATACATTATATTTTAGGCACTGTATTAGTTACCCTTGATCAGGGAAAACATATGATATCTGTCTTTTTGGAAGTCAAGTTTTTAATTGTCTCCTATCACACCAGAAACAATTAGCCTTCAAGACTTTTAGAGAAAATTATCCTAGCCAGTCAGCTAGTTGCTGAATTTTTATCCTGTATCTTTCTCTGAAGATGAAAGACTGCATTTTTGCCTTACAAGGGTACTGGCTCTGTTTTGTAGAACTATAGGGAAGGTTTTACTGGGTCAAGGTCAGTCCTGTATATAAGAACGTCCAGCTGTACAGTGGTTTACTATGGTAGTCCTTGGCCTTAACTCACAGTTTTAACATTATATTCCTAACCCCACCCCCAGAGAGTCTAGATTTAGTCATTCTAGGCTGTAGCCTAGTCACTGTTTTTATAGAGATCCTTAGGACAATTCTCATGTACAGACAGGGTAAGGAACTCCTGCGTATATGATCTGGTCCCCTTGATCCTCCACCTCACCCTGCTACAGACAGCTGAACGTCCCTGCTGTTTGTGAACATTACAGATATACTCTTGTCCCAGGGCCTTTGCATCTGCTGTTTCCACTGGTATGGTCTAAATGTTTGTCCTCTCCAAACTTATTTGAAATTTAATTGACAATGCAACAGTACTGGGAGATGGGACCTCTATGAACTGTTTATGTCATGAGGACTCTGCTTTCATGAATGGACTAATGCCATTATTGGAGGAGTGGGTTCATTATCAGGGAAGAATGCTTGTCCCACCTCTTGCCCTCTCTCTGTGCCTTTCACCATGCAATGCCTACCACATATGATGCAGCAATAGCAGTCCCTCAGTAAATGCTCACACTTTGATACTGGACTTCCCAGCCTCCAGATCTGCGAACCAGTAAGTTTCTATTCACTATTGATTATTATTAATTACCCAGTTTGTGGTATTCTGTTAGAACAGCACGAAACAGAGTAAGACATCCATGGTTCCCCCAGATAGCAGCATAGTCAGCACCCTGAACTCCAGTTCTTCGCTCAGCTGTCATCTAAGCAGGGAAGCTTTCTCTGGCTACCTTTTATGAAATAACACTCTCCTTTCCCTGATGTTCTCTGTCTTCCTTGGCCTATGTTATTTTTTTTCTCCACCAAATGACCTATAACATGTTTACTTGTTTATATATAAACTATCTCCTAAACATTGACATGTTAATTTCATGAACATAGGGATTTCTATCTGCTTTGTTCACCACTGTATGCCAACACCTCACAAAATGTCTTGCAGAGAGGGGCTCTCCAAATGTTTAATGAATTGAATAAATGAACAAATTAGGGGAAGTTCAAAGGAGGCCTTGCCCACGAAATTCACTCTAAGTGTGTCCTTACTGTGCCAGGCTCAGAGCTCTGCACTGTGGATTCCAATCCATGGCGTGTGATGTGGAAGGCAGGGTGGAAGGGCTAGTGAATGCTCTTGCCTACTTTGATTTTCTGTCATTCTGTGCTCAGCACACCCTCCCTCAGGAGGCTCTCTACAGTTGGGAGCAAGATGGTGTGCCAAAGATGAGGTGGGCAGCCCTCTCCTACTTCTTTGTGGAATCCCTGAATACTTTCCCTTCATCCCTGGCAGGTTAAGATGCCTGAACTCACTGCATTTCTTCTTCCACTGGCTGTTACTTCTCTCCTCCTCACACCTCCAAATCTCAGCACTGTAGACCACAATAGCCATGGAGCAGGAGAGAAAGCAAGGACCAAAAGCTGAATGGTGGTGCAGTGGCAGACATGGGAACCTGGCCCAAAAGGAAGAGCCTAGGAAGACCAAGAATCTCTGTTGTGGGGGAGTGGGGAAGGAAGGGAGAAGGAGAAGATCCATGCCCCTTAATTCTCTCTCTCTCCCTCCATCCCTCCATATCTCTCTGTGTGTATGTGTGTGTGTGTGTGCGTGATGATAATAATGAAAAAAGGAACTCAAAGGGAAAGCCTTGATAATTCTTCAAACAGACAAAATAAAAAAACAAAAAACCCAACCCTACTGCATAGAAAGGAGAAGAATTACTCCAGGATGAAAAACTGGACCCAATTAGAATTGCAGATTTTGGCTCAGTTTGCTAAGGTCCTTTTACACCGTGAAAACTATTTAATTCTACATTCTGATTATGCTAGCTCTCTGTAAGAAAATACGAGGGTATTTAAAGAAAAGCTGGGTGGCCACCGTAGTAGATACTCTCTGTTATACAAGCAAATTCCAGCCGGCGCCGCGGCTCACTAGGCTAATCCTCCGCCTTGCGGCGCCGGCACACCGGGTTCTAGTCCCGGTCGGGGCACCGGATTCTGTCCCGGTTGCCCCTCTTCCAGGCCAGCTCTCTGCTGTGGCCAGGGAGCGCAGTGGAGGATGGCCCAAGTGCTTGGGAGACCAGGAGAAGCACCTGGCTCCTGCCATCAGATCAGTGCAGTGCGCCGGCCGCGGCGGCCATTGGAGGGTGAACCAATGGCAAAAGGAAGACCTTTCTCTCTGTCTCTCTCTCTCTCTCTCTCTCTCTCTCTCTCTCTCACTGTCCACTCTGCCTGTCAAAAAAATAAAAAAATAAAAAAAAATACAGGAGCGGCAAGATGGCGGAATAGGAAGGGAGCACAGTGATAGTTTGTCAAGACACACGTTAATATAAGTGGAGATACTGCAGGGTCAAGGAAGAGTAGGGGAAGAAACAGCAGAGGAAACTCTTCCGGAACTAGTGATTCACAGTGGACCTGCGTGCAGAGCGTGGGAGCCCAAGTTCGGGACACCAGCGGCAGACTCAACGCACCAGCGCTGGAACGCGAGGTGAGCCGAAACTCCATAGCCTGAGACACCAGCGGGCAAGCGGAAAGAGGAGACTAGAGGGAACGAGGCTTGAACCTCAGTGGGGAAAAGTTCACCAGACTAACTAGAAGAGAGAGAGGAAAAAAAAAAAAAGTGACCGATACGGACACGAGTTTCTCTCTCTCCGCTCACCTCTCAAAGGTGAGCAAGACAAAGAGCAGGCGCCATTTTGGAGATACGTCATAAGCAGAGCGACCTCAGGTCTGCACCAGCCCTGAGCCTAGCAGAAAAACCTGACTCTTGGGGGAGGGGTGAAATAACAGGAGATTAGCATCTAACTTGGCAACCCAGTGGGAGACTGCAGGAGAATTGGAGCCCACACTGAGGGCAGCACAGATTCCCTGTGTGGTCCTTGGGAAAGAGCTTCCAATCTCTGGCTCCTGTGGGTATATCATTTGCCTGCTAACTACCTCCAAGTACGTTCAGCTGTGTGGAATTACTTCCCTTTTGAATCAAAAAAAAAAAAAAAAAAAAGAAAGAAAGAAAGAGAGATTTACCACGCCTAACCTGGGAGTGTCATCTTTGACACACCCTCAGCCCTGAGGAACCAAACACAGCTCTCAGGCCACTCTCATCTCAAGCCTCTAAGGCTCCATCGAAAGCAGACAGTCCACTTAATATAGAGCCATAGTGTAACAAGAAAAAACACCACAGTGAAGAAACCAAATATCTCCAACATGCCAAACAACAAATGCAAAAATCGAGGTAACAAGAACAAGGAAAACACTATGACGCCCCCAAATGAAAAAGACACCCCAATGCAAGATTATGAAGATGATGAGAGAGAAGAAATGCAAGAAGCAGATCTCAAAAAATTGATAAGAACATTAAGAAGTTCTCAAAAACAAATTCTTGAACTACAGAAATCCTTAATGGACAAGATAGAAAATCTCTCTCGTGAAAATGAAATATTAAGGAGGAATCAAAATGAAATGAAACAACTAGTGGAACAAGAAACTGAGATAGTGACGAGAAATCATAATGAAATGAAGAATTCAATAGATCAATTGACAAACACATTAGAGAGCCTTAAAAACAGAATGGGCGAAGCAGAAGAGAGAATATCAGACTTAGAAGACAGAGAACAGGAAAGGAAACAGGCAAACCAAAGAAAAGAAGAAGAAATCAGAAATCTAAAAAATATTGTCGGGAACCTACAGGGTATTATTAAAAAACCCAACATTCGAGTTCTAGGAGTTCCTGAAGGCATGGAGAGGGAGAAAGGATTAGAAGGCATTTTCAGTGAGATACTAGCAGAAAATTTCCCAGGTTTGGAGAAGGACAGAGACATCTTAGTACAGGAAGCTTATAGAACCCCTAATAAACATGACCAAAAGAGATCCTCACCACGACATGTTGTAATCAAACTCACCACAGTGAAACATAAAGAAAAGATCCTAAAATGGCAAGAGAGAAACGTCAGATTACTCTTAGAGGATCTCCAATCAGACTCACAGCAGACTTCTCATCAGAAACCCTACAAGCTAGAAGGGAATGGCGAGACATAGCCCAGGTACTAAGAGAGAAAAACTGCCAGCCCAGAATATTATATCCTGCAAAGCTCTCATTTGTGAATGAAGGTGAAATTAAGACTTTTCATAGCAAACAGAAACTGAAAGAATTTGTTGCCACTCATCCTGCCCTGCAAAAGATGCTTAAAGATGTGTTACACACAGAAACACAGAAACATGGTCACCAATATGAAAGAAGGTAAAGGAAGGAAACCTCACAGCAAAAGATCACAGGAAGCTCAATTTCTCTTTGACATAGAATTAAACTCTGATGCTCTGTTAAAGCAATGTGTTAAAGTAATCTATTATGTTCTCTTGATCTCTGTTAAATTCTAATTGTTCAAAAACAGCTGAATTTTTATTAAGAGCTATGGGTTATTTAAATATGGGCTTATTTTCAAAGATTTGAATAATCACCTTGTAACAAGATCAAATTTGGTCTATGAGTTTATAATTTTAAACATGGCGACTTAATGTCTTTTGTCATCCACAGTTATATATGATTTGCTGCTCATAAAACTAAAGCGTTGCTGGTTCTGTGTGTAGCTGTCCTCCTATAGGTTCCTATGGACTTTTTCCAGCCACTTCTATTGTATTCAGTACTTTGGGATGGCTCTGTAAACAGATGAAGCCAATAATGTATTACCAGTACCAACTGAGAGAAAGTATGGTTAACTGAGGTTACTAAAAAAGCAATTCAAATCAATTGGCAATCTACAAAAAGAGTTAAAGATTTTAAAAGCTATTATTAAAAATGCTATATTGGTCTATTATGCTATGTTATATGTGTGTACATATTGTATGTCCACATGGGGAAATTTTATTAAGAGTTTTATTTTAAATGGCTTATAGATAAGATTGTCCATAAATTTAAGCTGCTAAAATCAATCAAAGATACATTTTAATTTGAGTGACCTGAATCTGTGTATCATATGTTTTAAACGTGTTGGTAGAAAGAAACAAAAAACATTTTATATGGTTGTGCTTAAGTTTACTGGTTAAACAAACTACACCATGTTAGAGATTTAAGAGGTGTTTTCAAATACATGATTCTTAAAATTTATAGAAGGCATTGGACCTTCTGGTAAATGTTTTCTTAAGTTGTTATCTAATGGTTGAAACTGTTTGCTAAGTATTCATGTGATATTGCTATTGTCAGCAAGCGATCTAGGACTTGCTCCCTCATTTCTCTATTCTAAGCCCAACTTGTTCTTTCATTTCTCTATTCTCTTCAAGGTAGGAAACTAATTCTATTAGGAAGGAATCTGTAGGATGCACAATTTAATCTTTAGACCTTATATAAGAGATGGCTAACATTTTTCTGTAATAGCATAGCCAAAATAAGAACTTAAATAATAATCTCATAGCTAGATTCACTTCGCCATCAGCAAAGTATACAGTAAGTAGAAAAAACCTCCCTTTCAGACCAAAGGGAAAGAAAGTGTTAAAGTGAGAATATAATTTTCCTCATGGGCATTGTCTACCTTAGAAAAACTACTACAGAACATGCCTGTGACTATAGACTTGTAGTTCAGGCCACCGAAGATTAGAGATGGCACACGGGCACTCCCTTGACTTGCATCCTCTGGTCTGCTTGAACACAAACCAGGAGGAAAAGAAAGCTCGGCATCAGAAGCAATGGGTGGCAGGCCTATTAATGGCTGATCTGTACAGTGATCTGCCCTCAAGGAGACCCAACAGGCCAGTCCACTGCAGTGGCTTTCAATGTGGTAAGCCTGGGCTTCAGCAGAAGTCAGCTTGTGAAGAGCCCTGGCAGCTCTGCCAAGAGTTGGATCATTGGAAATGGACCTGCCCTGGAGTCGAAGGATGCCCAGGTCAGAGCCACAGATCTTGTTGGCTCTAAGCTGAAAAGCCCTTCACTCAGCCCAACTTCCAAAGTGACCACTGCAGCTGACGGTATGGTCAAGTAGGGTCAGCAACATTGCAGGCAGAACTGTAAATTTCTTGTTAGAGATGCTCCCTGCCTTTACCTGGCCAGGTCTCCTCCCAGGCCAGCCAAGTAATGAAAGTCAACAGAGTGCCTTCCCCTAGGAGGTTCATACCTCCCTTAGGATATACCCCATGTGAAGAGATAGATAGGTCTGGGCCTCTTAACTTACAAGGCCTAAAGCCCACCAGATTATTATCAAGCCCCTTCTGTCAGGTTCTATTTGCCTCTCAATCAGAAAACTTAATTGTAGCTTAAACAGCACCTTTCTTAGCTCCTCTAATAATGACTCTGTCCTTTGTTCTAGACCCTGTCTAGCGTACTTGGGCCTCATTCCTTTGTAATCATAACCTCTACTCTACCACCAATGGCTCTACTCCCAACCTGTGTGTACTGATGGTCCTCTTCCCCACTTAATGCTGTATAATTGTTCAAACCTGGTTAATGCCACTCTTAGGATCATTGGTTACTATCCTCACCCTGTCTTTTATGACCTTGTCTAAATATGATCAGAGTCGGCAAACTTGGAAGGCTTCCATAGCCTTGGCAACTCATGACGACAGCCTAGGGTGGTTACTGGCGCCATAAACTAGAGTGTCAATTTGTTGGGTCAACAACAGGAGCCACTGTGCACTTGCTCCTCATGTGGGATCTCTGTCCTTAATGTGCTGTACATTTTGATTTGATGCTATAACTAGTACTCAAACAGTATGTTTCACTTTGTGTGTCTATGTGAGTGCAAACTGTTGAAACCTTTATACTAAATTGATCTTCTCTATATAAAGAGAATTGAAAATGTATTTTGATGCAAATGGAAGGGGAGAGGGAGCGGGAGAGGGGAGGGTTGCGGGTGGGAGGGAAGTTATGGGAGGGGGAAGCCATTGTAATCCATAAGCTGTACACTGGAAATTTATATTCATTAAATAAATGTTTAAAAAAAATAAAAAATAATAAAAATAAAAACAGTATTGTAACTGAAAAAAAAAATATACAAGCAAATTCCAGGGCTAGCTGAGAGAGAATGTCTTTCCAACTTTATAATGTTGTTTATCATTGTCTAACTAGATATGATAAAACAGGATCTATGTGTAATAAGGCAATGATAGATATTTATGAGGAATAAAGGAAAAAATAAATTTGAGTAGTATTGCTTTTTAAACTCCATAGTGTTTCTTGCTAAGTTCCATGTGATGCCAATATATGCCAATAACTGTAAGGTATGTATAATTAACACAGGAAATTATCTTCAATTAAAGAATTTGTTGATTATTCAGTGACTCTTCAATTCGTATTTTAAGGAATATGAGGGAAATATAAGGAAATTTCTCAAAATTTAGAAAGGAGTGTGTATGAACCGCTGTAAAAATTCTTGCCATTGGACCTCTTATAAAACAGCCCTACACATTTCACTGAATCAGCTTTTCATTTTCACTTCCTGTGTTTACTGAATTATAAATATTCTCTTATGAGTTGCTTCTCTGGGAAACTAAAGATTGTTTTTCACGGATAGGGATGTTACTTAAAAGTAACATCAGTATTCTCTGTTACTCCTGGGTCTTCTAAATCTCATACCAGAAAGACTGGTTTGATTTTATTATTATTTATTTATTTATTTATTTGACAGGCAGAGTGGACAGTGAGAGAGAGAGATAGAGAGAAAGGTCTTCCTTCCATTGGTTCACCCTCCAATGGCCGCTGCGGCCGGCGAGCCGTGCTGATCCAAAGCCAGGAGCCAGGTGCTTCTCCTGGTCTTCCATGCGGGTGCAGGGCCCAAGCCCTTGGGCCATCCTCCATTGCCCTCTCAGGCCACAGCAGAGAGCTGGACTGGAAGAGGAGCAGCTGGGACAGAATCCGGCACCCCAACCGGGACTAGAATCTGGGGTGCCGGCGCCTCAGGCAGAGGATTAGCTATTGAGCAGCGGCGCCAACTGGTCTGATTTTTTTTTTTAAAAGGAAATAAGGAAGTACAGAAGTAGGTTTAGGGCTGGTGCTGTGGCTTAGTGGGTAAAGCCACCACCTATATTGCCAGTATCCCAGAAGGGTGCCGATTCGAATCCCAGCTGCTCCACTTCTGATCAAGTCTCTGCTATAGCCTGGGAAAGCAGTAGAAGATGGTCCAAGTCCTTGGACCCCTGCACCCATGTAGGGGACCTGGAGAAGCTCCTGACTCCTGGCTTCGGATCAACACAGCTCCATCCATTGCAACCATCTGGGGAGTGAACCAGCAGGTGGAAGATTCTCTCTCTCTCTCTCTCTCTCTCTCTCTCTCTCCGCCTCTCTGTAACTTTGCTTTTCGAATAAGTAAATTTTAAAAAGTAGGTTTAGGAATGAGAGTCCTAGAAGAAAGGAGTGAAGACAGTCATAGCAGAAGTGGTGATACAGTTGTGTCTTGTTCAGTGAGGATTGGCTCTAGGACTCTCTTCAAATACCAAAATCTACAGATTCTCAAGTCCTCAAATACAATGACAAATATAATATAACCTGTGATCCCATATACTTTAAGTCACCTCTAGATGCCGTACAATACCTAATACAGTGTAAATACTAGGTAAGTAGTTGTTAAACAGTATTGCTCAGGAAACAATAATCCCCCTCCCCTAGAAAGTATGTATGTGTTCAGTAAAGCTGCAATTGCCCCCCAAAATATTTTCAGTCTTCAGTGGATTGACTCCATGGATGCAGAACTCATGGGTACAGAAGGTAGACTACTTTGTGTTGGGCTGAGCAAAGGGCTATGGATGGATCTGCTAGAAATGTACTAATGTCAGCAATCCCTGTATGTTTTTGGGAGATGTAGGGGCCAAGAGAATTTGGCTAAGATCATGTTAAAGCAAGTTTAGACCTCAGAAAATTTCAGGAGTTCTAAGGCATATATGAAGAGATAATAGTCCTTACATAGCCCAAAAGAGGAAATCTGGGCAGGGTAAGAAAACGCTTCCTAAGATGACGAAGCATAAAACGGTCCTCTGATGGCGCTGTTCCTCTGTGCCGCTGCAGGGCGTGTTCTGGCTGGAGTTTTTCATTTGCAGCATCAGCATTACAAGATCTTCCCTCTGTTGTCCTCCAGTCTTTCACGTAGATGTTTAGTGAACAAGTCTTTTATTTAGTTGTTCACCATTTCAATCTGATTTTCTATCTAATCTTACACAGCCAGTTTTGTGAGTGACAGAGAGAATTTTTTTCTTCTTTTCTTGGGACCTGGAGTGTTGCTTTTAGTAATTCACTAAGGGATCACAGTATAATAAGAACTTAAAGTAAATTTTCTCCGTTTCTCACAACCCTGTCTGGAATAGACGATAATATTTCCATTTAACAGATGAGGAAACTGAGGCTCAAGGACAAAAAGTAATTCATACCTGGTAACAGAGTTCGAATTCACACCTGCCTGTCTCTTAAAATCTCTGACCTCTTCACTACCTACCCAAAGGTATCAGATCCTACCACCTCCCCTTCCCCAAAATTAATTTATTTTTTTCTTTTCAACTTTTATTTAATAAATATAAATTTCCAAAGTATAACTTTTGAATTATAGAGGCTTTTCCCCCCATAATCTCCCTCCCACCTGCAACCATCCCATCTCCCACTCCCTCTCCCATTCCATTCTTCATCATGATTCATTTTCAATTATCTTTATATACAGAAGATCAATTTAGTATATACTAAGCAAAGATTTCAACAGTTTGCACCCACAAAGACACACCAAGTATAGAGTACTGTTTGAGTAGTAGTTTTACCATTAATTCTCATAGTACAACACATTAAGGGCAGAGGTCCTACCTGGGGAGCAGGTGCACAGTGACTCCTGCTGTTGATTTAACAATTGACACTCAGTAATCACCCCAGGCTCTTGTCCTGAGCTGCCAAGGCTATGGAAGCCTCTTGAGTTCACCAACTCTGATCTTATTTAGATCTTTCATTTAGGTTTTGTTTTGTTGTTGTTGTTTTGTTTTTTTTGTTGTTGTTGTTGGTTTTTTTTTTTTTTTTTTTTTTTTTGCCACAATGTCTTGGCTTTCCATGCCTGCGAAACTCTCATGGGCTTTTTAGCCAGATCCGAATGCCTTAAGGGCTGATTCTGATGCCGGAGTGCTGTTTAGGGATTTTGCCATTCTATGAGTCTGTGGTGTATCCTGTTTCCCATGTAGGCTTCCCCATAATTAATTTCTTTAAGCCTTAATTTTGTTCTATTACTCAGAATTGAATCTATTCTTTTCCCTTTGTCTGAGCTTTCAAGCAGCTGTTGTAACTTGAAAGAGTCTGATTAAAAATATCTACCCTTGGGTTTGGCATTATGCTGGGTTAAGCCACTACTTAGGTTGCCTGCATCCCAGATCAGAGTGTGTGGGTTGGAGTTACTGCTTCCAATCCAGCTCTGGTTGTTGTGGCCATTTGGGGAGTGAGCCAGTGGGTGGAAAATATCTCTCTGTGTCTTGCTGCCTTTCCAGTAGATGCAAATAATCAATAAAAATTAAAAATAAACATTTAAAAATACCTGTGCCTTCTTTACACTGCAGACTTCAAATAGATCTACTATCATTCACAGTCATTTCTTATAGTTTTCATTTACCCTTTCCTTTTTATAAATACTGTTTCTCTACTTGTGTTATTCCATCAATTCTTTTCCACCGTCATCTTTCTGTGAGGTTATATTGACTATAATTAACACATGGAGTCTCCTATGTAAACTTCCTTTACCAGTTGTAGAATTAAAACAGGAAAAAAAGATTCTGACACTATTACTGCACATGTTTATATAAGATGTATTCGTTTGTATGTGATGTGACTGCAGGGTGACTATGTAACAATTGGACAGCTAGATAAGTTGAATAAAGAAAGAGTAGATTATCCCGCATAAGTCAATGTTCTTCCTGTGCTTCATTTTGGTGTTCTCCCAGGGTTTATAAAAATGTCTATTTCTTTAAGAAAAAGACTTAGAGAGAATATGAGCTGTTTATTTCATTTCTTCTCAATCGGTGAACATCATAATCCAAAGCTCTTTTCTGGAGCTGGATGAATTCAATAGCCACAACAAAAGACTGCTTAAATTGTGTGCTTGAAATAGCAGAAAATGGGGAAAGATGATGGGATCTCAGTTAACAAATTTCAACCTAAAAATTCTATTTTTTGCTTAACTTGATGTTTGTTTCTCAATATAAATTGTTCCTTTTCCCAGATGGGAAGGTTTCAGAGCAAATAAGCAATTTTCTAGTTAAAGAAAAAGAACAAAAATTGACTTGACTAGGCTTCCCAATTTTTGCTAGAGCCACTTAGGTATTGAAATTATATGTGGCTGCCTATCTATAATTTCCATAGTCAAAATTTGCACTTAAGAATTGAGTCTCGGGGCCAGCGTGTGGCCGGATGGTTAAGACGCCGTTTGGGATACCTGCGTTCCCTGTCGGAGTGCTTAGGTTTGAGTCCAGCTCTGCCCTGGATTCCAGCTTCTGTTAATATGCACCTGGACAGCAACAATCATAGCCCAAGTCCTTGGGTACCTGCCACTGACACGGGAGACCCAGACTGAATTCCAGCTCCTGGCTCTGAACCGGCCCTGCCCTGCATGCTGCAGGCGTCTGGGGAGTGAACCAGCAGATGGGGTCTCTGTGTGTCTGTCTCTGTTCCCATCTCTGCTCCTCACATAAATAAATAATTTTTTAAAAGTGGTTAGTTTCAGTGCCAGGGCAAGGTAAAAACAATGAGCAACACACAAAAACCTCTCTTCTGTCAGCTGACGGGGCAGTTGGAGATAAGAATTAAATCTTTCCTGTTGGCCTTCCTTCACAGACTCCCTGATCCAAAGGGAATGGAGTGAAGGGGGAGGAAGGGTTGGAGCGTGGGTGGGAGGAAGGTGAGGGGGGAATGTCACCATGTACCTAAATCTGTATATATAAAATACAGGAAACTTGTATAACTTCAATAACATTTAAAAAAAGAAGAAGAAGAAGAAGAAGGCCCGCAGCTTAAAAGGTAGCTTGTGTCGAGGTGTGAACTCTGCTGCCTGACTTCTGGTGTGGCAAATTAGCCGCAGTGTCACTACGTGTTGGGCACCAGTGCAGTAGAAACATCTAAATAAACCCACTGAGTTGCATGCTGTTAGTGTTGTCCTTATCACCAAGGGAGCATTTCTGTTCTCTTTTCTTCAGCTAAGTCAGAGCGGCTTTCCCTTCATCACTGAGTACGTGGTCTGCAAGCCATCCTGAGTGATCTGTGGCCTGGGCAGGAAGTACAGGAGGGTATGGTGGCTTCTCCCCCTGGGGAAATGGTTTGTAATCAAAGCAGAATTCTTAGCAGATTCTTGGAGCTACTCCTCAAGCAGAATGATAGTTAGGGGCATAGTAGTTAAGATGCCAGCTGGGACACCCACATGACACCATGTCAGAGTCCCTGGGTTCAAGCCTCAGCTCTGCTTCCAATTCCAGCTTCCTGCTAATGTGTACTCTGGAAGCAGCAGATGATGATGGCTTAAATAGTTGAGTCTCTGCCACCCATGTGGGAGACCTGGATTGAGTTCCAGAATCCTGACTTTGGTGTGGCTCAGGTCCGGCTAATGGAAGATCGATTGATCGAGCTATCTATCTTTCTATCTACATATCTCTATCTCTCTCTCATTCACTGTACTCCTGACTTTTTAATAGATAGATAGATAGATAGATAGATAAAAATAAATAAATAAATAAATAAATAGAATGACCAGTTTGGTTTTTCTCATTTTCTCATTCTTGTTGAATTTTCTGAATTTCAATTTGCTGAATGGACATTTAGCAAATTTTAGAAATAACCTGGTTTACCACACACTGCCATACTATATACCATGCACTGCCACGCTGCACTGTCTTCAGTATTACAGCAACACCATCCTTGAATGCTCCAGAGGAGGTAACCGTTCTCTCACTGCCCGCCTGGCAGCCCCTGCACCCTGACCCCATGTTAGCTGACTTCGTTGCACGTATCCTCTTGGGACGTTGCTATGTTTTGTGTCAGTCTCCTGACTGGCAGGTGACCCCTTGAGCAGGGATCTTGCTTCTATAACTGTTACTCCCAGAAGAGTGCCCATAGTAGGACTTCCTTCACATAGTAGGGCCTTCTTCAATATTTATTAGATACTTAAATAAATACGAGAGTTCAAGAAATTTGAAGAAAATAAAATTAAAAGTTGTCACATCCCACTGTGCCACAACACTGACCCCGCTTCGCAATTTTTGAATCACATACTCACTTGAATAAGCCAGTTAGCCAACTGGAAAAACAGGGCAACAGACTTGATTGAAAATGTGTTTAAAGAAACTTTATCACTTTATAAAATCCTTTATACTTTAATGCTTAAGAAATACTAATTCCCAAAAGTATTTAGTTCAAAATCTGTAGAAACTTGAAAAGTCTTTGGTGAAATGACTGGGGTAAAGCTAAATAAACATAAACCCTAATTAAACTAAAATAAATAAGAAGGTAAAAAAAATCCTCAAGGGATGTTAACTCAGATGATGGTAAAAAATTTTACTAATAAGATTATATTTAAAATGAACAAAAATAAATTTTGGTAACTCAGAAAATGTTATGTCTGGATTTTTGGTGCATTGATAATCTACAAACTGGAGTGCCCTGATATTATGATAGGACAAAGTATTAGGTTATGATGTTAATAAATTTTATGCTTTTTATTTTAGGAAGTGATTTTATTGTTCTTGTCCAGAATCTTTATAATAAATTCTCAAGATTTTTTTCAAGTTAAGTATCTGACGAAATAAACTTGTTATTTTATTTTTTTAAAGTATTTTGAGCAATCTTGTTGAATATTCATGGTAATTTGAATTGCTGTAACTTGTTTAAAAATCCATAAATATTGATTTAAATTTTTTTAGATTTATTTATTTGAATGACAGAGTTACAGAGAGAGTTAGAAGCAGAGAAAGAGAGAGATCTTCTATCTACTGGTTCACTACCTCTCCAAATGGCTGCAATGACTGGAGCTGGGCTGATCCAAAGCCAGGAGCCAGAAACTTATCCTGAGTCTCCCACGTGGGTGCAGGGACCCAAGGACCCTGGCCATTGTCTGCTGCTTTCCCAGGCACATTAGCAGGGAGCAGGATTGGAAGTAGAGCAGCTAGAACTTGAACCAGCACCCATATGGGATGCCTGCACTGTAGGTGGTGGCTTTACTCCCAAAGCCACAACACTGGCCCCTTGATTTAAATTTGAAATGCACATTCCTTTTGCTCTACAAACCTGCTTTGAGTAGCTATCCAATAGAGACAAAAGCATCAGTATATAAAGATTTAATAGTGCAGAAGCTTCTCAGCTTGATTGGGGTTTTTTCCAAGAAGTCTTTGCCTATGCCAATGTCCTGAAGAGTTTCCCCAATGTTCTCTAGTAATTTGATGGTATCAGTTTATAGATTTAGGTCTTTGATCCATTTTGAGTGGATTTTTTGTATAAGGTATAAGGTAAGGGTATAGTTTTATACTTCTGAATGCAGAGATCCAGTTTCCCCATCACCATTCACTGAAGAGACTGTGGTTGCTCCAGGGATTGATTTTTATCTCCTTTGTGAAAAATCAGTTGATTGTAGATGTGTGGATTGATTTTTGGAGTTTCTATTCTGTTCCATTGGTCTATCCATCTGTTTTTGTACCAGTACCAGGCTGTTTTAATTATAACTGCCCTGTAGTATGTCTTGAAGTCAGGTATTGCGATGCCTCTGGCTTTTGTTGTTGTTGTTGTTGTTGTTGTATAAGATTGGTTTAGCTATTCAGGGTCTCTTGATTTTTATACAAATTTTAGCATCTTTTTTTCTAGATCTGTGAAGACTATTGTTGGTATTTTGATTGGAATCACATTGAATCTGTAAATTGCTTTTGGTAGTATGGATATTTGTTTGATGTTGATTCTTCTAATCCATGAACATTCATTTTTTAATGTCTTCTTCTACTGAAAAGGGTGATGCTGAAAAGGACTGTTCTGAAAGAATATGGGAGCAAATATGTGCTCCCTTTTATTGGGTCCTTACCCAACTCTAGGCTTGTGCTGGTCAGACTGGCTTCATTTAGAGAACTTTAAGACAGTATACAATACATAGTGAGAAAGCAGAAGGTCGAGAGATGAGCCTCTGAGGTTTCTTATAGTAGGGGAGGAGAAAGAAGAGAAGAAAGCAAGGGAACAATATTAAGGGGGTTGTCATGCTCTGAAAAAAAATTGTTTTTAAGAAAAGAGGTGACCAGCCCAAGGTAACTACAAAATGAAAAACAAGAAGAAAAGTAATTCTCTTTAAATCATTGATGACTGCAGACAAGAATTTCAGTACAAGTAAGAGTTTATTAATTTCTTCAACAGATATTTGCCCATCACTAAGTATAGGATCCTTCAGAAAGTTCATGGAAATTGGCACTATGAAAAAGCTAGGCATAGATTTAAAAAATGCACCAAAATAAACTTACTTTTCAATTCTATTTTCCACAAACATTTTGAAGTACTCTTGTATGTTCGAGAGTCACCCTACATATTGGGGAGTGCAGCAGGGTATAAGACAGAGTTTATGACTTCATGAAGCTTACCTTCTCCTGGGGGAGCAGGTGTGGCGGCAGTAGTAATAGGAATGGACAGTAAACACAAAAGAATGAAAATGAGATCATTTTGAACAGGGAGAATGTGTGTTTGTGTGAACTGAGAATGACAATAGTAGGTTTGGCCTAGAAATTTGTACTTTAGATTGGATTAGATGGTCTGATGGAGGGGAAGATCTCAAAGAGGAAATAAAGTTTGAACCCCCTAGGTGACAGGAAGAAACCATACATGAAAAAATATGGGTGTTTTAATGTGAAGGGAAAGCAAATCCAAAATCCTTTTTGCAGAAGCAAGATTGACATGCTGAAAGAAGGGCAATAAGGCTTGTGTGATTGGATTTTAGTGAAGTGGGGGGAGTGCTACAGGTGAAATGAGAGAGATATATAGGGACCAAGGCATTGGGATTGAAACCAAGATTCTCAAAAGAAGTGAGTGGAAAGAGACTGTGGACACAATCCAATTGTCCAAGAAGTTTAATTGGACAGAAATAAATGGAATATTAATTTGTCAGATGCAGAACCTAACAATGTTATACATGTTTTATTTTTAAATAAAGAAGAATTAAGCATCCTTAAAGACAGAGAGGAAAATATATAAAAAAGAAACCCACTGATTCCTTTTCCTCCAGTGACCATTGGAAATATATTTTCCCCATAAGATGCACAGTCACCCGCTCAATGTTGGCATTAATCTCATACAGATAGGCTTTGCCTGGGGAGTGAACATATGGTATCCCCTGAAACTTTCAGCTTTTCTGCTTGAAGCTAATTTGTAAAAACCAAGAGGGGCATTGCAC
The DNA here is from genome assembly GCF_033115175.1 of Lepus europaeus. NCBI lineage: Eukaryota > Metazoa > Chordata > Mammalia > Lagomorpha > Leporidae > Lepus > Lepus europaeus. Next base: position 83,909,532 of record NC_084838.1, on the reverse strand, counting down.
TTACACTGGTATTTCTACCCTAGCACTGAAAATTTCTATAGTTTAGGCCCTGGGTCAAGAATGTTAACATGGATCTTAGAAGTCATTTAGTCTGATTTCTTTCACCTATGGGTAAGGAAAAAAATTTGGTTTGATCAAGTTCAGAAATCTAATCAGTGACTCTGAGAATGATTCTTTCTCTTAAGCCCTGAACCAAATGTCTACTCACTAGTTAAGGCTGTGCCTTGTACATCTGAAGACTCAGGTGCCATGGATGGGTTGGTAGATATGCAGGTGGGTGGATGGAAGGATGGATGGATGGGTGGATAATTATATTAGTTCATCCATTTATTTAAGCAAGAAAGATTGAGTAATCACCTCCATTAAATAGTGTGCTAATTAATAGAACTGCAAATATGAGAGCTGCTTATAGAGCCTCTCTCCCCTTTCTCATGTCCTTCCCTTTCATCAGTCTACTCTAGACAGAACCTCCCTTTCTAATGTCATTAGTGTCCCCTGTTATCAAATCAAAGGTTTTTATTTTTAATCTATTCTTACCTTTTTCAGCTGCCCATGGAACAATCGATTGCTTCCTCTTTCTTGACATTGATCTCATCTTGGCTGTCATGACATAATTTTCTCTGAATTTCTGCTACCTCCTGGAAGTTACTTTTCTGTTTGTCACTGATTCCCCTTCTTCAGTTTAACTTCTAAATATTGGAACTCTCAGTTTGGTTCCAGTTCACTAACTTTTCTCTAATTCTACTACCCTGGGTGATTATATGTCAATGAATCTCTCTCATATGCATCTGCTATTGAACTAAAGATTTTTATCTTTAACTTATTGCTTATTGACATCTCTATTTAAATGTATAGCAAGTATATCAACCTTAATGTGTCCTAAACATAACTCTTAACTTTTCCACAGCTCTTTTCTTACACAATTTTCTCTCTCAGTAGACTCATTCAATATTAAATTGATCATCTCCATACTAGGTTCTAGTTTGATACAAAAAATTAAGAAGTGAGTGAAACAGACAAAAAAATAGTAATCAAGGAACTTGTATTCCAGGTTGAAGGCAGGGGGAACAGGGAGAAGAACCTTGCAGAAATTGAGCAAATGGTTTGTGCAATTCAAAAAGCCCTAGTTCCAGTCCCTACCTCTTACTTTGACCACTGTAAACCTAATTGGCCTCATGGATCCTACCCTTTTGCCATCCAATCTCTGCATAATAACTAGAGTGATTTGTTTAAAACACAACCATGTGCAACTTCAAGTTGGACATCTCCCCTCCCAACTTTAAATCTTCTAGCAGATTCCCATTGCTCATTGAATAAAATCCAAACTCACTCTCATGGCCCAGCCCACGATTCTGCATCATCTGGTCCCACCTGCTAACCACTTTTCCTCTTGATCCTCTGCTGCTGCCCCATCAACCTTTCCTCTGTTTACTGATCCTTGCTTATGGCACCTACTGTTTCTCCTATCTAGAACATTCTGACTTCAGAATATGCAGGAACTGACCGTTTCTCAGGGTACAAGCGTGTTAGTTTAAGTACAGCCTCATTAACTTTCCAGACTTCCCAATTTAGACCTCCCTCTATGTCCTCATGCTCTTTTCCATCACACTGTGTTATACTCTACTTGGCATTCTTCACTAATAGAAATTACCTTTTTATTTATCTGTTTATATATTATCTATCTCTGTGTACTAACACATAATTCCATTACAGCAGTGATATTCTCTCTCTTATTGACTTCACTATTATCAGTGCCAGACACACAGAAATTATTTATAAATCTTTGCTTTATGAATTAATCAATAAATGAATGAATTATTAATGAGGGCATTGGCCCTACTCTTGCCTAACATATCATCTCTTAAACCTATGAAGCTGAGATTAATAATTTAACAATAATTCCATTTCAAAGTGCCACATAGTGGAGTCTGAGTCTGTCCTTGTTAATATCTCAAAAGGTGTAATATGATCAAAATGCATAGCCCATGGCACTCAATAAATTTCCTTTTGTCTTCTCCTTAACTCATGGGTGCCTCTCACTGTCTAACTGCAGGTGAAATCTTCTTTTCCCACTGTCCCATTGCCTTGTCCTGCTCCATCTTCCCAGTCAACCCTCTCAATCCATCCTGGGCCCACTAGCACATCCCACATCCCCACAGCATGCTGCACTCTCTCCTTGCCAATACTCTTCTCCATGGTGCATCAGTTGGGTTTTTAATCTCTCACTCCTCAGAGAAAACAGAAGGCAAGGAAGCTAAGTAGAAAATACCCAAATGCTCTACCCAGGACACCGGGATATGAAACCTCACCTGTTCATTATTTTCACTCATCACAGTCCACTGGGAATGGGGACCTACTAACTTGTGGTTGATGTGATAAAGGCTATGATTGTGTTTTCTCCAAAAGAAAGTGAAGAAGAGTCACATCTAATTCAGATTTGGGCTGAATACTTAAAGAATATCATATACTATACAGCTTATCAACACATATAAGGCCCATACCATACCAGGTACTGAACTAAGTACTTTTTAGGTAACTTTTTTTTTAATTTTCCTATCTCTTTAAGGCCAATACAAAAAAAAATGATTTTTTTATATGAGGAAAATGACTCTATTGTCCCCTTCCATTGCTACCTGACAAACTTCTACTTTTTCTTCAAGTTTTATTCCAAGTGATGAGGGAACACAGGTATGCATCAGAGGATGTCTCAGAGACAGCAAACATTCAATAGGGCTAGAGTGGAAGACAGTGAGGAGCAAATCAGAAATGGATTGTCCAGTGTCTACTGTCTTCTTTTGAAGACTTTTTTGTTTGGAATTGGTCTTGTGTCCAGCTTGAAGCACCCTACCCAGTTTCTCATGAACCACATTGCTATGTTGTGGAGCTGTCAGGGCTCCTCACTTGTCAACATCGAAACAGTCCTTACCCTGGAGCTGAGTCTATTGTTGTCTTCAGTTTGAATGTACCTCCACCTGCATATAAGAATCAGCCCTGCAGAGCTCACAGTCAACCATCCCACCTGGCCTGCAATTTGAAGATGTAGAAAGAAATAGGGAGGACTTAGAGATTTTAGAAAGAAATATCAAGGGTATCGGGAATAAAATTATAGAAGTATCTCACCAACCCTCCCAGGGTTTATTGAAGATAAAATGAACATTTGTGGGATTGATGCAGAGCAAACTGGTCAAACTGGTATTAAAAAGTGGATTTTCAAGTTGCGCATCCTCCAGAAAGCTCAAGCCAAGCAGGCAACCATCTGACTTCTTTCCCATCATAGTGGCTCTCTCTTCTCATTTCTGCACCATCACACTTATCTCTTTTATTAATAGGTTATCCAGGGATGACTTTGGATGGCTTTTTCCTACATTTGCATACTTTTCTATGAAATAATAGAGATTTGACAACATATTAAGTCCTCACAGGATTCAAATAAATCACATCTAATGGGGAGAGTAGAACTGAAAGCAATAAATCACCTTTGCAAACAACAGGAGTATGGTGGCTTCCAAATGGATTAAGAGATCTTTATTCCAACTATTCTTTTTGTTTGAAGCTATCAACCTTAAAAATGATTTTGGAGGTTGTTTCTGACTTTCCAGAGGTGGCTGATGTGTACCTAGGAAAGATTTTATAGTGATTTAAGTTATATGACAATATTTTTTAGGTCTTCTTTTAAATATGATAGGCTCCATCATTTGACCTTCTGTGCTACATAATATGTTACACCTCCAGAACAGTACTGTTTGGAGTGCAATGATTCATTTAAAAGTTGCTCCTGTAACTAAGGCAATAGCTGTGATTTCGTGTATAACTGTAAATAATGTATCCCACAAGCTAGGTAGCATAAATGGACAAATACACTCCACTTTGGAGTTGTTTATTTTTATTTCTATTTTTATTTTTTATTTTTTGACAGGCAGAGTTAGACAGTGAGAGAGAGAGAGAGATAGAGAAAGGTCTTCCTTTTTCTGTTGGTTCACCCCCCAAGTGGCCGCTACAGCCGGCACATTGCGCTGATCTGAAGTCAGGAGCCAGTTGCTTCTTCCTGGTCTCCCATGCGGGTGCAGGGCCCAAGCACTTGGGCCATCCTCCACTGCCTCCCGGGCCACAGCAGAGAGCTGAACTGGAAGAGCAGCAACCGGGACAGAATCTGGCGCCCCAACCGGGACTAGAACCCGGGGTGCCAGCGCCGCAGGCAGAGGATTAGCCTAGTGAGCCATGGCGCCAGCCCACTTTGGAGTTTATGGACTTTTTTTTTTTTTTTTTTTTTTGCAGGTAGGGGGAGGACTTTACTGTTTTCAAGTCAAAAAAGTTTAAAGAAGTATTTTAAAATTATTTAATTAAAACTAACTTTGTCAGGTTCCTAAAGATTTTTTATTTTCCAATGGAAATTTAGAGCCACCTAGTGACCAAAAAGAAAATATCCAAGATATAAAACATAACAAGAAAAATCTCCCATCCAAAGGAAAAAGCAATCATTTGACCCTGGTCTTTGATGTCCAATGATAAAAACTATATTAAGTTCAGGTTTATAAAACAGGAGTTCCCACAAATTCAGTGAAATCAGACTTTTGTTCATTTGGGAGCTCAAGATCCCTGAACATAAACTTGGATGTATGTGTGATTACTTCTTGCACTGTTTTTTATAGACATGACCTACATGAATAAAAGCAACTACTCCTGACAGACTTGTCTCCGCTTCCTTGACGATGGCTTCTACTCTGGAGAAGTTCATGTATTTTAAAAGATAGGGCCAGTGTGGATGGCATAAGGAAGGCATGAAATAGCCCTAAGCTTCCCAAATGAGGCTTTGGGTTAGCATTCATTTAATTAAAAAAAAAAAAAACTAACACATATTGATTGTCCATATTTATAGGGTACATTGTGATGTTTTGATACAGGTATACAATGTGTAATTAATCCAATCAGTATATGTAGCTTATCCATAATCTCAAACATTTATCTTGCTTTTTGATAAGACTATTCAAAATCTTCTATCTACTTTGAAATGTAATACAATATTGTTAACTATAATCACCCTTCTGCGTAATAGTATACCAAAATTTATCCTTCATACCTAGCTATAACTTTTACCTTTGATAAATGCAAGTTTCTTGCTAGGCAAGTTTGTAGCAGCTGTAGGTAGAGCCAGAGTTCTCAGCTTCATTGAACAGAGTGAGTCTAGAAGGACATAGTAGAGAGATAGGATGTAGTCATGACATGAAACACTGTGGTTCTCTGATGTTACTTTTTGGAGACCTTTGACTAAAGTCATAGTAAGAGTAGAAAAGATTAACCTAGATGAAGCAAATAGGGTGAACTAATGCAATGTAAACAGGTATCAAGAAGTGCAGTTAGGTTATTCCAATAGTTTTGGATAGAAGTCACATGTGTACAACCTGTAATTATTAAAATAAGAAGGCAAACAATGGAGCAGACAGAAAAAGAATCTTTGGTACTGATATGGAGGAGTAGTCATTGGACTTCTAGGAGATTCTAAAATTTCTGTCTAGATGATGAGGTGAAAATAATGATAGCAATAATATATAAGACCAATAATAGAAATAAAGGTACCAGGAACCAGTGTCATGACATAGTGGTTAATCCACCACCTGGGTTGCTGGCATCCTGTATAGGTGCTGGATTGTGTCCCAGCTGCTCCACTTCCAATCCAGCTCCCTGCTAATGTGCCTGGGAACACAGTGGAGGATGGCCCAAGTGCCTGGGCCCCTGTACCCGCGTGGGAGGTCCAGAGGGGGCTCCTGGCTCACGCCTTTTTCCAGGCCTAAGGGCTGCTGTGGCCATCTGGGAAGTAAACCAGAAGATGGAAGAGCTCTTTCTCTCTCTCTCTCACTCTCATTTTCAAATAAAAATAAATAAATCTAAAAATAGGAAGAAAGAAGAAATAAAAGTACCAGGAAGAAGCCAGCATGTGATGGATAGAGTTTTAGGTTGGTTCTGACATCCTTGAATTCACTGAAAAACATGCCTAGAATTCCTGCTGTGGCCTGGGTGCAGAGACCAGTGACATCAACAGGCTCCACAGCCAGCTACCCAGGGAGGGGAATTTGGTTTTTCTTCTATACTAAGAAGCCAAATTAAATTGAAGCAATAAATTCTTTGCCAACCATTCTATCTTATTTAAATTAATTATTTTAAACTCTAAGAAGTGAGTACCGTAGCCTTCCCTTGTCCAAGGGGGTGATTTCCCACGACTGCCAGTGGATGCTTGAAATCATGGAGCATTGAACCCTTCATTAACCATTCTTTCCTATATATATATACCTTTGACAACATTTCATTTATAAACTAGACACAGTAAAAGATTAGCAACAATTTACTATGGATTTTAGCAATCTCAGTATATAATATTTTCTTTCCTTAAGTGGGGAACTTCCACTTTTTCACATAAAGTGTTCACTTTATTTCTCTTTGTATCTGAATGGACACAATCAATTCTTGTGCTTTGAGGCCACTATTAAATAAAATAAGGATTATTTGAACACAAGCACTGCAATACCTCAATGACTGATCTGCTACACGAGATGGTTACTGAGTAATGGGTGGGTAACATTTAGAGTATGGATATGCTGCTGGGCAAAGAGATGGAGAGGAATGGCCTGAACTGTCAGCATGCTACTATGAACAGTGTGCACTTTAATCCTTATGAACTGTTTACTTCCATGTTTTTCTATTTAATATTTTCAGGCTGTGCTTGACCACAGGTAACTGAAACTGCAAGGCCCATATGGCTGAATGGCCCTGGCAGCTCAGCGACCTCTAGCTAAATAGACTCGCTTCTTCCAGTTTGAAGTCCTCCTCTTCAGAAAACACCTGTCTATAGTTCTAGCTCCTACTTACCACCTTCTGCTCTGCTCCTATCTGAACTCTCTTCATTGTCTGGTTCAGTGTCCCCAGTCAAGGGTGACCATGGAATAGAGAAGAATTAGAAGCTTTGGCTTTGAGTTCTGAACCATTTTCTATCTGTAAAAAAATATTTGAGTCGATCACAGAAAGTCCTCAAGGCTTCAGCCTTGACATTTACAAAGTGAGAGAAGCGGTACTCACCTCACCACCCCTAGATTGTTTTGAAGGTTAAGTGAGATACTGCAGATGAAGATGCATGTGTGTCTGTGAAGTTTGTGAGGCATAAGATACCCACATCCTTTCTCAACCTCCTGATTCAACAGAGTAATCATTTGGTCTCATTGTTCAAGTTTTTTTCTTCTTCAGTCCCACACTGCTAAGCAAGCAGGCCCCAACACCCTGATTCCAAGTACTCAGACTTGCACATACAAATCCCTCTTGAACTGGAGCAATCATGGCTGGACAGGAGGAGAATTTCCTCCTCTTTGTTGGTTTTACTTAAGTTTTATACAATTTGTTCCAAAAACATTAGTGTACTTTTACAGATTAATAGTGTCAGAAATATAAACACTATACTCTAAAAAAAACAAAAACAAAAAACCTGCATCTGTAAATGCAATCATTTTCACTTTTTAATGCTTATTTTATAAATTTTGAATAAAACAAGGAGGCTTCAAAAAGCTCATGACATATGTATATTATGAAGAAAATACATATTAGTAAGGGTATTTGGTGCAGCAGTTAAGATGGTTAAGATACCACTCAGCCATGCCATATCTGAGTGCCTGGTTTAAAACCTGGCTGCTATGTTTTGCATTCAACTTCCTGCTAATGTGTGCTGGAGAAGACAGCAATGATGATTCAAGTAATTGGGTCCCTGACACCCATATGGGAGACCAAGATTAAGTTCAAGGCTCCTGGCTTTGATCGAGCCAAGCCCAAGCTGGTATAGGCATTTGGGAAGTGAACCAGCAGGTAAAAATTTCTGTCTCTCTGCCTTTCAAATTAATTAATTAATTAATTAATTAAAATAAAGTACAGTGTGGGGGAATTGTGGCACTGTGGGTTAAGTTCCTGCTTGGGACACCTGCATCCCATAGCAGAGTGCTGGTTCAAGTCCTGGCTCCTCTGTTTCAGATCCAGCTGCTTGCTAATGCACCTGGGAAACTACAGCTCATGCCCCAAGTATTTGGGTTCGTGCCACACATGTGGGGAATTTAGATGGCGTTCCTGACTCCTGGCTTCAGCTTGCCCCAGCCTTGGTTGTTGTGGTCACTTGGGGGAGTGAACCATAGAATAAAAGATTTATCAATCTCTCTCTCTATCTCCATATCTTTCTCTCTGTCACTCAGACTTTCAATTAAATAAACATTTTTTTAAAAAATACTGAAACCTGTGTTTAATATGTATATTATATTATATATATTTAAAGTTTAACAGTTAAATTTAAGAAAACTATGCGTGGATTTCCAGATTTTTTGTAGCAAAATAAGCATTTGTTTAAAAAGATTTATTTTATTGATTTGAAAGATAGAGTTAACAGAGAGAGACAGGGAGAGAGACAGATAAAGAGATCTTTTACCCATAGGTACACTCCCCAAATGTCTGCATTGGCCAGAGCTGGGCCAGGACAAAGCCAGGAGCCAGGAGCTGCTTCCAGGTCTCCCATGGGGGCACAGGAGCCCAAGCACTTGGACCATCTTCTGCCATTTTTCTCAGGTGGATTAGCAGGGAGCTCGATTGTAAGTGAAGCAGCTAGGACTTGAACTCACACCCATAGGGGATGCTGGCTTTGCAAGTAGTGGCTTTACTTGCTACACCACAACACCAGCCCCAAAATAAGCATCTGTCAGTTCTACTTTCCAAGAATTTTTTGAAGTACTCTCATAAATTTTGAACTGTACATTTTGCTTTAGTCATCTGATTGATGAGAAAGTTATTTTTTCTAAATTTAAGAACCTAAAAAAGAAGTGTACAGGGAATGAAAATAAACTTGCAAGTTTTTTTTTTTTTAAGTTTTTCATGTGTATATTTCTGAAGTCGTTAGAGGTTTAAACTGCACTAAGACTTTGGGGAGATATTTATAAACGCATGCCATTTCCCCTGGGTTTTCTCCAAGTGTGGTGCATGGATGGCTGACAGCAAAATCCCCTGGAGCGCTTGTTAAAATGTGAGTTCCTGAGCTGTCTCAAATCTCTGGCATAGAGGCAAGCATCACATTTTAAATGCATTCCTTCATTGATTCTGTGTGGACCCATGAACTGATATTTATTTTCAACGTTGTAATCGTTTGCCCATTCCATAAAGCTTCGGGTTCCGTTAATAAAATTCTCCTTCAACTCTATTTTTATCACAATTATTATTACCAATCAGCCCCTCACTTTGGCAGTGATTTATCGGCATTCTGTAATATTAATCATCTCCAGCAGAATGGCTTATGGGTCTTTTAATTTCAAAAATGTCTATCTGAATCCTAGATTAGGCCCATTACTCATTTACATAGGAGTAAAATGCCGTTTTCAGCGACCAACAAGGCTCAGAATGTAGCCAAGCAATCAGCGACAGCTTCTCTTTGAGGTTGCCAGTTGATCATATTTATTCTGGCAATGGTTACTCCATCTAAGTATTAACTAATTAATCTAGCTTGTAATATTCGCTGCTGGTTTCATTGAATGGGGTGGGAGTGGGTCAAATCTGCAAACCGTTCAGAGTCTCCAAATGCAAATAAAGGAGCATTTGTTTGTAGGTGGAACCAAATGATTATAAATGAATGGTGGGCCGTCTCCTGGGATTGGACATAAAGGTCCTGTAAACGCAGAATTGTATCAACAAACAGCTGTTGGGAAAATACTATTATGCTGTAATAGCTGCTATTAAAATCCATTAGCAATCTTGATGGCCTGTTTGAATTTGATGCATCATTTGCTCTGAATAGCATTTCTTCCTAAAGTTTTGTGGCAGAATTTATGCAGATTGATAGGCAGGAGCAGTGACATTCTGGGAGACTAATACTGATTACACACTTTACTTGCACTGGCTAATCCAGCCCTGAGAACCAGGCCAAATACTTTGGTTTCAGTGTCCCTGGGGGGAAATAGAGAGCATCAGGGTACCCCCCGGGGGGGGGGGGGCTTTCTCACACGTGGTGTGTGAAACATCCATTTTGTTTCCATGACAAACATTTGCAGGCTATAAGCAGGTCCCCTGTTTCCCACTTTTAACAGCTCAGTTGTTCCTCATCCGAGTACCTTTTTACAGAGTCTGGAGCATCTTCCAGGGAGACCATAGTGCTCTTGGGACACAGCTTGTCCAAAACATTAGATGTCTAATGAGAGTTTGAAACACACATGTGTTGGCAAGGGGAATGCAGCCGTTTGGTTGGTGGAGGAAGTGTCAAAAGTTAGGATGGAAAGTAGGGGCTTTCCAGCAGGTGCGCCAGCCACACCAAAGCACCAGGAAGAACAGGGAGGCAGAGCCATCTGGCCAGAGAGCTGAGTAAACAGTTAGCAGCACCCAGGACCCATTCCTGTGTGATCATAGATACAAGAACACATTTTCACATAGGTTAGACATCATGACAAAATGTCTAAGGAGAGCAAGCCAAATCAAAGTGTAATTTTCTATCTTGAGAAAGCAGTTCCTTTTTGACATTCGCACTTCCAAACCTCTCATCAGCTGGGGGAGTTGGAGATATTCACCAAAAAGGCTGTTTTGTTGAGATTCACTAACTTTAAGTACTTTTCTTCTACTTTCATTTTTTTGAAGAGCTATTTATTTATTTGAAAGAGAGAGAGAAAGAACGTCCATCTGCAGGTTCACTCCTCCAAATGTCTATAACAGCTAGAGCTGGGCCAGACCAAAGCCAGGAGCCAGGACCTTCTTCCAGTTCTCCTATGTGGGTGCAGGGACCCAAGGACTTGGGCCATCTTCTACTGCTTTTCCAGGCCATAGCAGAGAGCTGGATCAGAAGTAGAGCAGCTGGGACATGAACCTGGATCCATATGGGATACCAGTGCTTTACCCCCTATGCCACAGCTCTGGCCCCTCTACTTCATTTTCTCAATGGCTGAAGCTGGCACTGAGTAGGAGGTGGAAGGAAAGAACCAGGGGGAAATTATTTGCAGGTTTTTCCCCTCAAAGTATGGTCCCTTGACTGGCAGAGTCATAAGTATCTGGCAGCTGAAGAGAAATCTGGACTCTTGCCCTGATCTGCTGAATCACACCGTCTACACTTTAACAAGAGACTCCCTCTTCTTTGAATGCCATTCCAGACTCCTCCAGGCAGGCCTCTGGATTCCTTTCCTCTGCTCTCAATGTGCTTTATCCATACTTGCATGAGACAACTGAACATCTTTGTGCTTACCTGCATTAAAATAACAAGTCCTTTAGAGCAGGAAGCATAGCTTTTTAAAATATGCATAGCCACCACTCTCACCACTGTTCTTCAGTATAGTTCCAGAAGTTTTAGCCAGAGCCATTAGACAAGAATAAGAAATCAAAGGGATTCAAACTGAGAATGAGGAAGTCAAACTATCCCTATTTGCAGATGACATGATTCTGTATATAGGGGATCCAAAAGATTCCGCCAAGAGACTATCGGAACTCATAGAAGAGTTTGGTAAAGTAGCAGGATATAAAGTCAATACACAAAAATCAACAGCCTTTCTATACACAGACATGGCTGAAAAAGAACTTCTAAGATTGCTCCCATTTCACAATAGATACAAAAAAAAAATCAAATACCTTGAAATAAATTTAACCAAGGATGTCAAGGACCTCTACAATGAACATTACAAAACACCAAAGAAAGAAGTAGAAGAAAACATTTAAATGGAAAAAACTACCATGTTCATGGATTGGAAGAATCAACATCATCAGAATGTTCACACTACCAAAAGCAATTTGCAGATTCAACACAATGTCAATCAAAATACCAATGACATTCTCTGCATATCTAAAAAAATGATGCTAAAATTCATATGAAAATACAAGAGGAGACTCCAAATCTTATACAATAAACACAAAGCCAGAGGCTTCTCCATACCATATTTGAAGGCATACTACAAGGCCATTATAATCAAAACAGCCTGGTACTGGTACAAAACTAGATGGGTAGACCAATGGAACAGAACAGAAATGCCAGAAATCAATCCAGACATCTACAACCAAGTTACATTTGACCATGGAGCTAAAACCAATCCCTGGATAAAGGACAGTCTCTTCAACAAATGGTGCTAGGAAAACTGAATTTCCACATGCAGGAGTATGAAGCAGGACCCCTACCTTATACCTTACACAAAAATCCATTCAAAATTGATTGAAAACCTAAATCTACGACCTGATACTATCAAATTACTAGAGAACATTGGGGAAACACTGCAAGACATTGGCGCAGGCGATGAGTTCTTGGAAAAGACTCCAGAGGCACAGGCAATCAAAGCCAAAATCAGAGGCCGGCGCTGTCAGGCAGTGGGTTAAAGCTGTGACCTGCAGTGCCAGCATCCCATATGGATGCCGGTTCAAGTCTCTGGTTCTACCTCTCTCAGTAACTCTTTCAAATAAATAAAATAAATCTTTTTTAAAAATCAACAGATGGGATTACATCAAATTGAGAAGCTCCTGTAATGCAAAAGAAACACTCAGGAAAGTGAAGAGGCAACCAATAGGATGGGAGAAATTATTTGCAAACAATGCAGCTGATAAAGGATTAATAACCACAATATATTAAGAGATCAAGAAACTTCACAACAGCAAAACAAACAACCCAGTTAAGAAATGGGCCAAGGACTTAAACAGACATTTTTCAAAAGAGAAAACCTAAATGGCCAACAGACACATGAAGAAATGTTCAGGATAACGAGCTGTCAGGGAAATGCAAATCAAAACCACAATGAGGTTCCACCTCATCCCAGTTAGAATGGCTTTCATACCGAAATCAACAAACAACAAATGCTGGTGAGGTTATGGGGATAAAGGTACCCTAATCCACTGTAGGTAAGAATGTAAACTGGTAAAACCACTCTGGAAATCAGTTTGGAGATACCTCAGAAATCTGAATATAGACCTACCATATGACCCAGCCATCCCACTCCTCAGAATTTACCCAACGGAAATGAAATCAGCAAATAAGAGTTATTTGCACTCCTGTGTTTATTGCAGCTCAATTTACAATTGCTAAGACATGGAATCAACCTAAGTGTCCATCAACTGAAGACTGGATAAAGAAATTATGGAATACTACACAGCAGTAAAAAAAAAATTAAATCCAGTCATTTGCAACAAAATGGTTGAATCTGGAAAACACCATACTTAGTGTAATAAGCCAGTCCCAAAGGGATAAATACCATATTCTCTCTGATCTGTGATAACTAATAGAGCACCTAAAAGGAAATCTGTAAAGTGAAATTGACACTTTGAGAAGCAATGACTTGAACAGCCCTTGTCTTGACTGTTGAGAAACAGTTGTTTGTTTTTTTTTTTTTTCCTTAATGAAGGATGGGGCTGGGAATGGGAGAGGGAGGAGGAGGTGAAGTGAGAGTGGGGGTTGGGGGGCGGGTATTATGGGAAGAATCACTGTATTCCTAAAGTTGTACTTAGGAAATTTGTACTAATTAAATAAATCATTTCTTTGGGAAAAAATAAACAAAATATGCATAGCCATACTCTGGTATATGTAGTTACTGATCCATCCATCCATCCATTCATCCATCCATCTTTTTCATCGTTCATGCATTTATTAATTCCTTCAATAAATATCAATGGCCTATAAAATCCAACCAAAAAATTGAATTAATGTTATAACTACCTGTACCCCTTAGAAAACGATGCTCCTGCTTGGATAGTTGAAAATGTCCACAAGCAGATGATTCTTGCGGATGTGATAGAAGATTTTTGTGCAATTAGTGAGGTCCAGATATCCTGAGACATTTTATACTTTTATTTGATTATTTTCATTTTACCTGAAAGGCACAGATGGAGACAGAGTTCTGCAACAGCTGGGATGGACCAAGCCATAGCTAGGAACCTGGAATTATATGCAGGTCTCCTATATGGGTGGCAGAGACTCAAGTGTTTTAGCCATCATCTGCTGCTTCACAGGGTGGACATTAGCAGGAAGCTTGATTGGAAGTAGAGGAGCTGGGACTCAAACCTGGCCCACTGACATAGGATGTGAGTATCCCCAAGTGGTGGCCTAACTACTATACGAAATGCCTGCTGGGACATTTTAGTTCAGAGTTAGAGTGTGAAAACAAGGAAAGTCAGAAACAGGCCTTTTTGTTAGCAGACTAGCAGGTTCTGAGTAATCCCACCTTAAGGCAGTTCTGACACCAGGTTTTCTGTTAGTTACCTCATTTGTGCATCGTTCAACTCAAATACTGTATTTTTAAAGAGACGTGATGTAAAGAGAAACATTGGCAACAGTGCACTTTGGAAAAAATTCCAATTATCCTCACACCTGTGCTCGTAGTAGTCATGTGACCATTTACTGTTTGCAGTGTGAAGTATGGCTAGTCACTAGATCCATAGTTCTCAATTTGTGATGTATGTTGGAATTGTGCAGTGACTTTTTAAAAAACTCCATAGCTTGGGCCTAACCCTCAACATGTGGATCAGAATCTCCGACAGAGGTGTGCAAGGGCAGGCATGGGGGTCACTTCTCAAAAATACCATCAAATGCTCTAGCACTCACTCCGATTGGGGGAACATGTGGGTCACCTGTTCCACACAGCTCCTTATCACTTATGTAAGAGAGTGAGTGCTTTGACTTTGTGGCAGTTAAATAAAATGCCGGCTTGTATAAGCAGATGGCTCTCAGTTCTAATGTGATTTTACGGGTTCTTCAGTAAGAAATGTCTTCACAAACCTATAGTTTAAGAAGTAGTATTTCCTTTAAAGTTGATACATAGTTTAAATGTCTCATCAGTAGATGATGTTAAAAACATTTTTTTCTGCTAGAATTGTCAAGGTAAGCCCAATGAGGATTTCTAAACAGTCTCAAAGATTGGGCTACCCAATCTTTAGTAAGCATAGAACTTGAGCACTGGAGTCAATATGCCTAACTCCAACTTCTAGGTCCATCACTTTTTTTTTAATTTATTATTTATTTGAAAGACGGAGTTACAGGTACTGGTAGAGACAGAGAGAGAGGTCTTCCATCTGCTGGTTCACTCCTCAGATGACCGCAATGGCTGGAGCTGCGTCAATCTGAAGCCAGGAGCCAGGAGCTTCTTCCAGGTCTCCCACATGAGTGCAGAGGTCCAAGGACTTGAGCCATTTTCTACTGCTTTCCCAGGCCATAGCAGAGAGCTGGATCAGAAGTGGAGAAGCCGGGTCTCATATCAGTGCCCACATGGGATGCCAGCACTTCAGGCTAGGGCCTCAACCCGCTGCACCACAGTGCCGGCCCCAGGCCCATCACTTTTAATACATGCAGTCTTGGGAAAGTTCTTAATTCTTCTCTGTCACAGTCTTCCACATCTGTAGATTGGGGGTAATATTAATATTAATTGTCACCAACTCAAAGCTTTGTTTTGACAAATAAGTAAGTTAATCCATGTAACACGCTCAGAGCAGTACCTACCATGTAAACACTCAAATACTCATTGTTATTATCAACCTTCTCTATAAGAGATGAAAAGACACTAGGATAAAGCTGAAGGAGACAATTTTGCTTCCATATAAGGAAAAACCTTTCTAATATTCCAACCAGAGACATATTGGGCCATCTCAGGCAGGCATGAGTTCCCCATCTGTAAAAGTGTTCAGTCCCAGGTGGTTGTTGTTGTTTTAAGATTTATTTTTTTGTTTGAAAGGTAGAATTCCAGATAGAGAGAGGGTGAGGCCAAGAGAGAGAGGTCTTCCATCTGCTGGTTCATTCCAAATCAAATGGCCTCAATGGCTGGGGCTGGGCCAGGCTAAAGCCAGGAGCCAGGAGCTCCTTACAGGTCTCCCATGTGGGTCACAGAGCTGCAAGCACTTGGGCCATCCTCTGGTGTTTTCCCAGGCAAATTAGAAGGGAGCAGGATTGGAAGCAGAGCAGCCAGGATTTGAACCAGTGCTCATATGGGATGCTGGTGCTAATGGCTTATATGGGAGCTTATGGCTCCCATAAGGCATGAGCTTAACCCACTGCACCACAGTGCATGCCCCAATCCCAGGTTTTGCAGACATGTGGCGGAATGGTAAGAGGAATTTAAGATCAGGATTTGTGATGGAATTAAATGAACTTTATGGCCTATTTCAAACCTGACATCCCATTTTTATCTCATTTTAATTCTAAAATGACATAATTCTGTGAAGAACCTAACTAGTCTCTCTCTTGGGGAGAAGAAGTTTCATTGCTATTGTGTGTTTTCTTTTGATTTAGATTTGATGGTTTCCCACATCTAAGGTGAAAAGGAAGAAAGTCCATTGCTTTAGAAAACTATCACTAGTATTCTGACTTAATAGAGTCTGGCACAGAATTATGACCTGGATACCCTTACTTTCTTTGTATCATGATGACTATCCAACCTTTAGCTATATCTTTTGGCTGGGGGTTGGAGGGATCAGTAAGAGTTTCTAGTAATATTTTCTTTCAAAGATTTTTTTCAAAATGTGGTAACATAAACTAAGCAGAAACATTGTCACCCTCCACTATGGAATTGTCTGGTATGTTTCCCAAGATGTACACATCTACAGGTCCTCCACTCGCTATGTCAAGGGCAGAGGGGAATCTGAGGTAAGGAGAGCCAGCACTGAATGATCTGTGGCAAATGACCTCTTATTCTTTAAAAGCAAGACATACAATAAAAAGTGGTCTTGTTCGCGGAAACCGTGCAAAATAATAATATCCACCCTGGCATTAAGCTCGGAAGCAGCATTAAGTATGTTTCAAATTCCAGGGCTTTCTCTTAGCAACTTCACTGATGACTATCAATGTTATTGACCCTATACGGTTTCAGTGATTATGTGAGTGTGTGTGCCCTAGGGAGCTGCTGCCATCTGTCAGAGAACAACGCCTAGTCTTCTCCAAAAGACCAGCTGTTTATACCCATCCAGCCTGCTTAGCAGAGTGTATGAGGAGAGGCTATTTGCGAGGCAATAGGAAAGTTCAACTTCTTTTGCATTATGTGTATGCTATGGGTCTAGATTTAGGTGGGCTGATCTGTGGAACCAAAAGCTTGGCAAATTGATGCAGCAGGGGCCGTCTGTTGAACATTAATCATTTCTTTCCTTAAGCTTTATACTTCTCTCCTAATCCACGTCAGCAAATCACGGTGATTTTCCATGCCTCTTGCTGCACACTCAGTCCTAGTCTGCATTCCCACAGACATCCTTTGGATTTTTATTACCAATTTCCAAATTGTATTTGTAAGTCTACCTTCAATTGATTTCTAGACACATAAGGAAGGCTTTCAAGGGATCTTACACAGCTCTCTTGGTTTTTAGACAAGCACACCAAACTCAACAAGGCGGATGTAAGTTTATCCCTGCCTTTCCACTCCCACGACCGCAGCCTTAGTTCTGTAACTTATATTGTCTTCCATAGAATATAGCTGTCAAGACCAGCCCATGGATGTCTTTGCGCAAATTAGGGCAAGGCTCCTTCCTCAGTAGTAAATACTGCCCCACCCCCAAAAGCAGCGGACCATGGCCTGGACCATGGACTGGTCCTTCTCCCTAACCATCAGATACCTTGGCTTGAGCACAACCTGCACGCTGGGGCCCTGGGAGAGAGTATCCTACAGAACCATCTGTTTGGACCCTGTATAGGAATACTGCTTTCCTGTGCTCTGTACTCTGCCTACCAAATATAAGACAGCTTTTCCCACACCAAGAAGTTTTCCAGTTGTCTGTGACATCAACTCAGTGTCCTACAATGCAGTTTAATTCTGGCAGGCCGCATAGGTTTAGTCCTACAAGGCTGCCCCCAACTTCAGACACTAGTTGCAAATCCAGGTTGTCACCTGTGCTTCTGATAGTTCAGCTGTAATTCTGAACTTTCTGTGATCCCCTCCTTGGGTTAGATAATTTGCTGGAAGAGCTCACTGAAGCCAGGGAAACTCATTTATTATATAATAACAGATATGACAAAGGATACAGAGGCAAGTGTTGTGACACAGCAGGTTAAGCCACTGCTGGGGCCACTGGCATCCATTATCAGAGTGCCTGGTTCAAGTTATGGCTACTCCACTTTCAATCCATCTTCTTGTTAACATGCATCTTAGGAGGCAGCAGGTGATAGTCCCTGCCACTCACATGGAAACCTTGTTAGAGTTCCAGGCTCCCAGCTTCAGCCTGGCCCAGCTCTGGTTATTGTGGGCATTTGGAAAGTGAATTAGATCTCTCTCCTTCAAACAAAATAGAAATAAATAAACTTTTTAAAAAATCGAGCCGTTTGGGGAAATATGGATTTTTTTTAAAGAAGAATACAGATGAAAAGCCACATGAAGAAATACAGAAAACACTGTTTTATTTTTCTACTCTCAAACACCACAACACTTCCTGCACTAGATATGCAGGAGTGTTTCCCCTCACACTGATCAAGCAATTCTCCAATGACACCAGCTGGATGTCCCAGAGCTCAGTTCACTTCTGACACCATCTACCCAGAGTGAGCATCGGATCCCACAGGTTGAGGGCTCCTTTCCACAAGACTGCCCCCACTTCAGATGCCACTGACACGCCTGGGCCTGTGGAACTTCTGACCCATAATTTGGGGTTTGAACAACCCACTCCTCAAGTTCAGTTAATTTATTACAGCATCTTTCAGCACTCAGCAAAACACCTACATTTAGTATGTGTAAGAGGATGTTGCAAAGAACACAGATGAACAGGGAGATGGAAGAGAGGCATAGTGCAAGGCACAGAGCAAGCAGCATGGAGCTTCTAGACTTTCTGTGGGCACACTGCCCTCCAGCAGTCCACACATGTTTCACAATCTAGAAGGGGCCCAAACCCCTTAATAAAGCCAAAGGTTTGGGTTTTCTATAGTGGCTTTATTAAGGAGGCATGGTGCTTAAATTATTGACCACTTGTGTTCTACTGGACTTTCAGTCCCTCTCTCTGGAAGTTGGGGAAAATGCCGTCTCTAATCTCGCCTTAATCTTTGTAACAACCAGCCCCTTGCAGAATGAATTACCTAGAGGCCACCAGTCATCTCAGAAGGCAGAAGGCACTCAACACTCCAGAGATTCCAAGGATTTTACGGTTGTTTGCCAGGAAATGGAGACAAAGACCAAACAGGAAATTCACAGTAGCACAGCCTAGTTTCCTCCATGTTGAACTCATTCTCCCCTTCTGGGCACATTAATGTCACTGGCTCTGGATGCTTATAGAAAAGTCCCATAGTCAAGAGCAGGGTTTCTCTTGCCAAACTCAGAGGACATGGATGCATGTGGGTAAGATGCAGATGCTCTTACCTTTCCGTTGTCACCAGGAAGTGAAGTGCCATGAGTAATCTAGCTTGGATCACATGTTCATCCTTATTGTCAGTGAGAAGGGACTTTTAAAGGCAGGAGAGAAAAGGTCTTGACAGACAAAAACAATAGGTACTTCCAAGGGAATTTAAAAAAAATCAAGGAAAAGTGGAGTTAAAAGATAAGTTTATTTGGATGTAAAAAAATTTTGAAATATGGCCGGCGCCGTGGCTCAATAGGCTAATCCTCTACCTTGCGGCGCCGGCACACCGAGTTCTAGTCCCGGTTGGGGCACCGGTTCTGTCCTGGTTGCCCCTCTTCCAGGCCAGCTCTCTGCTGTGGCCAGGGAGTGCAGTGGAGGATGGCCCAAGTCCTTGGGCCCTGCACCCCATGGGAGACCAGGAGAAGCACCTGGCTCCTGCCATCGGATCAGCGCGGTGTGCCAGCCGCAGCGCACCGGCCATGGCGGCCATTGGAGGGTGAACCAATGGCAAAAGGAAGACCTTTCTCTCTGTCTGTCTCTCTCTCTCACTGTCCACTCTGCCTGTCCCAAAAAAAAAAAAAAAATTGAAATCTAGGCTTAGTTTTTCATTATGTGTATTTTAATGAATTTTGTACTATTCTTTTCTGTTCTATTTCCTGGAAGGTACAACTAAAAGCCAAAATCAGGGCTTACTGAAGTAATTACTACGGTTGTGATAAGTAACTTGGTAAAGAAAGTCTAGGAATTGACTTTAGGTCCTCTAGAGGACACCTCTGTCTGGGTGACACAGACTCAGGTGTGAGGAGCCAATTAAAGAGCCCTGTCCGGGCTGAGACTGTGACACAGTAGGTTTAACTGCTGCCTGCAGTGACGGCATCCCATATGGGTGCTGATTCTATCCCCAGCTGCGCCACTTCTGATCCAGCTCCCTGTTAATGTGACTGGGAAAGCAGTAGAGGATGATGCAAGTGCTTGGGCCCCTGCACCCATGTGGGAGATCTGGAAGAAGCTCCTGGCTCCTGGCTTTGGATCTGCCCAGCTCGGGCCATTGCAGTTGTTTGGAGAGTGAACTAGTGAACGGAAGATTTATCTGTCTCTCCCTCTCTCTCTGTAACTCTGCCTTTCAAATAAGATAAATAAATCTTTACAAAAAAAAAAGTCTATCAAGGCACAGGATGGGTGCACAGCAGCCTTTGATCTGGTCTCTGCAAACAAAGTCCAGCATGCAGGGGTATGGAGCCCTGCCGTTGGATGAGGCATAGCTGTGGTGAATGTGTGGCAAGAGCTCAAGGATCAGCTTCATTGCTGAGGAGGACAAAACAGACAGGTTCCTAGCAGGACTAGGATCAGGATAGGGAAGGGAAGAGAGAGATTGTCACATGGGGGGCAGTATGGGAACTCAGGGCGTGCTTTTGTCAACCAGATTAACAGAATCACCAAGTTGATATTCCACTCCTACTCCAAGGGTTAGGGTGGGATGGGTCTTAGGGTTGGTTTAATTTACGACTGAAGGTGCAAGAGGGTGGTGGGAGGCAACTGTGAAAGAGCATAGACATTTAGAGGCAACAACACAGCTTCACTGTTGGGGCAGACAAAACCCCCCTCTGTGTGACCTTCAAAGTCCTTGGGCCCCTTCTGTCCAGCCCCTCCCCAGTGAGGCATCTTCCCACTAACGGAAGCCTCCTGTGGTCCACCCTCTATTCTGGAAGGAATCCCCCCATCGCTCCTCTAGGACTTTGACTCTCTCTATTGCCTTAACTTTGGAA
The DNA here is from genome assembly GCF_033115175.1 of Lepus europaeus. Classification (NCBI taxonomy): domain Eukaryota; kingdom Metazoa; phylum Chordata; class Mammalia; order Lagomorpha; family Leporidae; genus Lepus; species Lepus europaeus. Next base: position 83,888,515 of record NC_084838.1, on the reverse strand, counting down.
TGTTTGATTTGCCTCGTTTAAATCTTACAGGGTATTTGCCAACTGAATTAACGATAATGATAACACAGCCTCTGAACGTGGCATCAGAGACACATCTGCAGAGTGTTTTCTTGTTTGGGTAGATAATGACTTGCATTTCGTTCAGAAGGAACTGACTGTTTAACAAATGAGTTGCTGAAGGCGCCTCAGTTAACTCTCATAACCACCAGTGCCTGTTAGTGCATTTAGACAAACTTGAGCATATTATTCAGACCCTTTACAGTACAAAACAAGACAATACAAGCCAAATTCATAGTTCATTTTATTATTCTTGATTTCTCCCTTTATCATACTTTTTAATTACAAAATAATTCCAAAACAAGTTTGTACCAATTGTTTTATTAAGAATAATGATATAAAATACATAAAGAAATATTATCTTGCACCCCAAACTCTCAACTACCTTCCCTCAAGGTAACTAAAATCAACAAAGTCTGTGTTTACATAACTGCATACAAACACATATACTAATTATGGAAATATATATGAATATGTAATTATAGCATTGATGTTGATGATAGGATCATGCTACACATATTATTCTGGAATTTTCTTTTTCCTCTCATCAGTATGTCAGGTGAAGATCTATATTTAATACAGTCTTTTAATATTTACATAGTGTTCCTTGGTGTAACTGACTGAAACATGACTATTCTTCTATTAGGGGAGAACTAGCCTCCCAGAGGGACAATGAGAATATTTCCAATTTTTTGCCACAACGTATAGTTATGCATCAACTGTCCTCATGTGTCTATCTTTATGCAGCATTTGCTTTATATTATAGAATAGTTTCTCATACTGATCGAATTGTTGATTCATAATGATATTCATTTTTAAGGTTAATTTTTGTCATAACTCCCACCCTTAACGGCTGTGTTTGAGAGAATTATTTTCTCTAAGGATAGAGAATTATTGTCTCTATCCATAGCAGCTCTAGATTTCTTGTCTCCCTTTAAAGCTTAGAAATCTAATGGTAAAAATGGTATCTGACTTTTCTTGACTACTTGTGAGATTGAGCTTTTTTCCCTGTTCATCAACCATTTGCTTTTTTTTTTGCTTCTCTCAATTGAATGTCTATATCTTTTGCTCATTTTTCAATTGAGTTGTCCGCCTTTTATTATTATGGATTTTTGGAAGATTGTTTATGTGAGGGATTAATGTGTGTTTATCATAGGTACCACAGTTAATTTCCCATCCATCTTTTCTTTTGACTTCATTTACGATATGTTAGAGCAGATTTAAATTCCATAGAGTCAGCCAGCGCCGCAGCTCACTTGGCTAATCCTTCGCCTGCGGCGCCGGCACTCCGGGTTCTAGTCCCAGTTGGGGCGCCAGATTCTGTCCCAGTTGCTCCTCTTCCAGTCCAGCTCTCTGCTTGGGCCCTGCACCTGCAATAGAGACCACAAGGAAGCACCTGGCTCTGTAGTGGCCATTTTGGGGGTGAACCAACGGAAAAAGGAAGACCTTTCTCTCTGTCTTTCTCCCTCTCTCACTATCTAACTCTGCCTGTCAAAAAAAGAAAAAGAAAAAAAATTTCATAGAGTCAAATATATCTCTTTTCTTTCATGGTCTGAGTTTTTGTTGTTCTTCATAAACTCTGCCTGGTACCAAGTTATATAATCTCCTTGATTTTCTTCAAATAGTTTATTATTTAACATTTTTACATTTGGATCTCCAACTCTTCTGGAGTTTAATTGCAGCATTCTTTCTTTAGATGTGTACCAATTATTTTAATACTGTTTATTAGTCAAAACGGCCCCTTTCTCACTGAGTTTGAAGCACTAGCCTGATTTTATGTTCTGATTTATGAATCAATTAGCAGATGCTGTTAGTTGTCATCTCTTTCATGACACTCTTTTTGTGGTTTTACCAATATGTAATGATAACTTCAGGAGAGATCACAGCTACCATATAGTAATTACAGAAGACTCACATAATGATAAACTGATTGTCATAAGGCACTTGAAAATGAATATTGTGAGTATATTTGATCTAAATACTCAACTGATAGGGAAATGAGTACCAACAATGTATCCATAATCCATATGTGTATGTGACTGGCAAATATATTTCATGGAATTTTTTGGTTCACGTACAAAAAGATTACTTTTTAAATTTTTGTGAATAACTTTAACCATTAAATCTTAACTAGAAATCAGCTTTGAAATATATTTTAAAAATTTTTGTTTGTTTTCGTTTATTTGAAGGCAGAATGACAGAAAGAGACAGACAGACAGACAGAGAGACAGACATCTTCCCCTGCTGGTTCATTCTTCAAATGCCCATGACAACCGGGGCTGGTCCAGCCCAAATTCAGAAGCCCAGAACCCCATCCACATCTCTCATTTGGGTTGCAGGTACCCAAACGTTGGTGCCAGCATCTGCTGCCTCCCAGGATACATTGCAGGAAGGTGGATAGGAAGCAGAGTAGCTAGGACTTGAGCTGGCACTCAGATATGCGATGTAGGCATCTCCTGTTATGCCACAACACCTGCCCCAGCTTTGAAATTTAATGTGGACCTAGCTCTAGGAAATAATTTATTTGCTCTGAAGTTCAAATTTCACTCATTTAAGTAAATGCAGGTGAAACTAATCAAATTAAGTGAAATATGAATTAAGATTATTTTTAAAATAAGTTTTCTGACTTCCAGGAACATAAAAACTTGACTCAGTCAATAGAAACCTGCTAGGTAGAGGAATTTGGGCTATCTACCTTGATCACTAGCTGAGAGACTTCTAATTAAATATAAAAATTTATACTTTAAGTAATCATAAAAATATTTAATTAAATATAAGTCTTTTTTAACTCTTAAGCAAGAAATATCCCTCTTAGCGATATTTGGGAACCACTGAATGTTTTCAATGAGAAAGCAAATGCAAATTTGGGACAAGCCACCATTTGAATTAGTTGATAGAATTCATATTAATGGGATTTTATTTCGGTGATTGTTGTCTCTCTCCTTAGAATTGAGTCATGTTGGGGAACAACCAGATGACCTTTCAGTGCCTCATTCTAAATTCATCACAACATACCATTAGATGAGCCTGTTCTTTTCCATGGAGCAATAGATATTCACTATTTAATGTTTTACTAGGAAAGTCCAGGTCTACAATCTCCCATCTGCAACTCTGAAAACCAAAAAGGTCTGAAAATCCTAGGATTCTAAAAAAATCTTTGACAGCATACTCTGACCTGACTTTTCTGGTCTTTATCGCTCTTGATACATTTTGTTGGGTAAATATTTGTGTGTTTTAGAAGGGCTGCCTTAGGTTCCAAGAGGTTCATGTACACTTTTCATTATAAACACCATTTTACCTTTCCAAAATTAAAAAAAATCTTAATTACAAAGTACATCCTTGGGCCCAATAATTTCTGATATGAAATTATAGAGGGGCCGGCGCTGTCGTGCAGTGGGTTAAAGCCCCAGCCTGCAGCACCAGCATCCCGTATGGGTGCCAGTTCGAGTCCTGGCTGCTCTATTTCCGATCCGGCTCCCTGCTAATGCACCTGGGAAAGCAGTGGAAGATAGCCCAAGTCCTTGGTCCCCCACACCCACGTGGGAGACTCGGGTGAAGCTCCTGCCTCCTGGTTTCAGATCAGCTCAGCTCCAGCTCCAGCCATCACGGCCATTTGGGGAGTAAACCAGAGAATGGAAGACTTTCTCTCTCTCTCTCTCTCTGTGTGTGTGTGTGTGTGTCTACCTCTCTCTGTAACTCCATCTTTCAAATAAATAAAGTAAATCTTAAAAGTAAGAAATTATAGAGCTATATTTGTGAAAGATTCAGTGGGACTTGCCATCTAGATTTTTTTCCCATTATTAGTGGTGGCATTAGAGAATATTAAGAGTTTCATTTCTTGAGAACTTCCTGTATATTGGCACTGCTTTAAACTGAGGGCTTGAGGCTACAACTCTTCCCATTGAGCCACATAACTACTTAAAGCCAGAGATATGTTACGTACTGTTGGTATCCAAATCAAGAATTCTGTTCCCACCATGTAAACTTATATCCTCATATCTAGTATGTATGAAGGTACGTCAATAACTTTATGGAAAATTAAATTAAAAAATAAGTATTTTTGGTGAAAATTTTTTTGGAAATCCATGCATAGTTCTTTTACAATATGCATTTTCTTTCTTTTTTTTTTTATTTGACAGAGTTAGACAGTGAGAGAGACAGAGAGAAAGGTCTTCCTTCCGTTGGTTCACCCCCTAAATGGCCGTTATGGCTGGAACAACACCGATCCGAAGCCAGGAGCCAGGTGCTTCCTCCTGGTCTCCCATGAAGATGCAGGGGCCCAAGCACTTGGGCCATCCTCCACTATCTTCCCCAGCCACAGCAGAGAGCTGGACTGGAAGAGGAGCAACCGGGACTAGAACCCAGCACCCATATGGAGGATTAACCAAGGGAGCCACAACACCGGCCCCCCACAATATGCATTTTCATAAACTTTCTGAAGACCACCCATATGCATGTATTTCAGAAATATTTTGCATCAAAATAAATTTATCTTTCAATCCCATTTTTCATAAACTTTTTGAAGTGTTCTCATATTTGCCCATGAGATTTTTCTCTTACTCTTTAGTGCTCCTCATTTTTGCAATGTGTCATTCTGTGATAAAAACAGCATGAGAATAATGGGATATAGGGAGGAATCCATAGGGAATGTAGTTTGGTCCTTTAACCCTTGGCTCTTCCTTGTGTCAGTTTCCTTACTTAGAAAACAGGTCTCATTCGCCTGCTTTGCCAGATTTGCAGGGTGACTGTGAGGCTCTGGTGAGATTTAATGTGTTTCAAAGTCTTTCAAAGATCAAACATGATCTATGACACCATGATACCCTTGATTCATCCCCTAAAATCTTCCCCAAACATCTGGAATTCTAAAATATAAAAATGTCAATCTGTAATTCTTTTAAAAAGTAATTTTATTGATATATAATTCACATCCTACACAATTTTCTAAGTAAAATTGTCCATTCAGTGGTTTTTACTATGCTCACAGAGTTGTACAATCATCACTACCATGTACTTTTAGAACATTCCATCACCCTAGAAAAGAAACCCAGTAAATCTTGAACAGTAATCATTCTCACTTCCTTCTGGCTCCAGGAAACCACCAACTTACTTTCTGTATCACTTTTGTGTCTGAATTCCTTCACTTCAATCTACAATTCTTTGTTTTTCTTTAACATATGTTTAATCTGGCCCATAGTAATTGCCCATATTTATGGGGTGCTGCTCATGTATACAGGGGGAAATGATCAGATCAGGGTAACTGATGTATCTATTACTTCCAACATTTATTATTTCTTTGTGTTAGGAATATTCAAAATCCTCTCTATTACATACTTTTAAATAGTCAATTAATTGTTGTCAACCATAGTTATTCTAGTATGTTCTAGTACATTAGAAGTTATTCCTCCATCCAACTGTACGCTTCTCAGACTCTGGCAAGCACTACAGTTTTTGGAGTTGAAGAAGGAAAGCAGTAAAAGCTAAGATGACTTGGAGAATGTACTGAAAGTCATCCTTCAGTTTTCACGGATGTTTAGACCAAAGGTGCTGCCTGGGAGCCCAGCATCTTCAGAACAGTGTCAGTGAGCTTGCAGACTCGCAGTGGTTAAATCAATAGTTAATGATGTTCGTCATATAATTTGAGCCTCTAGTTTGTTTATGCTAGACCAACTTTATCCATACTCCAAACAAATTATCTCTTATAATTACCAGCCCGAAGATAAATCTCTAAATGTTTTTCTGATGATAGTGCTGTGGTTGGCAGGTGTTAACAGTGCCTCCCAGGGACAAAGATTGAAGATGAGCTTGTTCCTGCAAATCCTTCAGGCGAGGATGTTGAGCTTTCTCTCGTGCCATGTGCAAAGGAGCTGTGTATGGTGCCCTGTTAATGAAATCTAATAGGCAAAGGTCGTATATCTTTACAAAGAAAATGCAAAGCTGGTTGTGATAAATGGGCTCTGTGGGACTCGGTGGATGAGGTTTGGTGATAAAATCCATGTTTAAACAGTCGACTTGGTTTCTTTCCAATGTTTATGCCTTACATATCCCCTCAGTGATTCTTACCTGGTAGAATGATTAAAATAAATAAAAATATAAGTAGTCTATGTGCCTTCAGGTTATCCAGTATCAGTATTAAACAGTTGCCACCAGAACATCAGTTTACAATAGAAAAAAGCTGTAGGTCTTTAAATAAGTCCCATTAAAAACTACCTAATCTAATTGTACATTTACCATCTCTTAAAAGAAAAAGTCTTAGAATCTATGTGATTTTAATCACTGCTCTCAAAATACTAAATAATGCATGCAGGTACATAAGGTGTTATCCAGAAATGTATGCCATTTAGAAATGCAAAAAAATAAGTTAAATCTGGAATTATAGAGTTAAATAAATCAGATATTGTTGAATTGAATCACTGCTGGTTTTAGGAAAAGTTACCAGTTCATTTGCTGTAGTTGTACTGCTGAGCTAAGAGACAGTTCAATAAATCAACTCAAGCTTGATGGATTCTTCAATTCATTGAAACGAGTGCATGGAGGAGAAAAGAAATCTCTTAGTATTCCCTCTTTGACAAAAGGGTATGCAAAGAGCCTGAATGGATGAATGGTTGATTAATTTTGCCAGAAATTTTCCTGACAGCAGGAAATATGTTTTTGCATTACTCTGTTTGCCTGGGATTTATTTGGTAGAATATGAATTATTGCATGCAAATTTGTACCTGAGGCTATGTCGCTGAAGTAGATAGCTCCTGGTGCTGATTTCTGAGTATGGAACCTGTAATATTTTTGTATGGTCTTGCACTCTACTCTTTCACGAGTTGCCCTGCAGTGGTGTATATCAATGCCTTCTCTCGCTGGCCAAGCACTACCGATGATTCAATATTGAGTCTGGTTTCAGTGCTCCTCTGTGCTTCTCTCAAGAAAGGATGGGGGCTGCTACCAACTGCTGAAGCTTGCTAATTCTGTGACTCCTCAACCTGGTAACTTACTGCAGACTCTTACCTTTAAATAAGGAAGGGACAGTGCTTTCTGTTTACAGCAAGCCCACAAATGAGCATGTTTCTCAGATTTATCTCCCCAAGATGGATACACTACACATAAGAAGACCTTGGCTGCTGTTGATGACTGTTACACTTGATGAAAACAGAAATAGGAGTAGCCTCTCTACTTACTCCCTTATACTTGTCCTGTGGAGAATGTTGCTTTGCCACATAGGGGACCCTTATTGCATCAGTGTGGAGGCAGGAAGGTTTATGGTTCTCAGCACCTGTGCTGGGGCAGTAGGTGAGCTCTACTTGCTTCCATTTATATCTCCTCTACTGCACATTCAGAGGCTGGAATACTAGAAATCTCAAGAACAAAGTCATAGAAAAAGAAAGGCTATGCTCTCTCCCCCACTTGCTGTGGTCTGAATGTCGTGTCACCCCCCCAAATTCCCATGTTGGAATCTAGATCCCAGAGGTGAGGTATTAGGAGGTGAGGACTTAGGAAAGTGATTAGGTCACTGAGGCAGAGCCCCTGTGATTGGAATCAATGCCCTAATAGAAGAGGATCCAGGAAAACACCTTGCCCCTTTGGCCATGTGGTATTAGAATGACAAGAGAACCGTCTGGGAGGAAGTGGGCCCTCACCATCAGCAAATCTGCTCATGCTTTTGGACTTCCCTGCCTTCGGAAACGTGAAAAACAAATTTCTTTCCTTTACAAGCTACTCAGTTTATAGTATTTTGTTATAGCAACCTGAATGGGCTAACATGCTATTTATAAATTATCTACGTCCTGTTCATTTTGTTTTCCTTCTAGAGCTTAACACCAGAAGCTTTCTTTCTTGTAGGTACCAGACCAGAAATTGTCTGTGGCATAAGGCAGGACCCCAAATATTTGAGTCATCACCACTGCCTCCCAGAGTCTGCATTAACAGCAAACTGGAGCCAGGTGTATGAGTCAGGAATGGAACCCACACTCTCCACGTTGGGCACTAGTGTCTTAACACTTAGGCCCAGTGACCATCCCTCTTTTTAGGGTTATTAAATAATCACATATCAGAAGTTAATACACCTTAAAACACCTATCCCATCCCCTCATTTCAGCATTAGGAGGGGAGATGATGTAACCTCCAGGGGAGTTCTTTTTATTTTCCTATTATACACACTTGATTTGTTACTCTGTTGAATAATTTCAATCTTCTATATAGGAATTCAAAACATTCATGTTACCCATCTAAAACCTTTCAGAAACAGGCTACTTTTTTTAAAAAAAAAAGATCACCTTTTTATTGTAAAATTAATAAAAACAAAAACCCTAAAAGTATAAAATAAAACTCATTGCATCTTACTGTTCTCAGCAAAAAGTTGTGTGTAGATATGGGCAAGTAAATGAATTATCTGACCCTTAATGCAGTAAAATGTTCATAAAATTGTCCCAAAACATTCTAGGTAGGAATTTTAATCACTCTAGGGTTCACCTTATCCACTAAGACTTTAGAAAATACAAAGAAAAACCTGTGCTTAGATGATGATTACAAAAACACTGTAGAGTCAAGGAATGAAGTCAGAGATTTCTGTCTTGGAAAAGGCTCTATTGATTAGCAATATCATTTTAGGCATTAGGGATATTGCTGTATGGTTTTAGGAGTTGAAGCCATGTTTATGGACGATGTGCTGCATAGGCATTCCTCAGCAGGTGGAAAAATGACTATTGCTATTCCCCAGCTGCCTAGCTACTTTCAGAGTTTTTAAAAAACACTTATTTATTTATTTGAAAGACATAGTTTTATATAAATATAAATATATAGAGATATAGATACATCTATAATATAGAGAGAGATTCTTCCTCCTGTTGGTTCACTCCTCAGTTGCCTACAATGTCAGGGGCTAGGCCAGGCCAAAGCCAGGAACCAGGAACTTCATCCAGGTCTCTCCTGTGGGTGCAGGGACCCAAGCATTTGGGCCATCCTCTGCTGCTTTCCCAGGCTTATTTGCAAGGAGCTGGATTGGAAGTGGAGCAGCCAAGTCTCAAACTGCTGCCCATATGGGGTGCCAACTTTGCTACATGGGGGTTGACACAACACCAGGCTCCCAGAAATTTTAAAAAATCAAAATAGAGGCCAGAGATGGAGAAAAGAAGCAGACGTACAAGTTTTGTCTTATGAAGATTATTTTATTTATTTGAAAGGCAGAATGACAGAGAGAGGAAGGGAGAGAGAGGGAATCCTCTATCCACTGGTTCACTCCCCACATGATCTCAACAGACAGATCTGGGCCAGGCTGAACCCAGGAACAAGGAACTCCATCTATGTCTTCCCTGTGTGTGGCAGGGGCCCAAGCATTTGGACCATCTTCCCAGGTCATTAGCAGTTAGCTATATTAGAAGTAGAGCAGCTGGGACTTGAACCTGTTCGCCAATAATAGATGCAGTGCCACAGGTGGTGACTAAACGTGCTACATAATGCCAGCCCCTTGTGATTAATTTTTTGGATGCCCTCTCTCCCCAAGCCGGGCAGAGGGGAAGGTAGAGTACAGAAAGCCACCTCTGAATCTTGCCTCATGTTTCTCCATCAGGAGGTCAGCAGTCAAGTGTTAAAGGACCAGTGGCTGGTGTTAGAGGGTGGGTTGAGCAGCCTGTTTCTTCCAGACTCACAGAAGTGCTGTGATTTTCAGCTACTTTTTTCACCTTGAAATAAGATTTGTCTGAGGGCACAGAGACCATCTAAGTTATTATGGCTTTTGCTTCTAGTTTGAGACATAAGGACTATTACCGAACACAGGTGAGGAACCCCTCTCCTAGAACACATCTTGGTGGACTGGTGCTGCTGTGGCATAGCAGCTAAAGCCACTGCCTGCAGTGCCAGCATCCCATATGGATGCCAATTCAAGTCCTGACTGCTCTTTTTCTGATCTAGCTACCTGAAAATGCACCTGGAAAAGCAGCAAAAGATGATCAAAGTTCATGGGAGACCAGAATGAAGCTCTGGCTCTGGCCTGGCCTAGCAGTGACCATTGGCACCATTTGGGGAGTGAACTAGTAGATGGAAGATCTCTCTCTCTCTCTCTCTCTCTCTTTCTCTCTCTCTCTCTCTTTCTCTCTGCCTCTCCTTCTCTATAACTCTTTCAAATAAATGAATGAACCTTTAAAAAACTTTTTGCAAAAAGAATGGGGTTGGTTTCATTTTTTAGTATAGAAAAATTGGAGGTAACTCCAAGAGGAGAAAGAAGTGTGGAGTGAAACAGGCAAGGTTTGGTGGGGAGCCGTGGACAGGAGGGACAGTGCATTCCAAGCAAAAGTAACCTCAGCCTATGAAAGATTTTCTACATCAGATGCAGAAAATGCATCCATAACTGAATAATATGGCTCACTTGTTGAGTGTCTGAATTGCAATTATGCACAAGGCATTTCTCTAGAAGTCCCTGCTCAGTAAGTCAATGCTGGGGACTACAGATCAAGATGTGAATGGGAGAAAAATCGTTTTTTGCCCAAACTTCTAGCCACATGTTGTCATACTGGCATTTTGGGTGGCCTTTTAGAATGAGAGTGAGAACAAAGTCGAGGCCGGTGCCACGGCTCAATAGGCTAATCCTCTGCCTAGCGGCGCCGGCACACTGGGTTCTCGTCCCGGTCGGGGCGCCGGATTCTGTCCCAGTTGCCCCTCTTCCAGGCAGCTCTCTGCTATGGCCCGGGAGTGCAGTGGAGGATGGCCCAAGTCCTTGGGCCCTGCACCCCATGGGAGACCAGGAGAAGCACCTGGCTCCTGCCTTTGGATCAGCACGGTGCGCCGGCCACAGCGGCCATGGGAGGGTGAACCAACAGCAAAAAGGAAGACCTTTCTCTCTGTCTCTCTCTCTCTCTCTCACTGTCCACTCTGCCTGTAAAAAAAAAAAAAAAAAAAAAAAGTTGAGAAAGAAAATGAGGGAAAATCAAGGAGCTAGATATGGAGTTTTCCTAGATCATGCTTGTGGCTCAGGGTCCAGCAGATGCTGCAGGTCTACTTCTCGCCCATTCAGTCTGGCTCAGAAGGAGCTGTCTGCAAAAACTGTGCCTGAAGCTGGGAGTAGCTAAGATAGATGTTCTGTGAGCCTCACTAATGTGATGTCTCAAGCCCCAGGAAAAACCAGACACAGACAAAGTGTGCAATCCAGACACTGCACATGCCAAGGGTAACTGGCCTTGTAATCAGCGATTCAGGAGGACTGGCTTGCTTCTTTCTTCAGCTGTAAGAGAAATAGGAAACTTTAGCAGTTGTCAGATTTTAAAGTTAGAGTAAATGAAAGGTAACAAAATAGGAAGATTCTAAGCTCCAATCAAAAATCAAACCAGGGGCTGGGCATTTGGTGCAGGAGGTAAGATACCAGTTGGGAGACCCATTTCCCATTTTGGAGTACCCAGGTCTAAGTCCCAGCTCCACTCCTGATTTCAGCTTTCTGCTAATGCTTGCCCTAGCAAGGCAGCAGGTGATGGTTCAAGTACTTGTGTCCTTCCTCCCTATGTTGGAGACCTGGCCTTGGCCTGTCCATTGTGCACATTTGGGGAGTGAACTAGTGAATGAGATTATTCTTTCCTTCTCTCCTTAGTCTGCCTTCTCCCTCTCTGTCTCTTTCTCCCTCTCCTTCTCCCAAATAAATAATTTTTAATTAAAAAAAAAGATCAAATATGCTTGCGTGTAGGCAGGAAAATTTCTTAGAGTTTCTAGACCATAATAAGCAAAAAGATTTTACCTTTCCCCATAAAATGTGTTTCAGTGCAATTTTCTATGATGTAAATGCATGTAATCAGGGCCCCTTAAAGATCCAGATGCTAGGCCGGCGCCGCGGCTCACTAGGCTAATCCTCCGCCTTGTGGCGCCGGCACACCGGGTTCTAGTCCCGGTCGGGGCACCGATCCTGTCCCGGTTGCCCCTCTTCCAGGCCAGCTCTCTGCTGTGGCCAGGGAGTGCAGTGGAGGATGGCCCAAGTCCTTGGGCCCTGCACCCCATGGGAGACCAGAATAAGCACCTGGCTCTGCCATCGGATCAGCGTGGTGCGCCGGCCGCAGCGCGCCTACCGTGGCGGCCACTGGAGGGTGAACCAATGGCAAAAGGAAGACCTTTCTCTCTGTCTCTCTCTCACTGTCCACAATTAAAAAAAAAAAAAAAGATCCAGATGCTTACTGATGGGGGAAGTATTTGGGTCTAAAGGTTTGACTATTGTCCTATAAGCAAAGGTGATTTGTGTAGTCACTAACAAATTGCAATGCAAGTCACTGCTCTGTTGCTCTATTCTCAGTTTGAGATGATTTCTTCTACCATATGAGGATCTTAGACTTTATTTAGATGAGTCCTATACTCTCCATGCTCTCATTTTTCAAAAGAGAAATGTTAAGACTATTCTACATTTCCTTCCTGGTGCACTGTTAGCATACTGTGTTTTTGTTTTTCACTTCAGGAGAGCCCCTCCTGTTTTAAAAATAATTTTTATTTATATAAGGTGAACAAATTTCATGTATTTCATATATAAATACTTAGGAACATAGTGATACTTCTCACTCTATCCACCCTCCTCCTTCCTTTCTTATTCTTTCTTTTAAATTTTACAATAACATATTTTCAGTTTGTTTTATAATCATAAGCTTAACCCTCCACTAAGTAAAAAAATTTAAGAAATAATAATAATAACAACAGCAACACTGATCCGGCTTCTAACAGCATTAGTTAACATCTTGCTACTCAACAGGTAGGACACAGCCCAGCATCTACTCGGAAGCTTGTAGAGATGCAGAATGTCAGACCTGCCACCCCTCACCTACTGAGCCAGGATCTGCAGTTTAACAAGAATCTCATTTGATTTGTATTGAAGTTAGTGATGCTTGGGTTAGTATGGCTTGTGATTCAAGATTCCTATTTTTAAGGGGTGAGGAGGTAGGGCTGTATACCTTGCCTCTGATAGAAGCTCTCTTGATCTTCCCTTAACTAATTAATGTGCTGAACTAAATAACATTCTCCAATCTACTCTGTAATACTGACTGATAACCTTAGCTGATTGCTCACAGCAAACTTAAAATCTCTCTGGAGCCGGCGCCGTGGCTCAACAGGCTAATCCTCCGCCTTGCAGCGCCGGCACACCGGGTTCTAGTCCCGGTCGGGGCACCGATCCTGTCCCGGTTGCCCCTCTTCCAGGCCAGCTCTCTGCTGTGGCCAGGGAGTGCAGTGGAGGATAGCCCAAGTGTTTGGGCTCTGCACCCCATGGGAGACCAGGATAAGCACCTGGCTCCTGCCATCGGAACAGCGCGGTGCGCCGGCCGCAGCGCGCTACCGCGGCGGCCATTGGAGGGTGAACCAATGGCAAAAGGAAGACCTTTCTCTCTGTCTCTCTCTCTCTCACTGTCCACTCTGCCTGTCAAAAATAAAAAAAATAAAAAAAAAAAAATCTCTCTGGAATGCACAGGTGTGTGTGCACCCTGCAACTGAATTCAATGTTTACCAAGCATCAGCTGTGTTTGCTCCCAAACCTGCTTATATCAATCGTACTAGTTAATATAATTACACAATTGAAAATAAACTGATAAATAAGAATAAGATAGTTATTTCTAAGATAAATGCTTTGGGAAGCCTCAAGGAAATGAAATGAAACATATTCCCAATGAAAATATGCTCTTAAATTAGGACAATGCAGCTAATCATGTGTTGTAAAATGCAGAGTCTGCATTCAGATTATTCCACACATATTTAAGTTTTTATTCCACATTAATGAAACAAATCAGAAAATGAAAATTATATTTTATGTGTATGATTTATGAAACAAGAGGAAAGGAAGCTTCTAATATGCATCCTCATAAATATTTTCATAAATCTTGATCCTACATGAAAAGTTTACAAATAAATTCATAATTTTATGTTTGAATTCGAATAAAATTGCTATTTTATAATAAAGGACTGCTTTTTAACAATTTTCCTATTTAAACAAAATTTTTTTATTAACCAACTGCTTGTCCTAATCACTTAAGCTAATCTAGGTAAAAGCATTTAGTAGAAAGCTTCTACTCTTTGGCTTTATACAGCAGAAAATACAAGCAATTATTTTATTGCCTTAAGGAGCTCTTCTGTTTTCAGATTATGAATTTGAGGCTATGGGACCAGTGCTGTGGCTTAGTGGGTTAAGCTACCGCCTGCAGCGCCAGCATCCCACATGGCACCAGTTCGATCACAGGCTGCTCTACTTCTGAGCGAGATCCCCGCTAATGCTAAGTGCGTGGGCCCAAGCCACCCATGTGGGAGACCTGAAAGAAGTTCCTGGCTCTTGGCTTCAACCTGGCCAAATCTAGACATTGAGGCCATTTGGGAAGTGAACCAGCGGATGGAAGATCTCTGTCTGTCTCTCCCTTTCTCTATAACTCTGCCTTTAAAATAATGTAAATCTTTTAAAAGAAAAAAAAAAGGAATTTGAGGCCCAGGAAGCCGCAATTAGCTTGATGAGGTGTGGTTCTGTGAGCAGCCCCACCAGCATCACTGAGGAGCTTGCTACAGATAACAGCTCCACACCTACAAGTCAGAAACTCTGGAAGCAGGGCCCAGACATCTGTGTTTACAGAGGCCCTGCAGGTGATTCAGCTGCAGCTTTTGAGGCTCAATGACGTGGAACACCTGGAGAAGAGCCCTTTCCTGTGTTAGTGCAGACTATCAAATGTCTGGCTCACTTGCCAGGTCTTTTAAATCAGAAAGTGACCATTATTTGAATGTTTCTACCATAAAGAAATGAAGAGGTTTGAGGAGATAGATATATTTACCCTGATTTGGACATTACACAAGGTATTGAAACATTCCATTGTGCTACCTAAATATGTACAATTTTTATGTGTCAGTTTAAAAAAAAAATCCTATCAGACAAATAAGCAAGTCCAAATGTCAAACTAACAACTTTATGAAGCTAAAACTATAGTTTTCTTTTTTTCAACTTTCATTTAATAAATATAAATTTCCAAAGTACAACTCTTGGATTGTAGTGGCTTTTTTCCCCCATAACCTCCCTCCCACATGCAACCATCACATCTCCCACTCCCTTTCCCATCCCATTCTCCAACAAGATTCATTTTCAATTATCTTTATATACAGAAGATCTACTTAGTATTTACTAAGTAAAGATTTCAACAGTTTGCACCCACAGAGACACATTTAGAGTACTGTTTGAGTACTCTATATGTTTTACCGTTAATTCGCATAGTACAACACATTAAGGACAGAGATCCTACATGGGGAGTAGGTGCACAGTGACTCCCGTTGTTGATTTAACAATTGACACTCTTATTTATGACATCAGTAATCATCTGAGGCTCTTGTCATGAGCTGCCAAGGCTATGGAAGCCTCTTGAGTTCACAAACTCCAATCTTCTTTAGACAAGGCCATAGTCAAAGTGGAAGTTCTCTCCTCCCTTCAGAAAAGGTATCCCCTTCTTTGATGGCCCCATTCTTTCTGGTGGGATCTCACTTACAGAGATCTTTCATTTAAGTCATTTTTTTTGGCCACAGTATCTTGGCTTTCCATGCCTGACAAACTCTCATGGGCTCTTCAGCAAGATCCGAATGCCTTAAGGGCTGATTCTGAGGCCAGAGTGCTGTTTAGGACATCTGCCATTCTATGAGTTTGCTGTGTATCCCGCTTCCCATGTTGGATCGTTCTTTCCTTTTTAATTCTATCAGTTATTATTAGCAAACACTAGTCTTGTTTATGTGATCCCTTTGACACTTAATCCTATCATTATGATCAATTATGAACTGAAACTGATCACTTTGATTAGTAAGATGTCATTGGTACATGCCACCTTGATGGGTTGAATTGGAATACTCTGGCACATTTCTAACTCTACCATTAGGGGTAAGTCCAAGTGAGCATGTGCCGAACTGTACATCTCCTCCCTCTCTTATTCCCACTCTTATATTCAACAGGGATCACTTTTCAGTTAAATTTAAATGCCTAAGATTAATTGTGTTTAAGTAAAGAGTTCAACCAATGGTATTAAGTAGAATAAAAAATACTAAAAGGAATAAAATAGTAAGTTGTTCCTCAACAGTCAGGACAAGGGCTGATCAAGTCATTGTTTCTCATAGTGTCCATTTCACTTCAACAGATTTCCTTTTAGGTGCTCAGTTAGGTGTCACCGATCAGGGAGAACATATGATATTTGTCCCTTTGGGACTGGCTTATTTCACTCAGCATGATAAAACTGTAGTTTTCTTACTTTGTAGAATCATTGAAATTTATTTTTCAGCTATACATTCTTTATTTATTTATTTGAAAGAGAGGGAGAGAGAGAATGAATCTTCCATCTGCTGGTTCATTCCCCAGCTAGCTGCAATAGCCAGAACTGGACCAGGCTAAAGTTAGAAGGCAGAACTTAAACCAGCTCCATCTCTTATGTGGGTAGCTGGGAATCAAGTACTTGAGCCATAATCTACTGCTTCCCAGGCACGTTAGCAGGGTGCTTGATTAGAAGTAGAGTAGCACTGTGATAGGGAATGTTGACATCCCAAGCAGAAGCGTAACCCTCTGTGCCACAATGCTATCCCTATAGTTGTACATGATTAAAATATCTTTTCTTCATGATAACCACTATACCTCAGCATGCAGTAACAGTTGGCTATGATTGACTTTCTTATTATTACATTTATTGCATTATAACAAAGAAGATTATATCACATTTTTTTAAAAAAACAAGAAATGCAGTTTTTTAAACTCAGAAATTTTACAGCTTACATAGTTTAAACAATCTTAGATAGAAAAGGACTCTTTCTAACATTGATAAGGTGAAAAGGTAATCTAACCCATCCCTGATGATGGCTAATGCCTAATGGCCTGACAGATGCATTTAGTGTTGATAGTGGTAGCTGCTGATCCTGTGGCTGTGAACATAGGCCACCATGTCTTTTTTCTTTAAACTGGAACAGTATGACAGTTTTATTACCACAAAAAGCAGTGTTTTGCTGGATTTTTGGGATCATCCATCTGGTTGAACCCATTCAGTCAGTGATGACCCATCTCTCATAGTCCCAAAGCTTCTTTCATGGGAACACATTCACTATCCCCTAGTTTTCTTTGTCAGTGTCTTTTTTTCCCTCCTTGCTCTGCTATGGAAATAGAGATCCATGGAATTAAGTCTGAGCCCTGATTAAGGGCTGTGGACAAGTTTTTAGCCTCTATTATCTCTTCTTAACTGACAGCTTTTAAAGCCCCAAATGAAGACTGACTCAGCATTTAATCTAATCAGCAAGCTCTTGTCAATAAATAAAATAGGTCTCACTTGCCATACCCTGAGGATTTTTTATTTAAGGTATACAAACTTCATTAACTTCATAAATACAACTTCCCGCCCTATACACTTTCCCACCCTTCTTCTTCCTCCCTCTCCTGTTCCCATTCTTATTATTTACTATGGTCTAGTTTCACTTAACTTTATACACATACAATTAACTCTATACTAAGTAAGGGGTTCAACAAATAGTATGAAAAAAAAAAACTGTTCCTCAACAGTCAAGACAAGGGCTGTTCAAAGTCTGTGCCTACAGATTTAAGTAACTCAGGCCCAGAAACGGGTTTTGATGAGTTTTCCCCTATAACCAAGTTAGCAGACAAGGAAATCAGCCATGCAATTGGACACTAGCAATGTACCAGGCATATTGTATTATATGAAGATGCTCTCTAATATCCATCCTATTTTAGGTTCTGGAGTTAAAAGATCAGTATATATATGTTCAGGGATAGCAAATAAAGTTTAAAAATGCCCTTTGTTGCCAAATCCAGTTAAGGAGAATATAAATTTTCTAGACCAAAAAAAAAAAATCTTTTGGAAAATATTGAGGTAAACTTTATTTTCCTGGAACAGGAAGTAGATGTATTACAGAATCCTGGCTTTTTATTTTAAACCATCCTAATAATTTTATTTAGCATAACCAAGATGTTATTTAATTTTTAAGCATAACTTTCTAAACCAAGACAATGGATGAGAATTTTTATTTTACTAGCTTAGGAAACGATAATATTTGGTCAATGCTCCCCTTCCCTAAGTTATTTTTATAGTTCTTCTACTTCTTAAACTGGGCAGAATTAACCATGTGTCTTGCTTTGTGCAGTAACATTTCTGAAAATGTTGACTGTAACTTGAATGATTTTTTAAGTTCACGAGATTCTTCTACTAATATTCTTCAAGGTAGTAGTTCTTAACGGGACTGATTTTGACAATGTTTGGAGATACATCTGACTGTCACAACTGAAGGAGGAAGTTTGCCACTGGCTTTTAGGCTGGGGTTCGAAATATCCTATAATGCAGAGCAATCTCCACAACAAAGCATATCCAGCCCAAATGTCAATATGCTGCTCTCAAGTTATTACTTTACCTGTTAAGGACCACCCCCCCATTTGCCTTGCCTAGAGCCCTTCTGTAAATAACTCTTGTATAAAATGGTAGCAATAAAATACTACTCTTGTTAAATCAGAGTGAGTCCCAATGCTCTCTGCCTCGGAGGAATGCTGTGTGGACCACTTCAGTGTGTAGTCGGAGCATTGCAGTACCTCACAGGTGGCACTGATAGCATTGGAAACTTAACAGCTATGGTGGATATTTGAGTTTCTTAATACTTCAGAAGCCAAGAGGGGCCTGAAAGAATAAAGACTAAGGCTAGGCCTCATTTTTCCTTAATTCTTTAGATAATTCTATATTTCTGATTAAGCATAATTTTCATTTCAACAAATTACTTTTATTTATGCAAAAGGCAGAGAGACAGAGACAAAGAGATCCTTCATCTCTGGTTCACTCCCCCAAATGCCTGCAAAAGCTAGAACTGGGCTAGGCTGAAGTCAGGAGTTCAGAACTCAATCCAGGTTTTCCATGTGGGTGACAGGAACACAAGTGTTTGAGCCATCACCTGCTGCCTCCCAGGTATACATTAGCAGGAAGTAGAAATCAGAAGTGGAGCTTGAACTTGAACCCACATTCTCTGTTATGGGATGCCAGCATCCTAAGTGGTGTCTTAACCACTGTGCCAAATGCCCAACCCAATTTTTGTTTTATAAGCTTAACACTTTTTTAGTTATTTTGTCGCTCCTCTTTATAAATCATTTCTTTAAAAAATTATTTATTTATTTATTTAAGAAACAGAATGATGGTAAGGGTGAGAGAAAGAGAGAGGTATCTTCCATCTGCTGGTTTATTTCCTAAATGGTCACAACAGCCAGGGCTGGGCCAGGCTGGAGCCAGGAGCCAGGGACTCCATCCAGTTCTCCCCTATGAGTGGAATCAAGTACTTGATTCATCATCTGCTGTCTTCTCAGGTGCGTTATCAGGGAACTGCATTCGTAGAACAGTGGAAACTTCCAACTGGCTCTCCAAAGAGATGTCAGCATTGCAAATGAGGACTTAACCTAGTGTACCACATGCGGGCCCCTACAAAACCCTTTTAAACTAGATGTAAACATCCATGAAATGAAAATTAACTAAATTGCTTCACTAAAGTGATCTTTCCAAGCATTATGTCTCTGCCTACATGTAGGCTTGGTTGATAGAAACAGAATGGAAGTTTGAGAAATTATCTGGTGTGTGTGTGTGTGTGTGTTAGACCATTGTGCCTGATAACTAAAGTGTTCACCTATGGATTTATCTGCTCAGAACCATCTTCCAGGAAATAACTCTTCCCTCCAACCTTGTTATAACCCATGCCATGGCTGTTTTGTGGTTCTTCCAATCCATGTCAGTTGTTGATTGCTAGCTAAGCCAAGTGGAAACAACTGGAGTTCTTTCTCCAGGGTTTTGAAACTCAAGATCAAAAGTAAGTAGGCCATGAGTAAATCTACAGTGTCTTCCCTGAGCTGCTGCACCTGCCCATGTGTGGCTGTGGAAGAGCCAATGAAATCAGAAGAAGCAGATTGGAGAGACCACATGGCTCACACGTCCTGGCAAACCCCTGCCCTTCTGCCAGAAAATCCTCCTGTTCTTCCTTGGCCTCTGCAACGATGTTCCCCAGATCCTGTCTTTCTCTTCAGCCAGTTACAGTTGAGTTTCTGGGACTTGCAAACAAAGAATCACGAAGATGCAAGTGTCCTTACCTGGAAAAGAATTCCTCAAGCTCCACAAAGGCCTACCTCTCGAAAAAGAAATAAAACCACAAACCCCAGAGTCTATGTGCTTTCAGGAGGCTGTTTCTGGTAATTAGCTTAGATTGCAACAAATGGCACACACAGACTGCTGGCTCTGCGTGTGTGCTCTAAGATTGGTGTTTACCCTATTATATTCCAATTTAAGATGTCATAAAGTTTATCAATGAGCAAATGGAGATGAGCAAGAATGCATATATGAGTGGTGAGAGGTGTGTGCCTTGATGGGTAGATTCTTTTAGACTTCCAAAACAATTAATTACTTTCCTTGTGTTCATAGCAAAAGGGACATAATCATAATCCCCACTTCAACTTGGCGATGGTTCGGTATTTTTAGCAAATGAGTTGTCAGCAGAAAAGCTTCATTAGACCCATCAGGATATCTGCCCATGAAGAACGAATCCCAAACTGTACTGACAGTTTCCTTGAGCCAAAATGATGAAGCACCTCTGACAAGAGCCATATTGTGTGCTCCCCATGTGAGGAGTGTGAGGAACAAAAGAGACAGTTTGATCTTCATTTGGTCAGGTTAATATTGACACAGCTTAGAAAAATCGGAAGGGTGTGTAATGTATATGTGTAGCCTGCGTGTTGGAGAGTTGCCTGGTGGTTTCCATAAATCAGACAGGGAAACCCAGAGAGGAAAGAAGTTCTCCTGCTTTCCTGAAATAGTCTTCAAACTAGTTGATTTATTTTTATAAAGGAAGATGTATAAAGCGTGGGTGTCAAGGCTCATAGCTCAAAACTAGCCAATAGGAATTCTTTTACATCTATCGATCTAACTATGGAAACAATTTACTATATTATTTTTATTTGGTAGCTAGAGTGTTGCCCAGGTTCTACCATTTCCAAAATAAAACACACCTGCTGGGCGAGTTTTCTATAACATATGTGTCCTGAGTTGCTCATTGCTGTGTAGAAGTCCTTATAAACAAACATGAACAAAAAAAAGGGACTTTTAAGGGAACAACCATCTTGCCCTTTCCTCACCATACCCTTGACAGCAAGTTTTGGTAATTATGGGCCCATTCTTAAATAAAATGTAAATTAGGTGGTGCTAGTTAATGAGGTGGTGGCCTTTTGTCTTTAATTGATTCTGAACCCCACCAAAGAGAACCCCCTCAAGGTACTTAATCTATTATTAGCTACTAGGGCCACTGTGTTCAAACACTTTTTCTCTAGGATCAAAACTCTGTGGATGGAATATCAGTTATTTATTTATTTTTTTCGTCATACAACCCACCCATGTTAGCATATGCAATTCAGTGCTTCTTAGAATCCTCACAGACTTGTACAACCATCACAATGCAGAGCATTTTCACCATCCTCAAAAGAACATTATGCCCAGTCTCCATCACTCCACATAGCAGCCCACCCCCAGTTCTAAAGCATGCAGAAATTTTTCCTGTCTCTCTACATTTGCTTATTTGGAGAACCTGCAGTTTTCTTTAAACACACACACTTGCCCAGGATATCAGAGGTTTATGTCCGGAGGAGCTGGCAAATAAGATAAAATTTATAGGTAGATTTAGGCAATACAGTCATGATTTAGCTAATTCCTTCATTTTTTACACTTCTGAAAGTAATAAAATGTTGTATATGAATGTATATCATCCTTGCTTTTTCCTTTTTAAAATGTATTCATTTTTAAAACATTAATAAGAACTTTTAAATTTTAGTTGTACAATTTATGGAATTAAGGGCAACATTCCTATACATGTTTACAATGTGTGGTTATCAAATCTGGGTAATTGACAGTTTCCTCTATTTGTCATTACTTTTTGATTGGAACCCTGGAGCACCTCTGTTCTGTTTGCTCAGAAAATATGTAATAGGTTATTATGAACTATAGTTACCCCACTGTGTTATGCAACACTAGGAACTTCTTCCTTGTATCTAAGACTGATTTGGTAACAGTCATCTGACTTCCTTCTATCCCCCTGGACTTTTCAGCCTCTAGCAATTTCTATTCTATGTTCAGACTGAGATTTTTTTAGCTTCCACATATGAGGGAGAACATACAGTAATTGTCTTTCTGTGTCTGGCATTTTTCACTTACACTATGATATCCAGTTCCATCTCTGTTGCTGAAAGCAACAGGATTTCATGCCATTTATGGCTGAATACTATTTCATTGTGTATATGAATCATATTTTATTGAGCCATTCATCTGATAATGGATGCATTGGTTGATTACAAATCTTGGCTCTTGTGAATAGTGATGCAATAAACATGGTGTTATAGGTCTCTTTGATATAATGGTTTTGTATCTTTGGATATGTCTTCAGTAATGGGATTGCTGGGTCACATGGCAATTCTGTTTCCAGTTTTTTTTTTTTAAATCTTCATACTGTTTTCCATAGTCATTGCACTATTTATTTTCTACCAACAGTGTGTAGGAGTTCCCTTGGCTCCCCATCATTGCCACTATTTGTTACTTTTTGTCTTTTTGATGATAGCCTTTCTAAATGAGGTGAAGGGATAATTATTATGGTATAAATTTGCATTTACCTGACAGCTAGTGATAGTAAACCTTTATTCAAATATTCATGGGCCATTTTTATTTCTTCTTTTGAGAAATGTCTATTCATATCCTTTGTCCATTTGCTAACTTGACTGGTTTTTCAGTTGCTAGCAAATATTCTCTCTCTTGTCAGTTGCCTCTACACTCTGTTGCCTTTGCTGTACAGAAACTTCTCAGTTCGATATAAGCCCATTTTCTGGATTTGCTTTTGTTGCCTGTTCTTTTGGGCTCTCCTCCAAATGATATTTGCTTACACCAATATTGAAGTGTTTTGCCTTGTTTTCTTCTAGCAATTTCATAGCTCCAGGTATTACATATATGTATTTTTTTCTTCTTCTGTATACACATACACACCCCACTTTAAAGAGTACATATTGCTGCAAGAGTAGCATAACATTCTACCTTTTAGGAGATTCTCTAGGCTCTCAATTTTAGTCTTCTACAGATTGCTAATACTTATCTCACACTTAGATTTTACAGAGCAGATGAGAAAATGGAAATTGATCATAAAGCCTGTGATATTGAATCTTCAAAAAGTTAAGCAGTATATTAGTAGTTGTAGTAGTGTATGTCATCATTAGACATTTCGCTTTCTTGTACACAGTGACAAGGGAAAATTGGCACTAAACAGAAATGAATGGAGTAGCAAAAATTCTGCTTTTTATTAACTTAAAACTGAAGCAACCAATTATATCTTCAGTGATAAATAAGGTCTGACGCAGGGATAACATAAGGGTTAAAACATGGCCTGAGCTGGAGCCCCACTTTCCACATGTAGGAGCTGGGTGGCAGTCACTGAGTCTCCATTTTCTTCATGGAAGACAGAGAGGATTGTACCAACCACACAGGGGCTTCCTAAAATTTCAATAAGATTATGCACAACATGTACCATGGTGCTTAATACTGCAGTGTTTAGTTATACTAGGTAATATACTATTGATTGAAACAATAAAATGAAGTGATCAATAAATAATAAATGAAGATTGTACTTATATTTACGTAAATATACATGTTACATATTTATATAACGTAATTTCATTTTCACAAAAGGGCTCTCTCTAACTATAAACATGATAATAGCTACTCTATTTCTAAAATGTGATGTATAATACACTTTTAATAGATCCAGTGAAGTTTTTACTACTAAAATGCTTTGGCTGGCTCATAAAAGTAAGAACAATAGAGTGTTAAAAAAAAACCTGACATCTGGGGAAAAATGGAAATATCTTTGCTTACCAATTAAAGAGTGTATGAAAAACAGAATAAATAAAATCTCTTAATTTATGCATTTTGTGTTCTCATAAATCATTTTCCTGTCAAAATTATCAGACTATTATTGCTGAATGTTTTAAACATCATAATGGAATTTTGGTAGCATAAATCATAAAGCTTTCAGTTAGAACGTTTGTGTACATACCTCAGCACTTTTCTTATCTCTTGATTTAAAAAAAAAACACCTCAATCTAGAAACAAATCCATGCAGAGTATAAATGTCAGACTGTACTCTTAAATTTTAGTAACTCAGCAATCCACGCTGGCCACTGTGCTTACATGGTGGTTACTGACTGTCAAACTGGTTTCTAACTGTTCTAACTGTTCTCTAAAATGCAGCTATACACGCTTGGGTTTTATCTTAGCAATGATTTTATCCACAAGCATCCTAACTACAAGTGATAGTTATTCCCTTTATTATTGTTGTTGTTGTTTCCAGCAGGAAGGGAAAAAAAATCTTCAGATATAACAAATCTGGGAATGGCTTGTCATTGACATTAGAAAATAATGCTTTCTTTTTGCAAAAGTCTGATTTAGTCTATTAGCTTTGTAATTTGTGAGGGAGACAACTGGTTTGGGCTAAGAGTGTCTTCCAGAAAGTTACTCCTAAGTGAAAAAAGGATTTGCATGAGGAGTCAAATCCACCCCAGGTCGTGTGGCACCCGGAACAGAAACAGTGAGACTGATGAAACAGGCGCTGTCTGTGGTGAGGTTGCTATAGCAAAGGCCACTGCACATGTTTCGGGTACTTTAAAGCTGATGTTTGTATAACGGCAAACAGAAGCTCATTGACTGGCTCTAACTTGGAATTAAGGATAGAGAATCTATTAATGGGATAAACACTGTCTTCCTCATAGAGTTTATATCTTAGATCATTTTTAACTTGGCTTTGTTTCATATTTAGTCTTGTGCAGCTTCCTCTCTCATCTCACAGCTGGGACTGCTACATGTGAATCACTTAAGTGACTTAAAGATGTGAAGGATTATTGTTCAAAAGTCCATGTACTGGGGCTGGTGCCCTGGTATAATAGGTTAGGCCTCCACCTGCAGCGCTGGCAACCCATATGAGCACCAGTTTGTGTCCTGCTTGCTTTTCTTCCAATCCAGCTTCCTGACAATAGCCTGGAAAATCAGTGGAAGATGCCCAAGTGCTTGGGCCCCTGCACCCACATGGAAGAGGGGCTGGAGGAGGCTCCTGGCTGCTAGCTTCAGACTAGCCCAGCACTGGCCATTGAGACCATTTGGGGAGTGAACTAAAGGATGGAAGATCTCTCTCTCTCTCTGTCTTTCTCTCTCTGTGTAACTCTCCCTCTCAAATAAATAAATAAAATCTTTTTTTAAAAGTTCATATATTGCAAAGGATATAAGGCAGATAATTGTAATGTGAATATCTAGTTCCCGTACACAGAATCTTGCAAAATAGTTTCTGTGAATCAGATTAATCTCATGATTAATTAATAATTAACTCCCGGAGAATGCCCTTTTGGTAGTTTAAGGAAAGCAAAATCCTCTTGCTAATTGTCCACTATAGTCCAGGCACTGGACAATCACTTTATGTATGTTCTCAATTCTCATAGCAGTCCTAGGAGGTAGAGGTTCACAGATGCAGAAATGAAAGCTGTGAGAGATGAAGTAATTCACTCAAGTTACCACTGGCAGGTGACTGAGCCAAGGTTACCCTCATACCTCTGTGACTCCAAAGCCCTTGGAGGGAGCTCCCCAAAATAATGGAGAAATACAAAGAGATTTTAATTAGCGATTTGGCTAAATTATGACAACTTTAATAACTATATTAATATCCAGTGTAAGGATTATATATATGAAGATTTATTTGAAAGGCAGAATTAGAGAAAAGAAGACACACACACACAGATCTTCCATCTGCTGGTTCATTTCCCAAATGGTCACGCAGCTAGGGCCAGGCCAGGCCAAAACCAGAAGCCTAGAACTCTATCCAATTCTGGCATGTGGGTGGTAGGCGCCCACGTACTTGGGCCTTCATCTGCTACTTTTCCAGGTGCATTAGCAGGGAGTTGGATAGAAAGCAGAGCAGCCGGCACTCAAATCGGCACTCGTATGGGATGCTGGTGTCTCAGGTAGTGGCTTAACCCACTGTGCCACAATGTTGGCTCCTGTATTGTATTTCAAGATATACTATGTGAATACATATAGAACAACATTGTGTTTCTATATGATTATAGAAACTATCTTTCACTTGATACTATGCCCTAAGTGTTTTCTTTGGTCATTTAATGTTCTTTGGTAGCATAAATTTTTTTTATTTAAAGATTTATTTATTTATTTGAAAGTCAGAGTTACACAGAGAGAGAGGAGAGGCAGAGAGAGAGGTCTTCTATCTGCTGGTTCACTCCCCAATTGGCCACAACGGCTGGAGCTGCACCAATCTAAAGCCAGGAGCCAAGAGCCCGGAGCTTCTTCCAGGACTCCACATGGGTGCAGGGGCCCAAGGACTTGGGCCATCTTCTACTGCCTTCCCAAGCCATAGCAGAGAGCTGGATCAGAAGTGGAGCAGCTGGGTCTCGAACCAGCTCCCATGTGGAATGCTGGCACTACAGGCCATGGTGTTAACCCACTGCACCACAGCACCAGCCCTGCTATCATAATTTTTAATATCCATTTTTGTGACTATTCTATAATTTATTGAACCATTTATTTATTTTGGGGGAAAATTTACATTTCCAAAAATGTAAGTTTTATTTATAAAAATAATAAGTCAGAGAATCACTACTTGGACTTGAGATATTTAAGAGTAAAGTTAACAGAATTTGCTATTGGATTATTGGAGGAGTGAGGGAAAAATGAGTCAAGAATAAATCCTAAATGTTTGACTGGAGTAACTGGGTGAATGATAGTGACAATCATTTAGAGCAGACAGGGAAGAGGGGAGTCACGTTGTATGTGAAATGCTTGTTAGACATCCATGTGGAGATATCATGTGGATGGGCCAGGTTGGAGTTCAGGTAGACGTAGATGTGGTTGTCACTGGAATAAGCCACATGACCGGGAAAAACTGTCAATGAGAGTGTGTAGACAAAGAACAGAAACGAACTGCGGCACTGAGTGTTTATAGGTTTGATGAGGAAGAGAAGCCAGCAAAGGGCAGTGTGTCGCGACCAAGATGCTTAGAGAAAAACAGGGAGAGCGCAATGCCAGGAATTAAGTGTTTCAAGGGGGTGTGTGGGACATTTGGCTTAGGTGTTGTAAGGCCCACAGTCTCATATCTGAGTGTATGGGTTCATGTCTGGCTCTGCGCCCGATGCCAGCTTCTTACTAATGCGCACCCTGGGAGACAGCGGTGATGGTAGGTCAGAGAGTTCCTGCCGCCTGTCTGGGAGTCCTGGACTGTATTCCCAACCCTCAATTTCAGCCCTGCCTATTGAGGATGTTTGGAAAGTGAACTATATGGGAGCTTGTTCTCGCTCTCTCTCTCTCTCTCTCTCTCTCCCTCCCTCCCCATATCTGCCTCTTAAATAAATGGGGGGGGGGGGGGGGGCGGGAGGATTACTTGTGTGGAATTCTGCAGAAAAGTGAAATAGGACAAAAACAGTAAAGTGATTTTTGCATTTTTTGAATTTTTTACTTTTGGGAAGAGCAGTGTTGATGGGATGATGGGGCCAGATAATGACAGGAAGCATTGAGAATACCACAGAAGGTAAGCATTTCTGGGTGGTATAAGAAAAGTGGGGTTTTCTCTGCTGAGGAATGTCCACATTGAGTACTCAAATGTTTACAAGACATTCTTTAGATCACTTTTATTTCATGTGATATACTGAAGCTACCAGCATATAGCATAAAGACTAAATTTTTTAGGACAGGGGCCAACATTGTGGCCTAGCAGGTTAATCTACCACCTGTGACGCCAGCATCCCATATGGGTGCTGATTCAAGTCCCAGCTGCCGATCCAGCTCCCTGCTAATGTACCTTAGAACGCAGTGGAGGATGGCCCAAGTGCTTGAGGCCCTTCACCCACATGGGAGACCTAGATAAAGCTCCTGGATTCGGCCTGGCCTAGCCCTAGCTATTGTGGCCATTTGTGGAGTGAACCAGTGGATAGAAGATCTCCGTCTTTATCTCTGCCACTCTCTCTGTAACTTTAGCTTTCAAATAAATATATAAATCTTTAAACTTTTTTTTTCAGGGCAATAGAGTAAGAAGCAAAACAATTTTGTGAGAATAGAATTTTCCGTGGCATTTGCCCGTGTATTGTCAACCATGAGTGCAGTAAATCCATAGATACCATGGCCGTCACTGTCTCAGCTTCTTTGTTAGTTCAAGCAGAGCCATTTCCTGCTTCCCAACCCCGGGTCCTGGTCATCAACCTCTTTTAGGGCTCTTCACATCTACACCTTAGTTTTTGGCAGAAAAATAGGGGAAGTTTTTTCTATCATATTTCCAGGACTTCCTACTCATTCCAAAGTCAGAAATTACTCAGCTGAAAAGTTCATCACTTCTAAAAATCTGAGGCATCTCCAAAAAGTTCACAGAGATGTATATTATGAAAAAACTGTGTGTGGATTTCAAAGCTGTTTTGCACCAAAGTAAAGTTGTTTTTAATAGACCTAATTTACTTATTTTTAATTTGAAAGAGAGAGAGAGAGAGTATGTGTGTGTGTGTGTGTGTGTTCCCATTCACTGGTTTACTCTCCAGATGCCCATAGTAGTTGTGGGGAGAGGGAGTGAAGTTGAAAGCCAGGACCTTAATCCCTGTCTCCCATGTGAATGGTAGAGACCCAACCCCTTGAGTCATCACTGCTGTCTCCTGGGGGTCTGTATTTGCTGGAAGCTGGAATCGGGGGTCATAGTCATGAGTTAAACTCAGGCATTCCCATATAGGACATGCCATCTTAATCAACCTCTTAGACACTGGGTCAAATATCTGCCCCTAGACTTGTCTTTAAAGAGAGCAATTGCCATTCTTCCCATTAGGAGTGGTCTGGGATTTTGTGTTAGCGCCCGTTGCAACGAAAAGTAAAGTGACCTCCTAAATTCCATGCTGCAGTTAAAGGCTGGGCTCATGAATGCAAAGGGTGGGGGCTGCATGGGTGAGGGTGATAAACTAAAGCAGGGAGGGTTCCTTTATTTTCTAAACATTTAGAAAATTGAGTGGAAAATCTATAAGATGTATATAATTTTCATTTAAGGTAGGGGAAACATTTTAGAGACATTTGAGCAGATTAACAAATCGTATTTGTATACACGTAACTAAAACAGTAATTTATCAGGTAGAAGGCAGATGGAGGGAATAAATGCCAACCTGTGTCTACAGTTGGGTTGTGTTGATGATGAAGTGCTGTTTATTCAGGGCCAGCCTAGCTTGTCAGCAACATAAGAGCCGTCGCAGCACACGACTCCCTGTGTAGCTAGAAGACAATAATAAATTATCTCCTATGCAAACAGCACCGGCATAAAAGCAGAACAAACAGACTGTGCCTCCCGGATTCCTGATGATTCTTACTCATTCCCTTGTTTGATTCTGTATTAAACATGAAACCCTTGACATTAACCTAAGACCACTATGATGGAATGTGGCTTGGACAATTGTATTAGGGGACATGAGGCATAGTTCACAATTTCTGTTTGGAGGTTACTGACGATATGTAAGTATTTTGTTTCTCTAACATTTGCCTATGTTGTTCATGGAATTTTTTGTTTTATTAATGCTCCACCTGATTCTGTGGAATTCAGTGTCATCCAGAATAAATCTGAGACAGTGTTACTCAAAG
This sequence comes from Lepus europaeus, assembly GCF_033115175.1. NCBI lineage: Eukaryota > Metazoa > Chordata > Mammalia > Lagomorpha > Leporidae > Lepus > Lepus europaeus. Next base: position 83,858,816 of record NC_084838.1, on the reverse strand, counting down.
GAGCTGGATCGTAAGACTCATGGTGAAAACACAGATTCTTTGGACCCAGTCTCTAGTCTGCTCAAGAGAAACACTAGTAGAATGGTCCCAGAAATACACACCCCATGGTGACTTTTATGATGACATTAGTGGGAGAAACATCAAGGGCATGAGTCAGTACAAGTCTTGTGATGGTATTGGAATCCCGAAGTATTGGCTTGCAGAAAATATACCAACTGACAGATGATTCCCCCAGGCAGTGCTTTGCAGATTCTGTGTGCATTGGTGTCTCCTGGGGTTGGTGGGAAAGGCAGATTCTGCTGCAGTGAACCTGGGCATGACCTGAGACTCTATTTTCAGTAAAATGCCTCATGTTGCCAATTCTGCTGGACTTGAATCCAGTACAATGCTAGAACCATCAATTTCATGTAGAAGAATCTGAACAGATTGAGGTTTAGCCAACATTTTCAAGTAGCAAATGTTCCACAAGCATGACTTCAAGAAATGTTGATACTGATGAATCCTAATCTGTGGTTAGATAAAAGCAAAACCTTCCCTTTCTTGTTTGAGTGACACAAACACGGGTGTAGTAATCATAGTTACTAATATGTGAAACTCTCTTTGTAATGTGTGTCTTCGAGGCTGGTGCAGTGGTATAAGAGACTAAGCTTCCTCCTCTGGAGCTGGCATCCCACATGGGCACTAGTTCGTGTCCTGGCTGCACCTCTTCCAATCCAGCTCTCTGCTTATGGCCTGGGAAAGCAGTGGGAGATGATCAAAATACTTTGGCCCCTGCACCTGCGTGGGAGGCCCGGAAAAAGTTCCTGGCTCCTGGCTTTGGATTGGCCTAGCTCTGGCCATTGAGGCCACTTGGGGAGTGAACCAGCAGATGGAAGACCATTCTCTCTGTCTCTCCCTCCCTCTCTCTCTCTCTAACTCTACTCTCAAATAAATTAATAAAATCTTTTTTAAAAAAATGTGTGTCTTCTTTCAAGAGTTTACATAGTATTCTAGAGACTTTATAAAGATAATATAAAAATATTTAGAAAGTACAACAGGGCTTCTAATGCCAAAGCCTTCAGTTACTATAGATAAGATGTAGGTAGTTGCTGCCAAATCTTGTTTTACTTTAGGACAATATCTCTTCTTATGATTCTTAGTGGCAAAAAGTCCAATCTTTAGGTTCTTGATTGATCACCAATGATGACTTCAAGTAATTTGTTACCTACTAAATGTGCATCAGATATAAGGTCTGATTAAAAAAACCAAAAAGTTAATTTTTAAGGATTAAAGGTTGTCATTCTGTCATTTGGACAGTAAAATTGGAAGCATTAAAGCTGACAGTACACTTTTTAAAGCATGCTTCAAAAAACTATTGCATCTGAAGTGTCATAAACTCCATCACTAAGTCAGTACAATAAATCCTCATTACTCATTAGCAGTTTATCTTTTTAAATTTATTTTTAAGGTATACAAATTTCATAAGTACAACTTTAGGAATATAGTTATTCTTCCAACCACACCCTCCCTCCCACCCCTCAGCCTTCTCCCTGTCCCCTTTCCAGTCTCATTCTCCATTAAGATTCATTTTCAATTATCTTGGTACACAGAAGACCAACTCTATACTAAGTAAAGGTTTCAACAGCTTGCACGTACACACAAAAACTGTTTAAGAACTGGTTTTACAGTTAACTCTCATAATATAACTCATTGATGATAGGTCCTGCATGGGGAGTTAGTGCACAATGACTCCTGTTGTTAATTTAACAATTAACACTCTTATGTGTGATGTAAGTGACCTGGGCTCTTAATCTGCCTAGGCTATGGAAGCCGTTTGAGTCCACAAACTCCATCAGTATTTGGACAAGGTCATAAGCAAAGTGGAAGTTCTCTCCTCCCTTTAGAGAATAGTACATCCTTCTTTGATGGGCACTTATTTCCACTGGGGTCTCACGCACAAATATCCTCCATGTAGAACATTTTTGCCACAGTGTCTTGGCTTTCTATGCCTGAAATGCTCTCACAGGATTTTCAGCCAGACCAGGAAGCCTTAAGGGCTGATTCTGAAGTCAGTTACTTAAAGCAATTGCCACTGAGTCCAGCAGTATATCTTGTGATGTTTGTGGATGTGCATGTGCAATTCCTTGTAACCAAAAAGAGAAAGTGGCCTTATAAGATGCCTCATGAGACTGACTGCCATAGAATAGACAGCAAAGCCTCTTCAAGATGTGGAAGCTGGTGATGGGAAGAACCCTTGTATCTGCTGAGGGTGTGTCCTCCCAAGGGCCTTCGAAGCTTGAGGTTCAGTTCAGCAGAATCACAGAACACATGTTTGATATGTATTTGAAGTGGCTCATAAATAATCTAACTCACAAATGCACAGCCTACAAATTTCAAAAAGCTGCCAAATGTAGAAATTAATGTGGGCTGGAAAAAAGCCTGCAACAATGCATTGCACTGTTGAGCTATTTGCAATGGTTATCTGGGGAGGGATGTGTGGCACTGTCACCTTCCATGATCTACATTTCACTATTATTTGAATACTTTTCCAGCGTTAGGCATAATTCTGTTTTCTGTTACAACCAGGAATAAGTTAATAGAATTCTTAAATCCCTTGAGTGTGGCACATCATAGTGTTACACACTTGACTGATTACATAGGATGATTTTGTGCGTGTACTATAAATATGGTCCCTTCTCAGCCATGGGTTCTGCATCCAGAGTCAACCAACCATGGAGTGAAAATATTTTTTAAAAATGTCTATAATGAATGTCTATAATGAATGAATAATGCTATTCCCTGAACAATAGAGTAGAATGGCTATTTACATAGAATTTACATTTATTATCTACCATGAGTAATTTAGGGATGATTTAAAGTATCTGGGAGTGGCAGGCATTGTGGCTCAGTGGGTTAAGCCATAGCTTGGGACACCTTCATCTCATAGCAGAGTCCTGGTTTCAATCCTGAATATTCCTTCTAATCCAGCTCCCTCTTACTGTATCTGTGAAACAGCAGTTGATAGCTCAAGTATTTCAGTCCCTGCCACCTACCTGGGAGACCTAGGAAGAGTTCCTGGATCCTGGATCCCGGTTTTGGCCTGGCCCAGCCCAGACTCTTGTGGCCGATTGGAGAGTGAACCCGCTGATGGAAGATGTGTGTGTGTGTGTGTGTTTCTCTTTCCTTCTCTCTGTCACTCCACATTTCAAATAAATAAATCTTTAAAAAATAAAGTAATTGGGAGGATTGTGTAAGTTATATCCAAATACAATATCATTTTATGAAGTCACTTGAGCATCCACTCGTGCATTTTGGTAACTGCACAGAGGTCCAGGAACCCATCCTTCATAGATACTGAGGGATCAGAATATATAAGCCATGGTGTAGATTAGGTACTAAAGGCTGATTTTTCATATATGTCTTTCCAGTCATTCAACAAACATTTCTTGAGCAACTGGTATATAGCAGGCATTATGCTAGGAACTAGCAAATGGTCTTCACTGTGCATTTTTAAGGAAGATAAATAATTATGCAGATAAAGTGGCTCCTGATGCAGTTGAAAAAAAAACTTGAAGAATCTAGCACATTTTCTGTAAAGAATGTAAGCCTCTGGTCTGGGTGCTTTCCACAGTTATTCATTCCTCTATTGCTGCCCCGTACAATGAGCAGATCAGACATCACAGCTCTTCATAAAAGCTCCTGGCTTTCCACATGGAAATAAAAATCATTCCATAAACTTGGCCAAGGGCATCCTTAAGTGTCTCTGCTTTGAGTTGATAATAATCATTAGAAGATAAAGTTACAGGAAAGGATGTTAGCTCCCTCCTATTTTTATAGTGCTAGGTTGTGATTGGAGTCAGCAGATATTCTCACATAGATCTTACACATGACAAGAGGAATAAATGTGCTTAGCAAAATAAATATCTGAATAAATATAAAAAAAAGTTAAGATATTAGCTCCTTGTCTAAGTTATTCTTATTAAAGTGGCAAAGACTCCTTCTTTTCTTGGTTTGGGAAAACTAATAAGTAGATTTGAAGCCATAGCATGAATGTTTCCAGACATTCTCAAAGTATTGATTTCACTTGCAGATATCTGTCCTAATACAACACAAGACTGGAGAGAATTATAATACATACAACTCTGCCCCCTCCCCGGTGCTGGCAATTTGACACTAATATCAAATTTCCTGCTGTTGTTTCAGAACTGTGTGTTTCACAGCAATATCACCAGTGATTTAAAAGCATTTACAGACAAGTTTGGTTTTGACGTCCTCATCCTGTTCGCCAATTATCAGTCAGAGGAGCAGCAGCCAAGACGGCAGATAGCTGTGTACTCCCAGAACCTGGAGCTCTGCAGTCAGGTGAGCGCCCTTCTCTCACCCTTTTCATCACATCCTGACACAACACCTCTCAGAGCACTCAGCGGGAGATTGGGAGATCGGTGGCTTCCATGAAACTGACCCGAGAGAGCCCGACAAGTTTGAGTTTTAAGAAATATTAAGGGTGTTTTGCATATTGAACCTTTTAAAAGAGCCCTGTATTAGCTCATATTGTGTTGTTCTAACAAAAAGACTTGAGGCTGGGCATTTTATAAACAAGAAGGTTCATTTAGTTCATAATTATGAGCTTATTATTAGTTCAAGAGCATGGAGCTGGCATCCTTTTAGGTCTGGCAAGGGCATCATAGCACATGACATCACAATGAGTGCAGCATGTATGGAAGAGGTCACATGATGAGACAGGAAGCAGATGAGGGAGCAACCCAATCTCATGAGAATGAATCCAATCTCATGAAACCTGCATTAATCCTTTCCAAGATCGCTGCCTTCATGACTGCATTACCCTCCACTATACCTCAGCTCTTCAAGATTCCACAGATTCAAGACCACCACACTGGAGTTCAGGCTTCTAGCCATGAACCTTTGCAGGACACCCTCAGTCATTCTTAGAATATAGCAGAATTCCTACTTCTCTCTCTACACTGGTCCCATCAAGAGAAAGAACAGTTCTTTCTCATGCTAGTAAGAGCAAGTCCTGCTTAGGATGTTGTTTTCTTTGACTAACAAGATTTTGTCCCTTTCTCAATACCTGTTGGTACCCAGTATTTAGTAATTGGTGATCTGATGCTTTATTCGAAATTAGTTTGTCTAAATTCTGGCTGGATAGCAGTTGGTCCTCTAGGCTAATAGCTGAGTCTTTTAACCCATAGCCAAGGAAATTAAAAATGAATTAAAATTCATCAAAACAGCCTCCTGGATATACCAATTCCTTGTATTTGATGTATATATCATATATATATGATCATGATACATATATCATGCATACTCAATAGCTAATCTGAGAAAGGGCCTGAATCATCATATGAGCCACATGGGCATAGAACCCTTTCATCACTCACCTTCCTCACTAATAGATTAGATGCTTTGTGGATCTACAGGTGACTAGAAGCAAATTCTCTACTACTTTCTTTTCCACATCACTCCCTTTCTGTCTTCAGAGCTCTCTTGATGTATGACTGTACTTACTCTGAGGTTCACTGCTCTCTTAAGTCCAAGTCTGCCTGTCACAGATGCATTTTGCACCTTCTCCTCTGACCCACATGTATTCATACATTGACTGCATTGCCTGCCTGTGGCTTTTTCAATGCTTTACTCTGCATTTTGTTGCAAAGCTAATTTGATCATTGGCTTCCTAGGAATAGGATTTAGACATCTTAATCCTCTGAGTGGTGGTTTTCAAGTCACTCTTGGCAGCAAACTTCTTACTCAAACTTATTTCAAAATTGATTTTATATAAAATAGACAAAGTAGGGGCAGAAGTTTAGCAGTTAAGAGATCCCATTAAGACACCCACATCCCATTCAGAGTATCTGAATTTGACACCTGGCTCTGACTCCTGACTCCAGCTTTGCACTAACACAGACCCGGAGGAAGAGCAGGTGATGGCCCAAGTTGGAATTCAAGTCCCTGCTTTTAGGCTGGTCTAATTCCAATGATCACAGTCATGGTATAGGAGTTCTCTATCTCTCTGAACTCTCAAATAAATATTTTTTAGAAAGAAAAAGAGACAAAAAAGAAGAGCAAATGACTCAGCTGCTTATCTCTCCTCCCCCATCAATCCTCTTTTCCCTAGCAATACCCACAAGACAGCTCCTTGGAAACTTGAGCAACACAAACAAGGTCAAGACTCATGCCAAGGACATCTCGTGTTGTCCAGTGACCATACAGTTAAGAGTCGGCCTCTGAGTTCAACTGCCTTGAGTTCAAAACTCGGGCTCCATCATTTGTTGGCTGTGTGTTGTTGGACAACGTATTTAACACTCCTGTGTCTTGGCTTCCTCATTAATAAAATGAGAATATAAAGAGTTTTTACCTTATAGAATTACTGTGAGAATTAAAAGAGGTAATGATGGTAAAACTTCAGAACTGCCTGGCATATGAAAACACACAAATGTTAATTATTGTTACTGTGCTGTCTATGTGTGCTCCATGGCAATTATTATTATTATCATATACCTTCAGTCCCATGTGGTCATTTTTGTCCAGCATGACTGTATATTGCTCAATATTGGAAACTACTCCTGATACTCCTACAAATCATGGAACTGCAGCCTATTCTGGCTTTGCACTGAGCATCCATCACAATGTTTCCCTGCCTTCCCAGTCGGCTTTGTCTACTTTGGCTTGATGCATGTGTTCTGTGGGGCAGGCAGGAGCAGAGTGAGCCTGACTACCATTTGGAAAAGTTGGCTATGGCAAGTTCTTTCTCTTTCCTGTTTTCTCCTTTGCCTTGTGAGAATAATAGTAGTTGAATCAGACCTGGCTATCTGCTCCTAAATAAGAGAATTTCTTCTGTCCCACGTCCTCTCGTTCCAACATTCCACCTTGGTTCTTGTCAGCAACCAGCATTCTCTCTGCTTTTGTTCAGATTTGACTTTCACTCCTGATAGAAGATATATTCTATGATACCAAGGAAAGGAGTCAAGTATTATTGAACCCCTTCACCCACCCATGCCTTTCAGAAGCCAGTGAAATTGAACTTCTGGATTTGGAGTTAAACAAAAGCACAGTTTGATAGGACTGGATAAAGAGTTGGTGGTAGGCTGAGTGGAACTCTCATGGCTTACATTATAAGCTTATTGTCTGTTTGAAGTCTTTTTTTCAGGCAGATGAACACAGATTAATTTTATATTAAGAAAGCCTAGTTTAAAAGTGCCAAGATGGCCTGAATGCTCACACACTCCTCTCTGCCTCCCAACAGATTTGCTGTGAGCTGGAAGAGTGTCAGAACCCTTGCCTAGAACTGGAGCCCTTTGAGTGTGGCTGTGATGAGATCCTGGTGTACCAGCAGGAGGATCCTTCTGTGACATGTGATCAAGTGGTTCTCCTTGTCAAGGAAGTCATCAACAGGCGGTGTCCAGAGATGGTCTCCAACAGCCGGACGTCCTCAACAGAAGCCGTGGCAGGCAGTGCCCCTCTCTCACAGGGATCCTCCGGGATTATGGAATTGTATGGTTCTGATGTAGAGCCACAGCCCAGCTCTGTGAACTTTATAGAAAACCCTCCAGAACTCAACGATTCTAACCAGGCTCAGGTGGATGTCAACGTAGACCTTGTCAGTCCAGACAGTGGGCTGGCCACCATCAGGAGCAGCCGCTCATCCAAGGAGAGCTCAGTTTTCCTCAGTGATGACAGTCCAGTGGGAGAAGGTGCTGGACCTCACCATAGCCTCCTCCCAGGATTTGACTCCTACAGCCCCATCCCTGAAGGGGCAGTCACAGAGGAGCACGCACGGTCTGGAGAACACAGTGAACACTTTGACCTCTTCAACTTTGACCCAGCACCCTTGGCTTCTGGGCAATCCCAACCATCTTCCCATTCGGCAGACTATTCCCCAGTGAATGACTTCCCTGACAGTGACTCCTCAGAAGGACAGCTCCCCACTGGGCCCAAGGTGCTGGATGAACTGGGGATCAACATGTCCAATTTTTCATCCAGCTCTCTTTTGTCAGAGGCTGGTAAAGACAGCCTTGTGGAGTTTGATGAGGACTTTGTCCAGAGACAGGAAAGTCCCAGAGATAACCCTGAAAGGAATTTGAGCTTGGCAGATTTTGTGGGAGATGAATCTCCTTCTCCTGAGAGGCTGAAAAATATTGGAAAGAGGATCCCCCCAACACCTATGAACAGCTTTGTAGAAAGCTCTCCATCCACTGAGGAGCCAGCCCCACTCTACCCAGAAGCTCTGACCCAAAAAACAATGGATACAGGTCACACAGGGCCACCTCAGGCCCGTGCACGCTGCAGAAGCTGGTGGGGGGGCTTGGAAATTGACTCTAAAAATATTGCTGATGCCTGGAGTTCTGGTGAACAGGAGTCTGTCTTCCAGAGCCCTGAATCATGGAAATATCACAAGCCCAGCCCTGCTGAGAGGAGAGCCTCTGATTCTCTATTTCAACCAAAGAGTCTTGAGTTCCCAAAACCAGGTGCCTGGGAACCTGAGTTCTGTCAGCCTGAATTAGGTAGCAACAATATTCTAGGCCCCAATGAGGAAAGTTTTCAGTTTCAGAACCTGCCCCCTGAGAAATCCCACTTGCCAGATGCTTCTCCACAGGGAACAAACCACCTAATAGAAGACTTTGCTGCTTTGTGGCATTCTGGCCGCTCGCCCACAGCAATGCCTGAGCCATGGGGAAATCCCACAGAAGACGATGAGCCAGCTGCTGCAGTGTCATTACCAGCCTGGAGTGCATTTGGTAAAGAAGATAATGCCACAACTTTAAAAAGTACCTGGAACCTGCACCCAACGAGCAGCGAGACACCTTCTGTGAGGGACCCAAATGAGTGGGCAATGGCCAAGAGTGGCTTTTCATTTCCTCCAGAAGACCTACTGGACACTTCACCCAGTGACACAAATGAGCAGGTAGCTCCAGAAATCTGGGTCAGGAAGAACAACGACTCCCAGGAGAACAGCTTCATGTCTGGAAAGCCCAGTTCTGATCTGGATCACGCGTGGAGTCATTCTAAGCCAGCGGAGGAAGGCCAGAATGGGTTAGCGGATGCCAACACCAGAGGGAAAACATATGATAAGGTAGATTCCTGGAACCTTTTTGAGGATACTATTAAGAAAGGAGGGTCAGATGTCCTAGCTCCTTGGGAAGATTCCTTCTTATCGTACAAATGCTCTGATTACAGCGCATCCAACATAGGAGAGGATTCAGTACCTTCCCCCTTAGATACCAACTACTCCACCTCTGATTCTTACACATCACCAACATTTGCTGGAGATGACAAAGAAACAGAAAACAAGCTCTTTGTTGAGGAAGAAGGTCTTGAGTCAAAAGACATTAACTCTGCCGTGGTGGAGGCTGACCTTCCTGCCCCATCGCTGCAGCAGCCACCGAGAAATCGGATCAGCTCAGGTCCTGAGAACCTGGACATGTGGGCTTCACCTTGCGCCAACAATAGTTTGGAAATAAATGCTGCCGTTGATGTAGATAAAGATTTACTCAAGACAGAGGACACAGATGATAAGAACGTCTCTGTGGAAGATGACATGGGGGAAAGCAGCCAGTCTAGCTACGACGACCCCAGCATGATGCACCTGTACAATGAAACAAACAGACAGCTCACACTTCTGCACAGCAGCACCAACTCCCGTCAGGTGGCCCCCGATGGTCTCGACGTGTGGAACAAAGTGATTTTAGAGGACACTCAGTCCACAGCCACGATCTCGGACATGGACAATGATTTAGACTGGGATGACTGCAGTGGGGGTGTGGCCATCGCCAGTGATGGCCAAGCAGAAGGATACATGGCTGAAGGTACTGAGCCAGAAACCCGATTTTCAGTGAGACAGCTGGAACCATGGGGCACTGAGTATCAGGAAGCAAATCAAGTAGATTGGGAACTCCCTGCCTCTGCTGAGGACACTCAGGATGCTGCTCCCAACCAATATCACTCACTGAACCAGAAGAGTGGACAGCTAATTGCAAATAACATTTGGGATTCCGTCATGAGAGATGAAGACATGCCATCACTCATGTTACCAAGTTCTTCGTACATGACAGAGCCGGAACAGAGCAGTTTGCCTCCTGAAAGTCCCAGTCATTCAGCAGATGCTCAGAACAGGCACATCCCAGATATGCTAGAAGCATCTGCAACCGGTGACTCAGTAGCACTGAGCCCACTGCCTGAAAAGCAGAACACACAGGCAGAAAACCTGCAAAGCAATACAGTATCCTTGGAGACCACACTTGAGGATTCAGAGCATTTTGCACACTCAGACGCATGGGAAGGTGATAGCTATGGACAGACTGAAAGTGAGAAGGAAACCAAGGGAGCTACTAACAGGGCACAACTCCATGAGGAGGTGCTGGACTCTGGGGAGAACAGTGCCTTAGGGATTTCTGGAAAAGAGCCAGGCGACCAGGAACTCTCTTCTCCAGTTCCATCTGAACATCAAGAAATCTGCCTTGAAGCAGGCAAAATCAGCTCTCTTTCAAGCACTTCGAGTCCTCAAATGGAGGGACTACCAGAAGTCTTAGGGTATGAGAAAGAGTCCGACCGTCTAGACTCCTGGGATGTGCAAACAGGGATATCCACAAATCACCTGCAGGAAACAGACACCTCTGAAAAACACCCAGTGAATCACAGAAATTCAGCTGAAATGACTGAGATTTCAGATAAAATGAATTTAACAAAAAATACATCTTTATCTGAAATGGATCTTGAGGGAACTGAGGAACTGAAGCCAGACAGAGTGAAAGAAGGGCCTCGCCCTGAAGTCCCCCAAAGCCTTGACATTTTGGAGAGCCCTACAGACAGTGATGTGCAGGTCAGTCGTGTAAGTTCTGAGATAACTACACATCTTGAAGTAAAGGCTTCTGAAAACAACCTTCTAGGATCCAGGTCCTCTGGAAAGTCTGATAAAGATAGTATGTCCAGTGAGTATACTCATTCAAGTGCATCAAGTCCTGACTTCAGTGATTCTTCAGCTGCATTGTCTTCCTGGAGCCATGGACCCAGTACCGAGCATCCAAAAGAAAATCAAGATGGTTGGGGTGAAGAGAATCATCAAGAAACTGAACTCATTACCACTAATGGCCAAATAGAGGTAACCACTCAAATGAAGGACTTTGAGGACACATTTGAAAAGAACTTCAATCAAAAGGTTCCTAAATTTTTAGAGATTTGGGATGACTCAGTGGATGGTGATTCCTTATCCTCTTTATCTAGTTCTGAAACAGGTAAATATTCTGAGTATTCAGGTGCCTATCAAGAAAGGCGCCTGATGGTTAGCCAGCAAGAGAAAAATGAACTTGACATTCCTGCAACTGTGCAGCCAGTGGATAGCAAGGTTGCTCCAGTAAGCCCAGATTCTGATGGTAGTATGGGTCCTGACAAGTCAGTGGATAAAAAGATCCACATGGACACTTGTCAAGTTGCTCAGAGGAAATCTGAAGCTTGGGATTCATTGAATGAATCTAATAAGTCCTTGGCCACAGCTGATCCCAAGTCTGAGGAATTTTCTGACCATGAAGGCAGGTCAGAACCAGCAGAGAACAAGTCACCCCTATCCTGTGACAATCAACAAAGCAGCCCTGATCACTGGAATTTCTCACCACTAACAGAGACTGAAATACAGGTCATGGCAGTGGAGAATGAGACAAGATCTTCTCCAGAAACAGAGAAGACAGGAGTGTGGCAGATATCTCCCCAAACTGAGCCAAAGAATGAAGAGCATCCTGAACCGGAAATGCTAAGCTTCTCCGTGGAGAGCACTGAGTGGTGGAGTGCTGCACCACAGGGTGCAAGACCTACTGAGGGTGCTTTGGAAGAGGACCTGTCTAACTCAAGGAGTATGTTGGAGATGAATTCTTCTGTGTACCAAAATGCAGGTCCCTGGGGAGTGCCCATTCAGGGTGACACTGAATCCTTGGAAACACACTGTATTAACCCTTTCAGTAACAAACATCAGTCTTCCTTTCTGAATTGCGATGGGGAGAACTCTCACGAGCAACTCTGGAACATTCAACCAAGGGAGCCTGACCCAGATGCCAATCAATTTAGCCAGCTTGTAATATTGGGCCAAGTTAAAGAACAGGATTCAAGAGAGCAAACCTTCCCATCTTGTGCTGGTGATGAACTCCCTTCAGAAACACACTCACAAGGGCAATGTCAGGATAGTACACTGGCTGCCTGGGATCAGCCAGACCACGCATTTACTCACACAGAGGAAAATGCATGTGTTATCGCTAATGTCTCAACTATAGAGTGCCAAGAAGCAAACTGGTGGGAACAAGAACATTCATACCTTGATGAAACAACAAATCCAAGCACTGCCACAGAGAATTTCACTGCTGGCAGTCCCCCTACACAATCGATAAGGAAGTCAGACGCTAGCTCTAGGGAGAGCCCCGAAGGTAGCTTTGTTCCAGATATTTTACATGGCAACTTCCCAGAGGGTGGGCAGCTGGCCTCAGCTTCCCCTGATTTGTGGATGGATGCTAAACAGCCCTTTAGTTTGAAAGCAGATGGTGAGAATCCTGACATACTGACTCACTGTGACCAGGACAGCCATTCCCAGGCTTCCAACAGCCCTGATATCTGTCATGATTCTGAAGCAAAGCAAGAGACCGCGCAGCGCATCAGTACTTGCACAGAACCTGGCATGCACTCCGGTGAGTTTTATCTCACTGAGCCAAAGACGAGTGCGGAACCATCTCCTGAGCCTAGACGGGAGTCGGTTTCATGTGAGTCAGAACTCTATTCTGAAAACACAGTTCCACTGTCTCCAATCAGCCATCAAGCAAACATCAACAGCTCATCCCAGCCTGCCTCTCATCAAGGTTCTCCTGAACCTTCTGATGTAGAAGGGCACAATAATGCAGGTTTAAAAGCATCAGGGGAAGAAACCAGCCCAGACACAGCACCAGTGTTGGAACCTGAGGACAGAACGAACTACAGGATTGAAAATGTGGGAACCAGCATCTTTGTAACTCACCAAGAGCCAAGTGTCGAAGACCGTGGCTCTTGGGAATCAGAGGGGTTTTCTTCTGAAAGTCAGGCAGGTGCGAGGGCCTTGCTTGTTGACACTGAGCAACCTTTAGCTACTGAGAGCCTAGTTGCAGTTAATAATGATTTGCTAACCTCAGACACTTGTCTGGATGTGAGTGAAGCTGCCTTTGACCACAGCTTCAGTGATGCCTCAGGTCTGAACACATCCACGGGAACAATTGATGACATGAGTAAGCTGACATTATCAGAGGGTCATCCGGAAACTCCAGTTGATGGGGACGCAGGGAAGCACGATATCTGTTCCTCCGAAGCTTCATGGGGGGACTTTGAATATGATGTCATGGGCCAGAATATCGATGAGGAGTTCCTGAAAGAGCCTGAGCACTTCCTATATGGTGGTGACCCTCCCGTGGAGGAAGATGCTCAGAAGCACTCGTTGGCACCATACACACCGCCTTTTGATTTGTCCTATCTCACAGGACATGGCCCAGAAACAATGGAGGACTCTAGGTCTCCAGAGGATGTGTCTCTGGAGAGTGAAGCAGTGGAGATGTTGCTTTCTGCACTTCCTGATGGAAGAAGTGTGGAAAATCACGCTGAGACCAAAAACACACAGCCTGGACCCCAGCTGACTGTGCTGCATATTCAGGAAGACCCTGAGTCTGTTTCTTTGCCTTCTGGAGCAGAGGCCAGCGTGGAGTTATCACCTTCAAACACTGAATGGGAAGTAGAAACAGTTAATTCTGATTCACCAGCAGGTGGAGACATAGGATCATCAATTGGTAAGAAAGAGCCCATTCCTCCAGCTTGTAATATTGCTATTAAAGTAGTGCATTTGTAAAATATAGTCTTACCAATGTGGTAGGAATAAGAGGAACTAGTTACATTTGCAATGCATGCTTAACCAAGTCCTGTATCATAACAGTAAAATCAAATGCCCGTATGATGACTATGCCTGATAGTGCACAAGCAAATTGCACATCTCTGCAAAATAAAAAACAGTTCTTAAATTGCCTCCTTTTAGATGATCATTTGCCAGGATCACAAATCACACAATGTGTTAATGAAGCTTTGTTCTCCCCTTCTCACCTTCAACATACACTTCTAGGTGCCAGCAAGGGAATATATGAGTTGGAAGAAGAAAAAATAGTTCCTATCAAAGAGCCTGAGCAAATACAATCAGAATGCCAGGAGGAAATATGTACTGAAAAGAATGAAGATCGGCATGCACTACACATGGATTACATACTTGTAAACCATGGAGAAAATTCTCCCCTGAAGTCAGAAACCTGTGAAGCCGGGGAAAGCCTATCTGAACTAGAAGAAGCTCATGTAGACTCTGAGAAACAGGGGCTGTCAGGAACTCAGTTAGCAAGCTCCCCAGCCAGGTGTCAGCCTGCCTCCTTCAGTGAGAGAAATAATCATTCTGCAGAGACAAGGTCTGCTAGTGGGGACAAGAGAGCATCTCTTGAAAGCCCTGCACAAGACCAGAGCTGGATGGTCTTGGGTCTTAGTGCAGCCGGTGATTCGTCATCGGAAGCCAGGGACTCGGGCCCTGGATGTTCTGACAAGACTGGGGAGCCGTTCTCTGAACTTGGCATGGACAAGAGTTCCCCAGGGCAGGTGCTGGGGAAGATGAAATCTCTAGCATCCTTCACACCTGAGGAAACCTCCAGTCTGGACAGTCAGTCATGGCAGAGCAAGAGCCAAGGCAGCGCTGGCCAAGAGGCAGTGCTGTTGCAGGCTGTCACCCATGACAATGAATGGGAAATGCTTTCACCACAGCCTCGGCTGAAAGACAAGACCCCGGAAACAGAAGTGGAGGAGGAGACAGAATTCCTCGAGTCCACCACCAGGAAACCAAGACCAAATGGGTAAGCAAAAATGCTAGACTGTTTTTCCTGAGAACCATTTTATTTAGAAACCAGGAAAATGCTGAGGGCTTATGGAATATGAAGAGTACCTGGATGAGGGGAACTTGGTGTACATTTATTGCAAGGCACATGATCAAGGAAAGCTGTTCTCAGAGAGCTATACCACAATGGGATTTGTGTACATTTTTAACTAAAAAAAAAAAAATTCTCTATCAACCAGACGTGTATCTACCCTCCTGACTCCCACCCATCTCATCTCATTCAACATCTATGTGACTGTTCAACAGGCTGTTGGAAACGAGAGGAGATGGCACTACCATTCAGCACCTACTGTGTGCATGATGCTTAGCAAGTGTGATATTGTTTAATCCTTACACTGGTCAATTGGTGGGAGCAGGGGACACTAAAGGCTCAGAAAGGTTCTATGATTTGCCTGGAATTAGGTAACCAGCATGAATACTTTGGAATTCAAAGCTTTCTACCTCCCAAATCTGAACTTTTCCAGCTGACTCCTCTGTCCGTCTTACAGAATAAGGTATTTCCTGGTTTTATGTAAGCACCTCACTTTCTGGTAGGAATAAGTGAAATGGGACAAGATCCCCTAAAATTTACACACAGATGTGGCCCCTTAAAGTTCCCCAGAAGCACCATCTGAGGTGCCACATGTGCTACCGGAATGTGGGGTGCCATACGATTTCACCATGAGCTTATTAATAAATCCCCAATATTAATAAGCCCGAGAAGGTTCTTGCCTAATATTTAGAGAAGAATTCTAAATACCGGCACAGATAAACGAGGCAGCATAGTACGTTTTAGGGTTTTATTTAGTGAGAAAGATGCATAGGAGAGTGAGAGCTTTATTTAAGAGAGAGAGGTGAATAGGGGTTCATACCAAGCACCAGGAACCAACCACGTGGATGAGCATCTGGGCCGGGAAGCCTAGAGCACATGGCCCAAAGGCCATGTGCCCTGGAGGCGCAGGGCTGCAGCAAGCCCCCTCCTGGTAAGAGGCCAGGGAAGGAGAAGAAGGGCGGACACACTGTGTCCCAGGCCTTTAACCCACTTCCACAGGGGAGTGGTTAATTACCCTGATTGGCTGGTTGGCACCAGGTGTGGCCAGGTAGGGGGATAAGGTCACACAGGGGCGTGGCGAAGGTATCAGGTAGGGGCATGAGGTCACATAGGGGCGTGGTGAAGGCATGGTCTTCCAGCTCACAAACCTAATCAATCTTAACCTGTATGCCTGCCTACTTCATTCCCCACTCAGAGACTCCATCCCCTTAATCCTAAAGGGGAGTTGATGGCCAGTCGAATCATCTCTTCTGTAACTGCTTCCTGCTTATGAGGGGCATAGTGCAGGCCCTGCCTATCCAGGGTCTGGAGGTCTCTGCCTATCCTAACTAATGAATTTGCTTTGTGAGCTGGAGCAGTCTCAGTCATTGCCAACATCTGTGTCTCCTGCGTGGTCTTTTACTCCCAGAAGTCGAGTTCTGAAACATATAAGTTGTTAATTAGTATAAGCAAAACTGGAACAAAGCCAATTGTAAGTGGGGGTGCCCCTTTAGATCTTACAGATTCCTAGATAGTGGATAGTGGTAGACCACCCTTATGTAGACCTATTTAGCTTGAGTATAGAGAATAATAACAGAAGAAATCATTAGGTAGCTTTATCCTCAATAACAGTTCCCAGAGATAATTAAGAAAGGCAGGTACAGCATGTTTGCTTTGAGGAGACAAAGGCAAAAGCTTTACTTATCCTTTTTGCTTTGAAGTACTTAAGGGTTCTGATTGGCTTATAGGAACAGTGAGGCATGTCTTTCGCATTCACCTGTGAAGACTTAAGAGGTAGAAGTTTAATCCTAAATTCACGGAGGTAGTCGTGTTCAATAGCACCTGGTAAGGTCCCTTTTATTTAAGCTGAAACTGATCTGAAGAGGATCTTCTTATGAATGCCTTGCTCAAGAATTTCTAATGTTGGAATTTTTGTTAAAAACTCCTTGATTCCTAAGGAGACTGCATTTTAAGTAGACTCAGAATCTTCATGTGAAACACGCGTTCCCTAATTGGCTGAAGAATGATAAATAACCATCAAACCGGTGACTCCATTATGCATTCATTTACTCAACACTGGTTTTTGACAGTCTGCCCTGTGCCACATCTGTGGGTAGCCAACGGGCACAGAGCAGGGAACAAGAGTCACTGCGGCCTTCAAGATGTGGGGCTCTGCTGAAACCATCTAAGGTTTTCATTTCCCTACACTTGCCCCTATATAGCCCTCCTGTTTGCAGGGACAAAAGGGAAAACTGTGGAAAGTAAGTCAAGGAGGAAATCATGTTTCCTCGTTAAATTGTGGTGGAAAAAAAGATTTCTTTTTCTTAATCAGTATGGAAACACAAAAAACTATGGACACCACGTCCCCACTATAAGTCTAGCAATCTGGATTGCAGCCTGGCCCTATCATTACCAGTTCTATGTTTTAGGATTAACCTCAGGCTTAAGTTTCCTCACCCATAAAATTAGTGGGTTGAGCTAGAAGGCCTCAAGCTATTAAATTCTGTGAGCCTCATTTGTGTGGAGACAGAATGAATCCAGGAGAGCTTTGCATATACAAATTACATGTCAGGATGAAAGGAACAGAGAAAACAGAAAACATAGCAGGGGGGCGTGAAGGTTAGTGAAGTGCCATAAGGAGTTAGAGGCTATACCGTATTCAAGTGAAGCTTCATAAATCCAGGCGTTTGCAGTTGGCCTAATCCTTCTTGCTTCCTGTCAAGCGATTTCCTTCCAGAGAGACCCCAGATTCGTTATCAGAACGAGCAGCAGATGGGTTCCCGCAGCCCTGCTGGCATTGTTATAGATGGCACGGAGAACTCGGGCACCCAGGAGCTGACTGAGCTATTGTCTGGCTTCTTGTCTGCACTTTGCACACGCCCCTGAACACCAATGGAAAACAGTTGTGCAACTGTGCCACTCGCTTCTTTTCTGTCAGCAAGATTTCTTAGCTCAACCCCTTCCTGTTAGCCTCTGGAGTAAGGAAACTTTTCTCCCACTTGGGTTTGGGCACATTTTCCCACTGACAATGAATGGCATTATCTTTTGCATAAATAATTTACTCTGAATGTACTTGGCAGTTTCCCCCTGGGCCAGATTTAGAAGGGATGCAGACTTGTCTAAAATCAGTGTTTCTCTAAGTACAGTGCTCAGACCAGCAGCACCCAGCATCCCAGGAGCACTTGTTGGAGCCATTCATTACTCCACCCTAGATCTCTCTTCAGAAGGAGGAGCTCTGTGGGTGGAAGCGGCCTCCACTGAACTTTAGCTGCCCCCTCCATCATGTGATTTGGGTACATGCTCAAGTTTGAGGACCATCCTATGTAGGCAATGGTTTGAGTGCTGGATGCTCCACTTCTGATCCAGCTCCCTGTTAGAGTGACTGGGAAAGCAGTGGGAGATGGTACAAGTGCTTGGGCACCTGCACCCATCTGAGAGACCTAGATGAAGCTCTTGGCTCCTGGCTTTAGCCTAGCCCAGCCCCAGCCATTACAGCCATTTGGGGAGTAAACCAGAAGATGGACAATCTCCCTCTAGGTCTGTCCCACTCTGTGTGTAATTTTCATTTTCAAATAAATAAATCTTAAAAAAAAAAAATGTATTCCCAGAGGCCAGTGTTCTGGCTCAGCCAGTATCCCATATCGGAGTGTGAGTTCCAGGCCTGGTTGCTCTGCTTCTGATCCAGCTTCCTGCTAATGTGCCTAAGAAAGCAGCAGAAAATGGTTCAAGTGTTTGGGCCTCTGTCATCCACTTTGGGAGACCAGGATGGAGTACCAGGCTTCTGACTTTGGCCTGGTCCAGCCCCAGCTGTTGAAGCCATTTGGGGAATGAACCAGTGAGTGGAAGGTTCTCTCTTTCCCTCTCTTCCTGTAACTCTGCCTTTCAAATAAATAAAAATAGATCTTAAATAATAATAAATAAGTTAAAAATGTGCTCCCAGCCCTCTAAGAATATGCAGTTTATTTAAGGAGTTACACATAGCGAAAAGGTAGATAATGACATACTTAAACTAGTTAATAGTTAAAATAGTTAATGACCATATCCGTTTAAATGTAACTATTGTATTAGTCAGCTTTCCATTACTTTTAACTAAAATATCTTAGAGGAGCAACGTAGGAAGGGTTATTTTGACTTGCAGTTTGGAGGGTCATAGTTCAAGTTGATTTAAGCATCTGGTGAGGCTGGAGGCTGGAGTGGGAGCCGGGGAGTCACATGACAACCTGGCAAGCAGAGACACAGGGAGCGCACTCTTCCTCTGCCCTCTCTTGGCTAGAAAGCCATCGGGATTCCACAATGGGGCTCTACCCTAGCAACCTAATCCTCAATCCTATCACTTCCCCGAAGACCCCCCCTTCAGTTACCATTGTTGAATTAAGCCTCTATCTTAATCCATCAACCATTCACCCATTAAATGTTAAATAAGACTTTGAGTTTAAACATCTAAATTAATTTCATGAGCCAAACCTGGTTCAATTCATAACAACTCCCAGTTACAGGCTTGTGCTAGAGACCAGGTAAGTAAGTCTCCCGGGATATGCACTATCCCCTTTAACACCTGCAACAAGCAAGGCTATAATAGGAAGAGAGCCAGCTCTTTAGGGTGCCTTTGTGGAACAGGTAGCATGCAGAGCCTACTATCTGTCAGACACAGGAGGCAGAATGCCCAGGGCCAGGGTACTTTAAGGAACACATGCAAATGTTGTATCTTTTAAAATCAAAAGAAAACTATGGTTTTATTCATGTGTGGATTATGCTTATTTTTATGTCAACATGGTTGAAAAGCAAATTGAAAGAAAAAAAATTTAATGAGGGAAAGGACCCCTGAGAGTCTTAGTGGGGCTCCGAGGGGCACAGTTAGAGACTGGCATGAAAAGACGGTCAGGATTTGGAAGAGCAAAGAAACAATAGGACGCCAGCCAAGAGGACTGGGAAGAAGAGGCTGTAGGGAATCGTGGAGACAGGAAAATAGTCACGGGAGCCACTCAAGGGGCAGCAGTATTTTCCCAAAGCCAAAACTGGAAATATCTTCTGACACATAATTTCATTACGGGGCAGAATATGCAAAATCAAGACCATCCTGCAAAAATACTAAGACAGAGTCTTCACCAATAGAAGTAGATTCATGGTATATACAATAGGACACATGAGCTGCAAACCTGCTCTGTCTCCGCCCTTTATCCAGCCTCTCCAAACAGACCTGGAGAGCAGCAGGTCATAATTTTAGAGCTGGAGAAAGCTTCGGTAAGATGTTTTTTCTTGTCATAGTACATCTATTGATTTCTTTTTAAAGATTTATTTATTTATTTGAGAGGCAGAGTTACAGAGAGAGAGAGAAAGAGAGAGAGGTCCTTCATTCTCTGGTTCACCCTCCAAATGGCCACAATGGCCAGTGCTGAACCTATCTGAAGCCAGGAGCCAGGAGATTCTTCCAGGTCTGCCATGTGGGTACAAGGCCCAAGCACTTGGGCCATCTTCCACTGCCTTCCCAGGCAATCTGCAGAGAGCTGGATCAGAAGAGGAGCCGCTGGGACATGAATCAGTGTCCATATAGGATGCTGGCACTGCAGGTGGAGGCTTAACCACAGCGCTGGCCCCTACTGATTGTTTTTAGCAGAACTTGTTAGTTGGGCTGGGACACAGCCTGTCTCCTTGAGATTTTCAGCACTGGGTTCCTTTTCCTTGGACCAGTCTCCCATGAAACTGTTTGGACAATAACTGAGCCAGACTGCCTCTGACTCTTCAGACTCTGCTGTGGGCTTCTGAGCACCTCTGACACCTGAACACACATCCCAGTACAGCCAAGCCATGAGTGCTGCTGCCATGTTAGTGGATGCTCTGTCCATGGGGGATGGGACCAGCTTGAGTGACCAGAGTCCAGGGGGAAATGAGAGGTCCAAAGCCCCTCAGCATTCATTTAACTTTTCCAAATATTTACACATGTGGTGAGGGACCTTACAGCAAGGGTCTCAGTGCCCAGATACCTGAGTGCCAGGATGAGGTGGCATAAGATAGCCGTGTTGTAGGATGAACACCCATAGACGAGCTCATTTTGTGTTGTGTTAGCTTCTACTTTGAGGAAAAATTCAAGGTGCTTCTCTGGATGGAAACTCTAAATGTCAGAATTGGTGACCTAACTTGTTCCAGGAGAAAATAGAAGCTCCTTGAAAAGCATGCCTGGCTTCCACCTGGCCTAGCCCCTTCTGCTATAGGCATTTGAGAGAGTGAACTAACAGATGGGAGATTCTCTCTCTCTCTCTCTCTCTCTCTCTCTCTCTCTCTCTCCCTTCCAAATACATGACAATAAAAATTTAAAAAGTTAGCCCAGGAGTGCATCATGCTTTGTAAAAGCCCAAGCTGTTGGTTTCCGTTAGCAATGATTTTGCCTTCCCCTGTCTCCTGAGGATATTTGCCCATGTCTAGAGACATGTGCTTGTCACGGCTAGGGTATGTGCCACTGTCCTCTAATGAGCAAGGGTCAAGGATGCTGCTACATATTCTACAGTGCACAAGAGCACCTCCACAATAAATGATTCCTAAGCCAAATATGCCAATAATGCCAGTACTGAGAACCCTACTTGACTCTGGCTTGTTTTCTTCCTACCACGTTTTATTTATTTACCTACCTACCTATCTATTTATTGAAGTGATTCTGTTATGTCCATTTATGAGACTATAGCCCCCAGGAAGCAGAAGTTTAGTTTGTCTTCTTCATCACTGTTCCTCTGGGGCTTAGGACAGCACCTATCACATATTAGGCACCACATAAACATGCATGATTGCATGAATGGCAAAGAAAGTTTGTCCAGCATTTCTTGCTTTTAATAGAGTTATGATAATTTCTGGTGTTAACTGCCTTTCTTCCAAAGGAGATGTGATAGATTTTGTTTGGAAGCAATATACATCATCCTTTTCCAAAACTTAAAATCCATATTTTCTCTTTTTTTTGAAATTTGAGCATGTTACTTTTTTTTTAAAGAAGATTTATTTATTTATTTGAAAGTCAGAGTTACACAGAGAGAAGGAGAGGCAGAGAGAAAGAGAGAGAGAGAGAGAGAGAGAGAGAGAGAGAGAGAGAGAAGTCTTCCATCCACTGGTTCACTCCCCAGATGGCCACAACTGCCAGGGCTGGGCCAGACCATGAATGAGGAGCTTCATCTGGATCTCCCATGCGGGTGCAGGGGCCCAAGGACTTGGGCTATCTTCTACCGCTTTCCCAAGCCATAGCAGAGAGCTGGATCAGAAGTGGAGCACCTGGGTCTTGAACCAGCGCCCATATGGGATGCTGGTCCTGCAGGTGGGAGCTTTACCTGCTACGCCACAGTGCCAGCCTCAGAGTACATTACTTTAAAAAAAAAAAAAAAAGTGTTCCTGCTCTCCTGTTCACTGCAATTCCTCCAAAATTCTTCTACCTTTTGGGTTTCACATAATGCTGTTATTCACTTATCTCAAACTCAAGGAAAAATATAGGTATGCCTGTGCAATTTCTTTTCCTGATTCTTTGTTGTCTATTCCTCGGGTATTAAGATCTCTTTTGTTTAATTGTTTTTTCCTTATTAGAAGGGAAAAATACTCCACTTACTTAATCATCTATTACACCATTAACTCAAACAACAGTTAATATATCATCTTCAAAGTTCTTTTTATTTTTATTTTTAAGCCCACATTCATTAAATAGTAAATTCATAATTTAGTATGAATTAGGTTCTCAGAGAATGACCAAAACATTACCAGAGAGTTTGACATCTACCATGCTCTTTTTGTCAGTATAATAATGAGTGTGCCACTGATTGCATTTAATCAGTAACACTTATTTTCCAAAATAATTGTAGCTGTCTTCCTATACTGAATAAAATAAGATACTTCCTTAAGTTTCCAGCTAACTTGGGGTTAGGATAACTTTACCCTGACACAATGTGGAAAAACAACCTGCAACACAAAAGAAATATGGTGGGTGACATCCGATTTCCCACATTTCCCAGTTAATAAAGCATTCCTTAAACTATTTGATAGTATCTTGGATTGGCCTGATGATGATAATCAATTTCCATAACAACTGCTGACTTTTTAAAAAGCATATTCTATGCCTTTTATTTCATGTGTAAAGACAAGAAAAAATTTTGTAGCACAGTTTTCTTATGGAATTAAAATAATACTCATGTATTATGTGTAATAAGTTAATAAGTAATAAGTTAATAAATAATATTGTGTAATAAGTTAGATGTGTAAAACCATCTAACTGCTGACTTTTAAAACAGAATTAGTTAGAGTGTCCATTCTACCTGTTATTAATTCCTCTTCCTTAGTCTTCGTTTGCTGCCTTTTCCACCTAGTGGGGGCAGGGAGACTTCTAAGAGCAGTGCTGCACCAAGGCAAGATCCCCACTGTTCAGACACACGTAGACAGAGGCATTCCCAGAACACCACCCACCCTGAAGTCTCTTTTCCTCCTGAAAATTCTTGGCTCTTCTAGAAGGGCTTTGGAGGATTCACCTATGCTTTAGCTGAGCTTTTACAGCCATTAACCCTGCAAAATGACAGCTTCCTGTTGGCTCCATCCTGCTCTTTTCTAGAGCTGAAGGACACATGGCACGTGAGTCTCATACCTACTCCCTGGTCTGAGGTGTCTTAATGTACACTTTAGTGCCAATAAAGATGTGCTGCTTCTCTCCTTTCCCCATCACCACTCCCATACCACCTAACAGCCATTGGGAGGACGTTAAGTGATCCTTATTTTAAGAGTAAGAGCTAATGTTTCTTAAGCATTTACCATCATCTGGTCATCTGCTGTGCAATTCACTTTCTTTTTTATTTGTTTATTTATTTGACAGAGTTATAGACAGTGAGAGAGAGACAGAGAGAAAGGTCTTCCTTCCATTGGTTCACTCCCCAAATGGGTGCTATAGCCGGCACTGTGCCGATCTGAAGCCAGGAGCCAGGTGCTTCTCCCTGGTCTCCCATACGGGTGCAGAGGCCCAAGCACTTGGGCCAACCTCCACTGCCCTCCCAGGCCACAGCAGAGAGCTGGACTGGAAGAGGAGCAACCGGGACAAGAACTCGGTACGCATATGGGACACTGGCACCACAGGTGGAGGATTAACCAAGTGAGCCACAGTGCAGGTCCCTATGTGCAATTCACTTTCACATTTTGTTAGCGTTAGATCATTGGCAAAGACCTAAAACTACCTCTATCTCTAATTCTACCCTGGTTCCCTCCACATCCCACCTCCCACCAGATAAACAAAAAGATTGTGTATCATGGGATTTCCAGTTACTTTTCAGGTTGATATTTCTGCCTGATCATGGCCATACATTTTTGGCTGATCACTAATATACTTTTTCTAAAAAAAACATTTGATTGAAATACAGCATACATACCAAGAAATGCACATATGTGTATAGATGGATGAGTTTTTGGTCCTCTGATAATACTCATAACCAACACACAAATTAAGAACAAAACATTACTAGTTCCCAAGAGTCTTCACTGTTCCCCTCTCCATTTCTTTTCTTTTCATGTGAGAAAAGAGAGTATATTGCTATTTATGCAGTATGATTCAGTGAAGCAATATTTGTAAGTATATATCAATGATATGGCATCCACTTAGTTTTTATACTCTTTATATTTACTTATATTTTATTTATTTAGTATTTATTATTATTATTTATATTTATTTATATATTAACTATCACAAATAAGAGAAAACATGGTATTTGTCTTTTGAACTCTGGCTTATTTCACTTAGCATGGTGATCTCCTGTTGCGTCCATTTTGTTGCAAATGTCTGGATGTCATTCTTTTTTATTGCTGAGTAATATTCCATTCTGTTTGTGTACCGTATTTTCTTTATCATTAGTGGATGGACTGATTCCACATGGTTGATTCCACATCTTAGCTATTGTGAATTGAGCTATTATCAAGATGGGAGTGCAGATAACTCTTTTAGATGCTGATTTCTTTTCTTTTGGGTACTCTCCCAGGATGGGATAGTTGGCTTATTTGGTAGATCTATTTTTTAAGAAAGCTTTTATTTAATGAATACAAATTTCATAGGTACAGCTTTAGGAATATAGTGGTTCTTCCCCCCATACCCACCTTTCCACCCCTCCTCCTGTCCCACCTCCTACTCCCTCTCCCACCCCATTCTTCATCAAGATTGGTTTTTAATTAACTTTATATACAGAAGGCCAACTCTATATTAAGTAAATATTTCAACAATTTGTACCCACACACACACAAAGTATAAACTACTGTTTGAAAACAAATTTTACAGTTAATTCTCATAGTACAACTCATTAAGGACAGAGGTCCTGCATGTGAAGTTAGTGTACAGTGCCTCTTGCTGTTGATTTAACAATTAACACTCTTATTTATGATGTCAGGGATCACCCAAGGCTCTTGGCATGAGCTGCCAAGGCTACGGAAGCCTTTTGAGTCCCTCAACTCTGTCAGTATTTAGACAGGGCCATATGCAAAGTGGAAGTTCTCTCCTCCCTTCAGAGAAAGGTACCTCCTTCTTTGATGGCCCCTTCTTTCCCCTGGAGTCTCACTGACAGAGATCCTTCATGCAGAATACTTTTATTTATTTATTTATTTTGACAGATAGAGTTAGACAGTGAGAGAGAGGCAGAGAGAAAGGTCTTCCTTCTGTTGGTTCACCCCCTAAAATGGCCCCTACGGCCGGCGCTGCGCCGATCAGAAGCCAGGAGCCAGGTGCTTCCTCCTGGTCTTTTATGCGGGTGCAGGTGCCCAAGCACTTGGGCCATCCTCCACTGCACTCCCGGGCCACAGCAGAGATATGGACTGGAAGAGGAGCAACCAGGACTAGAACCCAATGCCCATATGGGATGCTGGCGCTGCAGGTGGAGGATTAACCAAGTGAGTCACAGCACGGGCCCCGTCATGTAGAATACTTTTTTCTTTGAAGATGATGCAACATTTTATGATATATTTGAGTTTTAAAAATTGCTTTAAGTAGGAGTTGGGCTAAAACTTTCTGTGATGTTCCTTTCTATTATGTAAACATTTCTTGAATATTTTATTTGCCTTAACTGTGTCAATATTTCTTCTGACATTTTGGAATGAACAATAATAGTAGCTAATATTTGTGGTGAATATTCATTTATTTGAAATTAAGAGTCACAGAGAGAGAGGGTGAGTGAGAAAGAGAGAGGAGAGAGAGAGAGGTTGATTTTCCATCTGCTGGTTCACTTCCCAGACAGCTGCAATGACCATGGCTGGACCTGGAGGAAGGCAGGAGCCAGGAGCTTCATTGGGGTCTGCCACATAGGTACCTGGGCCATCCTCCCATGTCTTTCCCAGGCCACCAGCTGAGACCTGGATCAGAAGTGGAGCAACTGGGACACGAAGAGTTGTCCACATGGGATGCCGGCATCCCAGGGCGGTAGCCCTACCTGCTGTGCCACAGCACTAGCCTGATGAATTTATTTTAACCTAGATTCTATTCCTACATAGTTTATCTTACAATTTGAGAGTGGTATGATTATTACGGCCTGTACTTTGGATGAGAAGGCTGAGGTACCATGTGGTTTTGTAATGTCCAAAGTTACTAACCAATGGTAGAAGTCAGATGCAAATTCTTCCCTCTCCAGGGTTCATGTGTTTATCTGCCACAGTCTCCGTCTCCCAAAAGCCAGATCTGTGTGCATCTTGAGCAAGCATCCTAACTTTCTCTAGAACCTTCCTTTGAACTTCTTAATATTCTGTTATACTTCCATAGTCCATTTTATCATGATCTTAATCATCACTCATCAATAAAAATGATTAAAACGTTATAGGGGAACTGATCCCCTTGTACCCTGTGCTTCCAATCCATTCACATCTGATCTCACTCAGAAACTGGAGTGGTAGCAGTTTTCCTGTGCAAAATTTTCAGGGCTGCTTCTGACTTTGCAATCTGGGTGAGAGAGTATTTACATCCCCAAATGACAAGGCACCGCCCCAGCTCTGTAACCCCCCGCGGGAGCGGCGGCAGCCAGGGCTCCTGGGGATCCGGGAGGCAGGTGATCGTCCTCATTTGGATGTGCCAGGGTCACGTGACGAGAAAATGGAGGCGAATCCCTGCTCCCAGTCCATTGCTCCGTTAGGGGGATGCTGAAGAGCCATCCCCGCGCATCCTTCCTCCTCGCCTGCCAGCTCACCCGCCTCCTGTCGCCCTCAGAAGGTAGGTGGGTCCCGGTGCTTTAGGAGAGCGGGTGAGGGGAGGACAGATTGCGATGGAGCAAGTCCTTCTCGGAGACTGATCTATTGCTGCTGGGAAGTTGGAGGGGGAGCGGGGAGGCGGACGAGGGGAAGCCGAACTCCGCGCAGCCCCTCGCGACTGACAGCTGGCAGCTGCGTTGCCTTCTGCGAACGCATCCTGGAAAGCTGCGGTCCTTAGGGTCTCCCCGCCCCTTTCTGGGCGACCAGGTAATCGGCACAGACTTTACCCGGCTCTAGTAATTTTTTATTCCTTTCTGTCTGTGATGAAAATGGAGATTAAAAAAAAAATCAGAGGAAGTGGCAGTTTTTGAAACTATTCAGGACTCCTGCCTAATGGGTATTACATTGTCTGTTTAGATTATTTAACAAGCAAGACAGCCCTGGTCGAGTGGCATTTTTATTTTTTATGTGTTGCTAATGGTTCTTGAAGCTAGTTAACATACCCTGCTCTGTTTTTCTCATGAATCTGCTAGATAAACCCTTAAATCTTACTTGAATTCTAAGCTGTAGAAATAGGTCATCTTCAAAAATGGGCTTATACTAATGTCTTTGTCTTTTCAAAATGAAGAGGTAGATTTTTCTACTTAGAGAATATCATTATTCCACTAAGGACAAAAGTGATATGAGGAGCTAAAAAATCCCCACCCTGGTCAAATTTGAATCCTCCAAAAAGCATAATTGATGAAATTCCTATGTGGAAACCAGAAACCAAACTTGACTTCCACGTAGAAGTGATTAAAGTATGATTCTGCCAGAGATCAGAGTCCTGGTTATGTTTACATGAGGGATGGGCATTATCTCCATAAACTGTCACTGCCCCCACATCCTTTGATGTGCACTCTTGACATGTGTCCATCTTATGTAAACTGCGATCCGAGCACCGCTTCGGGACCACTTCCAACCTGATGGTGATGCCAGAGTAGAGAAAACCGGGATCCGCCCCTGAATGACTCATTTGAAAATCTTCATTGGCTTAAAATTTTTCTTAAATTGTTATTGACAATATGCAGCAAATGTAAAATCTGGAATGGTTAGATTAAAATGTCTAGCAATGAAAGAAAAATGTCCTGTAGAATTGCTTTCAAGAGAAACTTGCTATCAGCCAGGAGAGAAAATGGCCTTTATGGAAATATCTGTAGTGGCAAATCAGACAAGATAGTGAAACTCTACACCTTAAAAAGACTTGGGCCTGGACCTGCAACTCAAAAACAAACAAGGTAAGACACTTGTCATTTGCAGTCAGCAGCACCTAAACTTCCCTTGAGATTTCTCTTTGTAATGCAAGGTCTAATGCCCCCAAGGCACTTGAGTTAGAGTCTCCTTCTATTCACAAGAAGTCAAATTAACTTTTTTCCAATGGTTGGAGCTCTCTCTGGTGCATCCCAGAGAATTTCCATTTACATCTCACTTGGCTTTTCATTCTTTAGTGGCTTTGTCCTGGGGGAAAGATTTATCCTTCAATGAGGCATACTTACATATAAAAGGTAAAGATCTGGATACTTTTTCCAGAAAACAAAGGATGAGAGGGGTTTGCACATTTAAGTTCTCAACGTAGGTTACCATGTAAAAGCTTTTTCCTTCTTCATTAGCCTGGAATTGTTTGCCCTTTGTCATGTCAAG
The DNA here is from genome assembly GCF_033115175.1 of Lepus europaeus. Taxonomy (NCBI): domain Eukaryota; kingdom Metazoa; phylum Chordata; class Mammalia; order Lagomorpha; family Leporidae; genus Lepus; species Lepus europaeus. Next base: position 83,830,056 of record NC_084838.1, on the reverse strand, counting down.
ATTTTTTTAGGTGGAATCCCCTCCCCCCCACTACCAGCCAATTTTTTTCCCAAAGTAGTATTTGTATTTAAGATGCTTTCCTGTTTCTTTACCAATCCCATTTAAGAGTTCATTTGAGCAAAAGCTGAAGGAGTAGGAAGGGACAAAGGGAAACTTTGACAAAGGACATTTGAATATGGCTCCTTCTGGATTAATGACAGGAACCCTGATTATAGTGGATGAGTGCTTAAGAGGAGCACAGGTGGAGGCAGGAGTAGATGTCCCCTCTCCAAGCTCCACCGTTTGAGGACTGCTGCCCAAGTTGGCTGTATCTTGTTCTGATAGCGAGCTATTTGTTTTGGTAGTTGCCCAATTTTCTGTATTGTTCTTCTATCCTGAAGTTCAACTGATAAAGTAACATAAACTGAAATAAATCTTGGAGTCCATTTTCACATACTGATTGAATTTATATGCAAGCAAATGAGCCCTTGTTAGAGCGAGCGATTGGCCTAAGGTCATGGTCAGTGGCCTGGCTGGGCTTACAACCCAAGGCTTCTTGCTCTGGATCTCCTGCTGCTTTCTCCTAGGCCAGGGCCTCTCAGAAGCCCCCGGCAAAATCTGCTCCATATACTAGATAAGGGTTAAAAAAAAAAAAAAAAAAAGAAAAGAAAAGAAAATGAAAGCCTGTCATTTACGACATTTTGCAACTGGAAATCATACTGAGGGAAATAAGTCAGTCCCAAAAAGACAAACACCATGTTCTCCCTGATTTGTGGTAACTAATAGGGTACCTAAAAGGTAATTTATGGAAGTGAAATTGACATTTTGAGATGCAATGATTTTGAACAGTCCTTGTTTCAACTGTTGAGGAACAGTTTTTTTTTTTTAAACTATTTGTTGAACTCTTAGCATAGAGTTAATCTTATGTGTATAAAGTTAATTGAAAATAGATCTTTGTGAAAAATAAGAATGGGAATAGGAGAGGGATGAGGAAGAAGGTTGGGAGTGCAGGTAGGAGAGAGGGTAGGGTGAGAAGAATCATTATCTTCCTAAATTTGTATATATGAAATGCATGAAGTTTGTATACCTTATACAAAATGTTTCTAGGTTAAAAAAAAATCTGGGCCAGCGCCGTGGCTCAACAGGCTAATCCTCTGCCTTGCGGCGCTGGCACACTGGGTTCTAGTCCCGGTCAGGGCACCGATTCTGTCCCGGTTGCCCCTCTTCCTGGCCAGCTCTCTGCTGTGGCCAGGGAGTGCAGTGGAGGATGGCCCAAGTGCTTGGGCCCTGCACCCCATGGGAGACCAGGAGAAGCACCTGGCTCCTGCCATCGGATCAGCGCGGTGTGCTGGCTGCAGTGCGCCAGCCGCAGCGGCCATTGGAGGGTGAACCAACAGCAAAAAGGAAAACCTTTCTCTCTGTCTCTCTCTCTCACTGTCCACTCTGCCTGTCAAAAAGAAAAAAAGAAAAAAAAATCTGGTCCATGCATTTCAGTTTCTCAGGGCTTAAAAAAATCTGCTACTTTTTTCAGAATAAGGTGGCATTTCCTAATTCCTTTACAACCTTTAGACTTAAATATATTTGGGGAAAATGAAACTAAGCTCCACTTTCAGAACTTGCACATTTATTATGATCAAGGTGCTAGTCCTAAGGAACGCATGTGATTTAAAGGTGATTTTTTTAAAGATTTATTTTATTTATTTGAAAGACAGTTACAGAGAGAGGTAGTGACAGAGAGAGTTCTTCCATCTGCTGGTTCACTCCCCAATTGGCCACAATGGCCAGAGCTGCACCGATCCGAAGCCAGGAGCCAGAAGCTTCTTCCGGGTCTCCCACACAGGTGCAGGGTCCCAAGGACTTGGGCCATCTTCTACTGCTTTCCCAGGCTATAGCAAAGAGCTGGATCAGAAGAGGAGCAGCCAGGACTAGAACCGGTGCCCATATGGGATGATGGCGCACTTCAGGCCAGGGCTTTAACCTGCTGCGCCACAGCGATACAAAGGTGATTGAGATGCAGTCACTTAACCTCATACCAGTGGGGAGAAGGGAGTAGAGCAAATGGCTCACAAAGGGCAGGGAGATAGTAATTCTATAAGAGGTATAGTTGAGGAGCTGTGGGTGTTTAAAAGTGAGAGTATATCCCTTCATTTATCTTGTTGTGGAGGAACAATTATAGGCTTCATGGATGAGGTACATTCAGTAGGTTGAAGGAAGTAGCATTTTATTTGGAGGGACAATAATAAAATGAACTATGGGATCAGGAGAGCTATCAGTGAGACTTGGGAGACCAGGAGAATTTCAGTTCCTCTGCAAGTTACAGCAGTGGGAGAAGCTAAGGGTTAATTGAGCTAAATAGTTGAGAGCCCTCAGGGTAAAACAAAGAAGTTTTTATTAAATATACGGTGTTGCCAATAGAAGTCAGCATTTTTGATCGGGTATTGTGATTGGCAATTGACTGGCAATGGTGCAAGAGAAGTGGTAGACAAGATGGGAAGTGGTAGTCCGCCTGAAGCATAATCTAACCTGGAACTGTGTCTGTGATGGAAAGAAGGAAGGCAGTTCCAGAACTGCACATATGGAAGAAAGCCTTAGCTCTTGAAAACGGAGAAAAAGGAGGAGCCACAGGGAGGCAGATCATTATTTTATTCTTCATGATTGAGTCTCCATAGCCTTGGTGATTTCCTTGATGTTAGTTAACATAAGAAGATAAGGAAATGCATGAAACTCTCCCATAATCAGAACAAAATAGAGGCTGGTGCCGTGGCTCAATAGGCTAATCCTCCGCCTGTGGTGCCGGCACACCGGGTTCTAGTCCCGGTCAGGGCGCCGGATTCTGTCCCGGTTGCCCCTCTTCCAGGCCAGCTCTCTGCTGTGGCCTGGGAGTGCAGTGGAGGATGGCCCAAGTCCTTGGGCCCTGCACCCCATGGGAGACCAGGAGAAGCACCTGGCTCCTGGCTTCGGATCAGCGCGGTGTGCCGGCCGCGGCGGCCATTGGAGGGTGAACCAATGGAAAGGAAGACCTTTTTCCCTGTCTCTCTCTCTCACTGTCCACTCTGCCTGTCAAAAAAAATAAAATAAAATAAAAATAGAGACAACTTTGGCTGTGGCATTTTTTGATTTGTTAGCCTATGGTCTTTCTGGCCACACTTCATTTGTTACCAAACTGCAAACTCCTGTATTACTAGAGTACATGGATTGGCATAGGATGTGAGAAGATGGAGATGGTTTCCTCTGGTACTCTTCCCTGCTGAGCAGTGGCACTGTGACTCTAGTCTTACCTGAAGAGTAAGATGAAGACCTAGACTGAGGACAAATGCTGCCCATGACAAACTCCAAGGAGATTCTGATTGATGGATTGTAAGAACAGAACGAGTCTTGATTGTGAGCATAGGGGCTGTGGTGAGGGTAGAGAGGAAGGCATAAGGAGATCTCAGATGTAATTGTTGCATGACCTCAAAACCTAGTTTTGCTTGGCTGATTCACAACAAGCCAATCACTGATACCAGGGTAGTGGGAAAAAGTAGGTAAAAGTGCAGAGTAAGGAGAACAGGCAGTTATGGCTTAATTCCTGCAACTCCTGAAAGATTAGGGGTAAGGAATATTACAGACTGAACTTGCAGTTGGGAGGTGCATGTTCCACTAGTGTGAAGGCTTCTGGTTGGCCTGTAGTGCTTACGGCCTGCTTTGATTGGTTAGAGATGGGATGGCCCTTATGTTCTTTTTGGAATTATGATGACAGCAAAGTGGGCTTCTGATGGTCTGAGGGCTATGTGCAGGTAGTTATTGTTAGCATTATTGGCTCAGGGTTTGGGATTCCTGAAATAAATAAATAAGGACAGGGCCTGACATCAAGATGTTTCTCATAGAGGAGATAAATTAACTCATGTGTCTTATAATTGAACCCAGTGGGGCCAGCTTGACCCAATGCACCACTCCCTCAATTCCGTAAGTTAGTCTTTAAGAAGAGATTGATTCACCATCATCAAAGCAAGGAGCAAGGCACAGGACTTGAAGCTAATGGGGTAAGACAGAGAGTAGGGTCTGAGAATATCCACATCAAAGGCATTGTATGGAGACTTGGTTTCACAGTGTTTCCCCACCACCTCCTCAGATTACCCACTAGACCAAAGACCACCTTTTGTCTGAAGGCTTCTAGCTTGATCCACGTTATGCCCACAGCTGGAAGAACTACTCCTGCTTCTGAAGCTCCATGGTTACCTTTTATGGCATTTAGTCCCTCCTGTGCTGTTTTATGTGAATCTGTATGTGTCTTTTCCTTTTTATCTTGCAAGGTTTTAAAATCTCTGGGAGCAAAATGTATCTCTGATCCATTCTTTTTGTAACCCCCCCCCCAGACTAGTTTAATGCTTTACATATTGCTTTAGAACTCAAATATGTGTTGAAATCATACTTGGATGAACAACCTAAGAAACAGACAAAACAGTGAGTATCAGAGAGATGCTACACCTGTCAAAGCTTGTGGGATACTGGTTGGAAACTCCAGGTGGATAGCTAGAATGGTTTGGATGTATTTTTCCCCTGACAGAGAGATCTTTCAAAATTTCTTCCAATCTGAACATTGAGAACTGAATAAACATGTTCCATATTGCACAGAAGAGCAAGGAAGTATAGACAACTAAATTATGTTGTCCAGGGACTGATGATTGGTGCAATGGTTAAGAAACTGCTTGTGGCACCTGCATCCCGCATCTGAGTGCCAGGTTAGAGTCTAGGTCTGGCCTGGCCCTAACTGTTGTGGTCATTTGGAGAGAGAATCAACAGATGGAAGTCTTCTATATCTCTCCCTCTCTGTGTGTCTCTGCCTTTTAAATAAAATGATCATAAACAAATAAAAATTTTTAGAAACAATCATGTTATTGGAACTCAACGTGAAAGTACCACTCACAAAGCCACCATTGCCCATGAACCCAAAGAATTACCAGAGGAATAAAAATGTCACCACTTAGCAATTATGTTTTTCTGTATCCAGTCCCAGGAATATCTGGGAATGGGTGATGGTTACTGGAAATTCTAGAAATAACTCTTCCTAAAATAATGCAGGAGTGAAGCCCACCTAGGGTGAGCCCAAGAGAGCAAGTGAGCAAGAGGTAGGTGAGGACAACAGGTAAAATGGATATGAAAGGAGAGCTAGAGAGGATCAGTCTATAGAAAAGTCAGTGCTGCTAACTGAAAGAAAGCAAGCTTGGAAAAGAGTCAGGTTCCATCCCCGAACCCACTGTGGGAAAGCTTCCTTTGTGCTTTATATTAAGTTCAGGAGTGATCAAACCTCCTGTCTTAGCTATAGGGCAGAAGTTAGATTTCCTACTGATGAGCCTTTCACTAAATTTTTCATGTACTTATCAGCTTATAAACTCAAAGTTGAAATCAGCTTGATAGATGTGTGACTGGTCTAGGGCTGTGGTTTCATCTCCTAACACTAACTTTTATTCACCAGCAGGGACCTGGTGCCAGAAAACCTGAGAGATGAATAAAACCAAGTCAAGGAATCCCATGTAATGCTATAAATCTGTAGACAACAATTATTTAAAAGCATAAGTGCATTTTTCTCCCTGCATAGCTATCCACATTTACACAATGAAGATGTACCAACTCTCTCTGAGGCTGGCAGAGCAGTGTGATTACTGAACATATCTCTCAGGAGAGTATGAAATTAATCAAGTCTTGTAAATTAGCTATGTAGAATGTGATTGTACTGCAGTGAGGTACATGTAAGTAAGGTGATGGCCTCCTTCAGTCTCTAGAAAGGCCTAACTCGGGCCTCTCTCTCTCTTTCCCTCCCTCCCACTCTCTCCTCCATCCCCTGCCCTACCCCACCCTCCCCACCTCTTTCTCGTTCTCTCTCTTGGTCTGTCAGATATTTGTGGAAAGGCTTTCTAGTAGAAAGGATGAACGGAAGGACTCACATGCCCCTTGCTGCTTAAAGGACTCTCCTTGAGACTGGGCTTGCTGGAGAAGGTCAGACACTGCGCTGGTTTCCTAGGGCTGCCATAACAAAGTACTACAGAGCAGGTGGCTTAGACAGTAGAAATGTGAGTTCTCCCCGTTCTGAGGCTGACATCTGAGATCAAGCTGTCAGCAGAGTTGCTTTGTTCTAAGGGCTCTCTCCTTGGCCTGTGCTTGGCTGTCCTCTCCCCATGTCTTCCTACGATCTTTCCTCTGTATGTGTGTTGTGTCCAAGTTTCTCTTCTTTTTTTTTTTTTTTTTTTTTTGGACAGGCAGAGTAGATAGTGAGAGAGAGAGACAGAGAGAAAGGTCTTCCTTTTTGCTGTTGGTTCACCCTCCAATGGCCGCTGTGGCCGGCGCATCTCGCTGATCCGAAGCCAGGAGCCAAGTGCTTCTCCTGGTCTCCCATGGGGTGCAGGGCCCAAGCACTTGGGCCATCCTCTACTGCCTTCCCGGGCCATAGCAGAGAGCTGGCCTGGAAGAGGGGCAACCGGGATAGAATCCGGTGCCCCAACCAGGACTAGAACCCGGTGTGCCGGCGCCGCAAGGCGGAGGATTAGCCTGTTAAGCCACGGTGCCAGCTTCCAAGTTTCTCTTCTTATAAGGGCACCCTTCATATGAGATTATGGCTCACCCTAATGACATTACTTTAACTTAACTCCCTCTGCAATGAATGTTACCTCCAAGTACACTCTCATTTTGAAATACTAGAAGTCAGGAAATCAACGTATATATATACAACCAGTAGATATTTATTGAATGAATGGGAAAGAAAGAAGAAATACATTCTGGAGATACATATTTCTCCAAACTGTTGTATCAGGTCATTTTGGGTAGCTGGTGACAAAAACCCAACTTATCTTGACTTCACTAAAAAAGAACATCAGTTGGCTTATATCATGAAAAAGCAGGAACTAACGTGGTTCTGGGCAGAGGTGCATAAGGAAGCTCAAATCATGCGTCGGTGTTTACCATCTTTTCTTCTCCACCCTTACCTCTGTTTCTCCATACGTTGGGCTCCTTTCTACACATCCTACATGTTTGCTTTACCTTCAGCTGGCAACTCCCACAGAACGGGTTTCTTTTTCCCAGATGGTTCAACTAAGTTAAGACTCAATGGCCCAACTTGAGTCACATGTTTATTCTTGGAACCAATCACTATGACAGGGGTCTGAGACTGTGTTGATTGGTCAGGCATGAGTCATGTGGCCATCTGCAAGGAGAGAAGGAGTTAGCCCCAACCTTCAAAGTGTGCTCATTGTGATGGAGAAATGATTCCCTAGAGGAAAATTCAGGTGCTGTTATCAGGAGAGGAAAGAGTCAGAGTAGGAGAATGCTAGAAACTACCACGTCCAAATACACTGAAAATGTCAGTGCTGAGCATCTGTAGTGGTAACATCAGGAACCTTTGCTCTTGTTTCCCTTCCTACTTTCTTTTGTACAGTAGTCCCCTTTATCCATGGCTTCACTTTCTGCTGTTTCAGCTACCACCAATCAACTGCTGTCAAAAAATATTAAATGGTAAATTGCATAAATAAACAAATTTTTAATTATACAGTGTTTTGAGCAATATGATGACATTGCACACTGTCCTGCTCCATTGTGTCTTGAATATAAATTATCCCTTCATCCAGTGTTTTCACACTGTGTAACTCAGTAGTCAATTAACAGCCACCTCAGTGATCAGACTCTCAGTAGTACAGTCTTGTGTTTAAATAGCCCTTATTTTACTTAATAATGGCCCCAAAGCACAAAAAAAAAGCATCTCTGTTATAACAAAGTCACCATGAAGTGCTTCCTGTACTTGGGAAGGTGAAAGCGCTCCACTTAATGAGGAAAGAAAAAAACACAGTGATTGCTAAGATCTGCAGTAAGAATGAATCTTCCATCTGTGAAATTGTGAAGAAGGAAGGTGAAATTTGTGCTAGTTTTGTTCTCACACCTCAAAGTGCAAAAGTTGCTGGCCCAGTGTGTGATAATGCTCAGTTAAGGTGGAATGCCATTAAACTTGCATATGGATGGGAGTACAGGGGAAAACATCCTCTGGAGAGTTCAGTACTGATTATAGATGCCCACTGGGAGCCTTGGAACCTTCCTCAGATAAGGGGAGATGATTGTGACTTACATTTGTATGCAGTTCTAAATCATATATAGACTTTCAAATACACAAATCTACCTACATATATGTAAAATACATTCCATTTTATAGGTTTTCTACAAACTTATAAAATATAAACAAGCAACAAATCTTTTCTGTAAGAGCTCTTAGAAAATAAATGCCCTTTAATAGTCCAAATCACTCTTACTTAGGAGGGGTTCTTTTTTTTTTTTTGTAAGATTTACTTTATTCAAATGCAGAGCTACAGAAAGACACACACTGAGGCAGAGAGAGTGGGGGGGGCGGGGAGAGAGAGTGAGCTTTCATTCATTAGTTCATTCCCCAAATAACTGAAATGGTGAGCTAGGGCAGGCCAAACCCAGGAGCTAGAAGCTTCCTCTGGGTCTCTCACAAGGGTGGCAAGGTTCCAAGTATTTGGGCTATCTTGCCCTGCTTTCCTGGGCTTATTAGCCGGGAGCTGGATTGGAAGTGGAGCAGCTGGTACTTGAATTGTTGCCCGTATGGGTTGCCAACTTGCTGGTGGCAGCTTTACCTGCTACAACACAATGCTGATATCCAGAGGGGCTTCTTGTGAAATGAAGGCCAAAATCTCATTCCTCTCCAAAATTTTCAGCACTGTCATTGTCTCCTGTTAATTCTGGCTTCTTCAGAGACATTTCATTTTGTCACATCCTCTGCCTTTGCCACTTCCCATGACTCTGAGAGTGTCCCAGAATGTTTTATGTATTAAAATATCAGTTCATCTTTAAAATACACTACTTATACTTCCTTTAAATTTTCAAGGTGACAATATCACTTATAATGATCCACCTTTTCTTGGTTAGTTTTAATTTAGTGTTTTTTTTTTTCAAGCCTCTTGCTGATAAGAATTACCTGAAATGAATTTTGAGCATAAATCTGGGAGATTTTTGTATATGTGTTTTATGTGATATTCTAGAAAACTGATAGCCGCAAGCTGACAAAACATACCTTCTCATGTTGACAGGAGAAGGGCACCTTTCTGGTGGTCCAGGTGCAAACGTGCTGCCTCACCTAAAGCTGTGGTAGAAGCAAAGCTGTCTCAGGGAATTAAGGTCAAGTGCACCTGGGAAGACACACACAAAAAGGTTCTTCACAGACCCCCAAACCCTCATCTCTCTGTGAGGCTGCAGCTAGCAGCTTGTAATCTGAAGGTGGTTTGTGAGCTTATGAAAATATTTGTTTCTATGGTGAGAAACAACATAAAAGTCACCATTGTTAAGTGTGTATTGAATGAAATACATTCACATTGTTGTACAGTGGTTCTCCGGAACTTTTTCATCTTGCAAAACTAAAACTCTATACTCATTAACAACAGCTCCCCTGTTCTCCCATTCCCCAGCTCCTGGAAACCTCCATTCTAATTTCTGTTTCTATGAATTTGACTTACTTTAGTTACTTAAGATGGACGATATCTTACAGCATTGTGATTTTCTTGGGACTGGTTCATGTTCTGTAGCATAATGTTTTCAAAGTCCATCCATGTTGCAACCTATGACAGGATTTATTTCCTTTTAAGATCTGAATAATATTCCATTTTATATATTTGCCATTTTTTTCTTTATCCATTCAACCATCAATGAACACCTGGGTCACTCATCTGTATTGTCTGTTGTGATTGTAACTAATGATGCCATGAATATGAAGGCACTAATATCTCTTTGAGATCCTACTTTCTGTTCTTTTGGGTACATACCCAGAAGTGGGATGGCTAAATTATATAGTAATTCTATTTTTTATTTGGTGACAACTGCCACAGTGTTTTGCATAGTAATTGCATCATTTTATATTCCCACCAATGGTGCACCAAGGTTTTAATTTGTCTACATTTTCATCAACATTTGTTGTTTTCTTAGTGTTTTTGATAAAAGGCCTCACCATGAGTGTGAAATAGTATCTCACTGTATTTTTCATTTGCATTTCCCTAATAATTAGTGATGTCTGGCATTTTTCAAATGTTCATTGACCACTTGACAATGATCTTTGGAGAAATGTCTATACAAGGCTTTTGCCCATTTTAAAATAGGGTTGTTTTGTTGTTGTTGAGTTCTGGGAGTTTATGATATGTTCTGGATATTAATTTCTTATAATATAAATTATTTCCAAATATTTTCTCACCTGCCATGGTTTGCCTTTCACTGTTCTTTTTTCTTTTTTAAGAGTCAGAGTGTGAGAGAGATAGCAAGTTCTCCCATCTATTGGTTCACTCCCCAAATGCCCATAAAGGTTGAGGGACCAAGATGGGGAGCCCAGAGGAAACTCAATTCATATCTCCCATGTGGATGGCAGAAACCTAACTATTTCAATTATCACCAGGGCTTCCCAAGGTCTGCATTAGCAAGAAGTTGGTATGCTTTTGCCACTATATCCAAGAAATTATCTCCAAATCCAATGTCATAGAAGTTTTCTCCTATGTTTTCTTGCAGGAGTTTTATAATTTTTAACTCTTATTGTTGTGGTGTTTAATCTATTTTGAGATAATTTTTATGTGATATTAGATGTGGGGATCCAATTTTATTCTTTTGCATATAGATATTCCATTTTCCCAATACCACTTATTGAAGAAACTGTCACTTCCCCACTGAATCATGTTGGCAGTCTTGTCAAAGATCACTTGACCATATATCCTATGCATGGGTTTATTTCTGGGCTCTCTATTCCATTGTGTACATGTCTGTCAAGTTTTAAATGATTTTTTAAAATTGATGTTTGAAAAATATGTCTTTATTCCAGTACTACACTGTTTTGATTCCTTTGGCTTTGTAATAAGCTTTGAAATCAAGAGTTGTAAAACCTGTGGTTCTTCAAGATTGGCTATTTGAGGTCCCCTGAAATTCTACATGATTTTAGAAAGAACTTTTCTATTTCTTTGTATTTTTTCAAAAAAGTGCCACTGGAACTCAGAGCACTTGCTTTTGCAAACCACTTTCTATTTTAATTTATAACTAAGTTACTGAGATAATAACAAAAGCAATGTCTAATCCTGATGCAGCATAGTTACAATGCATCAGGCAGTGTTCTCTGTCCCTAACTAAATCAAATAATTTAATCCTTCCAATCTTCTCAGTAGATATTGTGACTTTCTCCATTTTACAAATGAGAAAACTGAGGCACAAGAAATTCTGAAAATTCCTAAGGTCATACATTTAACAAAGTCAGAAGCAAGATTCCAGGGCAGCCAGTCTGACGGCAGAGTCCTGAGGCTTCAGCTGCTGGCCTGCACGTTCTCTGAAAGAAATGAAAATACCACAAAGTCATTCGGGCTGCACTTGGTAGGTTTTGGTTAGACATGGTCCAAGGTCTCCAAAGAGGACCTGCATCTCACTAGGTTATTCCTCAGAGTTGTGCTTCCCAAATTTTATTCTGCATTAGCATATTACTCAAAAGAAAGCAAAAAACCAAAATCCAAGTAATTCCTTTGTCAAATAGATTGGATTTTTTGCTAAGATATCTCAGGCTACCACAGTTTCCTGGCATTATAAAGTTCCAGAAAAGAATATAATATGTGGTGTTTCCTAGATTACTCAGCAGAGACCTTTTGCACAGAACTGTGGAGTTGGTCATCTGAGAGCAGGCTTCAGAAGCCCTGTCTTAAACCTAGGACTATCCTGCTTCTGTGTCTCCTGGACTCCAGGATGGATGTATCTCCCCCATCAATCCCAGGCCTGAGCTCAGGGGGAGTTGGGTACATCTGTAGCTCCTAGGAATCTGTCTGTATCTTGCCAGAGACCTACTTCCTGGCTTCCTTCAGAAAATCACTGGGGTTTAAGAAGTGACTTGGCCTGCGCAGTGGCTCACTAGGCTAATCTTCCACCTGCAGCGCTGGCACCCCAGGTTCTAGTCCTGGTCAGGGCGCCGGATTCTGTCCCGGTTGCTCCTTTTCCAGTCCAGCTTCCTGCTGTGGCCCGGAAGGTAGTGGAGGATGGCCTGCGTGCTTGGGCCCTGCACCACATGGGAGACCAGGAGGAAGCACCTGACTCTTGGCTTCAGATTGGCGCAGTGTGCCGTCTGTAGTGCCCATTTGGGGGGTGAACCAATGGAAGGAAGACCTTTCTCTCTGTCTCTCTCTCTCTCTCTCTCTCTCTGTCTAACTCTGCCTGTCCAAAAAAAAAAAAAGTGACTCAAGTTTTTTACTGATGGACAGTGACTGTGTGGGAATGAAAAGACATAGTACCTAAATGCTAAAGGAAAGAGAGGAACAACTGACCCATCAGGAAGGGAATCCATAAGATAGATGTGGGATGAAATTACCAGGAGGACCAAACGCGGGTACATGGATCTTGCATTTCTTCAGCAAGTGTTCCTGGTGTGTGAGTTGCCAGGCAGTGCTCTGGGTATGGTATAATGACAGTAGCACCTGACCCTTCAGAGCTGCCCATTGGATGGAAACAGAAAATAGGAAGAGAAATCATTGCCTTAAAGAAAGCCAAAGGAGAGTGCTCATCTTAATCAGAGAGTTTTTAAATTTCAGGCAAGGAGACCATACAGAAAATAACAAAATTTCATGAGCTAATAAAGACAAAGAAAAAAATTTCAAAAGTGGAAAAAGAACCAGAAAATACTGCAAAAGAAACAACGAAATAGTTAAATAAACCAATGACTTGATGAGAGGCTATTGAAAAAGAGACCTTGAGTTCTTGTCACCCACTTGGGAGACTTGGATGGAGTTCTAGGCACCTGGCTTTGGCCTGGCCTTGCTTACTTCTGTTTATTAGGAGCATTTGGGGAGTGAATCAGCAGATGGGAGATTCTCTCTCTCTCTCTCTCTCCCTCCCTCCCTCCCTCTCTCTTTCTCTGTCTGCCTTTCAAATAAATTTTTAAAAAGAGAGAAACTATTAAAAGGTGAAGTGCAGATATTGAGAAATAATCTGCAAAACTGGGAGAGAATCAGATCAATTTAAAGCAACCTTTTGCAAAGGGTGAATCAGCAAGGCTATTTACAGCAGCTGCTGTGAAAAGCAGGTAGTGCCTGTGCCTTGTTTATTTTAATATCCCCGATGCTGGCACAGATTAGCCTTTGAGAAAAGCCTTGTGCAGAGGAGCAAACGTGGCAAGCGTGTGGCCAGAGAGGGCAGCAGCACAGTAGCCAGCATGGCTGATCCGAGCCAGGGTTCTCGGGCTATCTTGGTGATGAAGTTCACATTTCAGCTCACGTGCTTTGCTCCTCCTACTGCTTCCTACACTTCATTTTGACAGACATCAAGAGCCCTGAGGATGTGGAAGTGGGCTTGATGTTGCTGCTGCTGAAACTACTGAATTTTTGACTTGCTAAGCATTTCTTTTTTTCTAACACTAACTCAATTTTGCCCAAATGAAGAGTTTTTAAATTTTTTAGATTTATTTATTTATTTGAAAGAGTTACAGAGACAAAGGGAGAGGCGCACACAGAGAGATTTTTCATACACTGCTTCATTACCCAGATGGTTACAACGGCCATGGCTGGCCCAGGCAGAAACTGGGAACTTCATCTGGATCTCCTACCTCAGTGACAGGGGTTCTTTGGGCATATCCCACTGCTTTTCCCAGACCATTAGCAGCGAGCTGGATCAGAAGTGGTGCCACAGGTACATGAACTGGCACCCATATGGGATGCTACAGGTATAGATGTCCTATGGGTGCAGTGACACTTTGGGCAATTTGAGCCATTTTGTAGTGCCTTACCTATTAGGGGATAACTGTGTCCCCCTATTCAAGTTTATCTGTTTCAGATCCTCTTTCACTTCTGGTGGGATTCCATCCTGAGAACCCATTGTAAATTGCTAATAGCATAACGTGTACGAACACCAACGTGTACGGAACACCAACCTTCCAACCATCATAGCCTAGCAACACGGCACTAGCAGAGTCAGCTGTTTCCCCTTGTCACCATGAGGCTGAATGGAGGCTGTGTTCACTGCTGTCACCCAGATCACAAGAGAGGATCACTCTGTATAACACTAGAATGGGAAAATATCAGTACTCAAAATTCTAAGTACAGTTTCTACGAAACATGTATTGCTTTTGCACCATCGTAAAGTAAAAAACTCCAAACTGAAACCATTGTGAGTTGGGGACTGTCTATATTTACAGACAGAGCCTGTAAGAGGCAGTGAAGTTGAAATGAAGTCAGGACCTTAATTCAATGTGACTGTTGCCCTTCTAAGACAAGATTAGGACACATGCACACAAAGGGATGGCTGTGTGGAGATGGAGAAGGAAGACAGCCGTCTTCAAGACGTGGAGAACACAGGTCTTCTCGATCAGGGAACTGGGCAGCGGAGAGGCCCTCAGAGAACTCAAAGAAGGAACCAAGGCGGGGGGCCCCCAAAGTGCAGGCTGAGAAGAGGGGTTAGAGAACAGTCGGGGCCTCTCTGTGGGCCTCAGCTCCCAGATCTGGGTGCTGGAGTGAAGGGAGAAATGGAAGAGGCCTCCCTATCCTACCATCCCAGAAGCACAACTTTGGCTGTTAGAGAAGGGAGAGAGAATGAGATAGAAATTTACCATGAGAAATTGATCACTTTCAACCTGAACTGGATTTTAATAACTGAAAGGAACTGGATAACATGACACAGGAAAGCACTGTTGAGAGAAATTTTAAACTATTTCATGTTTCACCACCAAATTCAGACTCCTCAAAAGAAACTCAACTTTTTAAAAAAATTTTTTTAAATTTATTTGAAAGGTAGAGTGACAGAGAGACAGAGCAGTGTTTCATCCCCTGGTTCACTCCCCAGATAGCCACAACAGCTGAAGTCAGGAAGCTGAAACTCCATTGGGATCTCCCACATGGATGGCAGGGGCTCCAACACTGGAGTCATTGTTCATTGCTTTCCCAGGTCTGTTAACAGGGAGCTGGCTCGGAAGGAGAGCAGCTGGGACTCAAGCAGCATCTAATATGGGATGATGATGTCATATTCTGTGGTTGAAACCACCATGCTACAAAGCTAGACCCTCAGCTTTTTCTTAACAGGAAGCATCTTTTTTGCATATATCTTGGTGGATATCTGTAAGCATTCTGTAATACATATTCTTAACACTGCTGGTCAAAGGGTATCTGCATTTAAAATTTTGATAAATACAACAAAAATCTACACTTCAATTAGTACTCTTTATATTTATAAACACATTTGGGGATGTCCCCCATACATATTACAATAATTACAATATTTAATGCATATTAAATTAGTTTATATAATTAATGTAATTAAATAATTACAATATTTAATACATATTAAAGTTTACCATTTTTTTACATTTGTATTTTTTTTAACTTTTATTTAATGAATATAAATTTCCAAAGTACAGCTTATGGATTACAATGGCTTCCCTCCCCCATAACTTCCCTCCCACCCGCAACCCTCCCCTTTCCCGCTCCCTCTCCCCTTCCATTCACATCAAGATTCGTTTTCAATTCTCTTTATATACAGAAGATCAGTTTAGTATATATTAAGTAAAGATTTCAACAGTTTGCACCCACATAGAAACACAAAGTGAAAAATACTGTTGGAGTACTAGTTATAGTATTAAATCACAATGTACAGCACATTAAGGACAGAGATCCTACGTGATATTTTTTTAAAAATTGATTAATTTTCTATGCAATTTCCAATTTAAAACCAAGTTTTTTTTTCCATTTTCAATTATCTTTATATACAGAAGATCGATTCAGTATATACTAAGTAAAGATTTCATCAGTTTGCACACACACAGAAACACAAGGTGTAAAAATACTGTTTCAGTACTAGTTATAGCATTACTTCACATTGGACAACACATTAAGGACAGATTCCACATGAGACGTAAGTACACAGTGACTCCTGTTGTTGATTTAACAATTTGACACTCTTGTTTATGGCGTCAGTAATCTCCCTAGGCTCTAGTCATGAGTTGCCAAGGCAATGGAAGCCTTTAGGGTTCGCTGACTTTGATCTTATTCCGATGGGGTCATAGTCAAAGTGGAAGTTCTCTCCTCCCTTCAGAGAAAGGTACCTCCTTCTTTGATGGCCCCGTTCTTTCCACTGGGATCTCACTCACAGAGATCTTTCATTTAGGTCTTCTTTTTCTTTCTTTCTTTCTTTTTTTTTTTTTTTCCAGAGTGTCTTGGCTTTCCATGCCTAAAATACTCTCATGGGCTCTTGAGCCAGATCCGAATGCCTTAAGGGCTGATTCTGAGGCCAGAGTGCTTTTAATACATGTCAAAGTTTACCATTTTTTAAAAAATTTATTTTATTTATTTGAAAGAGTTACAGAGGAGGTAGAGACAGAGAGAGAGGTCTTCCATCCGATGGTTCACTCCCCAGATGGCCACAACAGCAGGAGCTGCGCCTATTTGAAGCCAGGAGCCAGGAGCTTTTTTTGGGTCTCGTACATGGGTGCAGGGGCCCAAGGACTTGGGCCATCTTCTGCTATCCCAGTCCACAGCAGAGAGCTGGATTGGAAGAGGAACAGCTGGGGGAACCAGCGCCTATATGGGATGCTGATGCTTCAGGCCAGGGCTTTAACCCACTGTGCCTCAGCACCAGCCCGAGTTTACCATTTTTAAAATATACCTGATTTTGAAAAAAATGAAACATTATTCGAGTAGTTTTACTCTAGAGCAGGGTTGACAAACTACACCCCACCCCTGGTGGTATCCATCTATTTTTATCCATAAAGGTTTTATTGAGTGCAGCTGTACCCACTCATTGCGTATTGTCTGTAGGTGCTTCCAGGCTACAGGTACAAAGCTGAGTTGAGGCAGAGACTGGCAGCCCCACAGAGCGCAAAGTGTTTAGTACCTGATTCTTTATAGAAAAAACTCTGACACCAGTTCCGGAGGAGTCAAAAACTTGATTCTGCTACGCTGCCCTATGGGGAGCAAATATATCTGCTTGAGCAGCAGTATCTCTGCGTGCTCCTGTGGTTGATATTTCTGGTGCCAGATTGTCTGGGACATTTGGGTGACTCTGTGCTCTTGAACGACTTAGGGGAAAGATAACAAGCAGAAGCAGTGTAACCAAGGCACTGTGCATTAGAGAGGTGAAATCCTGGGAGTTTATCTCTCAGGTTGGAGGGCCGGGCAGGGAGGCATCTGCACAGGGATCTTCACAAGGAGGCCCTTCATGTGGTGCTGAGCTGGGGCCTGGGGCCTGCCACGGTGACAGGAGCCCATGATGAGACTCAGTTGGTCCTGTTGCTTACGTGGGGAACTGTTCACTCCCTCCTAAATGTGGATTCTAAGTCTCCTCCCCTATGAGTGGGCTGAACTTAGTCACTTAAAGGACAGAGTCAGGTAGAAAAGATGGCCTGTGTTTCCTAAAACTTCACCCTAAGAGGCCTATGGCGTCCCTCTTACTCTCACTTGTCACTTAGAGTGGGAAGCTAGCTGCTATTCTGGGAGGGCCACACACTTTTCAGTGCATAGGTGTGGAGGGGTTGGGAGTGGGGAAAGTGGGACAGGCAAGTTTCAAATAGGACATCACAAGAACGTGAGGAATGTCCATGCAAGCTGAGCAAAAGGGGCCGTGGAACCTGACTTGGTTCTGGGAGTTGGAGTGAGATCCAGGAACTGAGTGAGCTGTCCAAGCTGAGTGTAGAGGATGCGCAAGATTAGCAGGGCTAAGGAGGGGAGAGGGGAGTGGGAGGGGAGGCTCAGCTGGGAGCTGGGGGCCAGCTCTTCTTGAGTCAATGGAAACATGGAAAAGATCTCAGCAAGAAGCACATGCAGCTAGAGATTTAGGCTATTCAGTCCATGATTTGGAGGAAGTGGGATGTGAAGTGAGACCAAGAGGAAAGGTCAAGAGGTTTCTGCAAAGGAAAAATGGGCTTGAGCAAGGTATTAGCTGTGGGCATGCAGAGGAGACAGAGACGAATTTAAGGGAGTGGATGGGCAACTGGATGAGGAAAACAGAAGAAAGTAAGTCGAATGTTGGTTTGGGACTTGGAAGCCCAGTGATCGGTAGAGATGTTCACTAAAGGGGGAGTGTATTAGCTAGCTCCTGCTGTGTAATCTGTTATCTCATGATTTCACATCTGAAAACAATGAACATTTGTTAGCTCCGGGTTTTTGTATGTCAGAGAGTCAAGAATGGATTAGCAGTGACGTAACGAGGTGACTTAGCCTGGTGGTTCTGGCTGGGGTCGCTTATTTGATTGCCAGCAAGACATCAGCCAGGGCAGCAGTTGTCTGAAGGCTTGAGTCAGGCTGGAGTATCTGCTTCCAAGAGTGTTCCCTCACATGGCTGTTGGTAAAAGGCCTTAATTCCTTCCTGGATTTTCACAGGAAGCCTCAGTTCCTTTCCACAGGGCTTTTCCATGGGCCTGCTTGCAACGTAGCAGCCGGCTTCCCCCACACTGAGTGAACCAAGAGAGAGCAAGGGGAGTGTCCCAGGCCTGTTAGGATCTAGTCTTAATGCTGTCAATTCTACCTTACTGTTTTCTAGAAGCAAGTCAAATTCAGTCCATACTCAAGGGAGAGAGAATTAGACTCCACTTTTGAAGGTTATGTCAGGGAATTTGCTGACATTTTTAAAAAAGTATCATTGAGGAGTGGGCATTTGGCATAGCAGTTAAAGTGCCATTTGGGATGTCCATGCCCCTTATCAAAGTGCCTGGATTAAAGTCCAAGTTCCACTTCTGATTCCAGCTTCCTGACAACATACACCCTGGTAGACAGCAGGTAATGGCTCAAGTATTTGGGTCCCTGCCACCCACGTGGTAAACCCAGATTGAGTTCAATCTCCTGGCCCACTGTTGCAGACATTTGGGTAGTGAACCAGTGGCAGAGAGATCTCTCCTCCTACCTCTATCTCTGTCTCTGTCTGGCTCTCTCTGCCTTTCAAATAAGAAAATAAGTAAATAAGCCCATAATAGAGAATGTAGAATGTAGCTCATCTGTGTTGGGGGAAATGTTGAATTCAGTTTTGTACATATTGAGTTTGAAATGCCTGTGAGTAATCCTAGTTGTGAACTGTAAATCTGCATCTCAAAGAAGTATGTGCCCCTCCTTGGTGTGAGATTATGCCATCTAATTTAATCTTACAACAACAAAAGTGTATCACAATATATTCAGGTTATAGAAAAAATATTAGAAGAGGATGGGAGAGTTGGGTGTTTGGTGCAGCAGCTAAGATGCCTGCATCCCATAAAGGAGTGCCTGGATTCAAGCCCCAGCTTCCTGCTAACGCACATCCTGGGAGGTAGCACATGATGGCTCCAATACTTGGGTCCGTGCCAGCCGCATGAGAGACCCGGATTGAGTTACCATCTCCTTCTTTGGCTTGGCCCAGCCCCGGCTGTTGTGGGCATTTGGAGTGTGAACCAGTGGATGGAAATCTTTCAAATAAATAAAAAAAAATAAAGAAACAAAACATTTACAAAAAGGGGGGTGGCATAAATCCTGCAGGCAAGAGGCAGAATTCATTATGTGCAACCCTCTGCCCCATCCCCACCACTTACAACCAAGGATTTAATTATTCTCTGAAAAGCACAATGCTTTGAATGATAAAAATTTAGGCTTTCCTTCTGTTCCTGCCCTGCTCTCAAATTTTAGTGTTTTACAAGACTTATCATGAAGAATTCTATACCAAAGCTATTCACGCTATAGTCAGAGGATAATTCAATCAATTATTTGAGCATCATTTGGGCTACAAGTGAATTTTTTTGTTAGCTGCAGACTTGGAATCTGCACCTGGGTAAGGAGACTGCACCGTGTCCCTCTCCTCTGAGAACCTGAGAGCCTTCGGCTTCGTTTTGTGAGGCTTTGCAAATCCCTAGAGATGGTGATATCTGGGCGAGGGTTTACCACTTTTCTTCCCGTTGTTTGCTGCTGTCCTCTTTTCCTGTTCTCACTTCCCTCCATCATTTTCTCCCAGCCAGCTGGCTCCCAGGACTCATCTTCCTGCCTGGCTAGGATTGCTTATCTGTTCTGGGTGGTGAAACGTCGCCAAGAGCTTGCTGTCATGGGCTTGACCCCAGCTTCCTGTTGTGGGACCTCTTGTTGCTATCGGTTTGATGAAGCTGAGTGAGAAACCCTGTGCAGCTTCAGTTTTCCGTGCTCCTCTGAGTAATTTGATAAGTACTCTCGGGTTCACAGAATGGCTTGCACTCCTGAATTGAATCTACAACCTCCTTTATCAGACAAGAATTCTGGGATGGCAGTCGTCCAACCACTGGGCTAATTTCGGGACTTAAAGGAAGACAAGCACCTCCTGAAAGGTTTTGATTGTTTTTCTCTCTTTCATTTTGGCTTCCATTTCTAGAGAAAGCAACTTTATCACTCCAGCATATCTTACTTGCCTAGAAGGAAGTCAGGAGAAATCAAAAAACTCTGACATAAAGGAAATTACCTTTACATAATCATTTTCCTAGAATCTATCAGCGTAACCATCAGGTATTTTTGTAAAGAACAATTAACTCCCTGTCTTGGTCTGTTAACCTATTTCTCATGGAGGTGTATTTTTTCATGGCAGATCTTGTAAAAATGGTTATTCCTCAAAATGGGTGCCCCTGCAGCCGGATGTACATGCCTGTCAGGAAACATTACCATCTAGAGATGCTGTCCGTGTGTGTGCTTGCCAGCTCATGGTCCACTGCTCATTTCCTATTAAAAAGAACGTGATCTCAGGCAAGGCTAATCCTACAATAGCAATCAGATCCCCCCAGGTACAGATATACCACAGGAATATAAAATACATCCTTTAATTCCATACCTGTCCTAAAGGCAAGAGGGTATGCTTAATTATGTCTAAAAATTTTGCCTTTCTCTGTCTCCTTGGCATCAGGGTGGCCATGCCATTGCCATTAGCTTTCTTTTTTATTTCTTAAAAGATTTTATTTATTTATTTAAGAGGTAGAGTTATAGACAGAGACAGTGAGAGACAGAGAGAAAGGTCTTCCACCTGCTGGTTCACTCCCCAAATGGCAGCAATAGCCAGAACTGAGCGTATCCTAAGCCGGGAAGCAGGAGTCAGGAGCTACGAGCTTCTTCTGGGTCTCCCACGCGGGTGCAGGGGCCCAAGCACTTGGGTCATCTTCTACTGCTTTCTCAGGCCATAGCAGAGAGCTGGATTGGAAGAGGGGCAGCCAGATTTGAACCAGTGCCCAAATGGGATGCGGGCACTGCAGGTAGAAGCTTAGTCCGCTGGGCCACAGCGCCGGCCCCCATTAGCTTTCTTTATTACGAAGCAAGAGTACTAGAAATACAAACTCCATTAATCCACGTGGGAGTCATTCTCAGAGTGGTGAGGTTAATTTACATGCCTGCTCTCCATGTGCTGGTATTCGTGATCATTAGAGCAGTACACAGACTTGGTGTAAATAGCATCCAATCACATGAGAACATGGATTTTTTTCTAACTTCTTGAGTTGAATTGAACCCTTAGTTACTTCCGTCCATCTTACTTTCTAATATCTGAATGTAAGGCTATTTATTTGCCTGTAGGAATTCTTCAGCGGCTTTCACAAGCTTTGATGGGTAGGACTCTATTGCTCAGACACTTACTCACAAGTGTATTTTCATGAAGGACTTCTGGATGAGTGGCCGTGAAGTTGGAGAGCATAGTTCATGTGACAATGACTGTTGGTATTTTATCAAGCATCCTGTGTGGTCAGTTTTGATGAGTTTGCAAAAAATGTGTATTTATTAATTAAGTGCAGGCCTGTCATTATTTCAAGCTTTAAAATTTCATTCTCCAGATATTCCACGTTGTTATATATTTCTTTCCGAATTAATTTATAAATTCTTGAGAAGTATATTGAACATTTCCCCCATGAAACTCATGTTGCCCTAATTTCATAGTCAATTTTTATTTTACATATTTTGTGGCTATGATATTAAAAGCGTGTTGGCTCTGAGTTATTATTGTATGTTCTGGGAATTTCATTTTGTCACTGAATAATAACTCTTGTAAGTCTTAATGCTTTTACTACATTAAATCTGTTTTGTTGTATTTTTATATCTTTTTATATCACTTCATTGCCAACATTTCTTCATCTTTATGTTTTATGTCTTTCTTTCATTCATTTTTTTAAAGATTTTATTTATTTGAAAGGCAGAGTTTCAGAGAGAGGCAGAGGCAGAGAGAAAGAGAGATCGATCTTCCTTTCTCAGATTCACTCCCCAGAAGGATGTAATGGCCGCAGCTGAGGTGATCTGAAGCCAGGAGTCAGGAGCTTCTTCCAGGTCTCCCATGTGGGTGAAGGGGCCCAAGCACTTGAGCCAGCCTCCACTGCTCTCCCACGCAAATTAGCAGGGAGCTAGATTGGAAGTGGAGCAGCCGGGACTTGAACCGGGGTCCACAAGGGATGGTTGTGTTACAGGCTGAGGCTTTAACCCACTGCACCACAGCGTTGGCTCCAGGTGTTTCTTTCTTAGGTAGATGGCTACTCAGGGCTTATGTGACATCTTCTGCTGTTACAAATAACACCAAATCTTGGTGGTTTAAGATAACAGAGGTTTTTTTTTTTTTTTTTTGCTATTAGATGCAATTTTATTGTTAAACCAGTAGATATGTCTAAAACATGATCTTTTGATATTTCTTTGTATTTAACACTCTAAATTCACAAGATTTTAAAAATCAAAAGCTCCTTTTTAATTATGTAACAGGAACTAGAAATCCACCAGCATAAAAAGTTTAAAATTCAGATCTTTAGTAGCAGTCACACTCACTGTAGATTAAAAAAGTTATACTTTGTTAAAGCATGCACAAAACTGTAACAGTCAATAAAAACCACAACTGAAGCCGGCGCCGTGGCTTAACAGGATAATCCTCCGCCTTGCGGCACTGGCACACCGGGTTCTAGTCCTGGTTGGGGCGCCGAATTCTATCCTGGTTGCCCCTCTTCCAGGCCAGCTCTCTGCTATGGCCCGGGAAGGCAGTGGAGGATGGCCCAAGTCCTTGGGCCCTGCACCCTCATGGAAGACCAGGAGAAGCACCTGACTCCTGGCTTCAGCTCAGCGCGATGCCCTGGCCACAGTGGCCATTGGAGGGTGAACCAGCAGCAAAAAGGAAGACCTTTCTCTCTCTCTCTCTCACTATCCACTCTGCCTGTCAAAAAAAAAAAAAAAAAAAAAAAATTAAAAAAAAAAAACCACAACTGACAAATATATTGGTTAACATTCCAAACATGTATAAGCAATGGACATGGCCTAGGGTTTTTTTGTTTTGTTTTGTTTTGTTTTTTGACAGGCAGAGTGGATAGTGAGAGAGAGAGACAGAGAGAGAAAGGTCTTCCTTTTTGACGTTGGTTCACCCTCCAATGGTCGCTGCGGCCGGCGCATCTCGCTGATCCGTAGCCAGGAGCCAGGTGCTTCTCCTGGTCTCCCATGCGGGTGCAGGGCCCAAGGACTTGGGCCATCCTCCACTGCGTTCCCAGGCCATAGCAGAGAGCTGGGCTGGAAGAGGGGCAACCGGGATAGAATCCGGCACCCCAACCGGGACTAGAACCCGGTGTGCCGGCGCCGCAAGGCGGAGGATTAGCCTGTTAAGCCACAGCGCCGGCCAGGTTTTTTGTTTTTTTTTTTATTGGTATTCACTTCAGTAACTTGAATCCACAGATATAAGCAGTATATAACCAGAAAGTTACAAGTAAACACAGATTACACATGCAAATTTCTGTTCACAAAGGTCACATGTGCAGGTACGTGAATTAGAAGCGTGCGTCTAGAATTATGGCCAAACTGGTAAGATAACAGAGTTTTAAAATTTATTCTTTACTCATTATAGTGTCTTTCACATTGACTTTTTAGTAAGCTTATTGCTAATTTTTCATTTTACTGGGTCTCCCAGCAATCTCAGTGTTTTCCCCTCTAGTTTAAATGGCCTCTGTGTGTGTGTGTGTGTGTGTATAAGCTCATTTTCAGAGTGTTTTTTCTTTCTTCCAAGTGGATCTCTAATGAATCTTAGGTTGTAAAAGTAAATTAAGTACTATCAAATGGCTTCATATTTTATTCTTTAATTTTTCTTTAACTTTTGAATTTTTATTTATTTTCATTTTCCCTGAATGGCAGAAAAATAGAAAAACAGAAAGAGATATATATAGAGAGAGAGAAGGGGGCGGGGGGCGGAGGGAGAGTGGGAGTGAGATATTTTCCATCTGTTGGTTCACTCTCCAAATGCCCACAACAATCAGGGTTAGTCTAGGCTGAAGCCAGAAGCCTAGAACTCCATCCAGGCCTCCCATATGGGGAAGGGACTCAAGTACTTGTGCCATCACCCGCTGCCTCCCAAGATGTGCATAGGTAGGAAGCTGAATCAGAAGCAGAGTAGCTGGAACCAGAACCAGGCCCTCTGATATGGGGTACAGGTATCCCAAGCAGTGATTTAACTGCTATGTCAAATTCCTAACCCCATCTTTTATTCTTATGGAACCATAAAGTATTGGGTCTTCAGTGGTTCTAGTTTAATTAATTTTCTTTTTCTTTTTTTAAAATGTATTTATTTGAAAGAGAGAGTGAGAGACAGAAAAAGAAAGATCATCCATCCTCTGGCTTACTTCCCTAAATGGCCATGTAACAACCAGGGCTGGGCAAAGAGCCTGGAATTCCATCTAAGTTTCCCAGGTGGGTGGTAGGGCCCCAAGTAATTGGGCCATCTTTTGCTGCTTTCCTAGGCACATCAACAGGGAGCCGGGTTGGAAGTGGAGCAGTCGGGACTTGAACCAGCACTATTATGGGATGCTGGTGACACTACACTGCTGCTCCACAATATTGGCCCCAATTTTATTTCTTTTTTTTTTTAAAGATTTATTTATTTGTTTGAAAGTCAGAGTTACACAGAGAGAGGAGAGGCAGAGAGAGAGACAGAGAGAGAGAGAGAGATCTTCCATCTGATGGTTCACTCCCCAATTGGCCCCAATGGCCAGAGTTGTGCCAATCTGAAGCCAGGAGCCAGGAGCTTCTTCCAGGTCTCCTGCATGCGTGCAGGGGCCCAAGGACTTGGGCCATCTTCCACTGCTTTCCCAGGCCATAGCAGAGAGCTGAAACGGAAGAGGAGTGGCCGGGACTAGAACCAGTGCCCATATGGGATGCTGGCGCTTCAGGCCAGGTTTCTAACCCACTGCGCCACAGCACCAGCCCCCCAATTTTAATTTCTTATTTGGATCTCCTGAACCATTCAGGTGCTTGGCACACTACTGAGTGTCTCCAATTCTTTTAGGTTGCTTTTTATTTTCTACCAGGAAGACTGTGCTTTCCAAGGCCAGAAAATAGTTCTTTTTCTCATTTGCTTTTTATCAAGGGACAGTTGTTTAGGGCCCACAGCCTTATTTAGAAGTTCAGGTCTGAGCCTCTCTTCTAGCACTGTGGAGGTCACTCCTGCTGTGGGACTGTAATGCCTGCGGTCAGTCCAGAAACCCCGTGGGCACCCTTTTCATCATCTTTCTCTGCTAACATGTCATTTCTAGCTTCTGGGATTCCCCCTGGTCCCTTTCAAGCTTGGAAATGTATTACAAATGCTGCTTGACTTACTATAGGGTATGTTTAAATAAACCCATCGAAACTTGCAAATGTAAGTTGAAAATGCACTGAACACACCTGAACTATCAAATGGCCTAGTTTAGCAACACAGCATACTGTGGAGTACCAGTTGCTTCTCCTTGTGATAGTGGAGCTGACTGGCAGTTGCAGTTCCCTGTGGCCAGCCAGTATCAGGAGACACTAACAGATTGCATATCCCTGGCCCAAGAGAAGATCAAATTTCAAAATTTGGGGTATGATTCAACTGAATTGTACTGCTTTAGCACCACCATAAAGTTGAAAAATTATTAAAGCTAACTATAGTAAATTGGAGACCTTCTATAATTACCTCCTGGGTATTCTCTTTCATACAGCATTTCTTGCATTTATGACAATACACATCGTGACACATTGCTAGACATAATTCTTCCTTATATCTCCCTTTAAGCAAAGAGAGAAAGCCTCAGAGTGATAGCCCAGGAATCTCTATCTTGAATTCAATGGCATTGTTTTATTTTTTCTGTTTAACTTATGTGACATTCATTTCAGTTGAGTGAATTCAGTTTCTATATACATCAGTGATTAAATTATTTTAAAACAACTTACATGCATTTAAAGAAAAAAATGAATAAATTGAAAAGTGATAGTTATGACGAAAATCATAAAGGTCATGTATTTTTGTTTTGTTTTAAATATTTATTTATTCAAAAGGCAGATAGATTGGAGGGGCAGAGAGAGAGAGAGAGAGAGCGATTTTCTTTTTTTTTTTTTTTTTTTTTTTTGTGACAGGCAGAGTGGACAGTGAGAGAGAGAGACAGAGAGAAAGGTCTTCCTTTGCCGTTGGTTCACCCTCCAATGGCCGCCGCACCGCGCTGATCCGATGGCAGGAGCCAGGTGCTTCTCCTGGTCTCCCATGGGGTGCAGGGCCCAAGCACTTGGGCCATCCTCCACTGCACTCCCTGGCCACAGCAGAGAGCTGGCCTGGAAGAGGGGCAACCGGGACAGAATCCGGTGCCCCGACCGGGACTAGAACCCAGTGTGCCGGCGCCACAAGGCGGAGGATTAGCCTAGTGAGCCGCGGCGCCGGCTTAATGAATATAAATTTCCAAAGTACAGCTTATGGTTTACAATGGCTCCCCCCCCCCCCATAACTTCCCTCCCACCCACAACCCTCCCCTCTCCCACTCCCTCTCCCCTTGCTTGTGGACTTCTTAAGAGCATTGAATGTACTTATTTTTTTAGAGATATATTTATTTATTTACTTGAGAGGCAGAGTTACAGACAGAGAGAGACAGAAAGATCTTCCATACATTGGTTCACTCCTCAAATGGCTGTAATGGCTGGAGTTGGACCAGTCCGAAGTCAGGACCCAGGAGCTTCTTCTGGGTCTTCCATGGAGCTGGTGCAGGGGCCAAAGCACTTAGGTCATCTTCCGCTGGGTGCTGGATCAGACGTGAAGCAGCTGGGACTCAAACTGGTGCCCATATGGATGCTGGTGCCACAGGTGGAGGCTTACCCTGCTACACCACAGTGCCAATCCCCTCAGCTTCACTCCCCATTTGCTACAATGTTCTTTTGTGCTTTAGCAACCCAGAGAAGAATCTGTGTACATCAATAAGAGTGTAGGTTGAGACATGAAAATGGGTTATTCAAATTAAGAACTAGAAGTTTGAGCCTAGTGTGAGTCAGATACTCCCTTAAAACAGTCAATATTAGAAGTACAGTCAGAGTGGGCTAGATAGATGAAGATGTAGTAATAAATTACCACTATATCTCAGGGGAAAACACAATAAAATTCCATTCTTGCTTACCCCGCCCCCACCCCCGCCAATGAGCTTTGCCCAATAACCATCCATCAAGGTGGGCAGGAGACGTGGGCCTGCTATGCTTGCTCTTGAGTTCTCTGCCCAGGGGGCACATCTGCCACTTCCACCCTTCTCATCAGCCAAAGCAAGTCACGTGGCCACACTCACTTCCAAGGAAGCTGGGAAGTGCGAGATTACCACACACCCAGAAATACTGGTGAAGAACAGTAGTGTTACCATACCAGCCAGCAAAGAAACCATGGCACAATTCTGACACCTCCTCTAGGTGGAGACACGCAGCTGGTCCATCCATGGTAGAATCAGACTTGTGCCCACAGCTCCATGCTGTGCACTGGGAACTTCAAAGTAAGTAGTTGCCACCGAGGAGGAAGGTCAAACTGCCTTATTCCCACTGGAGTGATAACGGACCTTGAGGTACTTCCACTGCTGATCATACAATTGCTGTTCTCCTTAATCACCAGCTACTCTGTTTGGCTACTTCCTTCCTACAAATGGATGATGTGACAGTGCTACTATTCTTGGGTCAATTAAGATGCTGCTTGGGAAGCCTGCATCTCATATTGGAGTGCCCAGGTTGGAGTCCTGGCTCCTTTGCCAATTTCAATTTCCTACTGATGTGCAACCAGGGAGGCAGCAGCTGATGGCTCAGGTAGTTGAATCCCTGCCTCCCTGGTGTGCATGATGTCCATGATATTGATGTTCATGGTTCTTATTCATAATCACTGTAAAAAGGCTTTATTCTAAGTCAGGATCAGTACATGTACTTGTTTATGGGCAAAGGACAACTTCCCCTCCACCTTCTTAAGTTTCTCTGGAATAAACTGACCAGGGTTGAATAGGACAAAAAAGCATACAAATTTATCAATGAGCGAAAGGAATGAATCACAGCACAGGCAAAAATCACATGAGTGTGAATACTCAGTAACTCAGTATCATTCAGAAACTTAAATACCCCTGTTACTGTGGGGAGAACAAAGGAATGTCAGGAAAACAGCAAATGATCTTTAGGTACAATCAGTGGGTTTGGAAAACAGAAATGGGACTTAAGGACAAAGTCCCTTTGGCCCACAGAACACACAATGATCTGTAAATGATTCTCTTTGGGACCAAAATAGAAAACAATGGGATGTGTCGAAAGTTCTTCCTGTGGTAGAAGCTGAGTTAATAAAAACTCAGGGAAGGCATCTTCTTTCTCAGCATACAGACTTAGGCAGACAAGGAGATACCAGAAGAAAGCCTGTTTCAGCATTTGCTGGATGTGCCTTTAATTTAAAATAATTGGCATTTCAGGACCCCACAGTCGGGGGTGACGATGCCTGGACTTCTTGGTTTATATCATGTGAGCTGAAAACGTTATCCTAGAACCTCTGAATTTCCTTTTTATTTATTTATTTATTTATTTATTTATTTATTTATTTATTTTTGACAGGCAGAGTTAGACAGTGAGAGAGAGACAGAGAGAAAGGTCTTCCTTCCATTGGTTCACTCCCCTAATGGCTGCTACAGGCTGACACTGTGCGCCGATCCGAAGCCAGGAGCCAGGTGCTTCCTCCTGGTCTCCCATGCAGGTGCAGGGACCCAAGCACTTGGGCCATCCTCCACTGCACTCCCAGGCCACAGCAGAGAGCTAGACTGGAAGAGGAGTAACCGGGACTAGTACCCAGCGCCCCACCCAGGACTAGAACCCGGGGTGCCGGCACTGCAGGTGGAGGATTAGCCTAGT
Organism: Lepus europaeus; assembly: GCF_033115175.1. NCBI lineage: Eukaryota > Metazoa > Chordata > Mammalia > Lagomorpha > Leporidae > Lepus > Lepus europaeus. The sequence goes on along the minus strand of NC_084838.1, from coordinate 83,801,014 downwards.
GAGCCATGGCGCCGGCCTGAATTTCCTTTTCACAGAAAATAGTATCTCACACAAGATTTTATTCTCTTTGCTCTGCTCTTTTTCAGACTTCTGGCAGAGGATGTAGGAATGGACAGCCCCTTTGAAGCGGGAATGCTGAGTCCCAACGCTGCAGACATGAGACCTGGTGAGAAGAGCATGTGTTTGCTTCCTTCCCAGGCATTCACACCCCAACACTATCGTTGTTCAGTGCAGGGAACATTTCCTGTGTATCCAACTTGGGATTTCAGTGATAAAAGAGAAGAGGAACTCACAGGTGTCGGAGATGTTAGGCTCAAGTTATTAATGTTGGGTTAACTAGAATTTATACTCACTTGTGTGTACCACATTTTATCTCCTAGGCCACAAGGTTATCTGGCAATGTTTTTAGTACCTTTGATAACTGGCTATTCTATGTCATAATACCTAATTTTGACTAATGACCTAAATCTAACGATCAAATTTACACATGATTGTGAGAATGTTTAAAAGTGGAATGATCACTATCATGACTGAAAAAAACAAACCAAAACAACCTTATACTATAAGGGTATATTTATTTATTTTAAAGATTTATTTATTGAAAGACAGACTCACAGAAATAGGAGAAACAGAGAGAGATATAGAGAGATCTTCCATCAACTGGTTCATTCCCCAAATGGCTGTTGTAGCCATTTGGGGCCAAGCTGAAGCCAGGAGCCCAGAACTCCATCTGATTTCCATCATCCGCTACCTTCCCATGTGCATTAGCAGGAATCTGGATTGGAAGCAGAGTGGTTGATACTTGAGCAAGCACTCCAATATGGGATGGTTAAGCCATTGCAAGCAGTGGCTTAACCCACTGTGCCACAATGCTGGCCCCCACTATAAGGGTTTAAATACAAGGCACACACAAAAAGAAATATTAAATTCTTGGTTGCAATTTACATGACTCTCACTTTGTATTGGGCTCATTCCTTTGCCCTGCACCAACTTAGGGTCAGGCCAAGATCCTGGGCCATGGCATTACCCATCAGTCTAGGCTAGGGAGAAGGGAGATAATTAAACTTGCTTTCTGTCCTACTATTTAAGGTGCATGCTTTAATAATTAATCATGTGACACACTTATTTTTACATGTTCTGTGGCCAAATAAACTTGATGACAAGATTCACAGAGAACTTCTGAGAATACAGGCACTAAGGCTGTAGTTATCCTATGTGGTAGTAGCTACCCACATATGGCTATTTAAGTTAATTAAAAATTTAAAATTCGATTTTTTTTTTTTTTTGATAGGCAGAGTGGACAGTGAGAGAGAGACAGGGAAAAAGGTCTTCCTTTCCATTGGTTCACCCTCCAATGGCCGCCATGGCGTCTGGCACTCCAGGCTGATCCAAAGGCAGGAGCCAGGTGCTTCTCCTAGTCTCCCATTCTTTCACTTAATTTCAAATGCTTAATAGCCATATGTAAAACATTTCAGTCTTCACAGAAAGTTCTTTTGGACATCATTACTCTGAGAATTCCTATGATATACAAATCCAGTGGTTTTTTTTTTTTTTTCAAACTTACTGTTCAGTTGAAAGTTATTTTCAAGTAATATGTAAAAATATTATATGGAAACAATTTTGGATATGGTCTCTCCAGAAAAGGAGAATCTTAACAATAAAAGAACAGTGCTAGATCCCTTAGGACATAGCCAGAGTTAGAATACCACAGTTGAAGGGTATAACAGATGACTTTTGAAAAACTGTGTGCCAGGCCCAGCGCCGTCACTCACTTGATAATCCTCGGCCTGCAGCGCCAACATCTCATATGGGCACTGGGTTCTAGTCCCAGTTGCTCCTCTTCCAGTCCAGCTCTCTGCTGTGGCCCGGGAGGGCAGTGGAGGATGGCCCAAGTGCTTGGGACCCTGCACCCGCATGGGAGATTGGGAGGGGGCGCCTGGCTCCTGGCTTCAGATCGGCGCAGCACTGGCTGTGGCGGCCATTTTGGGGGGTGAACCAATGGAAGGAAGACCTCTCTCTCTCTCTCTCTCTCACTGTCTGTAACTCTACCTGTCAAATAAATAAATAAAAAATCTTTAAAAAAAAAAAAAAAGAAAACATTTAAAAAAAAACAAAACTGTGTGCCAAGAAATTCTGTCATTTATGTTTGTAGGTGAAGACAGCACACTGTTTTCTCCTACTCTTCTCTCACACAATGAACTTCTGTGACGAGATGTGTAGGGAATTTTCCTCATACACCAAACAATTTGGCAGGGGATACCAACTGGGTATCCTATAATTCAATTCAATTCTGACAAAGTCTACTTGGATGCCCCTTCAGATGACTTCCAACTATGCCACACCTCTTAAAAGTTCCCAATATCAGGGCCAGCACTATGGTGTAGTAGGTAAAGGTGCTGACTGTAATGCCATCATCCCATATGGGCACCGGTTCGAGTCCTAGCTGCAGACTTCTGATCCAGCTTCCTGATAATGGCCTGGGAAAAGCAGTGGAGGATGGACCAAGTACTTGGGTTCCTGCCACCCATGTGGGAGACTCTAAGAAGCTCCTGGCTCCTGACTTTGGCCTCATTCCAGGGCTGGCCCTTATTGCCATCTTTGGAGTAAACCAGAGGATGTAAGATCTCTGTCTCTCCTTCTTTCTCTGACTTTCAAAAATAAATAAATCTTTCAAAAAAAAAAAAAAGAAAGAAAGTTCCCCAAATCACCACCTGGGGACCAATACATGAACCTTTGAGAGGACAAACAACATCCAAACCATAGCAACTAGACTATGCATGATTGATTGCTAGGACTATCTCTAGGTGAAAAGTTCATTTGTCATTTGTGATACTTGCAGCTGAGATAGTTATTAAAAGAAGTTAATAATTTTGCAGACTGGGCCCAGTTCAAAAGTTTATAGAACTCAAATGTTCATTTTCCCAGGTAGCAGCTGGATATGTTCATAAATCTTGGTCCCTCAATGACTTCTTAACTCCATCTTGAAATGCTTATAAATGTTGTTTTTTGTCATGATTTTCTCTTGAAGTTCACATTTCTCTATTTTGGTCATGGTCAAGAAGCATCAATGAGCGATCTTTGGATCATGTATCTATTTTATATAGGTCTGGTACTTCAGAATTGGAAAGGCTCATTCCCAGGAAGTCGTAGCTCATAAAGAATGGGAAGAAGTGACTATAGCTACAGAGATTGAGGCCACATTTCAGAAACAAGGAGGCAGTCAGAGAGCAGGACTTAGGCAATACAGCAGTACTTTTCATTGGAGTTTTTCCAATAAGGATGATCAACTGCTTCCAGTTGATGTACAATCACTATGCTGGTAGGAAAAGTAATTAAACAATGAGTTATACATCATAATAAAACATTATACAAAGTACAAGCAACAGTAAGAATACCAAGGAACAGAAATAACATCATAATGGATCCAAGTACTTGAGCCATCACCTGCTGCCTCACAAAGTGTGCATTAGGAGGAAGCTGGAATCAAGAGTGGAGTCAAAATTCAAACCTAGGCACACAGATGTGGAACGCAGTCATCTTAACTGCCAAATCAACCACCCAATCCACAAACAGGCTTTTCAGGTTGCTGTAGAGGAACAGGACTTGTTTGGAAACCACCCAAGTTGATAGATATTGTTTTACTGATCTATTTAGTATTATAATGTTGCTTCCAATATAAGGAGACCTTGGAACTTAATTGTCTACAGCCAGAGGCAAGCCATATGTCTCCATTCCATAACTGGGTGATAGTTCTTCCTAACAGGTGGAGAAAATCATCCTTGGGTGTTTGTTCTGCCCTTTTTAATGATGATCTTCTGGGATCATCAAATGAAAATAAAAGACTTTATTAATGTCTTTTGCAGACTTGGCCTAGTTCAACAGTTTACATTTCGATGCTCAGTTTAAAAGTTTGCATTCTCAGACTGAAGCCTGATAATGTGCACAAGTCCTAGTTCTTTCATGGCCTCCCAACTCCATTTCAAAATGCTCTTTAAATGTTGCCTTTTGTCCTGATTTTCCTCTAGATTTCACACAAGGTATGGAGTAAAGGGTGTAGACTTTCCATGGCCTTTCCAAGGGTGCTACAATCCCAGCACCCCAATGTATCCATCAACCTGAAAGATTTTCTTTTTTTTTTTTTTCAGTGTTATGAATGCTCCTCAGTTTTCTTTTTTTTTTTTTTTATTAAACTTTTATTTAATGAATATAAATTTCCAAAGTATAGCTTATGGGTTACAATGGCTTCCCCCCTCCCATAACTTCCCTCCCGCCTGCAACCCTCCCCTTTCCCGCTCCCTTTCCCCTTCCATTCATGTAAAGATTCATTTTCAATTCTCTTTGTATATAGAAGATCAGTTTAGTATATATTAGGTAAAGATTTCAACATTTTGCCCATATAGCAACATAAAGTGAAAAAACTACCATTGGATTACTAATTATAGCATTAAATAGCAATGTACAGCACATTAAAGACAGAGATCCTACATAATTTTTTTTCAAATTAATTAATTTTCTATGCCATTTCCATTTTAACACCAGGTTGTTTTTTTTTTTTTCATTTCCAATTCTCTTTATATACAGAAGATCACTTCAGTATATAATTAGTAAAGACCTCATCAGTTTGTGCCCACACAGAAACGCAAAGTATAAAAATACTGTTTCAGTACTAGTTATAGCATCACTTCGCTTTAGACGACACATAGGGACAGATCCCACATGGGGTGTAAGTACACAGTGACTCCTGTTGCTGATTTAACAATTTGACACTCCTGTTCATGGCGTCAGTAATCTTCCTAGGCTCTAGTCATGAGTTGCCAGGGCTATGGAAGCCTTTAGAGTTCGCTGACTTTGATCTTATTCCGATAGGGTCATAGTCAAAGTGGAGGTTCTCTCCTCCCTTCGGAGAAGGGTACCTCCTTCTTTGATGGCCCCGTTCTTTCCACTGGGATCTCACTCACAGAGATCATTCATTTAGGTCTTTTTTTTTTTTTTTCCATGATATCTTGGCTTTCCATGCCTGCTATACTCTCATGGGCTCTTCAGCCAGATCTGAATGCCTTGAGGGCTGATTCTGAGGCCAGAGTGTTGTTTAGGACATCTGCCATCCTATGAGTCTGCTGTGTATCCCACTTCCCATGTTGGATCTTTCTCTCCCTTTTTGATTCTATCAGTTAGTATTAGCAGATACTTGTCTTGTTTGTGTGATCTCTTTGATTCTTAGAGCTATCAGAGCTATCAATTGTGAGCTGAAATTGATCACTTGGACTAGTGCGATGGCATTGGTACATGCCATCTTGATGGGATTGTGTTGGAATCCCCTGGCACATTTCTAACTCCACCATTTGCGGCCAGTCCGATTGAGCATGTTCCAAATTGTTCATCTCCTCCCTCTCTTTTTCCACTCTTAGATTTAACAGGGATCACTTTTCAGTTAAAATTTAAACACCTAAGAATAATTGTGTGTTAATTACTGAGTTCAACCAATAGTACTAGAACAACAACAACAACAACAAATACTAAAAAGGATAGAGTATTACATTGTACATCTAAAGTCAGGACAGGAGCTGATCAGTTCATTGTTGCTTATAGTGTCCATTTCACTTAACAGGTTTCCCCTTTGGCGCTCAGTTGTCACCGATCAGGGAAAACAAATGATATTTTTCTCTTTGGGACTGGCTTAATTCACTCAGCATGATGTTTTCCAGATTGCTCCATCTTGTTGCAAATGACTGGGTTTCGTTGTTTCTTACTGCTGTATAGTATTCTATGGAGTACATGTCCCATAATTTCTTTATCCAGTCTACTGTTGATGGGCATTTGGGTTGGTTCCAGGTCTTAGCTATTGTGAATTGAGCTGCAATAAACATTAAGGTGCAGATGGCTTTTTTATTTGCCAAATTAATTTCCTTTGGGTAAATTCCAAGGAGTGGGATGGCTGGGTTGTATGGTAGGGTTATGTTCAGGTTTCTGAGGAATCTCCAGACAGACTTCCATAGTGGCTTAACCAGTTTGCATTCCCACCAACAGTGGGTTAGTGTCCCTTTTTCCCCACATCCTCTCCAGCATCTGTTGTTGGTAGATTTCTGAATGTGAGCCATTCTCACCGGGGTGAGATGGAACCTCATTGTGGTTTTGATTTGCATTTCTCTGATTGCTAGTGATCTTGAACATTTTTTCATGTGTCTGTTGGCCATTTGGATTTCCTCTTTCGAAAAATGTCTATTGAGTTCCTTGGCCCATCTCTTATGTGGGTTGTTTGTTTTGTTGTTGTGGGTTTTCTTGATTTCTTTGTAGATTCTGGTTATCAATCCTTTATCTGTAGTATAGTTTGCGAATATTTTTTCCCATTCTGTTGGTTGCCTCTTCACTTTCCTGACTGTTTCTTTTGAAGTACAGAAACTTCTCAATTTGATGCAATCCCAAATGTTAATTTTGGTTTTGACTGCCTGTGCTGTTGGAGTATTTTCCAGGAAGTCTTTGCCTGTGCCTATATCTTGCAGGGTTTCTCCAATGCTCTCTAATAATTTGATGGTTTCGGGTCGTAGATTTAAGTCTTTAATCCATGTTGAGTGAATTTTTGTGTAAGGTGATAGGTATGGGTCTTGCTTCAAGCTTCTGCACGTGGAAATCCAATTTTCCCAGCACCATTTATTGAATAGACTGTCCTTATTCCAGGGATTAGATTTGGATCTTTGGTCAAATATAAGTTGGCTGTAGATGTTTGGATTGATTTCTGGTGTTTCTATTCTGTTCCATTGGTCTATCCATCTGTTTCTGTACCAGTACCATGCTGTTTTGATAACAACTGCCCTGTAGTATGTCCTGAAATCAGGTATTGTGATGCCTCCGGCTTTGTTTTTGTTGTACAGGATTGCTTTGGCTATTCGAGGTCTTCTGTGTCTCCATATGAATTTCAGCATCATTTTTTCCAGATCTGAGAAGAAGGTCTTCGGGATCTTGATGGGTATTGCATTGAATGTATAAATTGCTTTTGGGAGAATAGACATTTTGATGATATTGATTCTTCCAATCCATGAGCATGGAAGATTTCTCCATTTTTTGGTATCCTCTTCTATTTCTTTAACCTGAAAGATTTTCAAACTTTGTTGTTCAAGAGTTTTTATCGAGGTTAATCTCTAACCTCCCACCTCTATCCCAGAGGTCAGTGAGTGTGACTGGAAGTTCCAAACCTCTGGTCACTGGTTTTGTTGTTGTTGCTGAACAGCCCCACCTAGAAGTTATCTGGGGGTCCCATCCTATGTTACCTCATTACCAGAAACTCAGGTGTTATCCAAAGGAGCTTGTTATGAGTAACAAAAGACATTCCTATCACTTAGAAAATCCCAAAGGCTTTAGGAGCTAGGAGCCTGGAACCAGAGACTGAGACCAAATATGCTTCATATGACATTAGATTAGGTTATCTCTACTTTTGTTTGGTTTTGATAAACTTGGTTATAAACTGCTTTTCCAGCTCTACCTCTATTAAAGGAAACGCATGTGAACAGCAAGAGACACACCACAGTGCGCTCTGTATGTAAATATTAACATAAGATTGCCACTTATGGGAGTCAATTTCAAGCAACATTGGCCTCAGAGGTAGTGCCTGGAGTGAGCAGTAAGCCTAGCGGTTAAGATGCCCACATCCCACATTGCAGTGCTCCTCACTCCAACCTCCTGCCGGCGCAGATCTTGGGAGGCAGCAGTGCTGGCTCCAGTGATTGGATTCATGAGTTCAGTTCTTGGCTCCCGGCTTCAGCCCAGACTCAGCCCCGACCACTGCAGTCATTTGAAGAGTGAACCTGTGGTTTGAAGCTCTTTATGTCACTCACTTTTTCTGTCCCTCAAATAAATGAAGGAAAAGAGTTACTGACTGCTGTTACAGATTCAAAGAATGTGACCTGGGAGAATACCTCAGGTTTTATTAACAAAACAAACAAACAAAAAAGGCCATCCAAGGAAAGGTCACTGAGATCATATATGGAATTGTCAGAACTTGAAGAGAAGTATTCTGGGAGGAACTGTGAACACAGAAGATTCTCTGTTTTTGTTTGTTTGTTTTTAAAGATTCATTTATTTATTTGAAAGAGTTACAGACTGAAGGAAGGAGAGACAGACAGAGAGAGAGAGAGAGAGAGAGAGAGAGAGAGAGAGATGGATCTTCCATACATTGATTCACTCCCCAGATAGCCACAACAGCCAGGATTGGGCCAGGCTTAAACCAGGAGCCAGGAGCTTCCTCCAGGTCTCCCATGTGGGTGCAGGGGCCCAAGTACCTGGGCCATCCTCTGCTGCTTTCCCAGGTGCATTATCAGGGAGCTGGATCAAAAGTGGAGCAGCTGGGACTCAAACCGGCGCCCATATAGGATTCTGGAATTACAGGCAGGGGCAACAGATAAAATTCTTTTCTTTTAATAGCATGTTTATTATACTAATTTCTTTGTGTCTAACTTCTAAGATTCTGAAAAACATTGGTAAGACATTTTGTAATTGATAAAATCATTTTAAAATAATTTTCATAATCATTTTTAAATAATTTTCATATGCCAGAATCTATTCTAAACACTTCATCTATATTAATTTGGTTTTCATGACAAATATATATGGTACACACTATTCTAATTCCTGCCTTACCCAAAGGGAAAATGATTGATAGAGATTTTGTTTTGTTTGTTTTATTTAAGGTATACAAATTTCATGCATTTTTATATACAGATTTAGGAACATGGTGATACTTCTCTACACTTCCTCCCACCCATGGTTGCACCCTTCTTCCTCCTTCCTCTCCTAATATTATAATATAATAATATATTATTATATATTAAATATATTATATTATATTATATTATAATATTAAATTAAATATAATATATATTATATTAAATATAATAATATCCTAATATCTCTTAATATTTACAAAGATCTATTTTCAGTTTACTTTATACTCATATTATTAACCCTACACTAAGTAAAAAGCTCAACAAATAGTATAAAGAAAAACACTGTTCCTCAGCAGTAGAGACAAGGGCAGTAAATGATTATCGAGTCTCTAAATGTCAATTTCATTCCTCTACTTTACATTTTAGGTACTCTATCAGCTACCACAGATCAAAGAAAATATATGGTATCTGTCTTTCTGGGACTGGCATATAATTTTTTTAAAATATTTATTTATCTATTTATTTGAAAGTCAGATTTACACAAAGAGGCAGAGAGAGAAAGAGAGAGGTCCTCCATCCACTGTTTCACTCCCAGATGGCCGCAACGGCCAGAACTGTGCCAATCCGAAGCCAGGAGACAGGAGCTTCCTCTGGGTCTTCCCACCTGGATGCAGGGGCCCAAGAACTTGGGCCATCTTCCACTGCTTTCCCAAGCAATAGCAGAAAGCTGGATCAGAAGTGGAGCAGCCAGGACTCGAACCGGTGCTCACATGGGATGCCAGCACCACAGGCAGCGGCTTCACCCACTATGCCATAGCACCTGCCCAAGGGACTGGCTTATAATTCTTAACCTCTGCTCCACAGGAGCAAAGTCAACACACACCATTAGAAAATGTGTGCATATGTTGGCTTAATTGTTTTTCTTTAGTAATATACTCCATAAAAATTCAATTTAACATAAGAGCAATATCAAGTTCTCAAACCTGAATGAGGAAGTTCTACAAACTAGTTTTCTACCCACTTAGCAATAGCTCTTGCTTCTTGTCTCCATCAGCCAGAGCTGAATGGTCTAGCAGAAGCCAGAAGACCGCTGTCTGGAAGGGGGTCCAATCACATAGAAGGGAGTGTAACAAGTCTATCTTTTCTGAAAGGGCCTTACAAATGTGTTTTTCACTGGGGCCCAAATCTGCCCTTGGCAGCCATGCTTATGGCCTAGTACTTGATGTTACCATTCCTTTTCTTCTTTAGAACCTCCCAGTTCTTTGGATCTTAACAGCACTCATCCTCGGAGAATCAAGCTCACAGCCCCGAATATCAACCTTTCTCTGGACCAAAGTGAAGGGTCGGTTCTCTCTGATGACAACCTGGACAGTCCTGATGAGATTGACATCAATGTGGATGAGCTCGACACTCCTGATGAAGCAGATTCTTTTGAGTACACTGGCCATGGTAAGTCCATAAGCTTGGCAAAGCCAAAGTGAAATGATGAGTGGAAGAGCATCTGACTGGTAGCAGGAGCAAGTCCCACCCACCCCATTCTTGTGCCAGTGGCTCCTTTCTATGATTTCTAGAAGCTTTTGTTTGTATTTCTTGCCTGACAGTTTGGGGCAGGCTTGGTTCACAGAGGTCACACAGAAGGCTGGCTGTATTATCAAACCCCTACTCTGTACCAGGCCTCGTGCCAGGCACTTGGAGTAAGGGGAAGAAGGCTGTGAGATGCTGTGTTCTAAGAAAACTGGAGCTGGATTTGCAGGAGAGAATTGAGTCTAGAAGATAAAATTTGAAGAAGAGAGGTCAGGGCTTAATAATTTATTTGCAGACACCTGCACTCTCTGGAATGTTCGGTCCCCCGGATCCTTACATGACTGGCTCTCTCTCTCTTTATTCCGACCATAGTCAGGAGTCACATCCTCAGAGAGGACTTCCTGTACTTCCGGAATCAAAAGTGCTTCCCACCTCCCTGCTATCGTCACCCTGTCACTCCCTATCCTTTATTTATTTCCCACACATCACTAGCTGAAATTTTATTGTGTAACTATTTGTGTGCTTGTTTGTTTACAGGTTTATTATCTTTCTCTTCCAGTTAGAATGTATGTTTCAAGAGGGCAGGGACTTTGTTATATTTGATGCTTTATCTCCACTCAGAAAGAAGAAAGGATAGGGTAGGCAGAAAGGGGAATGGGTTCAAAGAAAATAAAAGTTACATGATCAAAGACTGACATTCCTGATATGAATATCAGTCTCACTTTAGTTCTTTCTCTCTCTGTCTCCCTTTCTCTTTTAAAAGATGTATATATTTATTTGAAAGGCAGAGTTACAAAGAGAAATATTTTCCTTCCTCTAAATCACTCCTCAGTTGGCTGCAATGGATAGGGTTGAGTCAAGCCAAAGGTAGGAGCCAGGAACTTCATGTGGGTCTCCCACATGGTTGCAGGGACCCAAGGACTTGAGGCATTTGCTGCTGCTTTCCCAGGCCACTAGCAGGGAGCTGGATCAGAAGCAGAGCAGCTGAGACCCATATGGGATGGCAGCACCACAGGTTGCAGCTTTACCCATTACAGCACAGCACTGGCCCCTAGTTCTTTCTCTTGTTAATGAAATTTGGTTTGTTGAGAACTACATTCATCTCAGCACTTCTAGCCCAAAATGGTCACCCCGTCGTTTCCTAACCCAATCAAATACAGAGATTCTGTAGGACCGATTAGCCATCAGTCTGCTATAAGCTTATGAGCACTTCTCATGGTCAGGATGAAAGGCAGTTTGAGAATTAGAAGAATTGTATTTTGTTGTACAAAATGAGACACTGTCTCTTATACCTTTTTTAAAAAAATCACAAGGTTTTTTCAGGCTTCTAATAATGCATGGAGAATAGTTCATGTGTTTGCTCTATGAAAATCATATTTGTGTGTTTTTTCCACTTTACAATTATAAATAAATATATATATATGACTTTTCTAAACAATATGACGTTTAAAATGTGAATAGATTTTTGGCATGTGCTTATCAGTTTACTATTTTTTTTTTTTTGACAGGCAGAGTTAGACAGTGAGAGAGACCGAGAGAAAGGTCTTCCTTCGCCAGCGCCGCGGCTCAGTAGGCTAATCCTCCGCCTTGCGGCGCCTGCACACTGGGTTCTAGTCCCGGTCGGGGCACCGATCCTGTCCTGGTTGCCCCTCTTCCAGGCCAGCTCTCTGCTGTGGCCAGGGAGTGCAGTGGAGGATGGCCCAAGTCCTTGGGCCCTGCACCTGCATGGGAGACCAGGAGAAGCACCTGGCTCCTGCCATCGGAATGGCGCGGTGCGCCGGCCGCAGCGCGTCTACCGCGGCGGCCATTGGAGGGTGAACCAACGGCAAAAAGGAAGACCTTTCTCTCTGTCTCCCTCAAAAAAAAAGAAAGGTCTTCCTTCCCTTGGTTCACCCTCCAAATGGCCGCCACGGCCCGCACACACTGCACCCATCCGAAGCCAGGAGCCAGGTGCTTCCTCCTGGTCTCCCATGCAGGTGCAGGGCCCAAGCACTTGGGCCATCCTTCACTGCCTTTCCAGGCCACAGCAGAGAGCTGGACTGGAAGAGCAGCAACCGGGACAGAACCGGTACTCCAACCGGGACTAGAACCTGGGATGCTGGCACCGCAGGCGGAGGATTAGCCTAGTGAGCCGCAGTGCTGGCCTATTTGGTCTTATCTTCAGATACAGATTGTTTTTTGGTACTACCAAAAGTGCCTTTAATCCTATTATTTTGATCAGAATTTGTAGTATATAATCCAGTCTTAGATGACAAATTTTTCTAATCTCTTGGGGAAGAAAGAAGTATGTGTGCATATAAAGCATTTGATTTAAACAATGGCAGCCTGGAGTTTCTGTTTTATTCTCTGAAGTAATAATATTTGCAAGTGAAAGCATTGGCAGCAGGTATTTTTTTTTTATTCATTATAAAAATTCTTCTAGTCTTGAAAAGCAATTCTACAATTAAATGAAACTCTGACTTCAGAGTCACACTCCTGCCAGCAGTTCCACTCGAAGAACATAATTAAGAATTTCATCATCTTAACTAATTAATTCAACCAGTAGGTAGTGAGCCAGGAAGCAACAGCTGTGACCACTGTACATTTAGACCCTGCCTTCACAAGGCTTAGAGCTTTATTGCATCAACTTAAAAAATATGGAAGCAATAAATGGACTTGTATAATATTTAAGTAGAGTTCATTTTGCATCTTTATCATCGTGTTCATAAATTTCAGTACGGTCATCCCTCAGTATCTATCAGAGATTTGTTTCATAACCCCTGCAGATACCAAAATTTAAGTATGCCCGTGTTTCCTAATAAGACTTCACAATATTTGAATATAATACTTTAAATTATCTCTAGAAATAAATGTTTGGTGCAGTGGCTTAAGTTGCCACTGGGGACATCCACATCTCATATCAAGTGCCTGGTTCAAGTCCTGGCTACTTCATTGCTGCTCCAGCTTCCTGCTAATGTGCGTGCTGCGAGGCAGCAAGTGATGGCTCAAGGACTTGAGTCCCTGCTACCCATGTGGAAGACCCAGGGGTTTCTGCCTCCTGACTTCAGCCTGGCCCGGCCCTAGCTGTTGTGGGCATTTGGGGAGTGAACCAGTGGGTAGCAGTTCTTTCTCCTCTCTCTATCTCTCTTTCTATGCCTTCCAAATAAAATGATAATAAATAAATAAAATTTAAAATAAATCATCTCTAGAGTATGCATAACACCTAATACAATGTAAACGTTATGTAAATAGATGCACTGTATGGTTTAGGGAATAATGACAAAGTAAAAATAAAGTCAGTGTATGTTTACTACAGACACAATTTTTAAAAAGTATTTTTGATCTGTAGCTGGGTTAGATTGTGCATGAGGGAGTCATGGACATGGAGGGCTGACTTAATTATCTGGGTATTTGTTCTGGTAGATTGAAATACACCAGTAAGAAGTGAAAGAAGGTCTTGAATTCACAATGTTTCCTGACATTCCAAGAGTCTTTCCCAGTAACTACATCCACCCCAGCTGCTCTTAAAATTGTTTTCTCTCTCTTTGTCTTCCCTCCTGTTTCTGTAATTCTGCCTAACAAATAATCAAAAAATACAGCTTTAAAAAAATTAAAGCTTATTTTGGTGCAAAAAAAGTTTGAAGTCTACACCTAGTTTTTTTGGTAATACATATTTTTCATAAACTTTTTGAAGACCTTTCATAGGCATGGGATATTTTGCACCAAAATAAACTTCCCTTTTAATTCCAGTTTCCACTAGTTTTTTGCAGTCCCCTTGTATATTAACTTCAAGTCCCACAGAAGGCAGCTGTGGTATGACCCACTGGTCCTCCCTCACCACTCCTCCACTTCCCTGTTGCAGTGGAGAGCTTTGTCAAACCACATCTGAATCTTTTATTTTTATAAATAGTAAGTGGTGGTAGCTGAGCAAACTAGTAATTAAAGCTGCCACTTGCTGACACTGTTCTTTTTGTTTAGTTGACACAGTTATGTTGACAGAGCTGATAGCCACAACCCTAATTTTAGGTCTTAAAGAACAGAATTTTAACCTAAATTGAATTTTAAAATTCACCTTGATTTTCAAATAAGAGGTGTATATACAGACACTGTTTTAAACAAACAAAAACATTATATATTGAAGACATGCAGTACATCTGAGCAGCTCCATTTTGTAAAAATGCAAATATAGATAAATGTGTAAGAGGGGTGGCATATAAATAAATACACTTTAGACCCAAAGTATGAAATAAACACTTGAAAATGACATGTTTTGGGTTTTCTTCTGTGAGCACATTTTAAAAACTAATTTTTATTTATTTATTTTTACTTTTTCTAAAGGTAGACAGACAGATGGATAGACATTTCCCATCTTCTGGTTCACTCCCCAAATGTCCACAACAGCCAAAACTGGGGCAGGCCAAATCCAGGAGCCAGGAAATCAATCTGGGTCTCCTGCGTGGGTAGCGGAAGCTCAATCGCTTGAGCCATCACTGATTGCTTCCCATGGTACACATAATCAGGAGCCCAAGTCAGCAGTGGTGCCTGGCCTTGAACCCAGACACTGATGTAGGACTCAGGCAACCCAGGTGGCGTCTTAGTCCCTACACCCGATATTTGCCCCATGGGTTAAGCGTTTTCAACCAGGCCAATATGTTCTCAACGAAGTTGGAGTTTTTCAGGCATGGTCTTTCAAAAGCATTTGGTCAGCAATTTATATGAGTGAATGAAAACTTTCCCAGTGCTGACTTTATCCCAGGATCCATTCTAAATAGTAGCTCTTTCAATGCTCATGTTAATTCTGTGAAATAGCTGCTATGCTCTCCTTCATTGTGTAGGTGAGAACCCCATGTACAGAGAAGTGAAACAGTTTGCCAAAGGTCTCCCAGAGCCAGCTTCAAACCCAAAGTTTTTTGTCCTTGACTTTGGTCTGTGCTGATGAAGAAGAGGAGGAGCAAGTGTTTTACCAGATCAGGTTTTGTCCCTGAAACCAAGTGTGGTGGGACACCCTCTCATTTAGACTCCCTTTTATCAGTCATGTTCATAGCTTGAGGACTGCTCTTTTACTGTCCTCATGATGTTCATTCCATTTGCTTCTTTATGTAGTAGCCAGTGAGTAAACATCTCTGCCAGGGAATTTGTCGACAAAATGGGATTTTGCTTATGAGAAACTTTTAAATCTCATTATCAAAAGATGTCAAAGTAGTCTTCACTTCTAAACAGTGTTTTTCTTTAATAGTCACATCCAAACAGTTGGGAAACTTAACTTAAGGGACCAATATAATTAAGAGTTGCTTTTCTTTGATATGTTGTAAACAACATGCCAATACTTCAGAAATGTGTAGTTTGTAAAGGACTTCAGAGGTCAGTAATCCATAGTAGATCTGAGAATTTTGTTTTTGTGGGTTTTTAAAAAATGCTTTATTATACTAAACCTAGAATCTTAAATATATACAAAAGACAAAAATAATGATCTATTTCTATTTTCTTTTTTTTATTATTAAAGTACTCCTTCTCTGACCAAAGGGATGATTTTATTTTATTTTTTTTAATGTATTTGACAGGTAGTTATAGACAGTGAGAGAGAGAAAAAGGTCTTCCTTCCATTGGTTCACTCCCCTAATGGCCGCTACGGCCGGTGCAGCGCTGGCCAGAAGCCAGGAGCCAGGTGCTTCTCCTGGTCTCCCATGTGGGTGCAGGGGCCCAAGCACTTGGGCCATCCTCCACTGCACTCCCGGGCCACAGCAGAGAGCTGGACTGGAAGAGGAGCAGCCGGGACTAGAACCGGGCTCCCATATGGGATGCCGGCGCCGAAGGCAGAGGATTAACCAAGTGAGCCACGGCGCAGGCCCCAATCTATTTCTATTTTCCAAACCAACTGCAAAGTAATTTTTACCATAATTTGGATATCAGCAAAGGCATTTATAAGGAAAATGAAAATGATAAAGAATTTAAGCCTGAATATTTCTGCTAAGAATGTTACAAGAAACGCTCATGTGATCATATATATTTCCTTCTGGGACTCTCACATGATGTTTGGAAACCTTGTCTAAACTACCTTTTGTAAAATTAACCCATAATTATGGCTAGTTTTCTGGGCTCATAAGGCACCCCCCAAATTGTTTCCATTTCATTCAACTTCCCCACTAAAGGTCTTCTGTTATTTTCACAACCTATAAGCAATCAGCTTATAAGATCAATTCCATGTTTTTGGGAAGTGAGATACACAGCAGACTCATAGGATGGCAGATGTCCTAAACACCACTCTGGCCTCAGAATCAGCATGCAGATCTGACTGAAAAGCCCATGAGAGCATTTCAGGCATGGAAAGCCAAGACACTCTGTCAAAAAAAAAAAAAAAAATGAACTAAATGAAAAATCTCTGCGAGTGAGATCCCAGTGGAAAGAACAGGTCATCAAAGAAGGAGGTACCTTTCTCTGAAGGGAGGAGAGAACTTCCACTTTGACTACGACCTTGTCTAAATATGATCAAAGTTGGTGAACTCAAAAGGCTTCCATAGCCTTGGCAACTCATGACTAGAGTCTAGGGGGATTACTGATGCCATAAATAAGAGTGTCAATTTGTTAACAACAGGAGTCACTGTGCACTTACTCCTCATGTAGGATCTCTGTCCTAATGTGCTGTACGTTGTGATTTAATGCTATAACTAGTACTCAAACAGTATTTTTCACTTTATGTTTCTATGTGGGTGCAAACTGTTGAAATCTTTACTTAATATATGCTAAACTGATCTTCTGTATATAAAGAGAATTGAAAATGAATCTTGATGTGAATGGAAGAGGGAGCAGGAAAGGGGAGGGTTGCGGGTGGGAGGGAAGTTATGGGGGGGAAGCCATTGTAGTCCATAAGCTGTACTTTGGAAATTTATATTCATTAAATAAAAGTTAAAAAAAAAGACTCTACCTCCAATAGAGTCATTTTCTGAAGTACTGACAGTTAAGATTTCAGCAAACATAAAAAAAAAATCAATTCCGTGTTTTAAAACTCTGCATATAAATTAATCAAGTGTTGAGCTTCCTTTATTTCATCCACAAGCAGCCTTGCATCACAATGGTGGTATACAAAAGAAAGATATTTCTTTGTATGATTTGTATTTTGAGGTTTTTTTTTTTCTTAAGATTTATTTGTTTGAAAGAGTTACAGAGAGGCAGAGGCAGAGAAATAGAGAAAGAAAGAGGTCTTCCATCCGATGGTTCACTCCCCAGTTGGCTGCAATGGCCAGAGTTGCGCCAATCTGAAGCCAGGAGCCAGGAGCTTCTTCCCAGGCTCCTACGTGAGTGCAGGGGCCCAAGAACTTGGGTCATCTTCTACTGTTTTCCCAGACCATAGCAGAGAGCTGGATCAGAAGTGGAGTAGCTGAGACTCAAACCAGTGCCCATATGGGATGCCGGTACTGCAGGCATCGGCTTTACTAGCTACACCACCACACTGGCCCCAGTATGCTACGGTTTTACACTCAATTGCTTATCTGCTATTTGTCACCAAAATAATTTTAAAGACAACTCTATACAGGGTGTTTTTGCTATAACAAGGAACATTTCAAACATTATATCTTCTAAGGATATTCACATCATCAGTGCAAGAGCATGATAAAGAAAGCTGGCCAACTTTCACAAATGTGTGTTCCTGCTGTAAGACCACAGCTGACACTGTCTCTAGTTAGTCTACACCACAGTGGACTCTCCACTGTGGTCTGTGTAGTATAGAACATTCAAGAACCTGTGTGCTAAGTCACCTCAAAAAGACAAAGGGAAGGTTCAAGTTGACCTCTCCTCTGTGTATGAGGGCTTACGTATTTTATTCAGTCTCCAGAGAGAAAGCTCATTGTTGTGATAATTTATAATAGAATTTTTTTTTAATTAGGAGGATGTTGCTAATTCCAGGGAGTCAGTAAAGCTATTTTTAAAAAAGATTTATTTATTTGAAAGGCAGAGTGACAGAGAGAGAGAGGGAGAGAGGAAGTGGGGAGTGGGAGAGAGAGATGGATCTTCCATCTGCTGGTTCATTCCCCAAATGGCTACAATGGCTGGGACTAGGCCATGCTGAAGCCAGGAGCCAAGGAGTCTACCTGGGTCTTCCACATGAGTGACTGGAATTCAAGCACTGGGACCATCTTCCACTGCTTTCCCAGGCACATTAGCAGGAAGCTGTTTTGGAAGCAGAGTAGTTGGGACTTGAACCATCACTCATATGAGATGTAGGCATAGCAAGTGGCAGCTTAACCCCATTGGACCACAATGCCAGCCCCAGTAAAGCTATCTTTACCTCACATTGTTGACTACTAGAAGTCAAACCTTATAAGAACATGGTGTTTCTCTAGTCTTAACTAATTTTTAAAAATGTGTTTATATCAGTCAGAAGATGATGGGAAGAAGGAGCCCCAGAATTTATGAGTTCATACTTTCTGAAACGTTAGACACAACAGCTCATAAAGATCCCCACACCCAGTCATATAGCTGTTCTCAACAAGAAACTGGGAAAATGTTTACATATGTGTATAGAAACACATACTTACCTTTAAGGTAGAGCTATCCCTTCTTACTCCAATGCCATAATCAAAACAATGTAAAGAAAAAATTAACAGCCAACTATATGAAAATATTGAATTTCCATTTGGCAACATTTGAGTGTCCTTAAATAAACTCATATATAGCTAAATGCCTATATTTAGTTATTTTTATTTGAGAGACCCAGAGACACAGAAGGACAGAGAATGTTCTCATCTATTAGTTCACTTCCCAAAGCCCATATGGCAGGGCCTGAGCCAGCTGAACCAGGGAGCCAGGAATTAAATACAGATCTCCCACATGGTTGGCAGGAGCCCATTATCTGAGTCATCACCACTGCCTCCCAGGGTCTGCATTGTCAGGAAGCTGCAATGAGGAGCCAGAGGTAGGTGGGTGTCCCAACCCATGCTTAACTGCCAGGCCAAATGTCCACCCCCAGCCAAACACTGAAAAGCTAAGCATAGGAAGAAAAATAATTCCAAAACATGACAAAGTTCCCTATGAGGAACTCCACCAAATGAGTAAGAACTGTAATGGGCAAAGGATTTAACAGATACTCCCCTGTCCATAAGAGAACTGTAAAGTCAATGAACATTAAAAATTCTCACTTTCTTTAATGCTTCATTAAGATTAAAACAACATGTGACATTTTCATCTTTAGTTTTCCAGGTTAAAAACTTTGATACCTCCAGTGTTCTTGATGATGGAAGGAAACAGGCACTCTCATGTTAAGAATATCATAGCATATGATATACTTAAGGGCCAAAATGTCCATAAACACTTTCAGATATTTTTACCTGTTGACTCAGCTTTCCTTTGCTAGGAAGCTTCTATTAGCAGTATCTGCACGAATGAGGTAAGGCAATGTTCTAAAAATGCTTACTGAAGTGAATTCTTTTTAAAGAACCATGACAACAACATGTACTAAAACAAAATTTCCATCACCATGGAATTGATGGACAGTAAAATGGGATACTTGAAAACTACTTTTAAAAATGAGCAGGATCTGTATTTTCTGAGTTTAACTGCTAGCTTTGCCTAGCAGTTAAGTCATGATTGGGATGACTGTACCTCATACTGTAGTGTCTGGGTTCAATGCCCATCTCTAGCTCCTGACTACAAACTTCCTGCTAATATAGACCTGGGAGGCAGCAGTGATCCCTCAAGTAATGGATTCCTGCCACTGGCGTGGAAGATCTGGGTTGAATTTCTGGCTCCCTGCTTCAGCCCATCCAGCTGTTGCCACTGCAGGCATTTGGGGAGTGAACCAATGTATGGTAGCTCTCTCTGTCCATCTCTCTCTGTCTCTTTCTGTCTCTCTCTCATACAATCCTGTATTAGATAGGAGTAAATTATAGAACTCTCTATGTGTGTGTGTATGTATGTGTATGTATATATATATATATAAAATCATATTTTGGGGAAAAGTGTGTAGAGGAAGAGAAATGCATATCAGTAGTAAAAGGTGAGAATGATCTTAACTGATTTTTTGCTTTTATGAAAAATTGCTGCATTGCTTGTAGATTTATTAGTGTGTTTTACTCTTTAAAAAAATTTAGAGCAGTTTTAGGTTCACAGCAAATTTGAGTAAAAATATGGAGTTTCTGTATATGCCCCACACCCTCTATGCTCAACCTCTCTCCCAATCTACATCTTCCATGAGACTGGTACATTTGTTACACTTGACGAACCTACGTTGACACGACACACATCATTATCACCCAGAGTCCTTAGTTTACATGAAGGTTCACCTTTGATGTTTATAGACATGGATCTGCTGTTATAGTATAGAGTTTCAGTGCCCTAAAAACCCTCTGTGCTCCACCTATTCATCCCTCCAATCCCTGACAACCACTGAGTCTTTTATTTTTTTTTCAGATTTATTTATTTATTTGAAAGGCAGAGTTACAGAGAGGCAGAGACAGAGAGAGCTTACATCAGTTGGTTCACTCCTCAAATGGCTGCAATGGCCAGGGCTGGGCCTATCCAAATCCAGGACCTTCTTCCTTGGTCTTCCATGCAGGTACAGGGGCCCAAGGACTTGGGCCATCTACTGTTTCCTAGGCCATAGCAGAGAGCTGGATTGGAAGTGGAGAAGCTGAGACCCGAACCAGCACTCATAGGTGATGCCAGCACCACAGGCGATGGTTTTACCCACTACACCACAGTGCCAGCCCCACCACTGAGTTTTTTACTCCTTAGTTTTGCCTGTTTCAGAATCTCATGGAGATGGAATTATACAATATATAGCCTTTCAGATTGATTTTCTTCACTTATTTATTTAAGGTTTCTCAATGTCTTTTTATGGCATGATAATACATTTTTTTTAGTGCTGAATAATATTCCATTGTTTGTACATAACATTTTTAATTTTCCATTCACCTACTAAAGGCCATCTTCATTGCTTCTATATCTTGCCAATTATGAATAAAGCTGATATAAACCTACATGTACAGGTTTTTATGTTAATGTACATTTAGAACACATGTGGCTAATTACCAAGGAGTACAGTTGCTGGGTTCTATGATAAGAGTATATTTCATTTTATAAGGAACTGCCAAGATATCTTTCAAAGTGGCTGTATTATTTTGAATGCCTACCAGTAACAAATGAGAGTGCCTATTGCTCTAAACCTCACCAGTATTTGGTGTTGTCAGTGTTTTGGATTTTGGCCATTCTAATAAATATGTAGTAGTACCTCATTTTCATTTTAATTTGCAATTTCCTAATTAAACATGCTGTTGAACATCTTTTTATGGTTACCTGCCATCTGTCTCTTTTTAATGAGGTGTCTGTTCAGGTCTTTTCCCCATTCCTATGTTGGCTGATTTTTTTTATTACTGAGTTTTAAGCATTCTTCATATATTTTAGATAACAGTCCTTTGTCAGCTTTGTGTTTTACAGATATTTTCTGTCTGCAGTTTGTCTTTGTCTCTTGACATTGTGTTTCATGAAAGTTTTTTTATTTTAGTGAAGTCCAGGTCATCAATTACTTTATAGATCATGCCTTTGGTGTTTTATATAAATAGTTGTCATAATACATAAGATCAAGTAGGTTTTCTCTTATGTTATTCTCTAGAAATTTTATAGTTTTGCATTTATATTTAAGTCTATGGCCTATTTTGAGTTAATTTTTGTGAAAGATGGAAGGTCTGGCTCCAGATTCAGTTTTTCGCATGAGGATGTCCAGTTGTTCCAGTCCATTTATAAAACCATCTTTGCTCCATTGAATTGCTTTTGCTCCTTTGTCAAAGATCAGTCAACTATATGCATGTGATATCTGTTTTACTTTTATAACTAGAATAAATAATATGGTATATAATTTTTTTCAATGAGGCAACTTAAATAAAAGTTGGTAGGAAATAAAATCATCACACTCTCACCCCAAATACATCACTGGAGTCAAGCTAGAGCAGGCCAGAGAACACTGAACACAATGAAGAAGGTTTGGTGTGTGGCAAGGTCATTGCAAAGAAGGGCACCTGTGTAAAGGAGCCTTGGAAGACAATCAATATCAGAGCCTAGAGTCCAGAGGGAGTAGACACAGATGGTATATAGGGTCCTAGGAAAAGAGCTAAGGTTAGCATCCTAGAGTCCTAATCTAAGTAAGAAGGAAGAAACAGAAAAAATTCCAGATGGATGGATGGATTTGAACAAGTGACATAGTGCTTAATCCAAAGCCAAAGATTACTGCTTTCTGTCCTCAATAAGTTGCCCAGTGCTGGTGGGAAACACAGTAGAAGATGGGGTGAGCCAGTGCTCTGTAGGTGGTGATAGCTATTGATGTTGGCACAAAGGGGTATGATTGCTTCCCAACTGGACTTCATTTTGCTACTCTAAGTTATATGCAATTAGGCACATTTGAATGTATAATTGCAGAGTCTTCCAGAACATAATGGCTTTGTTGTGGCTCCCTTACAGATTACCCATATTTCTAGGAACTTGTCCAAGCTTTCCTTTATTTATCGCTCAACTTCTCAGTTTTAATTGAGTTTTCTGAGTAGGTTCCAAGCTAAGTGTGGAGTGGGTTGATGGAGGTGATACAGACATAGCTCCTTAGCCAAAGGAACTCGTAGCCTCTTAGTAAAATAAATAGGATAAAGAATCACATATTCAAGGTATAATGTGATAACTTAAGAGAGTTGAAAAAGAAAGGTTTTGATATGTGTGTTTACTAACTCTGTGAGTTGAAGCAAACTACTTTGGAGTCAGCTTTTGCATCGATATAATGTCTATTTTAATATCTACTGCTATGCCAGTACATGTTAGATACTTATTCATTTTATTATTATTAATTTTATAAGTACATAATAAAATATTGCTATTATGATTATAAACTTGCCATAGGAAGACTACAAGTTATAGTGCAGTATAAATTCAATTGTCTTTTCCCATGAATGAAAACTAAGCCAGTGATAATATCTCACAATTACAGTGAAGGTTATAGATAATCTTTAAATTATATGATCAAAGAATAATTGTGGTTAAACTCTACTAATATTTCTAGTAAAAGTAGAAACAATCACTGCTTATTCTTTGAAAAAGTAACATGGTTACCTTTATTGGATGACCAAAAGTAAATTTCTCCCCCAAAGAATGCTAAATTGGCTTTTTTTATTGCCTTTTGTACCCACAAATCTAGCAGTCTTATGAATGTTTGTCCATAGAGTGTTTCTGGTCTATAACATTGTTTCCCACTTACAGTTAAAATATTTCTTTAGCATATTTTAAAATGGAATAATACACATCATATGTTCCCAATAAGAAAGGGGGTTCAACCCCGTTATAAGAGGCTTAGAGTAGAAGTGTTGGCTGGTAGTATCATCATGGTGCCAAGCTAAGGCACTATAAGAATGAACACTCAGGAGATAGGGCCTAAGAGAATCAAGATTATATGGGCCTGATAAATAACCTTTTGCCCCATCAGGAGGACCGGCATTCTTTAATCCACATGATTTAAGATGAGCCAGCTCTGGTTTATTCTCCATTGGATCACTATTGACACAAGACAGCCATGCTTGCACCAATTACCACCCTCAGCACAGCTTTAGCAGTGAATCTGGGTGTTCTACCAGTCAACAGAAACAGGCTTTATTGAGTAGACAAAATGTAGTGAGTATGATGTTAAGTTCCATAGAAGTCATCCAAAACATGGAGTTCCATCAAGCTGGCTTGTCCAGGAGGGAACTTGCAACCTACGCATTTAGTTGCCTCAATTGTGGATGTCTTGCTCCTTAAGCCCTGCTCTGTGCTTAATTTCCAGAAGATTCCATGGCAAACAAAGATTCTGGCCAAGAGTCAGAGTCTATTCCAGAATATACAGCTGAGGAGGAACGGGAGGACAACCGGCTGTGGAGGACAGTGGTGATTGGAGAACAAGAGCAGCGGATTGACATGAAGGTCATCGAGCCCTACAGGAGAGTCATTTCTCATGGAGGTAGTCAAGCTCTGTGCAAATCTGGGCCATGGGCAAGGGGCAGGCATTTTGAATTAGAAAGTAAAACTCGAGTTCTCTGAGGTATGACATCCCAAAGACCATGTTTTGCTATCAATTCTGCAGCTAAGTCTGTTACAGCATATACTCAGTTCAAAGAAAGCCTACTAGACAAAAAAACTTTCCCATGTAAAAAATGCTTTACACAATACACAGCTGTATTTTTGTAAAAAAAAAAAAAGATCTATTTATTTATTGATTTGAAAGGCATATTGACAGAAAGAGAGGAAGAGATGGAATGCAAGAAAGAGAAAGAGATTTCGTCTACTGGTTCACTCTCCTTGTGGCCTTAACAGCCAGGGCTGGACCAGGCCAAAACCAGGACCAGGAACCTTATCAGGGCCTCCCGTGAAGTTGGCAGGGACTCAGGAACTTGCGTCATCATCTGCTCCCTTCCCAGACACATTAACAGAAAGCTGGATCAGAAGGGGAGTACACAGGACTCAAAGCATGCACTCCAGGAGGGAGTGTGGTGGCTTAGCTCTCTGTGCCACAACACTATCCCCACAGTCTTTGCAAATTTCTCAAAAGCATAGTTGTCCAACTTAATACTATATGTGTGGAATCCCTGTCAGTTGTTTGTAGGGTTGGACTGAATGCTTCAGAGTGCATAACACCAAGAGCACTACAGCAGAGGTGCTTCTAATTACAAAACAGTCTTCTGTCCTCAGAAGCCTTAGGAAATCTTTTTAGACTCAGCCTTCTCCCTCACCTGAAATTTACTTTTCTATCAACCATATTAAATCCAAGCCCAACAAGAGCCAGTCTCAATCAAAAGTTCCACCCGTCTCATGAGGGACAAGGGAAAGAGAAAAGTGTATTTTGTATTTCCAGTGCTTTATGGGGGGCTCAGAGAGCATATGTGACCTTGATTAATTTGGGATTCGTGACGAGTCAGATGGGCACAAGCAACACATTTAACGTTGTTGACTGCAGAAGGCATCGACAGCTTTTTGATTTCTCTGCTGCATGCATTGCTTTTCCGAAGTCCTGAGGCATCACGGTAGCTACCCAGCTGTTGCAGACAGTGTGAGCTGATGGTGCTGTTGTTGCTTTCTGCATTCTTTCTTTCTTAATGAGGATGGGGAAATGAGAGTCTTGGCCCTGCGTTAAACTCGTAGCTTCTGTTTTCTAACTAGCAGAAGGACTTTGTTATTCCAATCAAACATCCCTCCGTCAGCAGGTTTTTCACCTTCTATCCCATGCACTGCTGCCTCCACGTAAGTATCAAGAGCACCCAGGGAACCCTACCATGACAGAGAAGGAGGATGCCAGTGGGTATCCTACCGTGCCCCTTCTGTATCCTGCCTCACTGTTGGCCCTGAAATGATAGTGTGGCCCAGCAATAACTGCTGTGGGGCACAGGCAGTGTCCTGTAAGAGTAAACTTTGCTCAGCTCTTCAGAATGAAGGCTGGTCTGATCTTGCTGAACATGACAGGCAACTGTGCCCATAAGATCCCTTTTGTTCTTACCATGAAGCCCACAACTGAAACATAATCCAAATCACCCCACAAGATCACTCCTCCTTTTCAGATAGTATTGGTTTGCTTGCTTTTTTGGAGACAAAAACGAAGTTAAACTGAATAAAGGCTGGTTGTAAGAGTAGCCTGTGCTCATTCTAAAGAGTAGAAAAAGTGCAGAAGGGTCCATGCACGTCGATCAAGGTCACCCAGTGAGAATCTCTGTGCACATTGCTACCTCTGCATTCTAAAAGAGTCCTTATGTCATGAAGAAGACAGGCTCACAGCTTTGCTGCTGTCACGGGCTGGATTTTCTCTGAATAGTTCAATAGATTAGACTACTTCTCTGAGCATTAGTGAAATTAGGTAGGTAGGTCGGGTGGATGGGTTAAGTCCATCAGCCTGTTGCCCAAGTCAGGAAAGAATGATTATCAAAGCCACTGCTTCTGCCTCACAACTTTGTAAAACTTCACCTGAGATCATAGGGCTAACCTGGTTTGCTGAGCTGTCCACCCCTGCCATCCCCTCCCCTCTGGCATTTGCTCCTCTCCATTCTGTGTTGTGTGCTTGACTTTTGTCTGTTTGACTGTCTGGTTTGTTTTCAAGAGAAGGCCGTCTTTCCTGTCCCAGCTCTGCCTTGGCCTTCTCCAGGCGCTAGCCTGCATGAACATGCCTGTGGCTGCACTCCTTGGGAACATTAGCAAGATGCCACCCTTGCCTGCACCCTGGTCGCCTTTTGTACTCTGTAGGTAAAGATCATTGAGATGCTACTCCAGAATTTTCTAAAGCTTAGTCTTCCATATTGGAAACTTACGCCACTTTCCTTTACCTTGATGATAAAGCTTCTTACTATTGAGTTTGTCATCCTGGCTTCTGATTAGCATTTTAAGAGCAGCACTCACTCTGCCCATCCATATGAATCTTGGTGCCTTGCATTTGCTATGAGGATGTTTCCCATTTGGATCAACAGAGAGTTGGTAACTGGACAGTGCTCTGTGTAGTACACTGTATGGGGGGGGGTGATCAACAGTGTTGCAAAATTATCCCCAAAGCCTGCCCCATGTCCGTGCCAATTAGAAATACTGATGCATGAAAGCACTATTGGAGCAAACAATTTACTTTTCAGCTCTAGTGACCCTGAAATGAGCTATGGCTAGAGGCGCTAGACATAGTGTAGAAGAATGAGGTCAAAAGCCTGTTTTGCCACTTACTGGTCAGTGACCCTGGCACAACACTTACCTTCTCTGGGTCTCAACTACACCATCAATCAAATGAAGGTGATTGCAACACCAGTATTTGCATCATGTGAACCCATGAGCAGCGTCCCTTAAAAACAAAAAGCAAAGAAGGGTATGGGTGGTTTTCAGCCAACAGCGTGGGCTCCCTTTGAGATTGGAACTGGCTTTTTTGAACTTGGAGCAGAGAAATGCATTTAAATAATGGAGAATGAATTTTAACAAGGAGTTTCCTTTCTTGTTTTTGTTTTGTTTTGTTTTGTTTTTGTTTTGTTTTGTTTTTTTACTTCTCTTATTTCATTGTAGGAGATTCAGGTAACCTTCTCTGCAGTATTGCTGGAAAAATGAGCCTGAAAAGAATGAGGAGAAGAGTTGCAGGCTGGTGTGTGTGTGTGTGTGTGTTTTGGTTGCGACTGTGACATCTTTCCTTCTTTCTTCATCCCATTTGCTGGCCAGCACACTTGTGTTCCATCCCTCCCATGCCTCTGTGTGCCACTGCAGGTAAGGTTTGCCATCTTTGCCCCAGAGGGTCCCAGGAATCTGCCACAGTGGGACTGCTCCCACACCCCAACACACACACCCTGTTCACTTCACGTTCCTGGAGGAGAAACTCTGTCAAAACAAATGTCTTCAAGCCAAACTTCCTGTGAATCATCCTGTTGCTATCAGGAAAAAGCTGCTTAGTTTTTAAAGAAATTGAGGAGTTATTGAGGAGGGACACAAAGCAAAGTCTCTTACTCATTCTAGTTGTTGTGCTTTGCCTGAAATACCTCTAAAGCCCGACAGCAAGGAGACCAGCTCTTAATTTAGGAGAAAAGCTTTCAAGTAGAATTTTTTTTCTATTTCCTTCCTGAAATCATCTCTCCCCCTATTTTTTTTTTTTCCTTTTTGCCTCTATTTCCCTTCCTACAGCTCACCTACTCCGAAGGACAAAGAGCCATTTTCATTTGTAAATTTCAGTAATTTTTATATAAAGAGACGTTCCTTATAAGCAGTGATGATCCCTAAGTATACCTTTGGTAAAATGAACTTGAGTGAAGGTGGCAATACAGCATGCCAAACACAGATAACATTTATACAGTGACCTGAATTCCCATTGAAAATGACTTCAGGAGTACTATTTATAAACCTCAGTATTTCCTAAATTTAAAAAATTTGCTAGGAATTCTCCAGAAAATAGAAAAACAAAGTCAAAGGACTGAGAAGTCATGGTCCTGAAATTATTCTAACATCCTGAAGCCGGACAGCTTTTAGAGAAATGCTTTAGGAAGCTGTCTTACTTGTTTTTAAGTTGTATTACATATGTCTATTGTGTGTTTTAACTAACTTTGTCTTTTTCTTGTGCTGAGTTTGAATCATGGTGTCATCATGGTGTTAGGACTGGTGTAGCTAACTCACCAACAGAAGTGTGGATTTCCATTTAGATATGAATCTTCTGAAATGAAATTGTTTGGTGGAAAAGGCTTTTCTTGTGTTAAAATTTATCTCCTTCTGCCATTTTCCTTCACATTTCATTCTCAAAGCAAGTTGATAAGTACCAACATGTTGGAAAAGATGGAACTAAAGCAAAAAAAAAAAAAAATCCAGGTGGAAACTACTAAAAATGCCCTCTCACAAACACATGTTGCATTAGCTATATAGTTACACAGGTAGCCTCCTATTAAATATGTGAGTAGACATACCGTATGCAACAACATCAAGCTTGTAATGCCCACAAACCTGTAACAGTATTTTTAGTTGGTATCATTCTCCTCCTCCACTTTTTTTTTTTTTTTTTTTTTTTTTTTGCGGTATAGTCATTCTTGCAATCTTTGTAGAGAACATCTTATTAAACTGTTTTTCAGGAGTTCACCCTATCCAAATATATATCCAACTGGTATTTTGCTGCTTTGTAATCACCAGAGGGGTATTTAGAGTTCTGGGAAAAATTGAAACACACTGATTTCTGGGAGGACTGGATCAGCCTTAAGGGTATATCCTGTCCTCCTACTTACTCAAAGCATTTAGAAGATCTCTGTTTAGTGATTCAGAAGTCAAGAACTATAGGCACAAATTGTAAGTGTTTAAGCAGGGATATTAAAAAAATAAAAATATAGGACATTTCTTAAACATAGAAGATACATGGCATTCCATATGTCTACCTGCTGGGATTTGACCAACATCTGCCATGAATTTCAGAGGTGAGCTCAAAGGGAACACAGAGTTTGTTTAAAGATGGGATGGTTCCAAATTTATGTCTTTATTTTCAAAAAGGAGAATAACATCCTGAGACATACAAGGAGTCTTTGAAAAGTTCATGGAAAATGTGCATTATCAAAAAACTATATATGGACTTCAATTTTTTTTGCACCAAAATAAACTTGTCTCCTAATTCTGTTTTCCATGAACTTCTTGAAGTCCCCTATATCCACATTTTCCTTGATCTTTGGAGTTGTCATGGTCACACTTGTTTGCATTTTCTACTTCCTGTTTTCTTAACACTACCTGCAAACAGCACTTCCACTCCCCACCCCATGTTACCTGGAAGTAATTCTCAAATGTTCCCCAAAACATGTATTTTCATAAAACTCAAAGAGAATTTAACCAGGTTCTTATTTAGCTTGCCTCTTTCTTTAAGAGGCAAGGCTCTGAATTCCATACTCAGTTATTCTGGGCATGGCTAGTACTTCCCATGAGCCTCTATACTCTGTTGAGTCTGGCGCAGTAGCACCCATGGGCACTCAAGGCAAGTGACTGGCAGAAAAATGAAGGTAAATGTGTTTTACTCAGCTACTCACTAGTGGCCACTAGAGATTCTGGGTCTGAGTTAAATTGCAGTTCAATGCCTACATTCTCCCTTCAAATTCACTGGGGTCTAAAACTACAAAGAGCCAAAGAGGGTTAAGCCGAAGCTGTTCTCTGGCCATTAGAAGAAAGAGGCATTACATAAATTATCTCTCTTTTAAGAAAAAATGTATTGCTGATTATTCTGTGATAAATTGAATATTTATACAACACATTCACAATTATATACATTATTGTACACATTATATACATATTATGTGCTCTTAAATCTGTGTGTATAAAATACATGAAATATGTTCACCTTATATAAATAAAAAATTAAATAAAAAATTCAACCTAAATACATTATATGTACAACTCATAATCTCCCATAATATGGGTATACATTGCCCATATTTGCAAGCATATTCACTCTCTGTATTTAAGAACCTATATGACATATATGTTAACCGCTAAGTGGTAATTATGTGTCTACTTATGGAATACTACTTGCTATTATACTCACTTCAGCTATGTGTATTATATCCACATACACTCACTTATCAAGGCTTCACATTTATCCTTTAGGTTAGATATTGTTTTGTTAAGAGCTTTCAACTGGTTACAAATGTCTTTTTGTCTGTCCCCAGGATACTATGGGGACGGTCTAAATGCCATCATTGTGTTTGCCGCCTGTTTTCTGCCAGACAGCAGTCGGGCGGATTACCACTATGTCATGGAAAATCTTTTCCTGTGAGTGACATTTATGACAAAGTGCTTTGAGTTAATATCTGTGGCATGTACTGGCAGATAGAGCATCTTTAATTAAAGGGAATGGGTGATGTAGAATATTCTAAGCCTTTGATAAAAAGTCACTAAGATTTCTATCAGGGAACATTGCTCAGGAGGCTAAAATCTTTCAAAGAGCTCTTTTGTCCTTTTGCTCAGATTGAAAACAAAAATGAATTGAGTTTGACCTGCATTTTAAAATCCTATAACATTTCCTTTGGTTGAAGTGTTATTTTCTTCCCCAATAACATGTGTTTGGTCAACTGATGATAACCTGACTCCATTTATATCCGCCTTTGTGTGTCTGAGTTGCCCTTTAGTTTTGATAACATTGTTAACATTTCTGAAAGTCAGGTTTATAATCCACATGTTTTTCTAGTGCAGTTGATTAAAAAAAAAAAAAACAGTGACCATACAAGTAAGTGAACAATACTCACTCTCAGAGAAATGATCTTGGGTAACTACATTTTTCCTCAGGGTAAAGAGTTAATGGATACAACCATTCTTCAATGTCATAGACTCTATAATTTAGATGATAAGTAATTAAAGTGTAAATAGGATAAAATGTTTCATGTGAGAACTGAAAACACTCCTCTTCCTTCCTGTGATCAGATACGTAATAAGTACCTTAGAACTGATGGTGGCAGAAGACTATATGATTGTGTATTTAAACGGTGCAACCCCAAGACGGAAGATGCCAGGCCTGGGCTGGATGAAGAAATGCTACCAGATGATTGACAGACGGTATGTGGGCTCCCTTATTTAATCACTATTGGACTTACTCAATATGTAATTCACTTTTAGACTACCATAAATACAATCACATTTTAGGAGGTAAGCATATTTGAAAAAGAAATTATAGAAATATTAATTTTAAAAAGTATCACTGGATGACCCAAAGTTGAAATAAAACAAATGTCGCCCATATTTTTGCTGAATGTAATCTCAAACCTAGCAGTCCAAATCTATTTTTAAAATTTTTTTTACTTTATTTGTTTGGAAGGCAGAGAGACATAGAAATAGAAAGGGGGGGGGGGGGAATGCACTCCTCTATGCTGATTCACTCCCCAAATACCTAAAAAAGCCACTGCTAGGCCAAGTCAAAGTCAATAGCCAGACACTCAATCCCGGTTTCTCATGTGGGTGTCAGGGTCTCAAGTGTTTGAGCCACCACCTGCTGCCTTCCAGGACACACAGCAGCTAGACGCTGGAATCAGGGACAGAGCAGGTTCCTGAACTCAGATATTTTGATGCGGGATACAGGCATCCCAGGTGGCATCATAACTGCTATGCCAAACACTCGCTCACCCACGCCTGTTTTAAACTGTGCTTGTGCTGTTGGCACAAATTGCTGTTGTACAAATTGAGCTAATCAATAAAACTACCCATGTCTCTTTAATGGTATCATGTGGTCTTGTTTGTCATGTGCACTGAAACTATTATCATATGATAGACTATTGTGCTCTTATTTCAATGTTCATTGTCAATTCAAATCACCTACTAGCCCATACTGTGCCTTTGTGTGCCCCTTCCTCAGTATACTTACTTCCATCAATTTTGCTTTTATTAAAACAAAACACTTAATAAGCATATAAATTGATGATATCTGTGCTATGTGTTGGATCCCCATAGGAGGATCTCCTTGCACAAAAATATGTGAATGTCCCATTACATTAATGAAGATAGATTTTATGGTCCAAAATTTATAAAGTAACATTGCTAATGCTGAAAACCATACCTGAACATCAAGAATTGTTAAAGAGCTAAGTAAGCCTAAGACCAGACAACCACATGATATACTGTTACTATTTTCATTATTTTTAAATGATTTTTACTTATTTATCTGGAAGGCAGAGTTATAGAGAAAGAAGGAAAGACAGAGAGAGGTATCTTCCATCTGCTGGTTCACTCCCCAAATAGCCACAACAGCCAGAGCCTGTGCCAAGCAGAAGCCAGGAGCTTCATCCAGGTCGCCTACATGGGAGGCCAAGTACTTGGCCCACCTTCTGCTGCTTTTCCCAGGCCATTCACAGGGAGCTGGATCAGAACTAGAGCAGCTGGGACTCAAACCGGTGCCCATATGGGATGTCAGCATTGCAGGCAGCAGTTTTACCTGCTATGCCACAATGCCGGCCCCTGCTATTTTCATTGTACAGGAGAAGAAAGCAAGGCTCAGCAAGATCAGATAAACTGAGTTGCTATTAAGAGGATATTCTTCTCAAAATAGTAAAGGCAATGCTTATGAAAATGAAAAACATTAAACAAAAGTATGCCGTGACAGAGATGCATGTCCTGCAAGAGTACCACCTCTCTATTTTATATTCATTCCTGTGGGAGAATGAAGATTGAAATTATTTCCAATTATGTCTCAAAGAGCTTTCTTTTTGTTAATCATAACCATTCTATGGCTTTCTCTTGCCTACAACGCCCCCCAATTACATAATTCTTATGTAGGTATTTATTTTCTGCTTTAATTCCCATTGAAAGTGGGTTATGAGTAACATATAATGTTTTTGTTTTTCAAATAGCTTACGGAAGAATTTGAAATCATTCATTATTGTTCATCCATCTTGGTTCATCAGAACAATCCTTGCTGTGACACGACCATTTATAAGGTATGGCTATCATCATAATAAAAGTGGTGTTAGTAGTATTAAAAACATGTATTCCTTGTTCTGTAGACAAGAATTCATGAACCAGTAACATCCAGGAAAATTTTTTTTTGCCTCTGCCTTTCCTAGAAAGATATTTTGGACTGTATCCATCAAGAGTCTCTAATTAAGAGATTCATTTCATGCTGAATTTTTCCTCCCAATCAGTATAAAACATGACCTTTAAATTGCTGCTATAAATATGGAAGATGAAGTGCTGAGATTTCTATGTCACTTGAGAAAAGGGACTATTCAATACTTTCAGAATAATGAGTTATTTTATAGATAATAGAAAAGTATGGTAACATGACAATGGAAAATAAGTATTACTCAAGGACAGAAACAGGAACCATTCTTGTGTTAATTATTACAAATTAACCAACTTCTGTACAAATATACTGTAGTCACCAAAGTTAGAAAAACAGTCATTTTGAGGGATGTGTGTTGATGCCCTGAGGATCCTTGGTTTCAAGTTGGTGAATATGTATGTACCAGTTATTTTGTTAGGTGTTATATAATCCGTCTTCAGGAGATGCGAAAAAAATTAATTTATAGCTTATAGTAAGATGAGATAGTTCAATGAAAGGGACAGTATTTCCTAGAAAACACTGAAAATAGAATAAAGTGTTCCAACCATCAAAGATACAGATTACCTACATTGAAAGTTTCCTGCCCTGAAATTATTAAAGAGGTGGGAGTTTGGCACAGCCATTAGGATACCTCCTAGTATTCCATGCTGGAGTGCCTGGGTTGGAGTTCCAGCTCTGCTTCTAATTCCAGCCTCCTGCTAATGTGCACCCTGGGAGACAGCAGGTGACTCAAACACTTTTGTCCCTGCCACCTCCATAATAGACCCAGTTTGAGTTCTGGGCTCCTGGCTTCAGCCTGGCCCAGCCCTGGTTGTTGTGAGCATTTGGGGAGTGAACCAGAAGATGGGAGATCTCTCTATGTCTGTCTGTCTCTCTCTCTCCTCTCTGTCTCTGCCTTTCAAATAAATAAGTAAATAGTTCTTTTAAAAAGTTTTTAATGGATTCCTAATAAAAATTCTGATTGCTTTCAGATAAAAAATTGAACATTAAAATCCTTTTTTTTTTTTAACATAGATGTAAAAAAATCTAGCATATTGAGTAGCAGGATTGAGCCTGCTTTACTCTGCCGGAGGTTAGCTGCTTACTTTACTAGATTAAATTACTTTTCAAAATATTGTGGAGGTAGGCATTTAGCCTAGCAGTTCAGATACGGGTTAAGATGCTCATGCCCCATGTCAGGGAACCTGGTTCCAGCTCCTAACTCCAGCTTCCTGCCAATACAGATCCCTGAAGGCAGTGGTCATGGCTCAGCTACTTTGGTCCCCGGCACCCACATAAACCAGAAGATGGGAACTTTCTCTCTCTATCTCCCTCTCTCTCTCTCTCTCACTCTCTCACTCTCCCCTTCAAACAATGTTTCACAAATTAACTATTTAAGGTATGCAAAACCCCACTTATTTTAATAACTGCAGTAAATTCTTTAAAAAGAAAATAAGAATAGATGTACAGGGGGCAGTGCTGTGGTGCAGCAGGTTAGATCGCCGTCTGAGGCGCCAGCACCTCATATGGACACCTGTTCAAGTCCCAGCTGCTCTGCTTCTGATCCAGCTCCCTCTACTGTGCCTGGGAAAGCAGCAGAGGACGGCCAGGTGCTTGGGCCCCTGTATCCACATGGGACACCAGGAAGAAACTCCTGGCTCCTGGCTTCAGCCTGGCCCAGTCCTGGCCATCATGGCCATTTGGGGAGTGAACCAGCAGATGGAAGATAACACACCCTCTCTCTCTTTCTCTGTAATTCTGACTTATAAATAAATAAAATAAATTCAGAAAATAATAGATGTACATTGTTAAGTGTATAAGAAGTTTAGTGGGTAAAAAGGTAAACATCAGGGACCTGCACTGTGGTATATCAGGTGAGGCTGGTATTGCGACACCTGCACTGAGAATGTGCCAGCTATTACACTTCCAATCCAGCTCCCTGCCAATGCACCTGGGAAGGCAGTGAATGATGTCCCAAGTACTTGTGCCCCTGACACCTACATGGGAAACATGGGTGGAGTTCCTGGATCCTGGCCCAGCCCTGGCTGTTGCCACTACTTGGGGAGTGAACCAGCAAATGAAAGACCTCTCTGTCTCTCCCTGACTCTGTGTTGCTCCACTTTCAAACAAAGTAAATCTTCATAAAGAACACTACTGTTACTGATTCATGGATACTTGTTTAATAGTTCAGCTCATAATTATAAAACATATGATTTTTCTTGATAGTAATATTTGTTACAATATTGAATATTGATTATACTTCAGCACTGTTGAAAGGAGTTTTTACCTAATAACAATGACATTACTAATATGACATTGCAACAATAGTGTTTTTGGTAAATGGCATATAATAGTGACTTGCATTGATTGGGTGCTTACATATATTATCTCATTTAATGCTAAAGGATAGTCCACTGAAGGAGATAATAGTTAATGTTTGCTTCATGTGGAAGGAACCCCGAGGCTCAAGGTCATATAAATTATCTAAAGCAGGGACCAGCAAACATCAACTGTAAAGGATCAAACAGTAAATATTTTAGGCTTCACTCACCATATGATCTTAATCACAAGTACACAATTCTGCCATGGTAGAACAAAAGCAGTCATAGACAATATATAAATAAATAAGTGATGTATTCTCATGAAATTTTGTTTATGAACATTGAAATAGCATCTCTTATAGTTTCACATGTCACAAAATATTCTCGATTTTTTTAATATTTAAAAACCATAGAAACAATTCTCAGCTAAAGAGATTAAAACTTAAAATTAGCAGCAAGCTGGCTCCAGTCTAGGATAACACAGACTCTGAACTCAGTTGTCTGCTGAGTTCTAAAGGACATGAATGTCAAGTATATAACCATTGTATTTGACAATTTCATCCTGGAAAAATCTTTAAAGATTCCCCTTTTGAATCAATTTTACCTCACTGTTATCAAGTTTTAGGCCTGAAAAAAACAGATCACTAAACTTTATTATAGTTCTTTTTGCTGCTAAAGAGTAAGGTATATGCAGAGACATATGGTGAATTCATTTTAAAAAGCAAGTTATTTGTGCTGTGCACTGGGTTAGATGCTACAGAAATAACAAGTATAGGAAGTAATGCATATGTTAAGTATCTCAACTTAGCCACTCAATAATACATACATATTTTGAAATGTCATGTTGTACATGATAAATATACACAATTTTATTTGTCAATTTAAAATAAATAAGTAAAACAATAGCAGCAGTAAGAACTCAAATAATGATAACCTTTCTTCTTAGTAAGAATGCTGTGACATGGTATTAAGTATATCAGGATTATCAAGAGTCAATGGTGACATTACAACTAATGATTTCTTTTTTTTTCCTAGTTCAAAATTTAGCAGTAAAATTAAATATGTTAGCAGCTTATCAGAACTCAGCGGGCTGATACCAATGGATTGCATCCACATTCCAGAGAGCATCGTCAAGTAAGTATGATGGTTTTGAAGATTTGTTGAGAAACAGTACGTGCTTGGAGAGGGGGATGGAGAAGAACTCACCTCTGGAATAGTGGGGAAAATGACACCTTATTTTTAAGAGAAATACTAACTATTCTCCAACAAATGTGTAATTTTTTCCTATAAGCTGTAGCTATCTGTTCTTTTAGAGCCTCTTTCACACAGCCTTCTATAAATTATTGGTTATTACTCATTTTTACTTTGAATCATATGTCCACTTTGGAGAAGGCATAAATTTAGCATCCTGTCTCCTACTTGGCACAGACACAGTAAGGTGCTAGGGTAGTTTGGATTTCTTTATTGTCTTATGTAAAGTAATTCATCTGCATAACCCCAGGAAGATAGAAATAGGATGCTTTCTTTGTTTTTTTCTAAACCTTTTTTTTTTTCCCCCATGATTTCCTTTAGATGCAAAATCAGGTGGTTGTTTCCCCAGTGGTGGGTGGGATGGTTGGGCCCTAGCCTGTAAGGGGAAAGCATAGATACTGAAGTCTCAGCATTATGCTGCAAAAATAAGAGATAAGAGTCAATGTCAACTAAGCAAGTACTTAGAGCTGGGATTTTGCAACAGGAACACTGGTATGTTGTTTTCTCTTCCACTGGGTCAGAGTCACTAGTTTTATACATGATTATTTAAAATGAATTCGCCATCACCTCAAAGAACGGACAAGTGTGGCCAGTCTTCCTCCATAAGATGATCAGCAAAATGGACCTCCCAATTTGGGATTCCACAAAATAATTCCCTCACTTAAAATTTTTTTTTTAAAGAAAGACACAGGAACTCAAAGGAAAGGATTTGTATTTAATGTGTCTGAGATGAACTGGGCGTAGCGATGCTCTATTTATGCCATTTATTTTGCCCTCCGTAATAAACCCCCACTTTACAGATGCAGGGAAGATAACTTTGTAAGAAGTTACTTTGCAAAGTGCAGGTTGTAAAACAGGAAGAGATGAAACTGGAATCAGATCCAGGCCAATCTGGCACTGAAATGGCCATGCTCTTTATCCCCCTCAAAGTGTGCATCTAAATTCAAGGCTCCAGAGCAGGAACATTTGGTTTTCCTGCATCCCAGTAAGAGGCATGAACACAGGATACTAAATGGACACACAGTGCCCATTGAGTTCCACTGAATCAAGCAGAGACTTCTTAAGATCCTAACTGTGCTAATGACCCTAACAGGCTCATAGCTTCATAGAGTTCCCACCCCCGGCACACCTCACAGCTCTGGCCTGCTGCCTCAAAATGGTGCGCTCTGTCTCCAAACTCCACTTCTACTCTTTTTCTTTTCTTTTTTTTTTAAGAAGTCTTTTTTTTAAAGATTTATTTATTTATAAGTCAGAGTTACACAGAGAGAGAAGGAGAGGCAGAGAGAGACAGAGGTCTTCCATCTGCTGGTTCACTCCCCAGTTGGCCACAGCTGCCAGAGCTGAGTTGCACTGATCCGAAGTCAGGAGCCAGGAGCTTCCTCTGGGCCTCCCATGCAGGTGCAGGGGCCCGAGGACTTGGGCCATCTACTGCTTTCCCAGGCCACAGCAGAGAGCTGGATTGGAAGTGGAACAGCCGGGTCTCAAACCGGCACCCATATGGAATGCTGGCACTGCAGGCGGTGGCTTTACCCACTACGCCACAGAGCCGCCCCCACTTCTACTCTTGAAATTGAAAAAGTACTAGCCGCTTACCTCTTACATGCTCTCTCCTTCTGTAAGAGGAGAGAGGCCATTCTCTGTTCCAGTAGAAGTGAGCATCAGCCACTTTCCTGATAAATATGGTGATGCGTCCATGGTGTAACAGTTACAAGCAACAGAGTGGAAAAAGCTTGGGCTCCAGAAGCTTCGATTTGAGTCTTCCCTACCATCTCACAATGTCTCTGAGGTTTCACGCCACCTATTCAAATCCTCTGAGTCTCAGCTTCGGCATCTGTAAAATGAGGAAGTAAATCACACTTCACAGAATGATCCGGAGGACAGAATGAGAATAATATCCACAAAGCGTCCAGAAGCTGCCAACACAGAGTTGGCAATCCACAATGTTCTGCAGTATAGTCATTGTTTTGAGAGGCTCACCATAATACAGGAAGTTTCAGTGAGAACTTAAACAAGCCCAGGCCACTTCTCATGCATCTACACACGTCAGTTTTCAAGGGTTCTGTTTGGGAAAATTGACTTCAGCAGAAAGTATTCCATTTGGAAAATATTCTTCTGGAGGAAGAAACTGAGCACTGTGTGTGTGTTTTCTTCTGTCTTGCTAATCTGTTTCTTCAGACACCCTTTCCATTACTGGCTTGCATTATCTTATTTTCACATCATGTAATTTTCTAATTGATATAAGCCATAATTTCTTTTTATTACTAACATTCAAAGTATCTGGTCTTGGCCAAGCTCAAAACCATATTCAGGTGGGATGGAGCCTGTCATCAAAGGGCTTCAACAAAAGAAAAATTTGCCCAACCTGGAATCAGATTTATAGTCATTGATTTCAGTTGATTCTCATTATTTGTGGCAGTTATTTTTTTATAAAGTCGCTGCAAACACTTAATTAGCAAATACTGAACTGTTATTTCTAGAGGAAGCCTGTGGTCACATGTTCATCAACTGATCAGTACATCACCTTGTTTGATATGTGTTTCTGTGTGAGGGCACCTTACTTAGTATAGATTGTTCATTCATTAACATTGACCTCACAGACAACTTCACTATAAGTTGTCCCTAAAATAAACTTATCTAACATAAGTGTTTCTCTGTAAGGCACATCAGTGTTCTTGTGCTTAGGAATACCATATAGCACTCCAACACTATGCTAAGGGACAGTCCAAGCAGCAGAATCACCAACAAAAAGCACAACAATGAGAAAAGCAACTCAGATTTTCACCACCCTGCACATGTTCACATGTGACCCAAAAAGGTTTTGTGGTTATAAATATATTTTACTGAGTAGGTAATGTCTAGTTCACTTTCCATTGTTAATAACACAATACCACACACTGGGTAGGTTAGGAGGTTTATTCTGGCTTGTAGTTCTTATGCTCCAAATCTGAGGAGCAAACCATGGCAGGCAAATTTGCAAATACAGAACGTGCAAATAATGAGGATTGACTGTATATATTTATAAATTATTGATTATTATCAAATGAAAGTTAGATTTCTCCCAAATGCCAATGTACTATTTGGATAGGTCTTTTAAGTTTTGATCATTGTATAAAACATTTATGTGTTGTTTTTTCCCTTTCTGTTTGCTCATTTTCTTTATGGTGTGCGTCTTTTATCTCATAAGGTACGATGAAGAGAGATCGTATAAGAGAAGTGTGAGGTAAAATCTGGTCTACATTCACGCTGGCCTCTCTGTGTGTGTCCACCAGTGATTTACTCGGGGGTGACCTCAACATGCTACCATAGCCCGAGGTTCTTGTGTCTGTCCCTTGTATGCCCTTTCTAGTCTTTGTCCTGTGTGTAAAGCTGTTGAGGTCAACCTGATTTGCAACTGAACCTACTAAACCAGATCCAACTCTGACCTGGCCCAGGCTGCAAGCTAACTTTAACTGCACCCAACACACGGATGTGGATGTTTTCAGCTTTATTCAGACAGCATGTTGCAACTTGTATACCTAGCTTTACAAAGGAATTTGCAAAGTAAATGTACATGAACACTGAATGGGAGGACATGACGCCATATTTGAGTGAGTCTTGGTGCTCCAGAGGACGGTTTTTAAAAGCGTATCCCAGCACTTGTTTGGCTCTGCTTTGCTGAGTGACTCTCATGCTCTGCTTGCTTCTTTTTTGTTTCTTTTCTACACCGATAATTTTTGCTCATGCAGACTGGATGAAGAACTGAGGGAAGCATCAGAAGCAGCTAAGTAAGACCTGGTTTTCATTTAGCAGCTGGCGTGACGTTGGCTTGCATTCAGGAATGAATTGAGAGAATCTGCATGCCTGGTGTCTTATTCTTGCATCTTGATAATAATATTCCTTTCTAAAAATTTCTTGAAAATTTTGCTGGACAAAAATCTACAGGTTAATATCTGCTCCTACAGATTTGTAAAGTAGCCCACAATTGATGCCATCTTTGTTAATCTTGCTCCATTTCCCCTCATAATCTTGGTTATCTTAGGGAATGCTTTTTTCACTGTTTAATTTTTTTAATGTACATGCATCACAGTTTAAACATATTACAGGTATTGCCATATTGAATGTAATATCAGGTGATCATTACCTACACCAAAACCACAGATCCTCACTAATTTACATCAACAGGGTGAAAGGATAGCAAGTCAACATTTATGGAGATTTTTATAGAATCAGTTTAATGTCTTTTCAGGATTTAAAAAACAACATTTATTTAGTGACTTGGAAATATCACTTAACTAATAGCCCCTGAACTATTTTGATGACTAGGAAAGAGAGTCATTGTTCACTATTGTATGACTTTTCAAAAAGGCAAGTATAAAATGAATACCAATAATTTTACTCAACTAATTATTAAATGGAGGACCTAGTTCAGAGAGCATTTGAGAAGCTAGAAATCTATAGTATTCCCTCTGACCTATGCAAGATATGTTCCAGTATGTTCCTGAGATGCCTGAAACCACAGCTAGAAGCAAACCTTATAAATACAATTTTCCCTATACATTCATACCATAATAACATTTAATTTATAAATTTAGCACTATGAAATTAATAATATCTAATAATAAAATAGAACAATTACAATAATACACTACAATAAAAGTTATTTAAAACCTTTGAATTATTTATTTATGCAATTTTCCATTTCATATTTTTGGAACATGGTTGTTGGCTGCAAGTCACTGAAACCATGGAAGGCAAAATCATGGGTAAGGAGGGACTATTAAATAGCCAATCTATAAAAGAATGTTTGGTTAAGATGGTTGAATTAGGTACAAAACTGATTGTTGCCCAAGAGCACAATAAAATGTAACATTGGGGATATCCTTTCTACTGGGCAGAAATTGTTTAGGACTATGCCCCTACCGAGTTGTAAAATAGTCCAGCCATTAGGAAGTCAGCCCAGCACTGCTCTCAATGAGTAGCCAATCATTGCCTTTACGTCTTTCCAAGTTACAAAGAAATTTTCTGACACCATATGTAAAATGTAGGCAAATACTACTTGGAAGGTTTGCTGGATTAAGTACATTGACTCCTACCCCATTTCAAATGTTGCTTAGGCTGTAAATTTTTATTGCCAACTCTCATTTTAATAGATACTGCAAAAGCAGAAATCCTACAAATCTGACTAAATAACGAAGTACTTCTGCATATTTGTAAATGCCAGTTTCTCATTAAAACAATCCATTTAGACATTTTTTATCCCAAGTAGCCCACAATTCTATGCTCCTAATGTGGATATTTTGTGTTTAAAATGAAAGGGAAAGTTTTTGCTTTGAAAACTTAGCATTATTGTAGTTAATTGCCTTAATATCCCTGTCCTATAATTTCATTTCAAGATAACTATCATTCATTTACAAAAAGAGAACTCAATATTATGTAATTTTTAAATTCTAATTGTACCTTCATAGTGTCTACCTCATTTGTTATAAATAAGCAGTTGTGTAAGTAAGGAAAAGACTAGGGATCAAAGAACTAAGTATGAGTGTAGTGTATCCTGTTAACATTTTATCTATTTTCAAATTGACTTGTGCCATGAA
The DNA here is from genome assembly GCF_033115175.1 of Lepus europaeus. Classification (NCBI taxonomy): domain Eukaryota; kingdom Metazoa; phylum Chordata; class Mammalia; order Lagomorpha; family Leporidae; genus Lepus; species Lepus europaeus. Next base: position 83,758,722 of record NC_084838.1, on the reverse strand, counting down.
ATTTCCCCAAAGAGAGAAACCTCAGTGAGTTTCTCTTTCAGATTTACTTTTCTAGGATGATAACATACTAATGGAATTAAACAGTTATTTTCAAGATAAAAGGCGAAGGGAGAGGACATCAATAATTTTACAGCCAAACCCATCATGAAATCATGATATCCTATTTGTTTTTTTTGTCCAAATTGTCCTACCATGACTACCATGAAATCTTGCCTCCTTCAATCGATTTCTTTCCTTTAATATTTATACACTTCCCACTTAACTATGGTAGTGAAATAGTTGTTTTTTGGTTTAGTTGTGTAAGTTTAGATTTTTTTCTCTCCCATTCATCATTTTGTTTTCTTCCCTTGCCCCTGGGAAGTCTTGGTTTTCTTTCTAAAGGACCCATGCTGCTCATGCCCAGCATACAGTAGAAACTGAGTGGCTCTCTGTAAAATAACTCATTCTGCAGGTACACGTTCATTACTGTGGAGCGGCAGTTCTCACACTTTACTGTGCACCACTTGTTATCCTGCACTTCGCCCCAAAGACTCTATTTCAGTAGATCTGGGGTGGGACTGAAAAATCTGCCTTTCTAACAAATTCCTTGTGAAGCTCTGATACCCATCTCAGGTCTGTGCTTTGAAAACTTCTGCTTTCAAGTAAAGGGCTAAATAAAAAGAAATAGATTGATCTTAGGAGTATACCATCTTGCTTTGAATTCAGCGTGTAAACTATTTGTCTGAAGAATGCTTGTTTCTTTTGATGGTGACATCACATATCTAAGGAATTAAAATATATCTGTGCATTTGGAAGCATGGATGGAGAGAGAATTCTGCTCTCTTGACCTCACAGATGATAGGAATGCCCCAGAATCCCACCACTGTGGCATGCCCACTAAATCTTCTCAACTACCTCTCAGCCACTGTAGTGGCCCCTGAGTGTTAGGACAGACTAAAGGATGATTTCTGACTCAGAAAATGTACTTACTGCAAACCTGTGGCTAGAGGCTAAATATTCCCCAGGTTCTTTCTCTTCACAGATGAGCCCTAAATTTCCACTTAATTACAAAGCTTTAGGCTGGATCTAACCAAAGTCAAATACATGAGGAGAGTTCAAAAAGTTCTTGGAAGGTGGAAATAATAGATAAATTTATTTTGGTGCAAAAAATTTTTTGAAACCCATGTATTTAAAGGATCTTCAGAAAGTTCATGTTAGGGTCTGGTGTTGTGGCAGAGTGGGTTAATATACCACCTGCAATGCCAGCATCCCATATGAGCCCTGGTTTTGTTTTTTTACAGGCAGAGTTAGTGAGAGAGACAGAGAGAAAGGTCTTCCTTTTTCTGTTGGTTCATCCCCCAAATGGCTGCTACGGTGGCCAGTGCACTGCAGCCAAAGCCAGGAGCCAGGTGCTTCCTCCTGGTCTCCCATGCGGGTGCAGGGCCCAAGCACTTGGGCCATCCTCCACTGCACTCCCGGGCCACAGCAGAGAGCTGGACTGGAAGAGGAGCAACTGGGACAGAACCGGCACCCAACTGGGACTAGAACCCGGAGTGCCGGCACCGCAGGCGGAGGATTAGCCTAGTGAGCTGCGGTGCCTGCCGAGCCCCGGTTCTAATACCTGATCCAGCTCCCTGCTAGTGTGCCTGGGAAAGCAGTGGAAAATGCCCTATGTACTTGGGCCCTTGCCAACCCCATAGGAGACTTAGATGGAGTTCCAGGCTCCTGGCTTTGGCCAGTTGCAGCCACTTGGGGAGTGAACCAACCAATGGATAGAAGATATCTCTCTCTTTCTCCCGCCCCCTCTCTAACTCTGTCTTTCAAATAAGTAAATAAATCTTTTTTAAAAGAGACTCTTATTAAAAAAAAAAAAAAAGTTCATGTAAGATGCATGAGGAAACTATGCTTGGATTTCAAAAAATTTTTGCACCAAAATTTTAATTCCATTTTCCCATTAATTTTTGAAGGCCCTTGCATATTTTGTCAGGGAGCAAACCTGTCTATCCTATTGTTTTGCTTGATTTTCCCCTTCCGCTCAGATACACACACACCCACTCACTTGGCACCTCACCTCTGATGGACCTTTAGGAGGTGATTTGCACAGCCTAACTTATTATTTCTTTAAAATCTTAGATTTATGCAGGAAAGAAAATACTTTCAAGGGTAAAAAGTGTACATAGAACCATTCTTATTTTGAAAATGGAGACGAATCCATGTACTGCCTTTGGAGGGATGCTATTCAGTGGCTTGCACATTGCTGTTTTCTTTGGAGGGATTACTCAATATTAAAAGGCAGAAAAGCTGGGTTTGGAAGATTGCCCTTGCTTGGTCCCATTCCAACTTTGCTAGGTTTTCCTAGCACACAGTCAACACTTCTTTGACTATCCTGTTCACTCGAGTTGCCAAATATTCCCCATAAAAGTACCCACCCACCAGGAAGAATGGTGAGGAGTGAGGTGGGGGTGGTGCTGTCCTGCCTGGGATGAAAGACTTCTGCCATTTTCAACAAACTACCTATGTACAAACAGGTACATCAGCTTGCTAAATCATTCACACTACAAAAGGAACTTTGACATTTAAAAAGATCCATAGAATCCCTTTAAATAGTATTTACTTGCCAATAATAGAATATTTACTAGGCAAAAAAAAAAGAGTTGAGATATATTATTAATCAGGAATTAATAAAAAAGTGTGAAATTTTCTAAAAAGAGGAATCACACCAATACAGAATATCAGAAATACCTCAGCTTAGATGAAAACCTCATCTTATACAAACACCATCAAAAACCTTTTATTCATTATTTTGTATGGTTACATTTTTCTTCCTAGACATAGATGGTTTAGTTCTGTGATGGATTCATGGGTTCTACCTGAACACAGCTCTGCTATAGAGACTGCCAAGAGTCCTTTGATTTTCCTGTTACCACAAGATGGAAGACTGACACTGGCATTTTTTTTCCTTGTAGTGTCTAGGAAAATCTTCATTCTTGTGAAAATTAAAAGTTAACTGTGTTCATGCGTAAAGAAAACTAGGCTGCTGAAGAGAGATTTTTTTCTTTTGTGTAGAGTATCTGATTATTTGGGGTACACATATAATTTGCAACTTCATATTCTCTGAGTAAGATAACTTGAAAAGTCAGGAAAAAAATGACAAGGACAGAGGAGACTACCAGAGGTTTCTGGAGCTTTTAATCTTCCTTTTTTGTTTCTAAACCATGGATAATTACTATATTTGAAACATGTGCTATAAGAATCACAGCTGAGTTCCATCATCTTCTGTTCAGGTGTAGATTTGTCCTGTATTGGAAATGGGAGCATGTTAAACAGCTCCAAATGCCCCCAATATTTGTGCTAACAAAGTTGTTAATAATGGAGAAAATGATGACTGCTTCCTATTTTTTTCTTGCACTCAGAACTAGCTGCCTTTACAATGATCCAGAAATGTCTTCTATGGAGAAGGAGTAAGACTTCACCATCCATAACTGCTATGTGGTTTTACTTGTAGTGTTGTATGGCTGGGCTCTGAAAGAGAAAGATTCATTGAGGATTGGGTAAACTCTGTTTAGATGTTCAGCTTTCATGTGCTCTAGAAATTAGAAACTTAAATACAAATTTGCCATCTTAACATCATCACCACTCAGGACAACCCAGATCTTTACATAGCATTCAGTTTTTCCAATCCCAAAACAAGTGGAAAATGAATATTTGTGCCAGATGTAAGAACATGTGGGTGAGAGAAATGCAGCGCTGCTTTCTGAATTACATCATCCATTTTAATTAGTGAAAGTTGGAACTTCCATTTGAACTTAATTCTTGGTGATGAGGGGAGAAAATGTCCTGTCTGCAAATTCCAGGAGACAGTGGAGTACGGATGAGACTTCAGGAATGACGGGGTTGGAGGATTCCTACCTTGTGAGAAATGGGAATTTGACAACTAGTGAGTCCTTATCACATTCCAGAGTCTGTAAAAAGCTTAACTCACAGTGTCTGGTTTTAATCCAAAGAATAAGCTCATGAACTATGCTTTACAGATGAGGAAAGAGAGGCACAGGGAGATTCTCTGAAAAGACCAACATTTTATAGTATTTAAATATTTAAGTAACACATGGCCTGGCACTGGGATTCAAAACTTGGCTGTACCATCCTGGAGCCAATTATTACTATTATTTATTTGAGAGGCAGAGAGAGGGAGAGAGACGTGAGAGCTCCCATCTGCTGAGCCTCTCCCCAAAGGGCCAAAGCCAGATTCCGGTAACTCAACTGAGATCTCACATGGGTAGCAGGAATTCAATTACGTCAGTCAACAAGTATGGTAGACCCTCGGGTCTGCATTAGCAGGAACCTGGAGTCAGGAGCCAAAGCCAGGCATTGAACTCAGATACTGGGATATGGGACCTGAGTGTCTTAGCCGCTACACTTCTACACTAACACCTGTGCAGACAACGGTTTTTATACCACAGAGCAGTAAGTAGACTCAATGCTGGAATGGTTGTGCCATCTCTGATATAATTAGGGTATATCACTCACCGAAGAGTATAGTTCATGGCCAAGTCAGTTGCAGGGAAAAACTGTGGTCACCAACACTCTCTGAGACAACCAGACCATCCAGCTAGGAACTTCTAATTTGATTTGAGTTGTGGGGAGTTTAACATTATCTGTATGCCCAGGAATCAGGAAGGAGAGGCAAAAATCAGTTAAGTGGATTTCTTTTGTCACCTTTTTGTTCTCTTTTGATCTCCATCCTTTTCCTGGGGATCCTAAGAGATACTGGAAAAATTACAGGGCACTATCTGCGGTTGCCATGGTGACCTTACACTGTAAAGGAAACCTAGGCAGAAAACTCCAAAGAGGAAGTTCCAACTGAAAAGTGTACAAAGCACAGGCTGTAAAGGGACCTTTTAAATGACGTAGTAATTTCTCTCAAGGACACTCTGGTCCCACCTCTTTGAGATGCAAACAACCGCTACATGAAGTTGCTACAAGAAATTCTGCACAGCCAAAACACCTCAGGCAAACCTGACTCTGCAAATACAGCACAGTTTTCCCTCCCTTCCCCAAGCAGCACCCCCTGGAGCAGCTAAGGATACGGAGTTCACACACTGTGTGGATGGATGGCTTGAGAGCCCATTCACTCACTGGTCTACCCATGGCTGCTACATCTTCGGGCTTACCCACTCCTGGGCCTGCTTTAACTGTTGTGTTCCTCATTCATTTAGAGGGCTGTCTGGGTTGAGGAGAGGGCAAAGCATTGCTTCGCGTTTGGGTTAACGCCAGTGTGGGGTGTGTGGGAGGCAAGGAGGGTGCAAAGTGTTACGGTTCCTCCCCACTGCTTAAAAGAGCACCTTCTTGTCCGGGCTTCCCTCTCCTTTCCCTTGCCCCACCCCACGGCCACAGCACCCAGGACAAGATCTGGGATGGGGGCCAGAGTGGCGAGAATCACTGACTCTGGCCCTGGCTGTCTGGCTTCCTTTTGTATTGGAAGCGGGGATTTCTGTTAGCTCCCACAGGCCTCTAGCCACTCCAGGCCCTCGAGAGCCGTGAAGAGCTCTGATGGAAGCACTTTACACCTTCAGGAGCTGGTGGTGAGTGGGTAAACCTAACACAGGCAAAGATTCACCTTCAAGGGGCCTGATCAGACCGAGAATAAAATGAGTATGAGTGGATCCTGTCATGGTCTCACGGCTGCAGAGAGAGAAGGGAGGGATCCTGCTTCCTACGGGATACCCAAGTGTTTCCACTATTTAAACTGCAATGTCACACACTTTGTAACGAACCTCACATGAGAAGTCCAGAGGGCTGGTAGGAAAACCATGGGAAGACTGCTGCTTCACTTTCAAGTTGGTTCTAGAAAACCAAGCCCAGCTGCCCCCAAATGAGGAACAATGCTTTTCTATTCAATACTCATTAAAAGGAGTATTTTTTTTTCCAAAAAGGATCCTATGTTAAAAAGTGGCCCTAGTGGCTTCTCTCCTTCACTTTTAGGTTTGGATTTTATTTACCTACTCAAATCCTAAACCCTGTAGCACAACTTTTTCATATTTTCACTTACATTAAAAAAAAATCACATTATCAGGGATGGCTCTATTTTGGGAGACTTAAATCAATAGCATTGTCAGTAGTTTCATTAACTCCATGAGAACTGGGTCAATAGGTTTCAGTCTTCCTTCTGCGGGTTACCAAAAACTAAAGAGATGAATTAAATCCTAAAAGACTGACCCAAAAAAAGTATGAAAAATAGTATTTGGAGGTGAGCATCCTGCTGTCAGTGTTGGTTCACTTTCCTCAGGGGCTGCAATGGTGGAGCAAAGTGACCACACAGTTTAAGCCTCATGAGAGGAATACAAATATTCTGACCCACATTCACACTTTTTGGAGAATATCCTTCAAAGTTTGGTTTAGCAAATAAACTCTTGGTCTTTGAGAGAAATTCAGCCAAAGATGTGAGAATCAAAGAGTAGAGTTCCAATCACCAAATCAAAGTTAATCCAGACTTCTGGGCATAACTACAGCTGGGAAGTACTTTTCAGAAGTGAAAACAAGACAAAAGATGTTTGGGAAAGAGGACCCAGGAGTCACAGTGGTAAAAAAGAAGCCACCTCCAAAGTAAAACTCCACAGGTAAGAAAGCAAGTCAGATCCTTGAAGGCCTAAAAAACAGATTTTCATTCATTATGGCCTGAGTGGCTCCATGTGGCATTCAGAATGGCCAAGCTCTGAAATCCACAGAGAAAATGAGATTATGCCTGAGTAATTAAACAAAGGAATGATTTTCCAATTCCAAAAACACACTCAACTACTACTACTACTACTACTGTCATTACAATACGCTCATTCTTTACAACTGAATCCCTAGCATGCTGTGAGAGAGACATGATGGTTCCGTTTTACAAAAAGGGAAACTGAGAAGGCAGGTGACTTGGCCAAGACCCCACCACTGAGATGGACTTGCTGAGGATTTACCAAAGGAAAAATCCCTTGCTGCTGTCAACTAGGTGGGCAGCCAGTCAATGTTAGCAACCTTTCTGTTTGCAAAGCTACTAAATGAAAAGACTCAACTGTTTCAAATTCCACAAGTAAAGCACAATAATGTTTTCATCACAGACTGACCTCTCAGGAGAGCAGAGATAAGTAAATGCAGATACTTCCTAAATTGCCTTTTTCAAAGCAATTGTTTCTCTTTTCATAACTGAAATTCCTCCTCTGGTGGTTCCCTGCCTTTTAGGTCTCTGCCTCTTGGGTAGTTGTGCTAGGAAGTTGTTCTGTATTCAGTAACAGGAAAATGGTATTATGGAAAAACTATACACAGATTTCAAATTTTTTGCACCAAAATAAGCTTATCTCTCTCTTTTTAAAAGAAGTTCATTTACTTATATTTATTTGAAAGAGAGAGATTTTCCAACCTTTGGCTCACTCTTCAAATGGCTGCAGCAGCCAGCTGCCAGACTGAATCCAGGAGCCAGGAACTCTATCTGGGTCTCCCACATGGCAACGACCCAAGTATTTGAGCCATTACCTACTGCCTCCTAGGACGTTCATTGGGAAAAAGATGGAATATAGAGTAGAGGTGAGGCTCAGACTCAGGCATTCTGAGATGCAAGTGTCCCAAGCCACAGCTTAACCTGTTGCACCACAATACCAGCCCCAGGCTAACATTTAATTCCATTTTCCACAGACTTTTCAAAGTACTCTTACGTTTGGGAAATCCCTGGAATTCTTAAAAATTCTTTAGTTATAAAGACCCAATTCATTAATGTAGAATAGTCCCTTTCAATCAAATCCTTTGGGTCCTACAAAATATTGGGGAATTCTTGCTGATGTTATTTTATTATTCACTGCCTCATTATTTCGGGCAGAATATTTGCTTCACACACACACACACACACACACAAGATCATTTACTAAAAGTGGACAGATCCCTTGTTTCCATAATGCATAAGATTTCTCTTCTTAATCAACTTTAGGAACGAGCCTGCACAAGATCTTTTCTTCATTGGATGATTTTGAAAAGGTGTAAAATGCTTCCAGAAACAATTTTGGGAAAACAAACAGAATCCAAATTTTAGAGAAAAGTTTGGCAACTAGGGGAGGATTATGTAGTATTTAAAAAATGCATGGTTTATCTTCAGTAAGGTTCTTAAGGAAAAAAGCAAACACGTGTCACCCAAACCAATCCTAAATGTGTCATGTTTCCCTTCCTTCCTTTACAGTATTGACCTGAAGCTCAAAGAGAGGTCGTAGCTGGCCATGGCTGGATGAAGAGGATGCTTTTGTGCTTCGTGCTTCTGTTGAAACCTGTCTACCTGGGAGAGACAGAGCTGATGTTACTTTTTTCCACTTTGCACTACCTAGTGCCGTTCTAAATTTCTAAGGGGGAAAACAGGAAGGGGATAAACATAGTTTATGAAATTGTGTGTATTTTCCTATTTTGCCAATTATGTGCCTCAAAGATTTTAGTTGAACCTTAGCAAGAAAGTAGTACGTTCCATTTCAATGTTTTGTTAACCCTTGGTGCAGTCGTATCTGGTCCCTTACACTGGTGTTCACTTCTAAGATAACTTTAATCCACTATTAGGTGTGAGTAGATTTCTTTCCATAGATTAGCTGGATTCTCTTTGGTGATCATTCTTGGTTTAAAGAACACAGGGCTCAACTCTCCCCAAGAAAGCTGGCCCCAAGTAATTCCACCTTTAAAATCCCAAGCTTGCCAGGGGAGCCATAACTCAGACACAGGTGTAAAACAGTCATCCACCAAGTGCACACTTGGTTCTCACGCACATGAATAGTCTTTACCTTCACATAGGGAAATCTTCCTAATTGGGCATCATATCTTATGTAAATTGATCTTTTAGGAAACTGTCACTTTCTGATGAATGTAGGATACCTTCATGTTGGATTAATATTGTGTTTCTGATAGCTGTCTGTATTTTAGGCCATAAACTAGTTCAAGATGTTGTAGTTTAAGCATCAGGGACTTAAGTGTAAGGTAAGCCACTCAAAACTTACATATCCAAATTTCTCTCCTGCCTGAATTATGAAAAGTGATATGCTTTAAAGCACAGCATGGTTTCATGTGGGTCTCTATGCTAGTATATCACTGTTTTTGTAGGGCCTATAGGTAAGAATGGTTTTCACATTTTTGATTGGGGAAAAAAAAAAACTGTAGCACTACATGAGAATTATTCAAATTTAAGTACCCATAAATAAAGTGTTACTGAAACACAGTTACAGAAATATGGTTTTGCTCCCTGCACAGCTAGTTTCACACTACAGTGGCAGAGCTGAGCAGCTGCCGCAGACCATCTGGCCCACAGAGCCTCCAATATTTACTATCTTCACAGCAAGAGCTTACCAGCCTCTGATCTAACAAATACATCCTTTCCTCCAGCATCCCCCTGTTGCATTTGGATACTATCTCTAACAGAATGGACACATGAACTAATTTTCATCAAAATGAAATTCTGACACCAAAAGACAGTGAGATAAAAGGCCTGGCCTACTGAAAAAGATGAAGTTACTCCAGCCACAAAGTGTGGCTCAGGTTGGACTTGCAAGACCCAAGCTTCTCTTTAGTCACATGTAGGTGTTGCTGAGGTCTTCACATTACTGTGGGACCCATTCTTACCCCCCAGTGTCACCTATGACCCACTAAACAACCTATATTACCTATTAAACAAATGAGAAGAAATAAACACAAAACATAGCCTTATGGTAGCAACTTCACTGGGGAGTGTGCTATTTCCAACACCTTGAGCCCTGCGCTGTAATTGACCTGAAGCATTTTGAAGTAGACATCTTTGTACAGGTGACTGAGTTTCACTGACCTCATTTCACTCACCTCCCATCCACCTTCCACACATGGCCTTGCAATACAGGTGCATCAGCTATCTGTCCCCCATAGCTTTGATTTTCCCTCTCTTGGTTCCTTTCAGCTTGGTAGCCTGTTGAACTTTGTGTTATTTTGGATCTCTTTCCTCTAAACATCTGGCTTGTCCTATAGGAAAACCTTACAGGCCACCTTCTCCCCCTGCCCACCTCTGCTTTTGGAAGCCCACATTGTGCCTGTCTCAGAGAGTAGTGTTGGTGCCAATCTAAGAATACAAGAGCTGTTGATAAAAGGCTCTTGCTAGAGCCAGCCAAACGTGGCAACAATCTTACCATTCACATTTTGTTTGGCCCTGTCCAGCCTGGTTATGGAAGGCTATGAGGGGTTGTGTTGGAAGCTCAGTCTCCTTACACAGAAATTATGAACATCTTTCCCAATCAATAATTTTGTTTGAACTATTCTATAGGCTGCATAACCACCATTCTGATACGTAGACATTTTATTATCTTAAAAATACAAATTAATTTAATTGCACGTGCTAGAGAAAAGCTATCGTGTAAATTCAACTCAAGTAAATAGACTCTTAGACAAATGCTGAAAACATAATTCCTAAACAGGTAGGTAGACAGATGTAAACGTTCCCATATTCAGCTCTCTAGCTCTTGCATTTGCAACATTCTTGCTTTGGTTCTGACTTCTGGAAACCGCTTTGCACTTTTTCTATAAATTTGTAGTTAAGGGAACCAAGGGGACTAATGGGGGACAAAAGCATTGTTTTCTGAAAGTGGTAACTGTTCTTTGGGTCACTCCTTGATTAAGAGAAGAAACAAAAATCTACACAAAAGATACTGTCAAGGAGTGGGACAGTTTATTTGATGACACTAGCTGGGTTTGGAAGAAGACCCTGAAGTTCCTGTTGAAGCCATATAAGTCTTATGGGGTAACCCTACAAGACATACTCTGAGATATGAGGCAGTCCCTACTCCTAGCCTTTTTTGCTAGATATAATTCTGGGTATTCAGTTACGGAACTTTGTTGCAACTCTCTTCTTATGATGCCTCCATAGTTTGCTCCCTTAGAAGCATTTAGATGTGCACAAATTAATCTTTTATATATTTAAAGTTTTTCTACCATGTATTGGATTGCTCAGAATAAAGTATTAGATTTTGTTTTGTTAAATAAATGAATTCCTCTCAAATAGTGTGGATTAATAATACAAAATATGTAACAACACAATATATCAATATAGCCTCTCTGTATAATTCAGAAATAAAAACTGATTCCACATGGTATGGCTTGCTTTCTTTGAGTCAGCATGGCACTTGGTACTGGAGCAGTGTAGACATTTTGGCTTTCCTGATCACCTAAACTTTGTTCCTTTTTCATTTTTGCCTTTCATGTTTCAGAGTTCTGTGAGCTAAGCTTCTGGAGTATGTTATTTACTCTTGGTAAGTGATTTCTCACTCTGGAAGCATCTCCATGGTTTGCAGTTACTTGATTCTGCCAACTTCTCCTTTGTCTTTCCCTTTCCTATTCAAAATATGTATTTATTTTCAAATTGAAATACATTAAATATCATTTTATTTTTAGTTTTTTTTTTTTCATGTTCATTCTCTTTGGGCAAAACCAGACTTGGGAATCATCATCATACTACTTTTTTTAAAAAAAATAATTTATTTAAAAGGCAGAGCAACAGAGAGAGGAGGAGATAGGGAGAGAGAGCTCTTGCATCCACTGGTTCACTCCCCAAATGGCTGCAATAGCTGGGGCTGGGCTAGGCCAAAGCCAGGAAACTGGAACTCTAGCTGGATCTCCCACATGGGTGGCAGGGGCCCAAGTACTCGAGCCACCACCTGCTGCCTTTCCAGGTGCATCAGCAGGAAGCTGGATCAGAAGTGGAGCATCTGGTGCTCAAACTGGCACTCCCGATACAGGATGCTGGTGTCACAAGCATTGGCTTAACAAGCCCATGCCACAATACCAGCTCCTGTACTACTATTTTTTTAAAAGATTTATTATTTATTTGAAAGGCATAGTTACAGAGAGGCAGAGGCAGAGGCAGAGAGCAGAGAGAGAGGTCTTCCATCCACTGGTTCACTCCCCAGATGGCCACAACAGCCAGAGATATGCCTATCAGAAGCGAGGAGCCAGGAGCTTCTTCCAGGTCTCCCACACAGGTGCAGGGACCCAAGGACCTGGGCCATTTTCTATTGCTTTCCCAGGCCATGCAGAGAGCTGGATTGGGAGTAGAGCAGCCAGGACTTGAACTGGCGCCCATATGGGATGTTGGCGCTGCAGGTGGCAGCTTAACCCGCTACACCACAGCACTACTATATACCCCACTACTTTCTTCAATGTAATTAAAAAAAAAAGTGTATCTCTGCCTCTCAAAATCTTGTTGGACTAGCCAAATGGGAGGTTACTCTACACAAAGTTAGACATTGAATTTTCTCATCTCTAAGAGTGCATTCTGGTGGGTTGACCTCCACCCAAGAAAGGGAAGAAGTAGAGGCAAAGGCTGAGAAGTAATTGCAGGCAGAAGGAGGGTGTTCTGCTACCAGGTGGACTCTTAGATTCACTTTGTTGCCAATACCTAATTGTGGGGTTGGAAACTGGAGGCAGGCCAGATATCTGGCTCCGGGACCAGGAAAGATCGGGAAAGGAGGACCAAGATGTGGTGGATACACATTATGGTGTCTATGCCGTTGTGGGAAGCAACCAGCTACATGTTCTTAGAGCAACTCTTAATAAAACAAATTTATTTAAATTTTAAAGGCAAAGGAACACACAGAGTGATCTTCCATTTGTTGTGTTGTTTCAATCCTCAGATGGCAGCAAGAACCAGGGCTGGGTTAGGCTGAAGCCAGGGGCCAGTGACTCCATCTGGGTCTCCCTGTTGGGTGGCAGGAACTCAGACACTTGAGACACCGTCAGTTGTTCCTAGGCACATTAGCGGGGAGCTGGATCAGAAGCAGTGTAGCTGGGATTTGAACCGGCACTCTGATATGGAACGCAGGAACCCCAAGCAGTGGCTTAACCTGCTGTGCCATAACATCTGCCCCACAGGGCAAATCTTAAGTCATAATGTAGACCAGAAAAAGAGAAAAACAGTATTTATAGCATAGCACCATTTATATAACTTATAGCATATATACACACATAAAACAAAGCTACATATCAAGACAAAACCAGTGCATCTTCAGGGACTTACCATGCTCATTAGAGTGTGGGTAGGATGTGAGAATCAGGGTTAAAATCAGAAGTCAAAGTCAAAGGGGGCCTTGTATGGAATGAAGTTAAAAATGCGTAAAACAGAGCAATGCAAACTTCCCGCCACAGAAGCCAGGACCTTCAGCTACAGATTAGGTCCCCAAGGGGCTATTCTGTTCTCCCACCTTCTGGTATTCACATCCACTTCCCACCCTGGCTGTGTCCCAGTGCTGCAGCCCACCCCAGGGTGCTCATCATGGAGCTTTTAATTCACTGGTATCTTTGACACAACAGGTTAACCTGGCACCCATATCACAGTGCCAGTTTGAGTCCCAGCTGTTCCACTTTCTATCTAGTTTCCTGCTAATGTGCCTGGGAAGACAGTGGATGATGGCTTAAGTGCTTGAGTCCCTGCCACCCACATGGGAGATTTGGATGGAGTCCTTGACTCCTGGCTTTGGCCTGACCCAGTCCCAGCTAGTATGGGCATTTGAGGAGTGAACCAGCAGCTGAAATATTCTCTCTCTCTCTCTCTCTCTCTCTCTCTCTCTCTCTCTTCTCTTTCTGGTGCTCTGCCTTTCAAATAAAGAAATAAACAACTCTTTAAAAAAGATTTAGGCTGGCGCCGCGGCTCAATAGGCTAATCTTCCACCTTGCGGCGCTGGCACACTGGGTTCTAGTCCCAGTCGGGGCGCAGGATTCTGTCCCGGTTGCCCCTCTTCAGTCCAGCTCTCTGCTATGGCCCAGGAGTGCAGTGAAGGATGGCCCAAGTGCTTGGGCCCTGCACTCGCATGAGAGACCAGGAGGCACCTGGCTCCCAGCTTCGGAGGGCGGTGCACCGGCCGCAGCGCGACAGTCACAGTGGTCATTGGAGGGTGAACCAATGGTAAAGGAAGACCTTTCTCTCTCTCTCTCTCACTGTCCACTCTGCCTGTCAAAAAGAAAAAAAAGAATATTTAAAAGGGGAGGGGCGGTGATGTTGTGGCGCAGCAGGTTATGCTGGCATCCCATATCAGTGCCAGTTCAAGTCCTGGCTGCCCCACATCCTATCCAGTTTCCTGCTAATCTGCCTAGGAAGGTAATGAATGGTGGCCCAAGTGCTTAGGTTCCTTCCACCTACGTGGGAGACCTGGATGGAGTTCTGTTGGCTCCTGGCTTTGGCCTGGCCCAGCCCCAACTGGTGTGGATGAAAGTTCTCTCTCTCCATCATTCTGCCTTTAAAACAAATAAATGAATCCTTTTTTAAAACAAAAAAGTGACCTAAACAACACACATTTATTATCTCAGTTTCTGTGGGCCAGAAAGCCAGGCTTACTTACTTAGATGCTCAGGGTCTCTCCCGAGGTAACCCAGCTTTTGTCTGTCGAGGTTCAGCTGGGAGAGAATCTGCTCCCAAGCTCACTTGATTGTTGGCAGGATTCAGTTCATAGTGGCTACTGGACTTAGGGCCTCATTCTTTCTGGCTGTTAGTTGGAAATTCCCTCAGCTCTCTACCTGTGGATATGTCCAATGTGGACTCTTGTTTCCTTGAAACCAATGAGAGAGAGAGACTGTTAGGAAAGTGGAAGTCATACTTTTGTGAGCTAACCACAGAAAAAGTGACCATCCTATGTCTTTTGCCCTGTTCTCTTGGCTGAAAACAAGCCATCAGATGCAGCCCCCAGAGCAGAGAGGCTCACACATGTGAGTTCTAGGAAGTGGCATCACTGCAGGCCACTGAGGAGTCTGTGACCTCTATCCTCAAGCCTTTGGCAAACTCCTCTCCCAATTCCCCTGCTTCCACTCAAGCACACGTGCTTCTCTTTGCTTACTTTGCTATTTCCCCAATGATTTCAACCTGCACTCCCCTTTATTTAAATAATCCAAAGATGGGCTTCTACCTCAACGTCCTAGCCCGCATTATCATTTTCTCACCCACTCTCTGTGCCTCATCCAATCACTGAGGCAGAAATTAAATTCTCTCCTCCTTGAGCTGATGAGACCATTTCTCTACCACCTCATTATATTCTGGGTTAAAGTCTTGGTTCTATTTACTGGCTGTATTACTTTGGACTAGTTACTTTACTTCTCTGAGGCTGAGTTTATCTTTTTTTTTTTTCCCCCAAATGTGGAAAACAAGTATATGTAGGAGTTAAATGGAACTTAAATGCCCAGCCAAGTGCTTCATACAGAGAAGGCAGTCAACAAATATTAGTTCTTTTCCCCAGCCTCCTCTTTTCTTCATCTTCCCACTCACTCAGCCTTTTCTCTGTTAACCTGCCAACTCCTCCAAATCCCCAGCCAGTCCCACCTTTGGTTTCAGTCAACTGTGTCGGTATTCCACCTTTCTTCTCCCACCTACTCTTCTCGATCGTCTAATTCCCTACAAGGCTGACATATAAGGGCACTTTTAAAAGTTTGTGGAAAATGGAATTAAAACATAAATTTAATTTGGTGAAAGAATTTTGAAATCCCTGCAGAATTTTTTCATAATATATTTTCCAAGAAAACTTCTCTATGTAGTCCCCTCTCTGCATGGGTTTCAATTTTTTTACACCAAAACAAATTTATCTTTTAATTCCATTTTCCATGAACTTTTTGACCTACTCTCGTAGCTGTTTTACTCCATCTCCTGTTTACATCTCTCTGAGAAAATTTTCAAACTTTCTATCTCATCTCAATGCTCAGTATGCCTCTTGTTTTCACCTGCTAGTTGGAAGAGAGCTGGTATGCTTGTATCCCATATCAGAGTGCTTGTGTTCAAGCTCCGCTCTGCTCCCAGTATTCCAGTTTCCTGCTAATGTGCACCCAGGTAGCCAGCAGGTGATGGCTCAAATACTTGGGTTCCTGCCACTCACGTGGGGGATTTGGATTGAGTTCCAGGCTTCTGGCTTTGCCGTCATTCTGAACCAGCCTCTTCCTATGGTGGGTTACTGTGGCCCCCAGCAGCCCCATGTTTAGAGCTGACCTATTTAGCAACATACTTGAAAGGGTTACATCCTTCCCATTGGTCTCAGCAAAAGATGTAGAGCTGCCTTTCATTGTCTGGCTTGCTTTCTGATTATCTCTGAATGAAGCACTACACCTACAGGGAGGGACCATGCAGACTTTCTTGAGCCAGAGTCATATGCTTACCCTTAGAGAGAGGGGATGGAGTGACCCCAACCAAGCCACAGTGATGTAGGTGGGGAGACATGGTTCACCAGAAGAAAACTGCTGTTTCCAAAAAGAAATGGAAATAAATGCTAAGCAAGATCAATAGATTTCCAGTTAAGACATCTGAATTGACTTTGAAGCCTAAGCAGGTATCAGTATGGGGTACAGGTGCAGAGATATGACAGGCCCTGGGAAAGACCAGCTTCATGGCTAGCCATCATTGCTCAAAGTGGAGGCAGCAATATGGACCATTCTGCCCCCTGCAGGCTGAGTTTAACTTTGACATTACTTTAATTACGTAGCTACCCAGGTAGGGAGGACTGTGGAGGGGACCCTAACTTCTGTCAAACCCAGGGGATAACACTAACGTAAGCCACAGAGTCTCACAAAACCTCTGTTGCTTGTAAAACTCAACAGAGAAGGTGTTTCAAATCATTTCAACTATAAAGGAAATTTCCACATTTCCACATTTCAACTATAAAGGAAATTTCCACATTTCTATCTCTCCAGAAGAATTTCTAGAAATTCATACCAGTTACCACCACTTTCTGCTAAACAGAATAAACAAATATTGTATAGGATTTGTATCCGTCAGGTACCTAAGACAAGTTACTCATGAAGGAAGGTGGTTTATGTCAGCTCACAGTCTGGAAGTTCACAGTTCAAAACTGGGCAGCCCCATTGCTGGGGCATCTGGGGAGGCCAGAGGATGGCAGTGGAGGGAAGATCACATGGTGAGGCAGGAAGCAGAGGAAGGGAACAGGGAGCACAGTCACTGTCTGCATCTATGTGGCCTCTCCTTAGAAAGCCTCCTCGATTCAGTCATGGGAACCCTGCTGCGACAACCTGATCCGGTCTAACTGACCCCCAAAAGCCCTACCTCCAGACACCATAATTGGATAAAGTTTCTACCCTTATTACATCAACCATTATCACAACACTTGGGGAAGTCGGCCGTGAACACATGGCCCTTTGGGGAACACCCAAACTAATACCCAAACCATAGCAAGATTGGTTGTTTGACAGCATTAGAAGTAATTCATGGTCATTTTTTTCAGTTGAAAAAGTACAGAAGAGTAGACATAAGAGGAAAGAAGCAGTCTCCCCTAGTGTCACCGTCCGGACACAAGTACATCAGAGAAGAATTTGATGTTTACATGACCACACAGCTGGAGACTGCCAGAACTGGGGCACTAGCACAGATCCAATGTTCCTTGCCCATCTGAATCTTCCTGAGAGTGGCCACCGATAACTCATATTATAACTGGTTTTCTCAATATAGAAAATAAAATGGCTTCATTTTCTTTTCTGCTTACATAGAAGACAGAACAGGCAGGATAAAAAAGAAAATAAAAATCACACCCACTCACTTCATTGTGAGCTAAAGCATTTTAAGGGAAAATCCTTCTAGACATATTCCTATTAATTACATATATATATATATATATACATATATATATACACACACACACAGATGTTGTGCACAGTTTGTTTCTGAACATTTCTCCATTTCAAAAAAATTTTAGATAATCCCTTAGAAATAGAGAAAGACAATCTGGAGCGGTATGACATACATACACATCTTACAGGGAAAAAGGAAGGACTCATAACTATAAGCCCTTTTTAATAAATGTTCTAAGAAAGAGTAGTCAGGGGCCTGTGGTCAGAAGTTGATTAAAATAGTGAATTCTTTTGGCAGCCTTGGACTTCTTCAGGTAAGTATTTTAAGAGGGGCTTGGGGAAACAGGCACTTAGCCTAGTGTTTAAGATGCTCACATCCCACATTGGAGTGCCTAGTTTGATGCTTAACCCTGGTTCCTGGTTCCAGATTCCTGCTAAGGCGGTGGTGATAGCTCAAATAGTTGGGTCCCTGCCACCCACACAGGAGTCCTGAATTTAGTCTCTTGCTCCCAGCCCAGCTCAGCCCTACCCATTGTCAGCATTTGGGGAGTGAACCAGTAGGTGGGAGCTAATGCTCTCTCTCTCTCTCTCTCTCTCTCTCTCTCTCTCTCTCATCTATCTACCACCTATCTATCTCTGCCTCTCAAATAATTTTCTTATGAAAAAAGAGGGGCTGGGGTCTTCCTGGGGATGTGGATTTGGGCTGTTACTAAGAGGTCTGTATTTGGTACAGGCCAATATTCAGCCTAGTCAAGAAAAGGACTCAGAGGAGCCTGGCTAAAGGTGGCTAAGGAAAGCATGTTTGTCACTGCTCACTGGTATGGCTTGGATATCTTTTTGATCTTGACCATTCTGATGGCAAGAAAAAGATATTATTGATTTTATTTTATTTTCTAATAACAAAGTAAAGCTGAACATCTTTTATATATTTCTTTTTTACATTTTTATTTATTTATTTGAGAGACAGAGAGGGAATGAGACAGACAAGACAAAGACAGAGCTGTCATCCTCTGGTTTATTTCCCAAATGCCCACACAACAAGGGCTGACTCAGGAGTCAGAAACTCAGTTTAAGTCTCCACATGGGCAGCAGGGACCCAAGTACTTGAATTACCTGCTGCCTCCCAGGCTGTGTGCTGGCAGGAACCTGGAATTAGGAGCAGAGCTAGGACTCAAATGCAGGCACTCACATCTAGGAAATGGGTGTTCCATCCAGCTAAGCCAAATGCCTTCCACTGTTTATTTCTTATCATCCATGTTTCTTATTTTGTGGGTTAACTGTTTATGTCCTTTATCCATTTTTGGTTGAGCTAGATAATTTTTTAAATTTACAGATTTGTAAGAGGTCATTTTTTAGTTTGAAAAGTTTTCTTAAAGCATTTGACTTTAATATGCCACCCTAGGACACATTTTTCCCATATTCACACTTATTCTTAAGCTTCTAAGTATCAATTAAGAAAAATTTTCAGCACCAAAGTTAGTTGGTTGCTCTATTCCCTATTCCAACATTTTGTCTCTGAGACACTGTGAGACTGGGAGGCCATGTGGGACCCTGGCCCCCGAATGCATAGACACAATTCCAGAAAAAGAAACAGACTCCTAATTCAACCAGATGTGTTTCTTTGAGCTCTGACCAAGCCTAAAATTTCTAACTACAAGACTCTTTCTTGGGGCTGGATTGTGGGGTAGTGGGTTAAGACACCACCTGGGATGCCATATGAGCATGGTTGGATTTCCAGCTGTTCCACTTCCAATCCAGCACCCTGCTAATGTGCCTGGGAAAGCAGTGGAGGATGGTCCAGGTATCTGGGCCCATATGATTCACGTGGGAGACTCTATGAATTCTTGCTCAGCTTGGCCCTGACCTGGCTGGTATGGCCATCTGGAGAATGAACCAGGAGAATGGAAACTCTCTCTCTCTCTCTCTTGCTCGCTTACTCTCTTTCTGTACTGCCTTTCAATAAATAAATAATTGTTAAAAAAAAAAAAAGGTGGGGGGAGCAACTGTTCCTCTCCTTGTTCTATTTCTTCCCTAAAGCTCTTACAGGGATGGAAATCTTTTTTTCTGCCAAGGGCCATTCAGATATTTATAACATCATTTGCAAGCCAACTTAAAAATTAGCCTCCTATATATTTATTGAATTTTGAGGCCTGCCTATGGTTGCCTTGGCAGGGCCAGAACAAATGGTTTCATGGACCACATACAGTCTGCATCTGCTGGTTCACTTCCCAAATGCCTCAATAACTGAGGCTGAGCCAGACCAAAGTCAGGAGCCAGGAACTCAATCCAGGTCTCCTACACGGGTAGTAGGAGCCCAGTTACCTGACCCATATCCTCTGCCTCCCAGGGTACACACTAGTGGGAATCTGAACTCACAAGTGGAGCCAAAACTTGAACTCAGATGCCGTGATATAAAATGTGGACAAGCCCACTGGATGCTTAGCCACTAAACCAAACACTTACCCCTCAAATTTATTTTCTGTGAATTTTTTGAAGTTCCTTTATATTACATCAAGAATGTTCAATGAGTTATTCTCTAATAATGCAAAATCAGGTACTATGTGATACAGCAATAAAATGTAATGTTTGGAGTTACTTCTAGTAGTGGGATCCAACTGTGTCTCTAGGAATCAATATTTTTTCTGGGGAAATTATTTCCATTCTCAATCTCCATCCACGAAACAACCCCTATTTTAAAAAGTGTCCCTTCCCCCACTGATAGATCCTGAGAGGGGTATGTGACCCAACTGGAATCCTAAAGACACAATGAGATTTGGCAGTGATTTTGTGAGAGCCACCGCATGGGCAGGGGCACTAGCGTCTGGAAGGTTGTAACTCTGGATTTGCTGGAAGGAATGCTGCTACCACAGGAAACCTGAAAATAAAAAAGCATAGAAGAACAGAGAGGAACTACATCCTGACGACTCAGACTGAGCCCCTGAATCCATTGTTCTGCCCAACCGCAACTTTAATCCCTGACTTATCCATGATGTTCATCAACGTATTTCCTTTTGTTTCAGCCAGACAAGTTGATTCAAGTAATTCCTCACGATACAAGAAGATCCTCCATTCCTGGTAATTCTTCTGTACTGTCCCACTACACATATACACACTTCTCTGGGCTTCAGTTCTTCCTTCTATAAAAGGAATAAGTAGCATCAACTCTAAAGAGTTGTAAAGATGACATAATGAATATGCACATAATGTGCCTTTACAATGCCAAGGTTAAAGAGACATCACAGAACTTCATTTTTATAAATGACATTATATCTCAGGCTAACCCCTGCTATTTAATGTTTGTGTCCCTCCCAAATGCATATGTTGGAGCCTAACACCCAATGTGATGGTATTTAGAGATGGAAGCTAACTATGTCATGAGGACCCAGCCCTCATGCATGGGTTACTAAGGGCTTCAGCTTTTGATCAGCGAGGACACAGTCATCCCCTTCTGTCATCTCAGGAAAGGGCAAGAAGGCCCACATCCAACACTGAATGCTGATGCCCTGATCCTGGACTTCCCAGCTTCCAGACATGTGTGAAATTAATTGCTATTATCATAAAGTATCCATTGTTGTACTTCTGTTAAAGCAGTACAAACGGGTGAAAGCACCTCCCACGTACTAGGATCGGAAGACTTCCCGGAATGTAGGTCATAATGGAGGGTTCTTTTATTCTTCAGTGGTGATCTGTGAACAACTTTATGGGAAGGGTGGGGATTGTAACGTAACAGTAAAGCTGCCATGTGCGATGCCCACTTCCCATATCAAAGTGCCTGGTTTGAGTTCTGGCTTCTCAGCTCTAATCCAGTTTCTGGCTATTGTAGATTCCTGGAGGCAGCAGGTGACGTCTCAAGTGCTTGAATTCCTGCCATGCACATGGTGGACTCAGAGTTTTGGGCTCCTGGCTTCAGCCTGGCCCAGCCCAGGCTGTTGTGGACATTTGGAGCGTGACCCAGTAGAGGGAAGCTCTCTGTCTCCCTCTGTCACTCAACTTTTCAAAAACTGCTCAAGAGACATCTCGGTCTTCATTATACCACGTTTGCCACTGGGTCATTCACTATCCGAGGCCATATGATCTGTTCAAAGGCAGGTGGCTCCATAGTCCTTTGTCTTTTAGGGAATCTGGCAATGTTGATGTAGCACCTAAAGCTATGGTGTTTGATGTTCAATCAATGTCCCCAGCAAACACATGTACTCACTCCCTCAGAAGTCCTGCTGCCTCCTGGAAACACTTCTAGGCAGGAGACTGTTGCTCGCGGGTCCCTCTGCCACATGTCCTCAAGTCCCTGGAGCCGCAGCTAACTGTGGGCAACTCCTTCTCTTTCAGTTTAGTGGCTCCCATTTCCAGATGCTACTCATCCTTCTAAGAAACTCTCAACTAATTCACCACCCACACAAGAGCCTAGATGGGGTTTGATAACAGATGTCTTGCAACTTCGTTTTGGGCTAGGAGATGCAGAAAAATCATTAACAACCTAGATGGCCCGCCTCTGAGCGGGCTCTGTGGACTCCCAGTAATTCCTGCCTCCTGGCATTTACGCCCTTGTTGTAATCGCCTCCTTTGAGTGTGGGTTGAACTAGTGACTCACTTCTAACAAACAGAACACGCACAAATGATAAAATGTCACTTCCAAAATTAACGTGTACAACACTGGTGTTGTTTACTTTCTCCCTCTTTCCCACTCCCTGGTCTCAGGGAAGACAGCTGCCATGCTGTGAGCTCCCCAACAGAGTATTCCATGTGGCAAGGAACTGATATCCAGGACATCAGCCAGGCAGGACCCTAGCCTTGCCAAAAGCCACGTGAGTAGTGTGGAGGCAGATGGCTGTTCCCCGGGCTATGCTTTGAGAGGCTGGAAGTGCAGCCAAACCTGGAGTTCAGCCTTGTCAGAGCCTTTCGCCAGCAAAGCAGCTGATGCCTGACTCAGAACTATGAGATAACTATTTCTTGTCTTAAGCCACTGAAATTCAGAATAATTCGTCATGTGGCAACAGATCATGAACACGCTGCCGTCAAGATCAGCAGCCCAGGATTTCCTTGCAAAGAGGGTGGAAGTATCTCTGCCTCCTTTTTGAAAACTCTTCTGGCAGGCAGCAGGAAACAGCAGAACACAGCTTGGTAAATTACCCTGTGACAAACAAGAACTACCCGTGGCAATGTAAGGAGATAAATCGGGAATTCCTACAGCCAGGAATTACCACCTCCTATCCACGTCAGTTCAAACTCTGCGCACAGTGAAGAAGCTGGCCCCCCTAGGCTGTATGATAATGAGCAAGTTCTCAAGTTCCTGCAGCAAAAGAAAGGAACAGAACTGGGTCCTCAGAATAGAGGGAGGCAGGCAGATGTCCCTAACATGGCCCTATTGAAATGCAAACCAGTCTTTTTTTTTTTTTTAAAGATTTATTTATTTGAAAGGCAAAGTTATAGAGAGGCAGAGGCAGGGAGAGAAAGGTCTTCCATCCACTAGCTCACTCCCCTAATGGCTGAAACGGATAGAGCTGAGCTGATCTGAAGTCAGGAGCCAGGAACCAGGAGTTTTTTCAGGATCTCCCACGAAGGTGCAGAGGTCCAAGGACTTGGGCCATTTTCTACTGCATTCCCAAGCCACAGCAGAGAGCTGGATCGGCAGTGGAGCAGCCAGCACTCAAATCGGCACTCATATGGGATGCCAGCACTATAAGCAGCGCCTTTACCCGCTACACCACAGCACGGACCCCTCAAACCAGTCTCTTGACTGCAAGAAAACAGCATGTTCATTTTAGTCTTAGCTTCCTGGGCTCCTGGAACCTCTAGATGAAAGTCCTAGAACTTCCCCTTCTAGCATGGGACCTGCTCTAAACACGGAAATGTAAGGGTAGTTCTCAGAATTGAAGCCTGCCGTGGAGGCTGCCCCCAAGACATGAGTTTCTTAGACAATACCTGCTACCAGAGAGAAACTGGGCTCTGGGGAGAGTCTGGGCTGTATGCCACCCCCAAGTGTTAACTCATTCATGCGTAGTTGTTACCATGAGTTGACATGTGGGGCATCAGGCTTGATGGTGTATAACCCCGCAGAGTCTCATTGCTTTTGTGTTCAGTGTCAGTGATACCTTTGGCTAAAGCACAACTTTGCACATCAGGGTCTGGGCCATTACCACAAGGTGAGCCCTGGGTGTTGGCACGAAGCTTTGAAGCTGTTTTCTAGATACAAAATGTCCTCACTCAGCCAGTGAATTTTCCTACTTTTGTAAGTCCTGCTTTTGCCCCAAATGGTCAAGAACTGGGGGCAGGGAGGGAAGCAGAGTGCTGAAGGGCAGCAAGACTGGACACATCTCCTCCCCAGTCCTGGGAGTGAGGAAATCCTGACTGTGACCATGGAGACAAGCAGAGAAAAAGCATCCAGCAAGAACATCTCAGGGGGCTCAAGGCCAGTCTCTAAGTTTTTATTTTAATTTTAATTAATTTTGTGTAAAAGAAATCCTTTTTTAAAAAGTCTATTTATTTTCTTTCTTTCTTTCTTTTTTTAAAAATTTATTTGACAGGTAGAGTTATAGACACAGAGTAAGACAGAGAGAAAGGTCTTCCTTCTGTTGGTTCACTCCCCAAATGGCCGCTATGGCCGGTGCTGTGCCGATCTGAAGCCAGGAACCAGGTGCTTCTTCCCAGTCTCCCATGTGGGTGCAGGGGCCCAAGCACTTGGGCCATCCTCCACTGCCCTCCTGGGCCACAGCAGAGAGCTGGACTGGAAGAGGAGCAGCCGGGACTAGAACCTGGAGCCCATATGGGATGCCGGCGCTGTAGGCAGAGGATTAACCAAGTGAGCCACGGTGCCGGTGCCGGCCCCAAAAGTCTATTTATTTTCATCTACTTGAAAGACAGTGCAAGGGTATAGGGAGGGAGAGGGAGAGGGAGAGGGAGAGGGAGAGGGAGAGGGGGAGGGGGAGGGGGAGGGGGAGGGTGAGGGGGAGGGGGAGAGGGAGAGGGAGAGGGAGAGGGAGAGGGAGAGGGAGGGAGGGAAAGAGAGGGAGGGAGGGAGGGAAAGAGAGGGAGGGAGGGGGAGAGAGAGATCTTTCACTGGTTCATTCTCCAAATGCCTCCAACAGCCACAGCTGGGTTTAAGCCTAGTTGAAGCCAGGAGCCCAAAATTCCACCCAGGTCTCCATATGGGTAGCAGGGATCCAAGCACTGTAGCCATCATCTGCTATTCCCAGGGTGCACTTTAGCAGGAAGTTGGATTGGAAGCAGAGTAGCCAGGACTTGAACCAGGCACTTTGATATAGAAAGTGCATCCCATGCAGCAGCTTAGCCCCCGTGCCACAACACCCATCCCTCTGAGGTCTTCTACACTTGCACCCCTCACTTGGTGAACCTCAGTACATGAGAAAAAAAAAATCACCACACTGGAGTCACATCTCCTGAGATCTCTCGTCCTGGCTTTTCTACCTACTGTGTGTGTGACTTCAGTTTGGAAGAATCAAATCAAACAATGAGGAGACCCCCAGTTTCTGGTCAGGCATACAAGGAGTTTGGGAGTTGTCCTCTCCCATCCACCAACAAGAAAAAAGCCAAACACTGAAAACCAAGAGCTCCTCTATCAGTCAGACAGCTGAGGGCAAGGAGCAAAGAGTTGCCCTCCAGACTGAAGAGCCAGGAGGGCAGAGAGAATCTCAGCACGCTGGGCAGAGCCCTGGAGGAGAAACCACCCAGGGGAGCAGCATGGGCTTAGGAAAACCTGACCTGTCACCAACAAGCTGCTGGAGGCTCAGAGCAGACACACCGGAGAGGTCAGAACTGCATTGCAGTTTTACCTCCACGCACCCTGATAGAGTCTGACGTGCAGCATCAGAAAAAAGTTCTCAGTGCTTCCCACATTGGGTGGCAAGCAGTGGCGATTTGTAAATATGCTCAGAGCCTTCTGCTCTTGTTAACAATGCCTGCCCTCAATAGAAACTAGAGCCTTGTTGGGACTAGGGTTGAGGTGCAGGAGGTTAAGCCACCACTTGGGAAGCCTATACCCCATCTCAGAGTGCCTGGGATGGAGTCCCACCTCCACATTCCCATCCAGCTTCTTGCTAAGGCGCCTGGTGGGTTGCAGATGATTGTTCAAGTACTTGAGTCTTGGCAAGCCATGTGGGAGATCCCTGGCTTCAGCCTGGCCCATACCTGGCTATTGCAGGCATTTGGGGAATGAACCAGAAGATGGAAAATCTCAGTCTCTCCTGCTTCTGTTGCTCTGCCTTTCAAATAAATAAATGACATTTACAAATATGTAAAGAAACTAGAGTCTTGTTGCTCTGGGGGAAGGAAAACACCCAACTCCAGCCTGCTGTGGCCTTCCTGGCTCATCTCAGGAGGGTGGGGTTGAGAGGCACTTGTGAGGGTCACAGTCCCGCAGCAGCTCACAAAAGGCTGGAACCTATCATAGGAAAATAGAAGGCTTCTCCTTCTCCACAGCTTGCCACCACATCCATCCTGTACAATGACTGAGGAATACAACTGAACTATTTAATATGTCTTTACAGAATATTTAAATAGGGTGGGGGGGCAGCATTGTGGTATTGTGGGTAAAGTTGCTGCCTGTGATGTCGGCATCCCATATAGGCACTGGTTTGAGTCCCAGCTGCTCCCTTTCTTATCCCAGCTCCCTGCTAATAGCCTGGGACAGGCGATGGAGGATGGCCCAGTTGCTTGAGCCCCTGCTACCTGCATGGGAGACCTGGATGAAGCTCCTGGCTCCTGGCTTCCGCCTGGCCTAGCCCCAGCCATTGTGGCGTCTGGGCAGTGAACCAGCAGATGGAAGCTCGTTCTCTCTCTCTTCCCCTCCAGATCTGCCCTTCAGATAAATAAAACAGAAATCTTAAAAAAAAAACTTTAAAAAAGTATATTTAAGTAGTCTCCAGGGAGGCCCAGAAACAACAGGGATGCAGAGACAAGAGCACCAGAAGAAAGTTGAACTCAGACACCATAGCTATAGCAAACAGAAAACACAACCTAACACCCAGCCAGATAAACTGCAGCACTGCATACCAAAAAGCCAGTTTACCACAGTTCCTTTCACCCGGGACATCATGAATGGCCTCCAACCAAACATTACACGTTGTACTAAAAGACAAAATAAAATAATGTATGTGTGGTGTTTTTGAATAGGTTATTAAAAGCATAGATTAATCTTCCCAGATTCCAGGCTTTGTTTGCTCTCTAAGTTTGCTCACTTGATAAGAAATAAGGGTTACTTTCCTGGAACCATAATTCAGAAGGTAGGACAGGTGCACCGCTTAGGGGAACAGGATTAGTCATGCTTTAACTTCTCCACTCCCCTAAATATAAAGGACAGGTACCATATGTCAGATGGCTCCATATTTACTACATCACGTGCTGCATTTGTGATATGAGGTTCCTTCTGCTTCTTACCTACTAAAGAAAAAGCCCTCTTCATCTGCAGTTTGGGAACCCAGGCAACAGTCTGGAATAGGCTCAAAGAAATTTCTCAGTTCACAAATAAAATAACTAACCACCAATTAAAATTATAGTTCACATTGAGGATCATGTTTCTTTCTCTCTTATTTTTCTAAAAAAAGATTTCATTTTATTTGAAAGCAAAGTGACAGAGAGGGAGAGACAGAGAAAGAGATCTTCCACTCACTGATTTACTTCCCAAACGGCTGCTGAAATGACTGGCGGTAGGCCAGGCTGACGCCAGGAGCCAGAAACTCCATCCAGGCCTCCTGCAAGGAGGGCCATCATCCACTGTTTTCCCAAGCACATTGGCAGGGAGCTGCGTCAGAAGCAGAGCAGTTGGGACTTGAACTGACACTCCAATATGGGATACTGGTGACACAAACAGCAGCGTAACCTGCTATGCCACAACTCTGGCCCCCTTTCTCTTTTAAATCTAGATGATTTCTTAGAGAGGACATACAGTTTAATAAATATAGAGATATATGTATTTAGGAAAACATGTACAATTATTAAAGACTATGGTGTAAAGGTCATATGATATATAGAAATCATAAGGCTGAGATTTTTAGGTTAGATTGCTATATCATTTCTACTTAAAGGAAAGTCAAAATAGTATCTCTTGGGTCACAGCACAGTAAAAAAACAATTTAAAAAATGCCTAACTTAGGTGAATTTTGTGTGATACTTTGATGATAAACATTTCATTCATTGCACTAATACTGTTAAGTCTGCTTAACATGTTTAAAATTCTGAGCTAAATTTTCATCATTGTGTGTTAAATACACATCCCAGGAGGCTGTTATTTTGGGCCAGTCTCCTATACTGGACCCAGATGGACAAGACTAAAAATCAAAGAGCCAGGGCTGCTGCTGTGGTGTAGATGCTCCACTTGCTGTGTTGGCATCTCAAATGGGCACAGGGTCGAGTCTGTGTTGCTCCACTTCCCATCCAGCTCTCTGGTAATGCACCTGGGAAAGCAGCCTGGGCCCCGCCATTCACACGGGAGACCCAGAAGAAGCACTAGGCTCCTGGCTTAAGATTGGCCCAGCTCTGGCCATTGCAGCCAGTTGGGGAGTGCGCCAGCAGAGAGAGGATCTCAATCTCTCTCTCTTTCTCCCTCTCTTTCTTTTTCTCTCTCTCTGTATCTCTGCCTTTGAAATAAATAAATCTTAGAAAAAAAAAAAAAAGAGTCCCTGGGGCTGGCGCTGTGGTGCAGCAGATTAATGCCTTGGCCTGAAGCGCCAGCATCTCATATGGGCGCCTGTTCAAGACCCGGCTGCTCCTCTTCCAATCCAGCTCTCTGCTATGGCCTGGGAAAGCAGTAGAAGATGGACCAAGTCCTTGGGCCCCTGCACCAGTGTGGGAGACCCGGAGGAAGCTTCTGGCTCCTGGCTTTGGATCAGCGCAGCTCCAGCCGTTGCGGCCAATTGGGGAGTGAACCATCGGATGGAAGTCCTCTCTCTCTCTCTCTCTTTCATTGCCTCTCTTCTCTCTGTGTAACTTTTCAAATAAATAAATACATCTTTAAAAAGAAAAAAAGAGTCCCCTGTGCTAAAGCTCATATCACCAGATCAAAACTAATATTTATCTGACCTTCTGAGAGTTGAGGATAGAAAATTAATGGCTAAATTTCCTGAATAGATCAGCTTTGATTGGCAGAATAATGAAGTTCCGTCTACATTAACCTTTACATAAGGCAACCTGAAGTAACCTAATAATGACCTATTATTTGTCTATTGTTCTGTCTCCCTGTTCTGTTTACAAAGAAAGCAACTTGAAAATCACCAATCCACTTTTTGTTATTCCTGTTTTTTTTTTCACCCTTTCTATGTCTACAAAACCAACCTCTCCTATGTAGTCCATCACAATACTTACTGTTTCAATAAATGAATTGTTGGCTGATTCTGGAATCAAAAATAAAGCCTATTGGGAAAGGTATTTGGTCTCGTGATTAAGATAGCTGTGTCCCACACTAGAATGCCTGGTTTTGATTCCCAGCTCTGGTTCCAACTTCCTGCCAACATGGACCTTGAGAGGCAAGGTGATGGCTCAAGTGATAGGGTTCCTGCCACCCACACAGGAGTCTGGGAGTCTTCCCCATTTTTCAGCTTTGACCTTGTCCAGCCCCAGTGGTTGGAGTCATCTGGGGAGTGAATTACTGTATGGGAGCTTGTTCTCTCTCTCTGCCTCTCAAATAAATAGCTAACGATTTCTTTAAAAGGAAAATAAAGCTAATTAAGCTCTTTAAAGTAATTTTTGTCCTTTGTGCTAAACTAGGTGCTGTGGTATAGATGGGACACATTGGTTTTGGTGCCTAGAAACAGTAGAGGACATATATGAGGGTACTTCAAAAACTTATGGAAAATATGTGTTATGGAAGAACATGCATGAATTTCAGAAAGCTCCTATACCAAAATAAATTTATTTTCTAATTCCACCTTTCCATGAATTCTTTAAAGTACTCTTGTGTAAGCACAACATCCTCAACTGGTGTCACAGGCAGTACTTGTATGATTAAGGGATAGAATAAGTTAGAGGCAGAGCAGTGCACCAGGCGCAGCTCTCCCGTAACTAGGTGTATATGATACAGATATGACCTTGAGAAAGCCTCCCCTTTATTCTCCATGGGACATCATTCCATTTTCTTCTTCTTTTTTTTTTTAATCTCCCCCAACCCCTCCCCAGGCCCCCATTTTCTTCCCCATCCCATATGGGAGCCGGTTTGAGTCCTGGCTGCTCCACTTCCAATCTAGCTCTCTGCTATGACCTTGGGATGCAGTAGAAGATGGCCCAAGTCCTTGGACCTCCATACCCATGTGGGAGACTAGGAAGAAGCTCCTGGCTCCTGGCTTAAGATTGGCCCAGCTCTGGCCATTGCAGCCAGTTGGGGAGTGAGCCAGCAGATGGAAAACCTCTCTCTCTCTCTCTCTCTCTCCCTCTCTCTATCTCTCTGCCTCTCTTTCTCTCTCAGTGTAACTCTTTCAAATAAATAAATAAATATTTAATAAAACAAGACTTATTTTTATCTATTTGAAAGGTAGAGTGGGGGAGAGGGAGAGGAAGGGAGAAAGGGAGAGAGGGAGAGAGGGAGAGAGGGAGAGGGAGAGAGTGAGATATTCTATATGTTGTTTCATTCCCCAAATGACCACAATGGCCAAGGCTCGGCCAGGCCAAAGCCAGAAGCCTGGCACTCCATCTGGGTCCCCATGTTGGTGGCAGGGGCCCTAGCACTTGGGCTATCTTCTGGTGCTTTCTCAGGCAGATCAGCAGTGAGCTGAATGGGAAAGAGGGCAGTGGGTACTTGAACTGGTGCTCTGATATGGGACACTGGTGTCACAGGCAGCATTATTAGCAGTTGTACCACAACACTGGCCCCAAGGACATCATTATCTTGTATTGAGAATGCAGAGCTGAGGTAGACCTTTGGCTCAGCAGTTAAGTATCTGCTTGGGACACTCACATCCTATATGAGAGTCTTGGCTTCTCTATTTCCCATTCAGCTTCCTACTAATGCATATGCTGAGAACATGGTTCAAGCACTTGGGTCCCTGCTACCCACAGCAGAGATCTGGATTGACTTCTAGGCTCCTGGTTTCAGCCTAGCCCAACCTTGGTTGTTGTGGGGACTTGGGGAGCAATCTAGCGAAGGAGGTCGATCTCTCTGTTTCAAGTAAAATGAAAATAATTAAAATTTAAAAAATAAAATGAGATAGCTATTATATAAAAGGTAGCCAAAGAGTCCTAAAAGAAGAAATGTCTATTAATATAAATAGTGAATCTACTGGAGCAGCTGTTAGGAAGAAAATCACCCAGGTTGCCAACCAATAACTACTCTACCATGCCAAGCCCATTGTGCTTTGTTAGGTTGGGATTAGCCCCATTTCCGGCAAGAATGTGTCCTAAATGGATCAACAGAATCACCTGCTCTTGTCAAAGTGAATAGGTCAGGCCATCTAAAACATATGGGATCAAACACTAACAGGTCTTCATCTCCTAAGACTGGTTCAGGCATCAGCCAAGCAGAATAAAGTGAGGGGCATGTTCTGGGAAAGGTGTTTTCTCCTGCCCTCTCTGCAGGGTGTGAAAGCCTGGAAACGCTGTGACTGTTCACAAGAGGAGCCAAGCAGATGCTGGTGGGGAGCAGAAGCAAGACAGAAGTAAAACAGAGCCAGACCTAGAATCACACCCACCCCCACCCCCTCAACCAGGAAGCCCAAAGAATTCATGCAGCCAATCTTGGAAGGATAAGTACAATCTGAGTAGGAAACAGGAGATATAGTATTAATGTGGGACAATCAAGAGGCATCTGGAGAGTGTTCAATGACAATAATCTTTGCTCCAATTATTTCTGATCTGTTTCCCTTTGCTTAGCTGAGGCAGAGAATTTGCATTCATTCAATACGGAGCATCTATATTAGAATGCTTTTTTGTTTGTTTTTTAAAGAATTGCTTTTTATTTATTTGAAAGGTAGAGTAAGAGAGAGAGAGAGAGAGAGAGAGAGAGAGAGAGAGAGAGAGATCCATCCATTTTCATTCCACTGGTTCACTCCCTAAATGGCCACAGCAGCCAGGTCTGGCCAGGCTGAAACCAGGAGCCTGGAGCTCCATCCAGGTCTCCCACATGGGTGGCAGGGGCCCAAATACTTGGGCCATTCTCTGCTGTTTCCCCAGACATATTAGCAGGGAGCTGGATCAGAAATGGAGCAGCCAGGACTCCATCAAGTGCTCTGATACGGGATGCTGGCATCCTAAGCAGTGCATTAATCCACTGTGCCACCATGCCATCCCCTAAATAATTTTGATTCTATGCTTGAGCTTGTCTCTGCAGGAATGGGTCTAGCTTAGAGGCATGACATCTCTCAGCTCTTAAAGAGCTTGCTCCCAAGCATTGGAGCCAAAAGGTAAACAACAGGGGAGCATTGGGAACTCCTGTTAGCTCTAGGGTCTGCAGAAGGGAAGACATGCTTAGGGAAGGCAGCTGTCTTGTGAATTCCTGCCTGGGAGGAATTGTCATCCACATCATATAGATAAGGAGACTAAAGTAGTGAGCAAAAATGTCATCTGTCCCATTAAACAATGGTTGTTACTGATTTGCCAGAAGGAAAATGTTTGGCTTTTTAAAATGTATTTCTTTAGGAAGTGCCTAAGAGCACGAAAACAAGAAACAGGCAGTAGCAGTTGAAGTCAGATCCATCTGGCATGAACACCTGGCTCTGGCCTCTCACTTCTCAGAGTGAGGCCTGTGAACAGCCACATCAGCAGAATGCCTCAGCCTGGTTGGCTACATCATTTGTGTGGCCCAGTGCAGAATAAAAATGGGTCCCTTGTTCAGAAAGCAGGGGTAAGAGAATCCACTAAATAAGTTCCTTCCACAGCCTTTCAAACTTCTCCTGAAGTTTTATGTTTGCTATTTAAGATCCTTCGAAGTAAAGGAGCATTTTCAATGACTGGCAGGCATTTGACCTTCATCTTTTTATTAAGCAATGCCAGTTTTCCATGCAAATACTCACATGGAGCAATTACTTTGTAATGTGGAATCAGTGGAATGACACGGTTTATGTTCTGCAACATGTGCGCACCTATGCATTTTGTTCTCAGCAGAACAGCAGAAACACTGAACAAAATAACTCTTCTCTTTTTATTTTAGCTCTTCATAAGCACATGTCCTATTGACCATCTCTCCTTTTTGCTCCCTGGTGAATACGGAGAGACTGGAAGGAAAAGAGACTTTCTCTTTCCCTGATGTCATCACTTTCGGTGCAGTGGTTGGCTAATATAGGGAAGTCACAGAGAAAGGAAATGGCAAAGTTCCTGGATCATTCATGTTTCTTAGAAACTGCTTCTTGATGCATCCATGTCTGGTTATGGGGCTCACAGTGAGTCTGGTCTCTCCAGACTGTCATGCCCAACCTCACTGAGTCACAGCCACAGGACTCCCCCTGTACTTGCCTTGAGATGTGCTGAACTCCCACCAAAACTCCCACCAAAATACCATACGGTATTTTGGACACTGTGTAAATGGGGTGGCAGGAGAGGACACATCCCTACTGCACTGCATGCACCTCTTCTGTTCTCCTGCTGGCTGTATTGTCCCAGCAGTTCAAGTTTAAAAGTATTAAGAATTTCAAGAAGATGATAGTAGAGCATCAGTGGTACAATTCCTGGCTGTCCTGGGGCTTGTTAGAATTCGAAGTTCCCATTCTGTTTCTCCCAGTCCTGCTGAGTCAGCACTTGCTGCCCAGCAAGATCCGCAGTTTGTGGGTGGGTTGAATTCTGGGAACCCTTGGTCTGGTCAAGACCACTGCAGGGTCCATCTCCCCTCCAGGAGGCAAGAGTGTTGTCTCAAATCTGCACCACCCCTCTTTCCTCCTCAGGGCCCTACCTGTAGCTCCCTGGGCCCTAGCAGCCCCATTGTCTGCAGGCTGCAAACCTGATTCTGAGGCTTTGTTTGGATCTCAGGTTTCATCTGCCTCTATCATCCATCCTAGTTATTTGTGCATTCATGACTCTCAGTGGCAAGGAAGAAACTACAAAGAGCAGCTATTAGCACCTTTCCTTTCAAAGGCAGATTTTAGGACTGGGCTAGAGACAGAACCCTCCAGAAGATGAGACCTTCTTAACAGAATGTGTAGCTGTGATGCCTGCATTATTGAGAATTCACAACGAGAACTCTGTTTCCCTTCTCTAGTTGGTATTTAATTCTACCTGCTTCCCTGCTCTTGCTAGCTTTAAAATTTCCCAGAGTGAATGAGGATACACTATAGTCTTATTCCCACCTTTGTTTGAAATTTTTCATAAAAAATTAGAAAAACAGTAACATCATGTTTTTTTTTAAAAAAAAAATTTGTGTTTCCTTATTTGTTTAATTATTGGGAAGGCAGAGTGATTAGGGTAGGGAAGGCAGATCTTTCATCCACAGGTTCACTCCCCAAATGGTGGCAACGGGCAGGGCTGAGCCAGACCAAAGTCAGGAGCAAGGAGCTCCATCTGGGTCTCCCATATAGGTAACATGTACTCAAAGAAACACTTGCAGCGTCATCTGCCTTCCCAGGCACATTAGCAAGGAGATGGATTGGAAGCAAAGCAGCTGGGACTCAACTGGCACTCTGATATGGGATGCTGGTGTTGCAAGCAGTATCTTAACCTGGGACACCACAATGACACCACAATGTCACTCCCTTCCACCCTCCCCCTCCATTTTTTTTTTTAAAGAGGAGACTAGGAAGAGGATGGAAAATTTAATTTGTTAAAATTTAATTTAATTTAGTTCAATAAAAATTTAATTTAGTTCAATAAGTTTCTAAGAATAATAATTTAAGAAATCACATGAAAATTAAGAAGTTTCACCTTCTTGTTTCACTTTCAACCTCAGAAATAAAATAGAATCACCCCTTGGTTGAAACAGAATTGCCACTCAGCTCATGGGCAAAGCTTTATTGCACTTCTAAGCTGCAAACCAATGTAGCAGTTTCTGGCACAATAGTAGCTCCTCTCTGTGCAGGAGAGCATGGAAGAAACAAACAAACAAAAAAGCATAAAAATAAAAAAGACTAGGAGAGAAGAGAAAGGAAAGGGGAGAGGAGAGAAGCAAGGAGTCTGTTTTGAGAAGACATCCACTGTTCTTTGAACTGGGTAGCCCCATTTTTCTCTTCATTGTCAACCCACCAGAAAACATCCTTCCAACAGCCAAGTTTGTCAGGAGACAACATTGGTTCAATAACTGCTAATAGATTGTCAGTACCTTTCCCGTTTTTCAAATATTTACTTATTTATTTGAAAAGGAGAGTTACAGAGAAAGAGGGAGAGAGAGATCAAGAGATCTTCCATCTGCTGGTTCATTCTCCAAATGACCACAACAGCCAAGGCTGGCTAGGCTGAAGCCAGGAGCTGGGAGCCTTATCTGGTTCTCCTATGTGGGTGCAGGGGACCCAAACACTTGGATCATCTTCCACTTCTTTCCCAGGAACATTAGCAGGGAGCTGGATAGAAAGTGGAGCAGCGGGGACTCCAACCAGTGCCCATATGGGATGCCGGCATCATATGGGATGCGGCTTAACCCACTATGCCATGACACCGTCCCTGTCAGTACCTTTCTGACATACAGACACCTCAGTTTTAAGACTAGGCTTTTATGTTCCTTGATCAAGACTGGAAATAGCAGATAGAAAAGACAATCTGTGGGACGGGGTGTTTGGTGCAGTGGTTACAATGCCGTTCAGGACACTTGCATTCCATATTTGAGTGTCTAGGTTCCAGTCCCGCCTCTGCTCCCAATTCCAGCTTCCTGCTAATGCATACCAGGGGAGGCAGCAGATCATGGAGAAAGTACTTGGTTCCCTGCCACCCATGTAGGAGACCAGGATGGAGATCCTCGTTCCTGGCTTCAGTCTGGCTAGCCCCGGCTGTTGCAGCCATTTAGGAAGTGAATCAGCAGATGGAAGACCTCTCTCCCTCTCTCCCTCTCTCCCTCTCTCCCTCTCCCTCCCTCTCCCTCTCCCTCTCTCTCTCCCTCTCCCTGTCCCTCTCCCTGTCCCTCTCCCTCCCTCCCTCTCTCTCTCTCTCTCTGACTCTCTTTTTCTGCTTTTCTTTTTAATTTATTTATTATTTGAAAGGCAGAGTTACAGAGAGGCAGAGGCAGAGACAGAGAGAAAACTCTTCCATCTGCTGGTTCACTCCCCAAATGGCTGCAATGGCTGGAGCTGGGCCAATCCGAAGCCAGGAGACAGGAGCTTCTTCCAGTCTCCCATGTGGGTGCAGAAGCCCAAGTCCTTGGGCCATCTTCTCCCATCTTCCCAGGCCATTAGTAGGGAGCTGGATTGGAAGTGGAGCAGCTGGATCTTGAACCTGCACCCATATGGGATGCCAGCACGGCAGGCGGTGGCTTTACCTGCTCTGCCACAGCACTGGCCCCTCTTTTTCTGCTTTTCAAAAAAAAATGCAACTTAGGAGTGGGAGAGTGAGAGGCAGTGAGGGGCATGCCTGGGAGCTGTGAGGAGGGCATGACTCAGACCTCTTGAGGGCAACACAACTCAGCAGCTTGCCTCATCCGTTACTCTTGCTCTACTTCTAAGCAAGGCAGAAGCAACAAGGAAACAGTGAGAAAATAGCTTCTTGGAGTTGTGCTTTTACTGCATAACTATGTACTGTGAAGTATTTCCTTATAAAATTGTCCAGCTTGCACAAGGACAGCATTCTCTTTTGGATCGCCAACTCAGGACCTTTGGTAGCCTGAGGGACAAGGACATTTTAAATTCATGGGAAACACAAAACCCCCTTTGTGGGCATGGGTTTCAGCTGCCGCCTCAGGTAACAAGAGTTGAGCTAAGTTTCCCTTCTTTTCCTTTCCTTGTCCATTGATTCTCTGGCCAAGGTGCTATCGAGTAGCCTGGTGACCCACAGGCCAAGGGAGAGAGGAGGTGGTGCATGGCAGGCCAGCTCACCAGCTGGAGAGTGGTGGTTTCATCAAGAGGCAGCTGCATTTCCAGAGCCAGGTCAAAGTCAGGCTCCAAAAGTGCAGTGTGGTTTCAGCAGAAGCCACAGGTGTAGATATCAGAGTGAGCCTGAGCTGGAAGGGGAGATAGGAAACTCTCACTTCCTCCCCTCCATTCTCAAGGGACTAAATGTAAGAGCTGAGTTAAGAGTTGGGAAGCCCACACTCTCCACACTCAGGTCTTGCAGTTAGCCTGAACTTAGGTCTAAAGCTGTCTCTGCCCTTGAGCAAGCTATTTATCATCTTTTTTTTTTAAAATTATTTTATTTATTTGAAAGAGTTACAGAGAGAGGTAGAGACAGAGAAAGAGGTCTTCCATCTGCTGGTTCACTCCCCAGATGTCCGCAACTGCCAGAGCTGTGCCAATCCGAAGCCAGGAGCCAGGAGCTTCTTCTGGGTCTCCCAGGTAGGTGCAGGGGCCCAAGGACTTGGGCCATCTTCCACTGCTTTCCCAGGCCACAGCATAGATCTGGATCAGAAGTGGAGCAGCCAGGACTAGAACCAGCGCCCATATGGGATGCCGGCGCTTCAGGCCAGGGCATTAACCCGCTGCGCCACAGCACCCGGCCCCTATTTATCATCTTTGAACCTCACTATCTGCATCTATGAAACAGGGACAATATTATCACTACCTGGCGGCTCTCTGGGAGGAATCAGTGAAAAAATGTATGCAGTGCCAACAGCCCAGGGCACAGAGCTTAATAAGCAGTAGAAGAAATGCTGGGAGTTGTTTTACAGGGGATGCCACTGCCTAGGCCAGGGCTGTCCGTTTGCTCCATTTCCCAAGCACATATGCAAGGGCAATCAGTGAGTTGGCAAAGCTACGATTGGCTCATTTCCTGTGGTGTCAAAAGATCTGTTGGGAAGCTGCAGCCCAGGGTCACGAGTGGGTGGATCCATACCATCACCCTGTAAGAACAACACCTACTGTTTTTCTTTGCCTGGTTTTCCTCTTCCTCTTCTGCCTGCTTCTTTCTCTTTCTCCTTTTCCCCCAACGGCCTCATCAGTCCCAGTCTTTTCCTCACAGCAACTTTAAGGAAGTCAGCTCGGGAAAGCTGAGCCCCACTTGCCTTCCACGCATGTGAGGGCAGATGCTCAGTCCCTTTGCACCAGCACCCTGCAATTGCTCACTATTCTCCGTTCCTCCTGCTCTTTCCATTGCCCCTTTGTGCTCAAACTCCAGGCAGGGAAGCCCAAAGACAAGTCTGAGGGGAATTCTAAAGTGATGGCTTTACTTTAGGATTTACCATTAAGTAGCTTAGGTTTTAAGATTTTACTTATTCACTTACCTGAAAGGGAAAGGTGGGGAGAGAGATCTCCCATTTGCTGGTTCATTCCCCAAATTCCCGCAACAGCCAGGGCTGGTGTACAGATCAAGGCAAAGAATGCTGAACTCCATCCAGCTCTCCAAGGGTTAGCAAGGACCAAAGTA
This sequence comes from Lepus europaeus, assembly GCF_033115175.1. Taxonomy (NCBI): domain Eukaryota; kingdom Metazoa; phylum Chordata; class Mammalia; order Lagomorpha; family Leporidae; genus Lepus; species Lepus europaeus. Next base: position 83,720,814 of record NC_084838.1, on the reverse strand, counting down.
CTTGAGCCATCATCACCTGCTGCCCCCAAGGTGCTCATTAGTTGGAATAAAGAGTGGAACTGGGACTCAAACCCAGGCTATGTGACATGGGATGTCCCAAAGAGTGAGCTAACCCTTGTGCCAAATACCTGTCCCAAATCACTCAAATTTTAGATGGGGACCCTCTACTTTGGACTCCTGAAATCACACTGCATGTGTAGTCCTCTCATATGCTTTATATCAGGTGTGGCCTATACAGACAGGCCTTGGTTGGGTTCAAACTCAAGCAGTACACCTGAACTTAACTGGCAAGTGTTAACAGGAAGTAGTAGGGTATGGGGTGTGCTAGAAGGCTCAGGCCCTACTTACAGGCATTTAGGTCATTGGGGTGGCTGCTTACTTATACTCAGGACCATGGCACTGGCCACTGATCTCAGGCGTTGCATCATCATATATTTTCTAACTCCCATTTGTAAAGATAACAACAATAACAATAATTTAAAGGAGTTGATATACTGCTTTATCAGTCATTAACATCAATGTAACTATCTTTGGATAGTGCTTGCCAAAGATGACCAGTTGCAATCATTTACAACTGGGCTAGGTATTGACTGTCAAACTCAACTCTCGAGCTTTAGTTTTGGCAAGAGAATCTGAGGAGTTATCTCTTTTCTGGACGGAGCCAAGGGTTTCTTCTTTCCCTACCTGGTTTCATGCCATTTTCCCATCTCTTTGTGGCCCAGACGTGTGCAGCAGGCTGATTGTGTCTTTAAATTAGAAACAATGCAGTGACTGTAAAATATGCATAGCTGTGATGAACAGGAAGGACAACCACCTGTCACCTCCTTACGTCTAAAGACTCACTAACTGCTAGTGACTTTAGCTGGAAAGTACTAAACAATTAGGGAGCAGTGGGACTGGAGTGAGCTGGTGGGCTCATGCGCTGCTTAAAGGCACTTAGATTTTATTCAGACATAGTGGTGGCCATAAAAGCAACATCTGCAGGCTGAAAAGTCCATGAGCAATGAATTTACTACCTCAGGAAAATCCCCTTCTTCTATGACCTGACCTCCGCCATGGACTCATATTTCAAACTATAACCTGATTTGCACTTTGGGCCCCAGCAACTCCCCTTTGCTGATTTTCCCTGTGTTGCATGTCTGCCTGTCCCTGTTCTTTCTCTGCCTAAGTCTTTTTATTCTTTCTTTAAAACTTAGGCTTTCTTGGATCATCCTCCCATCCCTAGGTGGGCCAACATTTATCTTTGGTGCCTTCATAGAACTCTGTGCTACCCTCCATCATTACATTGACTGTATTATTTAAAAATTTTATCACTATTCTGGTTTCTTCAAGGAATATGAATTTCCTTGAGAGCAGAGACAATGTGGCATTTTGCATGATTCTTTATAGTAACATTGTAATATAGATATTGAGGGCCTATGTTTGTAATAACCACTCATGAAATATTTGCCAAATCAAACACTAATCTGAGAGTACAAAAGAGCTCCAAGAGTCATTTGTTACTTGGGGATTGCTTAATTATTGGGCCAATACTGTATGTCCTAAGTATTGTTTCTAGATAGAAATAACATATTTTTTTCAAGTGGCTTCATGGAATAAAATGAAATGAGATGAACCTGAAAAACCATCACAGTGCCTGTAATCAATTTTTGAGTTGGAACTCAAAAAGTATAATGTTTTAGTGGCTCTAGCCTTAAAATGATGGTTATCTTCGACTATATGAGTGTTATAATTGTTTCTGGTTTTATCTTCTTTTGCTTCAGGGTGTGTCTGTAGGCATTTTCTTCAAACATTCCTTGTTATAAACCCTCCTTCAACTGTGAGGAGAGGACTTTAAGTTCCTGGATTAGACAATTATAGAAAAAAATTACCTAATTCTTTTTAGCTCTTGTTAGCTATCATCCATGGTAGCAAATAAAGTAAACAACTATGCATAAAGAATTAAGCCCAGAACAAAGGCTGCCTTTGGGGAGCATTGATTGAGTATCGACATAACCATGCACATCGATTGCCAAGGACAGCCTGCTGCAGTCACCTACCGCTGGGCTTGCAGCTGACTGGTGTCTTCTTTTCCCTCCGGCTATATGATAACATCCAATCTCTCTGGGACCCAGGCAGAGCCGGTGTGCACCAGCAGAGACCATGAATGGGGGAGCCTGTTGAGTGTTGAAAATGCTCTGTATCTTGACCCAATTGGTGTTTACACAGGAATATATATCCTGTCAACATTCATTCCATGTTACTGGAAGAACTGTGTTCCCAAGAAGGTATGTTGAAATCTTAACCTCCAATGACCAGAGTGTGACCTTATCTGGAAAAAGGGTCTTCAATCAGGTAATCAGCTATGATGAGGTCATTAGGGCAGCCTTAATCCAGTATGACTGGTGTTCTTAATAACAAGGAAATTTGGACACAGACACACAAACAAGACAATACCATGTTAAAACATGGGAGGAAAATGCCACGTGATAACAGAGGCAGACACTGGGAGAATGCCAAAGACTGCTGTTTCCACTAGAAGTTAGGAAGGAGTGCAGAAGGATTTTATTCAGAGTTTCAAAGTGAGGTTGTTTCTGTCTAAACTTTCCTTTTGGACTTCTAGATTCATAATTGTGACAGAATGAATTTCTGTTGTTTTTGGTACTTTGTTACAGAATCCCTAGCAAATGAAGGTAGATTTTGGTAATAGGACATAGAGTGTAAGACATACTTGCAGTATAGAAGATATCTTTGGAAGTGGCTAATGGGCTGAGGTTGGAAGAATTTTCTAGACAAGCTTAGATTTCTTTGATGACATCAGTGGTAGATGTATGGATCTTAAAGTTGACTCTTATAAGGGCTCACAAAAGAGTGAAAAAGGTGGAGCAAAACTTTCTCTCCTCCTTAAAGATTCTGCTCGTATATCATCATAAACAGAATGTTGCTAGCAACATGCACCCTATGAAGCCTCAAAAGAAAATGAGGAACAAGTTACACTAGATAAAAAGAAATCCTTGTAATAAAATGGCAGAGAACTTGACTGAATTATATTCTACTATTTTGTGGAAAGTAGAACTTACACGTAATGAATCTGGATGTTCAGCTAAAGTGATTTCCAAGCTAAGTGTGGAAGGTATTGTCTGGTTGCTCTGGGTGCTCAGAATAAAATATTAAGAGGGAAAGAGATAAATCAAAGGATGAATTGCTAAGCAAAAAAGGAAGCAGCACTTGATGATTTGGCTCTGGAAACAGAGCCAAGTGTGTGGCCAGACAACTCTTTGCTAAAGAGATTAAGCACGTGATTTATGAACCTAATTAACTATTTCAGCAAAAGCCAGGAATAGAGAAGCAGGTACACAGAGGACCTACGAAGGTCTACAGAGGACCTTCTTGTCTCATGGTTTGGAACTGACGATTACGTGGGAGACCAACTAGATTTTTTAGAATTTTATACCAGTGTAAATACCAGCCTGGACTGTAAGGATCAGAGTCAAGATGAAACAAAAGCCTAGAATTAGGGTTGACAGTCCCCCTTCTGGACCACAAGGGTGGACCCCACACCAGTGGGGACAAAGCATCGAGCCACAAGGATGATTCTCGGGCCTTGCATTTTGAATGGAATTCTCCCTCCTGATTTGCACTTTATCAGTAACATCATTGTCCTTTTCAATTTTCGCCTTCCATTAGCTCCCCATTTCAGAGTTAAGTTGAACACAAAACTTCTGCCATGGTTCTTGATTTAAGTAATTCAGTTTGAGATGAAAAACCAGGGTCCAAATTGGAGGCCAATGCACTCTTCCATTAGGCTTTTCTTAAGGTCTGGGTGCTCTAGATAAGACCCCAGGAGGACCTATTGTGCTCCCTGTAGATTGTTTTAAGGGCTCCCGTGGAGACACCTACGACTCACCTAAAATGATTTGTTTCCTTCGCCTTTGGATACCCTTCCAGATTCTCCATGTCTAGAGATGTTTTATGGGTTTCAAAAAGACTTTTGCCAGCAGGTCTCCTCCTTGTCACTCTGTGAGAAGCTTGACATTCTTTCATTAGGCCTATTCTTAGCACTTTCTAGAAATCTTGCTCATGTGACCAGTTTAAGCTGTTAAGCTATGTGGGAAAAGTCCCAGATTAGCCTGGCTCAGAAGGCCTGCAACTCAGCTCCTTGATGAGGGTACCTGGGCCAAATGGAGGCACTGAGTGAGTGGTACAAAAGATGGGTGCTCGTGTGTGTGTGTGTGTGTGTGTGGCAAGGGGTGACTTAAAGCACCAAAAGCACATGTCACAGCTTTGCCAGACACCTTGGCTTAAGTTCCGTCCAGGCAGACCCAAAGACAAGATGCCCAGTCCAATGCCGGTGCCGCGGCTCACTAAGCCAATCCTCCACCTGTGGCGCCGGCACACCGGGTTCTAGTCCCGGTTGAGGTGCCGGGTACTAGTCCTGATTGGTCCTCTTCCAGTCCAGCTCTCTGCTGTGGCCCAGGAAGGCAGTGGAGGATGGCCCAGGTGCTTGGGCCCTGCACCCACATGGGAGACCAGAAGAAGCACCTGGCTCCTGGCTTAGGATGGCTCAGTGCGCTGGCTGCAGCGCACCGGCCGTAGTGGCCTTTGGGAGGTGAACCAATGGAAAAGGAAGACCTTTCTCTCTGTCTCTCTCTCTGTCTAACTCTGCCTGTCAAAAAAAAAAAAAAAAAATGCCCAGTCCAAGCAATTGATTTCAGAGATGATCTCGGGAAAGCTTGTCAGGGAGGTGGAGAAGTGAGGCAAGAAGGAGAAGGAAGCTGGCATCCGGCGGGCAGCTGAAGCTCCCTGCTGTGGACGACTCTGGGAATCAGGGTGGGTCACAAAGTTCAGAGGTCTCTCCCCTGTGGAAAAGCAAGGGAGCCAGGCTCTGTATCAACCACCTTGGGGCACATGAACACTGACATTTCCTGATGGGCCCAAAAGGAGCACATGGGCATTTGGCCTAGCAGTTTAGCTGCCAGGTTGAGATGCGCATGTCCCCTACTAAAGTGCCTGAGTTTGAGTCCTGGCTTGGTTCCCAATTCCAGCTTCCTGCTAATGGGCACCCTGGAAGGCAGCAGGTGAGGGCTGATGTGGCTGGGCTCTTGCCACCCACCTGGGGGACCTAGATTGAGTTCCCAGCTCCCGTCCTAAGCCTGGCTCAGACATCTTGGGGATGAACCAATGCAAAAAGAGCTCTCCCTGTATGTCTCTCAAGTAAACAAATGTTTTTTTTTTTTTTTTTTTTTTTTAAAGAGAAAGTTGTAGAACTCTGCAGGGCACCGTCTTCATGTGCAGAAGTGAACACTGAAAGAACAGCGATGGGGGCCGCCAGTGTTTGCCTGGGTATCTTTAGGTATTTTTTAAAAAAGATTTATTCATTTATTTACTTGAAAGGCAAAGCGACAGAAAAGACAGAGCTCTTCCGTCCATTGGTTCACTCCCCAAATGCCTGCCACAGCGAGGGGTGGGCCAGGTCGAAGTCAGGAGCGAGGAATTTCATCTGGGTCTCCCACATTGGATGGCAGGAATCCAAGGACTTGAGCCATCATCCATTGCCTCCCCCAGCATATTGGCAGGAAGTTGGATTGAAAGCAGAGTAATCAGGACTCAAACCAGCACTCCAATATGGGATGTTTGAAATGGCATCCCAAGCAGTGTCTAAACCTGCTACACCACAACACTTGTTCCTCTTTGGATCTTTTTTAGGCTGTCAGTTTCTTCTGAGGGGAATAGTCTTCTGTCTTATCTGAGATCTGAGAGATGGGGATAGGAGTCCCCACTAATTATAGAGTTTGTATGGTCAACCTGCTTTTGGTATTGAAAAGTTCCCAGCTATAGTGTTGTCCCTGTGTCACCACTGGCTCATTCTTTATAGAGCAGCATTGTCCAATAGAAATATAATGTGAGCCATAGAGGTCATTTTCAGTTTTTTATCAGTCACATTAAAAATAAGCAGTAGAAGGGCTGGCACTGTGGCCAAACAGGTAAAGCTGCCGCCTGCAGTGCCTGAATCCCATATGGGCATCAGTTCAAGTCCTAGCTGTTCCACTTCCCACCCAGCTCTCTGCTATGGCCTGGGAAAGCAGTAGAAGATGGCCCAAGTCCTTGTGCCCCTGCACCTGCGTGGGAGATCTGGAAGAAGCTCCTGGCTCCTGGTTCCTGGCTCCTGGCTTTCAATCGGCACAGCTCCAGCCATTGTGGCCAGCTGGGGAGTGAACCAGCAGATGGAAGACCTCTCTTTCTCTGCCTCTCCTTCTCTCTCTGTGTAACTCTGACTTTAAAATAAATAAAATAAAACTTTAAGAAAATAAGCAGTAGAAATCAATTTCAATAGTATTTTATTTAACCTAATAGATCAAAAATTGTTTCAACATATAATTATATTTATCTATTTTATAAGAAAAAAGTTTTAATTGAGGTCAGTGTTGTGGTGCAGTGGGTTGAGCCACCACCTGCAATATCAACATCCCATATGAGCGCCAGTTAGTATCCTGATTTCTCTGCTGATGTGCCTGGGAAGGCAGCAGAAGATGGCCCAAGTGCTTGGGTCCCTGCCATCCATATCGGAGACCCACAGGGAGTTCCTGGCTCCTGGCTTCCTCTTGGCCAAGTCCCAGCTGCTGTGGCCATTTGGGAAGTGAACCAGCAGATGGAAGATATCTCTTTCTATTTAACTGCCTTTCAAGTAAATAAATAAGTCTTTAAAAGTTTTGTTTTATTTATTTGAAAGGCAGAGGTGAGAGAGAGAGAGAGAGAGAGAGAGAGAGAGAGAGAGAGAGAGAAATATCATTCATCCTCCAGTTAACTCTCTAGATGCCCACAACAGCCAGGGCTGGTCCAGGCTGAAGCCAGGAGCCCAGAAATCAATTTGGGCTTCCCACATGGCTAGCAGTGACTCAAATACTTCAGCCATCACCTGCTGCTTCTCAAGGTGTATATTAGCAGGAAACTGGAATTGGGAGTAGAGCAGGGTAGGGAATCCAAGCAGTGTGATACAGGGTGCAGGTGTTCCTAGTAATGGCTTAACTACTGTGTCAAATGTCTACCTATTCTTTTTAAATTTTACGAAGAGTTCAAAATCTGCTGTGTGTTTCACATGCACAACACACCTCAATTAGAATAGCCACACTTCAAGTGCTCAAAACCCACATGTACCTAGTGGTTACTGATCTGGGCAGTGCAGCTCTAGAGAAGAAATTTCCAGTTTTGTGCAAACGTGGGGAAGGGACAGGTCTTCTGCTGCAGTGCATTGGAGTCTACTTGCTTCTTGAAAAGACTTTGGGACAATTCATCTGTTTTCCCATTCATTCCTAATTTAGAGACACCAGTGGCTGTCTTTCCTAACCATTTCTGTGTTTCTGTGGTATAAACAGGATGAATGGTGACACACGTTCTCTCAGTGTATTTGAGTTTTTTGGGTCAGTTTGCAATCTTCCATCAGTTTTCTCTCTTCCAGTGCTGCCTTGCTATTTATTCCACTCCCAGTGTCTTAGTCTTTATGGATTTGTGCTTTAGAAATTCATCTCATACCATTTTAGTGAGATTTTTGTAGAGAACTGAGATAAACATATATTCAAGCTACCATCTTTAAATAATAATAATATTTTTCCATATCACTGGAATATGATTTTGCTTTTTAAAATTTACAATTTTTTAAAGATTTATTTTATGTATTTGAAAGGTAGAGTCATTGTAGGTGGAGAGAGAGAATCTTCCCTCCACTGGTTGACTCCCCAAATGGCCACAATAGCTGGGATCTGCCTTGGGTGGAAGGGCCCTAAGTCCTGAACCATCCTCTGCTTTATTCATGGGTGCATTAGCAGGAAGCTGGATCAGAAGCAGTGCAGCCAGGACTCCAACCGGTGCTCTGATACAGGATGTTGGTGTTGCAAGTGGTGGCTTAATCCACTGAGCCATGACAACTCATGTTCTACAAACTTTTATTAAGTAGGTTTGGCATTTTGACATCTGACAACCCTATGTATACAATAACCATGACTAAAAGGAATGAAGGTATGAATGATGAGATATCCCGGAGAATAACTTAGCTTTCGCTGTCAACCAGTATAGTTGAAGCTGACACCACCCAGTGATGCCCAGCTCAGTTCTCTGGGTTATCCCTGAGCTACAGCCTACAGAAATCATTAAGAAGTTGTAAAGGCTTTTAGCAGCAAGGGGAAGGAAAGAGGGGACCATGAGTCAACTGTTTCCAGCTCTCTTCAACCTCATTGCCCCACTGTCTGCTAGCACTGACCACTTCCTTACACTGTTACCACTGTCGTGTCTTGCCCAGGGGGTTTCTTAGCTTAACCCTTTCTTCCTCAAACTTTGCCCTCATTTCCCCTTTTGAAAGGTTGAAAATTACTTTATATGATTTTTCTTGAAACATTTTAAAAGGAAGCTTGTACTCCTCGCAACATGGGGTAATATTGCTATCCAGTCTTTGTGTATGAGAGTGCTTCAGAAGTTCATGGAGAAATGCAATTAAAAGATAAGTTTCTTTTGGTGCAAAAATATTTTAAAATCCATTCTTTTTTTTTCATAATACACATTTCCATGGACTTTTTGAAGACTCCTCATAAACGTGGATTTCAATTTTTCTTGCACCCAAATAAGCTTATATTTTTAAAAAGATTTACTTATTTATTTATTTGATGGGCAGAGTGACGGGGGCAGGGGAATGGGGGAGACAGATTTTCTGTTCACTGATTCACTCCCTAAATGGCTGCAACAGCCAGGGCTAGGCTAGGCCAAAGCTTAGGAGCCTGGAATTCCATCCAGGTCTCCCATGTGGGTGGCAGGGGCCCAGGTCCATGGGCCATATTCTGCTGCTTTCCCAGGTGCATTAGCAGGCAGCTGGATCAGAAGTGGAGTAGCTGAGACCTGAACTGGTGCTCTGATATGGGATGCCAGCATCATAAGTGGTGTCTTAACCCACTGTGTCACAAACACCAGGCCCTAAATTTATATTTTAATTTCATTTCCTATAACCTTTTAAAGTGGACTTATATAATTTATATAGGGGTGGTAGCTTTGGTCCTTTCTTGGTTTTGTTTTGTTTTTGAACTTACTAACTCATTATTCTAGAATCCAAGAATAAATAAAAAGTAACTTAAATATGTGGAGTCTTTTAAAAAATGTCAAAGATGAGATTTTACTTATAATACACCAAAAAAAGGTCTTACATTCATTCCTTTTGCATAAATATAAGCACTGGGACTTGAGAATATAGAGAATTCAAGGGAATCAAGGATCCTGCTCAGTTGATGTCTTTTGTTTAAGTAGGAGATAATTCAGTTAAGATACTGATGTAGGTCTGAGAATATTAATATTTATTCCATCTTCTTCCTTCTTGCAGAGATAAGAATTCTAAGCAGAAAACACAGAAATGTATACAAATAGGAGCAGAATTTGACAGTGAGAGAGAAAACACATATTCATGTATGAGTATGTGCTACCCCACACAAAGAAATATCCATCATGAGTGGGCCAGAGGGTTGCCCAAAGAGAGAGGAAAACTCCTGAGTAGCACCCCTAACAATGGGCCGTGATAAGAGAGCTCTCCCCTATTCTTGGCCTCTTTTATGAAGTATGGGGTGGCGCTTTAACACACGTGAAGCCATCTGGGAATTTTGTGGCACCTCCACATGGAGTTTAGTACCCATATGATCATGGCATCTTCTTCTTGATCCTGGATGAGACACAGGGGCATCCTGGGAAGGTAGGTGTTTTTGATTGACAGGAAAGAGAGAACACTATATCGCAGGGCTTGCAAGGACTTCAGCTCACTTGGACCTAACTAGCTGCCTTCCTATTCACATAATATCAATAATGCATATATCCGGATGGAAGACTGTAAAGTTAAGCAAGTCCTAGAAGTTGCTATAGTGGTGTCAGAACACAGATAATTTCCACAGAAGAGAGAAGAGAAGTAAATTTTGAAAGTGAAGGTATCATTAAAGGAAACATATTGCTCTTATAAAGTGTATAGGAAATGACCAATAAATAGGACAATTGAGTTGAATTAGAAGTTCTTCAAAGTGTATCCCACAAGCTGACAAGGTGGTGGTTTCACAAGATTTAGCATATTGTGGCTGTGTGCTGCCCCACCCCTCCTGGGGGTCCCATATTTTATCTCTGCAGAAACAATTTTCAGCCTTGTGTATCGGAACACAATTTATTTCTATCAGTTTTGTAACTCCTAAATAAAACAGGACTGCCATACTAAAAAAAAAAAAAATTACACTGTATCCTGACAAAGTAATTTTTATAAAAAAGTCATGTTTGCATAGGTTTTTATAGTTTTCAAAATATTTCAGAATACCTTGTCTCACTTCTTCTTTATAGCAACTATCTCTATTTTATACATGCAGAGAAGGATGCTCTAATCTGACAATTTAGCTACCCATCACTCCATTATTCAAAGGGCCAGATATAGAACACACTTCACCTGGCTACACTCCTTGTGTGTATGGACCTACAGTCTGTATGTAATGACATAATTATATGTATCCCTTAGCTTGGTCTAAGAGGCCTCTAATAGTGACGAACAGAGCACAGATGTCATCTTTGAGATGCCATTCTCTACTAAAAGGAACCAGGGTTTCTTGGCGAAATGGCAGATTCCAGGGCTGAGGCATGGGAGTATAAGAACGTGAACCTTGTGCCAGAGGGCAAGACAACTTTAGGCATCTAACAGGACTCAGAAACCAGATTCATGGGCTGGTGTTGTGACGCAGGGAGCTGAGCTGTTACGCCAGCATCCCATATTGGAACTCTGTTCACATCCCAGCTGCTGCACTTCCATTCCAGCTCCCTGTTAATATGACTGGGAAGGCAGTGAAGGATGGCACAAACACTTCAGGCCCTGTCATCCACGTGGGAGACCAGGGTGGAATTCTGGGTTTCTGGTCTCAGCCTGGATTAACCCTGGCAGTTGCAACCATTTGGGGAGTGAACCAATGGGTGGAAACTCTCTCTCACTCCTTCTCTCTCTTTCAAATAAATAAATGAAATTAAAAACCAGTTCAGCAATGCAATAAATCATTGTAATGAATTATAACTCCATGAATAAAATAAAAAACCATGATTCCTTAATAATATAAATATATGGGTTAATGGAAAATTTAATGAAGATGGGATATTTACATCAAAACTCCCACACAAAATGTTCATCAATTATATCAGAAAAAAGAGTAACTTCCTAAGAAGAAGGGTGTCAAGCCCTGCCTTAATCAAGTGAGCAAAATGAACCTTGTCAATCATGGGAAGTTATCAAAGCTATGAACCCCTAATAGGATAGGAATAAGAATAAAGGATCGCATGAGGAATCCCTGTGAAAGACACAAAAACTGAATACTACATTGAATCCTAAATTGAATGACTACTCCAAGCAACTGTTCTGTAACCTCCAATGCATCAAAGTCAGAAATACCAAGGAAAGACTCAAGAACTAACCTGGGGCTGGCGCTGTGGCGCAGCGTGTTAAAGCCCTGGCCTGAAGCACTGGCATCCCTTATGGGTGCCGTTTCTAGTCCCTGCTGCTCCACTTCTCATCCAGCTCTCTGCTATGGCCTGGGAAAGCAGTGGAGGATGGCCCAAGTCCTTGGGCCCCCGCACTCACGTGGGAGACCTGGAAGAAGCTCCTGGCTCCTGGCTCCTGGCTTTGGATCGGCACAGTTCCAGCTGTTGCAGCCATCTGGGGAGTGAACCAGGCGATGAAAGACCTCTCTCTCTGTCTCTACCTCTCTGTAACTCTGTCTTTCAAATAAATAAAATAAATCTTTAAAAAAAAAAAAAGAACTAACCTTTGTAGGCTGGGGAGATGAAGCAATTGACAACTAAATGTAGCAAGAGATTTTCAAGTGAACCTTTGCCTTTAATGGATTCATGGACAATTGACAGTAAATGATCAGGGTCTAATGATGAGGAGGCTAAATGCAAATGTGTTAATCTGCAGATTTTTAATGAGCATACTGCTTTTGAGGAACCATGTCCTTGCTTTTAGTAAACACCCATTAAAGTATCCAGGGGAAATACTGCATCATGTAGCCAACTTACCATGAAATGTTTCAAGGGAAAAACATTCTTGGCACTGTTCTCACAAAGTTTTTGTAAACTGGAAACTGCTCAAAATAAAATTTATTTTAAGAAAAAATTAGTGGTCAGTTTTTAGAAGGTGAGGGCACTTGGTACAGAGGTTAAGATGCTCAGAGAGAAGCCCACATCTCATATTGAGTCCCTGGGTCTGCCCTGGCTCTGGTTTTAATTTATCTTCCTAGATGCACACCCTGGGAGGCAGCAGATGATGGGCTCAGGTAACTGAGTCCCTATACTCATGCAGGACACCCCGAGTTCTAGGCTCTCGGTTTTGTCCTGGCCCTTTTGGGGAGTGAATCAGAGGATACAAGCTGTCTCTTCATCTCCCTCTATCTTTAAAATAAAATAAATCTTTTTAAAGATAAGCTTATAAATAATAAAAAAAAGTCATATTGCTTCAGAGGCCAATGTTGTGGTGTAGTGAGTAAAGCTATGGCTGCCTGCGATGCCAGAATCCCATACAGGTACCAGTTCATGTTCCAGCTGCTCCTCTTCCAATCCAGCTTCATGCTAATGGCCTAAGAAAAGCAGCAGAGGCTAGCCAAAGAACTTGGGCTCCTACACCCACGTGGGAGGCCTGGATGAAGCTCCTGGCTCCTGGCTTTGGCTTGGCTCAGTCCTGACTATTGCAGCCACCTGGCCATCTAGGGAGTGAACTAGCAAATGGAAGATCTCCCCCCCCCCCCCCCCGTGTGTGTGTGTGTGTGTGTGTGTCTCCCTCTGTATGTGTGTGTGTGTCTCTCTCCCTGTAATTCTTTCACATAAATAAATAAATCTAATAAAAAAGATTATATTGCTTCAAAAGATGCAATGCAACACTGGCAGGAAAATGTTAAATGGTATGATTCAAACATGAATCCGTTCCAGGCAAACAGAATGCCCTTTGGGTTAAGCTGTCCATTCACGTGGCAAATGAGGTAAAGCCGCAACTGTTTCAAACAAAGGCAACCAAAAGATTTTCTTTTTTGATTGTCATGGGCAAGCCCTAGAGAGAATATACAAAAGGGAGTTCCAGAAAAGGAAACAATCACATTTCCCATCCCATCATTATTGAGAATATTTTCTCTTATTTTTAAACAGATATACCACTTCTTTTCATTTATTTAATTTTTTAAAAAAAGTTCATTTATTATTGCAAAGGTAGAGAGAGAGGGAGAGAGGATGAAGGTGGGAGGAGAGAAAGAATATGAACTATCTGTCTGCTGGCTCACTATCCAAAATGCTCCCCAAAGCATGGGACTGGCTCAGGCTGAAGCCAGGAGCCAAGAACTCTATCTGGGTTTTCCAAGTAGATGGCAAGGACCGAAGTACTTGGTCCATCACCAGCTACTTCTTGGGCACATTAGCAGGAAGCTGGATCCAAAGTGACATAGTTGGGACTAAAAGCAGGCGCTCTGATAGGGGATGCAGCTGTCCCAGGCAGCAGCTTAAATAGCTGTGCTACAGCGCCTGCCTCATAAAAGAATTTTTAAATGGTAAAATCAGTCTCCTCTTTCTTTCTTTCTTTCTTTTTTTTTTTTTTGACAGGCAGAGTGGACAGTGAGAGAGAGAGACAGAGAGAAAGGTCTTCCTTTTGCCATTGGTTCACCCTCCAATGGCTGCCGCGGCTGGCACGCTGCGGCCGGCAATGGAGCCAGGTGCTTCTCCTGGTCTCCCATGGGGTGCAGGGCCCAAGCACTTGGGCCATCCTCCACTGCACTCCCAGGCCACAGCAGAGAGCTGGCCTGGAAGAGGGGCAGCCGGGACAGAACTGGCGCCCCAACCAGGACTAGAACCTGGTGTGCCGGCGCCGGAAGGCAGAGGATTAGCCTAGTGAGCCGCAGCGCCGGCCGCAGTCTCCTCTTTCTGTTTAAAAGAAAATACCACCCCTGAGAAGCTTCAGGCTAGGGAAAAGTTTCCTGAAGTACAGCTCTGGAGAATAAAGGGAAGTAAAACCAAATCGCACCACCGTGGCACAACGACTGCTCAGGAACTCGGTTGCTCCTTTGGGTCTGTGTATGTTCCTCCTTTATCAACAGCCATCACCCTCGCGTGCAATTGGACTCTGGCCGTGTGCTGTTTGGGAGGAGTGGTTATCGAAGGCTTTGAAGCTGGCTTACAAGTTCCACATCCGGCCTCTGCCACTGTGTGTGGCTGAGTTATTTCCTAAACTGCTCTGAGCCTCAATTTCTTTCTTAATCAAAAATACCCTCCCTTATCTGGGGGTTCATGAGGGGTTTAAGTAAGATAAGAAATGTAAAGCATTTCCCATATCACATGGCAGTTAAATACTTATTGTATCACAAAATACTTACTGTATCCTAAAACACACACATATATAATTTTGTTGAAGAAAATAAAACAGACTATATTCTGAAAACAGACTATATTCTAGGTGGGAGAGAAAATACTATGTGTCGGTTTTCATAAAATTTAAATATAATTTTTAAAAGATTTATTTATTTGAAAGTCAGAGTTACAGAGAGGCAGAGCAGAGAGAGAGAGAGAGAGAGAGAGAGGTGACTTCCATCCACTGGTTCACACCCCAAATGGCCGCAACAGCCGGAGCTGGGCTGACCTGAAACCAAGAGCCAGGACTTCCTCTGGATCTCCCATGTAGGTGCAGGGGCCCAATCACTTGAGCCATCTTCCACTGCTTTTCCAGGCTATCAGCAGAGAGCTGGATCAGAAGTAGAGCAGCCAGGACTTGAACCTGCACCCATATAGGATGCCGGCACTGCTGGCAGCAGCTTTACCTGCTATGCCACAGCACTGGCTTTGAAATAGAATTTCAATTTCAACACTGTATTAGTTTCCTAGTGCTGCTATAATAAACTGCAATACACTCAGTGGCTTAAAAACAACAGAAGATTGTTCTCAGCAGTCTGAAGTCAATTTCACCATGCTGCGCTCTGAGAGGAGAATCTGTCTCCTTCTTTTCATAGCTTCTACTGCCCATCTGTCTCCTCTGCCGTCTGCTCCTTCCTCAGTCTCCAGAGACTCTGAACAGTCTCTATTTCTGTCATGATGCCACTCTCTCTTCTTCTTTTTAAACTGCAAGGCAGAGTGACAGAGGGAGAGGGAGAGACAGATAGAAAGAGAGACTTCCCATCTGCTGGTTCACCTCTCCAAATGCCCACAACCGACACGACTAGCCCAAGAGGAAGTCAGAAGCCAGGAGCTTCACCTTGGTCTCCCACCTGAGTGGCAGGAATCCAAGTACTAAGGCCATCATCTGCTGCTTCCTGGTGCATAGTTAGGAAGATGGGTAGGAAGCAGAGGCTTAACCTGCTGAGCCACCTGTCCACCCCATTACTATCTCTTCTTAATCTGACTCCTCCAGTGTCCCTTTATAAGGATCTTTGCGACTGCACTGAATCCATAGGTAAATTCGGGATCATTTCCCTGCTGTGGTTTGGACATGTTTGCCACCCAATGGTTCACATGCTGGAAGCTTGTTCCAGTGTAATGGAATTGAGAGATGGAAGCTTTTTTTTTTTTTTTTTTTTTTAGTGAGAGAGAGAGACAGAGAGAAAGGTCTTCCTTTTTGCCGTTGGTTCACCCTCCAATGGCAGCTGTGGCCAGCGCATCTCGCTGATCTGAAGCCAGGAGCCAGGTGCTTCTCCTGGTCTCCCTTGCAGGTGCAGGGCCCAAGGACTTGGGCAATCCTCTACTGCCTTCCCGGGCCATAGCAGAGAGCTGGCCTGGAAGAGGGGCAACCGGGATAGAATCTGGCGCCCCAACCGGGACTAGAACCCGGTGTGCCGGCGCTGCAAGGTGGAGGATTAGCCTGTTAAGCCACGGCGCCGGCCAAGAGGTGGAAGCTTTTAAGAGGTGAGGCCTAATGGGTGGTGATGAGGTCATTAGGGGCACCACCCTTAGATGGGATTAATGTCCATCTGTCAGGAGTAGGTTCGGTCTTGAGGGACAGGATTTGTTGCTGTGAGAGTGGTTGTCGTAAAGCAAGCTTTCTTAGTTCCCTCTCTCGCCATGTGAGCTCTGTCCCTTGAATGCACTCCTGCCATGCAGTGCCACCCACATGCTATGACGCATTGTGAGGCCCTTGCCAGAAGGGGTTGCCCCATTCCAAACTGTGAGCTCAGTAAACCTCTGTTTTTATAAAGTACCCAGACTCAAGGATTTTGTTACAGCAGCACAAAATGAACTAAGACACTCCCCATCTCAAAATCCTAACTTTTTGTCATACTAGGTAACACCCAGATTCTGGAAATTAGGAAGTGAACATATTGGGGAGCATTACCAGTCTACTGGTAACAATAAAATTCTTAAAAATTATTATGAAAGCATAAATGTCCCCCAAAAGCCAACAATGTATGAAAAAGAACAGAAAGACACTACAAAAGATAAAATTAATGCAATGTTGTAGAGAATGAAATAGACTACAAGAATAGAATAGAAAGAATAAAATAGAAAATTCAGAAGGATATCTCACTATATAGGAAAATTTAAAATTTGACAAGAGTGTTATTTCAGCTCAGGAAGTGAAAAATAGATTATTTAATAAATGATGTTAACACAACTATGGCATTACAAAAAAAAAGTAAATCTATTTTTAATGCAACACAAAATTGTAAAAAAAATTATGTAAGTAATGAAAATTCAATTGCAAACTAAGACAAAAAACAGTGTTAAGAAAGTGAGGGTATGTGTAGAAATGAGGCATATCTCCTTAACTGGATCTAGACTCCCAGGAACTATTGTTTAAAAAATATGAACATATGAACATAAATAAATAAAAATCCCTTATCTGGAAAACATGCCAGGAACAAAATCAACAGACAAAAAATGTTAAAAAAAAAAATTACTGCCAAAGCCAAGTGGCAGAGTCTCTAACGCACACGGAATTCTTGCAGATATTCAGGAATGGGATAAACAATCTATGAAATCAGCACAAGTGGGCTGCCCGCCAGCTGCTCCATTTCCCCATCTTTCTATATTGAAGGGAGGATGGTTTGTTTCGGGGTGAAATTTTCAGAGTCGTAAAATATTCTTATTTTATAATTCTGTATTATTTACTTCCGTAAAACGAGGGCAATGATGACGTTGCCGGTAACTAGTACAGAAATGGTTATCTGTTCCTGTCAGGGAGAGAATCAAATAGTTTTCACTTCTCTTTAGCACCATTTAAATGGAAAGCAGGGCACCTCTGCTCACTGATATTTTTCCTTCTTTGTTAGAGATCATTTCGACATTATCCATGATATGAGCTAAGTTTCAGGGTTTTCTTTTTTTTTTTTTTTTCTTTTTTCTTTTTTTTTGACAGGCAGAGTGGACAGTGAGAGAAAGACAGAGAGACAGAGAGAAAGGTCTTCCTTTTTGCCGTTGGTTCACCCTCCAATGGCCACCGCGGCCGGCACACCGCGCTGATCCGAAGCCAGGAGCCAGGTGCTTCTCCTGGTCTCCCATGCGGGTGCAGGGCCCAAGGACTTGGGCCATCCTCCACTGCCTGTTTCAGGGTTTTCATTTTTGTTTTTGTTTTTCGGTTACAAGACTCAATTCTATTTTGCTTTTCAGAATAATTCTCCCATCTGAATTTCAGATTCTGAGGTGGGGTATTTTGTTAGATGCAGTATGACAACTTTCTCCCTCTCTTTTATTCAGTAAGCTTGTGCTAGGTTTTAAAAAAAAGACGAAGGGTTGGCAACACTGGGGGAAAATAGAACCTCATTATGTGCCTAAAACTGCATGCTCACTTACTTGTTACACCCATAAAAGAGCTTTCTATTTTGATTCAAACTCTTCCTTCATCTTCTAAAATATAAATCCAGACTAAGGATGATGTGTGTTGCAGACAAGTCTGTTGAAATTCAAATCTATAATCTACAGAAGTTCCAGATGACATCTGTGGTGATAAGGGCCAGAGAGAGCCAAGAGTTTCCTTTAAGAACAGTGTGATGGTAGAAAACGCAGGACAGAATTCAAAGAATCAGCTGCAGAACCACACAGGCCTAAATCTTAGTTTCTTGCCCTCTTTAAACCTGTCTCCTCATCTGCAAAACAGTAAGGAAACTAGTACCTACCTCACAGGGCTGTTTTGGAAATTACATTGGATAATGGACATGCTTTAGCCCAGAGCCTCTCCTATAAAAACAGTCTGTGATTTATGATTAATCAACTTCAGGTTTCTCAAACTCATGACTGGCCTCATGGTGCAGTGGGTTAATCACAGCCTGCGACGCCAGTATCCCATCTGAGTGCTGTTCGAGTCCCAGCTGTTACACTTCCAATCCAGCTCCCTGCTAATGTGCCTGGGAAAGCAGCAGAAGGTGACCTGAGTGCGTGGGGCCCTGCCAACTGCGTGGAAGACTTCCAGGCTCCTAGTTTCACCCTTGCCTAGCCCTGAACAGGAAGGCCATATAGTGAGTGAACTAGTGGAAAGAAATCTCTCTCTCTTTCTCTGTAACTCTGCCTTTCAATAATTAAATAAAAAAAATTTTAAAAAGATTTTCAACTTTGCAATGGTGCAAAACAACAGACATTTAGTAAAAACTGCATTTGAATTTTTTAATTTGGATATTTTTCTGGGACAGCATTATTTCATGTGGTCCTACCTCATGATACTGGGCAGAAGGAGCGAGCCGCCAGTCAGGCCCACGATTGCCAACACTCTAGAGTGTGCTGTGTTGCTCAGTTAGGATGAGTGACAGGTTAGGTGTGTTTTCAGTGTATTCTCACTTGCAATATTTTTTACTTTTGATGGATTTATGTGAATGGCACTCCTTTGTCATTGGAGGAGCATCTGTAGTAAGATCTCAATAAGTGTTCATTATTATTTTACTCTGCAGCAGAGCCATGAGCCCTAGAGTAAGAGTGATTCTATCCCCACCTCTCTCCTGGGGGTCACTCCACCTCCCCTGTACAGTGTTCAATGTTCACGCTAAGCCAATGCAGCTTTAAAAACTCTGTTCCCTGGGCTGCTGGAGAGGGCCTCGTGGGTAGCGGAGGCATTCACAAGGGGCTGTGGGGAGGGGCAGGATTCTGGGGCTCCTACAGCAGTTTTGATTTTTTTCTGTTTTATATAAAAACAATCTGTGTAGTCCTTTAAATCTGCAAGGCCATTACCACTCTGTTATTCTGTACACCTTCCTCTTTTCAAAAATTACTCTTTCCAACTTTTGAGTAATCTTTTTGCATTCTCCAGCCTCAGCCACCTGATCCCTGAGAAAGGAAGCCTGGGAGAAGCCCCACTTTGATGCATTGTTAGGTCTTCTGGGAGGTGCTTGTCTTTTCAAAGAGTCCAAACAAGAAGAGGACAAATAAAGATTGTTTCTATTGACAGAAACCCTGGCATTACTGGGAGGACGCTAAAGGGGTAGGCTAGGAGGGCGTTCTTTTGTAAAACCACAAAAATGACAACTCTAACTATCGCCTTAATGAAACAATAATGATTGGCATTTGTGGAGAGATTCTGATTTATACAACAATTTCTCTGTTTTCCTGGTGGGTTAACACAAGCCTCCTGTGGGTGCCCTAGTATTTTTTTCCCATGTGCATTTCCAAGAC
The DNA here is from genome assembly GCF_033115175.1 of Lepus europaeus. NCBI lineage: Eukaryota > Metazoa > Chordata > Mammalia > Lagomorpha > Leporidae > Lepus > Lepus europaeus. The sequence continues at coordinate 83,701,233 of NC_084838.1, read as the reverse complement.
AAGGACATGAAGGCCCCACGTGGCTCCGTGACTTGCCTCAGTTGGCAGCTTTAGGGCCTGACTCAAGTCTTGGGCTCTGTCCCCAGGACCACGCTACTGCCTCCACCCATTTGGGCAGCCAGACTTGCTGATTACTCAAGGCACAGACTTTTGAACACTCCCTTTGCAGAAATGGCACAAGCAGGACGGCTGGTTTTTCTGATGCTTCCTGCCGGGGAATAAAGAAATGGCTGTAGCAGACCATCAGCTCTCAAAGAGCTCTTTGTGCAAAAAAAATTCCAGCGTTTTTATGAACGATGATTGCAGAGTGGGTTGCTTTTCCCCCAAGTAGTTATGGTCAAAAGGTTGCTGTTGTAGCCATGCCTGGCATTCCTCCAGAAAACTCTCAGCCTTGTACGCCATGAACTGCAGACTTGTGGATTGGTGAGCTTAGACGGTTGGTGAAAAGGAGATAGGAAAACTCAAGGCAAACTGAGAAGCCCACGTTTTTGAGTGAGGTTTTCCTTTTCCCTGTCAAAATCCCTGGTGACACGTTTTTTTAAAGTTCAAAAAAGTAAACATGAAAGTCACTTATCACTGAAAGAAAAAAGTGCCTTTTTCCATCACACTTACATAGGTCAAAGTTGTCTGAATTCTACTTATACACCTCTATAAAAGCTAGCGGTGGGGCAAGCATTTAGCCTAGTGATTAACACGCTGATTAAGTAGCCCGCATTCCATATCTGAGTACCTGGGCTTGATTCACTGGCTCCTGACTCTAACTCTCTGTTAATGCAGACCCTGGGAGGTAGCAGTGATGATACAGGTAACTGGGTTCCAGTCACTCACATGGGAGACCAGGATTGAATTTTGGCTCCTGGCTTCAGCCCTGGACCAGCCCTGGCCATTGCAGGCATTTAAGGAGTGAGCCAGAGGATGAAGCGCTCTCTTTCTCTTCCTCTCCCTCCACCCCCAAATAAATAGAAAAAGACTAGCTGGTATAAGGGTATCTATCTATTTATCTATTTATCATCTATATGTACGTATTGAATCAGTGAATATGTCCTTTAATGAGAGGGGGGAGAAATCATGATATCAGAAATAATGTGGTAACTTCCTCTGGAGTGGCCCTTTGCTATGGCTGACTCTGAAAACACTACCATGCTACACAGAGGTTAACTGCTTCCTGCTGAGCCAGCTGAGGGAGGAAAGACACATTGAGGTATTTGAGATCTGGGGTCCTTCAGTGCACAAACCTGAGACATAATAACTCAAGATTGGTGGACACAGTAAAGCGAGAGTTTTCTGGTAAGATTTTTGGAGGACCTTAGAGATAAAATTACCATTTGACAGTATTCAATGAAGGACTGAACAGGATGATGTTCATTCAAATGGGTTTTTCCAAAGATGTTTGCAACTTTTATTATCCTGAGCAAGTGTTTCCTGGAATGGAAAAGTCATGGTGATGAAGACAGTGGAATAGTCAGATCATGTTAACAAACAGCCAAATATGGCAGTCAGCTGCATCTAGACCAGGGTCTGCAAACTACAGTCCAAAGGCCAAGTCTGGCATGGCCTGTTTTTGTACAGAGGGTTTTACTGGAACACAGCCATGCTCATTGTCTGTAACTGCTTTTATTCTGCACACACAGAGTTAAGTGGCTGTCATGGAGACTGCATGACCACAAAGTACAGCTCATTTACTGTCTGGTCCTTTGCAGAACAAGTTTGCTAAGGAGTAGATGGTTTCACTTCTCATAATGTTCCTTCATTCATTGAGTATGTATCAGGTAAAGTCAATGTATAAAGTAAACGCACCTTTAGAGTGTTGAGAATATAGCACTCACCATGACAGGTGTCTGGCCTCATAAAAACATGTCAATAAATAATATGAACCAGGAGATAAGTGCTATTGCAGCGATTTAAATGTGTCCCTGAACATTCATGTGTTGGAAACTTAATCCCCAAGGCAACAGCGTTGAGAGAAGGGATCTTTAGTGGTAAATAGGTCATCAGGGCTCTGTCTTCATGGACGTATTATTGCTGTGATTATGGTGGGAGTGAGTGCTGATAAAAGGATGAGTTTGGCCTCTTCCCCCATTTCTCTCTCTCTCTAGTTCTTTCACAAATTCTCCTTCTGTCATGAAATGTTACAGCAAGAAGGTCCTTCTTAGAAGTGTATCCCTTGATCTTGGATTTCCAACTCCCAGAACTGTGGGCCAAATAAATTTCTATTATTTATACATTATCCAGTCTATGGTATTCTATTATAACAGGACAAATGGACTAAAAGAGTGATGAAGAAAATTTAAGCATTGGAAGAAAATAGTTATAGGATTAGAAAAGGGGCAGAAGGAACCCCTTGGGATGTGGTAATCAAAGAAGATCCCTCTTAACAGGTAGAATTTGAGTAAGAACCTGAATGAGATGAAGATGTGGGACAGAGGCTTCAGGGAGAGATTTCCTGAGAGTTGGTCAGAAATGCAAATATTGAAGCCGTCACAAATTTGGGGTGTTGACGGCGGCAAGAAGGCCAATGCAGCTGGAGCAGGAGGAACCGACGGCAAAGTAGAAAGAGCTGAAACTGGGGACACAACCGGGTCAAATGAAGGAGCGGGGGCTTAGTGGAGGTAGCAGGAGTTGAATTTTGTTCTGAAAATTATCAAAAGCTAATTAGGGGGTGTTAAGCAGGGAATGGTGGGACAAATTTATAGTTCAACTGATTAATCTGGCTACACGTTGAGAATTCATTATAGAGGAACAGATTGGAGGCAATGATGATACCATGGGAGAAAAATCAGGCTTAGGTTATGCAGCAGGGATTGAGGGTTGTAGATTAGCATCAGTGTGATTTGGGATGAATGGTAAAGGCGTTGCTAGTAAGAAAGAAGACAAGGCTGATTCTGAGGGTTTAGAATTGGGTGACTAGGTGAATGACAATGCCACTTCCTGACATAAGGGATGATTTGGAGGCAAGGAAGGGTGAGATTAAAAGTGCTATTTTGTTCCTGTTAAATGTCACATGCTTCTTCAACGTCCAAATGATGATGTCAAGTTGACAGTTAGGTATGAATCTGTGCAAGTGGGATAGATTGGGATCTAATTTGGGATTCATCAGCAGATGGATGGTATTCAGAGCCATGGAATTTGGTGAGGTCACCTAGGGAATGGCTGTCAATGAAGAAAAGGGCTGACTACTAAACCCTGGGGTCAGTGTTGAGCTGGTACTGGCTCCAGGCTAGCAGTGAGAGCTGATTGAGCACATCTCTCCCCGGCTCCACATTCCGTGACATAATTCTAATAATTTCAGATCAGCAACATTGGAAATATTTGCACCCTGGAAATTGGCAAACACTATAGAACAGTGAAAGAGATTGAGGAAGATTGGAACATGAATGAGATAAGAATAACATCAAATAGTGTGATGTCTAGGACACAAATTCAGAGACACCTATAAGGTCTTTCTCTTTTCTCCCTTCACAAAGGATTTCAATACTTGATGTTGATAGGATTTATTACATACAAAAACAGAAATCTTACTGTTTCCATTCTGTCATTCACTTAATGACATTAACCCATTCCTGTAAGCTCTTATGCTCTGAGAAACCATTCCAAAATAAAAAGTTCCATGAATTTTAGAGAAGATTATGGTAAGTTCTATTGCAATGCAAGTGAGATATTCAAGTAATTTCAACAATTAGAAAAATATATCAACTGACTATTGAAGGCAAATTTAAATAAGTAATGGAAAGTTAAAAAGTAAACTAAGGTCAATAAAATTGAGTTTGTGTAAGAAACAATTTATGAAATGGAGAACACTAGATAGAAAGACATTTAGTGTTTCAGTGACAAATCATCAGGGGTAAGAATTTTATTATAAATGTGAAGACAAAATAAAGGAATTATTTGGGAAATGAGCACTGTAGTGGTTAAGACTCCACTTAGAACACCTACCTTTCACATTAGAGTGCCAGAGTTTGAGTTCCAGTTCTTCTCCCAGTTTTAGCTATTGTACACCTTGAGAGACAGCAAATAATGACCCAGGTAGGTGGGTCCATGACACAGTGTGGGAGACTTGAACTGAGTTCCAGGATCCTGGCTTCTGTTTGGCCCAACCTTGGCAATTGCAGGCATTAGGGGGTAAACCAGTGTATGAAAGATTTTCTCTCTCTCTCTCTCTCTCTCTCTCTTTCTCTGCCTTTCAAATAAAAAAAAAAATGATATACAAAGAAAAAAAACTTTAAAAAGAAACCAGAGGAAAAATGCAGAAGAAATAATTTGGTTGCAACCACAAAATTCCCTTTTGGGGCAGGTGCTGTGGTGCAGTGGGTTAAGCTGTTGCCTGCAGTACCAGCATCCCCTATGGGCACAGTTTGAATCCAGGCTGCTTAACTTTTGATTCAGTTCCCTGCTAATGCACCTGGGAAAACAGCAGGAAGATGGCCCAAGTGCTTGGGCCCCTACACTCATGTGGGAGGCCCAAATGAAACTCCTGGCTCCTGGCTTTGGTATGACCCAGCCCTGGACATTGTGGTTGTTGAGGAAGTGAACCAGCAGATGGAAGACTTCTCTCTCTCTGCCTCTCTATCTCTGTACCTCTGCCTTTTAAATAAATAAATAAGTAAATAAATCTTAAGAAAATTGCCTCTTTTCGAACCCTAAAGGCTTCCATAGCCTCGGCAACTCATGACTAGAGCCTAGGGAGATTACTGATGCCATAAACAAGAGTGTCAAATTGTTAAATCAACATCAGGAGTCACTGTGTACTTACGTCCCATGTGGGATCTGTCCTTAATGTGTTGTCCAATGTGAAGTAATGCTATAGCTAGTACTGAAACAGTATTTTTACACCTTGTGTTTCTGTGTGGGTGCAAACTGATGAAATCTTTACTTAGTATATACTGAATCGATCTTCTGTATATAAAGATAATTGAAAATGAAAAAAAAAACTTAGTTTAAATTGGAAATTGCATAGAAAATTAATCAATTTTTTAAAAATATCATGTAGGATCTCTGTCCTTAATGTGCTGTACATTGTGATTTAATACTATAACTAGTACTCCAACAGTATTTTTCACTTTGTGTTGCTATGTGAGGGCAAACTGTTGAAATCTTTACTTAATATATACTAAACTGATCTTCTGTATATAAAGAGAATTGAAAATGAATCTTGATGTGAATGGAAGGGGAGAGCGAGTGAGAAAGGGGAGGGTTGCGGGTGGGAGGGAAGTTATGGGGGAGGGAAGCCATTGTAATCCATAAGCTGTACTTTGGAAATTTATATTCATTAAATAAAAGCTTTAAAAAAATTGCCTCTTTTGTTGATCTTGTTGGAATGTCCCCACTCACATAATATATGCTAGTTGGTTGCTTATGATTGGTTAAGGCTAAATTTCATTCCTACTATGAAGGTATGAAAGTGATACTCATTCAGTAAAAGTCATACTTCCATTTTTGAATTCTGAACTTTTCCCAGGCTAGTGATATGTGGTATGTTACTCTTTCATGATGCCTCTGAGTGACATCAAGATGGAGCTCCCAGTGAGCCATATGATCAGAAGGGACAAAAGCTATATTGTATTCTATAGTGCATTGTTTTCAATAAATTATACTTTGTGTTAGATGATTTTTCCCAACTGTAGGTAATATTATGTTCTGAAGGCATTTAATGTAGGTTAGGCAGGATGTTTGGTATATTAGATGTAGTCAATGTATTTTCAATGTATGATAGTTTGAACTTATAATGGATTTTTCAGCATATAACCCTATTGAAAGTTCAAAGTCATCTATTTTCAGCTAAAATAGCTTGAGAAAGGAGCATTTTTAGCTTTTTTGTGAAACTTGATAATCAGGATTCAATCCAGTTTACAAGGAGATAACAAAACCTCAAAGAAAATGAACAGGGCTAGAATTTAATAATAATTATAATTTTCTATTGAAATATAACCTTTTTGTAACCTCTCTTATTTTTACCAAATTAATAATTTTTCATAAAGTAAAACTAATTTCAACAAACTTATCCCAATGATTCATGTGAGTGCAACAAGAACAGTAAATCTTGTATATTTTAAAATGTAAAATTTTAGCCAGAGCTTTGGTAATATCCAAAGGAATTTTATCAATTTTGTACGTGCAACCTTAATGCTTACAAGATTGCCTGATATTGAGAACTCCCAGATAAAACCTTTACGAACCTTTGTAGACTAAGAAACCAAGCCAAGGGCTTGCCCAATTACACCCTGTTACAAGAAGAATGGATTCTTATGGATTCTGTGTAAATATTCATATTGCAAATGAGAATATTTAGTAAGAGTTTCCAAGTTTTTGAATGATTGTGTAAGAAAAAAAGATATATGTTCCATTTTTGTTTATCAAATGGCTGTAAGTTATAGAAAGCTTAAGAAAAAAAGGTTTCCTTAAATGTGAAAAATAAGACTTAAAAGAATTATTACCAATGTTTCAAACAAAAAGTCATCAAAATTAACTATCCCCATCAGTGAATTCAGTCCCATATAATAATTGTTTTTATGTTTGCTTAGCAGTCTTAGGAATCCATTAGATTTCCTTTAGAGTTTTGGAAATGTTCACCCAGCCAACACTATGCTCTTAAAGTCTTAACAGGGCCCAGGCTTGCTGCTCCAATCAAGCTCCACAGGCTGGTCTGGTGACAAGGGAAAGGCTTTTTTTTTTTTTTTTTTTTTCACTCATGAGCAAGGAGCAGGAGAATATGACCTAAACGGCCTCCTCCACAGGGGATGGGCGAGAGATTTATGGATCAAGTAGGAGAAAGCTGGCGTGTACAAGTGTCTGGCCAGGCAAATCTTCACTGGTGAGGCTCGACCACTGGTTAGGACGGCCTGGTAAGGTGGACTTTTACTTCTGGATTCCCACGTTTAAGGGAGTTCTCACTTCTTAAAGGATGTAGCCAAATTCACATGCTGTTCTGGCTTCTTTGGTTCTGCCCGATTTTCCTTCTTTGGCACATGCCCAGGTTATGTAACGTGCATTTCTCTGCTCTGGACTCCCTTTGTGACTGCATGGCTGACGGGGCGCAGCGAACCATCGCCAGTGCCCAGGATCTCTAGAGAGTATTACACAGCACACGCTAGCCTAGTAAAAGATGAAAATTAAAAATTCAGGGGTCCTGGTGGGGCTAGTGCCCCATGTGGTCGAGGCCCAGCTCCTCCACCTCATTCCCACCTTCCTTGTTTCCTTTGGCAAGCCAGAACTGCTTTAGTGCCCCATCTACTCTGCCAGCCCTGGGGCTTGCCTCTCTGCTTTGCCCATGCTACTCCCTTTGCCTGGCACACCCTTCCCAGCTTTTTGCCAGACTCTCTCTTACTGTTGCCAGCCCTGCCTAAGCCTTTGCTGCCTCCAGGAAGCCTTCTCGAAAGCCCCTCGTTCCCAGCGCTCCGTGCTTCCACAGAGCACTGCACTGCTGGAGCTCCATTACCATTCTGGGCTCTGGGTCCCAGGGTCCACACTCCCGGAGAACTCAGCCCCAGATGGCCGGTAACTGCTGAACAGATCTCGAGCCTATGTCTTGCACCCTGAGGTGGCACACACCGACATTCAATGCAGCCAAGGAGCCATGGTTTTCATGCCAGAGCCGCTGCCGAGGACAGGGACCCCCGCCTCTTAGGCACCAGACTCATCTCTCTGAAGCCCTGCGTTGGTCCCAGGCTCCCCTGGCTGGACTGTGACGGGTGAAGCAGTTCCCCCAACCTCCTGGGACTCTAAATAGCATCCCAGGGCCCCGTCTGGGGACAGTAGCACCTGAGGGCCCTGTCCCCTCTGCCTGCAACAGCCGCACCCCTGCCCTTGCCTTACACAATGGAGTTCTGCAGAAAGTTTTCCTTCGAATAAGGTTTCTATGGCTAACAAATGAAGTTTTAAAAAGTGGAAACAGGCAGGCAGTTACGACCTGTCCGAATGTCTGTGTCCCACATCTGAGTGCCTGGGTTCAGACCTCAGCTCCACTCCCAACCCAGCATCCTGCTCATGCCAAACCCTGGGAGATGATGGTGATGGCTCAAGTAGTTGGGTTCCTGCCATCCATGTGGGAGGCTCAGCTATTGCAGGACTAAATCAGCAGATGGGGGGGGGGGGGGGAACGACATCATTTCAGATGCCAGCAACCTCTTTTGGAGTGCTTGGGTTCAAGTTCCACCACTGCTTCTGAGTGCAGCGACCCATGTGGGAGACCCTGATGGAGTTCCTGATGCCTGGCACAGCCCCAGCTATTGTTAGTATTTGGGAGGTGAGTCAGTAGGTGGAAGCTTGCTTTCTGTCTCCCTCTGTCACTCTGTTTTGTAAATAAACAAATGTTAAAAAGTTTTTATTTAAATAAATAAAATGGTCAGCCTTTAGTAACCTTAGTATCAGTGAACACTAGATGATGTCATAGTTTTAAATAGTATATATGCTTCCTCCTGGCACAGCACATGCTTACCAGTAGACCCAATTTATCTGTAGTTCCTCTTTAGTAAGAAGCCAAAAATACATAAGCTGGGGTCAGCGTTGTGGCTCACTGAGCTAAGCTGCCGCCTACAACAGCAGCATCCCATGTCAGAGCTATGGTTCACGCCCTGGCTGCTTCGCTTCTGATCAAATTCCCTGCAAATGCAGCTGGGGAAGCTGTGGAGGATAGCCAAGTACTTGGATCCCTGCCACCACGTCAGGCACCTGGATGGACTTCCAGCCTCCTGGCTTCGGCCTGACCCAGCCCTGGCTATTGCAGCAGCCATTTGGGAAGGGAAGCAGTGAATGCAAGTTGTGTTTCTCTTCCTTTTTCTGTCTGACACTCTGCCTTTCAAATAAATAAATAAAATGTTTGAAACAAATAAAAAAAAATATAAGCCTAAGTTTATATTCAGGAATTAATGCATTGTTTATCTTCTTTTAAAGTGATCCAGATATTCAGTGAATATTTGTCACTTAACTTAGTAGAGTTGTTTTAGGATTTTTTCTGTCTGTTCAGGAACTATTTTATTGTTCCAAGCTAAAGAACTGTCACTGATAGAAAATCAGCACTTTCACATAATCTCCCACAAGGCCCCACTCAGCTTTTGAATCTTGGTTTTTGCAGACATATCAGTGTATTTTTCTCTAGTACAGACAATCACCCCACCATGATTGACAGATCAGTCTTCACCTCCAATTTTACTACTTGGCCTTGGGGAACTTTTCAGAACTGTTTTTAATGCAGAAAGAGTGGTTTCATCTAAAGGAGATGCAGTGATCACAGCAGAAGGTACTTCTCCATGGTAGGCACTCCTGATAGAAGGCAGAAATGACTCCTGGGGTATTTTCAGCAGGCAAATTGATGAGCTTGAACGTACAGGAAGAAAACTTCTCTTTTGGGGGCCAGCGTTGTGGCGTAGTGGGTAAAGCGGCTGCTTGTGACACCAGCATCTCATAGGGACACCACTTTGTGTCTCAGCTGCTCCATGTCTGATCCACTCCCTGCTAATATGCCTGGGAAAGCAGTGGAAGATGGCCCAAGTGCCTGGGCCCCTGCTACTCACATAGGAGACTCGGATGAATCTCCTGGCTCCTGGTTTCATCCTGGCCCAGCCCTGGCTGTTGAGGCCATCTGGGGAGTTAACCAGTGGATAGGAGATCTCTTTATCTCTTTCTCACCCTCTCTCTCTCTCTCTTTGACTTTCAAATGAATAAATGCTTATTTAAAAAGAAAATAAAAAGACACCTCTCTTTGGCTCTGATGTCATTCTGACTTCTCACTTGGATGAAATGCTTAACACAGGATTCAGAATAGAAGCAGCCACTCTGGGTGACTTCATGGGTTGCACTACTCTCAACTCCTTTCCTGCTGTTTCAGTTCATTCTGTTCAGATGCAGCAGAATAAAGAGCAGTGGCACAGTGACCTTCAATACCTTATATGCGAACATGTGGCCTCACAATCCTGGCAAATGGTCAACCTCAGAGGCACTGTAGCCTCTCACCTGCCCACAGTCTGGACACCGCTGGGCTGTCCACCCTCTCCCCAGTGGCTCTAGGCCAAACTCTGGTTTTTTAGATCTTGAGTTATCAGAAGATTTTGGAAACAGTTTTATCTCTTTTTTGAACATTTTTATTTTCTTATTTTCACTTTTTATTTGGAAGGCAGGTAGACAGAGATCTTCCATGCATGGGTTCGCTTGACAGATGCCTCCAACATCCAACCACAGCTAGACCAGACCCAAGCCAGGAGTCCATATCTTAATTTTGATCTCCTATGTGGTTGGTAGGGATCTAAATAATTGAGCCATCCCCTGCTGTCTTCCAGGATGCATATTAGCAGGATTGGAAACACAGAGGCCAGGACTCACACCAGGCACTCTGATATGAGATACAAGCATCTTAAGAGGCAACTTAACTGCTCCACAAAATGCCTGCCCATGGAAACTGTTTTTAGACACATAACATTAAACAAAACTAGCTATCATCTTTAGTTATTTTTCTTATTGGAAATTTTTGTAACAGAGATTATATGAGTTTAATCAGTAAAGCTAGAATGTCCATTTTTTACTAAATCACCAAAAAGCCTTATTTATTTAAGTCATATATGAACTTGAAAACCCTGGAGTTCCTTTCTTTGCTGAGAAAATGGTTGGTGTAAGCATTTAGTTTTCTATAGGCCAATTAAGTAGAACTCTTTTAATTTTATTTCTAATAATATGAGGAGGTAAAATTATGACATACAAACAATACACATATGGACATACATAAATATACAGATGCAGATTCATAGCTTCTGTTCTAACATTGTAGCCATGGGACTGCTGTTTGGCCTAGTGGTTAAGATGCTGATTAGAAAGCCCCTTCCTTTGGTTCGGTTCCTGCCTCCGACTCCTGATCCTAGTTTCCTGCTAATGCAGACCCCAGAAGGCAGCAATGATGGCTGACATAATGGGGTTTCTGCCATCCACATGGGAGACCTGGCTCTTGGCTTTGGCTGCTCCTCCCAGCCATTGCAAGCATCTGGGAAGTGATCTAGTAGATGGTAGTAACCTCTCCTCTCTCCCTCTTTCTGTTTCTCTGCCTCTTAAATAAAAACATAGCAATAAAATAAAATTTTAACCATATGTAATGCACAATGATATGAAAGTCCCTATCTGGACTAAAATTGTGTTCTTTGTAGTTAAAGTTATCTGCTCAGATGGTTCAAGCCTTTTATTCGTATTTGTGGAAAGGACTTCTGTTTTTTGTGTGTGCTAGTTTATTTCTAAAAAGTTCTTATTTTTTCCCCCCTTCTGATGAATCATTTCTCTTAAGTCTGAATTTTAAAGATTTAAACATTTAGGCACAGAGATAGAACATTTTTTTTCTCCCAAAGGAGTTTTGGGGTATATTCATTCACTTCTTATCAGGAGCCAGTTTTACTGAGACTTAGGACCATATTTTAGATGAGTGATTGAGGAGACATTCAGTCTATTTCCAACTTGTCTTTATCCTTTTCAGTCTCGTGCAGTTGCTTTTGTAATAGCTCAGAGTTGTGTCCAAGACCAAGGATTAAATTCAGGTTTTATAGAAACTCCTGGCTCATTGAAGGACCTCATTTTTTAAATTTTATTTATTTATTTTTTAAAGATTTATTTATTTATTTGAAAGTCAGAGTTACACAGAGAGAAGAGAGGCAGAGAGAGAGAGAGAGAAAGAGGTCTTCCATCAGATGGTTCACTCCCCAGTTGGCTGCAACAGCCGGAGCTGAGCCAATCCAAAGCCAGGAGCCAGGAGCTTCTTCTGGGTCTCCCACATGAGAATAGGGACCCAAGGACTTGGGCCATCTTCTACTGCTTTCCCAGGCCATAGCAGAGAGCTGGATTGGAAGAGGAGCAGCCGGGTTTCGAACCCCATATGGGATGTCAGCACTTCAGGCCAGGGCGCTAACCCACGGCGCCACAGCATCGGCCCCAAAGGGCCTCATTGTTAAAGCAAATTTATGTTAAATAGGATCAGATGGGAAAAAAAATCAAAAGATCACAGAAATTAATAAACAAAGAATAATTTTTGCTAATATAAATCATTTTTGTAGAAATTCATGTAGACATTATGAGAATACTTCAAAAATTCATAAAAATGGAATTAAAAGAACGTTTGTTGTAGTGCAAAAAATTTTGAAATCCATGAATAATTTTTCATCATACATATTTTCTATGAACTTTTTGAAGACTCATATTTATTGAGTCTTTCTGTGTTTACCAATCAAAAAATGTATCTCATTGCGTCTGATACATTTAAAATCTCTTCTTTTATGTCCCTTTTTTCTGATATTTCCACAGGTGAGTAAATTAGCCTAGAATAAAACTTTCTCATTGTAGACGCTATAGTTTTAAATTATCTTCCTGAGATGCACCCATTTCTCCATAAAGGCACATGTTGAAGTTTCATAATTTTTGAATAAAATTAACTGTAGTTTCAGATGGAAAAGTCCAAGGCTCCTTAGGTTTTGCCTTTCAAATAAATAAATAAATAAATCTTTAAAAAAAAACCTCAAGACTTACTCATGACCTCCAGATACAGTAAGAAATCAGAGCACAATGGTCTCAGAGAGTACCTATGCCTACTTATTAGTTGCTTCTGGAGGTGACTGGTGAGAAGCTCCTTCATATCCAACTTCTGACACCAAACTGTTAGAAAGTAACCTGGGGCACAATAATATTTTGCAGAGTTTGTGTTGGAAGCAATTCATAAATTGGGGAACAATAGACCAAAACAGACAGTGTTCCAATGATAGGTCATCAGAGGCAAGTATTTACGGAGAAAAATGCAGAAACAAAATAAAGAAATCATTGATTGGTTGCAGTTATAGTTTGAATAATTATTCCCTGAATTCATGTAGGAATTTAGTCCTCATAGCCTTATACTGATGGGACTAAGAGGGTGGAAATTTAACACAATTATGTCATTTAGAGGTGGGGTCTTTGACAAGTGAACAGATTAGATTAGGTCATCAGGATGGAGCCCCTTGACTGGATCCTGGTGGTTTTAGAAGGAAAGGAAGTCCACACGGGCATCGCCATGCTTGGTCCCTGTCTCTTGCCAGGGACTCTGACAGAACAAAGGCCTCTGCCAGGTGAAGGCCCACGAGGTGTCCAGCAGAACCATGCACCCAGACTGCTTCTCCTTAGGGGATGAGAATGCCTCTGGCATGTCAGTATAGCAATGAAAAGCAGACTGGTACAGTTGTTACAAACTTGCCTTTTTTATTCACCTTGTCAGAATGTTCTTAGACATAAGAATTTGCTGGTGGGCTGAATCTGGTTGGGTGAAGTTCAGTCTTACTGCTGTAAGCATTCACAAGAAATGACCCAAGTTAAATTTGACTCATGCTTTCAGTTTAAGTAAGGTTAAGGCTGTTTTTTAAAATATTTAAAAATTTTTTAAATTTAAAATCATAGAATCATGGGAAGTTGTAAATATAGTACAGAGAGGCCTCATATGTATTCCAAACAATTTCTCCCAGTGGTTGCATTTTACATAATTATAGTCTGATATCAAAACCATGAATTTAACATTAGTATAATATGAGTATCATTTTATCACATGTGTATATTTGTATAACTACCATTGCAATCATGATGCACAACTATTCCATAACCACAAAGATCACCCTCATGCTAGCTCTTTGTAGTCAGAATTTCTTTTAAACTTATTTAGTTTGAAATGCAATGAGACAGAGAGAGAGAGAGAGCCAGACATCAATGCCAAGCACTCTGATGTGGGATGCAGGCACCCTAACAGACACCTTAATAACTAGGCCAAGTAGGCACCACAGTGGTCAGTTTTTGCAGACCAGTTGTCCTGTCCCCTGCTATCCACCAAACTGCTTTCCTTCCTTATAATGTTACCATTTTCAGATTTTCAGAATGTTGTATAAATGGAATGCTACACAATGTGGCCTTTTAAAATTCTCAATCTCACACTCTTATTTGATAGTGCCTTTAAAATCCATACAAGTTGTGTGTAAGAAAAGTACAATCCCTTTTATTGCCAAGTGGTTGTTACACACTAACACTAATTATTAGTGTTACATGCTACACAAACAATTTGTTAAGAGCCTAAGAAGTGACATTTTGGTTACTTAAGTTTTTAAAAAAAATTATAAAAAATTTTTAAAACTTTTATTTATTTTTTTAAAAGTCAGTAACAGCCAGAGAAAAAGATATCTTCCGTCTGCTGGTTCACTCCCCAGATGGCCCAATGGCCCAGCATGGGTCCAGGCTGAAGCTGGGAGCCAGGAGCTTCTTTCAGATCTCCCATGTAGGTGGCAGGGGCCTAAACACTTGGGCCATCTTCCAGTGCTTTTTCTAGGCCATAAGCAGGAAGCTGGACAGGAAGTAGAACAGCTGGGATACAAACTGGAACCTATATGGGAAGCCAGGTGGTGGCTTTACCTGCTATGCCACAACGCTGGCCCCAACATATTATCAAATTTTAATTAACTCACAATAATTGTACATATTTATGAGGTATAGTGTGACATTTCAATATATGTATAGAATATGTGGTGATCAGATCAGGGTAACTGGTGTGTCCACCTGCCCAAACATTAAAAAGGGGCTATTTTTCAAAATTTATTTATTTGTTTTTTAAATTGTTTATTTCTTTGTTTTTTAAATTATTTATTTATTTGAAAGGCAGACTTTCAGAGAGAGAGAGAGAGAGACAGAGATACAGAGAGACAGAAAGATCCTCTGCTCACTGGTTCACTCCTCAAATGGCCCAACAGCCAGGGCGGGGCCAGGCTGAACCCAGGAGCCTGGAGCTCTATCCAGGTCTCCCACATGGGTAGTAGGAGCCCAAGTACTTGAGCCATCTTGTACTGCTTTGAAAAGGAGACTATTTTAAAGGCCAAGTGGATTTTATTTGTTCAGAAAGCTTTTAGACTTGGTCTCCATTAATTGTCTCTTAATTTTTTGAACTTCTGTGGCTCATAGTTTTCTTTCACTCAAATTACCCTTAAAATTTTACAGCACATTTGGAGCTAAAGAAAAGATAACAGGAGATTGTTTGAGACATACATGCTACGGTTTAAGTGTGTTCCTCCAAAATGCATGGTGAAACTTTATCCCCATTGTGGAGGCATTAAGAGAGTTGGGGTCTTTAGAAGGTAATTAAGTCAGGAGGGCAGAGCCCTCACGGGTGGTGGGGTGAGTCCCTTCTGCCTCTGAGGACATAGTGCAGCAACAGGATGCCAACCTGGAAGCAGAGATGGCCCTAATGAGACCCAGATCTTGTCATTGCCTTCATCTGAGACTTCTCAGCCTACAGAACTATGAGAAGTAAATTTCTATTCTTTACAAATTACCCAAGTGTAGGCCGGCGCCATGGCTCACTAGGCTAATTCTCTGCCTGCGGTGCTGGCACTCTGGGTTCTAGTCCCGGTTGGGGCGCCAGTTCTGTCCCAGTTGCTGTTCTTCCAGTCCAGCTCTCTGCTGTGGCCCAGGAAGGCAGTGGAGGATGGCCCAAGTGCTTGGGCCCTACACCCGCATGGGAGACCAGAAGGAAGCACCTGGCTCTTGGCTTTGGATTGGTGCAGTGCACTGGCCGTAGCAGCCATTTGGGGGGTGAACCAATGGAAGGAAGACCTTTCTCTCTGTCTCTCTCTCACTGTCTAACTCTGTCAAAAACAACAACAACAACAAATTACCCAAGTGTTTTGTCACAGCAGCACAAAGGGACTAAGACAATATGGTAACAATATATGTATATAAGGAGACTGGAAAAGTTTAGAAGATGCTACCCATCCACCCCTCCCATTTGACTCATGTGGGCAAAGCAAAACATTTAGGGTTTGCAGGTGAATAGTGAGGCCATTTACTAGAAATCATTGTGTAAAGTGAACTGTGAATGCATCTTTGACTAAAACTATAATGCTAAGATAACAGTTCTTACAGAATATATAGTTATGATGTTTGGAGGTGAAAAAATGAATGTCAAAAAGAGAGAACTAAAATTGTCCCAAACATAGTAAAATTTTTCCACATCGTTATTCTGAGAAGTCATTAACATCACGGGTACCAAGAAGGTGAGTCTATTTTAGATTCTCTGCTCTAATAAGAAAACTCTGTCCTACAGAAAGCAACAGGATCTATCTATTCTGTGTGTATATTAATGTGTTCTGCTTTTGAAAGGTTTCAGCCTTACTTAACTCATATTATCATTGCTACAGCTATTGTTTATTGGAACCTAATACACATGAAACAAGATAAAGATTGTGCATCTCCCAAAATACAAAGGGAAAACTAAGTATCAGAGGAAAAGAAATAACTTACGAGAATGGACTAAGGCGATTTCCCGAGCAACAGAAATTTGAAAGGGAAATTTTAAAAAGAACGATATCTTCATGCAATGAATAGATTTGGGAGGTGGATGTTGTGGCCCAGTACATTGAGCCTCTGCTTAGGGAGCCCACATTCCATATCACAGCACCTACAATCAAGTCCCAGCACTTCATTTCCAATCCAGCTTCCTGCTAACGCGCCGGGGAAGCAGCAGGTGATGGCTCAAGTACTCGAGTCCCAACCCTGGACTCCTGGCTTCAACCTGGCCCAGCTCCAGCTATTGTGACCACCATTATGGAAGGGAACCAGCAGATGGAAGATTCTCTCTCTCTCTGCCTTTCAAATAAATGAATAAATAATTTTTTAAAAGAAATTTGCTCACATACCTCTTAACATCACACACTGCTTCAGTAGCAGGAAAACAACAGAGCAGAGCACATATTTAGTAAGAAAAACTCTTTAAATGGGAAAGAACCACAAGCCTGCATTATCAGTAAAACCAAATGAGGAACCATTTTGCTGGAGCACCCAGGTGCGGCTCTGAGTTCTGCTTAGAGGTGATAAGGGACTCTAGTGAACTGAATGGGACTTGGCTCTCTCAACTCATGCAGACTTTTAAATCCTGAGTTTTATGTTAATGGCTAACAGATTATTGCTAACAGTTTATGGATTAGGATAGAGATCTGATCTTACTATGATGTCACAGAGAGATCTCCCATCTGTTGGTCCACTCTCCAAATATCTGCAATAGCCAGTCTGCTATTAACCAAGTGAGCCACAGCACCACCACCCCTCCTTTTTTTTTGTTAAAGATTTGTTTATTTGAAAGTCAGAGTTACACAGAGAGAGGAGAGGCAGAGAGAGAGAGAGAGAGGTCTTCCATCCAATGGTTCACTCCCCAATTTGCCACAACGGCCAGAGCTGCGCCGATCTGAAGTCAGGAGCCAGGTGCTTCCTCCAGGTCCTCCACATGGGTGCAGGGGCAAGGACTTGGGCCATCTTCTACTGCCTTCCTAGGCCATAGCAGAGAGCTGGATTAGAAGTGGAGCAGCCAGGTCTCAAATCGCCGTCCATATGGGACGCTGGCACTTCAGGCCAGGGCGTTAACCCGCTGCTCCACAGCGCCAGCCCCAAGCCAAATGTTTCTAAAAACATCATTAACTGACAGTCCATGGTGTTCCAGATATGGTGTTATGATCCTGTGATTTGAAGGAACGAGCACTTACTGGAACTGGGTTGGAACAAATTCCCACGGCCTGAGCCCAGTGGACACTGAGGTCATTCCTCAAACCTCCTACTGGTGCAGAAACCAATAATGGGGTGGAAGAGGTTTGCAGGTGTTTACATTATTTGAAGAGGAGGAGCCAGGTGTTGTTGCACACAGAGTTCTTCTGCATCTTGGGAGGCTAGCATCCCATGTCAGAGTGCAGTTTCAGTCCTGGTTCCTCCACTTCTGACCCAGCCTCCTGCTAATGCATCCTGGGAAGCAGCAGGTGATGGTCCATGTGCTTGGGCCCCTGCCACATTTGTGGGAGACTTGGATGAAGTTCCAGGCTCTAAGCTTTAACTGGCCCAGACCTGTCTCTTGTGCGCATCTGGGGAGTGAACCAATGGATGGACTGTATCTCTTCCCCTCCCTCTCTGTTACTCTGCCTTTCAAGTAGATGAAAATAAATAAATAAATAAATAAATAAATAAATAAATAAATATTTTTAAAAAATGAATTGCTTGGGGTAATACAAAATTGTTCAAATGTTTCAGTGCCTAGGACTATCTAGAAGAGGCACTGTATACTTTTATAATGTTTTAACGCAGTGTTTTAAGACATTTGAAATGATGTTTCTTGAGTTTACTATGACATCCAGCAAGTGCTTAATTAGCATCTGTGTACATCAAAGATGGAAATTCCCAGTTTCTGCTAAGCCGTGGTACTAAGCCAGTTTTCTACAAAGACCTTACATTTAAATAGATATTTATATGAAAGTTTCCAAAAGTTAGCTGGCCTAGATGTTAATCTGGAAGTAGAAAGGGGGGATTTTTATTCCAAAGTTAAAACATTGATCCTGGAGTTGGCTGGGCTTCCATCCCCCACCCCATACCTCTTCACATACTCTTTAGCATGGATGTGACACAAACATGCCTTTATATCTACCAAATGAGTAATCTGATCTTCAGCTAAAGGGGGAAAATGTAATTAGCACTTAATAACCAGGTGTGAGGCAAAGAACATACCAGAAAGGTTATTCTCCATCTATACCAGTCAATGAGGTGTCTGTATGAGTTCTGTGAATTTTCCAATAAAGAAAACAAACCAAAGAAAAGGGGCTTTTGTTGCAGAACATTCTGAGCAAATCAGAAACAGATTTGATACTGTGTTCATCTGGGGAACTGTTCAGTCAAATCTAGAATACTCTTATACTGGGGAAACTACAAGGTGGGTCACTCCACAGAGCACAGGCAGCACACAGCACCACAAGCCAGGCTCTTCGAGTGGAGCATATTAAAAATTTACTTCTATGCTTAGGGTAAGCTTTTTACATTGCAGTTTCTGTTGCTAAGGTTTGTGAAATGTCTTCACTTCCTGATGTTGCAAAAGGATTCCTAGAAATAAACTGTGAATGGCAGATTGATAGAAACTAAATCAGTAAGTTACTTCGGAGATTTAAGGATTTGATATATGGGTGGGTGTCGTGGTACAATGAGTTAAGCCACCACTTGGGATGCCTGCATCCCGTTCTGGAGTGCCTAGAATGGAGTCTCACCTCTGCTTCCAATACAGCTTCTAACTAATGCACCTGGCAGTCAGCCCAAGTACTTGCATCCTAGTCACCCATATAGGAGACCCAGATGGAGTCCAGGCTCCTGACTTTGCCTGGCCTAGCTCTAGCTGCTGTAGGCATTTGGGGAGTAAAGCAGTAGATGGAACATCTCTCCCTCTCTCTGTTTCTTTCTGTCTCCCCCATCCCCTCTCTCTTTCTGTCTTTCAAATAAATAATAATGAATAAATCAAAGCCTGACTATATGTTGGTGACAAGGCCTTTAAAAAAAGGACTTGATGTAATGAGGCAAGTATAAAGAAATGGTGTTTGGCAACAAAATCCACTTTTATTTTCAAATGTTTTGAGTCTTGGAATTCACCAAACCATATTCATAACATTTGGTTTATGACTAACAACCAGCTAGAAAGCACCTAGTTTGTTTTAGTTTAAAAAAATTTTTTTTAATTTGCAAATCCGAGAGAGAGAGATAATAGAGAGAGAGAAAGAGAGAGAGAGAGAGAGGGAGGGAGGGTTCCATCTAAATACCTGCAACAGCTGGGGCTAGACCAAGGCTGAAATCAGCATGTGGAAATGCTATCCAGGTCTCCTACATCAGAAGCCGGGACCCAAGTACTTCAGCCATCACCACTGCCTCCCAGGGTCTACAATGGCAGGAAACTGGAGTCAGGACTTAGAATCATAACTCAAACCTGAACAGTCCAGTGTTGAATGTGGGTAGCCTAAGCAAAATCTTAGCCTTTAGTCCAAATGTTTATATATTGTCAGTGTGGTAATAATATACTGATGAGTATAAACCTCTTTGTTTTGTCAACTTAGTCACCTGTTAATACCCATCTGGAACACAGAACTGATTTATTTTTCCAAGTCAAAAATTATTGTTCGGAATTGCTGTCAATGTTTCCACAACATATTTCCAGAAGAGTGTCAATAGTTTTTCTCTTTTTTTAACTTTTATTTAATAAATACAAATTTCCAAAGTACAACTCTTGGATTATAGCGGGTTTTTCCCCCCCATAATCTCTCTCCCACCTGCAACCATCCCATCTGCCACTCCCTCTTCCATCCCACTCTTCATCAATATTCATTTTCAATTATCTTCATATACAGAAGATCTACTTAGTGTTTACTAAGTAAAGATTTCAACAGTTTGCACCCACACAGACACACAAAGTATAGAGTACTGTTTGAGTAGTAGTTTTGCCATTAATTCGCATAGTACAACAAATTAAGGACAGAGATCCTGCATGGGGATTAAGTGCATAGTTGACCTAACAATTGACACTCTTATTTATGACATTAGTAATCATTCAGCTCTTGTCATGAGCTGCTAAGGCTATGGAAGCCTCTTGAGTTCGCCGACTCCAATCTTATTTAGACAAGGTCATAGTCAAAGTGGAAGTTCTCTCCTCCCTTCAGAAAAAGGTACCCCCTTCTTTGATGACCCGTTTTTTCTGCTGGGATCTCACTCACAGAGATCTTTCATTTAGGTCATTTTTTTTTGCCACAGTGTCTTGATGTTCCATGCTTGAGAAATTCTCATGGGCTTTTCAGCCAAATCCAAATGCCTTAAGGGTTGATTCTGAGGCCAGAGTGCTGTTTAGGACATCTGCCACTCTATGAGTCTGCTGTGTATCCTGCTTCCCATGTTGGATCGTTCTGTCCTTTTTTATTCTATCAGTTAGTATTAGCAGACACTAGTCTTGTTTATGTGATCCCTTTGACACTTAATCCTATCATTATGATCAACTGTGAACTGAAACTGATCACTTTAACTAGTGAGATGGCATTGGTACCACTGTGATGGGATTGAATTGGAATACCCTGGCACATTTCTAACTCTACCATTAGGGGTAAGTCCAAGTGAGCATGTGCTGAACTTTACATCTCCTCCCTCTCTTATTCCCACTCTTATATTTAACAAGGATCACTTTTCAGTTAAATTTAAACACCTAAGAATAATTGTGTGTTAAGTAAAGAGTTCAACCAATGGTATTAAGTAGAACAAAAAAATACTAAAAGGAATAAAATAGTAAGTTGTTTCTCAACAGTCAGGACAAGGGCTGATCAAGTCATTGTTTCTCATAGCGTCCATTTCATTTCAACAGGTTTCCTCTTAGGTGCTCGGTTAGTTGTCACCAATCAGGGAGAATATAGAGAACAGAAAAGAAACACCAGAAATCAATCCAAACATCTACAGCCAACTTATATTTGATCAAGGATCTAAAACCAATACCTGGAGCAAGGACAGTCTATTCAATAAATGGTGCTGGGAAAACTGGATTTCCACATGCAGAAGCATGAAGCAAGATCCCTACCTTACACCTTACACAAAAATCCACTCAACATGGATTAAAGATATAAATCTACAACCAGACACCATCAAATTATTAGAGAGCATCGGAGAAACCCTGCAAGATATAGGCACAGGCAAAGACTTCTTGGAAAAGACCCCAGGAGCAACAGACAGTCAAAGACAAAATTAACAATTGGGTTACATCAAATTGAGAAGTTCCCGTACTGCAAAAGAAACAGGAAAGTGAAGAGGCAACTGACAGAATGGGAAAAATATTTGCAAATTATGCAACCAATAAAGGATAAATAAGCAGAATCTACAAAGAGGTAAATAAAGCCCACAACAACAAAACAAACAATCCACTTAAGAGATGGGCCAAGGACCTAAATAGGCATTTTTCAAAAGAGGAAATCCAATTGGCCAACAGGCACATGAAAAAATGTTCAGGATCACTAGCCATCAGGGAAATGCAAATCAAAACCACAATTAGGTTTCACCTCACTCTGGTTAGAATGGGTTACATACAGAAATCTACCAACAACAGATGCTGGTGAGGATGTGGGGGAAAAGGGACATTAATCCACTGTTGGTGGGAATGCAAACTAGTAAAGCCACTATGGAAGTCAGTCTGGAGATTCCTCAGAAACCTGAATATAACCCTACCATACAACCCGGCCATTCCACTCCTTGGAATTTATCCAAACGAAATTAAATTGGCAAGCAAAAGAGCTGTCTGCACCTTAATGTTTATTGCAGCTCAATTCACAATAGCTAAGACATGGAATCAACCTAAATGCCCATCAACAGAAGACTGGATAAAGAAATTATGGGATATGTACTCTATAGAATACTATACAGCAGTAAAAAAAAAATGAAATCCAGTCATTTGCAACTAAATGGAGGAATCTGGAAAACACCATGCTGAGTGAAATAAGCCAGTCCCAAATGGACAAATATCATATGTCCTCCCTGATTGGTGACAAGTTTTTTTTTTTCTACTTTTTCATTATTCCTCCTATTTGACAATAATAGAAAATCTGTATTTTCATGACTAGTTGTGATCCTTCAGTTTGGGCAAGATGGCACGTTTTCATCAACTGGAGTTTGAAAGCGTGGTACAGAAACAGAATTCACCGTGAAGTAAAGAAAAGAGGTTAGGAGGTAGAGCAAGCTCTGCTGCTTGTATTCTCATCTATTATTCCTCTTCCTAAATAACCCACATTTTGTTCAGGTCTCCCCATCAGAGAGGGTGTTGTATTTTCCTGTAATTCTGTCTGGAGGTCTCTGTAGGGGCTATAGGGGCCAGCACTGTGACATAGCACTGTGGCCATAGGGGTCAGCACTGTGGCACAGTGGATAAGATGGCAGCATCTGACATTGGAGTGCTGGGTTTGAGTCCTGGCTTCTCGACTTCCCATCCAGTCCCTGCTAAAGTACCTGGGAAGGCAATGGAAGATGTCCCAAGTGCCTGGACCTGTACTATTCAAGTGGAAGACCAAGATGGAATTCCTGACCCCTGGCTTCAGATTGGCCCAGACCGGGATGTTGCAACCATTTTAGGAGTGAACCAGTAGACGGAAGAGATCTCTCTCTCTCTCTCTCTCTCTCTCTGTGTGTGTGTGTGTGTGCCCCTTTCTCTGTTGCTCTTTCAAATAAATAAATAATGGCAACAAACCCTAGTCCTGCCATGCTGGAGTGATTGTGTGTGTGATGGTGTGCCTTGCACAGAATACTTCTTTGCCCTAGTGGACCACTTAATGCCCAAACTTCACGCCCGTGACCAAGTGTTCCTCTCACAGGAAACTTGTTTATCCTGAGATAATAGGTGGCAAGCCCCAGTCCCTGAGCTGCCAGACACAAGACAGCAAAGCCAAAGACTTCTGCAAAGCTGAAGTTTTGCAAAGACTGAACAATAGCAGAAGGCAGATCAAAGACTGGGACAGATCATATGGATTCTTCTTGGTGTCAGATTAACTGCTACCCGAGCTCCAGCCTAATTATACTTACATTGTAATACAGAAACCTAACGGAAATCACTCCCCCTCATGCCATGACAGTTTCCAGTTGCCATGAAAACCTATGGAAGTAGAACCACATAGCATCTTTTCTGGCGTCCCAATACTAGGCTTTCTGGGTTTGTTCCTGAGAGAGGTCTCAGGTGTTTCACCCATTGCTGCTCTGTGAACTTCCCTCACCACCCTCAGGATCCCTCAGGAGGACGCTGGGATGCCTTGGACGTTGGAAAGTGGTACAGTCCTAACGCCCATTGCATGTTTCCAAGGCCAAAGAAAATGAACACATCACCATTTCCTCTAGATGCACCAAAGAAAGCAGTGGGAGTTATCCCAAATGACTGGACTCTTGCCATCTATGTGGTTGACCAATATGGATTTCCCAGCTCCTGGATTCAGCCTACCAGTCTTGCCTCTTCTGATTATTTGGGGATTGGAACAGCTGTTGGAAGAATTTTTCTTTCTCTGTCTTCCTCTCTCTCTGTCTCTCTGGCTTTCAAATAAATAAATCTTAAATAAGGAGACAGAAAACTCCAAAGATTTGGAAAAAGGGAAACATTTCTTAAGGAAATATTACCTTTTCACTTTGCAGCTTGTGATTTGTAGCATTGCATTCTTAGAATAATTGGATTGCTATTTTTACTGAGTTTGGAAAACATTGAGTTTTAACATCCTTAAATATTGCATTGATCCCACTCCCAGTGTGGTTACAATTATAGTTGTGTCATCATTTGCTATCACCTCACAAATCTCCAATGCTTTCATTAGTTACTCATATTAATGGAATCCTATCCTCTAGTGTATCATTTCATACTAAACAAGATGAGAATGAAGTCTAATTCTACTTTTAACACTTTCAACATTGGATTTAACTTTATATTATGCACATAAAAATGCTCAAATGTTGTGACACAAAAAGGTCTCTGTGTTGTTCAATTTGCCAGTTTTGTCAACTCATCTTTATGTGGCCTATACAACATAAAAATCACCAATTCAGTTTTGAAAAGATCAAAGGAACGTGATAGACAATTCTCAAAAGAAGAAATAGAGAAGACCAGAAAATATATGGAGAAATACTCATCACTAGCCATGAGGAAAATTAAAATCAAAATGACAATGAGATAGCAATTCAACCATGTCAGAATGGATATTTTGGAATAGGCAGAGTAACAAATGTTGGACAAGGGGATACTTATACCTTGTTGAAGGGATTTTGAATTAGTTCAGTCACTGTGGAAAATAGTATGTATATGTGTAAAAATATTAAAAATAGACTTGATATATGATCCAGGAATCCAACTACTAGGTATCTGCCCAAAAGACATGACCACATTGTATCTAAGAGTTATCTTCACAACCAATCTTATACCACTACTGTTTGCAATACCCAGTATATATAATGAAAAGTGCCTGACATCAAGTGAATCAATAAAATATATGTAGTATATGCATACAGTAGAATACTACTCTGCTCTGTAAAAAATGAAATTCTATAATTTATATAAAATGATGCAACTGGAGGGCAAGTTGTTGAGTGAAATATGATGGACACAGAAAGAAAAATACTACATGTTCTCTCTTATATATGATATCTTAAAAAAGGTAACAATCAGAAAACAAAAATAAAAAATGAAAAAAATTCATATATTTATCAGTATTGCCACAAGTAGAGTTTTTTTCACTTTGCTTTATATCTTTTCAAATGAGTGATAAAGATGAATAACAATACAGTTTGGATGATCTGTGATTGTTCTAAAGTTGCATATGAATGAAACTGATATATTTTCATTCCATTATTATATGTAGCCCTTGCCTATATTCCTGAAGAACTATGTTCCTTTCCCTTTGTTGAAGAACTCTTTATTTAATAGAGAATTAAGAAAAAAAAATAAATTAAAAAAAAAAAAAAAGAAAACCTATGGAAGTAGCCATATCCAAGGAGAGAAAATAGGTGGGCCCCTAATTCCTGGAAATGGCTGCCCTGTTCTCAGAAGTAAGATGAATTTTCTGCCCAAATATTAACATATATTTCCTGGACTCCATAAATGTAGACTTCCAACTGCATACAGGATGCGCTTCACCGCTTTCTTTAATAAAACTCTCTTGCTTTCACTTTGCTGGCTCAAACTTAACTTTTGTCTTCCGCAGAAGACAAGAACCCACCCCAGGCTACGGTGGTCCCCGCAACAGGGTCCAGGCATCCAGTGTCAGCACTGGCAGTTGTCCTGTGGCTCTTGTCTGATATGTGTCCAGTTTATTCCCACCAAGATAGTCACTCTCTAGAAGAATTCCTACCAAGAAACAAAAGTTAGTTTTAAGTGCACCAGTCAGGCATGACACAGAGGCAGGAATCCAACAAAACACATGGAATTACAGAAGCCACATATTACACACATATGACACACAGACCCCAGGTTGAAGATGGTAGCACATCTCACAGGGCCAGTGGGAAAGGAATATAGGGTCCACAAGCAGACCATGCAGATGCGTCCACTAATTTTGATGAAATGATAAAGGTAATTCAATGAAGAAGGGATGGTCTTTTCTACTTTGGTGCTGAACAATTAGACATCCATACACAAAAACTTGAACCTCAAGTTGTGCCTCACACTTTACACACAAAACTGAAAATGGATCCTAGAGCTAAGTAGGACCTAAAGAACTTTTAGAGAACAACATAAAGGAAAATCCATATGAAGTGGGAATAGGCAAACTTTCTTAGATATGACACCAAAAACATAATTGGCAGCTTTGGGATCCGCATGGAAGAAAGGCCTGTACTTCCAGGAATGGAGAAGTCCCTACCTGTACTTGCGGGGAACAAAAGTCCTTGTCAAGGTCCCTGTGGGTGCCTAAAGGTCAACCAATGAGGATCAGACCCGCCTCAAACTTTAACCCCCATGCCCTGAATCTATAAAAGGAGCCCTCCAAACCTGTGATGCGTGACTTCCCCGGCCCCCCGCTCTGTTTCTCCCTTGGGACCGAGGAACCTCGCCAGGGAGCGGAGTCCTAATAAAAGCCTGTGAATTAACTGATTCGTCTGCCTGGGAAGATTTGTTACGCGCTGGACACCTTGCAATAATCAACGAAAGAAAAAAAAGATACATTAGACATCAAAATTGAAATCTTTTGCTTCACAAAAGAGAGAATGAAAAGTCAATCCATAGGCTTAGGAGAATACAGGTGACAAAAAGTTGTGTCTAGAATATGTAAAGAACTCTCAAAACTCAATAATAAGAGGAGGAAATGATAAAAACAATTAAAAGGCTGAATAGGACTTTCACTAAAGATAGACATTCGGCAAACAAGCACATGACTCCTTCACCAGATATCCTCTTAACGCCCCAAACTCAAAAGCCTATTACATTTTCCCATTCCCAACACCTGCCCCAAAAGTGAATTTTAAAAACCTTAAAAAGAAACACAAAAGAAGAGTCGGTTCCTTTCTATTCTTGGTATTTTGTTGGGTGTGACCTCTGGAAGAAATGCAACCCTTCTGTCACCATTAGGACAGAGTTCATACACGTAAGTGGAAGCAGAAAAGGTTAAAGGACTAAGGCATTCAAAGATACTTATTGAGCCACTGGCTTTTCCAAACTTGAATCCAATCCATCTTGGAACACTACTATGTAAAACAAGGACCATCGCCTTTCTGTTGAAGCCATTTTGAACTAAGTTTTCCATTATTTGTAGCCCAGCATATCCAGTTACAGAAGATCACAATAATTTTGTTTTAAAAAAAATCACTTTAATCCCATCATTAAAAAAACAACAGTGTAGGGTGTCTTTTGAATGTTTTCAATGACTTGCAATTTATGTTCAACATGTACAGTACCATTCCTACAAAGATAAAAATATATACAATCTTTCACAGGTTTGTTCCTTCTATGTATATAAAGAATTTTCAAATGGTGTGTTTCTTTTGCTGTGCATAAGATATTTTCCTTAGCTTTTGAAATGTAATTTGAATTATGCTGGGTTTGGCATGCACCACATATTTGAAGGAGGAGGCCAAACCTATCCCACAGTTAACTTATTTCTCTTCACAGGTACTCATTTGCCTTATTTTTTTCACCAGAATCAAATTGCATTCAACATAATACAAAAAGAATGACAGCATACATGACCTTACATTTTAATAACATTGGAACCAAAGACAGAATTAATTTCAAGATATTTCTTTTGCACGTCAGGGTGAGAGCACCATCTCTCTATCCCCTCCACTGAGTCAATATTTGAGCCTGAGAAATAAACTGACAACAGACCTATTAACAAGAATATCCATGTAAATGTATTATCTGCATATACAAAGGAGTCACACAAAATACGAAACTCAAAAGAAAGGCCAGGCAGTTCAAAGTTAAATAGCATTCTGAGCTAGAGAAAGAAGTAGGAGCTGGGGTCTTCTGGTGAGGAGGTGGCAGCACTAGCCTTGGGAGGGGGTATAGAAGAAAATGCGCCCTCAACAAAGGCTCCTCAGGTAGCAGTTATCAGAATACAGAGTGCTTTAATATAATTAGATAGACATTTAGTCTCCTTTCCTATTAATTAATCTTCCCTCTTTGGTGAGATTATAGGGAGGAGGGTCAAGATTGTTGTATGCTTTGTGAATGCAAATGAGAAAGTGAACTTCAGATAGTTCTTCCCTGCCTTTTGGGTGAAGAAAGTAGGGCTAGAAACAGGAGAGTAGGGCCGGCGCCGCGGCTCACTAGGCTAATCCTCCGCCTTGCAGCGCCGGCACACCGGGTTCTAGTCCCGGTTGGGGCGCCGGATGCTATCCCGGTTGCCCCTCTTCCTGGCCAGCTCTCTGCTATGGCCCGGGAAGGCAGTGGAGGATGGCCCACGTCCTTGGGCCCTGCACCCCATGGGAGACCAGGAGAAGCACCTGGCTCCTGCCATCGGATCAGCGCGGTGCGGCGGCCATTGGAGGGTGAACCAACGGCAAAAAGGAAGACCTTTCTCTCTGTCTCTCTCTCACTGTCCACTCTGCCAGTCAAAAAAAAAAAAAAAAAAACAAAACAAAACAGGAGAGTAGGGGAAGGTTAGAGAGATCTTGGTTTTCTTTTAGTTAAAATTACTCAGGGGGCTGGCACTGTGGCATAGTGGGTAAAGCTGCCGCCTGCAGTGCCAACATCCCATATAGGTGCCAGTTCGAGTCCCAGATGCTCCACTTCCCATCCAGCTCTCTGCTCTGGCCTGGGAAAGCAGTAGAAGATGGCCCATGTCCTTGGGCCCCTGCACCTGCGTGTGAGACCTAGAAGAAGCTCCTGGCTCCTGGCTTCAGATTGATGCAGCTCTGGCCGTTGTGCTCAATTAGGGAGTGAACCAGCGGATGGAAGACCTCTCTCTTTCTCTCTCTGTCTCTCCTTCTCTCTCTGTGTAATTCTGACTTTCAAATAAATAAAGAAATCTTTAAAAAATAAAACAAAATCACTCAGCATGCCAAAGCCCTATATGTTGTGGTATTATTTTCTGAGCCTCAACAGGTATACACTCAGGGTCAGAACCTGTGAGATGTAGTAATCAACCTAGCAGTATCTTTCCTTACTGAATTAAATAGGGTAAACATTGACCAGGTAATTCCAAGAATGACAAATACTACAATTAAAAGAAGGACAAGTTGTCTTGGATACATATAACCTGAGTATTGGAAATCAGCTCAAATGTCCCAAGAGCAATTCCCCTGAAAGTGACACTTAGATTGAGACCCAAGGTAGGAGCCAGCAAGACAGGGGAAGGAAAAGGCAAAAAAAAAGATGAAAGGCTACTTGATATGAGTGACCAAGCTGAACCGGACATTTGGAGACAATCCCTTTGATATGGCCCTTTTCATTTAGGCAATATTTTGAAACTGCAGTTGACCTAAAGATATTCTTTTTGCTACCAATTGTGTGTGCAATAGAACTTGTGTACCCTAGCCCTTGGGTTCTCCACTAGAGACAGATCTGCTCCTCAGGAGACATTTGACAAAGTCTGCTGACATTGTGGGTAGTCACAATGGAAAGAGAGGTAGTCCTGGCATCCAGTGGGTATAGACCAAAGATGCTGTGTAATGCCCTGCAATGCAGAAGTCATAAGAAATGTTTCAGGACAGACCCAATGTATAAGAACCAGCTGCCAAAGGCAGAAGGTGTGAAGGACTGAAGAAAGAGGCAGGCAAACCCAGGATGACACAGGTGTGATGTACTGGACAGAAGCATGGTCTTGGGCAATTGCGAGACCTATTGCTCTCCATGCCAGGAGGCATGAGGTTTTATGGACAGAGGTGGCCTCCAGCTAATGGGAATGCATGTGGGTCTTCTCAACAAACACAACATTAATACTCCTCAGAGATACTCCGGGTGTCAGGTGTGACCTTCAGAGAAGAGCTGTAGTGCATTTTAACAACCTTGGGTGTGGGATGACCTCCAGGGTTACATAGAGTACAAGATGGTGGTCACTATGCAAATGACTGTGGTCATGTTAAACAGAATCCTGATAAAAAGAATTGTCCAACCCAAAATGTCAGCAGTGTTGCAGTTGAGAAATCCTGTTCCAGCCCTTCCCTAAGTGCCTTCCCTCATACTGTATCCTACATGGGAATTCAAATGATTAGAGGCTTTTATTTTCAAATTTATTATATTCTGTATTTTGAATTATTTATAAATGACTACATATATGAATACATAGTACTTTAAAAGACCAGTAGGAATATTTAAAAAGTCTATTAAAACTAATTCAATTTCTAAAAGTCTGTAACTTGTCCTTCTAAAAAGTCCATTATAAAATTTTATAAATGTTCAGTTTCATATGTATGTATTACTGACTTAAAAGGAAATCATTAGAAATTAACTGAATACTCTTAGCAGCATAAGGAATCATTTTTAGGGGTGGGCATTTGGCTTTGTGGTTAAGCTGCTACTTGGGATGCCAGCATCCCACGTCAGAGTCCCTTGGTTTCAGTGACATCCCCTGGCAGGTAGCAGGTGATAACTAAGTAGACAAGTCCCTGCCACTCACATGGAAGACCCAGGTTGAGTTCAAGCTCCTAGCTTTGGATGGGCCAACCAAGGCTGTTGTTGGGGTTGGGGTGAACCAATGGATGGAAGATCCTCTCTCTCTCTCTCTCTCTCTCTCTCTCTCTCTCTCATATCATTTCTTTATCAAATACACAAATAAATAAACATGTTTAAAAAAAGAATCATTGTTAGTCAAAAATCTGTTTTCTTCTCTTTACTCTTGAAATATTCCCCTTCAGCATGGAATAGCTATCTGATACAAATCATACTTGGGAAACCTGTAATAAGATGTATGCACTTTAAGCTGTATTAGTGGAAAGCAAATTGCAATTACCGAGGAGATACATATAATTTTTTAATTGAAGCTAAAGTCAGTTCTCAGAGTCATTGCCAAGATGATCCACAGGTCTCCTGACAGCCCTTTCTGGGCAAGCTGGTATGGTGCTCCTGCAGCCCTCTCTTTCTGATCTGTCTTCTGGCCTTTTGTGCCTACCCATCCTCCTCCCCAGCCCAGACAGCAACTTCCAGTGGACCTCTTCCCCAGAGGGTGAGGTCAGCGTTGGAGGAAATCTCAGAGAGGAAGAGAGGACTGTCCTTCCTGCTTACTATAGGATAATTAGTAGCTGTTTTAATTGTAAGGTTGTTCCTCATTCTACTTTGTGATGCTGTAACAGAACACTCGAGATTGAGTAATTTGTAAAAAACAGAAATGATTTCTTTGTAGTTCTGAATGCTGGGAAGCCCAAGACCAGGGACCTTGCATCTGGCAAAGCCTTTTTTCCTCAATTGTCCCACGACAAAAGCTAGAAGGGTTGGGCCGGCACTGTGGTATAGCAGGTAAAGCCGCCGCTTGCAGTGCCAGCATCCCATGTGAGTGCCAGTTCAAGTCCCAGATGCTCCACTTCCCATCCAGCTCTCTGCTGTGGCCTGGGAAAGCAGTAGAAGATGGCCCAAGTCCTTGGGCCCCTGCACCCACATGGGAGACCCAGAAGAAGCTCCTGGCTCCTGGCTTCAGATTGGCACAGCTCCTGCCATTCCAGTCAACTGAGGAGTGAACCAGTGGAAGGAAGACCTTTCTATCTCACTCTTTCTCTCTCAGTGTAAATCTGATTTTCAAATAAATAAATCTTAAAAAAAAGAAAAAAGCTAGAAGGGCAAGAGAGCATGGGCTTGAGAGAGGGAAAGGGGCCAAATTCACCCATTCACCAGGATAACCAATTCAGTCCTTGGATAGCAGCGTTAATCCATTCATGAGGTCATGAGGGGACTAAGTTCCCAACACGTGGCCTTCAAGGGACACAGCCAAACCATCGCATGCTGTATCAGGGGCCCTAAATCATCATAGTCTCATCAACACCATACTGTGCCAGGGAGTCAGAGTGAAAAGTGAGACTGCTGATGAGGCTGGAATAATTTGGGCTCAAAAATTACAAGAATTAAAGAACTCATGAGCTCATAATGACACTTTAAAATATTTAAAAGAAGTCATAGAGAGCAAAGAGCTCTTCTTCACAGAGATGCCAACTAATAAAATTGATTGTATCAGAAGCTAATCATTTCAGAATGGTCGGTTCAGCTAAGAATGATCAATGAATGTTATAGCTTTTGATTGAAAAGATTTTGGAAAGTCAATGTATCAAATGCTATCACTTAATAGTTGCAAAGATAAAATATTTTTATTATGGAGAAATACAGCAAACATTACCAAACTTAACATCAACCATGAAAGGACAAACTTACATTATATGGCTTTTGATTTAATAAACTCAGGACACAAAATAACCTAGAAAACTATCATATAGTAGAAAACTTCTAGTCTTTGTCCATTTCCTGTGATGGAACTTCTACAAGGATACCACCAAGCGTTCATGGAAAAATGCAATTAAAGGCTACTGCTCATTTTCCATGATCCTTTTGAAGGCCTCTCATAACACCCTTGGAATTTCCTGAGTAGTGGAAATATCTATTTTTCATGAACCCCTGGAATCACACCTGAGTTTGTATAATAAGGTGACTCAAGGTTGGTCCCTAGATAGCCCTGAAGATGGTGGTTGCTGGAGTCAGTGTTGTGGTATAGTGGTTAAAGCTGCCACCTGCACTGCCAGCATGCCAAATGGGTGCTGGTTTGCGTCCCAGCAGCTCCACTTTGATCCAGCTCCCTGCTAACAACCTGGGAAAAACAGCAAAAGGTGCCTCAAGTGTTTGGTCCCCTGTGATCCACATGGGAGACCTGGATGAAGCTCCTGGCTCCTGGCTTCCATCTGGCTCAGCGCTGGCCATTTCAACCATCTGGGGAGTGAACCAGATAATGGAAGATCTTTTCCTGATTCCCCTTCTCTCTCTCTGTAAATACATTTCAAATAAATAAATTAATCTTAAAAAAAAATAAGTGTGGCAGCTGCCAACCTGAAAGACCAACCACTTGAGATGGTCAAGATGAGCCAGAACCTCCTCTGGGCAGCAAAGGGGATGAGAGACTGAATTTAGCCTGGAGGCCAGTGATTCAATCAATCATAACCACATAATGAACATCAATCAAGAAAACTCTAGACAGAAGTTCAGTGGATGGCCGGCGCCGTGGCTTAACAGGCTAATCCTCCACCTTGCGGCGCCGGCACACCGGGTTCTAGTCCCGGTCGGGGCGCCGGATTCTATCCCGGTTGCCCCTCTTCCAGCCCAGCTCTCTGCTATAGCCCGGGAAGGCAGTGGAGGATGGCCCAAGTGCTTGGGCCCTGCACCTGCATGGGAGACCAGGAGAAGCACCTGGCTCCTGGCTTCGGATCAGCGAGATGCGCTGGCCACATCAGCCATTGGAGGGTGAACCAACGGCAAAGGAAGACCTTTCTCTCTGTCTCTCTCTCTCTCTCTCACTATCCACTCTCCACAAAAAAAAAAAAAAAAAAATTCAGTGGAGTTTCCTGGCTGCTGAATACGCTGATATTCCAGGAAAGGTGAGGCGACCTGACTACACAGGGAAAGGCCACAGAAGCCCTGTGTTGTGTTCTCTGGCCTTACCTTATGTCTCTTTATTCGGCCATTCATGATGTCCTTTAGAAAAAGAAAACTGTAATCACATCTCTGAGTTCTATGAGTAAGCTAGCCAATTAGTGACTCTAAGGGGAAGCATAGGAGCCTCTGGGCAGGTATCTGATTGGTCAGAGCATGGTGGCCTGGGAAGCACCTGAATTTACTGGCACTGGACATGAAGGCAGACTTGTTAGGGACTGGCCCTTTATTTGTGACGTTTGTGCTAACTCCTGATGGGCAGCAATAGAATTTGAACTGCAGTGTGCTAATTGGTGCCAAAATAATAACCTTCTTACTTAACACTTAATGCTTAACTGGAATCCAACACACAGAAACAACCTGACAAAAGCAAATCAAGGAATATTAGGGATTGGCCTAGACCCTCTGGAAGTGGCAATATCAAGAAACACACACATACATATAATCAAAAATATGTACACTGAACATACACATGTATAACACTACACGTATGTATACATACATGTGTGTCCACACATGATCATATACACACATAAGTCTGGGGAGGTGTTCTAGAATAAAGGATACTAAACACAACAATAAAATGCAGTGTGATCTTTAGGTTGTAAACTGTAAAAAACAAATGAGAGCTTAAATACTTTGAAGAATGGCTATTTCTAAGAGATACACACAGGAGCAGTAAGTAGAGACTGGTCATCACGATGTCTCCAGCTTAATAACTTATGTCAGCAAAAACAAGCTAGCACACCAAGCGAGGGAGAGAGGTGGAGAGAAATGGGGAAAATGTCAACACGGGGGGAAACTAGGTGAATGGTCGTTCACTGTGCTGCTCTTTTGATATTTTTAAATATAAAAAGTTGGGGACAAGTCAGTTCATCAAGTGGGCTACCTCAAAATGTCCTCTGTATCAAATGAAATGCACACTTAGGGGCCGGCGCTGTGGTGCAGCAGATTAAAGCCCTGGTCTGAAGCGTTGGCATCCCATATGGGCGCTGGTTCCAGTCCCGGTTGCTCCTCTTCTGATCCAGCTCTCTGCTGTGGCCTAGGAAAGCAGTAGAAGATGGCCTGAGTCCTTGGGCCTCTGCACCCACGTGGGAGACACGGAAGAAGCTCCTGGCTCCTGCCCAGCCGTTGCGGCCATCTAGGGAGTGAACCCTCAGATGGAAGACCTCTCTCTCTGTCTCTACCTCTCTCTCTAACTCTGTCTTTCAAATAAATAAAATCAATCTTTAAAGAAAAAAAAAGAAGAAAAAGAAATGCACACTTAAAAATGGTTACAAGGGGGACAAGCATTCTGGTGCAGAGTCTATGATGCTGGCCTCCCTTATAAGCACAGGTTTGAGTCCCAGCTGCTCCACTTCTGATCCAGCTACTGGCTAACGTGTCTGGAAAGGCAGCAGATGATGGCCCAAGTGCTTGGACCGTGGACACTCATGTGGGAGACCTGGATGGAGTTCTAAGCTCCTGGCTTCAGCCTGGCCCAGCCCTGGCTGTTACAGCCACTGGGGGAGTTAACCAGTGGATGGAAGATATTTTCTCTCTCTCTCTCTCTCTTTCCCCCCTCTCTCTCCTTCTTTCTCCCTGTCTCTCTCTCTCTTTCTGTCTCCTCCTCTCTCTGTGTAACTCTGCTTTTCAGATAAATAAATCAATATTTTAGAAAAATTAAAAACTTGAAAAAAGGAGGCTAAGCCAAAATGTCTGCCTCCAGTCTTTGTCCCCTCCAAAAAGGAGGGACAGCCAGGGTGAAGACCACCAACAGGGTGAAGGCCAAGAGATAAGGTGGAAGAAGGAGGTCTGAGCTGGAGCAGGTGCCTACTGTGAAACAGTAAGAACTGAAGGCAGCTGACTCACCGGCTGGGATGCTGCTTTTCTGGAAGATTCTGACTGTGCTGCAGTGTAAGCTGCTCCAGCCCTGGTATCCATCTCCTCCTCAATGGCCCAGTGTGTGGACCCCACCCCCGCCCCTCCTCCTCCCAGCTCCCACAGGCAGCTCGCCAGGAAAAGTTTGCCAGTCCCAGTTCTAGCGCAGGGGATCCAGGTGTCTGGGACATTTTTATTTTGTCTCGATTTTTAATGGGAAAGAGAGTGAAATAACAATGTGGGCACAGTTCCAGGGAGATTATGTTGCCAGCTGGGCAGCTCCAGGAGCAGCCGTTGAGATTCAAATCCAGAGACAGTAGCTGTGTGGTCAGGCGAGCTGAGCTGGCTGGGGCTTCCCGTAGTCTAAACTCTTGACCAACTTGCAAGAGGGAACATGGCAAGAAATGCTTCCCAGCCCCTCACCCCAAGGTTGCTCTCTGCTTTTTATGGCTTAGTGGAGAACTTTTCAACTGTCCAAGTAGCACATTTGTCTTTTTAACACATGCCACAGCAACAATGAGCAATTCAGGAAAAGTAGAATAATTTTTACAAATTATTTATTCCCATATTCATCAATTCAAAACTTCTTTCCTCTCACCTCTTTCTTTTCTCTTTTATTTCTCTTTCTTTCTCCCTTCTTCCCTCCTTTCTTAACAAAATTGATCACTTTCAATATTTTTTTAAACATTAATTTATTTTATTTGAAAAGCAGAGTGACTACACAGATATACAGAGAGACAAAGAGAGATCTTCCATCTGTTGATCCACTCCCCCAATGCCAGCAACAACCAGGACTGGGCTAGGCAAAGCCAAGAGCTAAGCAGTCCATCCAGTTCTCCCACATAGGTGGCAGGTACTCAAACAGGTGAGCCATCATCTGCTACCTCCAAGACTCATTAGCTGGAAGCTGGATCAGAAGTGCAGTGTAGCTGGGATTCGAACCAAGCCATTCCATGTGGGATGCCAGTGTCCCATGCTACATCTTAAATGGGTGTCACAGTGCCAGTCCCACTAATTTTTTTTTAAGTGTGCAATTCAGTGGCATTACGCATCCTTTCCTTTTTAACTTAAGCTACTTTTTAGAATTATTATTACAAAAAGTGCTTCATTCATGTGCCATAAAATAACACAAATGCTATAGAACAAACAAAATATTCGCCTTCCTCCCCACTGTCCCTTGTCCTCATGCATGAACCCTCTGTGAATATCATAGACAAATTCACTCCATCCCCAGGGGTGAGGGATGCTCAGTCCTGGGGACCATGGGGTTTCTCTTCTCGCTCTGAGGAGCAGGCAGGGTTTCCTTAGATACCCATGTACATGTGTGCCTTCTGGTACATATATACACACGTTCATTTTTCTAACTCACTGCAACTGACTGCATATACGTTAATATATGTAGTT
The DNA here is from genome assembly GCF_033115175.1 of Lepus europaeus. Taxonomy (NCBI): domain Eukaryota; kingdom Metazoa; phylum Chordata; class Mammalia; order Lagomorpha; family Leporidae; genus Lepus; species Lepus europaeus. The sequence continues at coordinate 83,664,611 of NC_084838.1, read as the reverse complement.
TATATTGCTTTAATAGAAGAGTAATATTCATACTGCTCCATGCCTGGGTTGTTTTTGTTAATTTACAATACATCTGCCCATATCCACCCAATCCCACAGACATTGCACCCTCTAAGGGTTTTATTTATTATTTACTGCTCACTCCATATACATGTGTTCCCATTTCTCTCCTCCCAGGTTATTCTACAACGCCATTAAGATCCACCCCATCTTCTGCATCCTCCAATCACTCGGTGCTTCCATATCCTCATGTCGTGGGCACTGATAAAGCCTAGGGGCCCAGTGGACAGGAGAGTGCACTTTGAGTCAGGCACCCATAGACTTGATTCTCAGCACCACCACTAAATAGCAGCACAAAGGGTCTGCGGAGGACCCCCTGGGACATTTTTCCAAATTTCTCTGAACCTATCCTCATATGAAAGTTTAAACTGTTTTATAAAATGGAAATTGTTTTTATAGAAACTATACATGTGCCAAGTGTTTAGGGTTCTCCAGAGAAATAGCAACAAAGAACTTGGGGATGGGGAGAATGGGTTTACTAACTTTAAGGAATTGGCTTACAAGCTGGCAGGTTCAAAATCTGCAGCGTAGACAGACTAGCAGGCTGCAGACCCAGAAAAGAGAGCTGTGTGAGTCACAGGCAGTCTGCTGGCCTGTGGAGGAGAATCAATCTCTCTCTCTCTCTCATTTCTCTGTCTCTCAAATAAACAAATAAAATCAGGTATGAATCTCATCTAAAGTAATCTCTTGATTATTGTTTGAACAAATAACTTGGTGCTGTGGCCTAGCCAAGATAATCATAAAACTAATCGTCACAGTGCCTTTAACATTTAAAAATACCAAACAAACACAAAGAACCACGACCCACCTCCACCCCTAATGCAAACACCTAGAAATAAGCAATCTTAGCATTAGTCATCACTATGCTCAGAATTTCTGTGGCTAACTGGACAAATAAATAAAGGAAAAAAGGATTGAGTATAAATGCCACTTTATGATAAAAGATTATAATTTCCTTAAAAGGAGAAAAAGGAATTAAATTGCAATTTCAAGTAAATGTTTCCTTATGATGAGAGAGCCTTCTGAGACCCAATAAAAACATTATGCACAGCGTTTATCAGTTGAAGCCACTGTGAACTTTTTTTCAATTCTAGAAAGAACCATTTTCTATCATGACAACTAAAAGAAACTAATATGTGACTTCTCCCTTCCTTTCTCAACTTTCTAATATTTGTTATTTGTCTTATTAGTTTTACATTGTTAAGGTTTATAAAATGTATATCAGGTGCTGAATTATAACATCCATAATTGTTTCTTTTCAGTTTTTTTTAAAGATCCATTTATTTGCTTGAAAGTCAGAGGTACACAGAGAGAGGAAAGGCAGAGAAAGAGAGTCTTCCATCCACTGGTGCACTCCCCAGTTGGCCACAATGGCCAGAGCTGTGCCAATCCGTAGCCAGGAGCTAGGAGCCTCCTCCGGATCTCCCAGATGGGTGCAGGGGCCAAGGACCTGGGCCATCTTCTACTGATTTTCCAGGCCATAGCAGAGAGCTGAATTGGAAGTGGAGCAGCCGGGACTCAAACCAGTACCCATATGGGATGCCAGTACTGCAGGCGGCAGCTTTACCCACTACAGCACCGTGCTGGCCTGTCTTTTCAGTTTTATACAGAAATTATATTCAAAATTCATTACTTCTTCTTTGACCAAGTTTCCTATAGTTCTTCTTTTACCTGGCATTTAAACATTTTTAATTGGCACATAATAGTTATGTCTATTTATGGGGTACAGTGTGATAGTGATACACATACATACAATGTGTAATGACCAGTTCAGGCTATTGGCGTATCTATCACCTCAGAATTTTATCATTTCTTTGTGTTTCGAACATTTAAAATCCTTCCTCCATTCTAGCTGTAATGAAAGATACTTATTTGTTGTTCATCATAGTCCACGGCAGAGAATATTAGAGGCCATTCCTTCTTTTCAACTGCACCCCTGTATCTACTGACCAACTTCTCTCCATTGGCCCATTCTCCCCAAGCCTTCTATACTTTTGACCTCTTAGTTTATTTATTTTTATTTATTTATTTGAGAGGCACAGAGACAAACAGAAACAGATTTCCCATCCACTGGTTCACTCCCCAAATGCTCACACAGCTGGGCTGGCCCAGGCCAAAGCCAGGAGCCTGGAACTCAATCAGGGTCTCCCATTTAAGTGGCAGGCATCCAAGGACTTGAGCCATCACCTGTTGTCTCCAAGGGTGTTCATCAGGAGGAAGCTGGAATTGGAAGAAGAGCCAGGACTTGAACCTAAGCAGTGCAATATGGGATGCAGGGGTCCCAACCTGCATCTTCACTACGAGGCCTAATACTTGCCCTGACCACTTATGTTGTTTTATTAGTTAATTAATTTCTCTGAAAGACACAGAGAAATAGACACAAACACTTAATACTGGTTCTTTTCATGGTTGCCTACATTTTGTCAAAAAATATTTTTCCCCCAAATCATCTTTTTTTAAAAAAAAGATTCATGAGTGTGAGATATATATATATATATACACACACACACACACACACACACACATATATATAGAGTGACTAGTCATTTGCATGAGACTGTTGGGTTTCTCAATCAAAGCCCTGTATGAAACTCTTCAGTCCCGAGCAAACTGTGGCAGGGGATCTTGTTTTACGTATAGAGAGCCTGGATTCCCTCTTCCCTGAGGACTCAGGAAGCATTGTTTTCCTGATTTCCAGGGTATTGCCAAACTGGGAAAAAGTATGAAGTGGGCCTAAACTATGGTCTTAAGTGAGGGAACTTCAAAAATTTTGCAGAACATAAAATCATAATGTATGTTTGTTTTGGTACATAAATATTTTGAAGTCCTTGCACAGTTTTTTTTCATGATATGCATTTTCCATGAACTTTTAATCTATTTTTATTTTTATAAGGTTTTATTTATTTGAAAGACAGCAAGAGAGAGAGAGAGAAAGAGAGAGAACTTCCATCTGCTGGTTCACTCCGCAGATGCCCTCAACAACTGGGGCTGGGCCAGGCGGAAGCCAGGAGCCCAGAACCCCATCCAGGTCTCCACAGTGGCAGCAGGGACCCAAGTACTTGAGCCATCACGTGCTTCCTCCCAGGGTGCACATTAGTAGGAAGCTAACTGGGAAGTGGCTGGGAATTTGAACCCAGAGGCTATCATATGGGATGCAGGCATTCCGACTGATAGCTTAACTGCTGTGCCAAATGCCAGCCTCTCCACAAACTTTCTGAAGACTTCTCTTCAAAAGTTTTTTGCACCAAAATCTTTTAACTCAATTTTCTATAAATCTTATGAAGGTCTCTTGCACACTTTTCTTACCTCTTCTGCTTTGAAGCTCAGCAGATTCTCTCTCCAGCCTTGATGTTTTGTGGAATTTTCTCTTAACTTTTTTCTAATGATGGGATGTCTATGTCATGACAGACAAAACTCTTTAGGGGTAAATATGTGTCCCAGCCACAGTGGTTAAGGTGCTGCTTCAGACACTTGCACCCTATAATGGAGTATCTAGTTTCAATCTCCTGTTTAGTTTTAGATCCAGCTTCCTGCTAATGTGCTCCCTGGGAGGCAACAGGTGATGGCTCAAGTATTTGGTTCCCTGCTACCTACATGGGAGACCAGGATTGAGATCCAGGCTCTGCCTTACCCTGATCAAGCTGTTTTGGACATTTGGGGAGTGCATCATCAGATTGAAGATCCAATCTCCCTCTCCCCACTCTCCCAACCTCTCTCCACTCTTTCAAATTAATAAAAATATATTTTAAAAAAATACTCCATTATTTCAAGCACATGTTCCTTCTTGTTTTACATCTTCAAATATTTTTCCTGTTCCACATCTACCTTTTTTTTCCTCTCCAGGAACTCTAGCTATGTTTTCTCTCTGTGCTTGCCTTTGAACGAATTGCTAGGACTATCAGCTATCACAGTTCTGCCCTGTGTAGTTTTTCCTCAATCAGATTACAGGCCTCAGCAGAGCCCTGGGATTGGCAATCATTGTCATCTTCTCCATCACCGCCATTGTGAAAAGTTGTCATCTAGATGCTCTATTGTTATCTCATTTTATAAAACTCCTGTAAGTTCCACTGTGACCCCATTTTAAACACAAGCTAAAAAGCAGAGCTAGTTACTCAAAGACACACAGCTCATAGGTAACATAGCTGGTGTTCAAACCTTGTTTCTCTCACTTAAGAATCTGAGGTTTGAACCCTGTGGTACCCGACTTCTCAAGTGGGCCATTCCATTATACGTGTTGATTTGTGACCTTCAAGGCTTTGCCCAGCCTTGGCTGTTGCAGGCATTCGGAGAGTGAACCAGTGGAAGAAGGATGTCTCTCCACCTGTCTGCCTGTTTGTCTCTCTATCTCTCTCTGCTTTCCGAGTAAAATGAAAATAAATAAATAAAGATTTTTACATAGAATATCCTATTTTGCTTTTCTCCTAAAGCCATAAAAGCCAGTGACCAGCCTGCATGAGGACTGGGGCTAACTGATGATTCTCTGTCCACAAGAAACCAAGTCAGGCCAGAAACTTTCTTTCAGTCACAAAGGCAACATGGAAAAAGGAGAGGACAAAACGGAGACACCCAAGGAAAGTTCTTTTCCAAAACATAAGAGTGGTTTTTATTTTGCTTTGCTGTTAACCTGACAGCTCACTTGCTGGCAGTACCTTCCCACCCAGGGGTAAACAGTACAGGGGTCACTCGGGTTGGCTGGCAGGAGAGGTAAACATGTTGGCCTAGGTGATTGAGGTGTTTCCTGAGTCTTAGAGCCCACAGAACCACACTCCCATTTTCTCACACAAGCAACCTAGGTTTGGAATTTGGTTTTGGGTTTGGGGTACATGTACTTATAGAAAATCACGGTGCTTCCTGCTTTTATGAAAATTGCTTTGAGTGCATAGTTGGTACATTTCTGAAAAATGGAGATTCCACTCAATAAAACAATGATTGGATAACAATGAATATTTTTAAGTGGAAATATCTGGCAAGTGATTAAACATGGCCAACTTGAAGATAATTTTCCAGTAAGTGAAAAGGTGGAAATGGGGAAAAATCAACAGAGTAGTCAGGAGGGACCATAAGTGAGGGAAGAGGAAAGAAGCTACTGGAAAAAAACAAGAGAACCTTGTCTGGGTTATCAGACACAGGTATCTTTTCATCACAGTAGGCAAAGTGCCGGGGGTCACAACATTTCAAAGAACGGAAAAATGATTTTAATTTTTATTTATTTTAAAATCAAAAGAAAAAAATGAATAATTACAATGAACTTTGCCTGGATCATATTCACCTTTATATTAATGCAGTTGTAAAATGCATTTTTTCATATTTTTTATGGATTTAGGAGCCCACAACAGTGAAGTGGTTAGAGCCCACAAAGATCCCTGGTAGTTACTAACCATGTTGGATCAAAGGCCTAAGAAAATAAAACCCTGCAGTTGTATCTGATGTCTTCTGCCACATTAATGTAGAGAATGCACACATCTCACAGGCTGGGTGGGCACCCTCTATAGAGCTGTGTGATCTCAGGCCACCTTCCAGAATTTCCCCTACTATCCAGTGGGCATTTGGCTACTAGTTAAGACCCTGAATCCCATATCAGAGTGCCTGGGTTCAGTGTCCAGCTGTGCTCCTGATTCCAGTGTCCTGCTAATGCAGACTCTGAGAAGTACAGCAATGACTCAGCTGGGCTCCTGCCATCCACATGGGAGACCTGGACAGCGTTCCTGGCTCTCTCAGCTTTGGCCTGCCCATTGCAGGTATGGTGGCGGGGGTGAGTTGGGGAGGGGGGGTGAACTAGCAGTTCTTTCTGTCTCTCTGTTTCTCAAAAAAAAAAATAATAATAATAATCATCATCAAACATTTCCAAGAGCCTCCAAAGGGGAAGTACTGACCTGATGGACAGCTTCTGTATCAGCGATGTCCTAACTGCTTCCCCTGGTTGATAGCTTCTGTATCAACAGTGTCCAGCTGCTTCCCCGTTCTCTAGAGAGGCTTCATGGGCTTTGGTGACTGGGGAGAGAAATGAGTGGTTGAGGGATCAGACTCCCATTCCTGATTCAGAATATGCACACTCAGGTTTTACAACCAGTCCTCACGAGAATTACCTTCCTAGGGCACACCTTCAGTTCCTTAAGGACCTTCCTCTAGGCCCACCTCCTAAACCCTGTAACTGGATAGTCTCCACCCTCTTAGTATCATTGACTTATGACTTTGGGGCTTAAACGTCTGCAGGAGCGCAGGAGCCAACCCGTGTTCAAACCACAGATGTTCAAACCATCCTTGAGGAAAATGCATTTGGATGCCTGGGGGCAGGAGATTGGAGGCAAATGGGAAAGTGGAAGGCAGAACACTGTTTCTCAGTAATTAACCAGAGCTGCTATGTACATGAGGGACTTGAGGAACCTCCAGGTAAAAGCAAAGCTGTCTGGGGACTGCAGAAACACACACAGCCAGGGTTTGTAGGCCACAGAGCCTCCTGTGGCCATGGCACAGCTCTCAGAGTATCAGGCTAGAAGGTACTGGGGTGCTCTTTGTGCACCCCAGGGATTGAAATTCAGACAGCAGCACCTGGTGGGGAAAGGTGAGGAAGAAGGCAGCTAAAGTAAAGCTGAGGAGGCATCTCCTGCCACATAACTTTGACAACGGAAACGGGCAACACAGACAAATCTGACGGACCCGGCGCAGCACTCACGGAAGGGCTCTTCAGAAGTAGTTTTTATTTATTTTGTTCGAAATGCAGACATACAGAGGGAGACACTAAAGAAACAATTGGATCTTCTGCCTACTAGTTCACTCCCCAAATACTCACAGCAGCCAGGGCTGGTCCAGGCTGAAGCCAGGAACCCAGAGCTCAGTTCCGGTACTCTGATGTGGGACAGAGTACCAAACACTAACCAGCATCTTCACTGCCAGGGAAAACACCTGCCCTGATCTTTCCTGTTTAAACTTGGATTTTAGTGAGCAAGGTCAAGCAATTGCAAGAACAGATCATGAGTGAAAGAAAAGATTTTTCTTTACCCCCAAATGCCATCCTACTGAGATATATTTATTTAACAATTGGGGCATCTGATTGAAGGAATTTCTTCCCTGCTACTGTAAGTGCTAATTCCTGTATAGAAGTTAAGGAATAAGTAAGCTGACATGATTTTCCCATTTTATTTGATTCTATTCCATCCCACAAAAGGGACAGAGATGCTCTTCTTCCAAGCTTCCCACATTGGGGAAGATTATATTGATCTGCAATGGTACACAAAAGAGTCAGACAACCTCACCAGGGACTGTAGGTCAGGATAAAGGACATACATGAAAGAATGAAGGATGTCCTCCTTCTTGGGAATTAGATAAGGACACAGCTGACTGTGAACTGACCTAAGTCAGTTTGGTCACACACAACTCTGATCTTTCTGGAAACTAGTAGATGCTCAAGAAGTTTGAGGCCGAGAGATTTAGCTAGGTCCTCATGACTCACTATCAGGTTACAGAGAATGCCATCTCAAGCCAAATTCTGTCACCTGTACAGATATTTACACTATTTTTAAATTATAAGGTTTCATTAGTGGTCACTGAAGAATTGATATTCCCTTTTAGTGCAGTGAAATTCTAGCTCTGCACCCTTTCAGGGGATGTAATCACACACTGCATGAAATGTTTATATGCAGCAGACAACATTATTATAGAAGCAGGAGTTTCTGATTTTTTTAAAAAAGATTTATTTATTTATTTCGAAGGTCAGAGTTACAGAGAGAGGAAGAGACACAGAGAGAGGGAGAGTTCTTCCATCTGCTGGTTTACTCCCCAGATGGCTGCAATGGCCAATGTTGGGCCAGGTTGAAGCCAGCAGCCAGGAGCTTTATCCGGGTCTCCCAAGTGGGTGACAGGGGCACAAGCCCTTGGTCCATCTTTCACTGCTTTCCCAGGCCATTAGCAGCAATCAAATGGAGCAAGCAGGACTTGAAATAGTGCCCATATGGATGCCAGCACTGCAGATGGTAGCTTTACCTGCTATGTCACAATGCCAGCCCTGAGTTTCTGCTTCTAATCAGAATCAATAGAAAGTCTCCTACACCAATACCTGGGCTAAGAACCTCTCAACTTTTTTAAAAAAAAAATTTATTCATTTTATTTACTTAAAGGCAGAGAGAGAGAGAGAGAGCTTCAGTAAATTTGCTTGCAACAGCTAGGTGTGAGCCAGGATGAAGTCAGGGGATGAGAACTCAATTCGGGTCTCCCACATGGGCGACAGGGCCCTCTCAGAGGTGTGCATTAGTGCCCTCCAGATCACACAAGTTCCAGGGAGAAAGCAGAGCTGAAGAGGACTGACAAATAGCAGAGGACTGAAGAAGCAAAACCTGGAAGCCAAGAGACTCCCTATTCACTCTCAATATTGGCAAGAGTTTATGACAAATTGTGGGGGAAAGAGATTAGAAAGAAAAACCCTTGAAGAAGGGATTCCCCTAATCTAGTAGAGTAGCCTTTAACCTGAAGAACAACAACAAAAACATATTTTTTAGACTTGAACTATCAATAGAATTAATAAATTTATGAACAGAATAAATTAGTAAAGCTGTTAACAAAATTAAATGTTTCTTTCAGGGGGTAGATCTGGAAGACACGACCTTCTTCATTAAAATTATTTCAAAATGAAGTTGTACACTTGCACTGTGAAATTTCATAGACACATGTGACTATGATAGTAAACCTATTTCAAAGTGACTGCAGATTTTAGCATGTAGAATCTGTGCAGGCTCAAGCCCCTGTAATGTTGGAAATATGCATGAGGAATGAGTTCATCTGTCTGACCCCAGAGTTCTTCCAGAAACTCAGAAGACGACGCAGCCATCACATGGAAAACCTGCATGAAGAGCCGCTTATAGAGTGCTCCCGATCACCAGGACTTAGAAAGATCTCAAACCAAATAGGAAATGGCAAAGTAACAGATAGCAATGCCAGGATCTGGAATCTCCTGGGGCGATTTGTGTTTCTTGTGTTCTCTGGGTTTACTTATCTTCTGTTATCGTTGGTATGTTTGCCTGAGTGTTTCTGAAAATTCCAGCTATGTTAAGAGAACCAAGAGAAGCAATTGGGTTCTTCCTGCTTGAGACACTCAGAAGGGAAGTGATGCTCCATGAGCTCCAGTTTGTTCATGCTCATGGAAATGAAGAGAGGATTCTGCAGGTGGGGAGTAAAATTCAGGGCATATAAGACTCATTGTATTGTGGCCCTCTTTTTAGGCCAATACACACATGTCCACTCCAGAATCATGAGAAGAGCTTGACAGAGCACAGGCCCTCGGTCTCCCCCCGCCAAGCCTCCACTGCAGCACTACCCAGGCGGGGTCAGATGTTGAGGCTGTGGTCCAGGGAGCACACTAGCAGCACCCTCATCTGTACCATCACATTAACTGTTGCTCAGGACTTCATCATTTGATGAACAGATTTATTTAGCTGTTCCTCTAGGTTTGGATATTTAGATTGTATCAAATACAAAATAGGCCAGTATAAACATCTTTATTGTTACCTATGTGTCTTTTATTTGAAAGACTAATTTTATTACACCGAGAGCCAAGAATCTTAAAACTCAGCCAGCGCCGCGACTCAATAGGCTAATCCTCCGCCTGCGGCGCCAGCACCCCTGGTTCTAGTCCCAGTCGGGGTGCCAGATTCTGTCCCGGTTGCTCCTCTTCCAGTCCAGCTCTCTGCTGTGGCCCGGAAAGGCAGTGGAGGATGGCCCAGGTCCTTGGACCCTGCACCCGCATGGGAGACCAGGAGAGGCACCTGGCTCCTGGCTTCGGATTGGCATGGTGCACCGGCCGCAGCGCGCCGGCCAGAGCAGCCATTGGAGGATGAACCAATGGCAAAGGAAGACCTTTCTCTCTGTCTCTCTCTCTCTCACTGTCCACTCTGCCTGTAAAAAAAAAAAAAAAAAAAAAAGATACTAGGTGCATGGGCATTTGGTGCAGTGGTTAAGATGCCAGAGTTCAAGTCCTAGCTCTTCTCTGGATGCCTCAAGTACCTGGGTCCCTGCCACCCAGCTGGGAAATCAGGATTGAGTTCTCAGCCCCTGTGTATCTGGGTAGCGGAACAACAGATGAGGGCTCTTGCTCCTTCTGCCTTTATCTGTCTCTGCCTCTCTGCCTCCACATAAATTTCTAAAGCCTCAAAATGCCTTAAGTAACAGAAGTAGAAACTGGGGCAGCTGTTTTGTCTAGTGGTTAAGGCTTTGGTTAAAGCTGGCTTCAATAATGGCGCTAGCCCCCGACTTTAGCTTCCTGCTTCTGTAGACTCTCAGTGGCAATGATGATGGTGCAGGTGACTGGGTTCCTGACACCCACCTGAGAAGCCTGAACTGAGCTCCTGGTTCTTGGCTTCTGCCCTGATCCAGCCCCAAGTGAGCCTATATGTGGGAGTTCTCTCTTCCTGCCTCTCAAATAAATACATAAATACTTCTTTTTCCCAAAAGGTTCAGATTGGGGGAGAGGTGTTTGGTGCAGTAATTAAGAAACCAGGTAGGGCCAGCACCGTGGCTCAACAGGCTAATCCTCTGCCTTGCAGTGCCCGCACACTGGGTTCTAGTCCTGGTCGGGGCATCGGATTCTGTCCCGGTTGCCCCTCTTCCAGGCCAGCTCTCTGCTATGGCCAGGGAGTGCAGTGGAGGATGGCCCAAGTGCTTGGGCCCTGCACCCCATGGGAGACCAGGAGAAGCACCTGGCTCCTGCCTTCGGATCAGCGCGGTGCGCCGGCCGCAGCACACCAGCCATGGTGGCCATTGGAGGGTGAACCAACAGCAAAAGGAAGACCTTTTTCTCTGTCTCTCTCTAACTGTCCACTCTGCCTGTCAAAAAGAGAAAAAAAAGAAAAAAGAAAAAAAAAAAAAGAAACCAGGTAAGAGGGGTCGTGTCGTGATGTAGTGGCTTAAGCCACTGCCTGCAGTGCTGGCACCCCATATGGGTGCCAGTCAAGAGTCCTGGCTGCTCCACTTCTGGTTCAGCTCCCTGCTAACAGCCTGGGAAGCAGAGATGAATGGCCCAGGTGCTTGGGCCCCTGCATGAACATGGCTGCTGGCTTCGGCCCAGCCCAGCCCCTGCCATTGCAGTCATTGGTGAGTGAATCAGTGGACGGAGTATTGATCTCTCTGTCTCTCCCTCTGTAATTCTGCCTTTAGAAGAAATAAAATAAATAAATCTGTAAAAAGTGGCATACACTCATCCCATGTCTGAGTACCTGGAGCAGCATCCTGGATCTGCTTCTAATCCCGCAGACCCTGGGGGGAAGGAGGTGATGGCTCACGTAGTTGGATGCTTGCCATCCACGTGGGAGAACCACACTGAGTTCCAGGCTCCTGGTTTTGGCATGCCCCAGCCCTGGTTATTGCAGGCATTTGAAGAAGGAACCAGCAGATGAAAGAGTTCTCTCCCTACCAGTCTCTGTCTCTCTGCCTTTAAAATAAATAAAAAATAAAAGTTTCAAGAGGATACATTTGATCCAAATCTTAAAGAATGATCCAAATTTCAAGATCTTCCACTATACCTAAGAACATGGTTTCTTTTTTCAACCATCTGTTAAAAATTTTTTCTAGTGTCTACAAGTATATTCATAGCAGATTCATTCATAATGGCTCCAAGATGGAAATCATGGAAATGTCCATTAATAGAAGAAGGGATAAATGGCTGAATACTGTGTGGTAGAATTATAGAGAGCAATAAAAAAAATTAACTACTGCTGGGTGGATCATACAACAACACGGCCAGATCTCATAGACATTACATTCAGCAAAGAAGATAGATACAAAAGAGTTTGTTCTGTTTTTATAAATTCAAGAACAAGCAAAAGTGAATTGTTGTGGTAGTTGTGAATATGAAGGCTGGAAGGTGGGGAGTTACTTGCTGGGAGGGACACTTTAGGGGTCCTAGAAATGCTCCTTATCTTGATCTGTGCATGGTTTTGTTAGTGGAGGTGGCTGGAATGGAGGTCCTTGTCTTCCCTGAAGAAACGAATTTCAGATGTGATATGGAGAATAGTGGCAAGAAGACAGCAAGGTTGAATGAGGTAGTGCGTCCATCATAACAGGTGGGCACCTCTCCAGACAATCCTGAGAGGGAGTGCTTATTCATTCAGACTCGGGTAAGTGAGGTAGCAAAGTTTAATGGAGAGAGTACACCTGACAGGCTGGGCGGGCATCTGAACAAAGAACTGATGGCCCAGTTTGCATACAGACTGGAGCTAATAGGAGAATGAGGTCCAGTTCTTCTGTCTCTCCTTCCTTCAACACTCTTCTCCTGGACAAAGGGCTTCCCGGGTATAAAATCCCTCCCCAGGTTTTGTTACCCAATGCTACGTGACTGGGTAGCCCACTTGGCACTGGGCAGAGAGGATTCTGCTGTGGTTCTTTTCGTGCAGGGAAGGATGAAACCACCCATCGATTTCTTGGGATAGGTCCAGCACTTGGTAGTATAAGACACTGGGCTGCTTCCCAAGCCTGCTTCTGCTTCCTGGGGCTGCTACCTTCCTTTCTGCAGGTGCTTTCCTTCCCCTGGGTCCCTTTCACACACATAGGTTAATTTCCATCTTCCTAACCTAACAGTTTACAGCATATGTAAAAAACAATCTATCTGCGTTGAAGTGTGTGTACTTTCTTATATGTATATTGTGCTTTTAAAACTTTCATTTCAGGCAGCAAAAGCATTTCTAAAAAAGATTTCTTTATTTGAAAGGTAGAGTAAGACTGAAAGAGAGAGACGTTCCAGTCACTGGTTCACTTCCCAAATGGCCTCAGCAACCAGGACTAGACACACCAAAGGCAGGAACCAGGAAACCAGAAAATCCAACTGAATCTTCCTCCTGGATGGTAGGGGCCCAAGTACTTGGGCCATCAACTGCTGCCTTCCCAGGCACGTCAGTAGGCAGTTGGATCAGAAGCTGAGCAGCCAGGACTCAACAGACGTGCCAGCATTGCTAGAGGGGGCTAAACCTACTGTACCACAACAGCAGCCCCTCGGGTAGCAAAATTTTAAGGAGCAATTTTAGAGTTAAATATGAAGCATCTGATGTATCACGATGTTTTCAGTATTTTTTCTAAAATCCAAAGTAAATGGCCTTTGAATTATAAGCTTTCTCTCAAGTTTTATTTCTAATTTAGTAAAAGATGTACTTGAGTGAGTAATATAGAATGGCCTCCAAAGTTGTCCTCATCCTAATCCCCAGAATTCACAAATGTGTTGCTTTTCACATTAGGGACTTTAGTGACTAGGTGAAAAACTGTTATTTGAGATCTTTTTGAATTATCTTGGGTGTGCCTAATGTACTCACGGGATTTTAAAAAAATATTTATTAGGAAGGCAAAAAGAAAGAGAGAGAGAGAGAGTCTTCTATATTCTGGTTCACTTCCCAAATGCTTGCAACAGCTGGGACTCGGCCAGGCCAAAGCCAGGATCCAGGAACTCAATCTGGGTCTCCCACATGGGTCGCAGGGACCAAAGTACTTGAGCCGTTGCCTGCTATCTCCCAGGGTATGCATCACTAGAGAGCTGGAATTGGAAGCACAGCCAGGATGCACAACATGAGATGAGGGTGTCCCAGGCAGTGTCTTAACTGCTGCAGCAAACAGCAGCCCAGCACAAGGTCTTACAAGAAGGAGCAGGAGGAGGCTGCCTCAGAGGAAAGGGGGCAAATGATGGAAGCAGAATGACGATGCTGCTCTGCCAGCCTTAAAAAGAAAGGAAGGAGCCTGAGTCAAAGCATGCAAGGAATGAGGCTTCGGAAGGTAGAAGAAGCAAGGGAAGGATTCTACCCTGGAGATTCCGGAAGGAGCAGCCCTGCCAACAATTTGAAGTTAGTTCAGTGAGCCTTATTTCAGACTTCTGACCTCCAGAACTGCATGAGAATAAATTTGTGTTGTTTCAGCCAGTGGATTTGCAGCAATTTATGACCACAGCCATAGGAAACTGAATCAAATGGAAAAGACAACAAGGCTCAAAGAGTCTTATTCTCCTCAGTTCTTTGATTTGATTTTCATTGAGACATGGAAAAACACAGGAACAGCTTCATGCACAATTCACTTTGTATATCAACTAAGATGTTGTTCTCTCTTGCTTAAAAGGCACAATGAAGGAAAATCAACACTTTTAGACTAATATGCCCTATTTCAAATTAATGCTAACTGCGGTAGGCATGTGGTACCATTGGTTAAGTTGCAGCTTGGCCCACATCCCATAACAGAGCCTGTCTGGAGTCCAGGCTACTTCATTTCTGGTACAACTTGCTGCTGATGCACTTCCTGCTAATGCTATTGTGGGAGGCAGTGATGGCTCAAGCACTTCAGTCCCCGCCTCTTGAATGGGAGATGCAGATGGACTTCCTAGCTCCTGCGTTTGGCCTTGTTCAGCTCTGGCTGTTGCAGGCATTTGGGCAGTGAACAAGTTGGTAGACGATTTCTGTCTCTTTTCTTCTCTACGTGAATCTACCTTTCATGTAAATTTTAAAAATACTTTAAAATTAATAATAAAAATTTCTTGACCTCTTTGTAGATTCTAGTTATTAATCCTTTATCTACTGCATAGTTTGCAAATATTTTTTCCCATTCTGTCGGTCACCTCTTCACTTTCCTGACTATTTCTTTTGGAGTACAGAAACTTCTCAATTTGATGTAATCCCAATTGTTAATTTTGGCTTTGACTGCCTGTGCCCCTGGGGTCTTTCCAAGAAGTCCTTGGCTGTGCCTATATCTTGTAGGGTTTCTCCAATGTTCTCTAACAATTTGATGGTGTCGGGTCATAGAGTTAGATCTTTAATCCATGTTGAGTGGATATTTATGTAAGGTGAAAGGTAGGGGACTTGCTTGATGCTTCTGCATGTGGAAATCCAGTTTTCCCAGCAACATATATTGAATAGACTGTCCTTGCTCCAGAAATTGGTTTTAGAACCTTGATCAAATATAAGTTGGCTATAGATGTTTGGATTGATCTCTGGAGTTTCTATTCTGTTCCACTGGTCTATCCATCTGTTCTGTACTGGTACCATGCTGTTTTGATTATAACTGCCCTGTAGTATGTCCTGAAATCAGGTATTGTGATGCCTCCAGCTTTGTTTTTGTTGTACAAGATTGCTTTAGCTATTCGAGGTCTCCTGTGCCTCCATATGAATTTCAGCATCATTTTTTCCAGATCTGAGAAGAATGTCTTTGGTAGAAACTCCACAACAACAAAACAAACAAGCCACTTAAGAGACGGGCCAAGGACCTCAACAGACATTTTTCAAAAGAGGAAATCCAAATGGCCAACAGGCACATGAAAAAATGTTCAGGATTACTAGCCATCAGGGAAATGCAAATCAAAACCACAATGAGGTTTCACCTCACTCTGGTTAGAATGGCTTACATACAGAAATCTACCAACAACAGATGCTGGCGAGAATGTGGGGAAAAAGGGACACTAACTCACTGTTGGTGGGAATGTAAACTGGTAAAGCCACTATGGAAGTCAATTTAGAGATTGCTCAGAAACCTGAATATAGCCCTACCATACAACCCAGTCATTCCACTCCTTGGAATTTACCCAAACAAAATTAAATAAAAGAGCTGTCTGCACCTTAATGTTTATTGCAGCTCAATTCACAATAGCTAAGACCTGGAATCAACCCAAATACCCATCAACAGAAGACTGAATAAAGAAATTATGGGATATGTGCTCTGTAGAATACTATACAGCAGTAAAAAAAAAATGAAATCCAGTCATTTGCAACAAAATGGAAGAATTTGGAAAACATCATGCTGAGTGAATTAAGCCAGTCCCAAAGGGACAAATATCATATGTCCTCCCTGATCGGTGACAACTAACCAAGCACCAAAAAGGAAACCCATTGAAGTGAAATGGACACTAAGAGAAACAATGACTTGATCAGCCCTTGTCCTGACTGTCGAGGAACTTAATACTTTATCCCATTTAGTATTTTTTGTTGTTGTTGTTCTACTTAATACTACTGGTTGAACTCTTTAATTAACACACAATTATTCTTAGGTGTTTAAATTTAACTGAAAAGTGATCCCTGTTAAATATAAGAGTGGGAATAGAGAGGGAGGAGATGTACAGTTTGGCACATGCTCAATCGAATTTGCCCAAAACCGTAGAGTTAGATATGTGCCTAATCCCATCAAGGTGGCATGTACCAATGCCATCTCACTAGTCAAAGTGATCAGTTTCAGTTCATAATTGATCATAATGATAGGATTAAGAGTCAAAGGGATCAGCTGGGGCCGCGGTTCACTAGGTTAATCCTCCGCCTGCAGTGCCAGCACCACGGATTCTAGTCCAGGTTGGGGTACCGGATTCTGTCCTGGTTGCTCCTCTTCCAGTCCAGCTCTGTGCTGTGGCCTGGGAGTGCAGTGGAGGATGGCCCAAGTGCTTGGGCCTTGCACCCACATGGGAGACCAGGAGGAAGCATCTGGCTCCTGGCTTCGGATCGGCACAGTGCACCGGCCACAGCAGCCATTTGGGGGCTGAACCAATGGAAGGAAGACCTTTCTCTCTGTCTCTCTGTCTCTCACTGTCTAACTCTGCCTGTCAAAAAAAAAAAAAAAAAAAAGAGTCAAAGGGATCAAAAAAAGAAGACTAGTGTCTGAAAATACTAACTGATAGAATTAAAAAGGAGAGAACAATCCAACATGGGAAGCGGGATGTACAGCAGATCCATAGAATGGCAGATGTCCTAAACAGCACTCTGGCCTCAGAATTAGCCCTTAAGGCATTTGGAGCTGGCTGAAGAGCCCATGAGAGTATTTTAGGCATGGAAAGCCAAGACACTCTGGCAAAAACAATAAAAATAAAAATAAAAAAATAAATGAAAGATCTCTGTGAGTGAGATCCCAGTAGAAAGAACGGGCCATCAAAGAAGGAGGTACCTTTCTCTGAAGGGAGGAGAGAACTTCCACTTTGACTACGACCTTGTCTAAATAAGATCGAAGTCAGCGAACTCAAAAGGCTTCCATAGCCTTGGCAACTCATGACTAGAGCCTAGGGTGATTACTGATGCCATAAACAAGAGTGTCAATTGTTAAATCAACAACAGGAGTCACTGTGCGCTTACTCCCCATGTAGGATCTCTGTCCTTAGTGTGTTGTACTATGTGAATTAATGGTATAACTAGTACTCACTCATTACTTTATACTTTGTGCTTCTGTGTGGGTGCAAACTGTTGAAATCTTTACTTAGTATATACTAAATTGATCTTCTGTATATAAAGATAATTGAAAATGAATCTTGATGTGAATGGGATGGGAGAGGGAGCAGGAGATGGGATGATTGCGGTTGGAAGGGAGATTATGGGGGGGGGAAGCCACTGTAATCCATAAGCTGTACTTTGGAAATTTATATTTATTAAATAGAAGTTTAAAAAATAATAATTTCTCCAATTATAAAATTTATATATGACCCTGCTACAGTACATGAAAAAACAAAACTCTCCTGTAACAATTTCACTCCATCATTTTGCCCTTTAAACAAATCAATCTTAAAAAAAAAAAAAAAGGAGTGAAGGGCATGGCCCCTGGTGTTGTGGTACAGTAGGTTAAGCCTCCACCTGTTGTGCCAGCATCTCATATCGAGGTGTCAATCCAAGTCTCGGCTGCTCCACTTCTGATCAGGCTCCCTGCTACTGTGCCTGAGAAAGCAATGAAAGAAGGGCTAAGTGTAGGGGTCCCTGCCACCCTTGTAGGAGAACCAGCTTTGGCCACTGCAGCCATGGGAGGAGTGAATCTGCAGATGGAAGACAAAGGGACATTCTCTGCTCTCTAGCCATTATCAATAAAGGGAGTATGAGTAGAAGTACTGGGAGAAAAAGTTTTCAGCTCTAAAATATGTTTCATGTAGAGTTCTGAAATTGAGAAAGAGCTTTGTGAGGTAAACCATGTATGTTTATTTGTGGCCAATGAGCCACTAGCTTGTGTTCACAAACTCTCTCTCTAGATATTAGAAGAATGACCACTATTTATTCCTTATGAAGGAGTGAAGCCTGAAGAAGAAGTCAGGGGAAGATAGGGTCACTCTTGCCCTGATCTGCCCAGAATTCTTTCCCTGAAAACACTCATCTCTCTGAAAACAGAAGCAGACACACGGCCAAGGCTTGGCCAGTCATGGTGCTTTTGCCACAGTGACTGGTCCAGGAACAAGCATATAACTCAAGCCTTGCCAACCTGGCTCCTTCTCAAGCATGTGTCTGCAGAAGCTAAGGGAAAAGACTCCCTGTTTTCTCCCTGTGCAGTGTGACTTGGATGAGGTTGGCAACCACGTTCTTAGCCACGGAAAGAAACCTGGGAGCATACAGTTTTAGGAGCAGCCCTGTTTGCAGTAGTGCTCTTGAGTGTATACCATTTACAAGCCACTCCTCATGCATGAGGCCAGCGCCATCCTTCTGTGGCTTGGTTATAGGAGCTGGAATTTTGCCATTGACTGGTTGAATTAATTCAATCTTCATTTCTATCACCCTCAAAGGAAACTGACAAATACAGCTTATGGGCAAACACGCCATTGGCACTGCCCTCAGAAAACCTTTGATTTATGTGGAAAGCTAGGAACAATTACAGTCGGGAATCTATTAGGCATTACGTGGTGACTACTGCCTATAAACCTGTGCAGTGGATAACTCTACTATCAAACATGGGAAGAATGTGGGAGAGTAGACACTTCAATGGTTTAGAACAATGTCCATTGTGGAATAGGACTCAGAAGTCCACAGCCCTTGTTTTAAGCAATTCTGTCCTAAAAGACAGGGTGGGGAGAGTGGAAAGCACACAGGCTCCCAAGTCAGACTGGGCTGAAGTCTGGGTTTGCTACTTCTTACTTCTTAGTACCTCCCTCTCCTTCTTTTGAGAGTGGCCTTTTTTTCTTTAAATGTTTATTTATTTTTTCACTTGGAAAACATACATACATACACACACACACAGACACACACAGAAAGAGAGAGAGAGAGAGAGATTTTCTATCCACTGTTTCACTCCCCAAATGCTCACAATAGCCAGGGCTGAGCCAGGCAAAAGACAGGAGCTCAGAACTCCATCTGGGTCTCCCATGTGACTGGCAAGGACTCAAGTATTTGAGTCATCAACTGCTGCCGACTAGGATGTAAATGAGCAACAAACTGGATCAGAAGCTGGGCTCAAATCAGACACTCCATGTGATATAGGGTGTGGGAGTCCCAAGCTGCAGCTTACCCTGCTGTACCATAACACCCACCCCCTTAGTACCTTCTTTATCTAAAAATAGTAGCATACCCCCAAATGCCTAAAGCAATATAGAAGTTTTACTTTTAACCAAATATCCCAGAGGTTGGGTAACTTCAGGTTTGTTAATTCAGTGGCTTGATGCTGTCCTCAGAGAAATTTTTTTTCAATCTCTCTACTTTGTCATTTTGTATCACAAAATAACTGCAGTTATCCCAGACATCACATCAAATCCACAGAGAGAGGAAGAGACACAGAGACCGTCTATCCACTGGTTTACTCTCCAAATGGCCACAACAGTTGAGGCTGGGCCAGGCCCTTGCCAGGAGCCAGTAGCTTCTTCCAAGTCTCCTACATGGGTGCAGGGGCCCAAGGATTTGGGCCATCTTCTGTTGCTTTCCCAGGCCATTAGTAGGGAGTTGGATTGGAAATGCAGCAG
Source organism: Lepus europaeus (assembly GCF_033115175.1). NCBI lineage: Eukaryota > Metazoa > Chordata > Mammalia > Lagomorpha > Leporidae > Lepus > Lepus europaeus. The sequence continues at coordinate 83,644,924 of NC_084838.1, read as the reverse complement.
CCAGAACTCGAACCAGCTCCCCTATGGGATGTCAGTCTTGCAGGCAGTGGCTGAACTCACTACATCACAGTACCGGCCCCAGATTCTGTCTTATCTGATGTCCTCTTAGGAGTTCAGAACCTTTTCTAGAACATCTATTGCCTAGCAGAATTGCCCTCTCATCTCACGGTCCAGAACTTAGTCACATGCCAATCCCCAAACAAAACACTGACAAAGCGAACAACTCTACCCTGATTGTCTAATACTCAAAATATTCCAAGCAGGTGGGCCTGGATTGCCTTCCTCTGAAGCTTGTGAGGGGTGTGTGTTGGGAGTGAGGGAGTTAGGGTAGTGGTGATAGTATATACTCAACAGAACGAAGCACTACCAGCAAGGAAGATGAGGAAATGATGGTGAACTGACAGCTGATAATGTTGCATGGAATGGTGGAGGGTGGTTACAAAGCCTCTCTGATCCTTGGTTTCCTGATCTATAGAATGGGAAAGGGGATTTAATTATTTATCATATAGGCTTGTGAGAAGTAAGTGGAATAGCAAGTTACTCAGCATAGCCAATGCTCAACAAATACTCATTCACTTTGCTCATTCCATTTTCATACATGTTCATTCCCACTCCTTGGAACATGCACCAGACTCTGAGCCAGACATCAGGGACATGCTAGTGGTTAAGACAAACACAATCTCTGAAGCTTAAATTCTGCAAGAATCAAAAAGTACATGATAATCGACAGTGAGTAATTGAAATTGCAATCATGGTGGTGCTGAAAAAAGTAGAGGGAGATATATTCAAGGAATCTATCCTTTCTTTATAGTTTCAAGAGCAAAGAAAAAGATAATTTTTCATTCATTTGCATATCCAACAGAGAAATATACATCACACATTCATCTTTACTCTTTAGGTTTGTTTACCTTTTCCAATAGTGAAAGACTTCAAATTGTTTTCTTTCCTATCTTAATTCAACAGAAGTAAACTCATCATGCTAGATTTTCATCTCATAATTGTTTCATCATTTTATTTATTTATTTATTTATTTGAGAGGCAAAGAGATTATCTGAATTGAATGCCACATAATATATATTTATGGGGCACCAAGATTATATTTTGATACATGTATAAATATGTTTTTATTTTTATTTATTGAAAGGCAGAGAGACAAAGAGAGAGGGAGAAAGAGGTAGAGAGAGATCCTTCATCCACTAGTTCATTCCCCATATCACTATAACAGCTGGGGTAGGACCAGTTCAAAGCTGGGAGCAAGGAACTCAATCCAGTTCTCTCCTGTGTGTAGCAGGAACTCAACTACTTGAGCCATCACCTGCTGCCTCTTAGAGTGCACACCAGCAGGAAGCTGCGATCAGGAGTAGACCCAGAACTCCAACCCAAGAATTCGGATATGGGATGTGGGCATCCCAAGTGGCAACTTAACCTCTGCTGAAAATGAATACCTCAAGAATTATTTGAATCCCACTGCTTGTTTATGGTTGAAGGAATAAAAATGATTTCTCCAATGAATCTCAACAAATGGTAACAGTCACAGGTGCAGTATAAAGCATAAGCATAGCTTTAAAATTATTTTAGTTGGAGCAGAACAGTAAAACCAAATGTTCTAGGACTTGCTCTTTTTAGAGATTTTTAATTCTTACATTTTAAGAAATATCAAAGGAAAACACTAATTCATATTCATAAATCATATAATTCAGGATTTCCTCACGGCAAAACATGAGGGAACTTGTTAAAAATCCATAATCAACATCATCAAAATGTCCATACTACCAAAAGCAATTTACAGATTCAATGCAATCTCAACCAAAATACCAATGACATTCATCACAGAGCTAGAAAAAAAATGATGCTAAGACTCATATGGAAACACAAGAGACCTTGACTAGCTAAATCAATCTTATACAATAAAAACAAAGCCAGTGGCATCACATTACCTGATTTCAAGACATACTACAGGCAGTTATAATCTAAACAGCCTGGTACTAGCACAAAAACAGACTTGTTAGATCAATGGAACAGAATAGAAACTCCAGAAATCAATCCATGCATCTACAACCAACTTAATCTTTGACAAAGGAGCTAAAATCAATGCCTGGAACAAAGGCAGTCTCTTTAACAAATGGTGCTGGGGAAACTGGATCTCCACATGCAGAAGATTGAAACTAGACCCCTACCTAATGCCTTACATACAAACCCACTCAAAATGGATCAAAGACCTAAATCTAGTACCCAAAACCATCAAATTATTAGAGAACATTGAAGAAACTCTGCAAGTCATTGACATAGGCAAAGACTTCTTGGGAAAAACCCCAGAAGCATATGCAAGCAAAGTCAAAATTGACAAATGGGACTACATCAAGCTGAGAAGCTTCTGCACTATAAAAGAAACACTCAGCTAAGTGAAGAGAAAGCCAATAGAATGGGAGAAATTTTTTGCAAACTACACAGCTGATAAAGGGTTAACATCCAGAATCTATAAAGAGCTCAAGAAATTCAACAACGATAAAACAAGCAATCCAGTTAAGAAATGGATAAAGGACTTGAACAGGCATTTTTCATGAGAGGAAATTCAAATGGCCAACAGACCCTTGAGAAAATGCTCAGGATCACTAGTTATCAGGGAAATGCAAATCAAAACCACATTGAGGTTTCATCTCAAACCCGTTAGAATAGCTCTCATACAGAAATCAACAAACGACAAATGCTGGTGAGGATCTGCGGAAAAAGGTACCCTGGTCTACTGTTGGTGGGAATAATAAACTAGCACAGCCATTGTGGAAGACAGTATGGAGATACCTCAGAAATCTGAATATAGACCTAACATATGATCCAGCCACCCCACTCCTGGGAACTAATCCAAACCAAAAGAAATCAGCATGTGAAAGAGTTATCTGTACCCTCATGTTCATTGCAGCACATTCACAACAGTGAAGAAAAGGAATCAACCCAGATATCCATCAACTGTTGACTGGATAAAATAATTATGGTATATATACACTATGGAGTACTACTCAGCTGTAAAAAAAAAAAAAAAAAAAAAAAAAAAAAAAAAAAAAAAACCTAAAATCCTGTGCTTTGCAACAAAATGGACACAACTTGAAACCATTATACAAATTAAATAAGTCAGTCCCAAAAAGACAGACAAATATATGTTATCTTTGATCCAAGGTAACTAATAGAGTACATGAAATGTGATGTATTGGAGTGAAATGGACATTTTGAGATTTAAAGATTGTTTACAGCCTTCGTCTCTTTCATGGAGGAACAGTGTTTTTTTTTAATTTTATTTTTTCTTCATACTATTTGTTGAAATCTTTTACTTAGTGTAGGGTTAACCTTTGATAATTAAATACACTGAAAATAGATCTTCGTAAAAATTAAGCATGAAGGCCGGCGCCATGGCTCAATACGCTAATCCTCCGACTTGCGGTGCCGGCACACCGGGTTCTAGTCCCGGTTGGGGCGCTGGAGTCTATCCCGGTTGCCCCTCTTCCAGGCCAGCTCTCTGCTGTGGCCCGGAAAGGCAGTGGAGGATGGCCCAAGTGCTTGGGCCCTGCACCCGCATGGGAGACCAGGAAAAGCACCTGGCTCCTGCCTTCGGATCAGCGAGATGCACTGGCCGCAGCGGCCATTGGAGGGTGAACCAACGGCAAAAGGAAGACCTTTCTCTATGTCTCTCCTGCCTGTAAAAAAAAAAAAAAAAATTAAGCATGAAAATGTGAGAGGGTCAAGGAGGATGGGATGAAGCATGAGTGGGAGTGAGGGTAGGGGGCAAATGTCACTATGTTCCTAAATCTGCACATATAAAATACACGAAACTTATGTAACTTAAATAAAATTTTTAAAAAATTTAAAAATTCATGCACCCATAAACCCTCATTGTTCCAGGATCTCATGTTAGCAAATTGACCCACTTTCTAAGATTTATTTGTAACCTCAAGATCAGCGCTTTGAGTACTTTCATGACCATTCAAGAATAGGTACAGAGAGTAAAACCTGGAATCATGCAGTCAGCTGTCCTCTAATAAGGCCAGTCTCTGCCTTCTTATTTCAGCTCTTACTATAAACAATTATCTTTTTCATAGCCTACTTAGTGCCATGTTTTCACATTTATGCAATTTGTGTTGGTGACTTTGCTCTTTAAAATGGCTCCCAAGGGCAGCTGTTTGGTTCAGTGGTTAAAGTCCATACCTGGGACACTTGCATCCCATATTTCAATGCTTGGTTTGAGTCCTAGCCACTCCACTTCCAATCTGTTGTCTTTAATGAGGACCCAGAAAGGCAGCACATGATGACTCAAATAATTAGGTCCCTGTCACCTATATGGGAGACTGGGATGGAGTTCTAGGCTCCTGGCTTTGGCCTGGCCCAACTGTGAGGCTATCTGGGGAGTGAAACAGTGGATGGAAGATCTCTCTCTGTCTCTGTTTTTATCCTTGACTCTCTGACTTTGAAATAAAATGAAGATTAATAAACAAAAATTTTAAAATAAGTAGATGAAATGACCTCCAAAGTTAGTGCTAAAGCACTATCTAGTGCCCCTAAGCACAAGAAGGCTGTGGCAAGCCTTACAGAGGAAAGACAGGTGCGAGGTAAGCTTTGTGCAGGCATGACCTAGAGCACGTTGACCATGCATTCAATGTTAGTGAATAAATAACACTGTGCATCCAAATAAGGAAGAAGAAATTTGCCAATCTGGGTATGAGCTCCTCCGTAAAGTGCTTAAGTAACTTCTGCAGTGCTTGCCAAACCTATGAAAAAGATGGGAGAGCAGCTACATTGGTGGATTTGTGAGATGACAATAGATGAAAAAAAAAAGCACAGTAGACAGCATCATTGTGAGGCTGAATGCTGATGGATTTTATGGTCATAACCCTGGTTGATTAATGCTAATGGTCTCACTTTTCAAAAGTCAATTAAGTGTGAAACAATCTTAAACTCTTAGGTGAAGAAGGCTCTGCAGCAAGTTGTAAAGCATCATTTTAATTGTCTGCTAAGTGTTATATAAGAAAAGGGTTATGTGGAAGAGTAGACTTTCAATGCTGATGCAGCCGGTTATTTTACAAGGAGGTTGGTAAGGGAACTGATGACTGCAAATGGTGTTTCAGATGAAGAAAGAGCTGTGACCTGAGGTTCCCCTTGGAGCAATATTTCAATATTCACTCACTTAATGTTTGCTGCAGTCTTATAGAGCATAACTACCATGAATAACAAGAACTGACTGCACCTGGTTCATTTTCATAGAATTCAAAACATAAATGGGGCCTAAACATTACGGGTTTTGGAAATTCTTTTATTTTATTTTATTAGTGCAGCCATTATGGAAAAATGATATTTAGATATCTTTAAAAAATATAAATAGATTTCCATATGATCCAACAATCCCACTACTGAACTCCATTCAGTTCTCCCAAGTAGATGGCAGGGACTCAAGTATGTGGGCCATCACTTGCTGCTTCCCAAGGTGTGCATAAGTAGGAATCTGGAATTGAGAATGGAGCCAGGACTTAAATTCAGGTACTCCAATATGGAACGTGGGCATCCTAAACAGTGTCTTAACCACTGTGCCAAATGTCCTCCCCATTCTAGCAAATTCCTGGAAAGCCCATTCTATGTTAATTAGGTATTCTTTCGTTCTTTCTTTCTTTCTTATTTTTAATGAGCTAATACAATATGATTGTGAACTTGGGTTGTCTCATATAAAGATTGCTTTTACCTCTTATGATCACACAGAAAGGAAGTAGTTTGGGTGACTTTCTTTTTAACACTGGTTGATTCTTAAGAGAAATCACCTCTATTTATTGATATATCCTACATCCATCCATTCATCCATCTTCTTAACCATTAAATATAAGTTCCATAACGGCATGCACCATGCCTATTTGGTTTACCAGGATAAATCTAAGACCTAGTCAGTGATTTTCACACAATAGGCCTCTTGCACACTGTAATGACAGACACTGTGATGAAAATGGAACTGTTTTTGGAAGTTTAGGTGTTCTCAAATAGTTTCTGCCCCATGGGGAACATTTGGCAATGTCTACAGGCATCTTTGGTTGTCAGAACTCAGGGGTGGTGCTATGGAAATCTAGTAGGGAGGGACCAGGGATCTTGCGAAACATCCTACAGAGCACAGAATAGTGTCCATCCCTATAACAAAGAATCATCTGCCTGAAAGTAGGGCCAAAGGTGAAGAAAATGTGCTTCAATGGACAGAATCCCAGAAGGCAACTTCCCGTCCTCCGACCCTGGACTCCAGCCTGACTCTCTTGTTGAGATGACACAGCAGGACTGCATCACGTGGCTCCCTACAACCTACTTAGTACGCTTTGGCTATGGGGAAAGATTCCAGAGGGAGGCCTTCCTCTCTTCTGTCTCCTTGGTTGGTAGTTGCTCTCCTAAGCCCAAGATGTGGGTATTTTTCTCAGCATTTTACATACACATGTCTACTTTTCATTATCCATCACTGTTTCCTTGTTTGCTCCTCATGCAAAGTAGAGGCCAGCTCTGTAGGAAACAGGTGTATCTTGACCCCCTTTGCCGCATTTCTATAAATGGCTTGGGAATGAAAGCAACCAGGAACCCATGAAACACCGACTGTCTCCTCCTCCTTGTTCTTTCTGCTCTTCTCCTAAAGAACAAAAACGAGTCTGGAGCCGCCAGAGACCAAACTCTGCAGCCCCACAGGAAGGCTTGGCCACGCTTTCCAGTTACCTCAGTCACATGCTTAGGCAGTCAGGAAGGGACACTGCATTCCTAAAGATCAAATTTCCTAAACAGAAATCTTTGTGCGCAAGAAAAAAAGGAAAAGGGACAGAACACTTTAACTCAGGTGCAGCATTTAGTTTCAGAAAGAATTTTGTTTCATAGAAAGAATAATAACAAACTAAATTTAGGAAAATGTTAGAAGGTCATTAACACCATATTTTTCCTATCTATTATTATAATTTCTATGGGAGGAGGAAAGCTAAAATAAGATTTTTTCCTATAAAAGTCATTAATTGAATATATACAAATTTATTGACAATTAATTTATCATGCATTTAATGAGTATTTACTATATACCATGTTCTGTGCTAGGCCTCGAAATATAAAGACAAAGAGGACACTGTCTCTTCCCCACTGTGCAATGTCAGCAATTAATATAACACTTTAAAATGCATTTTTCTGTACATAGTTACAGATTGGGAGAAAATATTTACAAAATTTATATCTTATAAAGTATTGTTATCCAAAATATGTGAAGAATGCATAGAAGTTAATAATAAGAAAATGAATAACTTAATTGTAAAAATGGGTAAAAAAGGGGCAGGCATTGTGGCCCAATGAGTTAAGCCACTGCTTGGAATGCCCACAACCCACATTGGAGAGTGATTCAAGTCTCCTCTACTCTGCTTCCAATCCAGCACCCCGCTAAGACGCATTTTGAAGACCCGGATGGAGTTCCTGGCTCCTGGCTTCACCTGCCCAGCAGCAGCTGTTGTGGCCCTTTTGGGGAGTGAACTAGTACCTGGAAGATCTCTCTGTATCTGCCTCTCTGACTTCCACATAGATAAAAATATAAATCTTTTTTAAAAATATGGGCAAATGACCTGACTTGAATAGACACCTCGCTAAAGAAGATATACAGTTGGCAAATAAACATATGAAAAGATGCTCTGCATCATATGTTATTAGGGAAATGTAAATTAAAACAACACTAAGCTACCACCACTCACTACTAGAATGGGCAAAATTTGTTCACTGACAACATCAAATACCATTGAGGTTGTAGAGCAACAAGAACTCTTATTCATTGCTGCTGAAAATGCAAAATGATAGAGCCCACTTTGGAAAACAGTTAGCAGTTTCTTGTTTAAACTGAAAATATTCTTTCTATACAATCCATCAATCACATTCCTTGCTATTTACCTAAAGGAGTTCAAAATGTTACCTGGTGCTGTGGCATAGCAGGTAAGGCTGCCACATGCAGTGTTGGCATCCCATATGGGTGCCGGTTCGTGTCCCTGCTGCTCTACTTCCGATCCAGCTCTCTGTTATGGTCTGGCAAAGCAGTAGAAGATGGCCCAAGTCCTTGGACCCTGCACCCGCGCGGGAGACCTGGAAGAAGCTCCTGGCTCCTGGCTTCAGATAGGCACAGCTCTGGCTGTTGCGACTAATTGGGGAGTGAACCAGCAGATGGAAGACCTCTCTCTCTCTGTCTGTCTTTCTCTGTGTAACTCTGATTTTTAAATAAATAAAGAAATCTTAAAAAAAAAAAAGAAAAACGAAATATAAGTCCACACCAAAACCTGCATATGGATGTTTAAAATAGCTCCATGGATAATTGTCATAACTTGGAAGTAATCAAGACTACCATTATGAGATGAATGGCTAAATAAACAATGATGCAGCCAGATAACAGAATATTATTAAGTACTAAAAAGAAATGAATGATCAAGATATGAAAATACATGTGGGAAATGTACGTTTTAGTAAATGAAAGAAGCAAACAGGTCACACTAAAGAAAGAGACTGTTTCCCAGGCTACTGTTATACGAGGTAGAAACTGAGTAGATACCAGCCAGCAGAAATCTAATTGGGCCCTATTCATGGAGACATAAAAGAGCACCATGCGTTCAAAGACACACATATGGCTCAGGAATTGAGTATCTTGGGAAATAAAGAATTCTAGAGAGGTGGAACAGAGATGGAGGGCCTTCTGTGCCATCTGAATAAATTGAGATTTTTTTTATTTTAGGCAACAGGAAGTTACTGAAAGAATTTACAGAGTATTGTTTACTAAATTTTCATTTCTGGTAATCACTCTGAGATGCTATGTGAATTAGCCAAGTTACTGAACCACTATAAGCTGAATCAGTTTCTACATTTGTAGATTGTGGGACTATGGGACTGTGGGACTATGCGACTGTAGTGAGGATTAACTGAACTAATATTTATAAAATACTTAGGACAGTGGTTGGCATAGAGTGAGAGCCAAATATTTATTGCTATGAGAATTATTACTATTGTTATTATTGATCTTGTTCTTGTACCAGAGTGAAAGAATGTGAGATGAGAGGTATGGAAATGAAAAAAACAAAAACAAAAACAAACCACTGAGGTCTGTTTTGTGGTATAGTGGGTTAAGCTGATGCTTGCCATACCAGCATCCCATATTGGAGTGCTGGCCACTTCATTTCTAATCCAACTCCCTGCTAATGCACCTGGGAATGCAACAGACAATGGTCCAAATACTTGTTCTGAGAGACCCCCATTGTTCTGAGAGACCCCGATGGAGTTCCTAGCTCTTGGCTTTGGCCTGGTCCAGCCCCAACTGTCATGTCCATTTGGGAGTGAACCAACAGGAAGGATGACTGATTCTCTCTCTCTCTCTTTCTCTCTCCCTCTCTCTATCTCCCTCCCTCCCTCTCTCTCTCTCTTTCCCTTTCTCCCTGTCTTTGTAACTTTGCCTTTCAAATACATAAATAAATAAGTAAATCTTTTTTTTTTTTTTTTAAAAGCAAAACTACCTACACCTACCTGCATGGTTTACTGTCTTCATCTACTCCAGAAAACTCCTGTCCTGAAAGATAAAACTTGCAATAACTTCATTTTCCATTCCAAAGATTCATCAATAAAAAACATGAGAGGGTAGTTTATATTCCAAGACTACCTGAACACTTCGCTGTGAATCTTCACCTTGCTGTGTCCTCCAGTCCTAAACTATATTATCATGATAATTACCCAAGACCCCATATCATCAGACCTGCCTTAATCAAATTCAAAATCTCATAAATAGCTGGACTCATCCTTCCTCCGCTGGAATGCTCCCAAGACTCTGGGGAGGGAGCTCAGCCTTACTGCAGGGTGAAATAGACTGCTTTGTCTCCTGGCCAGATGGTTTTCTTGATATTTTCGGGAAGCCAGCCTCCCAGAGCAGGCAACTCAGAAGGTGGCAATGGTCCAGGAGAGAGATGATGAGGGATGAACAGGGCTTGACGACAAGCAGGAAGCATTTGAATAGGAGCTCTATAAAGGAGAGACTGGGTATGGGGAGAGAAGAAACATTCAAGGATGTCTTTCAGGTTGGAATTGTCAGTACCTGGGTAGACCTAGGAAGTGTTTTCCAGAGAACTGCAATGTCTGTTAGGAGTAACAGTGCATGCATTAACAAGTCATAATTAACACCAGCCTTACTGCAATTATTCTAATTTCTAGTCATGCAACATCTCAGTCGTTGCCCACAAAGACACCTTCAGAGGAAAAGCAAGCTGGCTGCCCCCTCCTATGGCTAGGCTTTTCAGGTTCCCTAAGAAGAGGCCATCATTATGCCCTGCTTGGTTGTAATCCTCTCCTTATTCAGAAGCCTTGTCTGTTGATGCTGCACACTCCATGTTTGAGTTGTCACCTGTATGTGACTGGGCCTATCTATGGTTCCCCTGTTTTTTGTCTGTGCCTGTGTACAGGTTAATGACTAACTCCTAATGGCCAAAAAACATAAATTCTATTTGCAAAAGCACCAATGTAGACTGTACTGAGTATTTTGAGGAAAAGGGGGAGGTATAGTGACCAGATTATCTGTCCCAATTTCCAGTGCACACTGAGGTCAAGTGGCCAGGAACCTCTACAGTTTCAGGAAAATTGAGGTGGTTGGTCACCTAAAATAGAGGAAATGGTTAAAATTACCTTTAAAATCTCTTCTCTTCAGGTAGTTTGTAATGATTTTTGTCTACATTAAGAAAGATGAACAATAAGTAAAGAACCTTACTTTATACCACAAGGAATTAGGAAAAAATACTAAACAAACTAAACCCAAAGTTAGCAGAAGGTGGGCAACTGTGGTGAAATGAGTTAAGCTGCTGCTTGGTACGTCTGCATGCCGGATCAGAGTACCTGGGATCAAGCGATGCCTCTGCTTCCCATCCAGCTTCCTGCTAAGGTGGCAGGTAATGGCTCAAGTATGTGGGTACCTGCCACCTATGCGGGAGACCCAGGTGGAGTTCTTGGCTCCTGGATTTGGCCTGGACTACCCTCAGCTGTTGCAGACATTTGGGGAGTAAACTAGCAGATGGAGGATGTTTCTCTCCCTCCCTGTTGCTCAGACTTTGAAATAAATAAAAATAAACACACTTCTAAGGAAGGTTAGCAGAAGATAGGAAATAATAAAGATCAAAACATAAATAAGGCCGGCGCTGCGGCTCAATAGGCTAATCCTCTGCCTACGGCGCTGGCACACTGGGTTCTTGTCCCGGTCGGGGCGCCGGATTCTATCCCGGTTGCCCCTCTTCCAGGCCAGCTCTCTGCTATGGCCCGGGAGTGCAGTGGAGGATGGCCCAAGTGCTTGGGCCCTGCACCCACGTGGGAGACCAGGAGAAGCACCTGGTTCCTGGCTTCAGATCAGCGCGGTGCGCTGGCCACAGCGGTCATTGGGGAGTGAACCAATGGTAAAGGAAGACCTTTCTCTCTGTCTCTCTCACTGTCCACTCTGCCTGTCAAAAACAAACAAAAAAAAAAACCCATAAATAAGTGAAATATAAATTATAAAACAATGGGAAAGATGAACAAAATAAAACTTTTTTTTTTCTTAAATATTTGAAAGGCAGAGTGACATCTACATAAAAGGATATTCCTTCTGCTGGTTCACTCCCCAAATGTCAGGCCAAAGCCCAGAGTCATGAACTCCATCCAGGTCTCTCAGGAACTGATGTACTTGAGTCCTCATCTCCTGCTTTTCAGGCACATTAACAGGGAGCTGGATCAGAAGTGGAGCAGCTGGGACTCGAACAGGCACTCTGATATGGGATGGTGGCTTAACCCACTGTACCACAATGCTTACTCCAAGGATTATTTTTTAAAGATTTATTTATTTATTTGCAAGTCAGAGTTACACAGAGAAAGGGAGAGACAGAGACAGAAAGGGATCTGCCATCCACTGGTTTACTCCCCAGATGGCTGCAATAGCCAGGCTGTGTCAGCTGAAGCCAGGAGCTAGGAGCTTCATCCAGTTTTCCCACATGGGTAGGGGGGGCCCAAGTACTTGGGCCACCACCTGCTGCTTTCCCAGTCACATTAGCAGGGAGCTGGATCAGAAGCCAAGCAGCCAGGACACAAACTGGTGCCCATATGGGATGAAGGTGAAGCTTTACCCATGAAGCCACAACACTATTCCCTCAAGGCTTTTTTTTTTCTTTTTCTTTTTCTTTTAATTCATAAATGAAGACACATTATAGTTGAAACCACAGAAATTTAAAGGCTCATAAAGGATTACTATGAACAATTATATGACAAATTTGAAAACATTCAAGAAATGAGCAAATTCCTAGAAACACAACTTACCAAGACTAACTTATGAAGAAATAGAAAACCTGAACAATGAGCAAGTAGACTTAATCGGTAATCAAAAATCTTCCAATAAAGCAACCCAGGACCAGACGGTTCTCAGATGAATTCTATAAAACATCTAAAGAATGAACTCTAGTGCTTCTCAAATTCTTTTCAAAAAGGTGACAGGAAGCAATACTTCAAAATTCATTTTATGAGGCCAGCATTACTCTGATACCAAAGACAGACAATTACATTACAACAAAATAAAACTAAGGGCAGGTGTTGTGGTACAGCAGTTAAGTCACCACTTGTAATGCCAGAATCCCACAATGGAATGAGTGCCTAGTTCAAGACCTGACTACTCTGCTTTTGATCCAGCTTCCTGACAGTGGGAGGCAGCAGGTGATGGCTCAAATACTTGAGTCCCTGCCACCCACACAGGAGACTTAGTTTGAGATATTGGTCTCCTACCTTTGGCCTGGTTCAGCCCTAGCTGTTGTGGGCATTTGTGGAGTAAACCAAAAAATGAAAGCTCTCTTCCTCTTTCTGTTGCTCTGCATTTCAAATAATTAAATTAAACTTTAAAAGAAAAAAGACAGTTTGTAAAAAAAGGAAAGGAAACTTTAGGCCAATATCCCTGATGAACACAGACTCAAAAATCTTCAATAAAACACTGCTTAGCAAATTGAATTCAACTATAAATGAAAAGAATCATACATCAAAGTCAAGGGATATTTATCCCATGTGGAAATATCATTTTCAATAGTGAAGAGCTGAAAGCTTTTCCTCAAAGATCAATAATGAGATAAGGATATCCATCTCATACACTTTAATTAACATAGTCCTGGAAATCCTAGCCAGTACAGTTAGGCAAGGAAAAGAAGTAAAAAAAAATCCAAACTGGAAAGGAAGCAGGAAATTTGTGTTTGCAGGTGATATGATATTGTATATATATATCACTGTAAATACTCCACCAAAACACTGTTAAAACTAACAAATGCAATAAAGTTGCAGAATACCACATATACATAAAAATCAATTGCATTTGTTTACACAAACAGGAAACTATCTGAAAAATAAATCAAGAAAACAATTCCATTTACAATAGCTATAAAAAATACACAGGAATAAATTTAACCAAGGAGGTGAAAGATCTCTATGCTGAAAATTATAAAACACTGATGAAAGAAGTTGAAGCAGACACAAATAACTGGAAAGATATCCCAGGTATAGAAACTGAACAATCAATTGACTCCAAATGACCATCCTAGCCAAAGCAATCTGCAGCACCAATGCAATCCCTATCAAAATTACAGTGACATTTTCTCATACAAATCAGAAAAATAGTCTGAAAATTCATGTGGAACCTATATGGTATAGGCAGGCAGCTAGCTAGATCAACTGAGCTGGAAGTCAGAAGCCCCCATGTAATTCTACCCTCCTACTTGTCAATCAAAATGCCCCCTTTTCCAGCATCTACTTCATCCAGGATCTAAGGAGTGACACCATGAAAATACAGATATTGAGCTCCACATGGAATTTGTGGCGGTGCCATATAATTCCCAGATGGCTTCACACCTAGTGGCACCACCCTCAACCTCATAAAAGAGACCAACAATTGGGGAGGGTACTCTCTCTGTGTCTCTGTCTCCCTCTCTCTTCTGCTGTAGACCATGGATGGTGGTGCTGCCAGCAGTTTTCTCTGCTCCCCTCCCTCACCTCTTCTCTTTTCAGGTAACCTTTGGCCCACTGCACACTCATGATGGGTATTCCTCTGTGTAGGGAAACCCATGCTCATTGTGTGTATGTATGTGTGTGTGTATGTGTGTTCACTTTCTCACCTTCTGAATAAATGTTATCACTTTGTGAACTTTCTACATGTCAACACTAAGAACGCTATATTTGTGCATTACAAAAGCCTAGAGTAAAATTAATTTAGCCCTTATCCCCATTAGAACTATAAAAGACTCTGAAAAGTCAAAGAAATCTTGAGAAAGAAAACCAGAGCTGGAGGCATCATACTACCTGATTTCAAGGTACAACATAAATCTATAACAATAAAAAATAGTATGATACTGCCATAAAAGCAGACACATAGATCAGTGGAACAGAACAGAAAACACAGAAATAAACTCACACATATTCAGGGAACTGACCTTCAACAAAAGTCACAAACAATACACTATGGGGTAATGACAGACTCTTGAATAAGTGGTCTTGGGAAAACCAGCTATCCACATGCATAAGAAGGAATTGGATGCTTATTTTGCACCATGAACAAAAACCAACTTGAAATGGATTAAAGACTTAAACATAAGCCTTAAAACTGCAAAAATCCTAGAAGAAAACATGAAGGGAAGGTTCCTTGATACTGGTATTGGCAATGGTTTTATGAATTTGGTTCCCAAAGCACAGACTATGAAAGCAAAAATAGACAAATGAGAAGGTGTCAGACTAAAAAGTTTCTGCATGGCAAAGGAAATAATCAAAGAAATAAAAGGGTAACCTACAAAACGGGAGAAAATACTTTTAAACCATATATCCAATATGGAACTAATATTCAAAATCTATAAGGAACTCACATAACTCAATAGCAAAAAATCCAAATAATCCAATTTAAAAATGAGCCAAAGACTTGAGCAGACATTTTTCCAAAGAGAAAAATACAAATAGCCAACAGATACATGAAAAAGTTTCAACATCACTAATCCCAGGGAAGCACAAATCAAAACTCATATCTGTCAGGATGGCTAATATCAAACAAATGATCAGAGTTGGTGAGGGTGTGGGGAAAAAGCAACAAAGGGTACCATTGTTGGTGGAAATCTAAATTGCATACAGCCATTATGGAAAACAGTATGGAGATTCCTCAAAAACACTAAAAATAGAATTACCGCATGATCCAGCAGTTCTCCTTTTAGGTGTATATTTAAGGAACTGAAATCAGTATTTCAGAGAGATACCTGCACTCCCATGCTCATTATAGCTCTAGTCACAGTAGCCAAGATATAGAATCAACCTCAATAACTGTCAATGGGTGAATACACAAAGAAAATATATTATATATATATATATATATGGAAAAGTGGAATTAAAAGACAAAGTTTTTTCAGTACAAAGCATTTTAAAAATCCTAGCAGAGTTTCTTCCTATTACACATTTTATGTGAATTCTTTGAAGATCCTGTGTGTGTGTAAGCAGTGTTTAGCTGCAGAAAGGAAAGTCTCAATTTATATCAACATGGGTAAATCTAGAGGACATTATGCTAAAGGGAAATAAGGCAGGCACAGAATGACAAGCTTTGCATCATCTCACTTGTGTCTGGAATCTAAAGAACTCAGACTCATAGAAACAGTAGCAAGTTGTTTGCTAGGGGATTGGGGAAGGGTAAATGGTTAGGATTTTGGTCAAAGGGTACAAACTTTTAGTTACAAGTTTTGGAGAAGACACGTACATCATGTTACCTACAGATGTTAAAACCTTATAGGGCCAGCGTTGTGGCGCTGCAGGTAAAACTGCTGCCTGTGATATCAGCATCACTTATGGGCGCTGGTTCATGTTATGGCTGTTCCACTTCTGATCCAGCTGTCTGCTAAATGACCTGGGGAATCAGTAGAAGATGGCCCAAGTGTTTGGGCTCCTGTCCCCACATGGCAGACCCAAATGAAGCTCCTGGCTCACGGCTTCAGCCTGGCTCAGCCCTGGCCATTGAAGCCATCTGGAGAGTGAACCAGTGGATAGATCTCTCCCTCTCTCTGTAGCTCTCTCAAATAAACAAATAAATATTTGTAAAAGATGTATTTTAAGCTTAAAATATATTCATAATGTAGAATTTAATGGTTCTCGCCCCATGTGGAAAATGGTAATGATATGAGGTGATGGATATGTTAATTAGCTTGAACATGGTAATGGCTTCACAATATACATGTATATAAAAGTAGGCATTTGGGGCAGGCATTTGGATCATCCCATAATAGAGTACCTCTCTTTCTAATTCCAGATTCCTATTAAAACACACTCTGGCCAGTGCCACGGCTCAATAGGCTAATCCTCTGTCTGTGGCGCCAGCACTCTGGGGTTCTAGACCCGGTTGGGGCACTGAATTCTGTCCTGGTTGCTCCTCTTCCAGTCGAGCTCTCTGCTGTGGCCCAGGAGTGCAGTGGAGGATGGCCCAAGTGCTTGAGCCCTGCACCTGCATGGGAGACCAGAAGCACCTGGCTCCTGGCTTCAGATCAGTGCCGGCTGGCTTTGGATCAGCGCTGGCCACAGCGGCCATTGGGGAGTGAACCAACAGAAAAAGGAAGACCTTTCTCTCTGTCTCTCTCTCACTGTCCACTCTGCCTGTCAAAAAAAAAAAAAAAAAAAAAAACACATTCTGAGAGGCACCTAGGGATGGCTCAAATACTTGGGAATCTGCCACCTTCAATGAAGACCCAAATGGAGTTCAGGGCTCCTGCTTTTGGCTTGAACTCCCAGTCCTGGCAGTTACAGGTTTTTGGGAGTGAGCCAAAGGATGGAAAATCCTTCTCTCTCTTTCTGTTTGAATCTCTTCATTTCTGACTTTCCAGTAACTAAAAATAAATTTAAAAAATAAATCATGTTGTCTACTGTAATGATTCATGAATTTTGTTTGTCAACTATACCTCAATAATCTGGGCAAGGTGGGTAAGGCAGAAATCTCATCTTTTTTCTCAAATTTTCTCCGGAGGCTATAGGGTCTCAGGCTTCTTTGTCCCCACCTAAGTCCTTTCTGGTTTTTCCAGCTGATCCTCCCTCCCCCCACATTCCTTTGCAAAAGCCATCAGCTTGCACAATCACTTAGCAACACAAAAACCAGCCCAACAGTGTGTGTGTGTATGTATGTCTGTGTGCTTACATTGGGTAAGGGATGGTCTTCTACTGCAACATTCTTAAGACTGTCCCTCTCAATCGCCTACATCTTCTCCCAGTCTTAAGCCTGACAGGTTTTCCTGCAACCATTCCCCTGTAGCTTCTAGACTCCTCTCTGCTCCGTCCTGCTTTTCCTTCTGCTGATGTCTCAGGATTTCTCACCAGGCAGGCCTCTCCTCCTTACCAGATAAGCACTTGCCTCTCTTCTGCTCTACTTCTCCTCTCCCCCAACACATTCTTTTTGGGTGATTTCAGCAGGACTCAGGAATTAATTCTTTCTGTTTCCCTCCCTTTTACTTCTCAACGCATCTTTTTTAAGGGACATAAACATTTTTTAAAGGACATAAACAGATCACAGGAAACATTTTTTTACTCTGCCATTTGTTATAGATTTCTGTATTTCTTTCACTTTTTACAAATTCAAACCATAATGCACAAGTGTTATATCTTAATGTTAGCCGTCGCAAAGCACACCGGACACTGGAGTAAGGGAAAGGGTTTATTGGGGGACACCCTACAGACCGGAGTGAAGGGGCGGCGAAGGAAAAAGAGAAGGAGACTGTAAGAGAGAGAGACAGAGAGGAGGGAGAAGAGAGACGAGAGGAGGAGAGAAGCCAAGAGAGGCCAAGAGAGCAGGGAGCAGAGCCAAGAGAGCACGTGTTCAGAAAACGTTGCCTGAGGGTGGGCAGGGAAGCAGGAGCAGCGAATCCCATTAGGATGGGGGTGGAGCCTGGCTCAGGTAGCTGGGCTGTGTGGCCACCTGACTAAAACTGCGCCAGTTTCCTAACAGCAAGAATGCGCAACTCAAGTCACTATGGTATGAAAACAGGTCATTCTTGCAAAGGGCATAGAACAAGCAGAAAGTAAACGGCCAACAAATGGCAGCTGCTGTCATTTTTAGCTCCATGGGTCTTAAGAAAGGTTGTGAAGGGGTAAAGAAAGCTTCCTCCCTTGAATCAAGTCAAAGAAGGGACTATGAACAGGGCCAGGAAGAGTTTACTAATGAATCTAATGACAGAGTGTAAATTATAAACACTCAGTAATGTTTACATTTATGAGTAGCATCTAAGTTCTGCAGGAATTAAAAAAGAAAAAGTTTATTATAAAAGACATTAGTTTTGGCCGGCGCCGTGGCTCAATAGGCTAATCCTCTGCTTAGCGGCGCCAGCACACCGGGTTCTAGTCCCGGTCGGGGCGCCGGATTCTGTCCCTGTTGCTCCTCTTCCAGGCCAGCTCTCTGCTGTGGCCCGGGAGTGCAGTGGACGATGGACCAAGTGCTTGGGCCCTGCACCTGCATGGGAAACCAGGAGAAGCACCTGGCTCCTAGTTTCAGATCAGTGCAGTGCGCCGGCCGCAGCACGCCGGCTGCAGCGGCCATTGGAGGGTGAACCAACGGGAAAGGAAGACCTTTCTATCTGTCTCTCTCTCTCTCTCACTGGCCACTCTGCCTGTCCAAAAAAAAAAAAAAAAAAAAAAAAAAAAGACATTTCTATTTCTTAGGTGTTTTTTAAAGTCACTGTGCTTTCACATGCAATGTACAACATTCACTGTTAAACAAGGTTGTCCCTGTGCCTCTCCACCCTAATATTGCTTATCCAACTGACTCCCACAGTCAGATGTTCATTTGGGTGCTACGGGAGAGTGCAAGTAATTTGAAGGGGAACACGCAGTTCCTGGACCATCCTCACCTCACAAGCAATTACTTTACCATGTATCTGGGATCAGAAAAATGGAATTGCATACATGTAATCTAAGAAGTTAGACACAAAACTGCTGCCAACCTAAACATCCTGGGATCTCAAAGTCAGATCGACAGCAACCTGCAGGATTGGTTAAATTCTTCTGCTTAATGCTACAGATAGTTTTTTCTTTTCTTTTTTTTTTTTATTTTTATTTTTATTTATTTATTTTTTTTTGACAGGCAGAGTGGACAGTGAGAGAGAGACAGAGAGAAAGGTCTTCCTTTTGCCGTTGGTTCACCCTCCAATGGCCGCCGCGGTAGGCGCGCTGCGGCCGGCGCACCGCGCTGTTCCGATGACAGGAGCCAGGTGCTTCTCCTGGTCTCCCATGGGGTGCAGGGCCCAAACACTTGGGCCATCCTCCACTGCACTCCCTGGCCACAGCAGAGAGCTGGCCTGGAAGAGGGGCAACCGGGACAGGATCGGTGCCCCGACCGGGACTAGAACCCGGTGTGCCGGCGCAGCAAGGCGGAGGATTAGCCTGTTGAGCCACGGCGCCGGCCTACAGATAGTTTTTTCTACCCAGGTATGTATGTGTATGTGTGTGTGTGTGTGTATGGATTTATTTGTTTATTGGAAAGAGAGAGAGAGAGAAGGGAGGGAGGGAGGGAAGAAAGATCTTTTTTTAGATAAGGGGTAGGGGGAGAATAAGATTCCCTAAAGCATACCATATGTGTAACGAGCTCCAAGTAAATACTGGCAAGCAATCATTTTTGGAGATGGAAGAAATTGCTCTTAAGATACCAAGATGGGATTTCAGAGAAATTCTGAATGCTCCTTTTTGTTCAACACTGTTTTTATTTTTCATAACTGAGATCATATTACATATGTAGTCTTGTTTCTCAACAGTGTATTAAGTATTGAGGATGAATATTTTCAAACCAAACTTAAAAATCATACTAATTTGGTACATAACATTGTTTTAATTTGGATTAGTTTTATTTAATTTTGTATTGGTCGTATGTATTTCCTCTTTTCAACCTCTGTGAACTATATCCTCCTTCTTCTCTTGACACCTTAATGGTTTTTCTAAGATTATTTGAAAGGCAGAGTGATGGGGGGAGGGGAGGGAGAAAGAAAGAGAGATCTTTCAACTGCTGGCTCACTCCTCAAATGACCACAACAGCCAGGACTAGGCCAGGTAGAAGCAAGAAACCAAGAGCCAGAAACTCCATCGTGGTCTCCCACATGGGTGGCAGAGGCCCAGGGACTTGGGCCATCTTCTGCTACCTTCCCAGGCACACTGGCAGGAAGCTGAATCTGAAGCATAGCAGCCAGGACTTGAACTGGGACTTTGATATGGGATGCCAGCATTGCAAGCAGAGGCTTAACCTGCTGTACCACCATTGCCTGTCCCTTGGCATATTAATGCTTTCTAAAAAATCTTAGGGGCAGGCCTTTACATTAGCGGTTAAGACACTGGTTTAGAAGCCAGTGTTCCGTATCTGAATACCTGAGTTCCATACCTAGCCCATACCCAGCTTCCTGCTACTGCATACTCTGGGGGCCAGCAAGTGTTGGCTCAAGGGGTTGGGTTTCCGCCACCTATGTTGGAGACCTGGATTGAGTTTCTGGCTCCTAACTTCAGTTTTGCCAAGCCCTGGTCATTGTGGGCATTTGGGGAGTAAACCAGCTGAAAACACATACATTTTTTTTAAAAATTGTTTTAAGTGAAAAAATAAGAAATGAAAAGAAAAATCCTAGCGTGAGGAGGTAGTAGGGAGTGATTACTAAAGGGCTTTGGGTTTCTTTAATGGATGGAAAGAGTCTAATACTGATTATGCTGATACTTACACGGAAAACCACTGAAACACATACTTTAATGTTCCTTAATGAACACTCCCAAAATGAGTCTGCCCTCCCAACACACAGCAAGCCAATTTCTGACAAAGGGGTTGTGGAAAAAAAGTTTATTTACAATGTGCACAGCAAGAAAATAGCAATTACTCAGTTCCTGACACTCCCTCCCATCTCCCCAAGAAAGGAAGGGTGGTGAAGATTTGGGATCGAGCAGTGTACGATAAATTCATGGACTTGTAACTGGTCAAGGACAGAGGTCAGCTGTTTCCAATGGAGTGGATAAGGTGGGCTCTGGTCTGTCCTCAGGAACCTATGAGCAGACTACTTTGTTTGATCTGCGCCTGTGAGTTCCTGCACAACTCTCAGAGAAGAAGCTAGCATTTAGATAACAGGGGTGATAGCTGAAATTTGAGTCTTTGGGATTAGGAGCCTAGAGACTCTGGCTTTACTCTTCTGCCACTCCCGTAACTTAGTAAGCTAATCCTTATCAGGGAGCTGGCCTGTAATTATCAAAGAGAAGACAGAGGACCTACAAGCTGAGTGTGAGATTCTGGGGCCAGATAAAGTTTATATCAAAGACCTTAATAATAGAGATTCAGCCTCACTTGTACTTGGAAAATTTTATTACATCCAGAGATAGTCCCTAATACATTCTTCTAGTTCATTTGCTTTCTTCTTCTTCTTCTTCTTCTTCTTCTTCTTCTTTTTTTTGGTAAAGATTTATTTATTTGAAAGTCAGAGATACACAGAGAGAGGGAAGAGATGGAGAGACAGACCTTCCATCTGCTGGTTTACTCCCCAGATGGATGCAATGGCTGGTGTTGTGGCAGGCTGAAGCCAGGAGCTTCATCTGGATCTCCCATGTGGGTAACAGGAGACCAAACATTTGGACCATCTTCCCCTGTTTTTCCCAGGCCATTACAGGGAGCTGGATCAGAAGTGGAGCAGTTAGGACTTGAACCGGCACCCTCATGGGATGCTGGCATTGCAGGTGGCAACTTTACCTGCTTTGCCACAATGTAGACCCCCATTTTCATTTTTATTCCATCAGGATTTGGCTGAATATTATTAAGCTATATTTTAACCTTCTCCAAAAGTTTATGCTTCCCTTCTGAAAGTTTCTTTGTAAAACTTTATTTACACTAACATCTGTTTCTGGGTTACTATGGCACTGGTCTGGGAGCTCAAATGTAAGGTAACAGCGCACTTTTAATGTGCCTTAGCTTCAGAATGGGACATTAGAAGTGGGCATTGTGGTACCATGTGTTAAGCTGACATCTGGGACACCCACATGCCATAAGGAAATGCCTGGTTTCCGGCACCAGCTTTGCTTCTGATTCCACTTCCTGCTGATGTTCACGATATTGGCTGTAGATTATGCCTCAAGTACTTAGGTCCCTGCCACCCCCATAGGAGACCTGAATGGAGTTCTAGGCCCTTGGCTTCCTGATGGCTCCTATTGTTACAGGATTTGGGGAGCAAACCAGTGCACAGGAGATCATTCTGTCTCTGTTGCTTGGTTTTTCAAACAAAAATAAACTTTGAAAAAAAAAATCCCAGGACACCTGATTTTTTAAAAGTGACACTGTTTTTTAGTGTAAGCGTTCATTACTTTCCTCTTCAACATATTCCTAGCTACTGTCTTTCAGAGGATATTTAGGGTAATTTTATCAATGCTTGCATTTAACTTGAACTTGAACTTGCATTTAATTGGTGAACTGACCTGGAAGGGAGGGACATGGAGCACAGTGTATTTTCCAATTATACAGGTCTTCTATTTTCTACATTTATGTCCTAAACACATCCTCATTTTCTCTATAAATTGGACAGAGCTTGTTGGCACGATGAATGGTAACAGATTATTATTATATTTAAGATTTTATTTATTTATTTGAGAGGCAGAGTTATAGACACAGAGAGGGAGAAACAGAGAGACAGGTCTTCCATCTGCTGGTTTACTCCCCAAATGGCTGCAACGGCTGGAGCTGAGCCAATCCGAACCCAGGAGCCTCTTCTGGGTCTCCCACGTGGGTGCAGAGGCCAAGGACTTGGGCCATCTTCTACTGCTATCCCAGGCCACAGCAGAGAGCTGGATTGGAAGAGGAGCAGTTGGGACACGAACCTGTGCCCATATGGGATGCCGGCACCACAGGTGGAGGCTTAGCCTACTATGCTACAGTGCCGGCCACTCTTATTACATCTTAAAACCACATTTTTGCTTGAATGCAGGCGAAGTATTAACTTTTAGATATTTGCCGGGATATGGTAACTTCAGATTAACTCTTAGATGAGGTTCCTGAGCTTCCTATTTGGGTGATCACAGCATCTGCAGTACTGACAAGTTTTTTCTTTTCTAATAGATACACTCATTCCAGTTTGGGTCTATTATATCAAAAAAATCAAGTCAGTATCCTGATGGCAAGTCTGAAAACTTTAAAGCATGTGTTAAAAATGCAATGTTTCACAGGGAGGCCTATAAAGAACATGTAAAATGCTGACATTTTAAAGAAAAAGTTCTGAGGTCCATCAGTGTTGCCACTTTCATCTAAACTGGGGCTTTCATCCAGCCAGGGGTTTGTAACACATCGCCAGTGTGATGGCCTTTGAAGCAGCCCCTCGATACTTGAGGGGAGGAGTGAGCCACTACTGGAAAACAGCTCGGCTCCCTTAGCAGAGACAGCCGAAGCATCATCAGTGTCCTAGAGTGCAACCCAGGCCACACAGCTGCATGCTTCTCAAGCCCTCCCTTTCAGGTGTTGCAATTTTCTCCTGCATAATCTGTGTTAAATTATGTTTCTGCCACATTCTCTTCCCTTCTGACATGTCTGCCTTGAGAATTAAGCTTACTTTTTTTTTTTTTGATAGGCAGAGTTAGAGAGAGAGACAGAGAGAAAGGTCATCCTTCCGTTGGTTCACCCTCCAAATGGCCACTACGGCCGGCATGCTGCGCAGATCCGAAGCCAGGAGCCAAGTGCTTCCTCCTGGTCTCCCATGTGGGTGCAGGGCTCAAGCACTTGGGCCATCCTCCACTGTCTTCCTGGGCCACAGCAGAGAGCTGGACTGGAAGAGGGGCAACCGGGACAGAACCGGCCCCCCAACTGGGACTAGAACCCAGAGTACCAGCGCCACAGGTGGAGGATTAGCCTAGTGAGCCATGGTGCCGGCCAAGAATTAAGCTTATTTTTCACTACTCACGCCTTGCAAAGCAGCACACCAATTGCTAAATTTAACATGTGAGTCTGGTAGTTTATGGGAAAAAGGAGTAATTTGTGTAGACCATGCATCAGTTTCTGAATGGCTGATTTTAATGGTGACACCACTGATTCTAACTGCTTTCATCTACCCCCACATTTAAAAGGATAACACTTATGGTAACCATGTTTACCATGAAATAGTGCTACATCTATTTGCACTAAAACACTTCTTGCTACCCAAATCACAACAGAAAAAATGTAATGTTATTTTATTCAAGTAAACTGCATGTGATGAATGACACTAGAACATAATAGATAATGTTTCAAAGATGAGTGGCTGTTAAGCGTGGTCTGAGAAGAGCCTTGATAATTGTCTGTAAAATAAACAGGAACAGTTGTTTAAGCCTAGTGGTTGAGACATCGCATTCCACAAGGGACTGCCTGGGTTCCAGGGCCAGCTCCAGCTTCCTGTTAGTGTGCAACCTGAGGATCAACAAAGATGGCCCTAGTGACTGGGCTCCTGACGCCCACGTAGGAGAACTGGATTGCGATCCAGGACTGACGGACATCTGGGGAGTGTACCAGCAGATGGGAGCTCTTTCAAATGAATAAGAATTTTAAAAAAATAGACATTTTTATTAATTTTTGTCTTTAATCTGTAATTTATAAAACTTGACTGGCTCATTAACTAGGATATTTCCATCACAAAATTTTAGTTTACATGCTTAAGAACTTCTAGTCTTGTTACTGTTGTTACTCCCAATAAAAGACCTTAAATAATAGTACAAAGAAATTAGTGTTTAATAATTAACATACAAAGTAATTTAAAGCTTCTCCCAAGGAATTTGGTTTTTCTTCTTCTGAAGACATTATTAGATTTCTTTGCAAATCATCTTCTTGATTCTTCAGATTGCTTATCCCAGTAGTATGGACTTCATCTGCTTTAAGTTATGCAGAAAAGTTTAAAAATAAAATACTTTGAGTCCCAATGATGAATCCCATGTAGTCCTTAACAGGCATTAGGGATGGGGTACTATCCTGACACATTTTGGCAAACACCATTCTAAAATGAGATGTCACAGCTATTTGAAAGATAGTGGGTTCACAGCTTTAATGTGGGGTTTAGGGAAATAAGCTCTAAGATCGCATTTTTCTATCTATTGTTAAATAAAAACCCTCAAAATCTGCAATCTATTATTTTTATTTTTAAAAAATTATATTTATGCATTTGGAAGGCAGAGAGAAAAAAGAGAGAGGAAGAGAGAGGAGAGGGTGAAGGGAGAGAGATTTCCCCTTTGCTAGGATGGACCAGGTCAAAGTCAGGAAGCAGAAACTCCGTCCTGGTCTCCTCTGTGGGTGGTAGGGACCCATCATCTACTCCTTTCCAGGTGCTCACAAGCAGGAAGCTAGATTGGAGAGCAGAGCTGGGACCTGAACATAGGCACTCCCATACTGAATGCAAGCATTCCCAGTGACCACTTGCTCCAAAAGCCTGCCCCCAAACTTGTAATTTAAATGTAAGTCAGGGGCCAACACTGTAGCTGGTAAAGCCACAGCTTGTGACTTTGGCATCCCATATGGGCACCTGTTCAAGTCCCTGATGCCTCACTTCCAACCCAGATCCCTGCTAATGCTCCTGAGAAAGCAGCAGAAAATGGCCTAACGGTTTGGGCCCTGGACCCATGTGGGAGACCTGGAAGAAACTCCTGGCTCCTGGATTGGTCTGGTCCAGCCCTGACCATTATGGCCATTTGGGGAGTGAACCAGTAGATGGAAGATCTTTCTGTAACTCTGCCTTTCAAATAAATAAAATAAAACTTTAAAAAATATATAAATCAGATGCAGTTTTACCTCATTAAGAGTGTTAAGATGAATTACTTTGTATTTTTTTTTTTAGTTTTAATTTCTAATTTTGCAAAATTCTAAAACACACAGAACCTAAAGCAAGGAGCACCATGTTAACAACTGGTGATTCCAGGTGAAGGTATTCACTGCACTATTGCTTTAATTTTGCTGTAGATATACACATTTTAAAAAAATAAAAAAATTCCTCAAAGACATGCACACTAAATAAATGATTAAATCTCATTAATTTTTTTGATTGATTTTATTTATTTGAAAGGAAGAGTGACAGTGAAAGAGGGAGATAGGGGAGGGAGGGGGAGGGAGAGAGGGGGAGAGAGAGAGAGAGAGAGAGTGAGTTAGTTCAATCTTCTAACTGCTGGTTCACTCCTCAAATGGCTGCAATGGCAGGGGCTAGGTCAGGCCAAAGCCAGGAGCCCTGAGCTCCCTCTGGGCCTTCCACATGGGTGGCAGGGACCTAAGCATTTGAGCCATCATCCATTGCCCAGGCACATTAGCAGGAATCTGGATGGTTAAGTCGAGCAGCCAGGACTCAAACCAACACTCCGATAAGCAATGCCAAGCATCGCAAACGGCGGTTTAACCTGATGGGTCACAATGCCAGCCACCACATAGTTTTTTAGAGTTACAAAAGTACACAATTTATAGAACCTTTCTGCTAACAGAAGCATGAGAGAAATATTTTACAGACATTAAAAGGAAACTGAGTTAGAAGCCAGTAGGGAGGGGACCAAAGGAATGGACAGCCCACATCAACAGAATCTCCTGAGTTTTCAAAGCAAACATGTTCTTCTTGGTCCAACATTGGCTGCTTGTGAATCATGAAAAAGCCCACTCCCCAGACTTCCACCTCTGCACCTGATGAGGGGGTTTTTAAGAACACACCTCAATAAAATGAAATAGTTTTCTGAGTTTGAGGCATAAAAACGTCTCCTCAGTTGAGTACCCTGACACTGTCTGATACTGGGAATTTCTCATGTTCCATTTAAATTGGCTGAGGTTTAAAAATAAAACACATGGTTTTGATTCTTGGTCAAAGTCTAATGCTAAATGACAAGGTTTCACAGTGCCTGCAAGCTCACTGGCTGACCAGAATCAATTCAGCAAAATAACATGATTTTTCTTTCACATCTTCATTTACTTTGAGATGTGACAGTGCTACAGCAAGACCAAATCATCTGTCTTCTGGTAAAAACGGAGGAAGTAAACATCACACACTGTAATGCCAGTACAGAAACTATCTGTCTAAAGCTTAGAGTTCCCTTCCTAGGCCTTTCCGGAAATGTCATGTGAAACTACAGAACACTTCTTCCCTCCTCACGGGAGGTTATGAGGGAGGAGGAAACGTCCAGGCAGCAGGCAGATGGTATGAGCACCCAGGGAGAGGGGCAAGGTCCTTTCCGATGGAGGTTCAGGCGACCTAGCAGGCATGGGCCCTGGGAGGTTGGATGCTACAGATTCCATCCACAACAGCCTTAATTTCTAGGGCTAGTGCCAGTTGCTGGTTTTTAAAACTCATTATGGATCTCAGAAATAGTCTAAATAGATTTGCCTCTCTTCCTCTCCTCCCAAACACACTTTCTGTCTTGGTTCTCCGCACTAGTTACTGGCAATCAGGTCAAGGTCTTCCGAGAACTGAGACGGTAATACAGGACCCTATGGAAGTAGCTTTTCACACAGCTTGACAGTAGGGGCTGAGAAGACTGGGGGGGTGGGGGGGAGATGTACAGAAACAAGGATCCAGAAAACTTGAGCAATGCTCTTGCAGTAACTGTCATGAAAAAGTACTTTAATTTTTCTAATAGCCTAAGATGATTTATAGAAATCAACTAAAGTACAAATTGTCATTTTTCTTAAAACATGTGTATTATAAGCAAAAATAAACCAGGAATATTAACATTAAACAAGTCCATTTTAAGCTCCCTGAGATGACATACAGAGACACACTACACAACACAGTATCACAGCAGAAAATAAACTATTTCCATAAAGGAACATTTAGAATAAAATCAAATTTCTATTTCAACAAATAAAACATGGACAATGAACTGTATCATGATTGCTGCTGTACATTTATTCACATCAAGAAATTGTCATTTGTAAAATTCTTGAGTTAGTTTTGGCACAAGTCAAATATCATTTTGTGAAGTCCCTGAGCTTTTAGCAGGCTGGTTTTGCATCGGCCACCCTGGCCCCCTCTGTAACACCTGGCCACCTGCCCTGGCCTCCTGGCCGCCGCGCCCTCCCACTTGAACTCCAGGTACACACTTAATGCTCTAGCCTCTCTCACCCATTGTGCTCTGCAGAAACCATGTGGCTTCCCTGACATGAAGACTTAAGAGTCGCCTCCCCAGGGAGGACACCACACAGATTTTCTGACACTTGTTGGCAAGGCAGAGAAAGTGGACGGGGTACATTTTGTGCATTCTTCTTAATATCCCTCCAGTGGCCTCCAAAGGTCAGTGTTTTAAGGTCTCCAGGGCTTTATGCCTCAGGTGCTCATCCAAACACTGGATGGCAAAGGGGTCGACATCTATGTCAAACTTGTTGGCAAACAAGTGGTGCTTGCGCAGCATCCAGTTCAAGTCGCCAGCTCCAAACACGCACACGGAGCGCACGTGGACCCCATTGCAGGGCGGGTAGGGCGCGCCCTTGGAAACATCACCTTCAAAGTACTGCCACTTGACAAACCTCGCAACCGCGCGCATGTCGGACAAGTCATACTTGTGGCTCAAGGACAGAGAGCCCGGCACTTCTGGGATCCTCTGGATAGTGGCCCAGAGATACTCATCCGGGCTGTAGGTGTCCTGTGCCCACTCCATAAACTTCTGGATGCTTTCATTCTCCAGCACGTACCTCACATACTCCCTACTGACCACAAAGTAGGCACTGCCCGAGAAAATAGGAGTTTGGAGGGGAGGGCGCGCCTTGGCGGTGCCTGTGTTTGTGAGCTTTCCGTTCACGATGATATAACGCTTTTTCCACCTCTCTTCCTTA
Source organism: Lepus europaeus (assembly GCF_033115175.1). Taxonomy (NCBI): domain Eukaryota; kingdom Metazoa; phylum Chordata; class Mammalia; order Lagomorpha; family Leporidae; genus Lepus; species Lepus europaeus. The sequence continues at coordinate 83,616,132 of NC_084838.1, read as the reverse complement.
TTGGCTGGCATCCTCTCGGTTTCCAGGTTGTTTTCTCCCATTAATGACTTGAGCTTCCGGATTATTTCCAGGTTGGTTTTAATAGGGAAATCCATACCGCAAAGGTTGATCAAGTACTTCCAGTCCGCGTTCATCTTGTAGAGGTCCTTCATGCAGTTGAGGTCGGCCTGAACCCGACTCCACGAGGCATAGACCACAGTCTCCAGCTGACTGGCCACGAAGACATTACTGAAACAGGACGCCAGGCCCATGACCGCAGCTAGAAAGGATTCCTCTGACTTTTTGTCCACGTGAATGCAATAGAAATTCTGAGGCATGTAGATGGCCCTCAAGAGCCGGTCAAGCATTTCGATTTTGTGATGAACCACAATAGAATAAGCTATGGGGTACTCCGCCTCTTCTTTACTTAGCGGCTCCACAATATATCTGCGCCTCTTGATGAAAGCAGTGCAGTCACTGGTCATGTTGACGTAGTCGTCTGGGGTCCACCGAGGGCGCTTCCTGAATTTCACCGTCACCGTCTCCAGTTTCGCCTTCTGGATTTCCTCAACATCACCCTGCAACACTTTGGTGCAGTTAATATGACTACTAGGGTTCTCCTCAAGCAGCTCCAGGTGTCTGACGCTTACAAACTCAGGCTTTTGGTGAATCCTTAAGACCGAGAAGGTGACGAGGGAGAAAACAAGCACTACAAACAAGTATTTAGTGGGACCAAAAAGAAGTCTCTTCCTTGTCAACTTCCTCAGCATGGCAAACAGCAGTCAGGGACACTCCTTCGGTCAGGGCAGCCAGCTGGGCTTCGAGAGCAAGGATTTCCCCTCTGCTGTGGCCTCGAGAGTTGTCAGTCTGCATTTATCAGAAGTTCAAAGGCATTTTGAAATGGAAAATGGCACTAAAAGAAAAATAGAAAGAATACATATAAATGCAGTCTTTTCCAACACTTGTAAATTCTCAGGCTCAAAAACTGTCCTCTTCTATGAAGCTAGACGTTCACAACAAAAACAAAGTAGGTTCATCAGAGAAAAGGATACACACGGTATCCAGCATTAACATAGATCGGGGGGAAAAAAACACCAAAATATAGTCCACGGATGCACTAGAATATACTACAGTAAACATCTTTCCTCTCTAGTATGCTGAGGTGCAAAACATAGTTGAAGACCATGGTTTTAATTACTGAACTGTCCAGAGTTTGTGAGTGTTTGACACTGTGCCAGTTTCCTAAGAATTAGCATCCCTTGTCTTGAAATTGTTACTAATCTAAATTCTTCGTGACATCCATGAATGTCCCTCAGCTGCTGTCAACATCCCTGGAGATTTGAAGAGATCAGATCCATTTATATTTTTGATGATTTAGAATAAGGGACACACTTAGAGAGAAGTTCAGAAATGGTTTTGATTTTGAAAAAAGGAAGGGCAAGTGAAATGAATTTCACACTGGATCAAAAAATTACAGCTGAAATCGGGCAGATATGGGGCTGTGTTGGATTCACACTATTCTGAGTTCAGTTCCATGTCATCCTCTACAGGAAGAAAAGATATACACAATTCAAAACAGAGTCTTGCATTTCCTGGATTGGTTACAACAGATTATAGTCATTAAGTCTTGCACAAAAACAACAGTTGTATACAGACTGCAATTGCTTTTAAAAAAATTTATTGTTATTTGTTTGAAATGCCGAGCAACAGAGATGGGGAAAGAGAGGGAGATGGAGAAGGAGAAAGAGATATTGATTTACTCCCCTAAAGCCTCCAACAGCTAGGGCTGAGCCAGGCTGAAGCCAGGAGCCAGGAACTCCATCCAGGTCTCCCTTGTGGGTGACAAGGATCCAACTATTTAAGCCATCACCTGCTGCCTCCCAGGGTGCATACTGGCAAGATGCTGAATGGAAAGCAGTGGTGGGACTAGATCCCAAGTACTCTGATGTGGGATGTGGGTGTCCCAAGAAACAGCTTAACCCCTGTGCTGTAACACCTACCCCACCAATTGCAATTTATGACAGCTCTTTTGTTTATATTCAAATTCCAAGAACCCAAATACTTTGACTACACAAAATGCTTATAAATACGCAAATATGGTTTTTCTTTTTTTTAAGTTACTTATTTGAAAGGCAGACAGCAAGGGTTTTTTTTGTTTTTTTGGTTTTTTTTTTTTGGTCTTTTTTTTATTTTTTATTTTTTGACAGGCAGAGTTAGACAGTGAGAGAGAGACAGAAAAAAGGTCTTCCTTTTCCATTGGTTCACCCCCCAAATGGCAGCTACGGCCAGCGCGCTGCGCCGGTCCGAAGCCAGGAGCCAGGTGCTTCCTCCTGGTCTCCCATGTGGGTGCAGGGCCCAAGGACCTGGGCCATCCTCTACTGCCCTCCCAGGCCACAGCAGAGAACTGGACTGGAAGAGGAGCAACTGGGACAGAACCTGGGATGCTGGCGCCACAGGCGGAGGATTAGCCAAGTGAGCCACGGGGCCGGCCGAGTTTTTTTTTTTTATCTGCTGCTTTATTCCCCCAAGTTCTTGCAACAGCTTGGGCTAGGCCTTGGCCAGGGCAAAGCCAGGAGCCAAGAACCCAATCTTTAAGTCTCCCACATGAGTGGCAGAAACCCATATACTTGAGCCATTACCTGCTCTTCCCAGGATGTACATTAGCCAGAAGTTGGAATCAGAAGCAGAGCCAGAATCCAAACCCAGGCACTCCAGTATGGGATGTGGGCTTCTCAAGAGGCATCTTAACCACTATGCCAAATGCCTGCTCAGTTTTGTTTTCAATGATCAATTTTATGACTTAGCCAATGGTTCTATAAGTAGTAAGTGCTATTATTCTTAAAAAAAAAAAAAAAGTCAAATACTATCAATTGTCTTCATAACAGATTTACAGAGATTTTTAAAAAGACTTATTTTGTGTATTTATTTGAAAGGCAGAGCAACAGAAAAAGATGGAGAGGGAGAGAAGAAAGGAGAGAGAAAGAGAAGGATAGGAGGGAGGGAGGGGAGGAAGGGGAGAGGGAAACAGAGAGAAATCTTCCAACTGCTGATTTACTCCTCAAATAGCCCCAACACCAGACTAAAGCCAGGACCCAGAAACCCCATCCTGGTTTCCCACAAGGATGGTAGGGACCCAGGTACTGGTCCATCTTCTACTGACTTCCCGAGTACATTAGCAGGAAGCTAGATCAGAAGCAGAGCAGCTAGGACTTGGCACTTTGATAAGGGATGCCTGTTTTGCAAGTGTTGGTTTAACTTGCTGTTCAACTGGACCCCAGGTTTATAGAGAATTCTTTTAACGATTTATTTATTTATTTGAAAGGCAGAGTGACAGGATTGGGGGTGGGTGGGGGGAAGAGACAGAAACAGAGATCTTATTCACTGGTTCACTCCCCAAATGCCTGCAACAGCTGGAGCTGGTTGAGAACTCAATCTGGGTCTTCCACATAGGTGACAGGGACCCAACTTCCTGAGCCAACATCTGGTGCCTGCAAGGGTTAGCATTAGCAGGAAGCTAGAATAGGGAGTGGAGCAGGCATGCAGACCCAGGCACTCAGATACAGGATGCAGGCATCCTAAGTGGCGTTTTAACTGCTACTTCAAATATTTGCCCCTAAACTTATCTTTTAATTCCATTTTTCCACAAACTTCTTGAAGTACCCTCATATACATCAAAGACGAAATTTAGCAAAACCTACCTAGTATATATGTTCTTTTCCTCACTTAACACAATATTTTTGAAAATTATTTATTTATTGTTTTGAAAGGCAGAATGACAGAGAGACAGAACCAGAGGGAGAAAGGGAGGAATATATCTTTGATTTGCTGGTTCACTCCCCAAGGGCCACAAGAGACAGGTCTAGGCCATGCTGAAGCCAGCAGCTAAGAACTCCTTCCAGGTCTCCTAAGCAGGTGGCAAAGGCCCGAAGTTCTTGAGCCATCATCAGCTGCCTTCCCAAACTGCACTGAAAACAGAGTAGCTGGGACTTCAACCAGGCACTCTAAAATGAGATTCTGGTGTTGCAAGTAAAGGCTTAACCTGCTGTACCATGAGCCTCCCCTTCCCCTCCAATTTATAGAGATTTTGAAAAAAAAAATTTTACTTTAGAGAAAGAGATTCAGAGAGGGAGAGAGAGAGAGACATTTTCCATCCACTGGTTCACTTCCCAAGTGACTGCAACAGCTAGGACTTGGTCAGGCTGAAATAAGGAGCAGGAACTCTATCCTGGACTCTCATGTGGGTGTCAGGGACTCAGGCACATGGGCCGTGTTTTTCTGCCTTCCTGGAGGCACCAGCAGGAAGCTGGACTGGAAGCATAGCAGCACTTCCATATGCTATGCTGGCATTGCAAGCAGCAGTTTCACCTCCTGCACCACAACACCAGCCCCAGATTCACAGAAACTTGAAGCTGGCTTTTAATACCAGAATTGGAACTGAAACTTTTAAACATCTGTGAATACTAATGATGCAAATAAGATGAGATTGTCTACCATTTAGAATAAAGGCAGGTCTGGGTCTTCTAGTGCTCGGAATCAAGGAAATGCCTGTGCCAATTCAGATACCTCTCACGCTGCCGGGCTTCCTAAACACACCAGGCAGCCAGCAATGGTAATATGTCCCATGAGGCTTTTAAAAAAAAAAAAAAATCTGTGAAACAGAAAGAAATGTGTGAAAGACTTATACAAACTTGAACCCACACACTCATAAAGCATGCTAGCAAACAACTTTTATGTATTTACTTTTTTCCTCAAAATCATGGCTGGTTGATTTCTCTCATTCAAAATTTCCTTCTTGGGACAGGTAGTTGGTACTGAGGTTAAGATACCAGGTGGAACATGGGCATTCTATATCAGGGTGCCTGAGTTCAAGGTCCAGCTCTGCTTCCAAGTCCAGCTTCCTGCTAATGCACACCCTGGGAGGCAGCAGGTGATGGCTCAAGTACCCGTGGACCTGCCACGTATGTGTGACATCTGGATGGAGTTCTAGGTTCTGAGTTTTGGCCTGGTCAGTCCCAGTTGTGGGCATTTGGGGCATAAACCAGTGGAGGGAAAATCATTCTTTGTCTATCTTTGTCTCTCTACCTTTCCAATAAAAATAAATAAATAAAAGCTATAAAGGAAACTGCCCAAAATACTTAAAAATTTTCTCCTCTTTAGTCTTACTTATTTTTCTAACATTATATTTGTGGATTGCTAAAGGCTTCAAAACATTGTAACACTTAGTTCAAACTCTAGTAGCATTTGCTAAAATTTGGGCCAAGAAACAGTTTAATGGCCCAATGTGATTGAAAAATACAATGTGTCTTATCCCCACAATGAAGATTCTCAATGGCCATGAGAATATTAATGAAAATCCTACAACTGAATTAGTTGTTCAACTCATTTTCTTCCAACAAACTTGACCACCACTCTACTCTAAACCTCTATTAGAAAGCACATATGAGGAGATTCTGCTAAAATACTTAAATTTCAACCACTAAAATATCAAAGCACTAAATAAATAAATACCTTTTACAAATTAATTCCTGTTAGAATTAATTACTAGTTCAAAGAATTTAAGGAAATCTCTGTGCACTGGTGATGGCTCAAGTGGTTTAGCTCCTGCTTCACACAGGATATCTGGATTGAGTTCCCAGCTCCCAGCTGCAAGCATTTGGAGAGTAAAGCAGTGGATGAGGTTGGTCCCCCTCTCTCCCAAATAAAATCTTTTTTTTTTTTTTTTTTTACATGCAGAGTGGACAGTGAGAGAGAGAGAGACAGAGAGAAAGGTCTTCCTTGTCCATTGGTTCACCCCCCAATGGCCGCTGCAGCCGGCGCGCTGCAACCAGCGCACCGCACTGATCCGAAGCCAGGAGCCAGGTGCTTCTCCTTGTCTCCCATGCGGGTGCAGGGCCCAAGGACCTGGGCCATCCTCCACTGCCTTCCCGGGCCACAGCAGAGAGCTGGACTGGAAGAGGAGCAACCAGGACAGAATCCGGTGCCCTGACCAGGACTAGAACCCGGTGTGCCAGCGCCGCAGGCAGAGGATTAGCCTAATGAGCTGTGGTGCCAGCCCCAAATAAAATCTTAAAAAAATGTAAATTAATATGTAAATATTAGTTTAACTGCAACAAAGGTACCACACTAAAAATGGTAACAATAGAGTAAAGTATGTATGGGGGGAAGGGTTATGGGAACTCTACTTTCTTGCCATTTTTCTGTAAACTTAAAGCTGTTCCAAAAACCACTCTACTAAAACTGAAATAAAAGTTAATTTGCATGCCATAGCTCAGTGAGCTCCAATTGCATAAAGGTAAAGACAACCTCACTTAGACACTCCATAATCAAAGACAAGAATCTTGGAAACAGTAAGAGAAAAGTGATTATGAGTACAGGGGGTCCTGAAAAAGATTAACAACTAAGAGGACATATGCTAGTAGACCTATCCTATAGGAAACACTAAATGAGTCTTTCAGGCTGAACTGGAAGGATGTTAGATACAACTTTTGGGAAGACAGATGAAATGAACTCAGGAAGAATGAAGGTGAGGGGCAGCAAGTAAAAGTGTAAAAAGGTAAAGCTAGAAATGTGCCATGGGACTCCAAATCCCAATAAGTTCGCAGGTACCAATGCCACCTTACTAGTTAAAGTTGATCAGTTGAAGTTCATAACTGATCATAAAGATAGGATTAAGTGTCAAAAGGATCACATAAATAAAATCAGTGTCTGCTAAAATAACTGACAGAATTAAAAAGGAGAGAGCAACCCAACATGAGAAGCAGGATACACAGCAGACTCATAGTATGACAAATGCCCTAAACAGCACTCTGGATAAAAAGCCCATGAGTTTCTCAGGTATGGAAAGCCAAGACTGCCAAAAAATGACCTAAATGAAAGATCTCTGTGAGTGAGATCCCAATGGAAAGAATGGGCCATCAAAGAAGGAGGTACCTTCCTCTGAAGGGAGGAGAGAATTTCCACTTTGACTAGGGCCTTGTCTAAATAAGATTAGAGTTGGTGAACTAAAAAAAATCTTGGAGATGAAAAATTCAATAGAATAAAAAATGCAGTGGAAGGCCTTAACAACAGATTCAGTGAAGCAGAAGAAAGAATATCTGATTTAGAAGAAAAATCCCAGGAAGTTATACAGTAAGACCAAAGCAAGAAGAATAAATCAGAAAACTGAAAAACACTGTTGGGAATCTACAGGATACTATCAAATGCCTCAACATACAGGTTCTAGGAGTTCCTGAAAGCGTGGGAAAACAGAAAGGATTAGAAGGCCTTTTTAGGGGCCGGTGCTGTGGCGCATCGAGTTAATGCCCTGGCCTGAGGCGCGGGCATCCCATATGGGCGCTGGTTCGAGACCCGGCTGTTTCACTTCCGACCCAGCTCTCTGCTGTAGCCTGGAAAAGCAGTGGAGGATGGCCCAAGTCCTTAGGCCCTGCACCCACATGAGAGACCAGGAGGAAGCTCCTGGTTCCTGGCTTCGGATTGGCGCAGCTCTGGCTGTAGCACCCAATCGGGGAGTGAACCATCGGATGGAAGACCTCTCTCTCTCTCTCTGCCTCTTCTCTCTCTGTGTAACTCTGACTTTTAAATAAATAAATAAATTTTTTTAAAAGGCCTTTTTAGTGAAATAATAACAGAAAACTTCCCTAGTTTGGAGACATAAAGGGAAATCCAAGTAACAGGAAGCACACAGAATTCCTAACGGACATGACCAGAAAAGATCTTCATCACAACATATTGTAATCAAACTCTCCACAGCAAAACATAAAGAAAAGATTCTAAAATGTGCACGAGAAAAACATCAGATTACTTTCAGAGGATCTCCTATAGACTCACAGGAGACTTCTCATCAGAAACCCTACAGACTAGGAGAGAATGGCGAGATATAGTACAAGTCTTAAGAGAAAAAAACCTCTCAACCCAGAATTCTGTACCCCACAAAGCTCTCATTTATGAATGAAGATGAATGTGGCTGGCGCTGTGGCGCAGTGGGTTAACACCCTGGCCTGAAGCATAGGCATCCCTTATGGGTGTCGGTTCGAGACCCGGCTGCTCCACTTCCAGTCCAGCTCTCTGCTATGGCCTGGGAAAGCAGAAGAAGATGGCCCAAGTCCTTGGGCCCCTGCACCCATGTGGGAAACCCAGAAGAAGTTCCTGGCTCCTGGCTTTAGTTCAGCTCAGCTCCGGCTGTTGTGGCCAACTGGGGAGTGAACCAGGGATGGAAGACCCCCCCGCCCCGCCTCTCCTCTCTCTGTGTAAATTTCAAATAAATAAATCTTAAAAAAAAAAAAAAAGGCAAAGTATTGACACTAATCAAATGAGAATGTTTTACCTTGTCACACTAGGTATGTATATTCTAAGTCCTTCTATTGAAAAATAGACAATATTATTAGTAATAAAATAAAATTAGTAATAATAGAATTCTTTCTTTGAAGCCAGCATTAGCTTAATTCCTAAACCTGAAAAAGATAAAACAGAGAAAGAGAACTACAGACCAATTTCCCTGATGAACATAGATGCAGAAATCCTTAACAAAATCTAGCCCATCAAATCTAAAAACACATCAGAAAGATCATTCACCCAGACCAAGTGGGATTTATCTCTGGTATGCAGGGATGGTTCAACATTCGCAAATCATCAATGTGATGCATTATATTAATTAACTGAAGAACAAAAACCATATGATTATCTCAATGGATGCAGAGAAAGTATTTGATAAAATATAATACCTAAGCAAATTCGGTATAGAAGAAACATTCCTCGACACAATCAAGGCAATCTATGACAAACCCACATCCAGCATCCTATTAAATGGGGAAAAGTTGGAAGCATTCTTTCTGAGATCTGAAATCAGACAAGGATGCCCACTCTCACCATTGCTTTTCAATGTAGTCCTGGAAGTTTTAGCCAGAGCCATTAGGCAAGAAAAAGAAATTAAAAGGATACAAATTGGGAAGGAGGAAGTCAAACTATCCCTATTTGCAAATGACATGATTCTACGTAGAGGGTAGGGGATCCAAAAGACTCCACTAAAAGACTATTGGAACTCATAGAAGAGTTTGGTAACACTGCAGGATATAAAATCAATACACAAGGCCGGCGCCGTGGCTCAACAGGCTAATCCTCCGCCTTGCGGCGCCGGCACACCGGGTTCTAGTCCCGGTTGGGGCACCGATCCTGTCCCGGTTGCCCCTCTTCCAGGCCAGCTCTCTGCTGTGGCTAGGGAGTGCAGTGGAGGATGGCCCAAGTCTTTGGGTCCTGCACCCCATGGGAGACCAGGAGAAGCACCTGGCTCCTGCCATCGGAACAGCGCGGTGCGCCGGCCGCAGCGCGCTACCGCGGCGGCCATTGGAGGGTGAACCAACGGCAAAAGGAAGACCTTTCTCTCTGTCTCTCTCTCTCACTGTCCACTCTGCCTGTCCAAAAAAAAAAAAAAAATCAATACACAAAAATCAACAGCCTTTGTATACACAGACAATGGCACAGCTGAGAAAGAGCTTCTATGATCAATCCCATTCACAACAGCTACAAAAAAAATCAAATTCCTTGGAATAAATTTAACCAAGGATGTCAAAGATCTCTATGATGAGAATTACAAAACATTAAAGAAAGAAATAGAAGAAGATACAAAAAATGGAAAAATCTTCGATGTTCATGGGTCAGAATAATTAATATCAACAAAATGTCCACACTACTGAAACAATTTACAAATTCAATGCAATTCCAAACAAAATACCAAGGACATTCTTCTCAGATATAGAAAAAAATGCTGCTGAAATGCATATGGAAACCCTTGAGACCCCGAATAGCTAAAGCAATCTTATACAACAAAAACAAAGCCAAAGGCAACACAATACCAGATTTCAAGATGCACTACAGGGCAATTATAATCAAAACAGCCTGGTACTGGTACAAAAACAGATGGATGGACCATTAGAACAGAACAGAAACACCAGAAATCAATCCAAGCATCTATTACCAACTTATATTTGACTAAAGAGCTAAAACCAATCTCTGGAGCAATGACAATCTTTTTAACAAATGGTTCTGGGAAAACTGGATTTCTACATGCAGAAGTATGAAGCAGGACCTTTACCTTGTACCTTACACAAAAACCCAGTCAAGGCCGGCGCCGTGGCTTAATAGGCTAATCCTCCGCCTTGCGGCGCCGGCACACCGGGTTCTAGTCCCGGTTGGAGCACCGGATTCTATCCCAGTTGCCCCTCTTCCAGGCCAGCTCTCTGCTATGGCCCGGGAAGGCAGTGGAGGATGGCCCAAGTCCTTGGGCCCTGCACCCGCATGGGAGACCAGGAGAAGCACCCGACTCCTGGCTTCGGATCAGCGCGATGAGCCAGCCGCAGAGGCCATTGGAGGGTGAACCAACAGCAAAAAGGAAGACCTTTCTCTTTGTCTCTCTCTCTCACTATCCACTCTGCCTGTCAAAAACAAAAACAAAAACAAAACAACAACAACAACAAAAAAAAAACCAGTCAAAATGGATTAAAGACCTAAATCTACAATCCAACACCATCAAATGATTAGAGAAACTGGGGAAACCCTGTAAGACACTGGCATAGGCAGAGTTCTTGGAAAAGACCCTAGAGGCACAGACCATCAAAACCAATATTAATAAATGAGATTACATCAAATTGAGAAGTTTCTGTACTGCAAAAGAAAGATTTAAGAAAGTGAAGAGGCAACCAACAGAATGGGAGAAATTATTTGAAAACTATCAAATTGATAAAGGATTAATAAACAGAATATATAAAGAGATCAAGAAACTCCACAACAACAAAACAAACAACCCATTTAATAAATGAGTCAAGGACTTAAACAGCCATTTTTCAAAGGAGGAAATCCAAATAGTCAACAGACACATGAAAAAATGCTCAGGATCACTAGCCATCAGAAATGCAAATAAAACCCACAATGAGGCTTGACCTCCCCCCAGTTAGAATGGCTTTCATACAGAAATCAACAAACAACAAACGCTGGCAAGGATGTGGTGAAAAAGGTACCCTAATCCACTGTTGGTGGGAATGTAAGCTGCTAAAGCCATTATAGAAGACAGTATGGATATGTTAGAAATCTAAATATAGACCTGCCATATGACCCAGCCATCCCACTCCTGGGAATTTACCCAGGGGAAATGAAATCAGCATACGAAAGAGTTATCTGCACCCCTATATTTATTGCAGCTCAATTTACAATATCTAAGACATGGAATCAACCCAAATGCCCATCAGCTGAAGACTGGATAAAGAAATTATGGGGTGGGTACACCATGGAATACTATATGGCAGTAAAAACAAATGAAATCTGGTCATTTGCAAAAAAATGGATGAGTGAAATATGCCAGGCCAAAAAGTTAAAAACACCATTTGTTCTCCCTGACCTATAATAATTAATTGAGCATCTAAAAGGCAATCTGTAGAAGTGAAATTGATGATTCCAGAAGGGATGACTTGAGCTGCCCTTGTCTTGACTGTTGAGGAACAGTTTTTTCTTTTCCATGCTATCTGTTGAACTCTTTACTTAACATAGAGTTAATCATATGTATATAAAGTCAACAAAAAATAGATTTTAGTAAAAAATAAGAGTGGGAATAAGAGAGAGAGAGGAGTTAGAGGGGTGTGAGTATAGGTGAGAAAGCAGGCACAGTGGAAAGAATCACCATGTTCCTGAAGTTGAAATTATGAGGTGTATGAAGCTTGTAACTGTAAAGCTGTTTAGTTCTGCAGACATTCCTATGGACTTACTTCTAAGGGTACAGTTTAAAAACTTGCCATGGGACCCCAAGTCCCCTTAAGATGGGTGGTAAAAATACCATCTTAAGTGTTAAAGAGATCATATGGATAGGATTGTTAAAAGTGATCACATATATAGGATTAAGTGTCTGGTAATAATAATAGATAGAATTTAAAAGGAGTGAGTGCTCCAACATGGCAAGCAGTCCACACAGCAAACTCATAGAATGACAATCACTTTAAGTAATGCTCTGACCTCAGAATCAGCCCTTAAGGCTTCCTGGTCTGGCTGAAAAGCTCATGAGAGCATTTCAGGCATGGAAAGTAAAGACACTATGGCAAAAAATGTCCTACATAAAGGACCTTAGTGGATGAGACCCCAGTAGAAAAAAGTGATCATCAAAGAATGAGGTACTTTTCTCTGAAGGGAGGAGAGAACTTCCATTTTGCTTATGGCCTTGTCTAAATACTTAACAGAGTTTATAAATTCAAAAGACTTCCATAACCTAAGCAGTTCATGTCAAGAGAATTGAGTGGTCACTCACATCATACATAAGAGTGTTAATTGTTAAATTAACAACAGGAGTCATTGCGCACTAACTTCCCATGCAGGACCTCTGTCCTCAAAGAGTTGTATTATGAGAGTTAGCAGTAAATCTTGTCCTCAAAGATTTATTTCATTTTAATGTACTAAGTGGAAGATATTCTTATGTCTCCTAAGTTTTAGTTATGCCTAAGTGTCCAACTCCATTGCTTGTTTTCTTAGGTGCTTCCTTAATTAACGATAAAACTCTTTCTCAAGGACTTTCTTTTAACGTATTAAGTGGAGTATGTTCTTATTTCTCATAAGTTACAGTTACATCTGCTCCCAAAAGATGTATCATTCTTGGGTGCTTCTTTGAAGTTAATTAAGTTTCTAAAAAAAAAAAAGTGAAATTAACTTTGAGATGCAATGACTCTGTACAGCCCTTGTCTTGACTGTTGAGAAGTAGTTTTGTTTTTTTTTTTTTAGTGCAAATTGTTAATATCTTTACTTAGTTTAGAGTTGGTCTTCTGTGTATCAAGTTAATTGAAAATGGATCTTTGTGGAGAATGGTACTGGGAATGAGAGAGGGAGGAGGAGGGGTGAGATATCTGGTATGGTGGGAAGAATCACTATATTCCTAAAGTTGTATTTATGAAATGCATGAAGTTTTTATTCCTTAAATAAAAGGTTTCTTTGTGGAAAACAAACAAATAAAAACAAAAACCTGACAGGGACGAGAAGGAGCTGAAAGTGAGGATTATGGACTGATGTCTTGAAATCTTCTTTGAAACACATTAGGAAATGAGAGCGTGTAGAGGGATGGATAGGTAGACAGGTGTGTGATAGAGCAGTGAGTAAAATATTCATGGTATGACTTAGATATGAATGTATAAGTGCTCATGGTAAAAAATGGCTCGACTTTACTGTGTGCATGAATCTTTTCATAATTCAGTATTAGAAGAAATGAGGACTGTGACAATGGAGACGGAGATGAAGCAAGTACTACTGCCTCCAGATATATACTGGACAGCAAAACGAGCCCAGGAAAGACCTGATTAATCAGATTTCCCTGGAAAAACATCTCCATGTGGACAATAAGATTTTACCTAAAGAGACTGACGTTGACACTGCATTCTCTAGATGCAGGTTTGCCTTTAGCTGGCCCTTGCCCTTCAAACCTAAAATGAAGCAAAAAAATAAATTCAACAAAACACTAGAGACTCTTGAACCATATCCTGGGCATTCAACAGAGGAAGTAATATTGATTCTTATTGACTTAATAGAAGGTCATATTCCCAATGTGCTAATCCCAGCAAATGTTTTGTAGATCATCCACTTTATCACTGTATAATATCTAACCTTATACTTTCAGTTGGCAAGTTCTGACCACTGGAGCATGTGCCAATAAAATCTTGAGTATTGCCAAATGACCTTTAGCCTAGAGTAGTAGAATTCCAACTTGATAACAGAATTACATCATCATATAGACCAGTTTGCTTTGTATGAAACTATTTTCCAATCTCTGCAAGCACAACCCTGATCCTGCAGTTATCTTTTCAAGTTGTGTCCTTTGTGACAAAAGAGAACTGGGAGTAAGTTTATTTCAAACATACGTATTAACCCTTTTGGAAAGAATAAATTCTCTTCCACAGAAGTTTGATAGGATTAATTTCCTATGTGTTTATGAGTGCATTTGGGTGATAAGCAGTTTTTCTTTTAAAGAAAGGTTATTTTAACAAACTGTTTAAAAGTTGACAGTATTATTGAAAGATTGCAGAAATATTGCCACAGGAAAGAGTCAATACAAACAGAAATGTTGAATTTATGTGCTCATGCACTGTATACATTCATCTAGTGTTGAAAGATGCTCTTGCAATTATTTGGGGTGTTATATATAAGGGGATGTGACTTGAAGCGTGTGTCATCAGCATTGTTGTGTGCTGTAATCACAGGATGGCCAAGAGTCGCTGTAACTGCTGGGCAAAAGGGTCCATTGATCTGGAGCCCATTCATCAGACAATAACCTCCTGGCGTTCATCTGGACATGTTGATATCTGCCACTCTGCAAAGACAACTCTTTCATCTGTCTTGGTTTAATGCAGAATTCAGGAGCACTGATAAAATTTTAAAAATAAGTCATTTGGGGGTGTTTGTTGTTGACAGTTAAGATGCCATAAGGGACACCCACATCTTATATTGGAGTGTGTAGGTTACAATCCCAGCTCAGCTCCTGGTTCTAACTCCCTGCTAATGGGCATCCTGGGGTGTAACAGGCAACGGCTCAAGTAGTTGGGAGAAGTCAGCCACATGGTAGATAGACCCAGATTGAGTACCTGGCTCCTGATTGTATCTTGGCCCAGCTCTGGCTGCTGCAGGCATTATAAAGTGAATCAGCAGATGGGAGATCTATCACTGTCTGTCTTTCAAAAACATGTCATTTGAGCATCAAATATACCATATTTTGAAGGGAAAAAAAAGTATTAACTGACAACTGTTTACAAAGTACTTAGGTCTCCACTTCAAACCCGACAAAGATCCAAGATGTATTCTCTGCAGATGTTCCCCAGGTTGGGATACACAAGGCATAATGGAAGGCAGGGTCCACGCCCTCAAAGCATGATGACTATCAAGATCTCTTTCCTGATGTCTAGCTTGTTTATTCCTCATCTCTCATCTCCCAGAACTTTCACTGTAAAGCTGAGGCATAACCGTATTCCCTAGGGAATCCTACTAAGCCAGGAGAAAAAACACTTAGATACACTGCTCAATTGAGAGGTCCTCAAATGTACACAGGAAACAGAGTGTGCAGGGACCAAAAAAACCCACCTCTCCTATCTTCAGGGAGATAAAAAAAGGATACTGCATTCATGAAAAATAAATAAGAGGCCCAGATTATATTTTCTGCAGACAGCTAGAACAGTTCTGTAACAGGACCTCACCAATCAAGAAACAAATTCTCTCCTCCTTTAATTTGGGCAAACTTATGACTGTTGACCAAGAGAATTTGGCAGAAGTGATACTATGTGACCACTAAGTTTAGGTCATGTGAAACATCAAAGCTTCTGCAGGGTTGCCTTGGAGAATTTGTTCTCCAAAATCTTCCTTTCTCAGAACCAGCTCCCAGGGTGTGTGAGAAGCCTCATGGAGAGCCAGAGGTACCCCAGTGGACCGATCCAGTCTTTGACATCATTGCAGCCCACACGTCAGACGTGTGAATGAGGAAGCCAGGAGATGACTCCAATTCTTTGACTCACTGCAGTATTACCAAAATTCTTTTTCATTATTACTATTACTGTTATGTATTTGAAAGAATGAGGGGGGGGGGAAATATTCAAACTGCTGGCTTGCTCCCAAAATTCCTGAAGTCAGGAGCCAGAAACTCCATCTGGTTTCCCACAAGGATCCAAGTACTTGAGATATCACCTGTTGCCTTCCAAGGTGTGCATTAGCAGGAAGCTACACCAGAAGCAAAGGCAGGAATTGATCCCAGACACTCTGATTTCAGATGCAGGCATCCCAAGGTGTGCCACAACACCTGCCTCTTAACAAAATTCCAGACCCACAGCATGTGTGAGCAAAAATTAAATGGTTATGTTGTGTGCCACTATCTTTGAGGTGGTGCGTCTCACAGCAACAGAAGACTAGAACAAACAGGAAACCACATGAGCAGGACACCTACCAAATAAAAATGAGCCCCTGAAAATTAATAACATGAGAGCAAAGATGAGAATCGCAACAGAAGGACTGAAAGATACAGTTCAGAAAAAACTCTCAGGTAGTTAAGCAAATAGACAAATCGGATGAAAAAATGAACGAAAAAATATTCAGAGAAACAGACGAGGAGTTGACCTTCTGAATAACAGGAGTTCTAGAAAAAGAGAAAGAGAGAAAAGGAAGGAAGCCATCAAATAATAATTCAAGACTACCTCCCAAAATTTAGGAATGGTTGGTTTCCAGATTACAAATTCTCTAGAGCCCCAGCACAGTGGATGCCCACACAGAGGCCAGCACTGTGGCATAACAAGTTAAGCCACCACCTCAATGCCAGCATCCTATATGGGCACTCTCCTGCCCCACTTACAATCTAGCTCCCTGCTAAGGCACTTGGGAAAACAGCAGAAGACGGCCCAAGTCCTTGGGCTCCTGCACTCATGTGGGAACCTAGATGAACCTCCTGGCTCCTTGCTTCAGCCTGGCCCAGTCCAGGCTGTTGCTGACATTTAGGGAGTGAACCAGCAAATGAAAGATCAATCTCTCTATATATATATAACTCTTTCAATTAAATAAAATGTCTCTTAAAAAAAAAAAAAGGCAAAACAGACTCACATCAAGATCCACTCATTACTCCTGAGAGGGTGAAACACAAGGGATAGATCATCATCTGTGCTTGCAGGGAGGGGGAATACCTAAGCCACACAAAGGATCCAGAATCAGAGCAGCTTCACCCTTCACAGAACCCACAGGAACCAAGGAACAATGGAGCAATACTTTCTAAGCACTGAATAACACCATATTCCTGCTGAGAATTCTTACAGCCAGATGAACTACTAACCAAAGTCATGATAAAATGAAAACATTAGGGGCTGGCACTGTGGTACAATAGGTTAATCCCTCCGCCAGAGGTGCCAGCATCCCATATGGGCACAGGTTCTAGTCCTGGCTGCTCCTCTTCTGATCCAGCTCTCTGCTATGGCCTGGGAAAGCAGTGGCAGATGGCCCAAGTGCTCCCTGCACCCATGTAGGAGACCTGGAAGAAGCTCCTGTGTTCGGATCAGTTCAGCTCTGGCCGTTGTGGCCATTTGGGGGGTGTCTCTCCCTCTCACTATCTGTAACTCTACTTCTCAAATAAATAAATAAAAATATTTTTTAAAAAATGAAAACATTGGAAAACAGGCAAGATCTCAATACTTAACTTTATGAATTCTTTCTCTGGAAGCTACTGGACAACCAGCACCATTAAAACTGAAGTATTAACCAAGAAAGGGAAAGAACTGGAAAAGGGATCTGACATAAGAAGAAAGAGGTAATCCCCAGGCTTGTGTCAAAGGGACATCCCTGGCTATGTAACAACCCATAGGCCTCCACAGCACATGCAACTCTGGAAGTGATGTCTTTCAGGAAGATAAACTGATGGGATAACAGATGGGAATAAATGTACTGAAAATAGATTTAAACAACTAGCAGACTAGAAGACTGGGTTTCTAACAGCAACCTTGAAATCAGAGCAAATAAATGGAGTTGGGGAAGTGATTATGGCCTCCAAAGAAATCAGTCATGCAATGATGAAAAAACCAACCAGGATGTACCCCATCTGCTTAGCTCTGAAAAGCAGTAGAGTCTTGTCATGTAAATGCTATTACTCAATCAAAATTCAATAAAACTCTATTAGGAACACAGAGCAATGGGAAAGAAAGGTATGAGAGGCATACCTTGCCCAGCACTATAAAAGTGGCCATGGGAATGTGTTTTCAATTACTTTGCTGTTGCAAGATTTAAAAAAAAAAAAAACCTCTCATTTTAATCAACTACCAAGTGCTCTTGTCTTCAACAACTCAAATAGTTAAGTATCACATGAGAAGCGTGGAGTGGTGGTAAATCCAGTGAAGGATTGTGTTCACAGCAATTAACAGGTGAGGAGATCTGTATATTAGAAGCCTCCAAACCACTGATTATCATACCAAGATTTCAGTTTGAATAAGAGCACAATATGTGAGGACTTACAATACAGAAAACATGAGCCACCGTGGCAATATACAAATAAAATCTGCCAGATATGACTAGCAATGCTTCTATATTCAAGATGAACCAGATCTAAAAAAAAAAAAAGTCACATTTATCCCAGTACTTCACACTTACTGGTATAAGTTAGAGAAATTTCACTCCATAGAGGAGAAAATGAAAAAAAATAAATAAATAAAAAAAGCTATAAAGAAAGAGCAATGTGTGACTCAGGCTAGATTTTCTTTAATTTCTTAGTTTTAAAAAGCAAAGCAAGGCTGGTGCCATGGCTCACTTGGCTAATCCTCTGCCTGCGGCGCCGGCACCCTGGTTTCTAGTCCCAGTTGGGGCACTGGATTTTGTCCCGGTTGCTCCTCTTCCAGTCCAGCTTTCTGCTGTGGCCCGGGAGGGCAGTGGAGGACGGCCCAAGTGCTCAGGTCCTGTACCTGCATGGGAGACCAGGAGGAAGCACCTGGTTCCTGGCTTCGGATCGGTGCTGTACTCTGGCCGTTGCGGCCATTTAGGGGGTGAACCAACGGAAGGAAGACCTTTCTCTCTGTCTCTTTCTCTCACTGTCTAACTCTGCCTGTAAAAAAAAAAAAAAAAAGCAATAATACATATCTTATTACATGTTTACATGGCATAGCATCTTCAGAACTCTTAAGTGCATTTATGTAATATATTTCTGTGACTACACACACACACACACACACACACTCCTCGAAGAACAATCAGGATTTTCTTCTTTGGATTCTGATACATCCATGCAACATAGGAAGAAATTGCACTGGATGCCTTTGTTAACCTGCATTAAGAGTTCTGCTGGTATTAACTGTAGTAAAGAACATCTCAATAGGCAAATTTTCTTCTGTGTAATTTATACTCAAGTAATTCTAAGTCCAGACAAAACCACTATAGATAAGAATTAATTCTCTTAGGGTGGGCCCTGTGGCACAGTAGAGTAATCTACCACCTGGGACACCCACATCCCAAATCAGAGTGCTGGCTCAAGCTGTTCCACTTTGATCTCACTTCCTGCTAACTCTTTCTGAGAGGTAGCAGATGACAGCCAAGGTTCCCAGGGCCCCATCACCCACATGGGAGACCCAGATGGAGATGTAGGCTCCTGGCTTCTGCCTGGTTCTATCCTGGTTGTTGTAGGCATTTGGGGAGTAAATCAGTGAATGGGAGAACTCTATCTCTGTCCTTTCAAACAGATGAAATAAATGGAAATTTATTTTTAAAAAATTAATTCTTCCTATCTCTTGTAGCATTTTTTAAAGTCCTAGAAGGGGGCCAGCGCCGTAGCTCAACAGGCTAATCCTCCGCCTTGCGGCGCCGGCACACCAGGTTCTAGTCCCGGTCGGGGCACCGATCCTGTCCCGGTTGCCCCTCTTCCAGGCCAGCTCTCTGCTGTGGCTAGGGAGTGCAGTGGAGGATGGCCCAAGTCCTTGGGTCCTGCACCCCATGGGAGACCAGGAGAAGCACCTGGCTCCTGCCATCGGAACAGCGCGGTGCGCCGGCCGCAGCGCGCTACCGCGGCGGCCATTGGAGGGTGAACCAACGGCAAAAGGAAGACCTTTCTCTCTGTCTCTCTCTCTCACTGTCCACTCTGCCTATCAAAAATAAAAAATAAATAAATAAATAAATAAATAAATAAAAATCCTAGAAGGGGCTGGCACTGTGGCGCAGTAGGTTAATGTTCTGCCTGCAGCACCAGCATCCCATATGGGCGCTAGTTCTAGTCCCAGCTGCTCTTCTTCCAATCTAGCTCTCTGCTATTGCCTGGGAAGGAAGCAGAAGATGGCCCAAGTGCTTGGGCCCCTGCACCCGTGTGGGGAACCTGGAAGAAGCTCTTAGCTTCAGATTGGCTCAGCTCCAGCTGTTGCGGCCATTCGGGGACTGAACCAGTGAATGGAAGACTTTTCTGTCTCTCCCTCTCACTGTCTGTAAATCTACAAATCAAATAAATAAATAAAATCTTTTAAAAAAAGAAATAAAATCCTGGAAATACCTTTCTTAAGAAAAAAACAAGGCTTCAAAAAGTTTGTGGAAAGATGGAATGAAAAGGTAAGTTTACTCAGGTGCAAAAACAGTTGAAATTCTTGCATACTTTTTAAATAATATGCATTTGTCATGAACTTTTGAAAGACCTTTCATATAAATGGACTTGAAAAAGCTTTTGCAGCAAATATTTTAAAGCCCATTTTTAGGACTATTTTCAAGTACCCTACACACATACACACATACATACACACACACACACCATATGCATGCATCTATATGAGTAATGCATAAACAAAGAGCTGATGGATAGAGGAGTCTACAAGCTAACACCCGTCAGCAGCAGGAAGCATGGTCTAAGTTAGCTTAGTTGGCCTCCAGTCTCAGTGACTACTTCTGGGCTCAATTTCACTAATTCTCCAAGGACTATTGTTCTATGGTCCAGAAGCTGCAGTGACAGGAGAAAAATGCCAACTACTGTGATTGATATCAGAGCCATGCAAGTGTCTCAGAGGACTGTGATTCAAGTGAAGGAAAACAAATGCCACGGTAAGCAGGCCAAGGAAAGGAGCAGGAAGCAGATAAGATCTAAGGCAGAGGCCCTGCATTCTGGGTGGAGTTCTTTCTGGCAATACCTGGTCTCTGCCTCCTGCTGGGAGGGTGGTCTCTGGTGCCTGACTGCTGTCTAGGACTCACTGCCAGGAACTGCTTAGCTACTCTGAGGTCTCACATCGAAATCAACCGCTGAGGCCCTAACGATGGCCGGCCTTCCAGAGTGGTCTGGAAAACTTCTTGGGGTTCCCTAGAACTTAACACAGCATGAAAAAACAAAGCCCCATAGTGCAGACTGCAGTCTCCCAGCATTCACTCTAGTGTTTTCTTGGGCTCCAGCCAAGGGGACATGAGGTCACAGAGAACCTTCTGTGAAGGCTCCTATGCCCCCTCCAGCAAGCAGACTTCATGCATGAATAAGATATCACAACAGAAACCAGATGTTGTACAGAAAGCAGAGGAGGCCAAACCCATGCCTCCCTCCTTCACCCCCAAACCCAGAGCCAGGTACAGGGAATCGTGCAACATTATTTGGTAAATGTATAAAGTCTCTCTCAATGGAGGCCCACATTCCTCTGCTAAAGTTTAATATCTGGGGGGAAGGAATGGCACTGTGAGTTAAGCTGTGGCTTGGGATGCCTGCATCCCGTACTGGTAATGTGCCTGGGATCAAAACTCACTTCTGGTTCTTTTTTTTTTTTTTTTTTTTTTTTTTTAAGATTTATTTATTTATTTGAAAGGCAGAGGTAGAGAGTGAGAAAGAGGGACAGACAGATAGGGAGAGAGATACTCCAACCACTGGTTTACTCTCCAAATGTCTGCAACACCTGGGGTTGGGCTGGGCCAAGGGGAAGACAGGAGTCAGGCACTCCATCTTGGTCTCCCACATGAGTGGCAAGGTTCTACCCACTTGGGCCATCATCCGCTGCTTTCCCAGGTACATTAGCAAGGAGATGGATTGGAAGAGGAACATCCAAGACTCAAATGCATTAATATGGGATGTGACAGCTTACCCCGCTGTGCCACAACGGTGCCCTGTCTCTGATTCTGATCTAGCTTCCAGTTAATGCATCTGGGAAGCAGCAAATGACGGCCTAAGTACTTGGGTTCCTGCCACCTACATGGGAGACCTAGATGGAGTTCTGGGCCCTAGTTTCAGCCTCTTCAGTCCCTGGCTGTCGTAGACATTAGGGAATGAATTCACAGACAGAAGATCTCTCTTTCTTTCTCTGTCTCCCTCTTTCTCTCACTCTGCTTTTCAAATAAATACATACATCTCTTTTTAAAATTGAATATCTGTTCTTTTTTTGACTGTTAGAGAAGAGTTCTGCTTCTAGTTGGCTGCACATAGATAGGGACTAGTAATATCTAAAAGTATACTGATTAAAAATAAAATAAGCAACTATTTAAAAAACACAAATTCCTTAAACACAAGGAATATAACTGAAGAAACAGCATAAGAAATTTGAAAGCCAGAGGGAATGAATGACTGACATGGGCTATCAGAAAGTTGAATCCTAAAGCAGGCTCTGGGGAAGGCTGAAACAATGCACACCACAGCTTCAGATAAGGGCCAGAATAAATTCACTGAGGCCTTGGACCGCTGTTTTCAACCTAGATTCCAAATAACCAACCAGACAACTGGTCAAATGTGGCACAGAATAAAGGCATTTTCATGTCTGCAAGTCACAGGCTCCTTTTCTTAGAAGGCTACTACAAGATGTATGCTACCAACAGATGAAACCTACCATAATATAACAGCAATAACAACAATATCTCCATCTTCATGTGCTTAATATGCTCTAGGAACTCTTCCACGTGATTTACTTATGGAAAATGCACATTATCTTTTTTTTAAAGGCTTATTGATTTTATTTGAAAGGTTAAGTTACAGAGAGAGGGGAAGATATACATACATAGAGAGAGATCTTCCATCCATTGGTTCACTCCCCCAAATGGCTACAATGGCTGGGGCTGGGCCAGGCTGAAGCCAGGACCCAGAAGCTTCATCCAGGTCTCCCACAAGGGTGCAGGGGCCCAAGCACTTGGGCCATATTCTACTGCTTTCCCAGCTGCATTAGCACGGAGCGGGATCAGAAGTGGAGCAACAGGGACTCGAACCGGTGACTATATGGGATCCTGGTGCCACAGGCAACAGTTTAATCCACTGTGTCTCAGTTTCAGCCCCTACACACATTATCTTTTAGCTTTCCATAAACTTCTTGAAGTGCTCCCCTATTAGCACATAAGCTCTTCATGAGAAACCTACATAGAAGGTACTGTTTTCCAGATGAGGAAACCGAGGCACCCAGAAGTGCCAAGGTCACATAGCTAGGAAGCAAAGAGCTAGCATTCAAAGCCAAAAGCCATCCACTCTGGCCCCCAAGTTTGTGCCGCAGAACAAGACAGAGGATCCCGTCATGAAGGAACTCAACAGAAATGAGAGGCAACAGAAATCCAGGCTTACAAGGAAAAGAAGTCCCAAGACGATGGCTGGGCAGAGGTCTAGGAAGAAACAGTTGTAACCACAGAAGTAAATGGATGCAGACATTCTGTCAAGGAGACGAAAGAGAATCCCTGCTGTAACTAAATATTTAGAGGAGACTTTGACAAGTAAGGTACAGTTCAGACATAAATGAGCTACATGTACATGGTAAACCAAAATAATTTGAAAATAAGACATTAACTCAGAGAAACAAAGAATAAAGGGGCAGAGCTGTGGCATAATAGATTACATCTATGCCTGCAGCACTGACATCCCAAACGGGCGCTGGTTGGTGTCCTGGCTGCTCCACTTCCAATCCAGCTCTCTGCTGATGGTCTGGCAAAGTGGTGAAAGATGGCCCAAGTGCTTGGGCCCCTGTAGCTACATGGGAGCCCCAGAAGAAGCACCTGGCTCCTGGCTTTGGATTGGCCCAGCTCTGGGTGTTAAGGCCATTTGCAGAGTGAACCAATAGAGGGAAGACTTCTCTCTCTCTCTCTCTCTCTCCCTCTCTCTGTCTGTAACTCTGCCTCTCAAATAAATAAATAAATCTTTTAAAAACAAATAAATAAAATAAAGGAAATCAGATTTTTTACATTCATCTTATATATGATCATAATAACATAAATGAGTTGTTGTCTAACAAAAATATGATAATGCACAGAGGGTCTCAAAATTCTTCTTATATTATTACATTATTCACCTTTTCACTCTCTATACATTGGAAAGTTCTAGAAGCTATGTGATCTTTCCATACAATAGGTGGAGAAATAAACATGAGTTTCCTGCTGTTAAATCAAACATTAAAGTGACTTACAAAAATATAAAATATTGCTACTCTTCTAGTTTTTATGAAAAGATTTTCATAAAATGAAAATGCAATTATGTAAACTTATGTTATATAAAGAGCTTATCATTTTTTTTCCACAGGATAATATTTAGGTTTTCCCTGTTATGAATTCCAATAGGGTAAATACAAATAGCTATATCCCATCTAAACAAAAGCTCTTTGTGATCCTCAATAATTTTTTTTGAAGCTTCCACATTTTAAAAGATCTGCAGGCTTTCAATGGAACCTCCACCACAGCAGTAAACTGTATGTAAAGCTATTATAGAAGACTGTGTTTAAAAACAAAGCGGCAGGGCCAGTGCCGCAGCTCAATAGGCTAATCCTCCGCCTGCGGTGCCAGCACACCGGGTTCTAGTCCCGGTCGGGGCGCCGGATTCTGTCCCGTTGCCCCTCTTCCAGGCCAGCTCTCTGCTATGGCCCGGGAGTGCAGTGGAGGATGGCCCAAGTGCTTGGGCCCTGCACCCACATGGGAGACCAAGAGAAGCACCTGGTTCCTGGCTTCAGATGACTGTGGTGTGCCGGCCGCAGCGGTCATTGGAGGGTGAACCAACGGTAAAGGAAGACCTTTCTCTCTGTCTCTCTCTCTATCTCTCACTGTCTACTCTGCCTATCAAAAAAAAAAAAAAAAAAAAAAAAACACACACACACACAAAAACACAAAGCGGCAGGTGATGGCTTTGTACCTAATATATCTTTGGTTTAGGAATATGAGAATACCAACTAGAGGCCAAACAATACTCAGAATGCAAGTTGCCATTTAGATTCTGCATAATTTCTTTTTGTTGTGTAAGTGGCCTTGGGATGCATGCCTTGGCCTTGAGGTTTTGAGGCTCTGTTGGGAGTGTACTTACTTGTTTCTGTTTGAAAGAGCAGGAGGAGGGGGAGATGAACTTAGATGCTTTCAGATTATTTGCAAGATTTTTTTGACTAGATGTTGGCTGAAGTTTTGCTGAATTACATGGTGCAATTACTGGTGACTTCCTACAAGTGGGAGGAGTTTGATATGGAGATGATTCAAATCTAGAAGAGGTGGCAAAGAATTCAAGATGGATAGCTTTAAAACCTGAAAAGACTTGGGCTGAGGAGGGCAGCTCACTGGTGGAGACTGATCTCTCTTAGCCTGGTCCACTGTACTTGACTGAGGAGGTGTCTGAAGAGAACTAGGTACAAACAGCATGTCACTAGTTGGACTGGATTCTTTGCCAAATGATAAGGCTCTTGAGCATTTACAGTTACATTCAAGTTTACTTCAGAAGGTATCCTCGAAGCCACATCCATTACGAATTGTGGACTTGACGGGCTTCCAAGACATTGTTGGTTTCTTGCTGTAAACTATGTGCAAAGCTTTCATCCAGTGGTGCAATGCCCTGTTGTGTGCCCTGGGTTCCACTTTCATTGTGGGTCTTGGTATGTTACAGCTTGATCAGTTTTCCATGGGAGTCATCTGTGGGGATGGGGAGGCTGCTGGAAGGCTGTAGTACTTGAGGAGGAATTCTACTCCAGGAAGGTTGGCTGTAACTATCAGGGTATGTGTATTTTTCCTCTTTAGATTTTTGGTAGCACTTACACCAAGTCACAAGCTGGCGTTCTAATAGTTGGGTTTTTTCATCGCTTCTTTAGATTGCTTTATTTCATTTAATAAACCTTCATTCTCATGCAGTTTCAGTTTTCACAGTGGTGCAATCCTGGACCATACGCCACAGGGTCATCTCATCCAGTATCACTGTGTACATCTGCAAAGATCTGGTACATCCAGAACCATCTTCTGAACCTGGAAAAGGGGTCCCTCCATAGCCTTCAAAATGCCCCAAGGAGATTCTCTAAAGGGAGAGCCTCTATTCAAGCCATTCTTCCATAGTGGTGATAATGGTCAGGGTAGCTGAGGTGGTAATATCCTGTCCACTCCACCTTCATAGCAGCCTTTTCCAAAATCCTTCCTGAGAGTGCCACACATCTCTGTCTGATCAAAGTGGTTCATACTGTCACATTCCACATTTTCCAGAGGTGCATCCTCAGGCAGGTCCACCTCCAGCATAAAGTCATCATCCCCAAGGTCACATGATTCGAGATTATGCGGAATATGTATGCTGCTCACTTCAGAGGAATCATAGCTGCCAATGGGATGGACATTTCCAATGGGTTCCAAGCCCTCTTCATTCACACATAGGATCCACCAGAGCTATCAGACGGAGACAGTTCAAAAGAAGAACCAGCTCTGTAATCTCTAACTGGCAAAATCAGGTAATTCTCAGAAGTGTGCTTTGTACAATCACTCTTACCAGAGACCCTTACATCAATCCATGCATTACTGAAGGATTTTTCCTTTTCCTTGAAGAAATCAAATATATCCTTCGGCAGTACACTTCTTGGAGAGAAACTTCCTCTGGAGTTATTCTAGTTCTGTTGGAGTCTTCTATATCAATAAAAGCTCACTAACATTGTCACTTAAATCATTCTTACCAAAAGACCACAAAGAAGACACAGAAATGTCATCCACATCGTCACTCAGGTCTCTAATTTTGACTATAGGGTCTGGTCACTTTCTGTTCTATGACTTTTATTTTCTGTTAGTTCTTGGTCCTTATTAATAGCTCTGTCCTCAGTCAAAACTAAACCATCTTCCTCTCCACAAGTGTCAGCAGTTGAATTTTCATTACC
Source organism: Lepus europaeus (assembly GCF_033115175.1). Lineage (NCBI taxonomy): Eukaryota > Metazoa > Chordata > Mammalia > Lagomorpha > Leporidae > Lepus > Lepus europaeus. The sequence continues at coordinate 83,589,625 of NC_084838.1, read as the reverse complement.
ATCAATTGTGATAGTTCTGGGAAATGAAGTCAGCTAGACTTCAGTAGAGAGGGATGAACCATGCTATAACCCAAGGTGAAAGTTACACCTGGGCCACCTGGTAAAGCCAACTTCTTTCACTATTAAATCTATATCCTAAATGTTCATTCCTATTGAGTACTTCTGATTACTAGGAATTTCTTCTTAGCATACTTGATCACAGAGGGTAGCTGTGGTTCTGATAAGGCTCTGTAAGACAGCTTGACTGAAGGAATATGATCTGGTTATAGAGGAAGGTACAAGGAATGAATTCTGAATGAAATGTGGAAAGCTTTGTGATCTTACCACTTTTTTTTTCACAAGTAATAGATTTAATAACATCTGGGGACTGGGCTAGGCTTTCTCCAGAACTGCTCCTTGTAGCACAAGAGTTAGCTAGGCTTTTGCATGCTACCAGTTGATCAGTTTCCATAAAACCCATTCAACTGAGATTTTAGAGCTCTGATTGAAGAATACAAAGTCCTTCCTAATAATATGCCTTTGGTGAATTTACCCAAATTAGATGATCCAGAAAAAGACTTTTCGTTCAATTTCTCTGTGGAAGACACAAACATTGTGAGTGATTTTGCTAACTTTGATGTAAGCAAAAAATCATTTTTCACCACCCTTTATCCTATTTTTATCAAACATTCTTTGAGTAGGAACATGTTTTTAAGGATAAATTAATTAACATGTGAATTCTAAATATTGCTGGAATGTTTAGGACCGTCATCATTTTGCTGTTCTCTAATTGAATGGGATAGTGGACAATCAGAGCCATTATTCTGATGTAGCTTTTGACATTACATTATGTTCCAATAAATCAATGGTTATTCCATTTGGCAACAGCTGCAGTGTACTTCTTACAGACTTTTGTTCCAAAAAGTGTTCCATGGAATCCAAAAATGTGTTGCCAAAGGCATCCATGCAGAATTGAAAATGACTTGCATCCATGACACGCTCATGCAGAACGATGGCTATCTGCCACATGTCACGATTGAAGACTTGAAATGTGGGTAGTCTGATTAAGAAAACGAATTTTAAATTTTTGCTTCAATTGATGACAATTAAATTTTAAAAATGGAAGCTGTGTAAAATATCTTTGCTTAAACACAACTCTGTTACTATGGCAGAACTATATTTCACTTTACAGCTGCCTCATATAACTTACTCCTGTTATAGTCCATGCACTGGACACATGCATCATTTTAAAGCTACATCAATAACTTACTTATATTACTGACATAGTGAAATGATAGAATTTGATTTTTTTCCCTGGGAAGCCAACAAGACGTCAGAAGTGGAGCTGAAGCAGACCTTCTGCAAGTTCACTTACAGCAGTGGCCTGTGAGCAGCTGTACAGGGCCTAGTAGAGGCAGCCCATGGGCAGGACCCTGCGTCAGAAGCAGCACTCACTATTCAGTCTGCTCGAGGCCCATGAAGAAGCTGAGAGTGGTACAGAAGCACCAGCAGGATCTGATCATCCTTCCCCAGCTGGCATGCAGCACGGTGGCAGTCTACAATGGCAAGACCTTCCACTAGGTGGAAATCCATCCAGAGACGACTGGCTACTACCTCAGCGAGTTCTCTATCACCTACAGGCTCATGAAGCACGGCTGACCTGGCATGTGACATCGGAGCCACCCACTCCTCCTGCTTCATCCCCATCAAGTAACCGGCTCAGCCTATAAAGGCACACTTTTCCAAAATTATTAACAATAATTTTACACACTGGACTAAAGATAATAAATTGATTTTAATGTTTCTTTTGCTTTTGAAAAACATCACTCCTAGAAAATGACATGTGACACATATTTCTATTGGATGACGGGATTCTAGGGAGTGGGGAGGTCTGGACACTCTCGGAAGAAGAATGCTGCTTTTCACTGGGAGGCAGCAGCGCCCTATCGGTTCCATTTCTGCACATCTTGCAGGTAAGGCACTAGCTGTCCTTTTGTTTTGGACTTTCTTTTCAAGGCAATTTTTATAGGAAATAGCCCTGCAAGAGAGAGAGAGAGGGTTTCCTGGTTTCCTGCCTTGACAGACAGGCATCTTACTCACCATGTAACACAGACAATGTCGTCTGGAGCAAAGCACAGCATGCTCACTGCCCACTACGAAAGATCCGGTTCCCTAAGCTCAGGGTTCCTTCCTCACGACGTAACCACTGTTTGTGCAGTCACCTAGTCCTCTTTCTATGTTCCTGTGAATTAGTGCTCAGGAAACCTACACAGGGAAGGTGTTATGGAGCAGTGGGCTAAGCTACTGCTCAGGATGCCCACTTCCCATAGGAAAGCGCTAGTGTGAGTCCTGGGTATTCTGTTTCTGATCCAGCTTCCTGCTAATGTGCCTGAGGTGGCAGCAGACAATGGCACCTGTGTTTGAGTCCCTGCCACCCATGTGGGAGACCTGGATGGAGTTTTTGGACTCCTGACTTCAGTCTGATCCAGCCTTAACTGTTTTGGACATCTGAGGAGTGAACTAGTGGGTGAAAGGTCTCTCTGTCTCTCCTCCTCTGTCATTCTGCTTTTCAAATCAATCAGTCAATTGATCTTTAAAAAAAAGAAACCTACGTGGAAAATGCCGATCCTCTGCTACTGCTCTTTCTACAAGTAATATGCTGTCTTCTATCTCTGGCCCAAGAGTCTTGCTTCTTCCTCCAGGATCCATGAAAACTGTGGCAGAATTGTTTGCTTTCAAGTAAGGTAAAAAATCTCTTGGGGCCAGCACTGTGGTGCAACGGGTTAAAGCCCTGGCCAGCAACCCATATGAGCATTGGTTCTGGTCCTGGCTGCTCCTTTTCCAATCCAGCTCTCTGCTATGGCCTGGGAAGGCAGCGGAAGATGGCCCAGGTCCTTGGGCCCCTGCACCCACGTGGGAGACCCAGAAGAAGTTCCTGGCTCCTGGTTTTGGATCAGTGCAGCTCTGGCCATGGCAGCCATCTGGGGAGTGAACCAGTGGATGGAAGACCTCTCTCTGTCTCTGCCTCTCTCCGTGACTCTCTTTCAAATAAATAAAATAAATCTTTTAAAAAAAGAAAACCCATACTTTCTATAGTTTTTGATACTCTTGTGGAAATACCTTTCTTTTTTAATAATGCACATTTATAACTTTGTTTAAAATGAAGTCTACATGGTGGATCTTTGGCATGGCAGTTAAAATGCTGCTTGGAATGCCTGCATCCAAAATCAAAGTGCCTGGGCTTAAGTTCTGGCTCTGCTTCCAGTTCTAAAGTCCTACTGTTGTGCACCCTTGGGAGGTAGTGGGTAATGGTTCAAGTACTTGGGTCCCTGCTACTGTGTGGGACTCCTGGATGGAGTTCCTGGAGTTGAGTTCTGGGCTCCCAGCTTGGGCATGGCCCAGCCCCAGTTGTTTCAGGCATTTGGGGAGTGGACTAGTGGATGGAAGATTTCTCTGCCTTTCAAATAAATACAAATTAAAATTGAATACGTATATTAGAAATCTAATAGGTCATGGGAAAACTAAGAGCTATAAAGTTGATTGATCTATTTTTTAGATGTAATTGCTGTATATCAATATTCTAAAGCTTGGACAAGCAGAATGGAAATTAGGACTTCCTTTCCTCTATTTCTACTTTTTAAATACACTTTCATTCACTATTCAAGCCTATAACAATATTATATAATTATATAAAATTTAAAAGTATATAATTAATGAAAATGTCAATGCTCTCTTCTTAAATAAGATTAAATAAAATTAGGTATCATCTGTGTGGTCACCAACAGAAGAAAAAAAATTGGTTCTCCATGCTTAAACTAATATATGAAAAGTTCAAGGTTTTTTTCTTTTTCAAGTTTGCTTACTTTCACTTTATTTGAAAGGGGGAGAGAGAAAGAGAGAGATTGAGAGAGATCTTCCATCTGCTGGTTCACTCCTCCAAGGGTCTGTAACAGCTTAGGGCTAGGCCAGGCCAAAGCCAGGAGCCAAAAACTGAACGCAGGTTTCTCATGTGGGTGGCAGGAAGCCAAGTAATTAAGCTACCACCTGCTGCCTGCCAAGGTACACATTCGCAGGAAGCTAGAAACAGGAGTAGGGCTGAGAGTCAAACCCAAGAACTCCAATACAGGATGTGGACATCCCAAGCGGCGTATTAATCACTGCACCCAAGCGCCCACTCCCTCTGTAGCTTTTTTTTTTTTTTTTTCATTTAGTTTGTATAGTGCTTTAAGGTAAAATGGTGCTTAAATAACCAGACCTTAAATTTCACTTATTAATTTAAATGCTATTCATTCCTCTCTTTGCTCATCACTCTCTCCTCTAAAGGGACAATCAGGGACACAAGCAGTTAGCAACCCAGGGAAGGAACTGAAACCTACCCTGTCTGCCTGCACACATGCAGGAAAGATGAAATACAGCCTGGTCTGGGCCACAGTGTGGGACGCTGTAAGCTCATCAGGAAGAAGAAGGATCTGAGAAAGCTCCCTTGATTACAAATGCCCTGAATCTTGATTATAGGGAGCATTTCTATCAAGGAACAGGAGGAAGACATTCCTTACTGTTTTAGGATCACTCAGAAAGTGGACGCCTGCGGCAAAGGAAGCTGGAAAGTTAGAACAGACTGTGATATACAACGAAAGCAGCACTAGAAAGAGGAAGAGAGTAAAGGATAATAGCTGTTTGTTCCTCGGGTTCTATAACTCTAAAGACTTCCTTTCCCACTCCGTTACGACACTAAGTCTGCTTCTCAACGTGGTGACCTATGGCTGAGTGGTGATCGACAGGGCACGTTTCCACAAACGCACAGATGCACCCACAGATGAAAACAATCACTCATGACAAAGTGTCCACCTGAGGAGGCAGCAGCAAAGTTCTGCAAAGAAGCAGAACCGGCTCCGTGACCAGCTCTGCCCTCTCCTGAGAGGGTGTTTATCTATAAAATAAACGCTCAAACTGCACCCCAGAAGGAAGGAAACTGGGAAGAACTAAGACACTGTTTGGAAATTTCCTTTGCAAATAATAAGTACATAGAAATCAGACGTAATTTGTTATTTGTCCTCTGAATGCCTTCCTTTCATTGTGCATACATACATACACACACACACAATATTTAAGACTAAAGATCAATGCTCTTCACCTGAATCTCTTTCTGAACACCAAATGACAACTTGAAAGGACGAAAGAAAACCCTGGAACTGCCCTAGATTAGTCCGTTCTCCCAAGAACTTAAGAAGAAATATTAATGAAATCAAAACAGAAAAAGGATGGAACGAGGGCACCAATGCATGAGAATGAACTTGCGGAGGGCCTCTGCTTCCTGTGCCCATCTCCTCTGCCCCCTCACACCGAGGCAGCAGGGCCTGAAGAGAACGGCTCCAGCTCAGCACTGAAGCAAAACCAGAAACGAGGCAATTTAGGGCTACATTTCCCTGCTTAACTCCAAAATGATTTTCCAATTAGGTGTCCCAAGATTTAATGTTTGTGTTTTCCCTGGCAGAGAAGACCTCAAACCCTCTACTGTTAGTTCAATATCAATATCCTTCATCTAACTTCTCTTCTAGTTTAGGGCTAGAAATCTGAGGGTGCTTCAGAAAGTCTTTGGAAAATGGAATCAAAAGACAGGTTTACTTTGATGGAAACCCCACCCCCCCCAATCCAGGCATAATATTTTCATAACATGCATTTTTCATGAACTTTCTGAAGATCCCTTGTATTCATGGATTTCATTATTTTTTGGTATCAAAATAAATTATCTTCCAATTCCACTTTTTTTTTTTTAATTTATTTTTGACAGGTAGAGTTACAGGCAGTGAGAGAGAGACAGAGAGAAAGGTCTTCCCTCTGTTAGTTTATTCCCCAAATGGCCACTACTGCCGGAGCTACACCGATCTGAAGCCAGGAACCAGGTGCTTCCTCCTGGTCTCCCATGTGGGTACAGGGGCCCAAGCACTTGGGCCATCCTCCACTGCCTTCCCGGGCCACAGCAGAGAGCTGGACTGGAAGAGGAGCAGCCGGGACTAGAACCTGCGCCCACATGGGATGCCGGCACCGCAGGCGGAAGATTAACCTACTGCGCCACTGTGCCGGTCCCTTCCAATTCCAATTTCAAAAACTTACTGAAGTACTCCTGCACATATGGTTTTACCATACAAAAAAAAAAAATTTTTTTTTTGACAGGCAGAGTGGACAGTGAGAGAGAGAGACAGAGAGAAAGGTCTTCCTTTTGCCGTTGGTTCACCCTCCAATGGCTGCCGCGGCTGGCGCGCTGTGGCTGGCGAACCGCGCTGATCTGCAGGCAGGAGCCAGGTGCTTCTCCTGGTCTCCCATGCAGGTGCAGGGCCCAAGAACTTGGGCCATCCTCCACTGCATTCCCTGGCCACAACAGAGAGCTGGCCTTGAAGAGGGGCAACCGGACAGAATCCGGTGCCCCAACCGGGACTAGAACCTGGTGTTCCGGCGCCGCAAGGCGGAGGATTAGCCTATTGAGCCGCGGCGCCGGCCACCATACAAAATTTTTATAAAAGACTTACTTATTTATCTGAAAGGTAGAAAGAGAGAGAGATATCTTTCATCTGTGGGTTCACTCCCTAAATGGCTGCAATGGCCAGGGCTAGGCCAGGCCAAAGCCAAGAGCCCGGTCTCCCACATGGGTAACAGGGGCCCAAATATTTGAGCCATGTTCTGCTGCCTTCCCAGGTACATTAGCAGGAAGCTGGATAGGAAATGAGTAGCTGGGACTTGAACTGGCACTCATTTGGGACACTGGTGTTGCAGGCAGCAGCTTAACCTGCTGTGCCATAACATCAGCCACTACCGTCCAAATTTTGAAGGTTCCCTTGAAAGCCAAATGAATGTCCATGATTGTACTCAAATATCAAAATAAAGACATTAGTTAAGAGTTTGAAAAAGCAAGTGATAAAGAAAATGTTTATATCCATACAAAGGAACAGTATTCAGTCTTAAAAAGGAATGAAATTCTGCCGGCGCCGTGGCTTAACAGGCTAATCCTCCGCCTTGCGGCGCCGGCACACCGGGTTCTAGTCCCGGTCAGGGTGCCGGATTCTATCCCGGTTGCCCCTCTTCCAGGCCAGCTCTCTGCTATGGCCCGGGAAGGCAGTGGAGGATGGCCCAAGTTCTTGGGCCCTGCACCTGCATGGGAGACCAGGAGAAGCACCTGGCTCCTGCCTTTGGATCAGCACGATGCGCCGGCCGCAGCGGCCATTGGAGGGTGAACCAACGGCAAGAAGGAATGAAATTCTGACATATGCTACCATATGAACCCTGACGGCACTGTGCTAACTGAAATTCTGACACAAAAGGACACATACGCTATGATTCTACTTACAGGAGCTCTCCAGTGTAACCAAACTCACAGAGGCAGAAAGTAGATTGGTGGTTCCACAGACTGTGGAGGGAGAATGGGGAGTTACTATTTAAGGGGTTCAGACTTTGGGTTGATGGAAAGTTCTAGAAACAGATATGTGGGTTTTCTGCACAACATCATGAATACACACGATGCCACTGAACTTCCTCTGACTCTATCAGAGATATGGTTATAACCTCAAGCATTATTTAATCTCTTTGTTATGATTTTAAAAACATGCAGCTGGCTTACAACTTAACTATCTTCAGAGTAGGTCAGAGTACATTAGACAAAGAAAGGAACTTTAAAGAGGCTTTTAAAACTACTTTAAGAGAAGACCAACATTGAATGAAACATGAGGGGGGTGTAGGTGAGGGTGACCCAGGTTATCTGAAGAAAAAGAAAGATCTTTAGCGTCAGGAAAATTTAGAGATAAAGAATGAAGATTGTCTTGCCCAAAAGCCTGTGTGTGTTCTACCACCTACACAATTTTATGGACATCCCAATTAGCTTAAAGGATGAGTAACTGCTAAACTAACTTTTACATGGGAAAAATTGGTCCTCTACAGTAGTAGAGTTCATTTGTAGAAAATGATTTGGAGTTGAACAGAAGTATACCTATATACATAGGAACACACACACAGGGGCGTGGAGAGGGAGAGAGAGAGAAGAGAGAAAACATTTTCTGGAGGAAACATCAAGCTCATTAGAAGTGCAGACCAAAAAAGAGTATAAAAAAATCTTGTCTATTTCAAAATTCCAGACTGAAGAGAAATACACACTTTCCCGCCCTTCCTTTCGCTCTCTCTCTCTTTCCAAGTCTAGGTAGCTTACAACACTGTAGCTACATTTCATTTTGTCTTAAAGATGAAAAAACTAAGGCCAGCAGTTCCTGGTGCAGCTAGGGCAGGTGTCAGGAACAGCTGTCTTCAGCAGAGACATCTTCCAAGGGTCACTAAGACGGATAAAATTGCAATCTACTCTATTCCATTTGTAAGCAAACCATAGGTCCTAGGATTTTGGAATGATCCTAATTCTGAACACAATAGTCTCCTAAATTCCTTTTCTGTTTTAGAGATAACCCTTGGATTTTGGATTTTAGGTTTTTATAAATGTGTCTGTCAGATAAAGTATCCTCCTTCCAAAATATAATGGTATTTCAAAAAGTACTTTGTGAAGATGGATTTAAAAGAAGAGCTTAGGAGCTGGCACTGTGGCGTAGTGGGTAAAGCCACTGCATGTGATGATGCCAACATCCCATACGGGTGCCAGTTCAAATCTCAGATGCTCCACTTCTGATCCAGCTCTCTGCTAATGCATCTGGGAAAACAGCAGAGGATGGCCCAAGTGCTTGGACCCCTGCCTCTATGTGGGAGCCCCATAAGAACCTCCTGGCTCCTGGCTTCTGCCTGGCCCAACCCTGGTAATTGTGGTCATTTAGGGAATGAGCCAGCAGACGGAAGATTTCTACCTCTTTCTCTTCCTCTAATTTTGCCTTTCAAATAAATAAATAAAACTTGAAAAAAAGAAAGAAATTTTATTTTGCTGCCAGAATATTTTGAAAGCCACGCAGAAGAGGGGTCTTTCAAAGGTTCATGGAAGGGTGAGTGCTTGGTGCAGCAGTTAATCCCCGCCTCAGTTGCCCATATCCAATGTTGTAGTGCCAGTTCAAGTTCCTGGTTGTCAAGTGCTGGCTTAAGTTCCAGCTTCACTCCTAATTCTAGCTTCCTGCTAATGCATATCTTGGCAGGCAGCTTCAGGTGACGGCTCAAGTACCTGGGTATGTATCACCCATGTGAGAGTTGCTGGCTCCCTATTTTGGCCCCTCTTGGCTGTTGTGGACATTGGGGGAGTAAACAAGTGGATGGGAGATCTATTTGTGTCTGTCTCTCTGCTTTTCAAATAAAAAGAAAATAAATTAAATTTTAAAAAAATTAATGGACCATGCATATTATTTTTTTTAAAACTGCATATATGGGTTTCAAATTTTTTTTTGCACTAAAACAATCTTACCTTAAATTTTTTAAAAAAAAATTTTTATGTGAAAAACAGAGAGAAAGAGAAATATTCCATCCACTGGTTCATACCCAAAATACCCAAAACAGTCAGGGCTGAGCCAGGACAAAGCCAGGAGCCTGGAACACCACCTGGGTCTCTCACATGGGTGGCAAAAGCCTAAGTTCCTGAGCCTTCCAGGGTACATATTAGCAGGATTCTGGAATTAGAAGGGGAGCCAGGACTCTAATCCACCCAGGCATTCCAATATAGGGTGTAGGCTTGCAAGTGTTATCTTTACCACTATGCCATATGCATGCCCCAGAAATCTATCTTTAATTCCATTTTTCACAAACTTTCTGAAGTCCTCTTGTATAAGGCTTACCATCAGTAAGAATGAGAAGTGCTTTCTGCCTGATTTTCTCTAACATGTTCAAAATCCAGCTCAATCTCTTCCACATGGTCCCTTTCTTGAACCACGACTGCCCCTTGTTTGAAATCCCACACCATTCAATACTGAAGCCCACCACACACAATAGAAGCATGAAGTCATATAGAAATGAGTGTAACTCCAAATTATACCACTTCTTACCTGTGCTTTCAGCTTAGTTTCTTGCATGAAAATCAAGAACTCATACCCATATATTTTGGTCTGTGAGGATTAAATCAACTGTAAACCAGCTAGCACAGTCACCAATGCACAGTGGATGCTCAAAAAACAGGTGCTACCACCTTCGTGTCTCCCTGCAGCACCGAACCCTACATAGCCCTGTCTCTCTGCAGCTGTTTATACAAGCACTTTGGTGCACTCCCGGGTCCAATGTTAGACTTCTTTCCCATCCTCCTTTGCTCACACTGCTCCTAGACCCAGCACAACTGATTCAATTGGTAAGGAGGAAATAGAAAAAACAAAAAATTCCAAATATTTCAAAATCTACTCCCTGGCCCCCAAAAATGTAGGACAGCATTTTGGATGCTTTTTTGTTTTTTCTTCCAGAAAAGCATCATAGTCTTTCCCAGAGAAGAACATGGCAGTACAGCATTCAAATGCTCCAGATTATCCTGTGTCAGAGAGTGTGACTGAGGGCTCTCATCCTGTCACTGGCATTGACCTTACTCTTTCTGGCCACTGGTCTCACCTGTTCAAAGAAGTGACTGACTTTAGCTGGAGGTGCTCAATTCCTGGGTGACATTGGGGAGACAAGTACAGAATTAAGTAGCAATAAATGAAGCTGAAATAATTTTTCACAACTTCTGTGTAGTACTTCACTGTAACTCCACTCCCAGGCCTGTCAATCCAGTATACCAATTTTCCCATGATATACCTGTGTTTCATTCAAGACCAGGAAGAAGATGCCATGATGTCCTTATGAAATTATGAAACTTCCAGAAAGCCTCACATCCACTAAATTCTACCCAAACCACCCTATTTGATTATTCAATTAGGGTTCCATCCCCTACCTCACAAAATAGACGTGTGGGAGTGGCCCTTTTGGCTTTTTGTGTTTCTGTACATGGCTTACAGGTCTGGCCTTCTCCTCTTCCTCTCTCCTCGTAGGCAACTCTGCCCATTCCTGACAGGTATCTCTCCATATGGGTTTGCTCACACTCTGGTGTGAATGTTTCTTCACTCCCTTTCTTGTAAATAAACCCTCACTCACATGCGCATTTATGCCTCTGCTTTAAATTCTTCTCCCTTGGAGGCAAGAACCTGGAATAAAACACTGAGATACTTATGCCCATAACAGAAGGTTCAGGGGAGGAGACAATTTCCTGGGCTATATGTCTCACTGAAAGGCAAAACAGGGGTACTTCCAAAAGTTCATGGAAAATGGGGGCCAGCGCCACGGCTCACTTGGCTAATCCTCTGCCTGTGGCACCAGCACCCCGGGTTCTAGTCCCGGTTGGGGCGCAGGATTCTGTCCTGGTTGCTCCTCTTCCAGTCCAGCTCTCTGCTGTGGCCTGGGAAGGCAGTGGAGGATGGCCCAAGTGCTTGGGCCCTGCACCTGCACGGGAGACTGGGAGGAAGCACCTGGCTCCTGGCTTCGGATCGGCACAGCACGCCGGCCATAGTGGTCATTTGGGGGGTGAACCAACGGAAAAGGAAGACCTTTCTCTCTGTCTCTCTCTCACTAACTCTGTCAAAAAAAAAAAAAAAAAAAAAAGAAAGAAAGAAAAGAAAAAGAAAATGGAATTAAAAGTTTATTTTGGTACAAAAAACATCTTTACATTCATGCATAGTTTTTTCACAATATACATTTTCCATGGACTTTTTAAAGACCTCCCATGTATCCTCAAGTTGTAGAGTTTACTTTTTCTCACATTGACAATTTTTTACAATTGACGTGTACTTTGCATACTAACATAAAATGCACTCATGATTGGGGCATTTCCTTTAAACTTTCTATAAAAATGGTGTCACATGGACTGTGCTTTTACAATCCAGGTTGTCTCAGAATTGAGGGAATAGTAAGTATTAATGATTAGCAAGTACTATTGAATCATTTTACACACATTTTCATAGTCAGTTCTCCCAACCATCCTGTAAATGGTTATTTTTGTTCTTATTTAACAACAGCAGATGATAGTTGATGCTTGAGCCCCTGCCATCCACATAGGAGAGCCAATGGCGTTCTGGGCTGTGGGCATTTGGGGAGTGAATCAGTGTATAGAAGACCTCTCTGTGTATGTGTGTCTATGTGTGTAGGTATGTATGTATGTATAGAAGATCTCTCTCTCTCTCTCTCTCTCTCCCTCTCCCTCTCCCTCTCCCTCTCTCTGCACTTCAAGAAGATGAAACTAAACTGTTAAAAAAGAAGAAGAAGAAAGAACAAGAAACCGTTAAGGAAACCAAGACTTTAACTGCTTTGAATGTGGTCATTTGCTCCAGTTTAGCAGCAGCAGGAGGTGAGGGCAGGGCTCTCTATACAGGGCTGAGTCCCAGAGGAGCTAGAGAACAGAGCACAGTCTTTCTTTTCAGCCAAGAACAACACTGGACGGAGGTATTAACAGCTTCTAATTATACCTTGCCCAGCCTCCCAACCTCGGAGGGAGCCCCCAGAACCTTGCAAATCTTCCAGTGGGTATGAATATCACAAACTCTCCCCAAGGACTTCAGCCCTAAGTAAGACACATCCAGAGGCCTCTTCAACCCTCAGGGACCACTCTGACACAAGCTCTGGATGTGCCCTTCACACAGCTTCACAAGCCACCAGCCTTATTCCATCTAAATGACATTTGGGTTGTTGACTTGAAATTATCCCGAAAGCCAGGAATGCAATATTTCTCAATGCCATGACATGAGAAGAGGACTGTGAGAAGACAGTATTCAGAGATGAGTTGCATCTCAGTAAACCCATTAAAAATGAAAAAGGCTCCAAATATCTGATTATAAATGTGCACTAGAAAACATGTGAGATGCACACACCCATGACTATTCAGCAAGTATCTTTTTTTCTTGCAGGGGGAGGGGTGTTTATTCCAACACTTTTCTAATGTTTGAATTTTTAATTTTCACTTCAATTAAAAAAAAAAAAAAAAAAAACATTGCAAACTGAGATAAAAAGATCCCAAGCCGCCAACAAGGCTTCCAGGTGAGTGTTTTTGCAAAGCCTTACAGTAAAGACAATTCTCCAAAACAAAAAGGCATTTTACCATCTCGCCTCACACACACACCTCTTGGGTTCATGCTTCATATTCCCTTCCGGTATTTGCCTGTGGCACACTACAGACTTACAGTTTTGCTCAGAGATAATTAACAGCAAGAGTTTCCATTTTTATGTTCCGCTTTATTCATCTACAGAACTTTAAAGAATCTCATTGTTTCTGTCATTAAGGGTATTTCCAAATTATATCATTATAAACATCAGCTATGAACATCTCACTGCACTCAGAGCTTTGTTTTCTGATGGCTTTCAAAGGATTTCCTTGGAATTTCCAGGAGTGGGGTTTTCAGGTCAGTACTTAAAACTTTCTACATCTCTTGAATGCCTTCCAAATGGACCACACTTCACCTACGCTTTGGCCAGAAATACCTGAGCACCATTTCCCCTACATTTACTATGTCATTATTTTAATTATGTGCTGCATGAATAAACCATATAACTATTTTTGACAATATTGTAACTGTAAAATAGTGGATAATTAAGGTTTAATTGTTATTTCTCTAATTTCTGGTGGCTGAATATTTTGTCTTGAGCTTGTTTACAGGTCAGAGGTAGGAGGGAGTGGTAGCAATGGTTTTATGGACCCTGAAACCTGGGCACCATCACTCACCAACTCAAACTTCAGGAAACCCTTAACCCCTCCAAGTTTCAGCTTCTTCTTTGGTATTAACAGTAAAAATTAATTTTAAACGATTTCACTGGAAAAATGATCATATACACCTTAAAAGCTTTAGAAGAAAATGAGTTACCCTGTAATGTGCTTACATTGTATTTAATACATAATGTGTCCTTCATAAATATTAGCAGCTTATCATTATTTTTATTTTCTCTTGTCTGACCTTTCTTCACACCCTAACTCACTACTAAAGGCAGCTTTTTTTCAGCCTGACATCCAAACTGAGAAAACACTTCTCAAGTTTACTATGAAGTCCTTCAATACTCAATTCAATTCCACACAGAGCATCTACTATACAAAAGATTCCTAGGTTCTGAAGAGAAAAAATACAAACACTAATAATATAGACCGTGCTCTTAAGGAATTCACACAATGGTTATTTGCTGAGCTTTCTGGGGGAAATTATAGGCTCTGTCCATATAATTGGAAAACTATTTTTGGAACAATATATGCATTGTAGGACTGAAAGGAACTTTAGAAAGTTTCTAGCCTGGCCAGAAGCACCAGCCCTGGGAGAGTTACCAGGTACTCTGGGTAGGAGTGGATGCTGTACTCCAATAATTAAAGAGAAACCTAGGCACACGGAAAGTTAGACAAAATTCTGTACTACTGGGCTTCTTAGCCCTTAAGAGAGTACTGCTCACTGTCAATATTTAAGACAGGAACAAAGCATTCAGCATTCCTCAAACTTATTTGACCAAGAAAACTTATTAAAGTAGCATACTAGGAGCCCATAAGGAAACAGTCTAGAGCCCTAAGTTCCTCCCCACTCCTCATTTATTTATTTTTATTTATTTGAAAGGGGTGGGAGAGACAGAGAGAAAGAAGTCTCCCATCTGCTGGTTCATTCCTCAAATGCCAGCAACAGCCAGAGTAGGGTCAGGACAAATAAGGGGGCAGGAGCTAAGTATCCTATGTTAGTGGCCAGAATTCAAGAACTTGAGCCCTCACCACTACCTCCCAGGGTATGCATTAGCAGGACTTGAGAGTAAAGCTGGGACTTGAACCCAGGCTCTCTGATACAGGATGCGGGCTTCCCAAGTGGCCTCTCAACCACTGTGCCAAATGTCCATCGTCATCTCCCATGATCCTCTTTAACACAGGGAAAAGCTGAGGCACAGGAACATAAGTGGCCTTTCCAAGGGTCAAGATCGTACACAAGGCTGAAGCTATCAGTGCCTGGAACTCTGCCCTAGTTTGTTCATGTCCTTCCACACTCTACCATGTGGCCTCAAGTCTACTCCTTTGGGTGGGTGAGGAATGTGGCCAACACAGAACCCCAGATGAGAAATCTGATATTTCTTTGTAGTCAGTTATCAAACATTGCTTCTGTGTTTTTATTCCCTTTTTCAATCCAGAACTATATAACCCCAACTCCAAAATGAGACTAAAAAAAATTTCCACATTAGCCAAATAAGAAATGAAGTCTATTTTTAATATTTAGTCTATTTATAAACACAATTTTTTTAGTATGATCAATCTATCTTGATCATCATTCCAAAAGCACAACTACCATCAAAAACTGGTCCCTTTTGGGGCCGGCACTTGGTGTAGTGAGTAAAGTCGTCTGCTCTGCTTCCAATCTAGCTCCCTGCTAATGCACCTGGAAAGGCAGTGGAGGATGGTCCAAGTCCTTGGAACCCTGCACCCACATGGGAGACCCATAAGAGGCTCCTGGCTCCTGACTCCAGATTGGCTCAGCTCTGGCCATTGCAGCCATTTGGGCAGTGAACAAGTGGATGAAAGATTCCCTCTCTCTCTCATTTCTCTGCCTCTGTGTAACTCTGCCTTTCAAATAAATAAATAAATCTTTTTTTTTTTTAAATTGGTCCCTTTCTTTGTAGCCCAATTTGACAAAGAGAACATTCCTCAAAATGCTCAGAAATGTGGATACTAAACAAGGTGTTTACTTTAAGGCACTCATTTCTGTTTATCCATGGTTTTAAAAATCCTATATTAATAGCTTCACTTCATTATTTTCACAGGTTCTTTGACAAAGGTAATTGAACCAACATTGTAAGCTTGTCTATAATTCACTTTAAAAATATTTTGGCATAGCCAATAAGATATATTTGTGTGTGTGTGTGTATGTGTTTTCGTCTATACCGGGTGATGCGGAGATTAAAGGCCCTGGCCACACTCTACTAGCAGCTAGTACATGTACTTTGGGCTTTTCACTGGCAAACCAGAGGATTTGTCAGTTAGCACTAGGGTATTAGAAATGGATCCTCCTTGGTGAATTCAATGGTTAGCATACCAGACATGAGAAATGTGTAAAGAACATGAGATAAGGGTGCGGCCATTTCTGCAGAAGGGTTAGGGGTGTTTTAGAGGTAAGCCCCCCTTTGCGTCAAAAGGATAAACAAGCCAGGCAAACCACACACCCAGAACGATGCCCTCGGGCCTAGGTGCATTCCTGTGTCCAGCTGCAGAAAATCACTGCTTACCTGACTCAGCGATCAGCAGAGTCCTGCTGCTGGAATGTTGTGTGTGTGTGTTCCCTAGTGAACTCTCATGGGAGCTACAGTCAGAGCCCCTCCGTGGAGCACAACTGGTCGGAGACTTGGCTTTTAATCTTCACCTTCACTTCTAGTGCACCTGCCCAGAGAACTGCAGCCCTGGTCAATCCCTGCTCACCAGGATCAAACTGGTTTAGGTCAGTTCACACCACCAGCTTGGAGGACAACAGCACCCAGAGTGCAGGGCAGGAAAGAGGAAGAAACGACATTGCCAATGTTTAAATTACTTAAAGCATGACTTGCCCAGCAGTAGGGCACTGACCACAAGATTTCTAAATGTTTCATGTTTAAACTGGCTTGTTTAAAAGAAGCTTTTTTCAATGTTTAATAAACAAATAATAATGTGTACATTTACAGGCTCCCAGCTGATGTTTTCATACATGTATACATTGTAGAATGACAAAATTTACTTTTTGAGAGAAATAAAGACACGTTTATACTGTATTCAGCACTCTTCAGAATCTGAGCTCTTATTTTTGGTCTAATAGTAGTCTTATCTTCCACCGAGTGAAGTACAGGTATTATGTCATGAGGAAGAGGTATCTTGAAGGGGGGCCAGCGCTGTGGGGTAGCAGCCGGTTTGAATTCCAGCTGCTCCTCTTCTGATCCAGCTCTCTGCTATGGCCTGGGAAAGCAGCAGAAAAAGGCCCAAGTCCTTGGCCACCTGCACATGCATGGGAGACCTGGAAGAAGCTCCTGACTCCTGGCTTTGGATCAGCTCAGCTCTAGGCTGTTCCAGCCATTTGGAAAGTGAACCAGTGGATGGACCCCTCCCCCCCGCCTCTCTGTAACTCTGCCTTTCAAATAAATAAACTTTTTTTAAAAATCCAAAATCATTTGCTCTAAAAAAAAATGTTTATCAGCAAGTTTTCAAATTGTCTTATTATTTTTTAAAAAGTATAATTTATATTTGAAATATATATTTACAAGTATGCATTGTATATATTTACAAATACTTATGTATATATTGTTAGGTCTGGAATAGCTCAAGGTTCTGGCCTTTCGTACCCCTAGAAAGGAGAGACAGAAAAAGGAGATGGAGACCGACCTCAACAGAGACAGGTTGCTTTACTGGAAGCAAAGAGGCTGGTGGCAGTCTGTTCTTGCAAAGAGACTACGTGCAGGGTAGATCTGGGACTCAGGTTTTATCAGGTTAGGGAATTTGCCACTTGAGGGAGGGGGGTTGTAGAAGGCGCCTGAGGAAAGTGGGTGTCTCTTTGAAACCTCAGGGGACTTCCCCCTTATCTGTTTCACAAGATGCTCTGTGTCCCTTATCCGCTTAGCTATTTGCATTGCAAGGAGACAGGAAAGGTCTGTTTGGCACCTAGGAGCTCCACAAAAGGGAGGACATGGGGTGGGGAGGGGAAAGGAAGAACAGGAGGAGGGGATAGGTGCCACAAGTCCTTTACATATATGTCATCTATACATATAAATGTACATATATGTAATTTATATGTATTTTACATACACAACCTCCTATAAAGCAAATACAGTATAAGCTCATCTTTCTTCCACCTTGCTAAATTTTTTTTATTGCTATCACAAGTCAATGGTTTTTACATATTTACAGAGTTAGGAACCATGGCTACAATCTAATTTAGAATCAGGGCTGATGGATCAGCCCCCAAACCTCATGCTGCCCCCAGCTATAGGCAACCACTCTTTACCTTATGATTCTAAAAATGTCCTTTTCTAAATATTTCACGTAAAAAGAATCCATGCTATATGCTATATGGGCCTTTGTGTTTGGTTTCCTTCACTATGTTGTTTTCTTTTTTTAATTTATTTTATTTATTTGAAAGAGTTAGAGAGAGAGAGAGAGAGAGAGAGAGACAGATATAGATCTTCCATCTGCTGGTTCACTCTCCAAATGGCCACAACCACCCAGAGCTGAGCCAATCTGCAGTCAGGAGACAGGAGCTTCTTCTGGGTTTCCCACATGGGTGCAGGGGCCCAAGGGATTGGGCCATCCTCCACTGCTTTCGCAGGCACATCAGTAGGGAGCTGGATCAGAAACAGAGCAGCCATGACTAGAACCAGCACCCATAAGGGATGCCAGCACTTCTGGCCAGGGCTTTAACCCCTGAACCAGTGCCAGCCATGTGTGTTTAATGCTTTTGAAGTTTAAACATGCTGTACTTCTTCCCTTTTAATTGCCAAATAGTACTCCATCATATGGATATACCACATTTTGTTCATACATTCATCGACATTGAGTTTCCACTTTTTAGCCACTAAGAACCTTCCTGTAATAGCCTTTATATGGACATATGTTTTCATTTTTCCCAAACAGAAACCTAGGGGTTGAACTGCGGAGTCACATGGTAATTTAATGTTTAACACGTTAGGAAATTGCCAACTTTTCCAAAGTTGCTGTTCCACTTTACATTCCCTCCAGCAATGTCTGAAGAATCACATTCCTTTTAATCAGGTTGCTACAAGTTATGTAGTGCTATCTCTTAATTCTGTAACTAGTTAACTGAGATGATTCCCCATGCCATATGCATAGTCGTATATACCATTTTCTGCTTATAACATCTGGATACAGTATTATAACAACCACAACCTATTAAAACCAGTCCCCAGCTCTACTGATTCTGTTACAATTCAATTAAAAACCTTCTGACCTCTAAAAAAATACATTTACATATGAAAATACATATATTTACAAATCTGCATTATATATTTCCATCTATTTATATATACATACACTGTATATATGTATACATAAATATAAATATACTTACTTAATGTTATATATAATTAATTACCTATGACTTAGAGTTAATCATCACACACATGACTTTGGCTCAAAGTTATTACATTATAAACTTCTAAAATTGTTGAGTATATACCCTAGGAGTAAAAAACCTTAAGTGTCCTTAAGATATTTATTTTTAAATGATATGTATGTATTATTATAATAACATATTGTGTATATTATAATATAAAAAGATGGCAGAAAGATTAAATAAAGCATATAGTTTAAATAAATATAGCAGTATACTCTTGGCTCTGCTAACTAAATCTTCATACTTAGTTTTCAGTCTGCCCACCAATCATGCAAATGTGTTTGGTAAAATTCAGCTGCTATATTTCAATAAATTGTAAAGACTAATCAAATTAGTAGATGTGACAAAATTCAAGAAATGGATTCAAAACTCACTGGTACTCCTCACTTGAAAGATTTTAAAAGTACTGGAGTTAGACAATTCTTTTATCAAGTCTTTTTTTTTTTTTCTGAGAGTTTTGATAAGTTGCAAATGTTTGATATTTTTTGGAACACACTCAAACTACAATTTTAAAAAATGTCCAAATAGCCATTATTCTCTCAGTAGCAGAAATTCCCTTTGAAAAGTAATCATTCTCCCTTTTCATCATTCACATTAACCTTGGATTTTTCCTCCTTCTCAAAGTATCTGTGACTACTGATAAAATTGGAAACAAGCAGTTAATTCGAAATCCTGTGTTTTTGCTACAGAAAGATGTAGATCTGTAAGCTCAAACACTGTTAGATATGTGGCAACAAGAGAACCAGTGATATCCTACGGGTACAATGGATGGTCTTGCTTAGAGAGTTAAAAAATCTAAGGAGCCTTAGAGAGTTAAAAAATCTTCCACAATCTAAAAGCACTGATTCTTCCTAGAGCTTTGACATCCATCCAGAAAGTTAACAGTTGAATTTCAGCTTGCTTGGCTGAAGGGAGAGAGCTGAGGAAGAAGCAGTATCTTAGTACACCTGTAACCCACTCAGAGATAAATCTCAGGGTTCAGAGAGACTCTAACTTAAAGCCTTCATGTTTATAAAGTTATACAACTCAGTGACATCTCCCAACTCATAATTTGCAACATCGCACAATATGCTTCACAGCCAGGTGAGCAGAACCCAACCTGGGCAAGGAATTCCTGCCTCCTTCTCCACCTTAGGAAACCACAGTCACCACACAGGAAGTGAAACTAATAGAGGAGCACCGGTGATCCAGACCTTACATATTAAAACAACTCAGTATCTTTCTTAAATGCTACCAGGGTTCTATGAAGTCCTGATATTTTCCTTCCACGCCTCCGAAGGACTGTCATTTGCATCCTCTTTTGCAGGCCAACACAACTTACTCACAACAGTCCCAACCTCGTTTTCTGTCCCACATAAGGAAAAAGAACAATTTAGTGCAGGGAACAGGGGTTGGAGATCAATAAGCAGAGTGGCTTTAACTGTACACGGCCGGCCTCCCCATCCCTTGGCTGTACACTGGAAGCACTGGGGAGCTTTAGAAGAAATATGTGGGGGGAAAAAAACACCAAATTCCTAAAAGCTATACATATGAAATTTGTGTTCATTAAATAAAAGATAAAAAATAAAGAAAAAAGAAATACCAACAACTGGGTCCCCTGCCAAACAGTTGATGGAATTGGTCAGGACCATCTACAAACTCCACAAGTGTTCCTAATGTACAGCCAATGTGACGATGCCTGACCCTGGACATATACCTGTCTGTATGGTGAGGAGGAGACTTGAAAAGTCCCTTTCCTTCCAAGAGCCTCATGCCTAGCGGCTTTGATGTCCACGAGAAGACAAAACTCTCTGCTGGTATTACTGCGGTTAGCCATCCACAAGGTCAAAGGCAGGAAGCAACTCAGAGATAATGTGGTGGGAAGCTATTTCAAATACAGAGACCCAAACTTAATGGTAGTCAACATTCGTAATAATTTCCACAGACACTATCATGACACCTGGCACTAGAAGATGCTCATTAAGCACTGGCTTAAGAAATATCTGACTTCACACAAACAGAGCAAACTCAGTCCACGGGTTTGCCTCCTCCTTCAGAGAAAGAAGTCCTTGCAGTGCTGATCGCCAAATCTAAGACATCTTTATCCATTCTCTCCCTCTCTCTCTCTCTCTCTCTCTCTCCCTCCCTCTCTCCTTCCAACAAAGACCCAATCTACCTCCTGTGCTCTCATCTTGGAAAACTGGTCCTGTCATCTATTTCTCTCCTCCACATCTGTAGCCTCCCCATCTCTACTCTATGCTCTATTCCAGCAGCATTAGAGTATGTTCAAGTTTCTCCTATTGCAGTTCGAAAAAAACAGAAACTCCACATTCTCCCCTGCCCTGCATATATATTGGCTTCTCAGTAGTCCTCGCTGGCTTCTCCATCTCTAACAAAACTGTGAAGAAACACTGTGGGGCCAGCCGCTTTTCTCATTCTGCAACTCCCTTTGGATGACTTTTCTACTTTTCTACAGGCAATGATTATTTACATGCAATATCTCTCAAACATTTATTTCCACCCGAGATTTCTTTCATGAGTTCCGCAGGCCTATGCCTCTTCTCCACTTGAACATCTCCTAAGCAAAACATCCCAAAGAGAATTAGCCACCTCCCCCACCTCATGCTCACCTGCTCCTCCTCCAAAACTGGTTTCACCATCCCATCCCACTCAGTTGTTCATGCCAGAAACTTCTCAATCATCCTGGTTACTCCTGCTCTAAGAACCATATCCAAATAATCACCACTTTCTTTCTGATTTTAAGTACGAACTCAATGACACTCAATCTTAGTCTCTCTGCCGTTAATGTGATCCAGTGTCATTACACCCTTCCTGA
Source organism: Lepus europaeus (assembly GCF_033115175.1). Taxonomy (NCBI): domain Eukaryota; kingdom Metazoa; phylum Chordata; class Mammalia; order Lagomorpha; family Leporidae; genus Lepus; species Lepus europaeus. The sequence continues at coordinate 83,567,824 of NC_084838.1, read as the reverse complement.
GTGACTGCAAAGGTCTTGGCACTACTTGCTTACCTCCATTCTCTCCCTCCCCAGGGTGGCCACCTGTGGCCGCACAGGCTGTATCCATGCTTGTACAGGGACTTTTCAACTTCAAGATAATTAACAAATGCGTTGAACACTTGACATTTATTTGGAGATAAAACCTGGCAGAACACACTGGGCATTTATGACGAACACGGTTTATCACTATGATAAAAATGTTTTTAAATGTTGGATGTTTAAATGTACAAATAGCCTCCAGACACTAAAAGTTAAAGTTAATTGTGTTTAGTCTGTTGTTTAGTTCATGAATGACTAGAGCATGCTAAATATTGGCCCTTTGTTTTCCTCACCCCGATGGCTTTGTTCCTCAGGAAACATTTGGCAATGTCTGCAGATATTTGGGTTGGTATAACTGGAGGTAAGGTGCTATCGGACCTGGTGGGTAGAGGACACAGGGATGCTGTTAAAGTTCCCGAACTACATAGGACAATCTCCAGTCACAAAATAGCGACCTGGCCAAAAATGTCAAAAGTGCCCAAGTTGAGAAACACTGGTCTAATTTTACATTGCTGCAGATAAGCAACGGGGAAGCTAGATAACAGTAAGTCCTACCTCCCATGTCAAAGTCAAGAATACTGACCGTGCCACACGAAACACAAACACGCAGTCATTAGGGAACTCCCTTTTTGCTGTGGGGGTTAGGCTCCTGACATCTTGACCTGGAACTAGGAATACATTTCTCATATGAATAAATATTGAAAACAGTAACAACCAGGGGAGAGGGGATGCATTTGGCTTAACCCCCGAGATGCTGATTAGGACCCAGTGTCCCACCTCAGAGTACGTGGGTTCAAGGCCCAGCTCTGACTGCTTACTCCAGCTTCCGGTTAAAGTGGACCTGGGAGGCAGCTCAAGTGACTGAGCGCCTGCCACTGTTGGAAGGCCTGGACTGAGTTCCTGGCTCCTAGCTTCGGTCCAGTCCAGCCCAGCCCAGCCCCAGATATTTCAGGGGTTTGGGAAGTCAATCAGCAGACAGATGATTGTTCTGCCTCACAAACACATAATAATAAGAATGAAAGGAATTTGACAATCAGAAGAGATCATTTCCAATAGCATTCACTTCTATTGCCTACTACCTCATTTCAAGAAAAACATATACTATCTACATTATAGTTCAGAATTTTCCATTCACTTGAGAATTAATCATAAATTTTTTAAAATGTAAAGAATTTTCAGCTTCCCTTGGGGAAAAAAATCAAAAGTAGATGTGACCATATTGGACTCCAATTCCTGGACTTCCTAGGCAGGACTGGCAGATACCCACCCCAGATTCAGCAGGTCCTCTGATCTTACCTGACCCAACCCAACACTCTTGTGCATTACCTGTTCTGTCTCAGTTTATAGCCGATTTTGCCATCCTAGTCTTAGAGGAACTTTTTTTTTTTTTTTTTTTTTTTTTTTAGTGTAAAGCAAATAAGTTAGAAGCGAAAAAGTAGCAATTTATGAATTAAACTCATGCTAGGGTTCACGATGAACCACAGTTAACAAAGGACGGACTCCAGCACACATTTGGGGCTGAAGCTGAACACGTCCTTTTCAAGGTCAAGTTGAAGGAAGTGTAGAGAAGGTGACAAACCCTGACCATGAAATGGAAAAAGAAAAAAACCTTTCATTTATCTATCAATAGAATGCTTTTAAAACATAAATTCACAGTATGACATACAGTATTTAAAAATAAAGGACTTAGCCATTTCTGAGAAACCAAAGTTTCCAAAAACTATCAATTGGAAGGTCTATAAAAAAATATTAAGAAAAAAACAAGGTAGAGTTTTCCTTCCTGCCAGACCTGAAATCTGTTACCAAATCCTCCAGCCAGAGGGCCTGCCTGGAACAGCCTAAGCTCCTAGCAGGTAATTCACACTGATCTTTAAATACCATTAGTCCCTCCCTCTCCCCCTCTATGAAACAAACCTGAAGAACAGCTCTGAAGGGGAGGCACAATGTCAGAGCAAGAGACCAGGCATAGTCAGCAGCACTGTTTTCTCTAAGCCCAGTTTGCCTCTGGTCCCAATATCTGTGGGAAGAATGACTTTCTCCAGAGAAGAGATAACAAGGCCCCAAGGCCTGGAGCGTGCAGGATCCCAGTTGACTACATAACTCATCTCTACCTGCGCAATTCCTAAGGCCCAACCTACAGGTGCCCTGGTCCACATGGAAGATGGAAAGTTGGGACCAGTGTGGCCGGCGGGGGCCTTACGGTGCAAGCAGGGGAAAAACGAAGCTGTGGGCAGGAGCTGCTTCCACCTCACAAAGCAAGTAACAAAAAAACTGGAAGAATCCGACTTAGATCAGGCACTGGAGGAAGAAACCAAAGAGGGCTGAAGAACGCCTTTAAGTAGAAATCTCCGGTTTTCGTGACTGACTTTGCAGAACGCGAGTGTCCCAGGCTCGTGTGAGGGGGCAAGGCGGCAGGGACGGAGAGGGCTTTGGCGCCCCCAGACCAGCGTCTGCTTTTCTAACTGTTTGCCCCAAGGCCAGCCATTTAGTATCCCAGCGCCAGCCTTTTTAACAGTAAAATGGAGATAATAATGCCTCTTTGCAAGGCTGTGGTTAGGGCTGAATGAACTTCAATGAAGTTAAACGCCCTGGCACGCAAGCGCTTCCTACCTATCCACTCCCGAAGCCAACCCTTCCGACTTCTAAGCGCCCGCTCGCTGCGCGCAACGGCCGCCAAGAGCCCAGAAACTGGCTTCCAGGTGACACTACCTCACCCCCCGGAGAACGGGAAAGGAGAGTTGAGGCAGGACGCGCCGCTCCATCCCCAGCCCCGGACGCGCTCCGACCGCCCATCCGCTTTCTCCCGCCCCGGCTCCGCTTCCTCTTCCCAGGCGAGCCCATCCCGCCCTGGGCAAGGCGGCCCTGGCTGAGACCTGGCTCCCAGACCTCTCCCCACGCCGGGCGACCACGCAGGGGAGCCGCTGGGGGGGCCTGCTTACCTGGAGAGAGGGTTTGGCCGCGGCGGACGATGGAGGTGCGCTTCCCGGCGCGCAGGGCCGCTCCTCGCCGGCCGCGCACCCTCCCAGCGCTGCGCCGCGGGCGCTCGGCCCCTGCGCCGCCAAACCTCCCACCCGGTGCCACGCCCCGGGCCCGCCCCGCAGACCCCGCCTCCCTCGGCCCCGCCCCCTCCTTCCCGCCTCGCCCACCTGCGCTGCCCCGGGGTTGGGGGCGCTCGGCTCCCGCGCTGCGCTCAGGGCGCCCTCTGGGTATCACCGTGGGCTGAGGAAAGCCGGAGTTCAAGTGCTCCTGTCCGGTCCTCAGGTGCGTTCTGGCTCTTATTCCTCCTAAGAAAAGGCTAAGCGTGAAAGTGCGGTCTTTTTTTTTTTTAACTTTTATTTAATGAATATAAATTTCCAAAGTACAGCTTATGGATTACAATGGCTTCCCCCCCCCCATAACTTCCCTCCCACCCGCGAAAGTGCGGTCTTTTTACAAATTTTGTGCTTCCCTCCTGTGAGGCAGGAAACGCGCCTATGACTGCCTTTTCTGATTGAAAATATGAAAATGTTTGTTTTACAACAAAACAATGTTCAAATGCCAAGGTTCTTTTTAGCCTGTGAAATTCGGAGATGTTCATGTAGTTTTGTTTTTTTTTTTAATGGACTTCGCTTTCTAAATTTTGTCTCTGAAGACTGATGTCTTTCATGTGTGTATAATCTCATCAAACGAAACTGTGGAATTATCCAGTCTCATGGTTTTGTGTCAGTGATGAAAACTGACAGGGTCTTCTTTGGAGTAGGAGGAATGCTGTGTTTGAGTTCTTCCATTCGATTCCTTGGCTCCTGGAAAGCAGACCAGGGTCTTATCTTCACATTGTTTACTCTTTGAACACACTCAGGAGGCAGGATGTGCGTTCACGCTGACTTGCCCACACACCGTGCCCCTCTGGGACCCAAGGGTGAAGTTGAGACCCTGGTGAATAGGTGGACTGGCCTGGTGCCCCTCATCCCCTTTTTTTCAAAAGCTTAACTATGAGAATACTTTTAAAAGTTTTAGAATTTATTTTATTTGTGTAACATATACATATACATACATATATATACACACAAGCAAGAGACCATCCATCTGCTGGTTCATCCCCAAATGCCTGCAGTAGCCATACCTTGGCCAGGCTGAACCTAGGAGCCTGGCGCAATCCAGGCCTCTCCCATGGGTGCCAGGGACTCAGGTGCCTGAGCCATCCGCAGCTGCCTGCCTGGGTGTGCATTATCAGGAAGCTGGAACGGAGAGCCGAGTCAGAACACAGAGCCGGGCACTGTGACATGGAATGTGCTCATCCCCGGTGGTGACTTCCAGGCCAAACGCCAGCCCCAGTGTCCGTCCCCTGAACAGACAGCCGTCATTTTTCATGGGAGACGGCTGATGCAGAGGGCAGGGCCGACCGGATCTGGTGGAAAACCCTCACCTTTGGGACTGCCTGCTAAGACTTCTCCACGCAAAGGTAAGCAGAGGGTGGCCATCCTGCAAATGAAGCATAAAATGAGTCACGCCACACAAACCACAGTTAACCTCGTGTAGGTCCTGGCATTTTGTCTTCTGTGCTTTGGAATTCTGGGAGGATTTCCCTGGGTACTCGATCCCCTACCCCCACCCTGCCTCCAGGATGCTGGGGACTATTAGTGTGTAAGGCACTGCCACCCAGGCCACCTGTGGTGACTGTGGCTTAGGTGCTGATGCATCCTTGGGGGAAGTCAGTAGTGGCTTCCCCAAGGAGATTCTGGAACATCCTGCTTTGGCTTTTATGTAGGAAAGTAGCTGTCTTCTAATGCATTGTGTGCAAGGCCTAGAACAGGGGAAATACATGAGCTGTTTTTAATCTGTGGTGTATATTTTTATCATGAAAACAAAAGTGTGAACTCAAAATATCTTCTGTAAAATAGACTCAATTTGCATTTCAGTCTGAACTATGAGAAATGTAATAGCAATTTTTTTCCATGTCTCTTAATCGGCATGACTGTATTTATTAACTGAAAAAAAATAAATATTCTAAATTCCTTAAGTAAAGCCATTATTTATAAAGGCAAATGTGTGGCATAAACCTTCACAGTGCATTATGAAATTGACTTGATAGATTTTAGTAACTGGATGTTTGACGCTAAGCCTGTCATTTCTCTTCACTAAAATAAATGTCTCCACCTTCTCACTTGACCTGTTTTTCCTTTGGGCTTAGGTCAAACCCATTTTGGGTCTGGCCTTTTTTTCTTTTTAAGACAGAAATGCAGCAGTTTGTTCAAAGGACACCTCTTAAGCTTTATCCCCTCTCTGAAGTGTTTCCTGACTCTCTGCTCAGGCGGAATTTGCCACTCCTTACTTTATTTCCCAATATACCCTGCACATATTTCCGTTATGGCTTCTATAAAGCATTAATGCCCTAATTTTATTTTTTAAAATATGCCTGTGTCCCTCTGTTGCATTGCAAGTTCCCTGAAGGGAAGGACTGTCTTAATCATCTTTGTATGCCACTCAGAATAAAATGTTATTTATTATATTCAACCCTATTTCAGAAAAGACTTAATGTAGCTGGGCACTGAGATTTGTAAGTATTTGTCAAATAAATTTGCTGAAAACAGTCATTAAATAGCATACTTAAAGCAGTAGAATGGTATCTGACATAGAGTGTATCTTCCATAAACATTAGCTACCATGCAACTTTATACAGGCAGGAAAATCCCACTGATGCTGTTTTTAAACATTTAGTCTGGAAAGCAAAATCCAAGCACCACTTATCAAGTTTTCAGCTTGCTCATTTATATATTACCAATAAACCACATCTTTGATTAGAAAAAGAGAGAAAATTGGCTCATCTACAAAGATCTCTTGACCTGGGAAAAATAGCATGAAGAGCTGTGTGCTGTTCATCTTTAACCTTGGAGTAAAAGGAGAACTCGGGTTTAAGTTACGTCTTTCTAGACTTTAGTTTCTGATGTTTGTCAAACGGAGCTGCTGGGGAGCAGAAAAGGTTATCTCTACATTTTAGTCCTGCTCTAACACTGTTGGGACTTATAGCAAATTTGGACCTAAAATCCTTCAACTTTCAACTAGCCTTGAAGTACAAACTTCACGAAAATCAGCCAATGTTGCACTGGCTTTGGTGTCAGGTGGCAAGAAGCAAATTCTCTGGGTACCAGTGTCCTCACCTATAAAACAAAGTTGTTGGACAACATGAATGCTATTTAAAATACATCATAGTCGGCCGGCGCCACGGCTCACTAGGCTAATCCTTTGCCTGTGGCGCCAGTACTCCAGGTTCTAGTCCCGATTGGGGCGCCGGATTCTGTCCTGGTTGCCCCTCTTCCAGTCCAGCTCTCTGCTGTGGCCTGGGAGTGCAGTGGAGGATGGCCCAGGTCCTTGGGCCCTGCACCCTATGGGAGACCAGGATAAGCACCTGGCTCCTGGCTTTGGATTGGTGCGGCGCGCCGGCCATAGCAGCCATTTGGGGCGTGAACCAGTGGAAGGAAGACCTTTCCCTCTGTCTCTCTCTCTCTCTTTCACTAACTCTGCCTGTAAAAAAAAAAAAAAAAAAAAATACATCATAGTCACAACATCCTATGAAATAAGCTACCTCTGAAGGAAATAGGTGGAGATTGAGTCAGCAGTTAGAGATTTTTAAAGGATTCCTGCTTGAACCAAAAGTAGAAAATTTCAGGTTTAGAAGAAACCTTACAAGTCTTCCATAATTTACCTGAGAACTTTGTCCTCTCTCTCCCTCTATTTAAAAGATTCATTTATTTATTTGAAAGTCAGAGTTACAGAGACAGACAGAGAGACAGAGAGATTTTCCATTTGATGGTTCACTCCCCAAATGGCCTCAATGGCCAGGGCTGGACCAGGCTGAAGCCAGGAGCTAGGAGCTCCATCTGGGTCTCCCATGTGGGTGCAGGACCGTCTTCTGCTGCCTTCCTAGGTGCATTGGCAGGGAGTTAGATCGGAAGTGAAGCAGCCTGACTCAAACAAGTGCACAAATGGGATGCCTGTGTCTGAGGCAGTGGCTTAACCCGCTATGCCATAGCACTGCTCCCCGCCCCCAACCACCATGTCCTCTGTAATATGAAGTTAATGGGCAAAAGTTCATGGAAAACTTGTATTATGAAAACTCTATACATAAATCTTGTTATGGTTTGCATATCAGGTTGTGTGTCCCCAAAGGCCCATGTGTTAAAGGTTTAATTCCCAAAGTTTTGTATTAATGGTACTAAGAGGGCGAAACTTAATCCAGTTATGGTGTTTAAAGGTAGGGCTTTGGGAAGTGATTAAATGGGATTTGGTTGTGAAGGTAGGACCCCGTGATCGAATCATGGTGGCTTTATTGGAGGGATGCACACTCCATCTTGCCACATGATGGTCAGTGTTACCTTGGGACTCTGCTAGCAACAGTGCCATCACCAGATGCCAAACCAATGGGGCCACCAGATCTTGGACTGTGAACCTCTAAAAACCCTCCTTCCTTCATAAGTAGTTTGTCTTTGGTATTTTGTTGTAGCAAGGAACTGACTAATACAGATTTCAAAATGTTTTGCACAATTTAATTCCATTTTTCACCCACAAAGTTGTTGAAATACCCTTTCATAGTCTAGGGAGGGGCCAACCATCCATTATAATAATGGGGACAAGCCATTCATCTTAGACCAACTATGATGCAAAGTTCTACTTTTTTTTAAAGATTTATCTTTATTTATTGAAAAGGCAGAGTTGCAGAGAGAGGTATAGACAGAGAGAGAGGTCTTCCATCAGAACTTCCCAAATGGCTGCAATGGCCGGAGCTGAGCCAATCCGAAGTCAGGACCCTCTTTTGGGTCTCCCACTTGGGTGCAGGGGCCCAAGGACTTGAACTGTTTTCTACTGCTTTCCCAGACCACAGCAGAGAGCTGGATTGGAAGAGGAGCCGCCAGGACTAGGGCTGGCACCCATATGGGACACCGGCACTTCAGGCCAGGTCTTTAACCCACTGCACCACAGCCCTGGCCCCACAGAGTTCTTTTTCTGAAGCCACTTTGTGTGGCTTTGTCACTTCCACCCACTAGTTTTCCTCCCTTTCAACTTAAGAGCCCTTCAAATATCTTTGGATGAATATGCTGATTAAATATCCTCTCCTCCAAAATTAAAACTCCCAACTCTGTCAACCTTTCTTCACAAGGTAGTATGAAGATTCTCCCACCAACAGACCTGCTTTCTTCAAAGAAACCTCTGTACTTGCTTTCGTAAGTGTCAAAATTACTTCTTTTCATTCTGGCATCTCAATTCCTTGTGAGACTCAAGATTTGTCACTTGCCCAGCTCAGAAGTCATGGAAGCCCTTAATTTCCTTTGCCACCTCCACCCAAGAAGCACTTAGGGTGGGGAGTATGCCCTGTTTGTTACTCTTTTGGGAGATACAGATGCAAGAAGTGATGATGATACCAACAGAGAGGGCCACACCTTCTTTCCTTTCCAGTCCAAGCCTCTTTCCCTTCAGTTTTGTTTGGAGTTAATGGGTCTTGGCATTACTAAGAGACACCCACTGTCTTCTTTCTCAGATTCACCTGCTCCTAGACAGGCAGCTGGGCCACAATGGCCCAGATCTTGTCCATTCCATTGTAGCTCATGACAGCTGCAGGTATACTTGGCCTTAATCATTCTAAATGTGGTTAGAGTATGACAAGACCTGGCAAAGTTTTTGCAATAATTCTGGCCTCCACTTCTCTCTAGCACCTCAGCTCCCTCCTCGCCTTACAACACGAGGTCCTCCTGGTGGAACAGACCATGACCACTGGGACTCTCAGTCACTGTGACTTTTTCCACTCAGCCCGAGCACTGGACATTGTGCTCCCTGGGGCCCAGCTGTACACCTGCTCTTCATGATGCTCCTCCTCCTTGGCTTTTCAGAAGTGGTAGCAACTCTCAAGTTTGTTTTCAAGCCTCAATACCTGGTACACATACAAGAACATACTGTTTGATTTCTCGAAGGATGGTTAAAATTTGTTACTGGTATAAGAGGTGGGAACTTTTAATAGATTCATATGCATGGCTTTCAAAAATTTTGTGCATCAAAACTTATGTTCTAGTTCCATTTTCCATCAACTTTTTAAAGTTCACTTATAGGCTGCAGAAGCATGGCTATTTCTGTTCCCTAATAGAAAGTACAACATTATATTTTATTTACATTATGAACATTGATGAACCTGACCACTTAACTTTAATGGATAATATTGATGTGATGGGAAAATTAATTTCAAAATCCGAACACTGGACTTGTAAATTATCGTTTAGCATATGTCTTGTTTATTACTTTGATACTGCCCATGTGCTATAAGCATAATCCACTTATTTTTAGTTACTGCAATGACATACACCCATAAATCAATATAAGTAGTTCAGAAAGGTATGTCTGGATTTCTTGGCAATGGGTATGATTTGGGGCCCAGTCAAAAGCCAGAAATAGGGGAAGTGTTTGGCATAGTGATTAATATGTCACTTGGGATATCTGCCTCCCATATCAGAGTGCCTGGGTTCGAGTCCTGGCTTGGTTCACTATGATTTTAGCTTCCTGTGACAGGGACAGAGAGAGAGAGAGAGAAACATATCTTCCATCTTCTGGTTCACTCACTAGCTGCAATGGCCAGGGTTAGGCCAGGGCTGAAGACAATAGCCTGGAACTTCCTCTGATTCTTCCAAGTTGGTTGCAGGGGCCCCAGACATGTGGGTCATCCTCTGTTGCTTTCTCGGGTGTGTTAGAATGGAACTGGGTTGGAAGCGGAGTAGCCAGGACTCAACCAGCACTCTAATATGGGATTCAGGCATCACAAGCAGCACCTAACCTGCTGCACCACAATGCTGGCCTTTCCAGCTTCTTGCTAATGCACACCTGGGAAGCATTCCGGTATCTGTAGGGTCCTTGCCACCCACAGGAAGACCTGCATGGAGTTGCTGGCTCCCGGTTCAGCTCAGACTGTTGTGGGCACTTCAGGAGTAAATCAGTGGATGGGAGATTTCTGTTAGTTTCTCTTTCTCTCTCTCTTTCTCTGACTTTCAAATAAAATAAAAATAAATGAATTTTAAAAATAAAAATAGAAATAGCAATAGTATTTTTACAGAGAATTTAAGAAATTGCTGAAACAGGTGATGGAGGCTTGAAAAGGCAAAAGGGGAAAGATTGGGGCTGGTGTCCTGGTGTGGCTGATTAAGCTACCACTTGAGATGCTGGCATCCCATATGAGTACCAATTTGAGTCTGCTTCCAATCCATCTTTCTGCCAATACACCTGAGAAGCAGTAGGTGATGGCCCAAATACTGGGACCCTTGTTGCCTAAGTCAGAGACCTGAGTGGAGTTTCTTGCTCCTGGCGTCAGCCTGATGCAGCCCTAGCTATCGCGCCCATTTGGGGACTGAATCAAAAGATGGAAGATCTCTGTCTCTGTCTCTCTCTGCCTCCATCATTCTATGTTTCAAATAAATAAATCTTTAAAAGATAGCAAATTATAGGGGCCGGCACTGTGGTGCAATGGATTAACGCCCTGGCCTGAAGCGCTGGCATCCCATATGGGCACCGGTTCTAGTCCCGGCTGCTCCACTTCCGATCCAGCACTCTGCTATGGCCTGGGAAAACAATGGAGGATGGCCCAAGTCCTTGGGCCCCTGCACCCGTGTGGGAGACCCGGAAGAAGCTCCTGGCTCCTGGCTTCAGATTGGCTCAGCTCCGACCGTTGTGGCCAATTGGGGAGTGAACCAACGGATGGAAGACCTCTTTCTCTTTCTCTCTCCTCTCTGTGTAACTCTGACTCTCAAGTAAAAATAAATAAATAAATCTTTATATAAAAAATAGCAAATTATAAAAAATGAAGAGAAAGATTGCAGTAACAGAGGGAATAACTGCATCTCTTACAGCTGAGGAGGGGGGAATTGCTGGGGTTATCAGGACCTAACTGCTGGGAGAGCGTTCCTGGAGAGCTGAGACTCGGATATTCCAGGAAGAGTGGTCCCTAGAAGATATTGTTGGTTTTTTTTTTTTTTAAGATTTATTTATTTATTTGAAAGTCAGAGTTAACATGCAAAGAGAAGGAGAGGCAGAGAGAGACAGAGAGAGCTGGTTCACTCCCTAGTTGGCCACAACGGCTAGAGCTGTGCCGATCCGAAGCCAGGAGCCATGAGCTTCTTCTGGGTCTCCCACATGGGTGCAGAGGCCCAAGGACTTGGGCCATCTTCTACTGCTTTCCCAGGCCATAGCAGAGTGCTGGATCAGAAGTGGAGCAGCCAAGACTCGAATCCTTATGGGATGCCGGCACTGCAGGTGTCAGCTTTACCGCTATGCCACAGCACCAGCTCTGGTACCATTATTTCTGAAGATAGACACCAAGGTTGGGTCAGAGAAGGTGAATTAAAAACTGGAACCCAGAACCAACTGCCTCAGCAAGGGAGAGACACTGTCTGGCAGCACTGATGGGAACGGAAAGTGAATATGAAGGAATGAGCCCTGCAAACTGGTCCCCAAGCTTCCAGTCTCCTCATACATCCTCTTCTGGCAAAAGCTTACAGGAATCGTGGTTTGCTGAATCCCAGCCTCAGCTCACAGAGTGGAGTATGGAAGAATGAGTGTGAGTTTGGAAACATGCCTGGGTAGCCAGCACAAGGAGAAAAGTCATGATTACGAATGACAGCTGTTCTAATATGACGGGGGTAGGAAGTATTTATAACCACAGCTCGTAAAGATTAATATCAATTTGCTACATTTTTTTTGCTACATTTTTTAAGTATCATAGTAAAACTGCAGACATAAGTAAACTTAAATAAGGGAACAATGGTGAACCTTACCCAAACTTTGCATTCCTGGAAAACTGTAGCTTAATGGAACCCCCCCCCTTCTTTTTTTTTTTTTTTTTTTTTTTTTTTTAAGGGAAACCACTTAGTATATGGAATGGAACCACCTTCCCCAAACATCTTACATAAGCTTTCTGGGCACCTCCCTTGTTTGCCGAGGACAACCACACAGACCTCTATAGTTCCTGTTCTCAACTCATACATGATTAGCAGAATCCTACGTCCTCACCTCTCCATCTGCACGAAATTCTTTACTTGACCAAACTTGAGTCAGGCTCCCCTACTTCCTCTAAACCTTTGACATTTAATCCCTTAAGACACCCTCAGATGAAAGGAGCTCTGGAATGTAGAATCAACCCCTTAACAGAGTGTCCCAAACGCCCCTTGCTAGTACAAACAGAACCTTTCCCGATAAGCTGTCTGATTATATCCCATTCCCTGATACTGGTTCGTTCCATCATTGTTCATTCATCCCGGTATAGGTAGGATGGGGATGGGAGCTTTCTGCCTGACTTTTCACTCCCCATATGTCCTCATGAGCAGGTGCTGGACCAAGCTGAAGCCAGGAACCAAGAGCTGAATCTGGGTCTCCCATGTGGGTAACAAGGACCCAAGTACTTGAGCACCTCTCAAGGGTGCACACTAGCAGGAAGCTAGAATTGGGAACAGAGATAGACTATAACCCAGGTACTGTAATATAGGATGTGTGCATTACCAGTGGTGTTGGGAGTTGGGATGCCAAGCATTTACCACAAAATAACTCTTTGGAAAAGAATCTCTCCCCTTACCAAAGTCTAGGTTTGGTTTTTACTGGACCGTTATCTGGTGCTGTGACTCAGCTCAATATTGGATCTCCCATTTGAACCTCCACCAGCCCAGTCTAGGCAGGGGCACCATGTTAAGGGACTTGGTGAGTCCAATTCTTGAACCTGTACTCTGGCCTCTTTTATATTAAAACACAGTGAGGAGTTACTTTTATTCTTCTGAGCTAAGAGATTCTTTCTTTGGCCTTCCTGGGAGGACTTTTCCGTCTTTTCTGGGCTCCCTGACCTAGGGATGGTGTAGAGGAATTGGTCAAATGGGACTTTTTGTCAACTTCTTTAAAGCCTTTTTCTTTTTTTTATTTTTTATTTTATTTTTTGACAGGCAGAGTGGACAGTGAGAGAGAGAGACAGAGAGAAAGGTCTTCCTTTGCCGTTGGTTCACCCTCCAAAGCCTTTTTCTTGGGGTTGACCACCTGCCAGTCCCACAGATAACTCTATCAGGCCTCATTCCTCCTCTTTTCTCATTGTGTACACTATTATGGCACTAATTCAGCTTAGTAGCTCCAAAATGCCAAAACTTGCTAAAGGTAACTTAGGACTTCAAAGGCCTCCTTGGGAAACTTGGAATTTCCCCAGATTGGCTCATCTAAAGTCTCTCCCTTCCCATCCACCTCCCTTCTTTTTACCACCTTTAGCCTTCACTTCAGCTGCCTTGAGTTCTTTGATCTTGTCTCCATCATCCAATCTCTTCCACACACCAGGCTAGCCTGCCAGACCTTTTCCTAGTCACCCCAGCCTCTCAAACGAGAGTCACCCAAGATGTAACCTCCCTGCCTGCTCAGATCACCTCCTATTCATGCCCTTGGCCAAGGAGGGAGTCCCCTCCCTCGATATAAAAGGACATTTAAAATTCAGTCAAAAGATGGAATTAAAAGATCTTTATTTTGGTACAAATATTTTTTTTAAATCCATGCGTAATATTTTCATAATATGCAGTAAAATTTTTAAAAATTTATTGTTTATTTGAGAGGCAAAGAGAAACACAGAGAGAAACAGAGAATTCTCATGTGCTTGTTCACTCCCCCAAATGCCATCAAATACCAGGGCTGGGTAGGCCAAAAGGAGGGGGCAAAGGAACTCAATCCAGGTTTCCCAAGTGGCAGGACCCCAATTATCTGAGCTATCAACTGATACCTCCTAGGGTGTGCACTAGCTGGAAGCTGGAATGGAGAGCAAAGCCCATATAGGATAGGGCATCCCAAGTGGCATCTTAACCAGGAGGCCAAATGCCTGCCCTACAGTATGTATTTTTCATGAAATTTTTGAAGAACCTTCATGTGCATGGATTTTCAAAAATTGTTTTGCACCAAAATAGACACATTTTAATTCCATTTTCCACTGACTTTTTGTTTAAAGATAAATTTATTTATATGAAAGTCAGAGAGAGAGAGAAATCTTCCATTTACTGTTTCACTCCTCAAATGGCTGTAACATCCAGAACTGGGCTAGGCCAAAGTCAGAAGCTTGGAATTCCACCTGAGTCTCCTATGTGGGTAGCAGGGGCCTAAGTATTTGGGCCATCTTCTGCTGACTTCCCAGGTACATTAGCAGAGAACTGGATCAGAAGTGGAACAGCCAGGACTCGAATAAATGGTATGCTTATATGGTATGCTGGCATCTCAGGCAGTGACTTAACCCACCAGGCCACAACTTCAGCCCTCCACTGACTTTTTGAAGTCATAGTACAGGATGCCCAACCGCATGACCTGCAAAGCTAGGCTGATGAGATGGATGACAGTTTTGTTGTCAGATTCTCATAGCCTGGGGGCATGCTCTTCAGGTTGTATGGGAGTTGCACTTGGGAGCAGTGAACCAGCAGGGGCTGTCTGGGGCTGGCTTTGTGGTAGGGGCATACCATGCAGTACCCTTTGTTCCAAGAGAGAATGTGATTGATTTGTTTAAATAACTTGTGGACTGGCAGGGAGATAAAACTCCTTCAACTGACAATGCAGTAGGATGCAGTAGTATGGCAGTTAGGAGAACAAGCAGGGTGTAGAGTTCTCCCCACTGGTGGGTTGCATGTGTAGTAAAGAGCAAGATAACTCATGGTCAGGCCTCTGAGGCCCTATGGAGATTAAAGATAATAAGGCAACACATGCAATTTCAGACCTTACAAAACACACTTCCTCTATCAGGGGCTCGTGAAGGGCTCAGGGACCCCAACAACTGCCACCTGAGGCTGAAAGTGGCCCTCAAAAACACAGGCTGGACATTTTATCAACTCAGCTGTGCTTCGGAGACACACAGGTGCCACTGGTCTTCCCTCAATCCTTTGCCCCAGTTTATTTAAAGGCCTCCATGAAATTACACGTGAGGGCAAAGATCTGCACAAATACTGGTGGAGACACTCAACCCTCATATCAACCAAGCAATAATCTTCCAGGAGCACAATCCTAGTAAAAATGTAAAAGTGGGGAGAGAAGTTGAGCTGGCTCGTTTATATGCAGGTCCTTTCAATGAATTGAAAATTTAAAATTAAAGCCCTAAACTATTTTTGTGTTTATATGTTTAAGTATGTATGTATCCTGTTTCAAGATAGTTGCCAAGTTTAGAGCAGGCACTGCGGTGGAGCAAGTTCAGCTGCACTTGGGACACCCATGTCCCATATACACTGCCTGGTTCAAGTCCTGGCTACCTTGTGTTTCTGATCTAGCTTCATGCTAACACACTTAGGGGCAGCAGATGATAGCCCAGGTACCTGAGTTCCTGCCAAAACCGCATGAGGACCTAGATGGAGTTCCTGGCTCCCGGGATTGGTCTGGCCTAGTCCCAGCTTCTGTGGGTTTCTGGAGAGTGAACCAGAGGATGGAAGATATCTCTTTCTCTGTATTATTCTGCCATTGAATTCAAAAATTAAATTTAATGCTTTCAAATGTATTCCTACAGAAGTTATCCCAAATGATTTTAAAATTCAAGTGCACAGGGCCAGAGGCATCACAATATCAGAGTGCCAGTTCTAGTCCTGGATGCTATACTTCCAATCTTTGCTAATGCATCTGAGAAGGCATTGGAAGATGCCCAAATACTTGGGCTCCTTCTACTCACATGAGAAACCTGGGTGGAGTTTCTGGCTGCAGGTTTCAGCCTGAAGGTTTGGTTTCTTGTGAGGCCTCTCTCCTTGTTTTGTAGATGCCAATGTGGATATTTCTTAGACCATTTTATTAGATAACTTTTTAAAATTAATTTTTATTCATTTGAAAGGCAGAGCAAGAGTAAGAGAGGGAGATCATCCATCATCTGCTTCATGTCTCAAATGCCCACAACAGTTAGGGGCTAGGCCAGACTGAAACTAGAAGCCAGGAACTCCATCCTGGTCTCCCACCTGGGTCGCAGGAACCCATGTTCTTGGGCTATCACCCTCTGTTCCCAGGATTGCATCTACAGGAAGCTGGATGGGAAAGGGAGTAGCCATATTAATATTGTTCTTTCTTATTATAGGTATCTCTCTTTTTTTTATCCTTAAAGAAATGGACGTTTGCTACTACTTGTTAGCAAATGGTTCAATGGGTTTTGCTGAAACCATGCCAACAAGCATCCTCGGGAGATGATTCCTTAATCCTTGACTCGCCCCCACAGGAGGTTTATAACTACCTTGGAGTTGCCCAGCAATGGACAAGATCCATTCAACTGGAAGGAAAGGGGAGACACAATGTGGAACTTTACCAAGACCTGTGCTCCTGAGAAACAGCAGTGGTTACCGCCTCTCCTTTGTTGAGTCCCCTCCCCTTCTTGTAATAACCCTCTTGAATAAGTTTCCTCTCATCTAAACCCAATGCCTACAAAATTAGTTTTGAAAAATTAAAAATTGAAATAAAATGACATAAAGTGAAACAGGAGGAAGATACAAAAGACTAAAATGCCACTTTCAAATCAAGATAGAGCAAATTCAATCACAAATGGACTGCTGAGGAAATAAAAAGCATGACTCCCAAGCATGCAAATTCTAGTGGGAGTAAAAACTGAAATACGTTTGTAAAATCCACACATAGGGGAAGGTATTTGGCACAGTGGTTAAGATACGACTTGGAATGCCTGCATCCCATGTTAGAGTGCCTAGTTTTAAGTCACAGCTCTGCTTCAGATCCCAATTTCTTTCTAATTTGCACTATGGGAAGCAGAATTTGGGTCCCTGCCACCCACATGGGAGACCCAGATTGATTTCTGGGCTCCTGGCTTCCACCTGGCCTATCCTTGGCTGTTGGAGGCATTTGGGGAATTAACCAACAGAGGAAAGCTCTCTCTATCCTCCCACGTGACTGTCTGTTTAAAATAAAATGAAAATAAACAAAAATGGGGTTTTTTAAAGATTTATTTATTTATTTGAAAGTCAGAGTTACACAGAGAGAAGAAGAGGCAGAGAGAGAAAGAGAGAGAGAGAGAGTCTTCCATACGCTGGTTCACTCCCCAGTTGGCCACAATGGCCAGAGCTGTGCTGATCCGAAGCCAGGAGCCAGGAGCTTCTTCTGAGTCTCCCACGTGGGTGCAGGGGCCCAAGGACTTGGGCCATCTTCTACTGCTTTCCCAGGCCATAGCAGAGAGCTGGATCAGAAGTGGAGTAGCCAGGACTCGAACCAGTGCCCATATGGGATCCTGGCACTGCAGGCAGTGGCTTTACCCACTACGGCACAGCGCCGGCCCCAACAAAAACATTTTTAAATGAAACAAATAAATAAGAGGCAACTGGCCGGCGCCGTGGCTTAACAGGCTAATCCTCCGCCTTGCAGCGCCGGCACACCGGGTTCTAGTCCCGGTTGGGGCGCCGGGTTCTATCCCGGTTGCCTCTCTTCCAGGCCAGCTCTCTGCTATGGCCCGGGAAGGCAGTGGAGGATGGCCCAAGTGCTTGGGCCCTGCACCTGCATGGGAGACTACAAGAAGCGCCTGGCTCCTGGCTTCGGATCAGCGCGATGCGCCGGCCGCAGCGGCCATTGGAGGGTGAACCAACAGCAAAAAGGAAGACCTTCCTCTCTATCTCTCTCTCTCACTATCCACTCTGCCCATCAAAAAAAAAAAAAAAAAAAAAAAAAGAGAGGCAACTAACAGAATGAGAGAAAATATTTGCAAACTACGCACCTGATAAAGGATTAATATCCAGAATATATAAGGAGCTTAAAAAACTCAACAACAACAAAACAATCCAGTTAAGAAATGGGCAAAGTACTTAAACAGGTATTTTTCATAAGATGAACTACAATGGCCCACAGACACATGAAAAAATGTTCAGGATCCCCAGCCATCAGAGAAATACAAATAAAAACCACAAGGAAGTCTTATCTCTCCCCAGTTAGATTGTTCATCATCCAAAAATCAAAAAATAAGAAACGCTAGTGAGGATGTAGAGAAAAAGTACCTTAACACTTAGTGGGAATGTAAACTAGTACAAATATTATGGAAGACAGCATGGAAATTCCTCTGAGAGCTGAAAATAGATCCACCATATGACCCAGCCTTCCTCACTGTTGGGAATATACCAAAAGAAAATTAAATCAGCATATGAAAGAGGTATCTGTACTCCCATGTTTATAGCAGCTCAATTCATAATAGCTAAGGTATGGAATCAACCCACATGTCTATCAACTGATAATTGGATAAAGAAAATGTGGCATATAAACACTATGGAATACTACTCAGCCAAAAAAAGAATGAAATCCTGCCTTTTGCAACAAAATGGATGAAACTGGAGACCATTATGTTTAGTGAAATAAGCCAGGCACAAAAAGACAAATATCATATGTTTTCTCTGATATGCAGTAGCCAATATATAGACTACAAAAAAAAATCTTAATGTATATGTATGAAGTTGTATTTTGTGATTTGATTATTGTTTGGCCCCCTTATCTATACTCCTGCAGAACAGTGGTCCTTCTATTTTTACTTATAGAAATCTTTATTTAGAGGACCATAGCTTGTGATTATATAGTAAATTAAAAGTATGTTATTGCAAAAAATTAAAAGAAAAGAAAGGAGAGAGTGGAAAGGGAGGAGGGAGGAAATTATCATTATATTCTTTGAATCATATCTATGAAATACATAAAATCTTTTCTCTTCATGTTAATAAATAAAAATGTAGTAGAGAAATACAGAACTAGAAAACAATAATAAAAAAAAAAAAAACCTCACATACAGAAGCCCTAAAATTGTAAAAGAAAGAAAGTTGATTTCTTTTAAAGGCCAGCAGGCTTTCTGAGAATGGCAACAAAGCAACTTAATACATTAAAACATTAACTGTAGGTACAACAAAATATGTCATCAAGTTAAAAGAACAATAAATCAGGCCGGCGCCGCGGCTCAATAGGCTAATCCTCCGCCTTGCAGCGCCAGCACACTGGGTTCTAGTACCGGTCAGGGCACCGGATTCTGTCCCGGTTGCCCCTCTTCCAGTCCAGCTCTCTGCTGTGGCCCAGGAGTGCAGAGGAGGATGGCCCAAGTCCTTGGGCCCTGCACCCTCATGGGAGACCAGGAGAAGCACCTGGCTCCTGTCTTGGAATCAGGGCGGTGCGCCAGCCGTGGTGTGTCGGCCGCAGCGCGCCAGCCACAGTGGCCATTGGAGGGTGAACCAATGGTAAAAAAGGAAGACCTTTCTCTCTCTCTCTCTCTCTCTCTCTCTCTCTCTCTCTCTTTCACTGTGCACTCTGCCTGTCAAAAAAAAAAAAAAAACAATAAATCAGAAATTATATGCAATAGTATATAAGCAAAACCTAATTTTCTTGATAAGAAGTTCTTTACAAATCAATTTTTCACATAAATATCAATATGCTCCAGGGAAAATATGCAAGAAGCATGATTAGATAATTCATAAAAAATAAAATCCAAGAAATGCAAATTAAAACTAGAAAGTAGGAGTTGACATTGTGGTGTTGTGGATAAAACTGCTGCCTTCCTTGCCAGCATCTCATATGGGCACCAGTTCATGTCCTGATTGCTCTGCTTCTGATCCAGCTCTCTGCTATGGTCTGGGAAAGCAGCAGAAGGTAGCCCAAGTCCTTGGGCCCTGCACCCATGTGGGTGACCCAAATGAAGCTCCTGGCTTCAGCATGGCCCAGCTCTGGCCAATGAAGCCATTTGGAGAGTGCACTAGTGGATGGAAGATTTCTCTTTCTCTCTGTCTCTCCCTCTCTCTTTGTAACTCTGACTTTCAAATAAATAAATAATATTTTTTTAAAAACCTAGAAAACATTTTCCACCTTAAAAGACTGGCAAAGCTGAAAAAGATTGCTAGGTCCAACTCTAATGGGGATGGAAGGGTACAAACCCTGTTCTGCCCTCAGTGGTGCGCAGGACCACCAACTTTCTGGAAGGCAGCTGGACAGACAAGTCTAACAGTCATTCTAGGAATTCATCATCCTATGAGTGACATTCCACAAGCACACACATGTGAAGACGTTGTGGAACCCAGGGAGAATGAGAGGTCCAGGTTCTTGTTACAAAGCTGGAAAAGAATTTAAGGATAAGACACAGACAAAAGCCAGTGGAAGAAAGGACTGAGGGACAGAGCAGAAGTGCATACCCCACAGGCAGGTGCAGGAAGGCTCCAAGGGTGAGCTTCTGCCCAGCCCAGGGGCTCAGGGAGATACTTTTATCAGATTTTTTTTTTTTTCAGCTGGGGGAGGAGGGCACCCAGTTCCAACACTATGTTTAATGAGCATCTCAAGTCTCCTCCCACGAGTGGGTATTTTACTGTTATAATGAAGCAGACGTTATCTGTCCAGGGTAAGGAGGTATTGGAATCTGACTGCTTAGTTATTGATAACAAGGCCTGTTTCTTGTTGGGAGACAGTGGTGACTTCTTTAATGTTTGTCTCATACAGCCTGCCTAGGTCAATTATTTACTGATCCTGTCTCACTAAGCCAGCTCTGCATCCATGCTGCTTCCCTTCTGACTCACAACACTGGAAATACTGTAAAGGCTGTTAAAAAATAATTTCCAGAAAAAAGATAGAATCACGATTTACATAGATATTAAAGTGAATATGTGTTAAGGAACTGATTTTATTCATCCAGGAGGGAATCGTAGATGTTATAACCATTCCCAAGGGAAAGTCAAACAGCACAGATTTATTTGGGATAAAGGAATCTTGAGATGAGTTGTAAATGGAGGCAAAATTGATTTTTCCAGGGGGAAGGGTGGGTGAATCAATTAATTCATTACCAGCCAGGGCAGCATTGACGTACTATCTGTACATACAACTTACAAAATATCTGAAAGATGGTGAACAGGGTTAGAATTTATCATCCAGGGGGTATGCTAGTGACAATGCACAGTTTTAATTGAAATAGATTTTCTAGAAACTGAGTTAATTGATAGGAAAATAGTTAAATTGTTAATGCTGATGTGCTGATGTCATGTGGTTGTAAAAAAATGATATGTGATATCACACTGTATTGTCATAGCTGCATTAATATATCATTGTAAATCCATGATGTATAGTTTTATTTATAGTATGCATTTTCCCTTATATACATGGATTTCAAGAGGTTTTTGTACCAAAATAAACTTACCTTTTAGTTCTATTGTCCATGATTATTTCCCATGATGAAATATATAGGTAAATAATAGATACGCAATCACGTCTAGGAATTTTTGCATTCTGCTTCTTAAGTGTTTGAATAAAGGAAAATACGGATATCCATCTTCTTCCTGCAGTTATCATTTGTGGAGAAGAAAAAAAGGGAACCTGACCCTAACCCACTGTTGGTGAGCATGCAGACTAGCACAGTCATTGTGGAAGACAGTATGGAGATTCCTCAGAGATCTGGAAATGTATCACCAGCCATCCCACTCTTGGGAATTTACCCAAATGAACTGAAATCAGCCTATGAAAGAGTTAGCTGTACCCCCATGTATATTGAAGCTCAATTCACATTAACTAAGATATGGAATCATTCATCAACCAATGACTGGATAAAGCAAATGTGGAATACTATCAAATACTACTCAGCCATAAAAAAGAATGAAATCTTGTCTTTTTTGCAACAAAATGGATGCAACTGGAAACCATTATACTTCGTGAAATAACCCAGTCACAAAAAGATATTTTCCTTGATCTGTAGTAACTAATAGAGTACAAAATAATTTAATGTATATGAGCGAAATTGATCTTTTGAGAATTATTTATCATTTACAGCCCTTGTCTCTGCTGTTGAGGAACAGTGTTTTTTTCTTCTTACTATTCATTGAATTCATTACTTAGTGGAGGGTTAATTTTATGATTATAAAATAAAATGAGGGGGCTGGCACTGGGGCATAGTGGGTAAAGCCACCACCTACAGTACCAGCATCCCATATGGGTACTGGTTCAAGACCTGGCTGCTCCACTTCTGATCCAGCCTTCTGCTGATGGCCTGGGAAAGTAGTGAAAAGTGGTCCAAGTGCTTGGGCCCCTGCACCCAGGTGGGAGACAGGAAGAAGTTCTTGGCTCCTGGCTTAGGATCAGCCCAGCTCCAACTGTTGTGGTCATTTGGGATGTAAACCAGTGGATGGAAGCTCGCTCACTCTCTCTCTCTCTCTCTCTCTGCCTTTCAAATTAATAAATAAATCTTTTCAAAAATAAAGTATTTCAGGGGCCGGCGCTGTGGCCTAGAGAGTCAAGCCGCCGCCTGCAGTGCCAGCATCCCATATGGGCGCCAGTTCGAGTCCCATCTGTTCCACTTCCAATCCAGCTCTCTGCTATGGCCTGGGAAAGCAGTAGAAGATGGTCCAAGTGCTTGGGCTCCTGCACCCGCGTGAGGGACCTGGAGGATGCTCCTGGCTCCTGGCTTCGGGTTGGCGCAGCTCCGGCTCTTGCAGCCAATTGGAGAGTGAACCAGTGGGTGGAAGACCTCTCCTTCTCTTTCTCTCTGCCTCTCCTTCTTTCTCTCTGTGTGTATCTCTGACTGTCAAATAAATAAGTAAATCTTAAAAAAAAAAAAAAGTATGTCATTGTAAAAATTAAAGGAAAGAAGAAGATAGGAAGAAGAAGGGAGGGTAGAATCATGGGCAGTAGGAAGGTGAGGGTAGGAAGTATCACTATGCTCCTAAATCTGTATATATGAAATACTTGAAATTTGTTCATCTTATATAAATAAAAAAGAAAACCCTTCCTTTACCATCTTAAATTCGATAACTGGGTTCTGTGAATTAAAATTTTTAATAAATGACAGATTAACAGGAGGGAAGATTGATTTTGTTTGCATGTGGAGGCTTCACAGAAAAGCAGTTAGGCCAGCAGTTTATATATCATCTTGACAAAGAATGATAAAATGTGGAGAAGAGATTAGGCAAAAGCAGACAGAGGATGATGGATTCTGGAGTGGGAAGTTTGTAGGAAGGTGAGTTGGAAATGTAGGGTCAATATGGGTTGTTTAGTAAGGGTTGTTGTGTAAATAAGTTATTCTGTTCCTGCTAGGAGAGAAGAGATCATTTTCGTAAATGGAAATTGTGTCATATTTACAAAGGGAAAATTATGTTGTTTGTGGGCAGAGAGGAAGATGAAAGAGCTATTCTTGTGTCTGTTGTTTCTCAACTGTCTTCAGCTCAAAACAGCCTTCAGCCAATGTGACACATTTTGGGGCAGCGTATTCTGCTCCCCTTCACAGAGTTTTAAAAAGATATTTCAATTTTGAAAAATATATAAAATAAATAAATAATCAATGGTAAAATTAGTATCTCTATCCAAAAGAAAATAAAATTTACAGTGATCAGATACTCATCATGATCTGTACCAACAAAAACAAGTTAAAAGAAGTACCATTCTGAATGGATGAACAAATTATAGCATATCTGTGTGGAGTAACACTGAGGGAGAAAACCCCAACTGAGTCACATATCCACATGGCTAAATCTCAGTCTTTATGATGAGGTAAAGATGACAAACAAGGGGGCCGGCACTGTGGCAGAGTAGGTTAATCCTCCGCCTGTGGCGCCGGCATCCCATATGGGCACTGGTTCTAGTCCCGGCTGCTCCTCTTCCAATCCAGCTCTCTGTTATGGCCTGGGAAAGCAGTACAAGATGGTCCAAGTCGTTGGGCCCCTGCACCCACGTGTGAGACCTGGAAGAAGCTCCTGGCTCCTCACGCAGCTCCAGCCGTTGCGGCCATTTGGGGAGTGAACCATCGGATGGAAGACCTCTCTGTCTCTCTCTCTCACTGTCTGTAACTCTACCTCTCAAATAAATAAATAAAATCTTTTTTAAAAATGACAAACAAAACAGCATATACTGTTTGATTTGTATTTGTATTCTGAGATTCTGGAATAAGCACATCTAATTTTTAGTGACAAATGGCAGCAGTTGCTTGGGATTGAGTTTAGGGAGGGAAATAGACTTACTTCTGGGTATGATAAAAATGTTATTTTTTTTTAAAAAAAAATTTATTTGTTTTGAAAGGCAGAGGGACAGAGAGAGGTGGGGAGAGGAAAGTATCTTCCACCCGGTGGCTCACTCTCCAAATGGCTGCTTCCTGGTCTCCCATATGAGTGGCAGGGACCCAAGTTTTTGGGCCATTTTTGGCTGCCTTTCCAGGATCGGTAGCAGAAATCTGGATCAGAACCAGAGTATTTGGGACTGTAACAGACACGGGATGCTGGTGATGAAGTGGTGATTTAACCCTCTGTGCCACATTGCCAGCCCCAAAATGTTCTTTATCTTGATTGTGTCAGTGGTTGCATGATTGCATGCATTTGTCAAAACTCATTGAACTGAACACCTAAAATAAACATTTTTTTATTGTATGTAAACTATACTTCAGTAAAATTGGTTTTTGAAAGGAGAAAGCATATGTTGGGTAGGATCTGTACACACTGTTTGCAATGGTAATAATCTCTGAGAGAACAGAAGCTCTTCATGAAATACACCTGGACTTCAGTGATTCCAACCAGGAAGCCCCTGGAAAGGGACCACTGGTGCAGTGATATACTCTTTTGAGGGTGACAGTGCATAGGAGAACCTGTGGGGAATTTTCACAATAGATAGGGCTCTGGCACAGCACAGAATGGGGAATGGGTTATGGGTTACAGGGGTGGAGGAGGTACAAATTAACAACCGATCTTGGACAACAAAGGAGATCCACATGTTAACTGAGACAGAAGAGCCTAATGGTCTCACAGAGCTTTTCTTTCTAAAGTTTATTTTATCTATTTGCATTTTATTTGAAAGGCACAGAGGCAGAGATTTTCCATATGCTAGTTCATCTGCAAATACCTGCAACAACCAGGGCTGGGCCAGGACAAAGGCAGAAGCCTGGAACTCAATATGGGTATCCCACATGGGTGACAGGAATCCAAGCACTTGAGCCATCATCTGTTGCCTCCCAGTTGCACCTTAGTGGGAAACTTAGTGAGAAGTGGTACCAGGCACTATGACAAGGGATGCAGGAATCCTATTTTATGTCTTAACCACTGCACCGAATTCCTGTTCCTCAAAGAACTGTTTAAGCTGAGCACTAGAATTTTCATGCTGAATGAACACATAGGACAATTGTTTTAAAAGCTAACTCCTCACACTGACTCGCCAAAGGTGCATGAAGTGTGGCAGAGGTGCCCTCTGCTGGTACTATGCAAAATCAAATCAAATGGTCAAGAAATACAAAACTCAACTCTAGGGTTTACAAATATTAGGTGTTAGACCTCCTGCATCTGAGAGGTCTTCAAGAAGTTGATGGAAATGCATACTATGAAAAAGCTCTGTACTAATTAAAATTTTTTTCATCAAAATAATCATCTTTAAAATTTGCATTTATCTTTGTTTATTTGAAGGGGTGGAAGGAAGAGAGGGAGGGAGGGAGAATGGAGGGGGAGGGAGGGAGAGGGAATGGGAGGCAGGGGGAGAGAGAGAGACAGAGAGACAGAGAGAGACAGACAGAATCTTCGATCCACCGATTCAGTCCCCAAATGCCTGCAATAGCCAGGCTGGGTAGGAACTCCATGTGGGTCTCCAGCATGGGTGGCAGGTACCCAACTACTTGAGCCATCACTTGGCACCTCCCAGCATCTGAATTAGCAGGAAGCTGGAATTGGGAGTCAAGCAGGGATTCCAACTCAGGCACTGAGAAATGGGATGTAGCTACATCAAACACCCGCCCCTAAAATTATCTATCGATTCAACTTTTCCACAAATTTCTTGAAGTAACCTTGTATTATATTAAAGAGTCAATCTACAAAAACCTACCTAGCATATCTGTTCTTTATTCTGCTTTTTCCTCACTGGACACATTTTGAAACCATTCCGTGTCAGCCTCATTGTTTCTGATATTTAAAGATATCTGTGGGGGTAGGGGGCAGTGTTGTGGGGTAACAGGTTAAGCTGCCACTGTTAGGTAGGAAGTCAGTTATGAGCTTATGTGTGTGTAACAGGCCTAAAGAGAAGACATCTATGTCCAGCATATGCGTCTGCATCTCAAAGTCATCCCGATAATGTTTCAGGGGCAGCCTGGCCCTCGCATCCTGCCCTGCCCCCTTCTGCCTGACAATCTTCCACAATCTCCCAGGTGCAGCCTAGTATCTGCATCTCAAACACCCTGCTCCCTTCCTCCTGTCTGATAACATTTGCATCCATAAAGTCCTTTGTTTCAGACCTTCAAGAGAAGTTTTTCTATTTGCATCCAAAAAGCCCTTTTGTTCCAAGAGGAGCAGAGGTGGGGGAAGCAAGACTTATCTCCTTAAAAACCCCCAGCCTCAACTGGACTGCGTGCTCAGCTCTCTGCATCTTTGCTGAGCCGCCCGCCTTGCCTGGTCAGGTGTAATCTCTCCACTCCTTCCTCCTCCCCAGTCTCTCAGGCTCTGTCTGGAGAGGTGCCCATCCGTCCTTACAGATGTCCCCCCCTAATAAACCTTGCTATTTTACCTCCCACTACTCTCTGTCTCATGCCTGAATTCTTTCTTGCGCGAAGACTAGAACCCTGCAATTTCTCCGGTAACACCACCTCTGATGCCACCATCCTATATAAGCTCCCATTCAGTTCAAGCTCCTCATCTCCTGCTCCCCAAATGGCAGCACCAGCTGGATCTGAGCCAGGCTGAAGCCAGGAGCCCAAACTCCATCCGGGTCTCCCTTGTAGGTAGCAGGGGCCCAAGCACTTGGGTCATCTTCTGCTGCCTTCCCAGGAGCTTTAGCAGGAAGCTGGGTGGGAAGTAGAGCAGCCAGGTCTCAAACCATCACTCACATTTGGGATGCTGGCATCACAAGTGGTGGCCCAACCCACTGCACCACCACACCAACTGCAGCATCCACATTTTTATCTTTGTCAATTCCGATAGGTACAAACTGAAGCACGGGGTGTAAATTTTACATTTTCTCATGTGTAAGAGGCCACAGTTTGTCTTATAATAGGAGACAAAAACGCCTATATTTCTTAGCAAGGCAAGCCCCTCCCTCCACTGGGGCACTTCATCCTCAACCCTCTCTGGTACTCCTCAACTCTGCAACATCAAGTTTTATTCTTGCCACTGAATCTCCTCTTGGCACACAAAAATGTTATTTCTCCCTTGTTCAAAGACCCTTTCACGAGACAGGCATCTGGTGCAGCAGTTAAGCTGCTGTTTGAGATGCTTGCATAGCATATCATGGAGTGCCTGGGTTCAAGTCCTGGCTTCCAGTTCCACTCTCTGCTCCTACATACCTGGAGCAGATCATGGCTCAAGCAGTTGGTCCCAGCCAACAACTTGGGAGACCTGGATTGCATTCCAAGTTTCTGGTGCCAGCCTTGCCCAGGGCTGGATGTTGTGAGCATTTGGGGGATAAACCACCGGATGGAAAAACTCTTGTCTGTTTGCCTCTCAAATAAAATGAAAACAGCAACAACAATGCAAAGCCCTTTTGTGAGCTCTTCCCACCTTTACTATTACCAGAATTCCTCCTTTTGTCTGTTTTTTTTTTTTTTCCTTTTCTGTAAAAGGCCAGATAATAAATAGTTTTAAGCACTGTAAGCTATCTGCTCTCTGTCACAGCTACTTAACTCTGTCCCTCCAGGGCGACTGCAGCTACAGATAACTCATCAATGAAGGGGTGTGACTGTCATTTGCCAGTTACTGACCCCTGCTTCCCAGAAAGCTGACCTTGAGTCCACCCTTGCGCGGATCAGTGAGGCGGTGGAGCTGCAGTCGGCACCTGTTCCTCGCACCAAGCAGGCTAAAGGCTGAGTCCTCAGATCAGCACCAAGAGGCCAAGAGGACATAAACCTCAAAGTGAGTTTCTGGAAGAATCTGAGCGTGTCTAAAGATTTGTCTGTATCTACTGTGTGCAAATGCCATCAAACCCTCTCTAATCAGCTGTTAATGCCCATGCCTCTGGAAACACTCCTGTCAAGTTCAGGTGCAGGTTACCAAGTCCAGGAGGCCCTGGTCTGATTGCATCTCACTTGTCATCTCTGCAGCACTTCAGACAAATAACCACTGTTTGGCCTTGAAATTGTTTCCTTACCTGGGCTCTGAAATTATTATTTTTATATTTTTATTTGAGAGTTAGATAACACACACACACACACACACACACGAGGGGGGGGCAATGGGTTGAAGGGAGGGAAGAAGGAAGAGAGAGGGAGAGGGGAGGAAGAGGGGAGAGAGAGAGAGAGAGAGAGAGAGAGAGAGAGAGAGAGAGGGAGAGATTCCATCTGCAGGCTTTACTTCACAAATGCCTACAATGGCATGGACTGGGCCAGGCCAAAGCTGGGAGCTGGGAGCTCAATCAAGCTCTTCCGTGTGGGTGACAGGAACCCAACTACTTGGGCCAAGACTGCTTCCTCCCAGAGTGTGTGTTAGCACGGAGCTGGAGTCGGGCCACAAGCCCAGGTAATCCGGTGTGAGAGGCGGGCATCTTAATGGCCTTTCCCATCCCTCTTTATAAGCTTGCTGATTCCTCCTCATTTCCGAAACCACTTAACACAGTGGAGTTACAAGACCCAGGCCTAAGCCGGCGCCGCGGCTCACTAGGCTAATCCTCCACCTTGTGGCGCCGGCACACCGGGTTCTAGTCCCAGTCGGGGCACCGGATTCTGTCCCGGTTGCCCCTCTTCCAGGCCAGCTCTCTGCTATGGCCCGGGAGTGCAGTGGAGGATGGCCTAAGTGCTTGGGCCCTGCACCCCATGGGAGACCAGGAGAAGCACCTGGCTCATCGGGTCAGCGTGGTGCGCTGGTTGCAGCGTGCCAACCGCAGCGGCCATTGGAGGGTGAACCAACGGCAAAAGGAAGACCTTTCTCTCTGTCTCTCTCTCTCACTGTCCACTCTGCCTGTCAAAAAAAAAAAAAAGACCCAGGCCTTGGAGCTCTTCGTTTTTCTCTCTCTAGGCTGTCCTTGTGACCCCCATCCAGCCTCATGTGGTTAAACACAGCCAGGCTGTGACCCTTGACAACTCACTTCCATGTCTAATCTGGACCTGTCCTCTGAGTTCCAGACTCTTGTCTCCAGCTGCTTGGCTGAAATCTCCACTTGGAAGTTGTGTTATGCCCAGTTCAGTTGTCCCCAGAGACCACCAAGGAGCCGATACCGCTGTAAAGCACACGAGAGTTTTATTGCAGGCCCGGGCCTGGACTCTCAATCAACACCGACGCAGCGGGTCTGAATTGAGAGCCCCAACCCTTCAGTTAACAGGGTTTTTATAGGGTTTTCAGAGACATTCTATACAACATGGTACCATTTAGCAAATCATCTCATCCCATGGGAAATTCAAAGGACATCTCTTAGAACTGATTAGTGCATCCAGTGGCGGGAACGGACCTACTAAAGGTGGTTGGATGGCTTTGGGGTTGATGCCTTTTGAATTGATTGGCCGAAGCATAGGGTCCGAGCTGCTGGGGTGTACGTGCCAAACTGCAGGGTCTCAGGTAGCTATCAATCACCTTATCTGCCCTGAGAAGACACCAGGTACTTTAGGTATTTCTCTGTTATCTGTTAATCGGCTATTGCTAGGAGAGTTTATTGCAAGGGGAGTTCATTTACTTACTTTTAGGAGCTTCTGGCTTAGGGTTCAGGGCCTGGTCAGGCCCAAGTTACAAGATGGAGGCCTAATTTAAAATAGTTACACCTTGATCCAGGCTCAGGTCTCACAGTTGAATCAGCATCCCAAAACAAACTTGTCTAGCACTCAACCCCTAATCTCCCTCGCTGTTTCCACTGTTCACAAGCCTGTCCATGCATGTGCTCAGGTCAAACCCTTTAGGAGTCATCCCTGTCTTGTCTGTGTCTCACGCAGTGCACACTCATCAACATGCGCTTTTGGTTCTACTCCTCCAAAGTCTACACAGACTGCTCCACACTGCCATTGTCTGTCCCCTGCAGGCTCCTGCTGCTTCTCCTGGCCCTGTAGAGCCTGTTGTCTACACAGCACCAACAGTGATCATCTAAACATGGGTCAGAACTCGTCAGCCCACCGCTGGCTTCCCCTTGGGGGAAATGCTGAGTTTCACAGTGGTCTCCACAGCCTCTCCATCCTTAACTCCGCCTCCTCTCCCTATCACCCGCAGGCCTCCGGTAGTTTCCTTAATTCTCATCTCTGGCACCTGTTGGGATGAATGGTCATGAAATCAATCTCTTGAGTGATAGCTCTCAAGTAACAAAAGGAGTGCAATAGTCTTCCGTTCCCTCCCAAAGTGAGAACTGTGAACCTGACTGTAGCAGTGTTCAGAAGGAACAACTGAATCATTGGGTCAACAATGCCAGTGTTATGACTTCTCTCTGAGACACAGGAGCAAGTGGTATATACCTGTCTGGGAGCCAGGTTCAGTTACACTGTGATTCTATTACCATTTAAACACCTTCTGAAATTTGAGATACTGAAAATCTATACTGAGGCATTTAAACTTTTCAGTAAGTTCATCATAAATGAAATTACCATTGTAACTTATATGTGAAGTCAAGATTATAATAAAACTGCTGCTATATGAAGAAAAAAAAACTGAAAGAGAATAAAACCAGAAGCATATTATTCTTAAATATTTAAATAAATACTTTTAAAAATCACAATGACTTATTCAGGGTTCTCAGATATAAAACTATCTCAGAACTTAATACATCAGGCCAGTGCTGTGGCGCAGCAGGTTAAAGCCCTGGCCTGAAGCGCCAGCATCCCTATGGGCGCCGGTTCTAGTCCCAGCTGCTCCTCTCCAGATCCAGCTCTCTGCTATGGCCTAGGAAAGCAGTAGAAGATGGCCCAAGTCCTTGGGCTCCTACACATATGTGGGAGAGCTGGAAGAAGCTCCTGGCTCCTGGCTTCGGATCGGTGCAGCTCTGGCTGTTGTGGCCATCTGGGTAGTGAACCAGTGGATGGAAGACCTCTCTCTCTCTCTCTCTCTCTCTCTCTCTCTCTAACTCTGTCTTTCAAATACATAAAATAAATCTTAAAAAAAAAAAAATAACACGTGGCAGGGAAGGCATTTAGCCTAGTGGTTAAAAAAATCACCTGGGATCCTGCATTCCATGTTGGAGTGCTTGGGTTCTAATCCAGACTGGCAGGCAGCCAGTGATGGCTCAGGTACTTGGGTCCATGCCACCCATGTGAGAGATCCGGATCTGGTTCCTGTCTCCTGGCTTCAGCCTGGCTCAACTTCAGCTGTTGTTGATATTTGGGCACTGAACCAGCATGTGAGCTCACTTGCTCTTGCTTGCTCTCTCTCTCTCCTCTTCAAATAAATAAATAAATAAATATTTTAAAAATTAGTACATGACAATGCATTCAAACTACCTGCATTACTCAATAAGAATCTCCAACCTTGTTTTGGTCCTCTGAAAACTCGAATAATAACAATACTGCATTTACCACTTCAGAGCTCTCAATGGGAACAGCAACTGGGAGAAGGTGACACCTAGGCCTTGTCCCCAGTTTAACAGTTCATCTGAGGCTTTCCTTCCATGAGTCACCTTTCCTGTTTGTGTCTCAAATTTCCCACCTGTGAATCAGTATGATAGAAATACAACTCATTTAGTTATGTGAAGAAGTCTGAATAAAACTGTTAAAACATCACCTGGTGTGATTTTGTGCACCATCTAGTCTAGTGGTTCTCAAACTTACTGCACATTGGAACTTCCAAAGGAGCATGAAATAAAATCCTGATGCCCAGGTTCTATACCAGGGATTCTGGTTTAATTGGAGTGGAGTGTGGCCTAGGCACATGCCTTTTTAGAAGCTCCCAGATGATTCTAATGTGCAACAACATCTGAGACCAGGGAATGCCTTTTCCAGGTAGCTTTATTATTTGTTTAAATGTTTTAAAAGATTTATTTATGTATTTATTTATTTGAAAGTCAGAGTTACATAGAGAAACAAAGAGATAGAGAGAGAGAGAGAGAGAGAGAGAGAGAGGTCTTCCATACGCTGGTTCACTCCCCAAATGACCGCAATGGCCAGAGCTGTGCCAATCTGAAGCCAGGAGCCAGGAGCTTCCTCTGGGTCTCCCACATGGGTGCAGGGGCTCAAGGACTTGGGCCATCTTCTACTGCTTTCCCAGGCCGTAGCAGAGAGCTGGATCGGAAGTGGAGCAGCCTGTACTAGAACCAGCACCCATATGGGATGCCGGCACTGCAGGCGGCAGCTGTGCAACAGCGCAGGGCCCCCAGTAGCTTTAAACAAGCCACCTCCTCAACCCAGCCCCCAGGGAATACCTTCTATTGGCAGCCTTTGTTCTCCCCTTTGGCTTTGTTCCTAAGAAAGAGGCTGAAGTGTTGGGTTTAGGACCCATCCACACCAAGGGCGACTAGTCCAATTGGAACCCCAATTAGGGACCGCAGAATCTCATCAGAGCAGGTTGGAAATGTGATACCACTGTAACCTGGATACCTGCCTCACCAAGGTAAATCCGGGAAATGTAAACTGATGTCACTCTCATTCAGCTCAGCTTTGGTGGGGCCTGGGAACTGGGGCATCTTTTGTTTTCAATGCAAGCAAAGTCTTCAGCCTCAATATAATTCCTTCAATTTCCCTGAAAATTGTATTAACAGATAGGTGGGGTAAAGACTTTTGAAACTGATGTGGGGATTGAATTAAACTGCTTTTAGAGGAAAGGTCGGGGGCCGGTGTTATGGTATATCTGGTAAAGCTGCCGCCTGCAATGCTGGCTCCTCCATTTCCAGTCCAGGTCCCTGCTAATGGCCTGGGAAAGCAGCAGAAGATGGCCCAACTGCTTGGGTCCCTGCACCCACATGGGAGACCGGATGAAGCTCCTGGCCCCTAGATTCAGCCTGGCTGAAGCTTGGATGTTGTGGCCATTTGGGGAATAAGCCAGCAGATGGAAGATCTTTCTTTCCCTCTCTCTATGTAACTCTGCCTTTCAAATAAATAAATAAATA
Source organism: Lepus europaeus (assembly GCF_033115175.1). NCBI lineage: Eukaryota > Metazoa > Chordata > Mammalia > Lagomorpha > Leporidae > Lepus > Lepus europaeus. Next base: position 83,534,905 of record NC_084838.1, on the reverse strand, counting down.
TTTTTTTAAAAAAATTTTTAAAAAAATGAGGTCAGAGGAAAGTATGGAGACAGGAGCAGGACCAAAGAGGCCAAGCCAGGCAGAGAGATGTGGAAGATGAAGGGGAGCTTCAAAAAGTTTGTGAAAAATAGAATTAGAAACTAAGTGTGGGGTGGGGGTTTGACAGCTAAGATGCCACTTGGGACACCCATATCTCATCTCAGATACCTGCGTTCAAGCCCCTGCTGTTCCACTTCAGATCCAGCTCCCAGCTTATGTGCACCTTGGGAGGCAGCAGGGGATGCCTTAAGTAGCTGGGTCCCTGCCACTCATGTGGGAGACTCTATGTTCATGACTCCTGGCTTTGGTATGGCCCGGCCCTGGCTGTTGAGGGCATTTGGGAGGTGAACCAGCATGTTAGAGATCTCTCTCTCTCTCTCTGCCTTTCAAAATAAAACAAATAAATAAGTAGATAACAATTTTGAAAAAAAAGTTTATTTTGATTTAAAAATATTGGGAACCTTTGCATAGTTTTTGTAATACAAATTTTTCATAAAGTTTTAGAAGATTCCTCTTATGAACGAATTTCAAAAAAAATTTTTTCCCCAAATAAACATCCTTAAACTGCATTTTCCACGAACTTTTCAAACTACTCTCCAGTTTCAAAGGTGTTTTTGTTTTGTTTTGTTTTAACAGGAAATCATGGTACCATGCTATACAACCTCTGTCTTCTAAAATCTTGAGTAAATTTTATATTTGTCACTAGTGCATTAATTCTAGTGAAGGATAGTATTGTTTTTGAAGGATTCGAAGAAGAGGCAAGAACAGTGAGAGCATGAGTCGCAGTCCAAGAAAGGGGCACACAGCTTTTACAACTAGGTTTCCTCCCACCTCCACTTGGAGACAAGGGGCAGCCAACCACACACAGTGGTTACGATGCTGGTAGGGACGCCTACAGCTCTCAATGGAGTGCCTAGGTTCTAGTCCCAGCTCCATCTCTAACTCCAGGTTCCTGCTAATGCACACCCTGGGAGGCAGCAGATCTTGGCTCAAGTACCTGTGTCCTGTCATCCATTAGAGAGATCCAGATTGAGTTTCCAGCCTCCTGGCTTTGGTCTTGCCCAGTTCCAGCCATTGCAGACATCTGGGGAGTGAACCAGCAAAGGGAAGATCTTTGTGTGCCTTTCGAGTAAAATAAAAATAAATATGTCATTCAAAAATGACAATGCACACAAATATCAAAAGACTGTTTGCCTGAAGGAATACCAGATATTAACCTGCTCAGGAGCTCACTTGTCTCAGTTCTGCATTGGGCAGAAAAACACCAGGAGAGGGAAGTCACAGAGCTCCCAGAAGGCTGAAAACATCAGTTCTCATACTCTGGCATGCGCCGGAGTCTCAGTGGGTGAAAGCATGAATTTCTGACCCCACCCTGGAGTTTCTGATTTAGTAGGTGCGGCTTGTTTCTAACCAGCTCCTATGCCATGCTGATGCTGCTGACGCAACCCGTTTGGGGCCCACCCCTTGAGAACCTCTGGTTCACTATGCTCTCATAGAAATTTTCCAGCCTGTGTTCATCACAATCTGTTCTTTGAAATAGTAACAGGTCTTATGAGGAAAGAAAAGAGCATGTGGTCAAAAGAGCTTGGGAAATACTGGATTAAAAGAAATTAGAAGGTCCTTTCAAGAAATCAAAATAACTTATGATCTACACACTTAGCTTTCTGTCTACATTTACCTGACTTTCCTGTTCCAGGAAATTCTTACCCAGAAAGATGAAATGGCAGATAATGTTATTTCTTGTTCCAGGAACTGCCTCGAAATCCATTAGTCCAAACACTAACTACTCAATTTACCCTCATGAAAGTAACTATCACTTTCCTAAAAGAATAGATTGCATAAAAAAATCAATGAATCCTCAAGACTTGACTGAAACATTGTTCTTGCTGTGTCCACCAACTCTAAACGGTTAGGTCACAGCCCTGCCCAATCCTCATAAAGCTCTGTTATAAAGTCACCTGGGCTAGATCCTCCAAATCTCATCAACACCCTGCCTTTGCTCCCTCTCTTATGATAATGATCTCCCTTACCTTGACAACCACTGTCTAAGCCTGAAATTCTCCACAGGTGATCCTGGGGCGTTTAGAGGGAGCCAGAAGTCTACAACAATTGGCCTTGATCATCTGTACTAGGTTAGAGTGCTCTTCTTAATCCCTGTCTTCCTCTCAGCCTAGCACAGTGCCTGGAAAAAGGAGACATCCAATAAATATTGCTGGAGTAAACGAATGAACTTTTCAGTCTTTAAGATGCTGTTGTGCACTGTGACTTTGAAAGCAGGGGGAAGGGGCTAGTGTTGGGTCTCAAGAGGCTAAGTCATTGCCTGTGATGCCAGCATCCCACATCACAGTGCTGATTTGAGTCCCTGCTGCTGAGCTTCCAATCTGCCTTCCTGCGTATGCACCTGGGAAGGTAGTGGAACATGGCTTCTGCCATCCATGTGGGAGATCCAGATGGAGTTCCTGGCTCCTGGCCTCAGTCTTGTACAGACGTGGCTGTTACAGCCATTTGGAGGGTGCATCAATGGATGCAAGATCCCTCTGTCTCTCTCCCCACTCCCCCACTCACATCTCTCCACCTTTCAAGTAAGTAAATAAATACATGAATAAATAAATAAAGGAAAATCATGGAAAGGGTGTGACTGAACCAGACTGTTCATTACCTGTGAAAGGAGTATTCCTCAGGGCTGGCATCGCGGCTCACTAAGCTAATCCTCTGCCTGTGGCACTGGCACCCTGGGTTCTAGTCCCGGTTGGGGTGCCGGATTATGTCTTGGTTGCTCTTCTTCCAGTCCAGCTCTCTGCTGTGGCCCAGGAAGGCAGTGGAGGATGGCCCAAGTGCTTGGGCCCCTGCACCTACATGGCAGACCAGGAGGAAGCACCTGGCTCCTGGCTTCGGATCGGTGCTGCACTCTGGCCGTAGAGGCCATTTGGGGGGTGAACCAACGGAAAGAAGACCTTTCTCTCTGTGTCTCTCTCACTGTCTAACTCAGCCTGTCAGAAACAAACAAAAAAAAAGGAGTATTCCTCAGAACATCCTTTGCAGGATTCTATCCTGATTTGTTTCAAGACATCTTTTTTCAAAGCTACAGGAACTCTAGGGGCTGGCATTGTGGCATAGCAGGTAAAGCTGCCTGTGACACTTGCATCCCATATGGGCACCTGTTCAAGTCCTGGCTGTTCCGCTTCCAATCCAGCTCCCTGCTGATAGCCTGGGAAAGCAGCAAAAGTATTTGGGCCCCATTACCCATGTGGGAGACCTGAACGAAGCTCCTGGCTCAGGCCTGGCTCAGGCCTGGTTGTTCTGGCCATCTGGAGAGTGAACCAGTGGGTGGAAAATTCCCCCCCCCCCCGTCTCTATATATAACTCTGACTTTCAAATAACTAAATACATTTTTTTTAAAAAAAAAGATGCAGGAACTCCTGATCAGTACTCTCTCGTTTGCCTTCCTAGGGGCAGTGCTCTGGAAATTGAGTTTAACAATAAATTTCAGCTTCCTTTTGTGAAAACCCTGACCTGAGAAGCTCACCAATACAGTGTTTATTATGGGCTTCATCTGTTGAAGTCCTAGCTCCACGTGCAGCTGAATTTGGAGATAGAGACTTTAAGAAGGTAATTAAGATTAAAAGAGACCATGAGGCTGGAAAGGACTGATGTCTATATAAGAAGAGGAAGAGATACCAGAACATGATCTCTCCCCCTCTCTTCCTTTCCTCTGTCCTTTCTTCCCTCTGTGGTGCAAGAATAGGTGAAGACACAGTGAGACAGTGGCCATTAGCAAGCCAAAAGGAGAAGCCCCAGCAGAAGCCAACCCCACTGGCACCTTGACCTTGGATTTTGAGCCTCCAGAACTCAGGAAACGCATCTACACCATTGAAGCCACCCAGTCTGTGGTATCTCGTGTGGCTGCCAAGCTGACTGATTCAGTCTTCTTAGAACTGAACTGGAAACCAATGAGTCATGAATGTGAACCCCCCACTATGGTTTAGGCAGCTCCCTCTAGCGTATCCCTGGCAACAGCTATCGTTGATAATCATATTTTCTAAAAAGATTTATTTGCATATTTGAAAGTCAGAGCAACACAGACACACAGAGAGATCTTCCATCTGCTGGTTCATTCCCCAAATGGCCATAACAGCCAGGCTGGGCTAAAACAAAACCAAGAACCAGAAATTCCATCCTGGTCTCCCACATGGGTGGCCGATGCCCAAGCACTTGTGCCATCATTCACTGCTTTCCCAGGCACATTGGCAGGAATGCTGGATATGAAGTGGAGCAATTGGGACTCCAACCAGCACTCTGACATGGGATGTTAGTGTCCCAAACAGCGACTCAACTCGGCCATGCCACAACACCACCCTAAAGTTCCCTCACTTTTTAAAATATATATATATATATTTTATTTATTTATTTGAGAGGTAGAGTTACAGACAGAGAGAGGGAAAGATAGATAGAGAAAAAGGCCTTCCATCCACTGGTTCACTCCCAAATGGCCTCAACAGCTGAGCCAATCCAAAGCCAGGAGCCGGGAGCTTCTTCTGGGTTTCCTATACGGGTGCAGGGGCCCAAGCACTTGGACCATCTTCCACTGCTTTCCCAGGCCATAAGGAAGAGGAACAGTGGGACACGAACCAGTGCCCACGGGGATACCAGCGCCACAGGCAGAGGCTTAACCTACTATGCCACAGCACTGGCCCCAGTGCATTCACTTTTTGAGACTACTAATAATTATTTTCATTTAAAAATATTTATTATTTATATTTATTTTATATGTTTATACTAAATTGATCTTCTGTATATAAAGAGAATTGAAAATGAATCTTGATGTGAATGGAAGGGGAGAGGGAGTGGGAGAGGGGAGGGTTGCGGGTGGGAGGGAAGTTATGGGAGGGGGAAGCCATTGTAATCCATAAGCTGTACACTGGAAATTTATATTCATTAAATAAAAGTTAAAAAAAAAAAGAAAAATAAAAAAATATTTATTTGAAACACAGAGTTAAAAAAAGAGAGACTGAGAAAGAGAGAAAGAGATCTTCCATCTGCTGGTTTACTCCTCAAATGGCTGCAACAGGTGGGGGCAGGCCAAAGCTAGGAGCCTGGAACTCCATCTGGATCTCCTATCTGGACAAAAGGGGACCAAGGACTTGGGTTATCTTTTGCTGTTTTTCCAGGGACATTAACAGTGAAGCAATGGGACTCAAACCAGTGCTCATATGCAATGCTGGTGTCGTAGGCAGTGGCTTAATCGTCTGTGCTACTTATTTTCAAACTATTCCTGACAGGGTAGTTCCAATTTACACTGCCAGCAGCTTGTGACTCCTATACCAACTCTGAAAACCAGTTGTTTATTTTCTGTTTGCCAATTTGAGAGTTGCAACTGCTGTTTTATTTTCTTGAGATTATGGTGATGGTGTTTTGGTTTGTTAGGGCTGTCATAAGAAAACACTGCAGACTGAGTGGATCCAAAAACAGAAATTCATTTGCTCACGGTTCTGGGGGCTGGAAGCGTGGATCCAGGTGCTGGCAGACTTGGGACCTCTCTCCTTGGCTTGTAGGTGCAGCCTTCTCCCTGTGTCTCCACAAGGTCTACCCCGTCAGTGTGAGTACCCACATCTGTTCATCATTTAAGGGTGCCAATCATATTGGGTTACAGCCCACCTGAATGGTCTCATTTTAACTTAATTCCTTCTTTTCAAGATTCTATCTCCAGTTACATCTGGATAAGCTAGAGGGTAGGATATCAACACATGAGTTTGGGAATGACACAATTCAGCCCATACCAAAACAGTGAATATTTATTCATACATTTCTTATCCAGTTGAATTTTTCTTTTTTTTAAAAATATGTATGTATGTATGTATTTTCATCTTATTTAAAAGTCAGAGAAAGAAAGAGAGAAAGAGAAATTGATGTTCAATCTGCTGGTACACTCCCTACGTGGCAGGGGCTAGGACCAGGCTGAATCTAGGAATCTGGAAGTCAATTTGGGTCTGGCAGGGACCCAGGGACTTGAGCCATCATCTGCTGCCTCCCAGGGCGTACATTCGCAGGAAGCTGCACTTGGAACTGGAGCCAGGACTTGAACATAGATAGGCATTCCGATATGGGAGGAAGGCATTCCGTGTGGCATCCTGACTGCTGCTCCAAGTGTCTGCCTACCAATTAAATGCTTTGAAAGCAAGTTTTCATATTTGTATTCTTTATTCTTTTAATGGGACTTGTGCTTCATGATTCATGAGAATTTATTATATATTAGATTATTTGTCATAAAAGTTGCATGTATGAATATTTTTCCAGTTTGTCATTTATTACTTAATTTACACTTGGTAAAGTATAGGATTTTGTTTCTATGCAGAAGTTATATATAATCAAAGGAAACAATATTTTCCTTTATAGTTTTTGACATTTAGCTATGCCAAAACTTTCACAACTACCTATATATCTTGTACACATTAAGAAACTTACTTGTCACATAAATTTTACCTATAACTTATAATTCTCTCACAGCTTGTTTTTATATGTAAATATTTAGCATCTTTGCATATTTAAATGTTAATCCATATGGAATTCATAATGGAATATATTATGAAATATGATACTAACTTTATTTTTTCAGAAATACTTACCCAGTTGCCTCATCTTGGTGATTCATATTGTAAGTAAATTACAAGCAGTTTAAAAACCAAAACAAGTACTATCCTTTTTAGCCTTTTGATCATGTTTTGCATATGAACGTCTGTGGTGGTTCAATGTTCTGTTTTATTGAAAGTTCTGAAAAATGTACATTTCACTGTTGATTTTAGTTATGGGTTGGCTGATTTCATTTTTACTGTTTTCTGGGGTGGGATAAATGAATCACCTTTGTGTGAACATCAGTATGCAACTTTTGACCTTTTCATTTAGAACGAGTTACAGAAAGAAATTCAACTATCACCTAGTGTCGTCACTCAGAGTGCTCTATAAAGATCAGCTTTATTTTATAAGTAGCATCAAGCTTGTTTATCTTTGGTTTTTTTTTTTTTTTTAATTTTTGACATGCAGAGTGGATAGAGAGAGAGAGAGAGACAGAGAGAAAGGTCTTCCTTTTGCCGTTGGTTCACCCTCCAATGGCCGCCGCGGTAGCGCGATGCGGCCGGCGCACCACGCTGATCCGATGGCAGGAGCCAGGTGCTTCTCCTGGTCTCCCATGGGGTGCAGGGCCCAAGCACTTGGGCCATCCTCCACTGCACTCCCTGGCCACAGCAGAGAGCTGGCCTGGAAGAGGGGCAACCGGGACAGGATCGGTGCCCCGACCGGGACTAGAACCCGGTGTGCCGGCGCCGCAAGGCGGAGGACTAGCCTAGTGAGCCACGGCGCCGGCCTAAGCTTGTTTATCTTTGAAGTTGAAAGAGAGCTTGTTTTTAATACTTCTTGGACTTCCCCAACACTCTGGCTTTCCTGAAGACCACCAGTCCCTGTTAGCGTCTGTGCCAGTTTTCCATTTATTGTTTCCCACGTTCCAAATTCACTCCATATCCACTCTGCAGAAGGAACCTGGATCTTTTCTCGTTTCTCCTTTGCCTGTTTATGTAATACTAAGCTTTGCCCATAAGGGGCGCTGGAGAGACACTACAGGAGGAAGACACTTTTCTTTTTCCTATACCAGGTTTTGTTTAGCTTTTGAAAAAAGCAAGGACTTTTTAATTATAGAAGTATTGAATACGTTTCATAAAATTAAACAAGATATTATACTCATGGCCGTTAAGGTGCAGCGAGTTAAGCCACGGCTGAGGACATCTGCCTCCCATACAGGAATTCTAGTTCCCATCCCAGTTACTCAGCTTCCATTAAGTTTCCCGTTAATGCACCTGGGAAGGCAACAGATGATGGCCTAAGTCCTTGGGTTCCTGCCACCCACTTGGCAGACCCGGACGGAAGTCCAGTTCTTGGCTCCTGACTTGCACCAGGCCCAGCACTGGCTGTTTCAGGCATTTGGGGAGTGAACCAACAGGTGGGAGATTCTCTGTCTCTCTCTCTCTCTCTCTCTGCCACTCTGATTTTCAAATAAACAATTTTAAAAAAAGATATTATGACATGATTTTTGTGTATCAAATGAAGACAAATATTTGTTTCATTGGTAAGGAAAAGCAAAATCTTCAGTTCCTCCTCCACCCCCGGTTGCCTTTTGAGGAAAAAAAAAAAAACACAGCTCAGAAAACCTTGTCATAGTTAACTGCTTGGATTCAAATGCTATCCATTCTTCAAATCTGACATCTTCTTCTGAATGAAAGGTAGAAAGTAAGCTGTCAGTAAATAGTTCTGATAATGATAAATTTCATTGTGAACCAAGTCTATCAGGTAGAAGGAAAAGCAGGCCTTTCATCTACTAACAGACTGTTTCAGATTGTATTAGAAACAACCAAAAAGTATTCTCTTCATAAACTCATTGCTATTCCACTTTGGAAATTTTATGATGGCATCACATTGACTCACGTCTATGGAGTTCACTGAACTATGTCATAGTTATTCTTTTTAAGATTTATTTATTTATTTATTGAAAAGGCAGAGAAAGGGAGAGACAACAATAGAGATGTTTTCAATAGAGATGTTTTCCATCTGCTGGTTCACTCCCTAGATGGCCACAACAGAGAGGGCTAGGCCAGGCCTAAGCCAGGAGCCTGGAGCTCTATCTGGATATCCCATGTGGAGGTGGCAGGGACCCAAGTATTTGGGCCATCTTCCTAAGCTTTCCCAGGTACATTAGCAGAGAGCTAGATTGGAAGCAGAGCATTGGCCGGCGCCGGCGCCGGCACACCGGGTTCTAGTCCCAGTTGGGGCGCCAGATTCTATCCCGGTTGCCCCTCTTCCAGGCCAGCTCTCTGCTATGGCCCGGGAAGGCAGTGGAGGATGGCCCAAGTGCTTGGGCCCTGCACCCACATGGGAGACCAGGAGAAGCACCTGGCTCCTGGCTTCGGATCAGCACGGTGCGCCGGCCGCAGCGGCCATTGGAGGGTGAACCAATGGAAAGGAAGACCTTTCTCTCTGTCTCTCTCTCTCTCATTATCCACTCTGCCTGTCAAAAAAAAAAAAAAAAAAGGAAGCAGAGCATCAAGGACACCAGTATTCATATGGGATGCCAGTGTTGCAAGTGGTGGCTTAGCCTACTATGCCCTAGGAACATGCATTTTTGCTGTATGTATTCAGTGATTATTTTATTCACCAAAGTCTTGCCAAAACTGGTAGCTATGATGACTTCTAAGGAGGAAAACATGGTGGTTACAAGCAAGGGTGGTGGTGGGTGTAGTAGGAACTTTTCATTCCATGCCATTTTGTACCTTTTAAATGTTCTCTATGCATGTATCATACATTCACAGTAATTCGATTTTAAATAGTTTGATGCATTTTAATAGTACACAAGTTTCTATAAGACAGCAATAACTACATGCACTTGCACATAGGACAACTCAAAAATTATGGTGAGTGGGTGAAATCTGCTGTGTGATAAAATTACTACAAACGCCACTCAGTTGTTCCCAATGACATTCATTCATTTTTGAAAAATCTAGATGCTGGTATTGTCAGGGAAAAGCAGGTTTGTTTATAGTTGTCATAAAGTTGAATTGCTGAAACCTATTCACTGCACAACATTTTGGCTTGTCTCAGTGTTTTATATCCCCATATTTATATCAACAATCCACACACAAGTAAAAATGGAAAAATTGCCAGTATCTGATTTGTCCCCTAGCTTTTCCCACTTGTCAACATATCCTGAAATGTCTTTTGAAAACTTGGGAGAAAAAAATTAAACATTCAGGATGACCAGTAACAGGGAGACTTTTTTTTTTTAATAGTGAAATATTTCCCACCACCATGAATTATTTTGCATGTTTTTTCCCTTTGTTTTTTGAAACCTTTGTTTCTTTTCAGAGTAGATTCCTAGGAATGCTGTCCAGCATGCTAGCTGGGTGTCTTGGCATCATGGTGACACATTTGGCATGCACAGCACACAGACTGGTCTCTTCAAAAATGGACAGCCAGAGAAACCTCGCTTACTTCCTGCAGTCAACTTCTCTTGCTTCCAACAGCTGAGCTCTGGACGTGTGGATTTGCTTTGAAGTCCTGAGCTATCTCTCAAAGCAGGTGCTATAAGAGAATTTTGTGAATCAGAAGTCTGGTGGACTTTAGCTAACATAAAATTTTATGGAGCATGATAGTATCAGGCCCATAATGCTGGGTTTTCTTCCCCCTGCCAGTAGAGAACTTACACTTTTATTTAAAAAAATTTGATTTATTTTCATTTTATTTCAAAAGGCAGAAAAAGAGAGAGAGAGAGAGAAAGTCTTCCACTTGCTTGTTTACTCCCCAAATGTCTGTAACAAACAGAAGTGGGCCAAACCGAAGCCAGGAAGCTGGAACTCACTCCAGGTCTCCCCATGGGAGGCAGAGACACTGAGTACTTGAGCTGTTTTGTAAAACATTTTTATTTTACCACAATATCCATTATTCAGCCGGTGATAACTTTTTAATGTAAGCCACCCTATATATACTTTTATTTTCTTCTTCAAAATATAGTTAGAATGCATGCTTGAAACAACTCACCAGATTAAAGAAATTTCCTGTGCAAATGTAGTATTTTGTACATTGTACAGAAAAAGTGCTAGACCCTAAAACTTCATATCTTGTTAAAAAAGAGAAAGGCGATACTAGTAATTTTGAAGACAAAGAAATAATTAAATAATTAATTTCAGTAACATCTATATTTTTGCCGTAGCTGTTACATGGTAAGAGTATCATGAACTTGAGAGGATATAAGGTAAAGACCTTGGGGCTGGTGCTGTGACCCGGTGGGTTAAGACACTGTCTGCAAGGCTGGCATCCCATATGAGTGCCAGTTAGAGTCCCAGCTGTTCTGCTTCCTATCCAGCTCCCTGCTAGTGTGCTTGGGAAAAGCAGTGGGAAGATGCCACAAGTACTTGGGCCTCTGCCTCCTACTTGGGAGACGTGGATTGAAGCTCCTAGCTTCTGGCTTCAGCCTGGCCCAGCCCATTTTGGGGGTGAATCAGTAGATGGAAGATCTCTCTCTGCCTCTCTGTACTCTGCCTTTCAAATAAATAAATAAATCTTTTTTTAAAAAACAAGATAATAGAAGAGAAAGAATGGCTACTTGCACCAGTGGTAAATCTCCCTGAAAACGGGAAGTTTCTGAATAGAGGTGTAAGCTCCCTTCCGGAATCTGAGAAGTATTTATTTACTCCTTGTTGTGAGAAGATTCCAGTGCCCTAGGAAAACCTTCTTTTCTCTCTTCCCAGAAATTTTTAGCAAGTCTTTTTCTCCCATAGCATCATTGCATCAAGTATAGGAGTTACAATCAGAAACAATTTTTTTTTCTAAATAGGAAAGAGTCTTAATTTGTTTCTCCTTCCTCTCCTCCTGTCTTACTCTTCTTTAGTGAAACATATATTCACAGGAAGAATCAAAAGGCTTTAACTTTCCAAATGAGAACAGTCCATTTAGCAAATATTTTTGAAATTCAACAAAGGAGGAATGGGATGAACATCTGTAATGCAAAAATCTGCAATCCAAACTCCGAAAATTTGTATACACAAGCATGATGCCACAGGTGGAAAATTCCACACCTGACCTCATAAGACAGGTCACAGTCAAAATGCAGGTGCACTAAAAACATTGTATCACATTCAGGCCATGTGTTGAGGTGTATATGACACATAAATGAATTTTGTATTTAGACCTAAGTCCCTTCCCCACGTTTTCTGGTTACTTAAACGCACATATGCCAAAATCCTGAAAACTCCGAAATACCTCTGGTTTCAAGTGTTTCAGATTTGGAGAATACTCAACCCATCAACTGCAATGGCTATGCCTCACGGAAGACCCTAACCCAGGCACACGAAGCAGAGAACAAGTTACACATTTCTGAGTACAGATCCTTCCCGTGCCTAGCTCAGTGCCTGACAAAGGCATCCTAATTCCCTCACTTTGATTTGACTTTGCATTTCTAATCTCAAATGGCAGTGAAATGAAAGAAAAAAAAAAAAAAAAGTGGTAATGTGCCACCTTGTGGACAAAAGAAGAATGGCATTCTTGTAGTTGTTTTTTTCAGTAGTGAAAATTAACAATGAATTTCTGTATTCTGTTCCCTTATTATACAAAAAAACAAACAAACAAAAGAAAACAATCCAGGAAAAACACAGAGAATAGTGAGTACTCAAAAATCTCTGGAGTATAGATAAAAACAGTTATCATACCATGATTTGGAGTGTACTCTACAGAGACACAAATAGAAATGAATGAGTGAATTAATTTTTCTTAAAAAAAAAAATCTTGATTCTTTTTCATATCATCTGTTGGCACCCAGGCCTGACCCAATGTTAGTATAGAAGTATATTATCCTCCATAAAGATTATTAATATTTCATGTGGGTGAAAGGTGATAAAATTTGGTTTGCATTTCATACAGGCATAAAAATTATTTATTGGTACTGTTGACAACCCTCTATTTCCACATGTGAAGCTATTTATTGAACAATCAGATAAGCAAACATTTCATTCTGGACCATTGTGAGTAGCTGGGCATAGGAGAGCTGGAGATCAATTCTCTCTCCCAGACGGGGAGGTTCCAGGTCACATGACTGGATGGCTCATCAGCATTTTATAGATTTTGCCACATTCCTTTCCATTTAGCAAGTCCCAGGCTCTCAGTCTTCTGCAAAATGATAGCGTGAGACCAGATTTTCAACCCGTGTGTTTCAAACTTTTCAAAAATAGCTGATCCAAATTTCACTTACAGTATATTTTACCAGTTTAGTTTTGACAGTGTTATTTAGAAATATATATTTGATGAATTTAGTGTGTTAAAACAGTACCTACAATGATCTGAACCAAATTTAGGTGGAGTAGAGACTGTTAAGGAAACCAGAATATGTCACCCCCAAATATCTTTGGTATTAGAAAATTGTTTGACCTAGGGCAAATGGCAGGACGCAGATACCGGAGCACTCTCTGCCCTCCCTGTATTGGCCCAGAAACAGGACACAAATACGCAAAGACAAGTGTGCCCTCCACTCCCTTGCAGCAGGAAGGACAAAGGTTAACCCATGAAGCCAACTTCAGCCTTTGCCTGCCTGGAAGCTTCCACATTAACAAGCTCCAATAATGAGGCTTTTTTTTTTTTTTTTTAACTTTTTTGGAAGAATTAGAAGATAAAGTTGAGAATATTCTTTTTTTAAAAAGATTTATTTATTTATTTATTTATTTGAAAGTCAGAGTTACATGGAGAGTGGAGAGGCAGAGAGAGGGAGAAGTCTTCCATCCACTGGTTCACTCCCCAATTGGTCGCAACGGACGGAGTTGTGCCTATCTGAAGACAGGAGTCAGGAGCTTCCTGGCTTCCTCCGGGTCTCCCATGTGGGTGCAGGGGCCCAAGCACTTGGGCCATCCTCTACTGCTTTCCCAGTCCATAGCAGAGAGCAGGATCAGAAGTGAAGCAGCCGGGACTCCAACCGGTGTCCAAATGGGATGCCAGCACTGCAGGCAGCAGCTTTACCTGCTACTCCACAGCGCAGGCCCCAGTGAGGCTTTTCTGTCATTTATTTTGCCTTCCCACCATTTGCCACCCCTAGAGCCTCAAGTTCTTTTCCTTTGTCTAAAAAATATAACTTTTTTAATTGAAGATTTATATGAGCTGGAGGTCTAAGTCACCTCTTACAGAATTCCTCATTCTCTGGATTTCTCCTAGGTCTACATGAAGTACGAATACTTCTCTGTGTTCTTATCTTATTAATTTATTTTCTGTTATGGGTATCTGTTCCTGTTAGGAACTCTTTAGGGTTGAGGGAAAAAATTATTTTTCCTTCCCTACATGGTCAACACACTTCGTGTGTTTTCAGTGAGTAAATCTGTACTATCCAAAGGAAATTTTTGGTTTGAACTACAAGATACATTGTAGTGATACACTAAAACTTCAAAAATGGAGGATTCGTGGTGGAATTATGAAGATCTTGACACCTCAGCCAGTCCATTGGTACTGTAGTCTGGTTACAATAATTCCCACAAGTCATTAACAGACAATCAATCAGAATCAGAACAGCAAGTACACAGGGCTTGCTATACACAAAGTAGTGATTTGTTAGTTGCTTTATATGCACTGTCTTAAACCCTTCCAATGCCTTCTGGGGTGCCATTGCTATTACACCCAGCTCACAGACAAGTAGCTGGAGCACAAAGGCGTTAGTTCAAGTCCTGAAGACGTGGTAACTGCCAGGGTTCCCCTCTAAGGACTACCCAGCTTTGTAGCACTCAGCTCTGTTTCAGTAGGCTAATTCCTGCCTTGGGAATGAGACTAAAGGAATCTTCCCAGCTGGACACTTCTTACCTCTTCCCTAGCCGCCGAGCCTCATTCCCAAGCTCCCAATCCCCTTCTTTGGAAAGCTTCATCTAATGTGCCCAACTCACAGGTCTCCCTTGCTGTCTGGCTCGGTGTAGCACGCTATGGGACCTGTTTATACAAAGGCACAGGGGTGCAGAGGAGCTGAAAGAATTCCCGAAGTTTCCTAGGGAGAGTGTGGAGACAGAGGGGATGTGATAGGGACGGAGGGCCTTTGAAACCCTGTTCAGATTGATCTTGGAATGACAGCAAGCATGGAAGGACTTAGGAAAAGTGATGGGGCTTCACTGGGGTCAAGACCAAGACTGGGAGAATAGAAAGTGAGCTACAGCTATGCAGCTAAAGGATAGAGACTTGGATTCCGTTGGAACAGGGGAGAAAGATGGATTGGGAGAGATTTGGTGATTGTTAAACGGTGTGAACCTTGATGTCAAGCTAAAGGTCAGCAGTTTTTAGATTCATTTTTTAACAATTGACTTTTTTAAAAAAACAGCAACTTTAGATTGGCAACAGCTGTATAATTTCTATGTCATGTCTCCACCTATTCCTCCATCCACCTGTACCTCTGTGGAAATCATCCACCTTTTTACTGTCTCCATAATTTTGCCTTTTCCAGGTCACGTAATCGGACTCTTGCAGAAGTAGCCTTTTTGGACTGACCTCTCTCACTTAACAATATGGGTTTCTTTTTGTGGCCTGATAGCTTGGAATTAGCATGGAATTACAGCACATTATATGGGTGTGCCACAGTTTTATCTCTCCAGCTGCTTCGTTGTTTCCAAGCGCTGACGAAGGGACATGGTGGTTGCTTCCAAGCGCTGGCCATTGTGAACAAAGTTCACAATGTGAACAAATCGTGAGTGCAGGTTTCTGTGTGGATGTAACTTTTCAACTCAATTGAATAAATACCAAGGAGGACACAAAATATATTTACGTTTCATAAGAAACTTCCAAATTGTCTTCCAAAGCGACTGTGCCATTTTGCTTTCCCACCAGCAGTGAACGGGCGTGCCTGCTGCCGCACATCCTCACCATCATATTCAGTGTCAGTGTTTTGGATTCTAGCTCTTCTAACAGGTGTGCAGAGAGATCCCATGGTTGTTGTAACTTGCATTTCCTTCATGGCAGATGATGTGAAGTATCTTCTCATACACACATTTGACATCTTAATATATTTGCCCATTTTTCAATGGATCCATTGCCTGTTTTTCAGAGGACTTGTTTGTTTTCTTACTGTTGAGTTTTAAGAGTTCTTTAGGTTCAGGTTTTCTTATTTGTTTAGCATGCCCTCTTTTCCTTCACATGCGCCCAGTCCTACCTCCTTTTCCTGTCTTCCATATGATCTTTCTTCCTGCAAAGACAATTCAAACTAGAGAAGTGGACTCTCCTACAGACAGGCCCAGGACAGGATGCTGCGAGTACAGTTTGGAGGGGAGAATGAAAAGCATATTTTGGAATCTTGTCTCAGTGAAAAGTGTAGGCTTGGCGGACTGTCAACCCCAGATTCACATATGCAGTGGTAACGGCAGATGCTGTGTAGCGTATTTTTGGAGTCAAATGGATAAGAAGAAGAATCAGTCTGACAGCCTGCAGAATGATCACCGGAATTGTTTCAAGCATACTCTTTGGTCTCTGAGGTAGTGTGGAGGAGTCGGATTTGACCACTAGGGAGAAAAGACTTGTGCAAAGTTCTTAGAGATAGAACCCTTGGAGGGCAATTTTATTCTTTAGTGGGAGGGGAGCCATTGGAGGCTATTCAGCAGCAGTAGAAAAAGAGCAGAATTCTCCCTTCTGCA
The DNA here is from genome assembly GCF_033115175.1 of Lepus europaeus. Classification (NCBI taxonomy): domain Eukaryota; kingdom Metazoa; phylum Chordata; class Mammalia; order Lagomorpha; family Leporidae; genus Lepus; species Lepus europaeus. The sequence goes on along the minus strand of NC_084838.1, from coordinate 83,518,691 downwards.
GTCTACATGGATTACATGATCACTATGTATAGGAATTGACACTGGAGTCTTACTGCTCCATCTTAGACATTTTTCAAGTCTCTCTTTCCTTCTTTATAAGTTGAAGTTAAAGCTTTCCTTCAAAGCTTATGTGAGGATTAAATGAGATATTGTGGAAAGTACTTCATATTGTCTTACTTGATTATTAAAACTACCTCTGCTCATTTATTGCCCATGACTTGGTTCATTATATGTCTCATTTAATTCTCACACCCCCTAGGAACCTGGGGCTTGGTGGAGTAAGACCTAAGGATGACTTAGCTGACACGTGTTTCTTATTTGGTGTATCACTCATAATGTAGATGTTAAAAATATACTACTTCTGGAATATTGACTTTTGAATTAAAAACACTTGAAAAACAGGGGCAAGAAAAATCATTCAGACTTCTTTATCTCCTAAAAACAAGAGATGAAACTCCATGTGAAAGAGTCTTTCCCCATAGAGAAAGCAAGTAACATTCTCATCAAGGACTACAGCAAGTTGAAACTGACAGCTTCCTGGACAGACCTTGTTAAAATAACTCTTTTATCTTTTAAGCCTCCCAGATAATTCAGTTGCTTTTTCATAACTTGCTAGTCTTGATACATATACAGTTCAGTACTTAACTGCTCCTCTGAGTCTTCATTTGTTTATGGGGGCTCCTGTGCCATGTAAAACTTGTATTAAATTTACTTGTTTGTTTTTCTCCTATTGGTCTATCTTATGTTGTCAGTTTAATTCGCAGGCCCAGCTAGAAACAGGAGGAGGTAAAATTCTGCCACTGTAGCAAAAATAATGGCAACGAACTCAACTCTCTCAGCCAGGCAATTTCAGAGATGCCATATATTATCTCACTTAATTCCCACAATGTTACTAATAGCCTCAGTTTATTGATTAGGGCACTGAGATTCAGACATGGTATTTTGCCTAAAGTTATTCAGCTAGGCTCTGAATTCAAACCCTGGCATATCTAACTCTAGTTTTATTTTATTTTGACAGGCAGAGTTAGACAGTGAGAGAGAGACAGAGAGAGAGAGAGTTTGAGAGAGTTATAGACAGTGAGAGAGACAGAGAGAAAGGTCTTCCTTCTGTTGGTTCACCCCCAAAATGGCTGCTATGGCTGGCGTGCTGCGCCGATCTGAAGCCAGGAGCCAGGTGCTTCCTCCTGGTCTCCCATGTGGGTGCAGGGCCCAAGGACCTGGGCCATCCTCCACTGCCTTTTCCGGGCCACAGCAGAAAGCTGGACTGGAAGAGGAGCAACCAGGACAGAACCGGCGCCCCAACCAAGACTAGAACCCTGGGTGCTGGCACCGCAGGCGGAGGATTAGCCTAGTGAGCCGCGGCCTCCTAACTAGTTTTAACCACTAATTACACCATGCCTTGGCTGTGAGATCTACTTCCCCTAAAGTCTTCCAGGCAGTTGTGTAGGACTTTTACTGGGTGTTTATTTTTAGGATAGCACTGTCATCAGGCTTACTCTTCTGTCTGTTCTATTGGTCTGAGCCTTTGAAATTAGACCTCATCTTAGTTCCTTTATTCCTCTGTTACCTTGCACTGTCCTTGGCATACACAGGACTTTCAAATTTGTTCATTCTGCAAATGTTTATGGAGCATTCGCTATGGACCAGGTGCTATAACAGTGTTAGGGAAATAAAACAATTTTGCCAACCAAAACCCTTCGTATCAGCACAGAAAGAATGTAATTTTAACAGAGGGTAAGCACTGTCAGAGTTATATAAATGGAAGACAGACAGTGACTGCAAAGTCTGAACAGGATTTCATGCAAGGTGCAAGCATTTGGCACAGTGTTAAGTCACAGCTTGGAACTCCCATATTCCATATCGGAGTCCCTGGAACCCAGTTAGGTCAGATCCAGCTTCTTGCTTATAAAGACCCTGAGAAGCAACAGGTGATGGCCCAAGTATTTGGGTCCCTGCCATCTATTTTAAAGACCCAAATAGAGATCCAGGCTCCTGTTTTGGGCCTGGACCACCACAACTGTTACGGGCATTTGGGGGCGTCAACCAGTGGATGGAAGATCTCTGTTTGCCTATTTATCTCTTTGCCTCTCAAATAAAATAAATTTTAAAAAATTTTAATTTCACACAAACTTATAGAGAAAATGATAATTTCTGAGAGGTAAGAAGCACGCACTTTGTTATATCCTTGTACAATGTATAGTGATTACCTTGTGACTTATCTTTTTAAGGTTTTTTAAAAAGTTTATTTAAAAGCCAATGTGATGGAAACGCAGAAGAGAGCTCTTCCAACCGTTGGTTCACTCCCCAAATGCCTGCAATAGCCAGGAGTGAGCCAGGCCGAACTCAGGCGCCCAGGGCTCCATCCTCCGGGCTGCACACTGTAGGATGCTGGGTTGAAGGCAGAGGGCCTGGAGCCCGGTGCTCTGAAGCCGCCGCCCGCTTCCCTACACGCCTTCCCCTGTGAATTATCTTCGAGCTCCTTCTGGGGGTAATCATTTGTTCCAAGGGTCGCAGGGCGATCTCGCCTTTTATTATTGAATTCTCTAGGAGGCGTCCGAAGCGGGGAGCCGGCAGCGGCCGCATCTCCGCAAGGAAGAGCGCAGCGCGGAGACCCTCCGCCTGGCACAGGGCTCCGCTCAACCGCGGGGCCTGCTCCCCGGAGCTCCCACTCGTGAAACTCACACCGAGGACAGCGGCCTGGGCTTCTGGCAGGCGGGCCAGGAAAGAGGTGGCAGTTTGGAGCTTTAGTAAATGTCTAAGGAGCGAATGGAACCAATGACCACGGACGGTCAGCCCGGCGGGTGCTCAGCAGCTCCAAGAGTCTCTTGCTTTGGCATCAGGATTGTAATGAAAAGCTGGGAAACAAAAGAAACTCCGAGGACTGTTAGGGAACGGTGCTTCTGCGGTGCTCTGGCTGACAATGCGGTTCCTAGAACGGCGTCTGGAAGCCGGAGACCGGGCGGAGGGGAGCGAGCTGGGGGCGGGGCCTCGGCGGGGCGGGGCCACGGCTGGGCCGGCTACGGAAGCCGAGCGGGCCCAGCGGTTCGGCCGAGGAAGTGTGCGTGTGCCGGCGGCGCGGGGGCCAGGTTTTGAGTCGTCCTGCGCGGTCGGGCGGTCACACCCGCGCTTGCTTCTGCCGTTGCAGCAGCTCTCGCGGCGGAGACGCAGTGCCTGAGTCGCTTGGCTCTTCTGTTGGGTCAGCGACGCGAGGGACCCACCGCGGCGTGTCGTCGGTGCCTCCCGGCCGGTGGTGCACCCACCCGGCCGGCAGAGCCCCTGCCCGTGCCCGCCGGCTGGTCCGGGGGATCCGGGCACCGCCTCCACGGCGGCTCCGCCGGACGCGCGGACCGGCCCCCAGCCCGAGCCCCGAGTGGACGGCGTCATGAGGCACCTGCCGTACTTCTGCCGGGGCCAAGTGGTGCGGGGCTTCGGCCGCGGCTCCAAGCAGCTGGGCATCCCCACAGGTGAGCGCGGGGCGGACCGGAGCCCCCAGGCCTGGTCACGTGGGGGAGGGAAGGCCGGGTCGTGGGTCCCCTAGGCCGGAGCAGAACCCTCTCTGCCGCCCTTTGCTCGGGTCGAGGGAGCTCCTCTCTGCCCCTTGGCCCTGAGCTCCTTGGGGACCAAGGTTGAGAGGGGCTGGGGGCCCGAAGCTGGAGATGTGTCGCAGGATCTTCTGCCTCCTTGCCCACCCAGGGTCGAGGTGGCCAAGCGTGGCACTTGTCTTGCTCATTAGAAATGTGATGTGGGCCAGATGGGCTGAACTTTCAAGGTGATGTTAAAGTTCGTTTCTAAAAATCTGCTATTGTATAGTGTCCAAGTGGTCACACAGGTAGTTGAAGGAGAGCCAAGTAGCTCTTTGAGTCCGTCTGCATGAGATTTAGTAATAAAACCTTGATTGCTTAATTTATTCTTAACAATACAGGCTAGGGCTGTCTCTGAAGTTCGGTCTTAGGCTTGTAATACTTTGAAACTAATATTTTTAAGTGATTCGTAACCCACTTAGGAAAGACCAGGTCTAAAAGAAATCTGTTTTGCACCTTTTCTTTGTTTGTCTGAGAGAGAGCGATTGAGATTTATATGCTTTGTATCTTATTCCTGGCCTGTCCAGATGAAGAGGAGAAAGAAATGCCAGCCACAATATGGAAGGATGGGATTGGTAAACATAGGGTCCTGGGAATCTTGGGAGTGTCGTGGTTGAGACGAGCCCTGCATGTGATTTTTACAGACATTTAGTGCGAAACTTGTAACACCAGAATATTTACTTCTGTTGTTTAGCTAACTTCCCTGAACAAGTCGTAGACAGCCTTCCGGCCGATCTCTCCACCGGCATTTATTATGGCTGGGCCAGCGTTGGAAGTGGAGATGTCCATAAGATGGTGGTGAGCATAGGCTGGAACCCATACTACAAGAATGTAAAGAAGTCCATGGTAAGTACTGTACTTTGCTCTGTCACTGACAATGCAATGATTGTTTAGAATAATACACAGTATTTCATGCACAATGGTGTTCATCAGTGGTAGTTTCAACATAGTTAAAATTGTAGAAATTTTGGCAGCATACTTGAAGGATTTAAAAGTGAAGTATTTGGTTACTATTTGAATGTAATATCTTTTCCCCTCATTTTACTTTCAACTATTTGTCCCTTGGATCTAAAGTGATTTTCTTGTAGACTTCAAATAGTTGGGTCATGTGTTTAAATCCATTTTGGTAATCACTCCCTTCTTATTAGAGTGTTTAATCCTTTTAGAGTAATAACTTATAAAGGGTGACTCCCTGTATTACATTAATTGTTCTGTATACCTTTAACTTTTTGTCCTTCGTTTCTTTCATTACTGCCTTTTGTCTTGATTTTTTCGTAAAGACATATTTTGATTTCCCTCTCATTTCCCTTTTCTAAAAAACATTCATTTATTTGAAAAAGTGACACAGAGAGAGAGAGAGAGAGAGAGTGCACGCGAGCGCTTTGATCTAGTGATTCACTCTTGAGTGACCACAACGGCTGGGGCTAGGCCAGCCCAGGCCAAAGACAGGAGCCAGGAACTCCATCTGAGTTACCCATGGAGGTGGCAAGGATTCAACTACTTGAGCCATAATCTGCTGCTTCCCAGGGATATTTAACAGGGAGCTAGATCCTAGATCCGGAAGTGGAGCAGCAGGGGCTCAAACTGTCACTCCGATGTTGGCATTCAGGCATCTGAAGTGCCAACTCCCTACACAGTAATGCCTGCTCCTCTTTCTCATTTCCTTTAATGTATTTTGTGTATAGTTTGTGGTCTTGTGGGAATTAAACTTAGCACCCTGAAATTCTAGAAGTCTTTTTGGTTTTTTGAAAGTCAGAGTTACACAGAGAGAGGAGAGGCATAGAGAGAGAGGTCTTCCATCCGATGGTTCACTCCCCAGTTGGCCACAACAGCTGGAGCTGCACTGATCCAAAGGCAGGAGCCAGGAGCTTCTTCCAGGTCTCCCATGTGGGTGCAGGGGCCCAAGCACTAGGGCCATCCTACACTGCTTTTCCAGGCCAAAGCAGAGAGCTGGATTGGAAATGGAGCAGCCGGGTCTTGAACCGGCACCCATATGGGATGCTGGCGCTTCAGGCCAGGGCATTAACCCGATGCACCACAGCACTGGCCCCAAGAAGTCTAATTTGAGTTCATAACAATTTAAGTAGCATATGGATCCCACAAATTACATCTATATATGTTGTATCCCCAATAACAGATTAATACAGATGTTTCTTGGCTTCCACTGTGGAATTGCAATGGGGTTATGTCCTGATAGGCTCATTGTGAATTTTAAAAATCCTAAATTTAGCCATCATAAGTCGAAGACTAATTTTTTATGTATTTAATTTTTTTATTTAATAAATATAAATTTCCAAAGTACAGCTTATGAATTACAAAGGCTTCCCTCCCCACAACTTCCTCCCCACCCGCAACCCTCCCCTTTCCCACTCGCTCTCCCCTTCCATTCCCATCAAGATTCATTTTCAATTCTCTTTATATATGTATTTAATTTTTAAATCATGCAGAAAATAAAAAGTGGACTTAAAAACCAAGTTCATAATAATACTATTATAATCGCCTGTTTGTTTACCTTTACTGGGGTAGAAATGAGGTATGAAAATGAGCTTGCCACAGTTAGTGTAGCTCATTCACTGTTTAATTACTTTGTTAACCCTTTAAGTCCTGAATTTTCAATTCTGCAAGTATTTCAATGACATAATATTTATTTCAAAGTTACCATAAGTGGTAATTTGTTGCTCAGTTTAAAATTTTAGAGGTGTCCTAAACATAGGATGATGGAATAATGGTTAATGCTTACTAAAGGGGTGGTGCTTACTGGTAAGTTGAAACTCTTCGCTTTTTTAAATGACCTTGCAGGTGTACTCCTCTAATCCGACTTTCTTCTCACAGCACCCACACAGTTGAACTGTTTTATCTGTGAGATTTGGCTGAGTCTTTTGTTAGTTGGAGTGTGTGGGAAAACAGATTGACAATCATGCTAATCCCATCTTCTTTGACTATTTAATATGAAGATACTTTGAAAAGCTTGGACAAAATGGAATTAAAAGATAAGTTCAGGGAGTGGGCGTTTGAGACAGTGGCTCAGATGCTGCTTGAGACACCGTCGTCTCACAGCAGACTGCCTGGGTTCTCGTCTTAGCTCCTCTTGCAATTCCAGCTTCCTGCTCATGCTTGCCTCGGGGAGCCGCAGGTACTCTGCTCCCTGCTAGGCACCTGGGAGACCCAGATTGAGTTCCAGGCTCCTGGCTGCAACTTTGCCCAGCCCTGGTTGTTCTAGGCATCTGAAGAGTGAACCAGTGGATAGGCACTCTCTGTCTCTTGTCATTCCAGTAAATAAAAATAAAGATAAACAAAAGATAAGTTTATTTTGATTAAAAAAAAATGTGAAAACATACCTCATTTTTATATGCATTTTTCATGGATTTTTTGAAGTGCCCTCGTAGAAGTATGTCACATGAAACTCAGTGCTAGTATAAGCCAATAGTAATGTCTCAGAACTACTTAACATTTTGTTCAGAATTTCACTGAAGTTTGTAGGGTGGTGGAAATTATTTGTTGGAGGGGATAAGGAAAAGAGTTGATTAAAGATCAAAGAATACCTTACTGTAGAAAGAGAGAGGAAAATAGAGGATGAAAGGCTATGCCATCGCTAACTTTTCTTTAACTACTCAGCAGAAATATTACTATAGCACCAGTGACAAATTGCCTTGGAAGTTTGTCAGTAGTTAGGAAAAATTTGATTTTACAGTGGTAGAGTGTTCTTACATTTCAGAGTTTTTCTTTTTGCTTTTCTTTGATAGTAATAGACATCTGTGAAATGCCTGTTCAAGTCTTTTGCCCTACAAAAAATTGTGTTCTTTGTCTTATTGTGTCTTAAAGAAGCTTTTAGTATTTTCTAGATCCAGTTCGTTTGTTGGAACTGTATATTGCTGTGTTTTTGTTTTTAACTCAATAGTGTCTTTGAAAAACAGTGATCCTTAATATAATCCAGGTTATCATTTTTCTTTCATGATTGGTTGGTGCTTTTTATAATCCATTTAACAACTCTGCCCACTTCAAAGTCATGAACTCATCTATGTTTTCTTCAAAAAGCTTAATTGACTTTTCTCATTTGTGAGTATGCTGTGGTGTGTGGTAAGGATAAAGATTACTTATTTTTTCCTCACCTACATATAGAATTAACCTAGCCCATTTACTGAAAATAGTATCCTGGGGCTAGCGTTATGGCACAGCACATTAAGCCTCCGCCGATGATGCTAGCATCCCATATGGGCACCTATTCAAGTCCCAATTGCTCCACTTCCAATCCAGCTCTCTGCTAATATGCCTAAGAAGGTACTGGAGGATGACCCAAATGCTTGGGCCCCTGGCAGCCACGTGAGGGACCCAGATAGAGTTCCTAGCTTCTAGCTCCAGCCTGACTGATCCCCAACTATTGAGACCATTTGGGGAGTGAGCAAGAGGTTGGAAGAGGTCTCTGTTTCTTCTTTTTCTCTAACTTTGTCTTTCAAATAAATAAATCTCAAAAAAGAAAATGACAGCCTGTGCTGCCCACCCTCCAGTGTTCACCCTGCTCATAAACCAAGTGATCTTATGTATTTGAGAGTCCAAGTATCCAGTCCTACATACTTGGTCTGCTTGACTAACCTTAGGCCATGATCACAAGGTCTTCATTTCCATAGCAGTATATTAGATCTTGATATCTAGTTGTACAGATCCTCTAGTTTTGTTTTCAAGATTTACTTAGATAATTTTAGCATTTCAATGTGCATTTTAAAATTACTTGTCAGTTTCTGCAATTAAAAAAAAACTAGGATTTTTTTTTTTTTTTTTTTGGACAGGCAGTTAGGCAGTGAGAGAGAGGGACAGAGAGAAAGGTCTTCCTTCCATTGGTTCACTCCCCTAATGGCTGCTACGGCCAGCACTGTGCCGATGCGAAGCCAGGAGCCGGATGCTTCCTTCTGGTCTCCCATGTGGGTGCAGGGGCCCAAGCACTTGGGCCATCCTCCACTGCACTCCTGGGCCACAGCAGAGAGCTGGACTGGAAGGGGAGCAATCGGGACAGAATCCAGCGCCCCAACTGTGACTAGAACCCTGGGTGCCGGCGCCACAGGTGGAGGATTAGCCAAGTGAGCCACGGCACTGGCCAAAACCTAGGATTTTTACTGGGATAGCACTAAATCTATAGATCTGGAAGAATAGACATCTTTACCATTTCCCTCAATAATGACTTGGAATTGTCAGCATCAAGGTCGTGTATATTTTGGTTTCGTTTTTACTCAAATGTTTACTGAAAAGAAAAGTGAAATTTATTGATTCATATTCACAAGACCAAGGAGCCATCTTTTAAGGGAAAATTCAGAAAATGCGTACAAAATGTATATTATGAAAAAACTGCATAGATTTCAAATTTTTTGTACAAGAATAAACTTAGTTTTAAATTTCTTTGTTTCCTTGAACTTTTTTAAGTACACTTATATCTTTTAATTCATCCCACTCAGTGACATGTGGGAAATTGGAGTCCCACAGAGGTTGGTTATATGGTTACCCAAGTGTGCAACTGTGGACTTTAGATCCTTAAATCAATGCTCTTACCACAGTATATGATCTCAACTCACGTATAAGTGATTTTAAGCTTACTAACCTAACAAAAGCAAAGTTCTTATAAGAGTTGTATTATAATGGATGTATTAGTTTGATTAATCATTGATTAATGTATATGTTTCTTTATTTTTTACTATTATTTAAGAAATACAAACTTTATGTATTTCATATGTACAAATTAGGAAACATGGTGATTCTTCCCACTCTACCTCCGTCTCACCCTTCTTTTTCTTCCCTCTCCATTCTCATTTTTATTTTTTACAAAGATCTAATTTTAGTTAATTTTATACTCATAAGATTAACCCTACACTAAGTAGAGTTCCCCAAATAGTATGAAAAGAAAACAAAAAAACAACAAAAAAATTGTTCCTCAGCAGTCAAGACAAGGGCTGTTCAAAATCATTGCATTGCAAAGTGTTAGTTCCACTCCTATAGATTACCTTTAAGGTGCTCTACTAGTTACCACAGATCATAGAGAACATATGGTATTTTTCTTTTTGTGACTAGCTTATTTCACTAAGTGTAATCATTTCCAGTTGCATCCATTTTGTTGCAAATGACAGGATTTCATTTTTATTTTTTTTACCACTGTGTAGTATTCCATAGTGTATATTTACCATAATTTCTTTCTAATCCAGTCTTCAGTTGATGGACACCTGGGTTGATTCCATACCTTAGTAATTGAAAACTAAGCTACAATGAACATGAGGGTATAGACAACTCTTTCATATCCTGATTTCATTTCATTTGGGTAAATTCCCAGGAGTGGGATGGCTTGGTCATATGATAAGTCTATATTCGGCTTTCTGAGGTATCTCCATACTGTCTTCCACAGTGGCTGCACCAGTTTACATTCCCACCAACTTCGGATTAGGGTACCTTTTCCCCACATACTCCCTAGCATGTGTTTTTTGATTTCTGTGTGAGAGCCATTCTAATGGGTGAGGTGAAACCTCATTGTGGTTTTGATTTGCATTTCCTTGATGGGCTAGCAATCCTGAGCATTTTTTCATGTCTGTTGGCCATTTGGATTTCCTCTCTTGAAAAGTGTCTGTTCAGTCCTTATTCTTGTTTTTTGAATTTCTGCGTTTATTTTTAGGCATTTGTGCAGTTGATTTTTTTTTTTTTCCCTTTGGTGGCTTTTATCTTTGAGTTATGACACTATGGCTTAGTGGAACGTCTGTACTTTCAGTGAATACCAAGAGGTGTGTGGTGGGTGTGGCCAGTTAGCTGTGGTCAGTGCTCCAGGGTGGAGTGTGGTAGATCCCCTCTTGTTAACAGCAGGAGGGAAATGGTATGATCACCCCTCTCACCTCCTCTCCTCCAAGCTGAGCGATGCCTGGTGTTGGCTCCCAGAGTGTTCCACACTCATCCACACCACTGTCTGAACCGCACAGATGATCTGCACTGTCCTCACTGTGAGCACAGTTCCCACAGCAATGAGCTGCTCTAGGCAACCAGGGAGCTCTGAGAGTGTACAGCAGCACCCAGTTTTTGCCCAGAAACCCAGCTACACTCTGCCTCCTCGCATGCAGTGTTTTCACAGTCTCAGCAACCAGGGCTCCCATGCTCAAGGAGTATAAGAGGGTCCAGAGGGTCCAGTCCGCCCCACCAGTCTGTCCTGTCCACAGAGAGACTGAAGGGTTCCCAGAGCTGCTGCCCCTGTGTATTCTGCCCTGACGGATTGAGCCTGATCCTCCCAGCCAGACTCAAAGTCAGTGGGGGACATGGGTTGTGCCCTCTGGTAAAATCCCTTGATTGGGGCAGGTGCTGTGGCATAGCGGGTGGAGCCACCACACCTGCAGTGCTGACATCCCTTATGTGTGCCAATTCGAGTCCTGGCTGCTCCACTTCCAATCCAGCTCTTTGCTATGGCTGAGAAAGCAGTAGAGGATGATCAAGTCCTTGGGCCCCTGCACTCGCTTGGGACACTCAGAAGAAGCTCCAGGCTCCTGGCTTCCAATCAGATCAGATCGGCACAGCTCTGGCCGTTGCAGCCGTTTGGGGAGTGAACCAGCAGGTGAAGGACCCCCCTCTATCTCTGTCTCTCCTTCTCTCTCTGTGTAACTCTGACTTACAAATAAATAAATAGATCTTAAAAAAAAAATCCATTGATCATATGCATGCATAATACCTGCTGACCACATCCCTATTTGCTTCACAATTCTGCTGGGCACATACAAGTGTCCCCGCAGGTGGTACTTCCCAGAATCCATTGCCAGGTGGGTGCAGCTGGCAAAGTAGAGACCATCCCTGCTAGTTGCTGGGTGCGTGCACCAGAACTGGAGCAGCTGTTCCTGCGTTTGTCCATAAATGGTGCCAGCCCTCCCTACAGCTGGCCGCAAGTTGCTGTTACAGGGGGGAAGGGTAGTGGTGGGAGGGAGACTGGGAGAGACACACTGCCTCCCAGCCACCTTCCACCCCCCGACCCAGCAGTCGCCCTGTTGCCCTCAGGGTTTGGGGCTGGACTCAAAGACAGTGTTGTCCACTAGGCTGTCTCTCCAGCTGTATCAACAGTGGCGTGGGCCTGTGCAGTCTGACCTCACCTGGCTTGCCAGAGCAGGCAGTTTTTCCGGATCCAAGCTGCTGGGTCCTTTGTTGTGTCCTTGCTCGTTACGGTGTGTCTGCACCTTCCACACAGGTCTGGGCTGTTTCCACTGCTTTCTCAGGACCTGCTACTGCAGCTTCCCCTGCAGCTTGACCCTCAGAGTGTGCTTTCTCCACTTTTTTTCTACTAATTATGCCTGTCCTACATCAGACCGCCCTCTTGCTATTCTGCCATCTTGGAACCCTCCTCAGTGTGTATGTATTTCAAGTCATCACATTGTATACTTTAAAAGCAGTTTTTATCAATTATAATTCAGTAAAGCTGGAAAAGATCTATGCATAGATTATAAAGGAAAGTCTCGTTTTTAATATCAGTATTTTCCTTTTATAAATTGTTTAAATCAGGGCTCTTTTTGTTTAATGGGCACCGTGAAATCTATATATTCCATTAAATTATGTGCCAAGGCTGTTGTTTTTTTTCTGTTTCATTTAAAGATCTATTTATTTGAAAGTCAGAGTGACAAAAAGACCTTCCATCCCTTAGTATCACTCCCCAAATGGTCACAACAGCTAGGGCGGGGCCAGGCTGAAGCCAGGAGCCAGGAACTCCATCTAGGTCTCCCACATGAGTGGCAGAGAGGCACAGCACTTGGGCCATTATCCACTGCCTTCCCAGGCACATTGGCAGGAAATTGCATCCAAAACTGAATAGCCAGGCCTCTGGAAAGAGATGCCAGCTTCTCAAGCATGCCCTAACCTGCTGTGCCACAACCCCAGCCCTGTGAAGTGTTTTGAGTAAGTAAAACCCCTTCTGGCCACCCGCTCCCTGCTTCCTGGCCTCCCTGCTCCTCCACATGGCTGGCTCCTGATACTTGGTATGAATCCAGATTTCCCTTTCTTTCACAGATAGGGCCCTCACTCTCCTATGCATTTCTCACTGAATCAAAAGCTTAAAACTTAAAAAAAAAAAAAAAAAAAAGAGTAAGTAAAACTCACCTTAATCTAAAAGTCTCATGTAATATTTCCTTCCCTTTTTTGATCTGATTTATATTTTAAGGGCACAGGTAAAGCAGATATGTTAGGTTAGAAGGAAACATTGATTAAATTGAGATTTCCATGTTTGATTTTTAAAAAATAGGCCATTCATAATTTGTTTTAATTACTTAGTTGCTTTTTTACTCCAATTTAGCTGTTCTCTTAGCAGATTTATGATAGATACTTCAGTTTTAAGAATCACTTCACAGACGATTTTCTCAAGTCACATCCTTTAAGATATGCCTCTAATATCAAGGCAGACTTCCTAGTTTCCATTGCCACCTTTGTAGTTCAGTCCCAGCCATCTTATTTCAGTGTTTGGTCTTTTAGTTGGTCTTCCTGCCTTGTGAAAGTAGATCCATTCTTTAAGGGAATCTAGTACAGTTCAGATGACTTGTCTGAACCAGAGACATTCTGGGGCATCATTTGCCCTCTGCGCTGTTTTCCTCCAGCACACCCTGGCCCTGTTTGTCACACGGCTTCCTGATCAGGAACCTGCCTGTCTCTTCGGCCTCTGCATCAGTCCTCAGCTCTGCTGATTTCAGCACCCCGGGTGGTACTGAGGGCGCGCAGGAACCACTCGGTTTACCAGGACGTGCGAAGCAGGCTTGTCTTGACTGACCTCAGGTGCTCTTAGTAACGTCTCCTGATGCTCGATTCATCCTCTCTTTTTTGTCTTTGTTCGGTTTTTCAGCTCAAGACTGATAACTTCTTTTGAGATATGTCAATTTTTTTTAAATATATGTATAAACAACAGATGACACCAGATTTGTGTTATAGCATATCTACTACCTCACAGTTATCTTTACTTGTAAATTAGGGCCTGAATTGGTGATGGAAGAAGTCAGGAAAAACTGTACTTAGATTTTAACGTAGGTCTCTAAGATTTTAATGAAGATTGTTTCATTAAATTTTTTTAAAGATTTATTTATTTATTTGAAAGGCAGAGCCGCAGAGAGGCAGAGGCAGAGACAAGAGAGAGAGAAATCTTCCATCCACTGGTTCACTCCTCAGATGATCTGAAGCCAGGAACCAGGAGCCTCTTCTGTGTCTCCCACGTGGTTGTAGATGCCCAAGGACTTGTACCATTTTCTACTGCTTTCCCGGGCCAGTTTCTACTGCTTTCCCAGGCTGGATTGGAAGTGGAGCAGCTGGGACTTGAACCAGCGCCCATATGGGATGCTGGCACTGTAGATGGTGGCTTTACCCACTACACCACAGCACCGCACTGGCCCAATTGTTTCATTAAAATTAAGACAACATTGGGGTCATCGTTATGGCTTAGGGGGTTAGAGCCACCATCTGCCAATGCTAGTATACTCTAGGGGTGCTGGTTTGTGTGCAGTTGCATTTTCACTTCTGATCTAGCTCCCTGAGGATGGCCAGGGAAAAGCAATGGAGGATGGCCCAGGTGCTTGGGCCTTTGCTTACCCTTGTGGGAGACCTAAAGAAGCTCTTGGCTCCTGGCTTCAGCCTGGCCCAGGGCTGGCTGTTGTGGCCATCTGGGGAGTGAACCAATGGATGGGAGCTCTCTCTCTCTTGTCTCTCCCTTTCTCTTGGACTTTGATTTTCAAATAAATAAATAAATCTTTTTTTAAATTAACCTTCCATAAACAAATATTTCAGATTTCAAATGTTTTGTGAGCTAATGGTGATCTTTTCAACATTTCTTGATTTTTAGGAAACTCACATCATGCATACCTTCAAAGAGGACTTTTATGGGGAAATCCTCAATGTGGCCATTGTTGGCTATCTTAGACCAGAAAAAAACTTTGATTCTTTAGGTAAGTTCTTATTTTGATCTTCTTAAATGTTATTACTGCTGCTACAACCACTACAATAATGATGGCAGGACAGATAATATTTGAACATTTAATTGTGCTAGGCACTGTTTTAAAAACTTTACATAAAGTAGCTCCTTTATCTCCCACAACTACCATCTGAGGAAATTGTCACAGAGTTGTTAAGTCATTTTCCCAAAGTCACTGTCTTAGTCCATTTTCTGTTGCTGTAACTCAAGGGTGGGGAACTTTTTTTCTCAAAGGGCTACTTGGATATTTATAGCATCATTCGCAGACCATAAAAAATTATCACCTTAAAAATTAGCCTGCTTTAGATTTATTGAAATTTGAGTTCTACATGCACTTGCCTGGGCAAAGCCAGATCAAATGATTTCACCACCCTGCTACACCATGGACTAGGAAATTTACAAAGAGTAGACGTTTAGATTGCTGAAGGTTCTGGAGCTGGGAAGTCAAACATCATGGCACTGGCATCTGGTCTGCCTCTGGTGAGTGCCTTCTTGCTGCATTGTAACACAGAGTTGCATGGTGAGACAGTGTAACAGTGCTAGTGATGGCTCACCTTTGGAACCAAGCCACTCCCTCAGTAACCTGATAATCCATGAATGGATTACTTCATTCATGAAGACAAAGCTGTCATGACTGATTTTCTTCCCAAAGTTCCATTTCCAGATGCCAGCCAAATATGACTTTGGGGATTAAGTTTCCAGCACACGAATTCTGGGGGATTACCAAACCATAGCTATCACGTAGTAAATGATAAGCCTGGGTTCATAGCCAACAGACTGGCTGCCTCTCTCCGATGTCATGAAGTTAATCTTGCAAAATGCTTGAAGTGTGAGAAACAACAAATCAGAGAACGTTGGTAACCAATGTGATCAGCTGTTTATTAGAGTAGTGTGATAGTTTGGACTCTTACTGTAAAGTTTCTTTTAACAGTGTTAGAACAGATAATGACTTTGTTTCTTCCATTTGGTATTTCAGTGTATGTTTGTGCCCATACCTTTCTGTGAGAAATTACAAGACTAAGAACTTGTTTTGTGTACTACTGACTTTAAGTTAAAAGGCTAGAAGAAGGGATGGAACAGTTATTTGGCATCTAACCTGTGCCAGCAGTATTTTTAGGAGAGGCTGAAGAAGGGAAAAATAAAAAATACATTTGTGGTTTTTCATTATCTTTATCTGATGTATTCTCTCTACAGAATCACTTATTTCAGCAATTCAAGGTGATATTGAAGAAGCTAAGAAACGACTCGATTTACCAGAACATTTGAAACTCAAAGAAGATAATTTCTTCCAGGTTCCTAAAAACAAAATAATGAATGGCCACTGATGAAAAAAATTAACCTTATTTATTCATTCACTGTTTTCTAGTATCTCACTGTTCATAACTATGCAGTGTCATCTTGGTTAATTTTTCAGAAATCAAACATTTTCCTACAGCTGTGGATTAAACAGTACAGTGTAGCTACTTATTATGCTTCAGCTGTTAAATTAAACCCATCATGCTATAGTGCTGAAAGGATTCACTTAAAAATCAAGATTCTTTTTAATGTATTACTTTGATTAAAATGTACCACTAGAAAGATACTAAGTGTCTTAAAATGGAAATGAAATTACATTTGTGAATCTGAGTAAAAAGACAAGTCACTAATTTAAGATGATAACTGTAACTCTCGTGGTAAGATACCAGCTGTGTGATTGTATGGCATATGCTGACAAACAGAAGGCTTAGGGAAGTAAATGCACTAAATAAAAGGTTGATAGCTTACTATAACCTAAAAGGGAAAATCCAGACTTTGTATTTTTGATATTTTGTGCATTAATATATTATTACAGAAATGAAAGCTTTTGTGAGATTTCATTTTACTCATTTCCTTTATGACATCAAATCATTGTCCTGTTTCCATTTGTGGCTAGTGCTGCCTCAGTTCTAAGTGGTTTAGACTCTCTGCCAATCAATTTGTCTCAGAAGACAGTAAATTAAGTGTTTGAAATCTAGAGGTCTCCTATTTCTTCTTTCTTTTAAAGTTTTTCTAAAATTTTATTTTATATGAGAGAGAGAGAGAGAGAGAGTGAGTCCTGCAATGGCTGAGACTAGGCCATGGCCGAAGCACAGGCCAAGAACTCAATCCAGGTCTGCTACGTGGATGGCAGGATCCCCACTATGTGAACCATCACTGTGCTTCCCAGGGTCTGCATTAGCGGGAAGCTGGCATCCGGAGTCAGAGCTGGGAACTGAACGCACACAATCCAAAGAATGTTAGTGTCTTAACCAGAGTCCTAACAGGCCAAATGACAGCCTCTTTTTTTCTTAAGAGTGTATATTCTTGTTCTTGAACATTTTTCTGGACTTGGGTTCTTTTTTCCTTTAAGCCATTGTCAGTGTCACAGTTTTTTTACATTTGAAATATCCTACAACTGTGCACTTAAGAGATTGGGTCTGTGTTTACTCTTCTATTGCTGTATGAACAGTGATTAAGTGTATATCTGCACTGCATTTTCACAAAGTCAACAACGAACTTCATCATTAGACTTCCTCAAGATTTAAATGAACACATAACTGCTCTTGGTATGTGTTAGTTCTTAAAGACACAAAATGCTGTTTTCCCTTTAGGGAAACTACTTAAGGGCCAATTAAACTATGAAATACTTAGAAAGTTATTTATTTTTTAATGCAATTACATGTTCCTGAGCAAATTTAAACTGTTGTAGTTGCATATGCATAATGTAATTTAATATTAAAGCATGGTTATAGCTTGAGGAAAGGTATAAATAAAGTTTTAGCTAAATGATCTTTGTACTGTGCATTTTTCCTCTGATTTTTGGTCACTTGAGTCTTTGTTTATATGGGCAGAAAGGTGAAACCATTGAATATTTAGGAAGCTAAGATTACAGATTGCTCTGAGCCTCCTGTAATACTACATGCATCACTGTTCACTTTAGTAGTGTTTTTGGTGGTGGCAGGGATGGTTGAGTGTAGGTATAGAATTATGTGGAAGGTAATTTTAATGATCACTTGCTACAAATCATTTTTCTGTAACCTGCATAAGTGATTTAGAGAATTGATTTTAATAAAAATAATTATAAAGTATATAGAAAAATATGTATAGCTGTTGCTGAAGAGGGAAGTATGGGCAATCGATTGGGTAATGTTTAACTTTGTGGTAGTCTGAATTGATACCAGATGTCACAGTCAAGCTTTTTCATTGTTGTATAAAAATATTTAGAAGATATAGTTTTCCATGTTAGAAATTCCAAACATGAAATTAGCTTCAATTATCAGTGGCTTTATGAGCAGTTAAAAACCAATATGGAAAGTATAAAAACAGATTTATGTTTGTTTTGTCTAAATAAAGTCTGTGAGTTTTTTTTTCTTTACATCAACTTGAATCTTTTGTTGTCGTTTGAGAGACACAGACTTAAGAGCTGCCACCTGCTAGTTCACTCCCCAGATACCTGCAGTGTCCCAGCCAGTGCTGGAGCCTGGAGCAAGGAGCTCAGTCTGAGTCTCCCATGTGGGTGGCAAGAAACTGACTGTTGATCCATCATCTGCTACCATAGATCGGGAGCAGAGCTGGGAATCAAACCTAGGCAATCTGATATGGAATGTAGGTTCTTAACCAGTGTCTTAACTACTAGGCCAAATGTCCTAATAGTTTATTTTACTTTTTTTAACTAATTTCCTGGCAGATTGTTACTTTTTTTTTTTTTACTTTTATTTAGTAAATATAATTTTTCCAAAGTACAGTTTATGGATTACAATGGCTTTTTCCCCTCCATAACTTCCCTCCCACCTGCACCCCTCCCATCTCCCACTCCCTCTCCTATTCCATTCACATCAAGATTCATTTTTAATTATCTTTATATACAGAAGATCGATTTAGTATATATTAAGTAAAGATTTCATCAGTTTGCACCCACACAGAACATAAAGTGTAAAATACTGTTTGAGTACTAGTTATAGCATTACTTCACATTGGACAACACATTAAGGACAGAGATCCCACATGGGACATAACTACACAGTAACGCCTGTTGTTGACTTAACAATTTGACACTCTTGTTTATGGCGTCAATAATCTCCCTAGGCTCTAGTCATGAGTTGCCAAGGCTATGGAAGCCTTTTGAGTTCGCCGACTTCGATCTTATTTAGACAAGGTCATAGTCAAAGTGGAAATTCTCTCCTTCCTTCAGAGAAAGGTACCTCCTCCTTTGATGGCCCGTTCTTTCCACTGGGATCTCACTCGCAGAGATCTTTCATTTAGGTCTTCTTTTTTTTTTTTTTTCCAGAGTGTCTTGGCTTTCCATGCCTAAAATATTCTCATGGGCTCTTCAGCCAGATCTGAATGCCTTAAGGGCTGATTCTGAGGCCAGAGTGCTGTTTAGGACATCTGCCATTCTATGAGTCTGCTGTGTCTCCCACTTCCCATGTTGGATCGTTCTCTCCCTTTTTGATTCTATCAGTTAGTATTAGCAGACACTAGTCTTGTTTGTGTGATCCCTTTGACTCTTAGACCTATCAGTGTGATCAATTGTGAACAGAAATTGATCTCTTGGACTAGTGAGATGGCATTGGTACATGCAATCTTGATGGGATTGTATTGGAATCCCCTGGCACATTTCTAACTCCACCATTTGGGGCAAGTCCAATTGAGCATGTCCCAAATTGCACATCTTCTCCTTCTCTTATTCCAACAGTGACTTGATCAGCCCTTGTCCTGACTGTTGATGTACAATTTAATACTTTATCCCTTTTAGTATTTTTTTGTTCTAGTTAATACTATTGGCTGAACTCTGTAATTAACACACATTTATTCATAGGTGTTGAAATTTAACTGAAAAGTCATCCCTGTTAAATACTTTTTTTTTTTAAAGATTTATTTATTTAAAAGAGAGAAGGAGAGGCAGAGAGAGAGAGGTCTTCATCCACTGGTTCACTCCCCAGTTGGTTGCAAGGGCCGGAGCTATGCCAATCTGAAGCCAGGAGCCAGGAGTTTCTTCCGGGTCTCCCACACGGGTTCAGGGTCCTGTGAATTCATTTGGGCCATCTGCTTTCCCAAGCCATAGCAGAGAGCTGAATCGGAAGTGGAGCAGCCGAGACTTGAACTGGCGCTCATATTGGATGTTGGCTGTAGGCAGCGGCTTTACCCACTACGCCACAGCACCGGCCCCCAGATTGTTACTTTAAGGTATGTGAAAAGTCCTCAGTAGAGTGTTGTGACAGCTGTAGGGCTGTAGGGCTGGCATTCAGTGATAGTTCTGCAACCAAGTGCCTTTCCTTAACAGCCTCTGTTTTTGTACCTGGAGCACATTCACAGGACATCAGTACCCTGAAAAATCCACTCTCAGAGTAAGCGTTCTGATTATTTTTCAGAGTTACCAGAGTATAAGTTTGGGCTCCCTGCATAACTGCCGCTCCAAAACCGGGTTCTGTAATCTTCAGGACATGTGTCAGCAACCCTGTGTGCAGTAAGATGGGACTCATTTACCTGTATTGCACATAGTCAACAGTCATTCCTACCACGCTGTTGTTGTTCACCAGCTACGAAGGCTTGAAAGCTAGCAGTTAGTGCTCCTTCTGTAATGTAGTGCAGGTCAGGGAGATGGAGGTGGAAGTCTGCTTAGACTTGAGGCAGTTCTGCTTTCCTGCTAAAATGTTAGTCTTTTCTTATTCTCCTCTTACCTGGAAAATGGGTGTTAGGTTGGTAGAGGAGAATCAGTCTGATCTTCAGAGACAGAAACAGGAAATAATTCTACTCTGCCAAAGGAGAGGCTATCTTATTTAAGAGTTAGCAGAAACAAAGCTAGAATAAGTACTACACAGAAGGCAGATAAAGGGATCATTAGAAAATTTGAAATAACATACAAAGAAAAGTATCAAAAATGATAAAATAACAAAGTTGTATAAAAATCGGATAGATTTGGGAATTGTCCAAAATAGAATTTATAGCTATGAAACAAAGTGAAGTTAAAAATTCAGTACGCTGGTTAATTACAGATTAGATGCAGAATTGATGAACTAGAAGGCCTGGTTAAGTGTGGCTGCTGTCATCCTCCTGTTGTCTCAGCTCCAGATTCGCTGTCCAGACTTTTTGTGTTGCAGCTGTGACTCTGCGTTTCTTTGACAGTTGGCTTCCTTTTAGGTTGGATCACAGAGTTTGAGCCCCAGCTTGTTTCCCAGGCAGCTCAGTAAATCTTTGGCCTTCCTGCTGCCTATTTCCCCTGCTTGCGATTGTGTATTTAGAATGGGCATATTTGACAACTGATAAAATGCCCATTTTGGTTCCATGACGGTCACAAAGGCCACATAGAAGGATAGTAAACCAAAGTAATGCTACATCTCAGGAAATTGCAGAGATTGTCATTAAAAAAAAAATCCTGAAAGCTGTAGGGTAGAGGCTTTTCAGCCTGTATGGAAATTAGGTGAATCTTGGAGTATGCCTGTTAACCATAAACTGATGATGGGATGACTTCATGCGCAGCTGTTGCATAGACTGTATAAAATGTTTTATTTCTGAGAATTGGCATACTGAATATATTAAGGACACCATGGAGAAGGTAATCAGTAAGGTTTAAAGACAGAAAAATACCACAGTGAGAAATGAGAGTGAATACAATATTTGTGGAATGCAGCAAACCCTTTGCTTAAAGCACCTTAAAATACTTATATTAGACAAGAAAAATGAAAGATCAGTGGTCTAGGCTTTCATTCAAGAAGCTAGGAGAGGCAAAAAAAAAATAGCAAAAGAGACCAGACAAAAAACACATTACCATGATTCTCTTTATATAAATTTCAGAATAAGCAAAAGCAGTCTAGCAATAGAGACCTATGTGGTTCTTAGGAACAGCTGACTTAAGATCATACGTATGTTGGAAGCATTTGTTTTACTGTCTTGTTTTTAGTTCTAGGTTATGGCTGCATAGTGTACTTTTAAAAATGATTAAGCTTTATCTTCATTAGTGCACAAATGTTCTGTATGATTCAGCTGTGATTATGATTTGCATGGTCATAAGAATTATAACACTGAATTTTTACAACAAAATATGTTACACATTGAAGATTGAGATGAGAAGTGTGCAGTGGCAGCGATGGAAGGGAAGAGTTTGGAAAACAACTGCTCATCATCCTCCGTGGGAACGAACAGATGATGCTTAACCTGGAAACAGGAAGCCGCAGTTAGGGCAGGCACGTGGCTAACAGTTAAGATGTAGCCCTTACCAGAGAGGTTGGGTTCTGTACCTGACTCCAGCTCCTGAGTGTAGCTTCCTGCTACTGCAGATCCTGGGAGACCGTGGTGATGGCTTGAGTGACTGAGTTCCTGCCACATATGTGGGAGACCTGGATTGAGGTCTCAACTTTGGCTCAGCAAAGTCTCTGCCACTGCAGACATTTGAGGAGTGAACCAGTGGGTGGGAGCGCTCACTCACTCGCCCTCTGCCTCTCAAAGAAAAGAAAAAGAAAAACCCTGGTGTTGTTAAAACAAGAACATAAAGCAGCAGCAGTATGAGCATCTCACAGACATACAGAGATAGATATTAACCAGGAAGGCTGAAATTTGTTGCTTCTAAGAAGAGGAAATGGTATTATGGTAACAGGAAAATGAGTAATTTGATTATTTATGTACAGATATATCTTGATGAAAATAAAAATTAGCCTTTAAAAATTAATTATATATTTAAAGGGTGTTGAGAAGGTTGGAAGCTTATAAGATACATTTCTGTTACAGTCAGTATTACATAGTCTTCAGTAGCAAAAGGTGATTTTTTTCAACCTTGTAGCATTTATTTGTTGTGAGAACATTTAAAATCTTCTCTTAGCAGTTAGCTTGAACATGTTTTTAAGCAGTGTATCATATTTATAGGTTTCACGCTCGGTAAGTTTTTGTTAAATTTTAGGACACTTTTGCAGGTAAAATATCTCTAAATTTCACAGGCCCCAATATTAATGTGGAAGCAGTACACTGTAGAGCATTTCTTCACTGTCAGTTGCTGTACTTTAAATCCCCCACGTGGCTAGTGGCTACCGTATTAGACATTACAACTTCAGAGGATCTGTGAAGTCTGGAAACACAGAGCAAGTAGTAAATTGTGCTTTTTTCAGACTAACAGTTGGAGATGGCCTTAATTTTCAGGTGCTTTATCTAAAAACCATATTGAGCACATTGCTTGAAAATATAGCATACTGAGAAAACCATTTGTTTTTATGCAAAAATAATTCATAGTGTTTCCCTTGATTGCAGGTAGCTCAGGGCTAAGGTTCAGTCACAGTGGCTTTAATTCCCTTCAACCATAGTATTCAAAATGTTCTCCCAGAAGCCCTTGGGCTCTCGGAAGTGCCTTAACAGGCCAGCACAGGGATCTCTCCAGCTTCCCATCCTGCCCAAGGCAGAATTCTTTGAATTGCCTTACCTGTATGGGGTTTTCAGAAGGCTGCACTGGACAAAAAGGGCTCCATTGTCCAGAAATCCTGGGGCTTCTGCTTGTGGTGATGCGCCCACTGGCATCCCCCTCCCTCCGAGGTGCTCTATTTTCACATCAGCTGTTCGATTTTATATGCCTGGAAGGCAGCACCTCCAGCTCTGTTCTGAAGGCAGGTCAGGTGTCTTACAGGAGCCACGCCCTCCAGGGCATTGACAGGATTCCCAGGTGTGGACTCTCCTAGGCTCCCTGTAAAGAAATAACCTGTGAGTCCCTCATGAGAATTTCAAGTTCATTTCAGGGTCCCTTTAGGCACTTGTGAGCCTTCGCAATATTTTTAAGGATTGCCCAGAGCGTTGTTTTGCTTACCGATTGGAGAGTATTTCAAGTTTATTGAAGGCTTCTATCTAAGAACAGTATTTCTGTCGAATGAAGTTTTTTGTTTTTAAGTCTGTCTCCTGAAGCCAACAAAACCTAAAACTAACTCTCAGAGTTCCACTATGTCAGGAAAGAAGAGACAGAGTACAAAGCCAAAGCCAGACCAGTTTTATTCAGAAGAATAAATCCTAGGAGGGGCTCACTCCCAGGTGAACACATGGCAGAGAGTTGCCAGTGAACACCCAGCAAAGAGAGAGCACCTTCCCTTATAAACTAGTGGTTTATGTAGTACAAAGTGCCGGGAAGGGGCTTGGAGGTCTGACCTAAAGCTGGGCTACCAAGTTAGAGGGAGAGCTTGGGCTAGTTCTAAAGGTCCTGTGAGATGACAGTGTGAGCTGGGAGGAGTTTGGGCCGAGGCTATGGGTGGACTCAGGCCGAGCTGCTGAACTGGGGGTAGAGAGCTTGGGAGGAGCACGGCGAGCTCAGGCTGACGGCTGGACTCTTCAGATTTTTCACAATGGCATACTTTCAGTTTATTTTATAATCGTAGGATTAACATTCCACCAAGTAAAGAATTCAGCAAATAGTAAGAAGAAAAAACGCTGTTCCTCAACAGTAGAGACAAGGGCTGTAATAATAATCAGTTCTCAAAATGTCAATTTTGCTCTTATACATTACATTTTTCCCACTCTATTAGTCACCACAGATCAGGGAAAATATATGATATTTGTCTTTTTGGGACTGGTTTATTTCACTAAGCATAATGGTTTCCAGTTGCATCCATTTTGTTGCAAAAGATAGGATTTCATTATTTTTCATGGCTGAGTAGTATTCCATAGTGTAACTATACAATGTTTTCTTTATCCAGTCATCAGTTGTTGGCATCTGGGTTGATACTATATCTTAGCTATTGTGAACTGAGTTGCAGTAAACATCAGGGATAACTCTTTCTTATGCTGATTGCATTTCATTTCGGTAAATTCCCAGGAATGGGATGGCTGGGTCATATGGTAGGTCTATATTTAGATTTCTGAGGATCTTCATACTGTTTTCCACAATGGTTCTACTAATTTACATTCCCACCAACAATAGGTTAGGCTACCTTTCCCTCCACACCCTGGCCAGCATTTATTGTTTGTTGATTTCTGTATGAGAGGCATTCTAACTGGGGTGAGGTGAAACCTCATTGTGGTTTTGATTTACATTTCCTTGATGATTAGTGATACTGAGCATTTTTTCATGTGTCTGTTGGCCATTTGTATTTCCTCTTTTGAAAAATGTCCTTTGCCATTCCTTAACTGGATTGTTTGTTTTGTTGTTGTTGAGTTTATTGAGCTCTTTATAGATTCTGGATATTAAGCCTTTGTCAGTTGTATAGTTTGCAAATATTTTCTCCCTTTCTGTTTGCCTCTGTTTCCTTTGCAGTGCAGAAGCATCTTAGCTTGATATAATCCCATTTGGTAATTTTGGCTTTGATTGCCTGTGCTCCTGGGGTCTTGTTCAAGAAGTCTTTGCCTATACCAATGTCTTGGAGAGTTCTCCCAATGTTCTCCACTAGTAAATTGATGGCATCAGGTTGTAGATTTAGTTCTTTTATCCATTTTGAGTTGGTTTTTATATAAAGTGAAAGATAGGGGTCCTGTTTCATAAATCGGCATGTAGAGATCTGATTTTCCCAGCACCATTTGTTGAAGAGACTGTCCTTGCTCCAGGGATTGATTTTAGCTCCTTTGTCACAGATTAGTTGGTTGTAGATGCATGGATTGGTTTCTGGGGTTTCTTTTCTGTTCCATTGGCCTACATGTCTTGTTTTGTGCAAGTACCAGGCTGTTTTGATTATAACTTCCCTGTAGAATGTCTTGAAAACTGGTGTTGTGTTGCTTCTGTGTTTGTTTTTGTTGTTTACGATTGCTTTAGCTATTTGGGACCTCTTGTGTTTTCATATGAATTTGAGCATTGTGTTTTCTAGATCTGAAAAGAATGTCTGATATTTTGATTGGGATCGCATTGAATCTGTAAATTGCTTTTGGTAGTATGGACATTTTGATGATATTAATTCTTCCAATCTGCAAACATGGAAGATTTTTCCATTTTTTGTGCCTTCTACTTCTTTCTCTAATGTTTTGTAATTTCCATTGAAGAGATCTTTCACCTCCTTGGTTAAATTCACTCCAAAGTTTTAAAATTTTTTGTAGGTATTGTGAAGGGGACTGATCTCACAAGTTCTTTCTGAGCTATGACATTGTATACACAGAGGCTATTGATTTTTGTGTGTTAATTTTATATCCTGCAACTATACCAAACTTATGAGTTCCAGTAGTCTTGTTGGGGAGTCTTGATTCCTCCTATTTGTAGAAGCGTGTCATCTACAAACAGGGATAATATGACTTCTTCATTTTTAATTTATATCCCTTTGATTTCTTTTTCGTGCTTCATGGCTCTGGCTAAAAAAATACTATATTGAATATAACAGTGGTGAAAGTGTGTATCCTTGTCTGGTCCCAGATCTTCATGGCATTGCTTTCAACTTTTCCCCATCCAATATGATGCTACCTGTGGATTTGTCATATATTGCCTTGATGATGGTGTTGAGGAATGTTTCTTCTGCTGCTGCTGCTTTTTTTTTTTTTTCTTCAAGATTTATTTATTTATTTGAGAGGCAGAGTTACAGACAGAGAGAGGGAGAGATAGAGAGAATGAGGTCTTTCAACTGCTGGTTCACTCCCCAATGGCTACAAGGCTAGGGCTGGGCCAATCTGAAGCCCAGGAGCCAAGAGACAGGAACCAGGAGTTTCTTCCAGGTCTCTCACATGGGTGCAGGGACCCAAGCATATGGGCCATCTTCCACTACTTAACCAGGCCCTCAGCAGGGAGCTGGATCAGAAGTGGAGTAGCCAGGATTTGAACCAGTACCTATACGGGATGTTGGCACCACAGGCAGAGTTCTAACCTACTACACCACAGTGCCAACTCCCAGGAATGTTCCTTCTATACATAATTTGCTTAAGGTTTATATCATGAAAAGATGTTGTATTCTATCAAATGCTCTCTCTGCCTCTATTGAGGTAATCACATGGTTTTTATTATTCAATTTGTTAATGTATCACATTTATTGATTTGCATATGTTCAACCATCCCTGCATACCAGGGATAAGTCCCACTTGGCCTGGGTGAATGATCTTTCTGATGTGTTGTGAGATTCAATTAGCTGGTATTTTGTTGAGGAATTTTGTGCCAATGTTCATTAGTGATACTGGTCAGTAGTTCTCTTTCATTTTTGTATCTGTTGCTGGTTTTGGAATTAAGTTGATGCTGGCCTCATAGAAGGAGTTTGAGAAGATTCCCTCTCTTTGGATTGTTTTAAATGGTTTGAGAATTGGAATTAGTTCATCTTTAAAAGTCTGATAGGATTCAGCAGTTAAACAATTCAGTCCTGGGCTTTTCTTTGTTGGGAGGGTCTTTATTACTGTGTCAATCTCCATCTTGGTTACTGATCTGTTTAGGGTTTCTGTGTCTTCATGTCTCAATTTTGGTGGATTATATGTGTCTAGGAATCTACCAGTTTCTTCTAGATTTTCCAATTTGTTGGCATAAAGCTGTTTGTAGTAATTCCTGATGATTCTTTTTATTTCTGTGGTATCATTTTTCATCTCTGATTTTATTGATTTGAGTCTTTTTTTTTTGTTATTTGGGCCAATGGTATATCAATTTTGTTTATTTTTTTTTAAAAAAACACCTCTTTATTTCACTGATCTTTAGTAATTTTTTAGTCAATTTTTTTGTTTCAATTTTATTTATTTCCTCCTAATTTGGAAGTTAGTTTTTTTTTTCTATGTCCTTGAGATGCATTGATAACTTACTTATGTGATGCCTTTCCAGTTTCTTGATGTAGGCACTAGTTGTTATAAGCTTCCTTCTTAACATGGCTTTCGCCATATCCCATAAGCTTTGATATGTTATATTATCATCTTCATTTGTTTCCAACCATTTTTTTTATTTCTCTTTTGATTTCTTTTATGACTCTGTTAATTCAAGAGAGCATTGTTTAGTCTTTATGTGTTTGCATGTTTTATAGAGATTCTTATATGGTGAATTTCAGCTTCATTCCATAGTGGTCTGAAAAGATGCATGATATGATTTCAATTTTTTTGAATTTGCTGACACTTGCTTTTATGGCCTAGTGTATGGTCTATCCTCGAGAAAGTTCCATGCACTGATGAGAAGAATGTGTATTCTTCAACTATGGCATGAAATGTTCTGTTGTTAGCAGTTAAGTCCATTTGATCCATAGTATAGACTAGCTCTGTTTGTTGATTTTCCGTCTAGTTGATCTGATGATTGACTGAAGTGGAATGTTGATCCCATTACTATTGTATTGGAATCTGTGTCTCCCTTTAGATCCATTAACATTTGTTTTAAATAGCCAAGCACCCTGGAATTGAGTGCATATATGTATATTATAGCCATATCTTCCTGTTGAATCAATCTCCTAATCATTACATAGTGCCCTTCCTTGTCTCTTTTTAACAGTTTTTGTGTTAAACTTTATTGTGTTTGATATTAGGATGTCTACACCTTGTTTTTGCTTTCTGTTTACATGGAACATCTTTTTTTTTTTTTTTTTTTTTTTTTTTTTTTTAAGATTTATTTATTTGAAAGGCAGAGTTACAGAGAGAGAGAGAGAGAGAGAGAGGTCTTTTATCCTTTGGTTCACTCCCCAAATAGCTACAACGGCTGGGGCTTCACTGATCCAAAACGAGAGAGAGAGAGAGAGAGAGAGAGAGAGAGAGAGAGAGGTCTTCTATCCTTTGGTTCACTCCCCAAATAGCTACAACGGCTGGAGCTTCACTGATCCAAAACAAGAGGCTGGAGCTTTTTCTGGGTCTCCCACATGGATGCAGGGGCCCAAGCATTTGAGCAGTCTTCCACTGCTTTCCAAGGCCATAGCAGAGAG
This sequence comes from Lepus europaeus, assembly GCF_033115175.1. Taxonomy (NCBI): domain Eukaryota; kingdom Metazoa; phylum Chordata; class Mammalia; order Lagomorpha; family Leporidae; genus Lepus; species Lepus europaeus. The sequence continues at coordinate 83,490,426 of NC_084838.1, read as the reverse complement.
CTGGATCAGAAGTGGAGCAGCCAGGACTCAAAGCAGCACACATGGGATGCTGACACTGCAGGCGGTGGCTTAACAAACATACTATGCCACAGTGCTGGTCCCCAAATATCTTTTTCTAGATATGATTAATGCTCTCCCAACTGACCAATCCTTCAGTATGGTCAATAATCCTAGTTAGAATTAGCATGGAGGGGCTAGTCCTGTGGTGTAGCAGGTAAAGCTGTCACCTGCAGTGCCAGCATCCCATATGGTTGCCAGTGCAAACTCCGGCTGCTCCACTTCTGATCCAGCTCTCTGCTATGGCCTGGGAAAAGAGTGGAAGATGGCCCAAGTGCTTGGACTCCCGTACCTACGTGGGAGACCCAAAAGAAGCTCCTGGCTCCTGGCTTCAGATTAGCCCAGCTCTGCCATTGCAGCCATTTGGGGAGTGAATCAGTGGGTGAAAGACCTCTCTTTGTGTCTCTCCATTTTTATGTTTGTAACTGTCTCTGAAGTAAGTAAGTAAGTAAATAAATATAAAAGATTTGGATTTTGTTTCTCCATTCTCTCCTAGCCTAAGGGTTTCTGATGAGAAATCAGCTGTCACTCTAATTGGAGATCCTCTGATGTTAATCTGGCTTCCTGTCATGTATATTTTAGAATCTTTTCTTTATGTTTTATGGTTGAAAGTTTGGCTATGATGTATTGTGGTGAAGATCTTTTCTGTTCGTGTCTTTTAAGAATTCTGTGTGCTTCTTGTACTTGAGTATCGCTTTCTCCAAATTAGGGAAGTTTTCTGTTATTTCACCAAATATATCTTCTAATCCATTGTCTCTTTCCACGCCTTCAGGAACTCCTAAGATCCCTAAATTGGGTTGTTTGATAGAATCCCATAAATCTCAAACACTGATTTTAATTTTTCTCATCTCATTATTTCTCCTTTCCCTCCCCCTCCTCCCCTCTCCTCCCTTCTCCTTCTCTTGTCCCTCCTCTTCCTCCTCCTCCTCCTCCTCCTCCTCCTCCTCCTCCTCATTGCTTCTAGTAATCCTATACTCATTCGTTTGAATTCCTTTTCAGGCATTTCATCAATCTCCTCATCCGCACATTCTAATATTGAAGTGTTGTGTTCCTTTGGGGGAGGCTTGTTGTCTTCCTTGTTCTTGTTTTTTGTATTTATACATTTATTTGTAGGCATTTGTGGAAACACTTGTCGATTTTCTCCACTGATGGGTTTTATCCTTGAACTATGCCTCTGTGGCTTAGTGGAATATTAGGGGTGTGCTGGGTGGGGTCAGGGAGCTCTGGTCAGTACTCAAGGCGGGGGTGGGTATCCAAGGTGACACCCAAGTTGGGTGTGCTAGAACACCTGTTGTCAGCAGTGGTGAGAGTATGATTTCCTCTGTTGACATAATCACAAACTCACATCTCTTCCAAGGTGATCAATGCCTGGGGTTAGCCCATAGTGAATACAACCCTCACCCACAGTGGGGAATGAACCACACAAAGGATCTTTGTAGTCCTCAGTGTGCGCAAGGAACCCTCTGCAATGACCTACCCAGGCAGTCAGGGATCTCTGAGCTTCTGACTCCAGACAGTAATTGCTCAGAGACCCAGCTACCCCCCACACTCTACTGTGCACTCACAGAATTCCCACAGTCACAGCACACAAGGTTCCCACAGTCACAGGGTGCAGAGGATCCCCTCTCCAGCCTCCGAACCTGTCCCTTCCATAGAGAGAGCAGAGAAGTTCCCTGAGCCAGCTGTCTGCGGGTGAGACTCCTTGAGCCCTGGAGCCAGTGATAGGTTGAGAAGATGGGGTCCTAAGTGGATGCCCAGCCCCCTGTCAATCTTCCCATCCAGATCCAAAGTCAGTGGGAAACATGAATTTTTCCCTCTGGTAAAACCCCCTGGTCATACTTGGGAGCTGCTGCAGCCTCTACTGGTGTCAAGATGGCACCTTCTCCCTGTGGGTTACTGGGCGCCCGTGTGCGGGGATGGGGAGAAAGACATGTACGTTCCCTTTGCTGGATTAGGTGAGTACCCTGCCCCTGCTAGAGCTCCAGTAAGGACTCAGCATCAGTGTGGCCTGTAAGCTGCTGCCTCATGCAGTATCGCCAGTGGCAGGGGCTGCGCAGTGTGCTCTCAATTTGCCCCTAGGAGCTGGCGTCTTCCTGCCCCTAGTGTGAGAGCTGTGTGTGGTGTGCCCACTAGGCTGCACGGCCGCTCTTCCCACACTGCTCCACAGCATCTTCTCTGTAGCGTTTCCACAGCAGACTTCTCCCCAGCCTTCCGCTGGAAGTGCACTTCCCCATTTTCCTTCTGCTGTCTCCCCTGGTCAAAAGCAGCACGTCTTTCCCCTACTCAGCCATCTTGGAATCCCCTGAAGATGTTTTCATTTCCTTCGTTCTTAGAAACATGTACAGGGCTCTAGAATTATATAGCTTCCTGGACTCTAAGGTTTTCTGGGGCTCTTGTGGGGGTGGGGGTTCCTTGTCACAGAGCGGCAGCCACTGAGACCACCTGAGGCCTCGGCAGCAGAACCAGGGAGCCAGCTAGGGTGCTGCCAGAAAGGAGCTAAGTTCTTAAAATAAGTTTTTATTTTAATGTTTAGTTTTTAACAGATTAAATCTGATTTGTAGATAGAATTCTTAGAATGTAATGATATTCCCTCTGATCTGTGCAAAGTGCTTCTGATGGTACCTGGAAAACAGTATGGGCTCAACAAAGGCTGCTTATTGTTTTCATAATGCTGGTTATGTCTTCCCACCACCAGAGATAACATTGTAATTTTAAAGGCACTGGAAATTCTTCCCCAGATTATATGCAACGTCTTGTTTTGTTCGGTTAAAGACAATCATTTTGCTAAGCAGATACACACATTTATAGAGCATCAATTGTGTGCGGTGGCACTCTGCTATCTGCTTAGGGTACAGAGTGGAATAGATTATGTCCCTGACCTTGAGGAACATTGGTCTCCCAGAGAAATTACAATGTATTTGACTTTGTCTCCCTCACCCCATGTGGTGCCTGACATACCTTAGGTCTCTAGTGAGTCCGCCAGTGGGGCTGGGAGTCTGTGGGCCCCTTCAGATGTCGGTAGAATACCCTTCCCAAGCAGGCTGTCAGCTGTGGCTGGAAAGCATGTCTCCAGGCCAACTGGCATCTTTCCAGGTCCAGGAGACCTCCGCTATGTCCTCGAGCCCCAAGCTAATCAACATACATATGTGAAACCCCCTGTCCAATGGGCATCGCCGGTAGCATAACCCAGTGAACAGATACTAATGGCTTAAAAACTCGGGACACTTCCTCAAAGCCAGTGTCCTGCTCAGGCACTCCGCCTGGTCTCCTCTCCGACCAGATGCTTTCTCTATCGCCTGCCAATTGAATAAAAGTTTCTGCCTCTTTGCAAATTGTTTCCCAGCTTTTCATTTCTATACTAAGCTGAGGAAAAGAACCCACAAGACTCGCTCTGGCAACCGCCCTCCCCTCTGTGACCGGTAACATCTAGGGAAAGCTTTGGGTGCATCTCTGTGCATAGTCAGGAACCCTCTTTCCCTCAGCTGGAGGTGGTAGATGAGAAAGCATCACACCCCTTCATCTCAACAGGACAGAAGGCTTTCCTGTGGATGGCAAAGGTTTCCAAATGCCTACATGTGAGGAAAGCTGAATGTATTCTTGTAGACTCTCTGGTGTCTGTTTTCACTTTTTTATTTGAAAAAAGTTTCCAGGGAAGGAATGAGAAAGAAAACACATGTCTCTGAATGACAGGGAAGTTCCTTACAGATGTCTTCTCTTTGCAACTTACAGCAGCTGACAAGCCAGCCCGGGGGGGGGGGGGGGGGGGGACCAGGAGATATGTGGGTGTGATCTCTTCCCTCCATTTCCGCATTCCCAATCCTCTGGCTGTGCTGCCACAACCCCAGGGAGGTCAGGGCAGGTGAAAGTGACCAACCCTTCCTCCTGCCTGTGGCCCTTCAAAACACTGGCAAAGGCTTCCAAGCAAATTACATGGGAAATTTAACAAATTGACAGGGAGGTTTGTTCCTTGTGTTTTGTCTTTTAGCACAGAGGGGTGAAAACCAGAAAACAAACAGAAAGAAATACGAGTTACCGGACAATTATAAAGCCCTCCCCACTCCTAACATTAGATGAATAGAGAGCCCACAGGCCCAGGGGCAGAAGGTGTATGTTTGTCTCTTCTCTCCCGGCCAAGAGCTGATTCCAGAATGGCGAGAGTTAAGGCTTATACTGCAGCTGTTGTGCATGTTTCCACTTAGAACAAAGATCAAGCATATACAAGGATGTCTTCCAAAAGTTCATGGAAAATGCACATTGTCTTTTAATTCTATTTTCCTTGAACTTTTTGAAGTACCCTCATATGTTATCTCAAAGGACTTGACCAGTGCCTCACCATGCCCAGATGGAAACAAAGATACTCTGGACTTGAAAGCCAGTTTAGTTTCAATTAAGTTTTTTATCTTTGAAAAGAAATTCCTCCTTTTCCATATCAAACCATCTTCCTCAGAGTTTTTTTTTATCCACATGTTTTATAGAGCTCTTATCCTCTCAAACCTACCAACTTTGGTATTTAAATTTCTTGAGCTGGAGGTAGATGCAAAAGCTGGTGCATTTTTACAAGCTGTGCATTGCTCTGAGTGTACTGCCACGGTGTGAGCTCCATGGGTGCTCCCTGAGCGCTCCCACAGGGCATCCTAGGTAGAAGCTCCCATGTTAAAAGTTCAAGGCATTGCAGCAGCCATCTTGAAATCTTTTAATAACTTTTTACACTGGGTCTTACAAATGATGTAGTCACTCTCAATTGACCTGGTTAGTTTTCTGACAAATCAAATCCAGATGGTTGGCTGGGAATATTCCTTGATTTCTCCCAGTTTCCACAGTGTAAGTGGCATGCCTGCCTGAGCTGAACAAAGAAGTAATGACATGGGTGTAGCAATTTACAGCTCAGGACAGACTCATATGCGCTATCTCCTTTAATCCTCCCAAGCAAATGTCAGGAGGCGAATCTATTTAAGGCCATCAGAAATCCACCTAAGGGGGATGAAATTGACTTGACAGGCAAACAGCAAACAGCTCTTTAAGAAAAGCTCTTTAAAAGTGAACACCAATGTCCTGTTTTTCATAGGAAGAGAAATTATCCAGATGTTCTACAGCTGTGCTGCAAAAGGAACTTACAAAGTCAATAAAAAACTCAGTGTGGAGTTTGGCCAAAGGGATCATGGGGAATAAAAATTCCAATCTCAGGCCAAGGAGGAGAGAGCCTGAGCTGCAAAGATCCTTTAGGATCCCTCACAGCCCGGGATATGGCTCAGAAAGTGCAGCTGAGAACTACTTTGTGGATGATTCTATCTTTGCTTACTTAGTCACTTCTTGATTAGCAATATATTTGGTTTCTGTGTTGCCTTGTCCCAAGAACAGATCAATACTGAAAATACTACTTAAGCCACCTTTATAAGCTTGCTGGCTTGAGTCCTGGACTCTAGACCTCAGGCCAAATACAACCTCCTGACAACCCTGCAATGCAGAAACTAGTTTTTCGCTTGTTTCCACCTAGTTGTCGGACTTGATGTCCCACTTCTGCCTGCTCAGTTTATGCAACTCCCATTCCCTCCTGAGACTAAGGTCCAGGTGATTGTTGCTTCTTACAAGGTACTGACTGGCTGGATTTCAGAGGAGAAGCACTACCAGCCGTAACATTGTCCTTGCTGGAGCTCGGAAAATAAAACCACAAAACACGATGCTTTGGCATGCTGAGTTCTCAAACTCTGAACACTGCAAAGCCTCAGAACCAAGGTCTCTCTGATCTTCTCCAGCCTTCCTGTCTCTAGTCTTTCATTCTTCCCCAGAGTAAGTCACAGAAACTGAAATTTCTCTTTCCCAAGGAGAGTCACAGAAGCTAGTACCCCTCCCAGTCCAGCCCTGGCTATTGTGGACATTTGGGAAATGAAACAGCAGAGCTGAAGAGATAGGCTTGGCTGGATTTCCCCACTCAGTCTCTTGCTATTTGCCCAGTTGCATTTCTACCTGACTGCCCATGCTCATCGACTCTAAGCATAAAATGTTTTCCCCAAGTCTTTGGGTCTTCACTCTGCAGGCTCCTGTGTCACATAAAACTCTCATGGAATGTGTGGATTCCGTTTTCCTCTGGCTAACCTGCCTTTGTTAAGGAAATGACAACCACAACCCTTATTCCGATGATGGGTGGGGAAATGTATCACACCTTCCTGCCCCTACATCTGCAATGTACAGCTGTTTGCAGAGAGTAGCAAGGAAAGAAGCATGCCTTCATAAGTTAGTTTGCACTTCCGTCCCTTGGCCAGGATTCCCTGACCCTGTTCTCAGAGCTCTTTTCAAACTTTGTATCCTAAGAACTTTTCTACATGGATTCCAAGCAAATGTGACTGAGAGCAATGCCACACTCTTGTTCCCCTTCCTTTTCCAATTTTCTCAGCATAAGTCCAAGATTATCTGTGGCACTGTTAGAGTACAATGTAATGTTTGAGCTTCTCACAACTTGGGGAGATGAGGGGTTTACTGTAGAACTGTGGACTGTCTTGGGTGATGAAGGTTTAAATAGGATTTCCATGAAGAAATGGATTTTACTGTCATTGAGCCATGGTTGCTTCACAGACAGTGAACAACCAGAGAGGAGATAAATAGACTTCATTAGATGGTAAGCACTTGGCCAGTGTGTTTATTAAACTTATGCCCCATAAACCAAAATTTTTGATCACTCCATTGGAGAATGAATTTATGTTCTCTGTTTCTAAAAGTGCAATATCCTGCTGAGAAATCAAGTATGAAAGTCCAGTTAATGATCCGGTTACTTAAAACCTCTCACTGGAATGCACTTGCCTTTCAGAGGAGAAAGGGAGGATCTTGTTGGAAAGGGCCCAGTGGGTGTGTCATTTGCTCCAGATTAAGTTCAGGGAAAAGATTAGCTACATAACAGAGAAGTTACACTCAGTAACTTGCCCAAGAGTCCACACTCCACAGGATCAGAACTGAAATTCTATCCAAGGAATATTAACCTACAAACTCATGATATTTCCAACATGTCAAATAATCTTTATAAGAATAAATGAGAGTGGTGAATCTTATCATGGCATTGCCCACCAAGAGTTAAAAAGTATAAAAGCTTCATATGAAAGAATAGTTTGTAAAGGAAGAGACTGAGATATAACTATTGAGACTGAAGTGAGGGCAAAGTCCATCAAGTTGGCCCTGGGCCAACATCTTTGGGCATGAGTAGGTTTCCCACATCAGAGTGTCATTGGAAATGAACACAAGAAGGAGGAGGAAGTGATGTAGGGAGGGGAAATAGAGTCCACTAAAGACACTACTTACTCTTTTTACTTCAATGAACTTCAGGGGGTCCACATTGGCCAGAGCCTAAATTCCTTTATCATATGTAGTTGAAATTGACCTGTGATTTCAAGTTCATGTGAAAAGTGTATCGTTTTATAGACCACAGGTAAGTTGCACTGGAGACATCTTCCACTGTTGCCGAACTCTGAAGATCTTTTATTCTTCCAAACACTTCTCTCAGCTTTTCTACCAAAAAATACGTGAATGCATCCATTTGCTGTCTCTAATAGTCTTGGCCTTTCTTTGTATTCCAATGGCTTGTTTTTCCTCCATGAATTATTACAATGTTTATGTTCTCCCTTAGATTATGGTTATTTGTATACATTTGATTTTCTCCCTTAATACTAAACTGTTATCTTTGCTTTCTGCAGTTTACCTTGCCTATTCCATTTAAGTTTTTATTTTTTCAGGAATATGCTTAAAATAATCCACATAAACTTGTATTACTTGCATATTATATATAACTATTATAGCATATTTTGCATAGTTTTTATAAACTTTTAAAGTTCTGTAAGATAGTTTAAAATTGTAGGGAAAAATGAACATTTTGTAATGAGAGCTTTGGTTCTGTGTATGTTTCTCAGTTTGTAATTGGTAAATCCATGTAGAATAAACACTTAAAAGACTATTGGTATATTTTACTAAATTGAGTTTCAAAAGAGTGCTGTGGTAGGCAGACTCCTAAAATAGTCCCCTACAGTTTTCAAAGGAAGAAATACAAATGGCCAATAGACACATAAAAAATGCTCAGGATCACTAGCCGTCAGGGAAATGCAAATCGAAACCACAGTAAGATATAACCTTACTCCAGTTAGAATGGCTGTCATCCAAAAATCAAAAAACAATTGTCGGGGCCAGTGGCCCTGGCCCGACATGAGATGCAGCAGGCTGAGGCTGTCCCTTATCTAATCCTGTTTCCAAGACTTTTCGTCCCATATTCCTGCAGGCAGGATGTGACTTCTGATGAAGGTTTATGATGTTCTTTGCTCTATCTGCAGAGCTTGTACCCTGATCATTGCTACTTTGTAAACTTGCTCTATTCCTGTGCATGATTGCACACAATGAATGTTATCTGTATGGGGTCTGGGGTATATATCCTTGTCTTTCTGTGTGCTCGGGGCTGGAGACTGAAGGGTTTCCTTAGGGAGACTGCCTCCAGTCCCTCATCGCCGGGCCCCCTACTTTGGCTTGGAATGCGATGAGGCAATAAACGTGGTGATGAATTGACTGAGTGCTGCGTGTCTCCTTGTGGTTTGTCGGGTGGCCTCCGACAAACAATAAATGCTAGGGAAGATGTGGGGAAAAGGTACCCTAATCCACTGTTGGTGGGACTGTAAACTAGTACAATCATATGCAAGGCAGTATGGTGATACCTCAGAGGTCCGAAAATAGATCTACCATATTACCCAGCCATCCCACTCCCAGGAATTTACCCAAACAAAATTAAATCAGCATATGAAAGCATTACTTATACTCCCATATTTATTGCAGCTCAATTCACAATAGCTATATGGAATCAACCTACATGTTCATCAACTGATGACTGAATAAAGCAAATGTGGTATATATACACTATGGAATACTACTATGCCTTAAAAAAGAATGAAATCCTATCTTTTGGAACAAAATGGAGGCTACTGAAAACCATTATGCTTAGTGAAATAAGCCAGTCTTAAAAAGACAAATATACGTTGTCTCTGATAAGTGGAAGTTAATATAGAATACCAAAAATTGTATATGAATTAAATGGTCATTTTGGGATATGATTGGCATTCTTAGCCTTGGTTTATATTCCTGTGGAACTGTGTCTTCCTATTTTTTACTTATTGGACATTATGATTAGTGGCAAATTAAGCCCGTGAATAGAGAGTAGATTAAATTATGGCTTTGCAAAAGCTGATGAAGAGAGTGGAAGGAGGTGGGGGGCAGCAGGGGAGTGAGGGAAGTGTGATTGTCTTCCTGGAACTGTACCTATTGGAATGCATAAAACCTGTTTTATATATGCTAATGAAAACATTTTTAAAAAGTCCTCCAAGATTTCCCACTGTAAACCCCAGGACTGAATATGATAAAATGTCATGTCTGTGACTGTTATAGTAAAAAAGAGGTTATCTCCCAGGGCCTAACCTAACCACGTGAGCCTTGCAGGGCTAAATAAGGCCAGCAAGATCATTTGGTCTGGCCCTGCCAAGGCAACCACAGGCAGGATTCAAAATTCAATAAATATATAGTAAGCTAATTTTTAAGTTGATAATTTTTTATGGCTGTGAATGATGTTATAAATATCCAAGTGGCCCTTAGCAGAAGAAAGATTCCCAACCCCTGCTTTAAAGGTAAGAGTTTTTACCAGCTAGTGGTAGAAAGGAAAAGTCAGAAATCTTCAGAGTAGGAAAAGGATTCCAGGTCTCCTTCGGCTTGGCCGCCTCCGCTGCCAGCACGGGGGAGTCCCTGTGCCTGGGAGAATTGCTCCCGAGAGGCAGTGAGGAGAAGACTGAAGAGGAGCTAGAAGAGGACTATGACAACACGCTGGATGAGACCCTGTCGGAGAGATGGGTCTGATGGAGATGTTCTGGGAGAGGGTCTGGTCTGCAGCCCGAGATGCTTCGGATCTCTTCCTCTTGGTGGCTCCAAAAATGCCCAGGTTTCCCAGGGCAACCTTGTGGATTGGCACCACTTCCCTCACGATCCTGGTTCTTCCCACTGTCTGAGATTGGGAGTTGCAAATGGAGTAACTGCAGCAGCTGTGGTGGTAGAAACTTCCAGGGCCTAACGCAGGGCTGTGAGGAGGAATGCCAGGGGCTCTCCCTTCACTTTCTGGAAAGATCTGGAGTGTTACTGCTGTAGTTGAGCAGTCTTGGTGGGAGAAGGTTGAAATGCAAGTGTATGAACCGCTGACTTTTTTTGGTTAACTTTGACAGATTGCTCTGTCTAAACCTGGTGGAGAGAATTCAGCTCTCAGTTTCTCCTGGAGACTCCGTACTTGCAACGGATCGCTCAGTGCTGTCCTCACCTGTTCCTTCTGTCTTCACTCTGATACTGGAGTGCTGCTATACAGATTCCAGTGCTGTCCACCACATCATTTCACTAAATCTTTCCTAACTGGAAGCTCTCCTCTGTCACCATGTGGTCAGGAATGATGCCACAGGGATGGAAGGACCCTTGTCCATTGATGACTTTTGTTTTTAAATGGAAATGTCAGGGAGAGACATGTACATGATATGACATTGAGCAAATACATTACAGCTGCCCCTGTGAATCCTATGCATGTTGCGGAAGAGGGAGGCCAGTGGCCACTTCATTCACTAGATAGGAACGATGGGGACTGTGAAGAGCCCATTTCCTCTGCCCATTTTGCTGTTAGATCTGAGTAAAAAAAATGCTCACTTTTTGTATTTAAATACTAAAAAACTATTCCAACTGGAAATCAAAAAGGATTTCATGCACAGTTTCTGGCTTTGAAGAGCAAGGGGTCATGTATGGGACCAGAGAGCTATCTCTATGAGCTAAAAATGACACCTGGTTGACAGCCAGAAAAAGAAACTTTAGTCCCATAAGCACAAGAAAATGCATCTGCCAAACACCTGGATTACTTGGGGAGTAATTCTTCTCCAGAGCTTCCCAAAGTACCTTGGTTTTGCCCTTGGAAGGCCTTAACCAGAGAACTTAGGGGAGCCCACCTGGTTTTCTGATCTAGCCAACTGTGAGATAATGTTGCTTTAAGCAGCTAAATGTGTGGAATGGAAGATGAAGACATTGGCTCATTCTGCTGCCAAGTGTAGTCAGCGTTCTTGTATCCATGGGTTCAACCAACCATAGTTTGAAAATATTTTTTAAAAATTACCTATATGCTGAACAAGTAGACTTTTGTTTTCTTGTTATTATTCCTCAAACAATCCAGTATAGCAATTACTCCTCAAATTTTGATCTTGTTGAGTTATTCTTACAGTGCCTTGCTAAATTATCTTATCTAATTGATCAAGTGGTGATCAAGTTGGATCCAAAGTCTGTGCCAAGCATGCATTGCTAGAATTCTTATACTTTTCTGAAACATAGTCTATTGACACTTCTCACATGTCAGTGCAAAGTGAACACTACTGTGTATTTCAAGGGCATCTAAACTTGGTTCTTTGGGTGGTCAGTAAACAGGGCAGTTTTTTGTTAACGAATTCTAAGGTAGACCTTGCTAACTCTAAACAGATCTTTAAGGTCTATTCCAAAGCCAGAAGTATGTGTGAAGCACCTACTTTTATCTTCCCTCTCTCTACATAGCAGTCTTTTATCTCCCTCCATGTGATGCTGCATCTGAATCCACATTTGGAAATTTGTAATTCTTTAATTTTGTTTTTTCCTCTTGAATACCTTTTAACTGACTGAAATACAGTTATATATACTTAATGTTCACAGGAACCTAAAATTCCCTTCTTCATTGACCCTCAAATTTGTATCTCTAGATGAGATTGTGCACCTGAAGTATAAACTCTCATTGGCATTTTGTTGGCATCATCTCCTGGTGACTCATTATTACGGCAAATTCCACCCAGCTAAAATAATCCCAAGTCAGGGCTTAGGGATTGTTGACAGAGGCAAGGTTCCTTTTTTGCTTAACATCCAAGTTGTAGAGCAGAAAGACCATGGACTGTATAGAATCCTAGATTCAAATCTTAGTTTGACTACTTGCCAACACTTGGACTCAGAGCACTTTCAGTGTTAGGCCAGAGCCTGCCTTTCTCCTTTGTAAAATGGGATCGTATTACCTACCTCATAGCATTTATGCTGTCAGAATTAAACGAGAGCATATGGGTAAGTCTCTAAGAGTATGCTTGGTCCACAGAAGACATCAGAATGGTAGCCGTTATTTACTTTTTTCTCTCCAACTAGAATGCAAGATCCTTGAGTGCTGAGACTTGATGGATCCTACTTGCTGTTGTTTTTTAGTAAACATAACAGTGCCTGGTGCCTGGTAGACTCTGAATAAATGTGGGGTGAATCATTATCACAAAAATCAGGGTAATGACTTACCAATTCTAATACCTCCCTCAGAGAATACCCTCTCCATCCTTTTTGACAGGCAGAGTGGACAGTGAGAGAGAGACAGAGAGAAAGGTCTTCCTTTTCCGTTGGTTTACCTTCCAATGGCTGCTGTGGCTGGTGCGCTGCGGCCTGCGCACTGCACTGATCCAAAGGCAGGAGCCACGTGCCTCTCCTGTTCTCCCATGCAGGTGCAGGGCCCAAGCACTTGGGCCATCCTCCACTGCACTCCCGGGCCACAGCAGAGAGCTTAACAGGAAGAGGAGCAACCGGGACAGAATCCAGCACCCAGGCCAGGACTAGAACCCGGTATGCTGGTGCCGCAGGCGGAGGATTAGCCTATTGAGCTGCGGCACCAGCTGCATCTCTTCACAAATAAAGACCAAGCACACAGCTTCTTCCCATGAAACCTCCACTACATGCCAAATTTGCAATTATCTCAAACCTAACTGACACTACCTTCTTCTCTCTTTGCCATTTACATTCAGGGTCAAATAGGAATGTGATGCACACTCAACATATGCCCTCTATCATTGTGTGATTGTTTCATATAATGGAATCTTCTTCAAATTCAACTCTACCAAAAGTAATTATTTTCTCCAAGAAGGAGAGATAAGACCTCCAAGGAGGAAACGTTATCTTTAAAGGACAGTCAGGAATGTTTTAGAAAGTCACGATGGGGAAGAAGATTCAAAGGCGAGAGAACAATATGTGCCCTATGACATTAGATTATAGGATGTTATCCTGGACAACCTAGAAACAACTTATTGGAATATAAATGGGGAGGCTGGAAAATAGGGAGCAGCCAGGAAATGGGTGCTAAGTTTGAGACAGAGGGAGTGGCCACACGTCACAAAGTTTTCAATGCCAAATCAGTGTAGGTGGTGGCGAACACAGAATGGGATGCTGCAATGAACTTTAGAAATGATGTTTCATAGCAGAGTGGAGGATTAAATTGGGAAAAAAGAGAGGCTGACGGCCAACAATCGCACAGGAGGGAATATGAATGGTTCCCAATGACAGCAACTGAGGCCCTGACGGAGGCAGGAATGATGGAGCTGAGACCGATTGCGTTGAGTTTTAGGAGAGACAATTAAATTAATTGGTAAGATTCATTAGATATATATATAGAAAGACAAGAAGGAGAAAGCTTCACTCTTATAGTTTTGTATCTCTTACTTGGTAAAGCAATGTTTTATATATTTATATGTAATATTCAGAAATAATATTATCAGAAATAAAAAACAAGCCTCCTTACATTTTCTGGTTTTTATTTAATTTTATTTCCAATTTTAAAATTGCCTTATATGAACTGGGACCTTCCATGCTCTTATCCAATATCTTGGCATATTCTTAGCCTACAAGGATTCTCTTAATCTTTCCAAGTCATTTGCAAACAGAAAACCAAAAGGTGACTTTGTTTTCCAACTACCTATTTGTCCATTAAGACAGTTGTTATCAACAGCATTCAAAGGGAATGTGAGATGTGTGTGGCATGACGAAGAGCAAGAAAGGAAAGGTGTCAGCTCTCACCAGTGTGCAAACAGGAGCCTTCTTCTCATTGTAGGTCATACAGAGTAACAACACAGTTTCCCTTGGTTTTTATCTCCGCTTCATTCACCCTTTAATTGTGTATCATCAACACAGATTTTTCTTAGAAAACAATTTCCAAGCTACGGAAAGAAATGTCAAACTCAGTCTATGAGAACTTTCACATTAACAAGGAAGATGAACAACTCAGTATAAAAGAAATTACATGATTTTTTGGGCTGTGTAATCACACAGCAAGAATGAGAACTTCTTCCATGGATATTATGGCCATCTTGCAGATATTTTGATAAATTTCTAAGAATTGAAAAGGGAACTGTTTGAATAGACTTTGAAGAGTTAATTTTTTAAAAATTTTTTATTATTTATTTGACAGGTAGAGTTATAGACAGAGAGAAAGGTCTTCCTTCTGTTGGTTCACCCCCCAAATGGCCACCACGGCCAGCACTGCGCCGATCTGAAGCCAGGAGCCAGGTGCTTCCTCCTGGTCTCCCATGCGGGTGCAGGGCCCAAGCACCTGGGCCATCCTCCACTGCCCTCCTGGGCCACAGCAGAGAGCTGGACTGGAAGAGGAGCAACAGGCACTAGAACCCAGTGCCCGTATGGGATGTCAGCGCCGCAGGCGGAGGATTAGCTAAGTGAGCCACGGCGCCCACCCTGAAGAGTTAATTTTAAATGATCAAAAATTTTGAGTCACATCACATGTGTGTGTGATACACGTGATCTTTGAAGAATTTTCTTTTAGAATAAAGCCAGTAAGCTACAGTCTATTGGCCAATTCTGGCCTATCATCTGATTTTGTACTGCCATGAGTAAAGAACAGTTTTTGTGTTTTTAAATGGATGAAAAATATCAAAAGAAGAACACGATTTTATGATTGGTGAAAATAATCTAAAATTCAAATTTCATTGTTCATAAGTGAAGTTTTGTGAGACAGCCCACCCATTCTTTATTTCTGGCTGCATCCATGCTACGATGGAATGGATGCGACACAGAACTTTTGGGTTACAAAGCCCAAGGGATTTACTACCTAGATCATTCCAGAGAATGTTTGCCAAACTTTATTTTAAGAGCTTTGCTCCAAAGAAACATAGATCCTCAGTAAACTGAAGGCTTCTTAGTGGAGATTTCCTTCGTCAATGACACATTATGTCAAAAACAAAAAGACATGAAATTACTAAAGATAATGTAGTTGCCAGAAAGATATTGATACCTTATAAAATAATAGCCAAGGCTTTACTAAATGTAGAATAATTATTTTCCTACCCTATGTCAGTGAACTATAGAAACATACTCTTTAAGTCAATTCTTTTTCTGTTGAATCTTGATTTAACTTTCTCTGAACCTGAGACATTGCTCTTAACCTTTTCTAGGCCTCAGGTTTTCTATAAAAATGGAATCATAACCATACTAATCTCATAACATTACGGGATTAAATGGATAAGTTGAGTGACTATTTTAAGAGAAATTATTTAGCGTGGTAATTAATAGCATGCACAGTATGTTTGTAATGAAATTTTTTATTACCATCATCTCAAAATGTCACTTTCACTTTCTGATGTTCTATTCCTAATACAGCCTATAACTTCTTTGATAAAGGAAACCTGTAAGACACTGCTCACATACATATTGTTAAAAGATTTATTTATTCATTCATTTATTTATCTGAAAGGCAGAAAGCTGGGGGCAGGGAAGAGACAGAGAGAGAGAGAGAGAGAGATCTTTTGTATAACTTTCACTTCCCAATTGGCCACAACAGCCATGACTGAGCCAGGCTGAAGGCAGGAGCCAGGAGCCAAGAGCTTCATCCAGGTCTCCCACATGGATGGCAGGGCCACCACCCACTAACTTCCCAGGTGCATTAACATGAAGGTATATTGGAAGCAGAGCAGCTGGGAGTTGAACCACTGCTCTGATACAGGAAGCCTGTCTCATAGGTGCTGGCTTAACCTGCTGTGCCACAGTGCAGGTCCCTCACATAATTTTACATAATAAGGATCCCTCTCTATTAGTATTGGTGGAAAAACTGACCCCGATGGCATGAATCTAAGAGCACACCTGACAGGAGAGTGAAGGGAAGCCCAGGCAGTGTAGCCACAAACTCATGTTCTGACGAACGCTGGAGAGCTGGTGGGCAGCTGGATGGCAGCTTGGGAGCAGGACATCAGGACTTTTGTGTGCAAGACTCTGGTTCAGCTTTTCCACGGAGAGCCACAGTTCTGGGAAGCGTTGTTGATAGACACTCCTCTGATGTGGTTGCCATGTCCTGTTTTTGTTTTCCTATTTACTAGAGTGGATAAAGTGGTTTTTTTTTTTTTTTTTTTTTTTTTTTTTGTCATTTTACCTAATTTTGTTAGGTTAACAATGCCACACTGAGATTTTTCTTTACTGGGGGATGGGCAGAAAGTAAACCTTGAACTCTCAAAAGCAGCAAATCTAAACTCACAGTGACAAAATAAAGACCCTAAAACCCTAACCCCAAGTTTTGCTGGAGTCTGGTGTCAAGTTATGTAACATGATGCACTTTGTAATCTCCCATGTATGCAAAGTATTATCTTATTTTTAATTATTATATTGGGAAGTAGCTTTAGATTGGAAAAAGAAACTCTGGATCATGAAATGTGTGGTGAGTAGGTGGCCTCAGTCCTGAAACCTGAATCCTGAAGATGCTTCCTATTAAAAATCATAGGGGCCGGTGCTGTGGCTCACTAGGCTAATCCTCCACCTGTGTCACTGGCACACTGGGTTCTAGTCCCGGTCGGGGCACTGATCCTGTCCCGGTTGCCCCTCTTCCAGGCCAGCTCTCTGCTGTGGCCCGGGAGTGCAGTGGAGGATGGCTCAAGTGCTTGGGCCCTGCACCCGCATGGGAGACCAGGAGAAGCACCTGGCTCCTGCCATCAGATCAGTGCGTTGCGCCAGCCGCGGCGGCCATTGGAGGGTGAACCAACGGCAAAGGAAGACCTTTCTCTCTGTCTCTCTGTCTCACTGTCCACTCTGCCTGTCAAAACAAAATTAAAAAATAAAAAAAGTTAAAAAAACAAAAACAAAACAAATCTTGCCTGAAGACAGTGTAAAAAGAGAGAGAAACTCCTCACTAAACCAGCACTCTTTCTACTTTCTCATCCTCCCAAATGAGATAAAGGAATCTCAGCAGATAAAGAAATCGCCACAATGCAGCTTGGAAACAGAATTCCTGGAGTCCACTGCTTTGTTCTAATCACATCAGGGAGTGCGCACAAATGTCACTTGTTTTCACTTCCTGCATCTTGTGCTTTGACATGCTGTTCTGCTGAAAATGCCTTTGCATTTTATCCTCGCTCTGAAAGTATGCTGGAATAGGAGCTGTGCATTGAATCTAGCCACACAAAAGAACAAAATTATTTCAGTATTCTTAGATATTCCAGTCGGACTCAAGATTCAAAAGACAAATACAGACACTTGCACATCAGCCTGGTGTGTGGGTAGAAGCAGAATCAGTGGTGTTCATAGGCATTCCTGGGAGGGGGATGGGCGGGAGCGGGGCCGGGGCATGGCGGGGTCTTCTGTTTACCGGAAGGAGTAACTCTCATCGTCGTATTCCAGCTGATCGTCATCGTCGTCTTCCAGCAGCCCATACTTAAATTTCCGGTAGACGGTGCCGTCTTGGCCCATGTAGACGATGTCATCATCATCGTCCTCATCATAGTCCCGGTCCCTGTACTCGATCACCTGATCCTCTTCAAAGCTAGTGCTCTCTAGGTAGCTGCTCGTCCGGGACGAGTGAGACCGGGTAGGCTCCGCCAGCTTCTCATAGCCAGCCTTTTCTGCTGGCCGGCCCCGGCCCCGAGATTTCTTCCAGATGACCGCGGTCGTCCCAAGCAGCAGCAGCAGCATGACGGAGGAGCTGATAAACAGGGCCGGCTTGGAACTCTCAGCCGCAGGTCCCACCTCACGTCTTCGAAGGATGCACTCATCTGTTGGAAGACAACCCCCAGGGGAGATGGGGGAGGAAAATGGTGGGAAAGAAATGATTCGGGGGAAATTAGTTTCTGAGGGCAAGAATTTCACTTTATTTAAAATCTGAAATATTTGCTTCCCTGTCTCTGATTTTTCTTAGCACACCACTCATCAAATTGCACTACAGACCCACACCATTTAACAGCATTAAGTGTTGGGCTATTTTGTCATTGTGAGAATAGCACAGGCTCTACTTCCACAGGCTAAGAGAGTTGGGATGTTGCTAAGGTGATAGAATCTTCAGGGGTCACCATCATTGACTGAAACATCCTTATGTGGGGCATGACCGTACTCCATAAGAGCCCCAGTCTGTATGATGAAACCAGCTAGCCCTTCCAGAAAGGTCTGGGTGAGCCCAAAGGGAATCCATCCACGTAGCCCAGCATTATCTTGGGTTGTGTTTTGTTATTGCTAAATGCTTTGTTTATTATGCCAACTCTGATGTTTTATAAGACCAAGTCCTCTCCTCAGCTACGCTTAAGCTTGGTCCAACACAACCATTCCATCATTCAACGGCAAGAGCAGGTAGTTTGTGAGACTACTGCCTCTTTCAGCCATGTGGGGCTTTAGAAATAACTTAATCCAAATTGTTGTTTAACAGTCAAACTGAGGTCCAGGAAGAGGAAGTGAATTGTCACATTGTCGGAGATCAGACCTTGTGTGTGGAGCAGCCAGAATTTGAATCCAGAAAAAAAAAAAAAAAATTCAAACCCAGGAATCATAACTTGATGCAGGAGTCTAGAGACAAGATGTCAAGATGCCCTGACAACCGTGTTTTGGCTTCTTGGAGTTTAGTGGCCCTAGTCTGGCAGGAATAGAAGCACTGTCTTCGAATCCAGATTGATTCGTTGATTGATAGGGGATTTCAATATTAATCAAGGTTTCTGAACTGAAGAGCCTGGTTTCCTCTCATTCATCAGCTTCTGTTCTGATGCCTTATAGAGAACATGTAATAACCAAAACAGTGCCGCAGAAGGACTACAACTTTGGTGATAAGCTCATTTTTCTTACTTTTCACTCATTATTTAGGTTGTATGATTTGAGTGATATACCTAAATTTTTCCCCCTATTTTTGCCATCATGATTGCACTCATCATTAGCAATATCAGCACAGAATTTTTCCTTGGAGGAAACAGTAATGCACAGGAGGGATAGATAGCAATTACTTGTGGTGCTGTGAGATAATTACTGCCTGAAGCAGGAGGACCATTGCTGGACCTTTCCAGGTTGTTTCAGTCACCAGGGTCCCCTATGCAATCTTGTCTCTCGGGTCTCCATCTTAGGTCTGTACAGTCCGTGTCAGGCTCTGCAATCTGTTTATTTATTTAAAAAATTTATTTGTCTGGCCTCAAGTGCCAGAGCTGGGTCATGCCAAAGCCAGGAGCAGGAACTCTCTCTGGCTCTCTCACATGACTGGCAGGGGCCCAAGGACTTGGGCCAGCTTCCGTTGCCTTCCCAGGGGCATTAGCAACAAGCTAATTGAACGGGATTTGAACTGGTATTCATATGGGATGTTGGCATTACAGATGGTGCCTTAACCCACTGTGCCACGATGCCAGTCCTGGTATTTTAAAAAAATATTTATTTATTTTATTTATTTGAAAGGCAGAGTGACACACAACAGCCAGGACTGCACCAGGATGAAGCCAGGAGCCAGGAGCTCCATCCAGGTGTCCTACATAGGTGGCAGTGGCCTAAGGACTTGGGTAATCTTCTACTGTTTTTCTAGGCACACTAGCAAGGAGGTAGATCAAAAACAGAGCAGTCCAACTAGCACTCACATGCCAGCCCCTACAATCTTTTTTTTTTTTTTTAAATGATTCATTTTATTTATTTGAAAGGCAGACTTAGAGAGAGAGAGAGAGAGAGAGAGAGAGAGAGAGAGAGAGAGAGGGGAGGGGAGGGGAGGGAGATCTTCCACCTGCTGGTTCACTCCCCAAATGATCCCAATGGCTGGGGCAGGGCCAGGCTGAAGCCAGAAGCCAGAAGCTTCTTCTAGGTCTCCCATGTAGGTTCAGGGTAAAGAGCCACAAAGGGACCAAGAAAGCAGGCTATCTAGTCCTTAGTTGGAACAAGCTTTCAGAAACTCTGCACCCAATATGCGCATACTTCTGGTTTCCTTTAAAGAGACTGATTATTATTAGACCCTGAAGGTGGATGTGTGTGAGGGGCTGGGGAAATCAGCTGCTCAGGGGGTGGGAAAGCTCAAAGAAAGGATTAGTTTTCAGAAAGTTACAATAAAAATGGCTAGTAGAACTTACGGGTCTGGGATTTCGTTTCCTTAAAAAATGGACAGACTCCCATAAATATTATATCTCATCTTGCTAGCTAGTGATATATCTGGACTATAAGGGAAGTATCTACTTCTGGACTATAAGAATGTATTTTAAGAATATATGTTTTTGGGGCCGGCACTGTGGTGTAGCAGGTAAAGTTGCCGCCTGTAGTGCCGGCATCCCTTATGGGCACCTGTTCGAGACCTGGCTGCTCCACTTCCAATCCAGCTCTCTGCTATGGCCTGGGAAAGCAGAAGAAGATGGCCCAAGTCCTTGGGCCCCTGCACCCACGTGGGAGACCCTGAATAAGCTCCTGGCTCCTGGCTTTGGATCAGCGCAGCTCCAGCCATTGCGGCCATCTGGGGAGGGAACTAGTGGATGGAAGACTCTCTCTCTGCCTCTGTCTCTCTGTAACTCTGCCTTTCAAATAAATAAATAAATAAATCTTTAAAAAATTCACTCTTAGTTATATAATAAAAGAATATATGTTTTCTTTTCTTTTTAGAAGGGATTGCTTCATTCAGGATCTTTCTAAGTCTGTGGCCAATGAGAACCAAGTGTCTGCATGGATGAAGTTGGAAGTGGAAGACAGTTGTGGGGCTGGGAATTAATTTGTTCTAAGCTTTCAATGGAAGTTCATTTCTAACATGCCGTAAGTCTCTAATGGGAGGCCTAGATTTGAGCTGACTTCCATAGAACGATTCTTCAACAGAATCAAATAATATTGGCTCCTGTTTCCTTGACAGTCTTTCTTATCCAGAAACAAAGCATTTTTAAAGGAACAAAGTAAATTTATGAACATTAATTCTAGACCTACTTGGGTTCTAATCTTGGAAGCAGCATAGCAGTGGAAATAATTATTTGGGTTTTTCAGTCCAAAAGACCCATATTTACTACCAAATGAGCCTCTTAATATTGCTGTGGTGTTAAGCATCCTAACCCAACCCTTTGAGCCTCAATCTCCCCATCTGTAAAATGGGGTTGATATCTACTTGCGAAGTGAGGTCATGGACCTCAAGTCTCAAGTACAGTAGGTACAGAGCAGGCTCTCAATAACAAGGCAGTCTTACTGATTTTCCTACATTTTCCACCGCCCTCTCCCACTGTTCCTAGCAGCTTCTTGAGGACGTGCCCTCCTGGGCAGTCTGCTCTCCTCTGCCCTCACCAGTGGTGTCCTCGCAGTCACAGCACTCATGGGCGTCAGCGGGATCGGAGGCGTTACAGCACCGGAGGCAGCGGTTGTCGTCCATGTTCAGAAGCAGGTTGGCAGGGCACGTGGTGCAGTTCTTGACGCCAGGTCCCTTGCATTCCATGCAGCTCTCGTGACACTTTGCACAGGTAAATTTCTCTCCCTGTCGAGAACAGTTGGGAAGTTCCTTTTGAGTAACCAGGATTAACATGGCATTGGAGATCTCAGATCCATCTTGTCACCCCAGGAGGGAGGTGTGTGGGGGACAGCAGAGGGATGATGCATTCTGGGTCATTTTGAATTGTGCTGATTGAAAGACAGAACCAACTGTGCAACTGGGTGAAACTATCGCTGGGCCTTGACTCAGACCTGCAAGTAACAATAGTGAAAGGGCTGACATCTAAACAGCTTGAATTGCAAACCCAGTAGCTCCTGGACTGAAGGACAGCTCAGGTCGAGTACTGGTTTTGTCTAGTCCACACTGTGTTGTCCTACACGGTTTAAAACATTTTGCTTTCATTCTCCACACTTCAAAAGTGGGATATTTCACACGTTAGTCAGTTCTTAATTTCTCTTTACAAACAGGAAGCCTTGTCAACACCAGATTCATCCCTCCCACATGGCAGTGTCACAGCGAGAGCTGAGTGGCAATATCGCCCTTTCTGTACTCCCCTAGTTGACACAACCCCAGCACTTGCTGTTACATCACTGACACACAGGTGACCCGTAAACTTCCACTTTCAATCAAGTCTGTATTGTGATGTTTGACCCAGTATCCTCCGCTTATTATGCTATTTACCTGCTTGGCTTCTGTGATTCTTTGGTTCTTGTGGCCCTACCTACCCTAGAAGGATTTAAATTGAGACTGTGCAGTTAACGCAGATAAATGTCTTTGTAAAAAGAAGGAACAAAGTGTCTTCCCTCTTGCATGGTGCTGGAAGCACGAGTTAGGAAAGATACCTTCGTATTTTACTTCTGTAACTTTGAAAGTCACAGAAGAAGAAGGAATACAATGTATGACATATAAAGTATATTTAATTTATTTTAAAGGTCTATATAAATATCTAGACATGTAAATATCTATAAAATATGCATTATGTCTCTAAATATCCAACTTTAATGACAGTAATGTAGGAATTGTAGGACTTTTTGACTGCCCTAATGATATGCAGGAACTGAGCCCATTTTTGTCTCTAGGGAGGAGGAAGGTACACCACTGCCAGCTCCCAATACCTCTCCCACTCTGTATTCCCCAACAAGACAGTCTGAATTGCAGATTCCTCCCATGAGATGGTAATTCCACACACAGGATAAGCAACTTGATGCTCCTTTTCCTGAAAGAAAGAAAAAAAGGAATCTAAGTTATGAGATTGACTTTAGAAAGTTCAACCTCTGTCTTGATTCCAGAACACTTAGGAGCAAGGAATATGTCAAGTAAATTGAAGCAGAAAGGTAAATTGATGGAGGATGTGGGGAGGAAATCTACACAACAGAGTGAAGACTTAAAAATTATGCAATTAGCTCAGTCTATGTAGACTTTCAATCTGGAAGTTAAGGATTGGAGATGACAGGTATTTCAAAACAGAGAAAAGATTTTCAGAGACTGTACAATTATGTAGAAAGTTTCTAAAACCTTGGTTTGTCCTTATGCTATTGTTTAACTAATGTAGAGGGTGATACCGCTGGTGTGGAGGGTCCCAGTACTCAGTGGGTGAATAGAGTGTGATCTGTAATTGACAAACAACACTAGACTTAGAACTTACAATGTTAGGGCTAAAATGATGTAACAGAATATTTTCTCCAGCAGCTCTTAATTTTGGGTGTGATGCTGGTTATATGCCACCTTTGAAATTCTCTTGAAATCTATAAACTCTCTTCTCAGAAATTGACATCCTATTTATTTATTATTTCTTATGTTTAACTTCTTGCCTTTTAATTTTTTGTCATTTCCCATCCAAACTTACTGTTAAAAATTTTAAGCCATTTTTAAAAATTTTGTCTAAAACCTAAAATGTGTACATACTTATGGGGTGCCATGTGATGTTTCAATACCTGTAAACATTATGTAATGTGCACACAAGGTAAACATTTTCCTTCTCAAACATTTAACAATTCTGTATTGTTCACTTATTCAAAGTTATTTATTCTAATTTTTATATTTTTTAAAAAGAAATATACAGTACATTATTATTATGTATCATCACCCTACTGTGAGATAGAACACTTGAATTTTTTACCCCAATCTATTTTTTTTTTTTTGACAGGCAGAGTGGACAGTGAGAGAGAGAGAGAGACAGAGAGAAAGGTCTTCCTTTTGCCATTGGTTCACCCTCCAATGGCCGCTGCAGTAGGCGCGCTGCGGCCGGCGCACCACGCCGATCCGATGGCAGGAGCCAGGTGCTTATCCTGGTCTCCCATGGGGTGCAGGGCCCAAGGACCTGGGCCATCCTCCACTGCACTCCCTAGCCACAGCAGAGAGCTGGCCTGGAAGAGGGGCAACCGGGACAGGATCGGTGCCCCGACCGGGACTAGAACCCGGTGTGCCGGCGCCGCAAGGCGGAGGATTAGCCTACTGAGCCATGGCGCCGGCCTATTATTTTTTTAAATAAATGAAAACTGAGACACTGTCAGGCAACATCACCCATCCAAGGTTACATGGGTAATGATTGAGTCAATATTCAACTTTGTTGACTCATAGTCCAGGGCTCTTTCTACTATAATATCTGTCTTAACCATGAACCACTAGAGAGGAGGTCTGAGTCTACAGGCTTCCCTGTGGAAGTAATACCATAAAGATTTCCTCCTAGGCAGGTGTCAAGGGAAAGCTTCTCAAAGAGGAAGGAGATCTGAACTCTATCTCACTCTATCAGGGGAAACTTAGAGTTCTTGCTGAGCATTTCAAACCAGGAGAGTGAGAGACATGGGTAGAGAATGCACCCAGTTGGATGTGAGTTGGAACTAGATACAGGTCTTCCCATCAGGACTACATGCGTCCTGTAAAGGATGGTTGTTTACAACTGTGAGTCTTGTCTTTCTTACTCACAACGGAGTCAAATGGACTTTTCATGTCTGATCTGGGAGCTCCATCATGTATAATATTTGTGCAGAGTACTGAATTCTGAGTTCTGAACAAGAGCTTAGAGAATAAACAATGACCCAACTACTTCTTAGGTTGGAGGCTGCCTGTAGTGATATAAATCCAAAACCACTCTATTTTCTTACAGAGATTCTCTTCTTACAGAATCTCTTGCATGTTCTGGAATATAAGTGGGATCTGTGATGGAACAAATCATCTTTTCGTATTAATTTCCTACTTTTTCCCAGGCTATATTTTTCTTAAAAATATGCCTAGATGTTTTAATTTGAGTTTTGAAAGTGCAAGAGTTTTATTTTTTTAATGAAGAGAAATTAAGGGTAGATATAAAATCTCACTTATGTGTGAAATCTAAAACAATGGATCTAATAAAAGCAGAGGGTAGAAGGCTGGTCAGAAAGCTCTCATTAAGGTTAGCTACATTTTCTGGAAGATCAGCAGCAGTTTGGCTGAAGCACAGGGAAGGGTACAGCGTGCCAGCTTTTGGTGACCAATCAGTGACTCCATTTGTATCTCCTGCATAGATTTACTGCAAAACCTGCAACCTAGGGTACACGGAGTCTTTTTCAAAAGGCAGTTTGTTAATTTCCAGAATGTTTTCAAGTTTAGCACTCTATGTCTGTCATTGCTTCTTTTTTTTTTTTTTTTGACAGGTAGAGTTAGACAGTGAAAGAGAGAGACAGAGAGAAAGGTCTTCCTTCTGTTGGTTCACCCCACAAATGGCCACCATGGCCGGCGTGCTGCACCGATCCAAAGCCAGGAGCCAGGTGCTTCCTCCTGGTCTCCCATGCAGGTGCAGGGCCCAAGCACTTGGGCCATCCTCCACTGCACTCCCGGGCCACAGCAGAGAGCTGGCCTGGAAGAGGGGCAACCGGGACAGAACCGGCACCCCAACTGGGACTAGAACCCTGGGTGCCAGCACCGCAGGTGGAGAATTAGCCAAGTGAGCCGCGGTGCTGGCCCTGTCATTACTTCTAAGGATCTACAAGAATTCTGAGACTTAAAGACAGACATTTCGGCATTTTCTTAAAATTCAGAACAGCTCACCATCTGCTTTCCCTCCACTTGACCCATGGGATGAATTCAACAAGTGCAGAGTAGTTCCTGGGGTCAAACTGTGTTGTGGTATCAGTAAGAATTGCTCCAATCCCCACAAAAATCTTAAAAGGCTACTGTTGTCCTGCTCTAATTGGCTGATGTTAAGAGACATTAACTTTGCTATAACTAGTACTCCAACAGTATTTTTCACTTTGTGTTGTTATGTGAGGGCAAACTGTTGAAATCTTTACTTTATATATACTAAACTGATTTTCTGTATATAAAGAGAATTGAAAATGAATCTTGATGTGAATGGAAGGGGAGAGGGAACGGGAAAGGGGAGGGTTGCGGGTGGGAGGGAAGTTATGGGGGGGAAGCCATTGTAATCCATAAGCTGTACTTTGGAAATTTATATTCATTAAATAAAAGATAAAAAAAACATAAAAAAAAGAGACATTAACTTACCTAATAACAGTAGCCTGTTCTTAATTAAAAATCAAATGCTCCCACCATTAGCCCATTGCATTAAGGATTGGAATTAGGACTTTCAGATTCAGCATATCAAAGTTCATTATTTTATCTGGCAACCCTAGTTGGAACACATGTTTCATAATTCAGTTTTGATGGTATCAGAGATACATTCAATTCTTCAAAGAACCTTTCAGAAAGCCAATAGTTACCACCATATGGCCAACGACAGTGTCAACTTCCTACCAACCTCATCTACACTAATTCATGTATTCTCTCATTTGTTACCTCATTCTGATTAGAAGTTTAGAGAGGCAACCATATGTGTCTCTTTTTTCATTGCAGAGAACACATAGTAATGATTACTTAATACAGTTTGCTTGGAAGGCCAATTCTTTCCATGGGTGGAATCAACTGTGGATGATTATTGGCAATGTAACTTCCCACCACTCCTAGCTCACTCCTAATATATATATATATATATATATATATATATATATATATATTCTCTCATTTGTTATCTTATTGTGATTACAAGTTTTGAGTGGCAGCCATATGTGTCCCTGGAAAGAAAAAAATATATTAGTGATTACATAACACAGTTTGTTTGGAAAGCTGGCTTTCATAGGTTGGAGTCAGTTGTGGATGGACAAACACTGGGAACCACTGTGTGGTAGAGTTTTGTGGAATAGCCTTAGGGGTTGCCTGGAAATGGTGGGGAGGCAAGCAGAGGGGTATTAGATGTGTCTGTAAGATCGATCCTTTGCTCCAATCTAAGATAAATCTGCCCTGATCAGTTTACACAAAAGGATTTGTCCAAAGATTTCATCTGAAGGAGGTAGCCACCTCTAAAATATCATTTCAGACCATCGCTCTAGATTATTGTGTGCTGTCCACAGCTATAGCTGCTAGCCCCATATGGCTATGGAGTACTTGAAATGTGCCTAGTCTGACTTGGACTGTACTTCAAATGAAAGTAAATATTGTATTTTAAAAACAGTGAAAGGAAAGAATGTAAAGTATTTCAATTTTTGTGTTGACTATACATTGAAGTGATAATATTTTATAAATATCAAATAAAAATATTATTAAAATTAATTATAGTTATGTATTTCTTAATATTATTGTACAATTTTAGATTACATGAATAGCTTGCAGTTTGTTTTTATTGGACAATGCTAATATATGACTAAGTTACAATTACAACACATTAAACTAACCTGGGACTTTAACTATCTTGTTCACAGTTGTATGGACATTGTCTAGGCTCAGGGCTGGCCAAATAGTTGTTAAATAAGCAAGTGGATGAAGGAATTCACAGAGTTCTAGGGGAACAGAGGATGTAGGGTTAGGGAAGGCATTCTGAAGGGAATGCTGACTCTAATGTATCAAAAAGAAGTAGCCAGCAGAACAGCCTGGAGAAAGTGTTCTCTGGAGAGAGAGAGAGGTAGGGCAAAGTTGGTTTATTTTCATAATAATAATTCTTTGGTTAGAGGAAGGGAGAAGATACGATGAGAGATGATACTGAATGTGAAAAGAATTTCATGATGAATTAAGTTGGTACCCTGAAATCAGTGGAGAGCTGTTTCTCAACTGACAGGAGTCATTATGATATCCGTTGTGTACAAAGATCAATCTAAGATACAATGGAGGATTAATTGGTTACAGGGTGCCTATCACTGGAGTTAGGAAGATGAATTGAATTGGCAATTATTTAGGTAATGAGTAAGAATGAAGGCAGTAACACTTGACACCCAAGAGATGAAAAATGAAATTAGGAGACATTTATGGGGTAGATTTTGTAGTTTGTGGGGACAAATTGAATGTGGGGTTTGAGAGCTAGGAGCAAGGGAAATTCACAGGTTATTGTCTTGGGACATTGGGTGGGTAGCATCAAAATAGAAAGACAGGAAAAAGTGGTCAAGAAAACCATTTGGGGAAGAGAAGTATATTTGGGTACATTAAAACATAGGTGATAATGGAAGTCACTTTCAGTTTAGAGATGGCTATTCCCAAGTATATGTGAGTTGCAGATGGAAAGAAGTTATTTTTAAATCCTATCATGAGTGCTTAGGATGGGGCCGGCGCCATGGCACACTGGGTTAATCCTCCACCTGTGGCGCCAGCATCTCATGTGGGCACTGGTTCTAGTCCCAGTTGCTCCTCTTCCAGTCCAGCTCTCTGCTGTGGCCCGGGAGTGCAGTGGAGGATGGCCCAAGTGCTTGGGCCCTGCACCCGCATGGGAGACCAGGAGGAAGCACCTGGCTCCTGGCTTTGGATCAGAGCAGTGCCAGCCGTAGTGGCCATTTGGGGAGTGAACAACGGAAGGAAGACCTTTCACTCTGTCTCTCTCTGTGATTCTGTCAAATAAAAATAAAATAAAAATCTTAAAAAAAAAAAAAAAGAGTGCTCAGGAAGTCAGCTCATAGCTTGACAGCAAGTGACTGAAGGTCTTCTCCCAGCATGGGAAAACAGATGGTTTCTCTTCTTGTCCTTAGTCCTTGGTATTTCTATAGTGTCAACCTCCTGCTCCAAAATGAATCATTTTGGAAGGAAAAGAAAGTAAATTTAGAAGCAGACTCCAACAGGTTGGCTTTTGCATGTTTCATTCAACAGTCTTAAGTGTCTGTTTCCACCAAAAATTAGTCTTAAATACAATCTCTGGCATTTAGATTAATAGAAGGAAGTAGGGCAATAATTTAGGGCATCACCTTCTTAGAAGCTGTGTAAGTTCAGATTCTATCGATTGCATTTATTCCAATGATATTGAAATGGTAGAATAAATACAAATAGATGGATGGGCTACAAAACAAGATGCAGGGACTGGCGTTGTGGCACAGTGGGTTAAGTTGCTATCTGCAGTCCCAGCATCCAATATGGTCACTGGTTCAAGTCCTGGCTGTTCCACTTCCAATTGAGTTCCCTGCTAATGTGCCTGGGAAGGCAGTGAAGGATGGCCCAAGTAGTTGGGACCCTGTACCCATTTGGGAGACCTAGATGAAATTCCTGACTCCTGACTTTGGCCTGACTCAGCCCTGTGCGTTGCGGCCATTTGGAAGATGAACCAGGTCCTCTCTCTCTCTCTCTCTCTCATTCTGTAATTCTTTTTTTTTTTTTTTTTTGACAGGCAGAGAGGACAGTGAGAGAGAGAGAGACAGAGAGAAAGGTCTTCCTTTTGCCGTTGGTTCACCCTCTAATGGCAGCTGCGGTAACGCGCTACGGCCGGCACACCGCGCTGATCCGATGGCAGGAGCCAGGTGCTTCTCCTGGTCTCCCATGGGGTGCAGGGCCCAAGGACTTGGGCCATCCTCCACTGCACTCCCTGGCCACAG
This sequence comes from Lepus europaeus, assembly GCF_033115175.1. Classification (NCBI taxonomy): domain Eukaryota; kingdom Metazoa; phylum Chordata; class Mammalia; order Lagomorpha; family Leporidae; genus Lepus; species Lepus europaeus. The sequence goes on along the minus strand of NC_084838.1, from coordinate 83,461,092 downwards.
CAGAGAGCTGGCCTGGAAGAGGGGCAACCGGGACAGGATCGGTGCCCCGACCGGGACTAGAACCTGGTGTGCCAGCACCACAAGGCGGAGGATTAGCCTAGTGAGCCTCAGCGCCGGCTCTTTTTTTTCTTTTTTAAATATTTGTTTATTTTACTTGAAAGTCACAGTTATACAGAGAGAAGGGAGGCAGAGAGGGAGGTCTTCCATCTGCTGGTTCACTCCCCAGATAGCTGCAACGGCTGGAGCTGCACCGATCCAAAGCCAGGAGCCAGGAGCTTCTTCCAGGTCTCCCATGTGGGTGCAGGGGCCCAAGGACTTGGACCATCTTCCACTGCTTTCCCAGGCCATAGCAGACAGCTGGATTGGAAGTAAAGCAGCCGAGTCTCTAACCGGTGCCCATATGGGATGTCAGCACTGCAGGCAGCGGTTTAACCTGCTGCACCACAGCGCTGGCCCCTACACGCACATTTTTAACACACGAACTGACAGTTGTTAGCTCAAATATCACCATAGTATTTAAGGTTATCCTATAAGAAATCAAGAGCTGGATCTGAAGTGGAGCAGCCAGATCTTGAACTGCCGCCCATATGGGACGCAGGCACCGCAGGCGGCGGCTTAACCTGCTATGCCACAGTGCTGGTCCCTCATTATGTAATTCTTTAAAAACAAACAAGATGCAGTCTCTTTGGATCAGAAAGGGAATATAAATACAAAAAACTAATTCGATGCACGCCCCCACCTGCTCTGCTCCAGGACTAGAAGTAGGCAATTGTGGCTGTAAATTCAACTATTCTACTCTCATAGGAACCAAAAGTATTTCACGTGAGACACAGCAAAATTCAGGCTTGGAGTTTCAATCAGGAGTGAGGGTGAGACTCTGCCTGAACAGACCTCACCCCTTGACAAGACTTCACCCCTGACAAGAAACTTCCCTGAGAGCTGACTGCAATGCTGATGGGATCTGTGTTTCATCAGTGTCACCCCTAAAAACATTGGAACTTCTGTCCCTGGACTGTTTCAGGCTGGAGGCAGGAGTAGAGTTAACAGAAAAGCTTCTAGGCCAAAAGTAAGAACAGAGAAAGAGAGAGAGAGTGTAAGAATGAAAACTGGACTCTCCCATACACAATGAATTTAAAACCAACATTCCAAAGAATATGGATAAAATCAAGGCTGGGAAGACAGTGAACATAATCAACCCTTAAAACACAGAGTTACTGTAGATAATAATTTCATAGAAAAGTTTGACAAAATCTTTAAAATCAGTATGTTTAAGATGCTAAAAATATGTGAATATATAATACTCATAAATACTAAATTTGAAATACAAACAGGAAGATGTGAAATAGAAATAGATTTGAAAAATAATTAGAAATCTTAAGAATAAAATACATAGTTACTTAAAAATAAAAATACTCATAATAGATAGGTTGAACTTTTAAAATTATTTATTCACTTATTTGAGAGGTAGAGAGAAAGAGAGAGTGAGAGTGAGCTTGAATGAGCTCTTATCCACTGGTTCACTCTTCAAATGCCTGCAGGTGCTGGTTTAGGCTAAAGCTGGGAGCCAGGAACTCCATCCAGGACTCCCACGTGGATGATAGGAATCTAATTCCTTGAGCCATCACCCTGCCTCCTAGAGTACACATTAGCAGAAAGCTGGAATTGGAGCAGAGCTGGTGTTAAACCCAAGCACCCCAATACAGGATCTGGGCATCCCAACCAGCATCTTAACCACTATCCTACGTGCCTGCCCCAAGGCTAAACTTTAGACCAAACACAGAGACCAAATTAAGGAACTGGACTATAGTGCTGAAGAATTAACATAGTACACCTTGTAGAGAGTCAAAGAACTAAAATCATAAAACAAGTTGCAGTCGGCGTGTTGATGTAGTGGGTTAAGTCGCTGCTCACAATGCCTGCATTCTATGTGGGTGCCTGGCTGCTCCACTTCCAATCCAGCTCTCTGCTAATATGCCTGGGAAATCAGTGGAAGATGGCCCAAGTGCTTAGGCCCCTGTACCCACATGGGAGACTTGGAAAAAGCTCCTGACTCTAGGTTTCCTTCTGGCCCAGTCTCAGCCGTTGTGGTCATTTGGAGAGTAATCCAGCAGATTGCAGATTCTTTCTCCATTTCTCCCTCTCTCTCTATAACTTTGCCTTTCAAGTCAATCAATCAAAACAGTAGGTGGGAGACTCAGAGGACAGATCAAGAAATGCTGAACCAGAGATTCTCAGACAAGGAAGATGGAGGGAAGGGTGGGGAAGCAATATATGAAGGTATAATAGCTGGATATCATCCAATTTACAGAAAGATAGTAGGACTTATTTGTTTCTAATCATCCCTTCACTCCCTCAACAAACTCCTATGAGCACTGAACTATGTGTTACGTACTAGACTAGGAACCAGGGATACAACAAAATGAATGTAGAATAAAGCTTGCCCTTTGAGGGCCTCACACTTAGTAGGAGAGGTGGACATGTTTCATTAACTGCATGGGGCCCACATTGCAGAACACTGGGTGAAATAACCATGAGATCCCATATCAAAGTGCCAGTCTCAGTCATGGCTGCACAGCTTCCCATCCAGCTTCCTGCTAATGGGAAAGCAATGGATGACGGCTCAAGTAATTGGATCCTGGCTACCCAGATGGGAGATCCAGATGAGTTCCAGCTCCTGGTTTCAGACTGGCCCTCCTGGCTATTGTGGGCATTTGGAGAATAAACCAGAGGATGGGAGATTCTCTCTCTCTCTCTCTCTCTGTCTCTGTATCTCCGCCTTTTGAATAAATAAATGTTTCTTTAAAAACATGTAAAAATGCTATGATAAAATGGTGTATTACAGAATCCAGAAGAAGGAGGAAGACTATTTCTTGGAGGACTAACAAAAGCTTCAATCTGGCCTATGATCTGATAATTTCACAGTATTGCTTTTCTAGAAGAGGAAACAAAAGGTGGAGGCATAAAAAGTGCTTGGCCTATCTGGCGGCTGCTCAGTGGTTCTTGCAGTTCTAGGTGGTTCTAGAATACATGGAATACATGGAAGAAAAGAGATATGTTAAAGGGACTGACTGGGGAAAGATTTTAATCACTTCTACAACATAAAATGGAGAGTTGTAACAAGTTCTTAAATATGATGGCGAGGGTCATAGGATGGCTTTTCCTTGAAAACAAATTCAATATAAAACTAATTGGTATCCAAAGGATTTTTAAGTGAAATTTCCTGGTTATAAGATTTATATAAAATAAAGATTAATGGGGCAGGTGTTTGGCGTAGTGTTTAAGATGCTGCTTGGGACAACTGCATTCCAAGTATAGTGCCTGGGTTTGAGTCCTGGCTCTGCTCACAGTTCAGGCTTTCTGCTAATCACTTCAGGTGATGACCCAAGAAATAGGGTTCCTGAAACTCACTTGGGAGACCCAGACTGAATTCCTGGCCCTTGGATTTGGCCTGGTCCAGCCCTGGCTGTTGATAGCATTTGGGGAGTGAATCAGTGGATGGTAGATTCCGCCCCCCCTTCTCTCTCAGTGTCTCTTTCTTTTATTTATTTATATTATATTTATTTGAAAGAGTTACACATTAGAGAGAAGGAGAGGCAGAGAGAGAGATCTTCCATCGGCTAGTTCATTCCCCAAATGGCTGCAACAGCTGGTGCTGTGCCAATCCAAAACCAGGAGCCAAGAGCTTCCTCAGGGTCTTCTCATGCAGGTGCAGGGGCCCAACGACTTGGGCCATCTTCTACTGCTTTCCCAGGCCATAGCAGAGAGCTGGATTCAAAGTAGAGCAGCTGGGACCTGAACTGGTGCCCACTGCAGGCGGCAGTGTTACCCACTACACCACAGTGCCGGCCCCTCTCAGTGTCTCTTTCTATCTCTCTCCTTTCAAATAGATTTTTTTTTTTAATTTCACAAAAAGAAACTAACACGGCCACAATAATTTTGGAAATTACAAGAATGTGCCCTATTAGCTATTAATGTTTTTCTGGAAAGTTTTAACAATTAAATTATTATAGGAGTATTTCTTTCTTAAATATTGAGAATTCATAGCAATCACCTTCTTATGGCAAGTTATAGAGTACATGAGCAAACTTAAATTCAAGAATAATTGCACTGTCATTTGTGTTCAGGATTCCTGGGGGGTTGGTGACAAAACCAGAACTGGTTGACCTACCGGCTACTTCCAAAAGTGTGATAGGTGATACTGAGAAGGGATAAATAGATCTAATTAGAGAAACATGGAGGAAGAAGAATTGGCAGACCTTGAAGTTCAGCTTAGTTGGGGGTAGTGGGTTGTGCAGGAGGCACTGTAGGGATCAGCACTGTAGCCCCAGTACCACGGAGTCTAAGGATCTCTGTGACAGCCAGCCAAGTGTCCAGAAAGAGGAGTGGAGCTTGGAAGAGCCTGAAGCAGGAGTCATTGCGGTGTGGAAGTAGTGAAAATAAATGGATTTCCTCAGGCAGAGTCAACAGGTAGAGGACAATGATGCAGTAGGTGAACGCTTGCTGGAGGAGATAAGGCTTGCATCTGGGCTTTGAAGAGTGGGAGACTCTGAGGGGTAGCAGGGCATGGTGGGAGCAACATAGCTTAGAAGGAGGATGCAGAAGCTAAGAGCCAACAGCAGGTGCTGATGCTGGAGACGCCTGGATGCAAGGTTGGGAAGGGAGAGAGAGGCAAAGCAGGATGGGAACTTTTTTATTTTTTCATGGACATAGCAATAGATACATTCTCACCTTTGCACGTATCACAAGTCGGGTGGCATCTCTCACAGGTCTGCGTGCTTTGTTCTGCATAGTAATGCTTTGGGCAGGTGCGGTAACACTCTCCCTTGGAGCGCAGCAGAAAGAAAAACGTATCGCAGGACAGGCAGTCCGTGGGCCGTGGGCCCTGACAGGCCCTGCAGTTCTTGTTGCACCTCTCACACTGGCCGGTGGAGTTTTCTCTGTAGTATCTGAAACCAAGGTGGGGGGCGAAGACGGATCACAGTTATCCCTTGCTGCCTCTGGGGAACTGGTTCCAGGATCTCCCTTGGGTACCAAAATCCACAGATACTGAAGTTCCTCATATAAAATGACATCGCCATACTTTAAATCGTCTCTATAGGTAGTTATGGTATTTAATCCAATGCAAATGCTATGAAAATAGTTGTTTTATTATTTTGTTTAGGGAGCACTGACAAGAAAAACATCTATACACTTGTATGTTCAATAAGATGAAATTTATTTTTTGGGAGGTTGGTATTTTAGATCCTCAGTTACATGTGAAACCTTTGAACACAAAAGTCAATTTACTGAGCTTTGCTGCTGAATCGGGTGTGGTGGGAAAAGCATGGTTAATCAGATAGGGTTCATTTATAACTGTGTGACTTTGGCCTCGGTACTTAACTCATTGAATTTATTACTACTATACTGATGAATCCAATGATTCTCAGTCTTCTTATCACTAAATTGGGCATTATAATCCCTCTCTTGCCATTTATGGGGATTAACACATCTGAAAAGACTTAGCACTTACCTGCTGCCTAAGCTCCCATAGTAACTTTGGCCTTAAAGAACCTTCTCTGGGGGTAAATATCCAAAATTATGTGTGTTGAAACAGAATTACATACCAAAGCAAAGAGATGTAGTAGATGAGGCTTATGCAATACATGTGGAACATTGATTTTGCCTAGGAATAATCTCTCATTTATTCTACTTTAATGGCCTGTTTCTCTGCTCCTACCACTCCATGAGTAATTTCATATACTGTTGATGAATTGTTTTCTTTTTTTTTTTTTAAAGATTTTTGTTTATTTATTTGAAAGTCAGAGTTCCACAGAGAGAGGAGATGCAGAGATAGAGAGAGAGAGAGAAAGAGAGAGAGAGAGAAGGAGAGGCAGAGAGAGAGAGGGGTCTTCCATCTGCTGGTTCACTCCCCAATTGGCCACAATGGCCAGAGCTGCGCCGATCCAAAGCCAGGAGCCAGGAGCCTCTTCCTGGTCTCCCACGTGAGTGCAGGGGCTCAAGGACTTGGGCCATCCTCTACTGCTTTCCCAGGCCATAGCAGAGAGCTGGATCGCAAGTGAAGCAGCCAGGACACAAACCGGCACCCACATGGGATGCCAGTGCTTCAGGCCAGGACGTTAACCCACTGCACCACTGCGCCGGCCCCATGAATTGTTTTCTTAATTCTATGGCCTTTGTTCTATTCAGAATACAAGATTATGCCCTTTTTTGTCTGTGCTTGAGAGCACTTATGACTTGATCTGAGGAAGAAGGAGATTTTTTATGAGATTCAGATCTTTTCAAACACTTATTAGAGTTAAGCGGAGAGGTTAAGCCGGGTAACCCTGTCCCCATTCTCATCTGGCAGGACCCTTTCTTTGTGGAGCTACACAGCTAGGTATTTCAAAAGCTGCTGCTGTGTCGTAGTGGATTAAGCCACCGCCTGCAATGCTGGCGTCCTATATAGGTGCTGGTTAGATTCCCAGCAGCTCCACTTCTGATACAGCTCCTTGCTAATGCACCTGTTGCAGTGGGATGTGAAAAATAAGAGGGGTCCTGGAAGAACAGGAACTTTTTAATTTTCTTGGGAAGAGATATAACAATAAGAGTAAGATCTTGAAGCAAAAGTCTTTATCTTATCCACCTTTTTAAAAGATTTACTCATTTATTTGAAAGGCAAAGAAAAGACAGAGGGAGAGACAGAAAGAGAGAGAGAGAGAGAGAGAGAGAGAGAGAATTTCTATCCACTGGTTCACTCCCCAAATGATTGCAACAGCCAGGTCTGGGCAAGGCTGAGGCCAAGAATCTGGAACTCCATCCAGGTGTTCCATAAAGGTGGCAGAGGCCCAAGCACTTGGGCCATCATCCACTGCCTCTTCCCAGATACATTAGCAGGGAGCTGGTATTGGAAGTGGAGCAGCCGGGACTCAAAGCTGCACTCTGATAAGGGATGCCATTCTCACCAGCTGGGGGTTAACCTCCTCCACCACAAGCCAGCTCCCTTACCCATTTTTTAAAAAATGGAATTATTTATTGATTTCAGAGACAAGAAGAATGATAGAGGGATGGCTATATATATATATATATATATATAGAGAGAGAGAGAGAGAGAGAGAGAGAAACTCCCATCTGCTAGGTTATTTCCCAAATGCCTGCAACAGCGCTGGGTATTTAAGCCAGGTTTCCCAACTGGGTGACAGGAAACCAATTACTTGAATTGCCACATGCCACCTCCCAGGATCTATATTAGAAAGAAGCTGGAGTCAGGAGTGGAGCTGGGTACCAAACTCAGGAACTCTGGTATGGGATGTGGGCATCTTAACTGGTGTCTTAACCACTAGGTCCAATGCCACCCTTGTCTTGCCAATCTTATTCATACATATAAGGTGCTCTTCATTAAATATATGTTGAATAACTGAGTGAATGGATGAAGTAAATCAAAATGCAAAGCAGTATGTAGTACAAAAATAAATGAAAAAAAAAACAAAAACCAACATTTGCTATAGGACTCAAGGAAGGAGATGTGTCCCTTTGGGTGAAAGAGTTTGGAGAAGGCCCCAGGTTACAGGCCTTTGACTGGGGTCTGGAAACTCACAGTGCCCTGGTTACTTATTGGGAAAAATCAGTCAGCAACAGATCTACAATTGATCTTTCTCTTTACTGGGGATGCCCAGGGGAACAAGGGATGACCCAGTCAAATCCTCTTAAAATATGCTGGCAACCAGACCTTCTGACAAACACAGGAACAGATTCTCACAACAGGTGCATAACAGAATCTTCATCTGGGAAATGCTTTTAGGAGGACGCTTCAAGTATGTCTAGATTGTTTTTGATAACTAAAAACTGATTTGTGGGCTTTTGGGGGGCATGACGGGTTGAGGAATTAGTGGTATAAATGGAGATGTTAACTGAAATCGTTCTCTATGCACTGCTTAGACCTTATGCATCACATCTGAGTCAGAGAAATTCAAAAGCTGAAGAACAAGGACCTCCACTGGTGGTCCTGGACCCCTCTGAGGGATGGAGGAAGGGGGCTTTGTCTCTGAATTGTTGCTGAGTTCCTGTGACTCATCAGTGAGGCGGGCACTGGGTTAAGACCGGTCTGACAACCCTTGCATCACCTCTCCGGTCAGTCTCTCTTCTAGGACTGCAAATCGACTCATCTTTTCCACTTACTAGTTGTGCAGTTTCACCCTGGTGATATTGCTCTGAGTCTTGGTTTCCTCACCTGTAAAATGGGCTGATAACAGATGGCTGTGCCATTACACGGGGGAATGTGCCGAGCTCCTTACCCTTCCCTGCACTGGAGTAGGCACTCTTTTCCCAGCTGGAGCCAGCCTGATCGGCAGGAGAGGCACTGCATGCTGTGTCTCCCTTCACACGTCCTGCAAGAACTGTGGCAGGGGACACACCGGTGGCTGTCCTCATCGGCGTAGTACCCCTCTGGGCAGTCCTCCACGCAAGTAGTATCTGTCAAGGTAGGAGAAGAGCTGTGACGATGAGCATGCCTTGTGTCTCCCACATCTCTGCCACTTTCTCCCCACTGGGTACCATGCGGGAGGAGGCGGAGTGCAGGTGGAAAGAGACAACGTGCCTGCTGGCCAGTGATGTGCTAGATATCTAAGAAACAGAATCCATCCTGAGGCCATGGGGAGTGCAGAGGAAATGGAAGCGTGAACTGGCTCTGGGTGGGACAGAAAACCCAGTCTGGTGACTGTGGGCCTTGACAAGGGTTCTTTGTCCAGCTAAGGAATCTGGCTCACTAGGGGAAGCCCCAGTCCCCTAAGGAGGAAACACCTCTGTGTTAGATTTCCTGCTGCTGCAGCAAATTGCTACCAAATATATCATCTTACTGTTCTGGTGGCCAGAACTCTTGATGGGTGCCCAGGGCTGCATTCCTGTTACAGCTCCTAGGGCAGAACCAGTCTCCTTGCCTTTTGAACCCTCTGAGACTGCCTGCATTCCTTGGCTCAGGCCCTCTTCCTCTGTCCTCTAAGGCAGCAGCATAGCCTTCTGGCATCACATCCCCTTCCACTGGTAACTCTGATCTTCTTGCCTTCCTCTTGTGGGACCCCTGTGATTACACTGGGCCCACATGGGTGGTCCAGGATAATCTCTCCATGCCAAGACCCTAAATCAAATCCCAGCCACAAAGTAACTTTTACCACAAAGGTAAAACATTTACAGCATCTGGGAATTAGCCTATGACTTCTTCAGGTGGCCAATTTTTTGGTCTACCACAATCTCCAAAAAAAAAAAAAAAAAAAAAAAAAAAATCTAGTTTGTAAATTGACTGATCCTGGTGGGGTGGGGAGAGTGTGGAAAGACAAGACCTGGGCCAATGCTGTATTCAGCTCTCGGTGGATACATCGGTGTTGTACACCAATGCCGATGTGTCGGTTCTATTGCCTGCCAGCGTGAGGGAAGACTACCTGTAGTGAGTAGATGCCTCCTGTCTGTGTGAAGGCATCCACAGGACCACTGGTGACATGCTAGATGGGAGATAATTAGGAAAGAGGGCCTGGGGTGGGATTACAAGGAGATCTGGTAGGAGGGAATGTTTTCCTGAAGCAGCAAGTGCTAGGGAGGAAGGTCCCTGAGACTTGTGTAGCAGGAGCTAAGGCGGATGGACAGAGAAGACAGGCGGCTTCAAGTGCCTTCCACTGTAATGTGGCCAGGACAGAACTGATAGGTCACTGTGTACCTTAGTGGGGAGTGGTGTCATGTTCCTGTGCTACTTTCACTCTTGCATCTTTGCTGCAGGTTTGAAAATTTCCCAATCACAAAACAAAATGTTATAAAGGAAAAGTCAACACGCACCAGGCATCGTGCAAGGTGGCTGCCCCGAAGGGAGAACTAAGCCCTCCGTGGGGTAAAGGTGACTCACTGAGAAGAAGGCTTTCCCTTGGGCAGGTATGACACTGGTCCTCGGCTGGCCCAGTGCAGTGGTAGCACTTGGAGTGACATGGCCTGCACTCGTGGGTCTCCTCATCCCAGTACTCGATGGGCGCGCACTCCTTGTGAGCCACGCAGCTGCCATGTCTGTTCATCTTCAGGCCCTCTGGGCAGGTCGTGCAGGTCCCAGGAGATGAGCAGGTCCGGCAGGACGTGTGGCAATCTGTGGGTGTGATCAGAGACTGAAAGAGGGCCCAGGCACCACCCCGGCAGGGAGTGAATCCCCCTGGAAAGGGTATCCACACTCCTTCCACATTTCTTCTGGAGATTTCTAGGGTCAGTGCCAAGAGTGTGGGGCCATGAGATGGGTACAACCCTTCTGCTTGGAAGTGGGTTTTTCTTGGGCTGTTTCATTTTCTCTGTGATGCCCATAGAGCTCATTCTTGCAACAACTACCTAGGAAATAGCAGTCAGCTTTGTGTAATTACCTAAACTGCAACAACAAGCAAGTCTTCAATAGTGTGGTCACCTGCTAGTACAGTCCTCCCTAGACATCCACAGGGGAACCACCTTACTCAATACCACTCCATGGGGGCTCCAGTGTCCTATGTAAAATGTTCTAGTGTCTGCATATATCCCATGCACATCCTCCATATACTTCCAATCATCTCTAGTTTAATTGGAGTAGATCAGACAATGCAAGTGGCCATGCTGTGTTGTTTAGGGAATAATGATGAGAAAAATCTGCACAGGTTCAGAACAGACACAGTTTCTGTTTTCGGATATTTTTGCTCTCAGCTTGGCTGAATCTGCAGATGCAGAGCTCATGGATATGAGGACCGACTAATGCTCTATGTAAAATGCACTGTCGTATATCACATGGCTGGCGCAGAGAGCCATCAGGACGAAGCCTCATCTTCCTGCTCTACCAACACCTTTCCTGGGTATTTCCTAGGACTTGGGTGGCCCGAGGTGTCTCCTGCCTCATGAGATCACTCTCAAGTGCTCACCACGTTTAGGGCAACTGCCTCGTGCATTCCTGGTGGCAACGTAGAGGGCTGAGCTCCCACTGGCTGCTCAGCTGGAGTGCATCCTGAGGCTTCCGCAAAGTCCCTTTGCCCAAAACTCCTCTCACACTTGCTTGAGAATTTCTCTAGTAATGGATAGCTTGTTTCATTTTTGTGTTTTCTGATAAGTAATAAGAAGCAAAAATTCCATACCCAGTTTATATAGAATGAGGTGTAAATAATAGCAGATTCTTTTTTTTTCCAGATTTATTTATTTGAAAAGCAGTTACACACACACACACACACAAAGAGAGAGAGAGAGGGAAGGAGCGGAAAAAAGAGTGGGGGAAGAAGAGAGAGAGAGAGAGACGGAGAGGGAGAAGGAGTAGGGGAGGGAGAGAGAGAGAGAGAGAGATAGAGAGAGAGAGAAATGAGAATCTCCATCCAGTGGTTCACTCCCCAAATGGCTACAACAGCTGGGGCCGTGCCAAGCCAAAGCCAGAAGCCAAGAACTCCACTGAGTCTCCCATGTGGATGGTAGGGGTCCAAGTACTTGGACCATCTTCTGCTGCTTTCCCAGGCACATTAGCAGGGTGCTGGATCAGAATCTGAACAGCGAGGACAAACGGCCATTCTGACATGGATGCCAGTATCACAGGCTGTGGCCTAACCCATTGTGCCACAACGCCAGCCCTTGCAGACTCTTTCTTGACCGTATAGGGACTGAGGTGCTGAGTGGAGGTTGGGACAGAGGACCTGGGGAAGGTGTTCTGGAGGTGATGAGGAGGGGAGGAGTGGACCTGGGGGAGCAAACAAGGAAGGGAGAGGCAGGAAGCTCCAAGAAATTCCTCCATGGCACTGCTTGCTTATGCTAAAACTTGTAATGACTAAAAAGTCCAAGAAAACTTTCCATTTTGGGTGACTTTTGAAGGCCCTTCATCGCTGATAACTCTTCCCATGAGAATCCTTTTTATTGGCACAATTTCTAGCAGCTGCTTTGAGGAGGGGGCATGTGATTTGTTATTAGAAATCACATGATCAAAGCTTATGAATGATTCATTTAGAAATTTTATTAGTGGGCTGGCATTGTGGTTCAGTGGTTAAGTTGCTGCCTAGAACTCCTGCATCCCATGTCAGAATGCTGGTTCAAGCCCTGCCTATTCCACTTTGGATCCAGCTTTCTGCTAATGTGCCTGGAAGGCAGCAGGTGATGGCCCATGTACTTGACCTCTGCCACCTATGTGGGAGACCCAATAGAGTTCCTAGTTTCTGGGTTTAGCCTGGATCACCTGGCTGTTGCAGGCATTTGGGGAGCGAACCAGCAGATGGACCATCTCTCCCTCTCTCTGTCATTCTTTATCCTCTGATGCTCAGCCTTTCAAATAAACAAACTATATATATATATATATGTATATACATATATATATAGTTTAATAATTAATTAGAGCAAACACTTTCTTGAGTGGGAGGGTAAAGACTGGGATTGAAACCATGCAAGCCCCAGAGTCCGTTCTGTCTGTTCAGAACCCCTCTCGCTGGGCTTGTGGAACGCCATGCTTGACCACACATCCTTGCAGCCTTTACCTTGGCACGTCTTAGTCTCTTTCTCATGATATGTTCCTGCTGGGCACTCATCCAGACACAGCCCGTCATAGAGGACCAAGGAAGACTCCGCACAGAGCTCGCAGTCGTCAGCTTTTGGGCCATTGCACTCCTGGCAGTCTTCATGACAGGGGACACACTGGCGCGAGTCCTCATAGAAGCCTGGGGGACAGGCCTGGAGGCACATGTCGTTGTGCAGGAAGAAGTCAGGCATGCACTCTGGGGGAAGGAGGTGGCAGCAAGTTATTCCCAAGGGGATGGAAGAGAGACGTGCATTCCTTAAGCAGTGGGTCAGCCCGTCCCCGGTCACTCTGGTTCATCTGACCTGAGTGCCCACCATGCCAGGGCACAGCCTCGATGTCTAACAAGCCCTGTCTTGGGAGGAGGAGGCCACACCTGGTGACTTGAATGAATGGTCCTGGGTTTACAAGCTGAGATGGCCTGCACTTGGAGGTGTACAAGGTTGCGTGTTGTGGTGGGGCATGGTGGCTGAGATGCTGGAGGTATTTTTCAAAAACCCAGAAAGCATGAACAGATATTGAAAAACTGTATTGAGTGCCTCACACTCTATTCAAAACAGAAGGTAGCTTAAGAATGGCTGGATTCTTTGAACTTTATTCATTGCCAGGCTAGATCCATAAGTAGACGGTTAATCAGGATGAAGAATGCATTGTGGGTTTATTGTATTTGTGCTTGTTTTCTTATTTTGGGGAAAATCCTGGGGGGACACATCCAGTCACACCAGAAGAATCCTTTGGCCAAGACAACACCAGATAAATGCGTCTCTAGCTACCTACGTGTTTTGTTGTTTGCCTCTGCTAAGGCTTTGTGCCCAAAGCGGCACAAGCATTCCGGGGTCTTCTTTGTGTCCCTAGCATCTTGGATAGAGCTTGCCACACTCTGAGTATGTATGTACATATGTGTTGAATAAAACATGGAAAGAGGGGCTCTTGCTTGTCTTGGTTTGCAGAATCTGTGCTGGTAAGGCTGTGTCTCACCCTCAATATCCTCAATGCAGGCACCAGGACTGGTGCTTTTTAGTCAAGGTGGGGAGACAGGTTGCCTAAGCTCTTGTTGCAGACCCATTCTTCCTAGAGTTGGCCAGGGCCACACACACCCTTGGGGCACTCCCAGGTACCTTTGCATGTTTCTTCATGGATGCAGTCCTGACACATCTCTGGGCAATGTTTGCACACACCTTCCACAGCCACGTGCCTCTCGGGGCAGGTTTCCCGGCACACTCCGTGACCCAGGACGAAGCCTGCGTGACAGGAGTGGCAGTTGGTGGCATTTCCTTCACAGGTTCTGCAAGCAGAGCTACAGTGCTCACATATGCCATTTTCTGCATAAAAGCCCCTGTGGAAGACAGAAGAGTACAACTGAAGGGACTGACCAACGGGCAGCATGATTCACCCCTGGGAGCAAAGGATTCAGGACCAGGGAGCAGGAGTTTGGTGCAGCAGGGTGCCTGTTGTGATGCCCAGAGTGCCTGGATTCAAGCCCCAGCTCTGCTCTTGATTCCAGATTCCTGCCAATGTGCACCATGGGAGGCAGCAGGTTGATGGCTCAAGTACTTAGGTTCCTGCCACCCAAGTTGGAGACCCAAACTGAGTTCTAGGCTCATGGCCCTTGCTTGGCCCGACCCTGACTGTTGCAGGCATTTGAGAAATGAACCAATGGGTGAGAGATCCCTCTCTGTTTATCTGTGTATGTGTCACTCTGCCTTTCAAATAAATAAAATTTAAGGCATAAAGAAGGAATTAAGACTGAAAGCAAAAAAAAAATTTGCTGCTGTTGTCAACCATAACTGATCTGTAGGATTCCCTGTGGAACTGCAGTGGAAAACAACAGCTAGGAAACTGAGAGACAAACATTTTCCCCGTGGATATGGTTCATTTGAAAACACCTGTTGTAATTTGCATTTAGGTTAGTCATTTTCTTCTTTAGTTTTTTTTTTTTGCTCCTTTTTGTTAGAGTCTTAGAGTAGAAAATGCTTTTACACAATTTAGACATTTTTTAACATTGAATAAACTTAAAAATTGTTTTCAAAAAGGTTAAGAGGATTGATGCCTATAAAACTGGACCACTGTTGCTTTGGGATGCCCTCAGTCAACCAGTGATGGCTTCATCCCAGCACACATATACAAACCTCTGCACACAGCCCCTGAGTACCTGTTATTGGAGCATATGTTTGTGTGACTGACCTTCTTTCAGGTAGAATCCCATGTCTGCATGTACAGTATGTCTGAATGATTAACGTATTACATTACAGAAATTACTCGGTTGTCAGATTGACTGTCAGGAATTAGTATCACTGCAATGCTCATGTTCAAGTCGAACACTAAGTGACAATGCCTGCCATATCCATTTCACTTCATTTCATCATGTAGACATTGTGTCATCTCACTTCACCACAAGAAGTGGCAGTGCAGTACAAGATAGTTGGAGAGAGGGAAAGACCACATTCACATAGCTTTTATTAATGTTGTTATAAAACTTCTATCTTATTATTAGTTATTGATAGTCTTTTATTGTGCTTAATTTATAGTCTAAACTTCATCATAGGTATGTATGTATAGGAACATACATAATATAGTACAGGGCTAGGTACCAGCCATGGTTTCAGGAAGCTACTGTAGTTCTTGGGATGTATCTCCAATAGGTAATGGGACACAATTGTGCTTCCATTTTCCTGGCCAGAGACTGGTTTGGGCAGGTGTAATGATACATTCTGGCTAGTTAGATTGGAAGGGAAGCCTGAGAAAACTTTCTTTCCTCTTAAAAACCAGGAGAACATGGAGATACGCTCCCCTTTTCTGCTCTGGTTGTGGCTGCCTGTGGTGGTGACATTTAGAGCTGAGGCAGACACTGAGGCTCAGGGGAGAGGAGCCAACCAGAGAGAACAAGCTAGGAGGGGATGCGAGCAAAACGGAAGAGCTGTGGGCTTCTGATGACCACCTGGCCACCGAAGTAGCCAACAGTAGCCTGCGCAACTTTGTGTGATGTGAGATAATAAGCCCTGTCATTGTCTCTGTCATTTCACCTGGCATTTCTGTTGCTTGTTGCTCAAGAATTCCTTATGTCCTTTTCCACTTGCCATTCCCACTTCCCTGTTAGGTAAATCCTGGATGTGGGGCCATTGATAGCAGGAAGAAAGGAATCATAAGCCAAGGGGCTGAGTAAACCATGGGAATCAATAAATAATTCATCAAGTATCACTATTTGTGCATTATGTATAATTCATACTTCATCTACCTCCGATGTTTAGAAAAGGTTCATATCACAGCCTTGCTCTAGTGCTGGAGAAGAGAGCTGCCCACACTTGATCAATAACACAAGGGAGAGAAAGAACATATTTTAACAAAAGTAAAAATACAAACATAGAACAGGCACGAAGAAGTGAGCATCTGGCCTTAGGCCCATTTTGGTGCTGTGGCCAACAGAGATGTCAACAGAGGCCACAATGAGTGTATCCTATCCAGGGGGAAGATGAGATCATGGCAATCAGAAAGGAGTTGCCCCAAAGCCCTGTAGGAGAAGGAACAAGCAGGAGATGAAAGGAAGAGGGACACTTACTCGGGGCACTTGGTGTAGCATCTGCCTTCATGGAGGAAGAGGGGCTGGTCCAGCTGAGTCTGGCACTCTTTGCATCGATTGGTTCCTGAGCAGGAGGCACAGCCCTCTGCACAGGTCTCACAGGTGCCACTCCTCACTGAGGGCCAAGTGCCTTGGGGACAGGAGGAAACACAGGTCTGATCCACCAGAAACGCACCTAGCAGCAGGGAAGAGGGCAGAGAAGAGCAGGCATCACCTGTTTGTCCTCACAGTGCACACATCTCTGCAGAGAACTCATGGCTACAACAGCCTTAAATCCTTTCCCACACCCACCCACCCAGGACTCCTGTCTCAAGCCCACTGAAATATTTACTAGCCTAATGAGTCCTCCAAAATGGGTTCATTCCCTAGAGAGGAACTGGACAGCAGGAAGCTTCTGCCTTGTTTCTGTTACTTTCCTGCTGATCTTCAGTATGGGTCAGGATGGGGCTTCCCTTTGCCTAGCTGACCTGTCCTATTGATGCCCTTGTACATGCCTGCATGGTGTGAGAAAGCCCTCCACACATAGAGCAGTCTACTCTGCTTCCCCAAGCCCCTCTTGTGGGCTAACACAGGAGCAACTCCACCACCCAACTTCCGCTCTGATGGAGGTCTAAACCTCTCCAGATATCATTATTAATGAAAGCGATTTTAAAATCACCCTGAACCCCCAAATTCCAAGAAAACCCTTCCATTCTTTGGGCATCAGCTTTTATATTTTATTTGACTATAATCATGGGACCTCTGTTATTTTAAATTCTGCTTTTGCATCTGACCTCCCTCTTAACATTATACATCTCAATACTGCCTTCTTAATGATCATTTTAATGGATGCATGCACTATCCCCCTTATTCAGGAAACTTATGTTGCTTATGATGTTTGGATTTGATAGATGATGAAGCAGTTGAGAATTTTCTGAACTCTTGTTTTGTTGGCCTGGCTCTCTGTTCCCCATCCCTAAATTCAGTAACAAAGGAGGAAATAACACCCAGGTTTTTAAATCCCTGCTTGCATTCTCTACCATAAGTTCTCTTGTTTGGATAACACATTGCAAGGGAGGAAGGGAATGTCTGGAAAGGTCAGGTGCCAGTAGACCCTATCAACTTCTGTGGCCAAGTCTCATGAGAACTGCAGCAGGCCTTTTTGTTCTTTCCTTCCTCCCTCCCCCTTGTCCTCCTTCCCTTCTTTGTGCCCTCCATCTCTCCTTTCTTTCCTTTCTTTTCTTGTCCTTTGGAAGCTGATTATGATTACTGCTCAATGTTTGGGTACCTGTGCCTTCTCGAGTGGCCACTGTGATAGACACATGTGCTGAGCATAGATCATGGTCCCACAGACCTCCTTACCCAAAGACACCCACATACACGGGTTACACCTTATGGACTTGGCTGTTGCACACCTCCTGTCACACTGCACACCGACCTTTTGGACATGAAGTGCACAGAGTCGCAGATCCATTGCAGGTTTTACAAGAAGAATCACAAGGTTGGTATCTGCCCCAGATGTCTGTATGGGAAAGAAACAAGTCAGAATTCTTTGAACAGGCTCACAATAGACAGTGCTGGAAAAGATCTCATTGGTAGCCTGTTCTCTCTTCTTGTCCAAGACAGAATACCATTGATTTTTCTTAGCTATTTATTTGTTGGCTCCTGCCACTGTCATTGTGTAGACATTGCTCATTTTTTTTCTCAAGACTTCCTTTGCAAATTTTCCGAGACAGAGAATATGATTTCTTAAAGGATAACCTAAAATACTATGGTGATATTTGAACTAACAACTGTCAGTTTGTGTTAAAAATGTGTATGTACAGCTCCTGCCATTGCGGCCATCTGGGGAGTGAACCATCGGATGGAAGACCTTGCTCTCTCTTTCTGCCTCTCCTCTCTCTGTGTAACTCTTTCAAATAAATAAATAAAACTTAAAAAAAATGTGCATGTAGGGGCCGGCACTGTGCTGTAGCAGGTTAAACCGCCGCCTGCAGTGCCGGCATCCCATCCCATATGCGCACAGGTTAGAGACCTGGCTGCTTTACTTCCAATCCAGCTGTCTGCTATGGCCTGGGAAAGCAGTGGAAGATGGCCCAAGTCCTTCCAGGGACCTGGAAGAAGCTCCTGGCTCCTGGCTTCGGATCGGTGCAGCTCCGGCTGCTGTGGCCAACTGGGGAGTGAAACAGCGGATGGAAGACTTTCTCTCTCTCTGCCTTTCCTCTCTCTGTGTAACTCTGACTTTCAAATAAAATAAATAAATCTTTTAAAATAAGTGCATATGTTCCTGAATGTACACAATATCACAAACATAAGTGACAGCTGACAATATTCTGTGCCTTGCATTTTTTTTTCTTTCTTTTTGTCCTTTGCAAGTCAGATTTCATTTTTGGCCAATGTTTGGGGCCCTCTGTTTTTCATAGTAACCACTGTGATATACAACCTAAATTTATCTCATCGTAAATTTGCCCCAAGTCATTAAACATCAAAATATTCTGCCCAGCCACGAGCTTTCTGGACGGCCAGGCTTTCAGCAGGCTCTCCCAGGTTAACACGCCGTTAAACTCACAAGTATGAGAAGTTCCCCTCTCCCTTTCCCTTGGAGACTACTGCCTGGGCAGCTTTTCCAGGAAGTCACCGCAGCAACTTCGTGGGACAGTTCCAAAGACACAGAGAACAGCCTCGGTAACATCCTCACTCAGCACATACTGGGATTCGCCTAAAGCTCAGGAGGGCCTCAGGGATCAGCATGACTCACACTGGGGGTTAGGAAAGCTCTCGCTGAGAATGTGGGATTTGAACGATCTGGTTCTCAGCCAATGCCAGGCCTCCACGACCCCTCTCTCCCTGCCTCCCCCTCGTGCCTTCCCGTCCCTTCTCCCCGCCAGCCTGTCTGGCACAGGTGGTTTCGCAGTCACACCTGCCTTCAGATCCCAGCTATGCCTCTTACGGCAGGGTAACCATGGATACTGTAATTAAACTCTCAGAGTCCTATTTTCCAGTCTCTAAAATGAGAGAAAATGATTTCTCCCTTGTGAAGGCTAAACGAGAAAATGTGTGTCTAGTGCTTAACCCAGCGGATCAGTAAGTGGTAATCGCTGCTTCCTCTCTCCTCTCCCGGTTTTCACCCCCACACCCCGTTTCTGAGGCTTGTTTTGCTTCTCTCTTGCATCTCCCTGCCCTCATAGCTCCAGCGGCACCAGGAGGCGGAGCTTGGTTTCTACGACAGACTCCTGGTTAAAAAGCAGCCAAGCTTTGCTGCACAGGAAAAAAGAATCAAACACAGACAGACAGATAGATCAATAGATGGGTTGACTGATAGATGGGCGACCAGTAGACATGGATATGTGAGGGAGATTAAAATCCTATATAGAGGGGCCAGCGCTGCGGCGCAGTGGGTTAACACCCTGGCCTGAAGCGCCGGCATCCCATATGGGCACCGGTTCAAGACCTTCCTGCTCTACTTCTGATCCAGCTCTCTGCTATGGCCTGGGAAAGCAGTAGAAGATGGCCCAAGTCCTTGGGCCCCTGCACCCATGTGGGAGACCCGGAAGAAGCTCCTGTCTCCTTGCTTTGGATTGGCGCAGCTCCAGCTGTTGCGGCCATTTGGGGAGTGAACCAACGGAAGGAAGACCTCTCTCTCTGTCTCTCCCTCTCACTATCTATACCTCTCAAATAAATAAATAAAATCTTTTTAAAAAGTTAAAGTTTAAAAAAATTTGTGGAAAATGGAATTCACAGAGAACACTCATTTTCCACAACTTGCGGAAACCCCCTTGGTGCCGTGTTGAACGGTGGGGTTTTCCTACTTTAGCAGACAGAATTTGCCCTGCATTTCTCATTTAGCAGTTAGATCTGGTGAATGACTGAGGCAATGTTCCTGGGGGGCCTATTAAGCTCTCAGTCAGCCTTGTGCAGGGCCGTGTTAGCCACGGGACGTCACAAAAGTGGTCCATGTGCCTCTCAACACCACGGAGTCTGTCTGGCAGGCCAGCAGCACTTCTGCTGCTCATATCAGTCAAGCTGCCTACTGCGTGGCTGACAGACATTGTTTAAAGGCTGACAGCATCATAATATGCATCAGAGAGTGAGCACCCTCAAAATCTTCAATGTTAGGTGTTCAGACCCCACACTGATTTTTCTTCGGGTGTATTTTCATACTGAAATGGATTTACAAAGACGTAAGTTTTCATTAATTTTCTAATAGATGTGTAAAGTGCATACTTGTACAGCTACACATACACATGTGTTTATAATTACACATAGCTCCCATTCTGGCAAGCTGATATTTTACTGCCTATACATAAGCATAAAATTCTGTAATGTCCGCATATGACCGCGAGAGGGCGCTCTGTACAAGCAGTTAGTAACGAAACAACAGCGGATATTCTGTCCTGGATAGTGGCTTAATCTCAACAAGTAAACTTTTATCTTAATTATAGTTTCTCTTTTGCCTCACTTGAATTTCCAGAATGGAAAGGACTTCAAAACAGAAAAGGAAGGAAGGAAAGAAAAATTACTTTGTTCAAAACTGTGGTTTCTGTCAGCTATAACTAAGCTATATAAAGAAAAGGGATTCTTTTTACTTTACTTGTTTATGTCTATTAAATAAGCAAACTCAGATGGTTCAAAATGGAGGCAAGGCATATACTATGAAATGTCCCTCCTAGACTTCGCCACCCTTTGAAATGCAAGTTGCATCCGTTTGCACTGTTTATCATCTTGCCGTTATTTTTCAAGGCCCACTCTATAATGGGATCCTTCTCTACGAGCGCACTCATTTTGAAGGCTCCCTAACCTTCCACCACGTGGATGTGCTGTTCTGTCTTTCTCAAGTCTCCTACTGGTAACCGTGTAGTGTTCTCCTCCCTTTGCTATTTCCAACAATGCCGCGCTGACTGCAGAGGCAAAAGTGCATCTTGAGCCTATCAAAGATCTGCTGGGACAGGAGCTTTTCTGTCACCTCTCCCAGGCCTCACCACTTAGCTCGTCAGGAATGTCTTATCCGGTACAGAAATCCCCACTCCGGCTTCCTCCTTTCTGCCCGCTGATGCTGCCTGCCCCCGCACCCTGCTCTCTGCAATTCTCTCTCCTGCGTCATCATGTGCTCCTCTCTCCCAGCTCCTTGGGTTGGTTTCCACACAGCGGAGACTTTGCTGTGATGGTCTCCTCCCTGCGTCCCTGTTACCTCTTTTGATTTGAACCTTCCACCTTCGTCGCTCCTGTAGCAGGGTCTTCATCAAAGATGGGCTTGCAGTGGGCACAGCTGCTTTTTATTTTTATTAAAAAAGACAAAGCGTTTTTTTAATGCAAAAAAGGATAAAGAAGATAATCTTCACCTACAATCCCACCACTCAGAAATGTCTGCCGTGTATACTTTGCCACATAGATTTCCCGCCTTTATACTGCATGTGTGAGCACAAGGACATGAGTGTTTATCTGTGCAATCACTTACATGTTCTGCATGTATAACACGGACCTGCCCACTGCACTGAACTGCATGCATGTTTTAGGCATTTTCTCTTGGCATCAAAAATCTTTGTAAAGATCATTTTACATAGTTTGCGTATCTATTTGCATGAACCATAACTCAACTTTTTCCTTTGGTTCCATTTCTGGATTGCTTTTTTTCTTTTTTGTTATTATAAATACAAGGGGTACTTCAAAAAGTTCATGGAAAATGGAATGAAAAGATAAGTTTATTTTCCTACAAAACTTTTGAAATCCATGCTTAGTTGTTAATAATGTCCATTGTCCATGAGCTCTGAAGATCCCTTATAAAGCTCTAGCAATGTCTTTGTGAACGTATGTTCTTGGCTAGATCAGGGCTCAGCCTGCCTGACTACTGGGCAGCCCAACTGACCATGAATTCCTGTCTTCTTTCTGTGACTATGTTTTCCAGACCTTACCACCCTCTTGGCCCATGAAGCTTCATTCTTTCAAAGAACTAGGAAACGTGGCTTTGAAAGAGAGCTGGTGTCACTGATGCTAAAAATGGACCAGGTTAAAGGGTGAGGAATAGGCTAACATTTTTTATGTCCTATATGTGCTGGGAGCTTTATGTGTATTCCCCCCATCAGTTTTCAAAAAGACTTTTAATGAGGCAGTCTCATGTCTTCATTTTATAGACCAGGAAACAGGCTCAGAGAGGTTGAGGAACTTGCCCAATGTCACATAGTTGGTCAGCAACAGAGCCAGGATTTGAACCCAGGTATCCCTAACTCTAAAGCTCCCATGCACTAAAAAAGTCTGCTTTAGTAATTAATTTGGCTTTGGAAATAGTTGATATAGGACAAAACAAAGGTGTAATGATAACATCTTTCTCTAGAAGAAGAAAAAATCCAAACACTTGATGTGCAGTGTTTCTAATTTTTGTGGTTTAAATATTCCCTCCTTACCTGATTTCCACCTATCAGTGGTTGAACCATCCACTTCTGGAGCTCTCGACTATTTAACAAACTGTGCAAGCCGATAGAAGTGGCTTCCTCATACCACTGGGCCAAACGTTGAGTGACCTGCCCAGTAACGTGTCTTTTGTACTCTGTGGTTGGTTGGTGAGCTAACTAAAAATGCTACCCTCATTCGAAGTTAAGGGAGGAGGTTGTGCACATCTACAAAGTCCTTGTAAAACAGGTTTCCATAGGATCTAAAGTTTCTCAAAGTTCGGGGTGCCATTGGTACCCTGTTCCCTCACCATTGAAGAGAACTTTTTCCCTACGTGTGCATGGTTTTCCATGGAAGTGACTGACTCTGGGATTCCAGTCTTCCCTTAAGCATAGGAATTAAGATCAAAAGCCAGGCCAGTGATAAATTGTTAGGATGTGGTCGAAGATAAAAAAATGTTAATTCCCCATGTCTGTGCTTTGTAGATTAGACTCTCTTACGAATATGTAATTACAGCCTGCTACAACCTGGTTTTAATCAATAGGGGAAATAGGTGGGTAGGAAAAATATGCATGAATTAGTCCCAGCTACTTTCCAGTACTCCCAGAGGGGAAACCAAGCCAGAGGGGCCCAGGGACTTCACAGTAATGGGGGAAATTATTCCCATTCCCAAGGCCGCTCTAGGAGACCAGCCCGCGCAGGTCCGCCAGCGGCAGCTTTGCGGGGGGCTTCACATCACTGCTGGGCTCATTTGGCCTGTTTTCTGTCTGTCATTTATGGAGACTGGACTCGGTGATCCTCACGGTCTGTTAGTGACTGGGACGGAGAGTCCAGGAGGATCCACACGTGCGTGTAGCGGCTCTTCGTTGGAGACTGGAAGAACAGAGAGAAGAGCACCATCTTCGGAGACCGCTTAGTCTCGGCTAGACTTTGGTGTTCCAGGCGGGGTCTCGTGTGTGGCGCCAGCTCCATGCACTCTGCCGGGAGCTGACAGAGCGTGGTGGCTCTCTCATCCCTGCCACTCCCATCCTGATCAGCCGCTGTGTTGAAAGAGGAGTTCAGGGGTCTCTGGTTGGATTTGTGCCTCAGCAGTGTTTCCCGGCACATGCTGACACGCACTCTGGGGTGGGTGGACGCCTTCGAGCGGGGACACGACCTCACTCCTTTTGCTGGGAAGCAGCATGGGAGGGAGGGCACGGACTGAGCTTTGTGCCATCTGTCCTCTCCTACCGGTGTCTGACTGTGTTGGGAAACACCAAAGAGCTGCAAAACCTTGCTGGTATCACCAAGGCAGCTACACGCTCTCAGAAACACTCTGTAACTTGTCTGGCCTCCTCTCCACTGACCCAGGATGACTGCAATCTGCTTTCCATCATGTGAAAGGTGTGGCTAATTAGTGCCTGTTCTCTGGAACCTTCTATTCTCCTATTACACTCTCGACCTTGTTTTTTAAGGAAAAGAAATCAGGAGCAAGATGTAGGCATTGGCTCTAATACTCCCAGGGTTTTACGGAAGGCATTTCACATTTCCTATCCATTTCAGTGGTTAAACTACCCTGGGAGTTATCTCCGGCCTTACCTTGCGTCCTGAGGGCATTTCTTTGCTTGTCTTATTTCATAGATCACGGAGACTTTATTGCTTTTGTCCGACAAGAGTCACGTTCTCATCTGCTTCCGGACCCTCTTGTTAGTGTGAAGCCCCCACGTGGAGTACTCCCTTCCTCTCTGCAAACACTCTACATGGTGATGGTCGAACCGGGCTGGGGAGGGTGGGTGTGAGGCTTGGACAAAGGGGAACAATCAAAGCCTGATTCCTGCTGGCAAAATGAGGAGTGCAGTTGAAGAGATGGGGCAATCATTTGGGGAATCAAGTCTGCTCTGCCTCTTGGCTCCCGGGACCGCGTCATCATCTGGACGCCAGATAAAATACAGATGTTCTTCGCGAGAAGCACAGCACCGGGCCGTTTTCCTCGGCCTGCGCTGCCTCCTAAATGCCTGAGTGCTGGACAAACTTGCTTCCAGAGTTTTCGTTCAGCTATATTTCACAGAAGATATCCCAAACTGAATTGGAGGATTTGCTTCCCGGTTATGTCTCCCAAAGAGACCCCGTGTTCTCTGTAGCTTTTGACCACTAGGTCTGCGAAGGTCTCTGAGCTGTTGTTTCTCTAAGTCATGGGGAAAACTGGCCAAGCAGACAGCATCCCTCCTGGGCATCCTTGCTCTCCAACCCAGCTGCGGGCTTCTTCTGCTTCGATCTGTCCGTCTCTTCAGCCCTTAAAGACTCAATCTGCGCGAGTCTTCTCTCAGCAGCAATGGCCACTGGCCTGAAAAGATCCTTAGGGAATCCTTGTCTTGAAGTCTGGTGGAGAGCATCCTTGTTTTAGGGAGGCTCGCCAATAGAATGGGAACAGGTAGGGATTATTGTTCTTCAACCACCTCAGACTTGGAGAGGTCACTGGAAGTTTGTAACGACTTTGCAAGGAGGCCCTCCAGCGAGGGTCAACTGGGAGGAGGCCACTTCTCAGGCCTCAGGGAGGAAGAGTACCCTGACCTCTTCACTGGGATTCCAAGCTCCCACATGTACCCACCCACCTGTCCCCCAGGAAGACCTCACTTTGTCCTCATCTGCAAACTGGCAAGGGGGAACTTTCAGAGGGAAACCCTGAATGAGGGCAAGTTCTGAGGATGCAGCCAGAAAGATCATCTGTGTTAGCATAATTGCCAATGTTGAGAGTTCTCCCTCGAGTGACTGGAAAAGCCTGCCCTTTGGGTATTGTCCTCTTCTACAACAGAGACACATACGTGTGATCCAAGCTATGCTGAAACTGTTGGGAACATCGTACTCGGCCCATTTCCAAGTATGCTTCACTTCATTCCTGGCCACGCTCACCCAGGTCAATCCTAAAGTATCCTTTGGGTTCCCCCTGCTGGCCAGATGCCAACCACAACTTCCTACCCTCTCCCACTGCACACCAGACACACCTACAACAGCCCAAAGTTGCGTTCTCGCTCAATTCTTGTCTCCCTGCCCAGCCTTACTCTCTTGGATAGCTCAAAAGCAAGGGTTAAAGATGGAGGGAGCCAGAGAGGCAGCCAGGTCCCTACAACCTCTCTTTGGGAGTCACAAACCTTTCCAGGACTTGCCTTGCACCTGGGTCTGGGCAGGACGCACACACATCCCATGCAGCAGCTGCAGCCCCTCTCGGCAGCTGCTGCACTCGTCGTAGCCAAGGCCAGTGCAGGTTTTGCAGGCTCGGTGGCAGGGCTCACATTCCCCCATGTCTTGGTCACCGTAGAAGCCAGGAACACATTCCCTCACGCAGCTGCCACCTACGTAGGAACACAGGGAGGAAGCATGAAGGCAGAACTCTGGCTGCCTTAGCTTGATGCTCTATGCAAAGCCAAGTTCCGAAGAGGTTAAGGGAGTCTTAGGAACATTTGTGTTTGCATTTGTTTTTAAGGAAATCAACATGGCTTTAGTGTATTTCAATCAAGGAATGGGTTTTAACAAATCCAGCACTTGAAGTTCTCTTTCCATCGAAAATTTAAATTGGCTCCCCTTTAAGGCATTGGATTTATAGCCTTTATACCTATGTCCTATATACTTTTATTTCCTGGAGGCCTTGAAAAGCCACAAACACAATGAGTCTCTATAGAGAATCACCGAAAACTATCTCAGGCTTTCTGCCTCATTCTGTTTTCCCACAAACATTGAAAAGCACTGAGCCATGAGTTCTTCAATTGGACTATGCTTGCAGTATATTTCTTTTCCAATCGGTCATTTCCATCAATGTCAATGAGTTGACTGAAATTTAAGGCAAGGGGTCTTATTCAACTCTCACAGGGCACAGGAATATGTAACATGGATTATATCTCAAACCAAGGGGCATGGTTCTGAATGGTCCTGATGACTTCAATTGCAATCCATTTATCTTCATGTCCTCTCCCCTCACTCTCCCCACTGCCCCACCCAACACCTTCTTGTTCCCAGTAGCTTAGAGATACTTTAGGTTAGTTAGTGAACTATGAACTAGGCTTCAGGAATATAAGCAGAAGGAAGTGGCCATGGCTAATGTTTCTTTTTAAACTATATTAGCAATCCTCCTTGGAGCAGAGGCCCCAGCTGGGGAAGACCCTGAAGCCAATCATGGGAGCACTCCCATTGCACTGACGGGAGCTCTAGAGCCTCCTCTCCCTGAATGCAAAGCCATCTGCTAGCTCACCGAAGAGAAAGAAGCCCTCCTCACACCAGTAGCACGCACGCTGGTCACAGCTGCCACAGTGCGTGTCGCATGCTTTGCATCCTGATTCTTCTCTGTAGGTCTTCTCAGGACAGGTTTTATAACAACGGTGCTCAAACCTAGGGGAAAGGACAGATCTTCATCCGTGAGCTGCATTGATGTACTGCTCCTAACCACTATAATTTAACCTCTTCATACATGTTGATGCAATATTTTTAAAACTTTGTATTTATTATCATATGAGAGAGAGAGAGAAAGAGAGAGATTTTTTCCATCTACTGATTCACTCCTCAAATGCCTGTAACTGCCTAGACCGGGCCAGGTTGAAGCTGGGAGCCGGGAACTTCAAGTCTACCACACAGGCGGCAGGGGCCCAAGTACTTGAGCCATCGTCTGTTGCATCCCAGGAGACACACTAGCAGGAAGCTGGCACTGGAAGCAGAACCAGCCTGAGAACCCAGACACTCCGATATGGAACGAAGGTGTGCCAAGCAGCCTCTTAGCCACTGTGCCAACTATCTGTTCCCCACTTTCTTTTTCTTTTCTTTTTTTTTTCTTTTTAATAAGAGAGAGGAGAGGGAGCACTCCCATCCCCGCTTCACTCCCCAGATGCCTGAACAGTCAGGGCTATGCTGGAACCCAAACCGGGAAACAGGAGCTCAATCCAGGTCTCCCATGTGGGTGACAGGAACCCAAATACTTGAGCCATTCTCTGCTGCCTCCTACGGTTTGTATTAGCAGAAAGTTGAGATCAGGAGCTGGATCTGGCTACGAAGCCCAGGCACTCTAACATGAGATGCAGGCGTCTTAGCTGGCCTCTTATCTCCCCTGCCCGAAGGCCTGCCCCGGTGCATTTGTTTTTTTTTTTAATCAAGAGTAGATAATTGGATTTTTTAAAAGATTTATTTATTTGAAAGGCAAAGTTACAGAGAGGCAGAGGCAGAGAGAGAGAGAGAAAGAGAGAGAGAGAAAGTCGTCCATCTGCTGGTTCACTCCACAGATGGCTACAATGGCCAGAGCTGTGCCAATCTGAAGCCAGCAGCCAGGAGCCAGGAGCTTCTTCTAGTTCTCCCACGTGGGTGCAGGAGCCTAAGGACTTGGGCCATCCTCTGCTGCTTTCCCAGTCCATTGCAGAGAGCTGGATTCAAAGTGGAACAGCTGGGACTTGAACCGGTGGCCATATGGAATGCAGGCACTGCAGGCGGTGGCCCCACCTGCTATGCCACAGTGCCAGCCCAATAATTGGATTTCAAAAGAAGAAACTTGCTTTTGGTCATTTGTGCACCCCCAAACTGAGTCAGTAACTCTCTTCCTTCAGAACCTCTGAGGATCCTTTATCAGAAAAGCTGGGAGGTGGGGCTGGCACTGTGACGTAGCCGGTAAAGCCGCTGCCTGCAGTGCCAGCATCCCATATGGGCGCTGGTTCTAGTCCCAGCTGCTCCTCTTCTGATCCGGCTCTCTGCTATGGCCTAGGAAAGCAGTAGAAGATGGCCCCAGTTCTTGGACCCCTGCACCCTTCGTGGGAGACCCACAAGAAGCTCCTGGCTCCTAGCTTCGGATCGTCACAGCTCTGATCATTGAAGTCAAGTGGGGAGTGAACCATCAGTTGGAAGACCTCTCTCTCTCTCTCTCTGTCTCTCTCTCTCTGCCTCTCTTTCTCTCTGTGTAACTCTGCCTTCAAATAAATAAATAAATCTGAGGAAAAAAAAAAACAAAAAACAAAAAGCAAAGCTGGGAGGGGTCTAGAGAGAAGGAAAGGAGTCCTGAGATATTTATGTAGTCCTGACTTGTGTTAAGCATGAGCTGGATTAAGTGTTTGCAGATCCCATATGGCACATATTATCTTTAATTTCCAGATAAGGGAACTGGAGTTCAATATTCAGTGATCAAAATCACAGAGCTAGTTGGAGAGATGGGGCTGGGACTGTAACCAACATCTGTTTGAACAGATAGCTTATGTGATTTGCTGCACGGCAGCTGACACTTAGAGAGCTTGAAACAGCTCAGTGTTGAGTTCAAGTGGCTTACCAAGAGGTCTGTGACTAGATTATTAGCTGTAAAAGCAAAGTACCTCAGCTTTTATGAAGACAGCCTTTACGTATATTAAACATTATCCTCACTATGCAGTAAAATTATGTAATCTAGACTCCACTGAACTGTGGACTCATCCAAAGGGGGAGTGGAATGAAACTGACCCTTAACCTTTGATGAATTTCAAGGTGCCAGAGAGGTATCAGTGGAAATATCTGCATTTCTTCCTTAATAACGTCTACTATCCACCATTTCATTAGCTATATTCAAAGTTATTACACATTCTGAAAGTTTAGAAATGCATTTTTTTTAAAGATTTGTTTTTATTTATTTGAAAGTCAGAGTTACACAGAGAGAGGAGAGGCAGAGAGAGAGAGACAGAGAGAGAGGTCTTCCATCCGTTGGTTCATTCCCCAGATGGCTGCAACTGCCGGAGCTGCGCCGATGCGAAACCAGGAGCTAAGCGCTTCCTCCTGGTCTCCCACACAGGTGCAGGAGCTCAAGGACTTGGGCCATCTTCTACTGCTTCCCCAGGCCACAGCAGAGAGCTGGATCAGAAGAGGAGCAGCTGGGACTAGAATCAGAGCCCATATGAGATGCCAGCGCTTCAGGCCAGGGCTTTAACCCACTGTGCCACAGTGCCAGCCTATGTTTCTTTTTTAATGTTTTTTTTTTCTGTTAACTTAAAAAAATTTAATGTTTATTTCTTTATGTTCATCTACTTGGGAGGAAGAGCAAGAGAAAGAGAGAGAGAGAGAGAAAGAGAGAGAGATAGAAATCTTCTGACTGCTGGTTTATTCTCCAAATGCCTGCAACAGCCAGGGTTGGGCCAGGCTGAAGCCAGGAGCCCAAACTCCATCCAGGTCTCCCACATGGGTGGCAGGGACCCATGTACTAAAGCCATAACCTCCAAGGATGCATCAGCAGGAAGTTGGATTGGATGTGGAGTAGCCAGAACTTGAACTGGCACTGTGATGTGGGAGGCAGGAGTCCCAGGTGGTGGCCTAACCTGCTGCACCACAATACCAGCCCTCTAATGCATATTTCTTGAAACAAATGTCTCATAATTGTGAGACTGGAGATTGGTCTTTCAGTGCACTTGTTTCTCAGAGGGTTTTTATGAAGCAGAGGCAGAGAGAGAGAGAGGTCTTCCATATGCTGGTTCACTCTCCAGTCGGCCACAACGGCAGGAGCTGCACTGATCTGAAGCCAGGAGCCCAGGAGTTTCTTCTGGGTCTCCCATGTGGGTGCAAAGGCCCAAGGACTTGGGCCATCTTCCACTTCCCTCCAAGGCCATAGTAGAGAGCTGGATCAGAAGTAGAGCAGCTGGACCTGAACAGGCGCTCACATGGGATGCCAGCACCTCAGGCGGCGGCTTCATTCGCTATGTCACAGCGCCGGCCCCCCTTCACTTCCCTTCTTTTCTCAGTTTTCTTTCTCCCATAAGCAACAATGTGCACTGGAAGGGAGACTAGAATGGGAAGGGAGGTAGTGTTGAAACATGCCATCATTGATTTTGTTGAGTTTTACTGGCAAGCATTAGGGATGATGGTTATCTATGTTTCAATTAACCTTGTGGTCTGTGTCCCTTGTGACCCAGGGGGTAGCCCCTGACTGCACCCTGGAGCATCTGACTCTGGGTAAGGACAAGGTTTCATGCAGACATTTGGAAGCAGCTTGCTCGAGGTTGGGTGTATTATTAAGGTCTGTCCGTAAACAGCAGGGTCTGAATCTTGGTAACCCATGGCAAGATTCCTAGACACCAGTGTCAGACTGGACAACTTCCAGGGTCAAGAAAGAGAAGGCCTCCTTTCGAGGCAAGAAAACAGCTGGGCTCTTATTGCTAAATCCAAGAAGTGTTCATTAATAGCCTGACGGGACAGAGTTGCTTCAGGCTGTAAGGCCTCTTTGCTCTAATCACTGGATTTAGGATTAAATCAGTAATGCTTGAAATGACAGAAAAGCTAGTGCCACAAAAAATAAGGGCCAGACTTACATGTAATAACCGGTAGCACATGATATACAGGTTCCTGGATCATCTGGAAAAAAATGACAACAATGAAAAATAGCAATCACCGGGAGTTGGTCACTCAGAAAAATGGACTTTGGAAAAGTTGTGACTTGAGAAGAATAATCATCTGGGATCGTTTCAAGAAACGTACTGTCCAGAAATGACATTTGAACAGACTGCACCATTTCTTAATTGGTAACAAAATGTACACTGTGATTTATCAGAGGTAGTAAAATAAGAGTTCTCATAAATACTTGGCTCTAAGCTTCGGGAGGAATAAGCCCAGCTACTGGGTCTTCAAATTACAGATCAACAACCACCCACGTCAGGAGCCTCCTGGTTCTCCTAATGTGGTCACATTGAGCATTTCCACACGGAGACATCTGCAAGGAGCTACACGCTTCTGACCCTAACGGCAGGTTTTCCATGGGTTTCCCCCAAGGTCTGTGAATGGGAAGGAGTGTTCTATTGGAGGTGCCTTTGAAATGTGGACAATCATTTTTTACAATACATGTACCTACCTCATGCTCTCCACTTCACAATCCTCTTAAAGCAACTGTGCTGTTCTCATTAAGTATAATGATTCCAAGTGTCCCTATTGGCTCAGAGAAGCGTACTTTTCTACAGCTTTCAGGGAACTTCAGGAGAGAGACTCACCATCTCAGCCCAATTCCTCCCTCCTAACAATCCCTGGCAGATGCAGCCTTCAGATCTAACAATTAGTGGAATCCTCTGACTTCCGGTCCGCAGTGCTTCCAAGAAACAGTTATCTGGGACAGAGTCTTCCTATGACCTGACCTACACTCCAGGTCTGCTCTTTTCATTTTAATAACAGGTGAAAAACAAACTTCTTTTGAAAGCCTTTGTCTTGGTACATGAGATTTTATATCACCTTTAACTCTATTTAAGTTAAATGAAAGTATGTCCTTTGAATCCTTTGAATTTTGCATGTAATCTTCATTTTTTTAAAAGGAATATTTATGTCTTTTATTTGAAAGGCAGAATTAGAGAGAGAGAGGAAGAGACAGAGAGAGAGAAAGAGAGAGAGAGAGAGAGAGAGATTCCATCCACTCATTCACTCTCCAAACAGTTGCAATGGCTGGAGTTGAGCCAGATTGGAGCCAGGAGCTTATTCTGGGTCTCCCACATGGATGTAAGGGCCCACTGTTTCTTCTGTTTTCCCAGGTGCATTAGCAGGGAGCTGAATCAGAAGTAGAGCAGCCAGGGCTCGAACTAGTGCCCATATATGATGCACTGACCACATATAACATTCATTTCTAACAGGAATTGGGCTCTATTTTGATCTATTTTGATTTTCTCAAAGGCTGCTTCCTGAAGTGGGGGGTTTAGACAGCCACACCCAAGCTTTTGATCACTCGTTCATCTTGGATCCTACTAGGGATGTTGCAAGGTGACATTATTATGTGTCAGACATAACACAACAAATGCATTGCCCAAAAATAACAGAGGAAACATTTATACAAGAGGCTTTGTGAATTAAGCAGGGATCCTCAGAATGTTCTAGAAATAGCTTCATGATGTAGAAGGGACACTGGCTACTTATTTCTAGTTTGAAGTCTTAACCCAGGCTTACCTGTCTTTTGAATTTGCATAAACACCACTCCTTTCTGGATCCTGGCTTCTGTAGGTATAAAATGAGCTGGTTGGACAATATGGTTGTTTCAAACTCCTCAAAAGTCAAAGATTCTGAAATTGAGTCCAGCAGGAGTTGGCTAATTATGGCCCAACTCCAAGCTGACTCCAGCCTTGCCTATTCATTTATGCCTTGTGAATGAATGCTTTGATGCTGTAGCATCAGAGTTGAGTACTTGCAACAAAGCCTGAAAAAATCTACTGCTTGCAGGCTTATAGAGTGACTACAGCACTAGCAACTTGTGACTTTGTCATGCTCAGCTTTGTAAGGGGACACAAGTGTACATACAAGTACCTGAGCAACTGGTCCCAGAATTCCTTTTGGAGAGAGAATCATTTATATTTAGGAAAACACCATGTTAAGCCACTTGGAGTAGAAATTTAATTGGAATAATTGGATGAGAGTCAAGAAAACTAAGGAGGCAGAAGGGCCCTATCACAGAAGGCCATGATTTCCTCATGGGAGGGAAGTACTTTTTAATGTCTGAGTTAACAAGGCTTGGAATAAGACAACTAAAACAGGCCAGTGAGAAGAACCCCAAACCAGGCTAATGAATGGAACAAGGAATCTAAAGCTGGATGTACTTATGAGGAAGAAAAGCTCTCTACTGCTCTTAGAAATCTTGGGGAGGGCATGGGTTGAAGACCTGAATTCATTTTAAGGGGGTGCAGAGGCCACAGTGAATCTCCAGGTTCCACAAAGCTCATTCACTTCCCACTGTGAGACTATTCTTGCATCTATATTCCTTTCATTTCTACTCCTAAATAACTTTCTGCTCTTCGCCTTGCATTTAGGCAGCTCACTTTTTTCTGCCTGTCCCTGGTGAACATATTTGACTCTGACAGTTTTGCTAATTTGGCAAGGGTTAGGGAAATTCTAATCCTGTTCTCTAATGTTCTGGTCATCTCTCCCATCTAGGAACTTAATGAGATTGCTCTCTGCTCCTTTAAGCAGGTCACTGATGGAAATGTTAAACAGAACCAAGCCTCAGAAATGTGCATACCAACATAATCTTGAGTTCAGGGACTTTTCCAGCCCAGTTGCACAGTGAATTTGGTACCTTTACAACTGTTTGCATAAATGAATATTGCATGGAACAGGAACTGTGCCTTATAACAGCTTATGAATGCCCATTAGTTTTTCTCATTATTATCAGTTGTCCCAAAGAGTGAGAATTCTTTAAAAAGACTTTTCCACCCCAGAAGATCCACACATCAGACATAAGCTAAATGGATTTAGCTTGACCACTGAGAGGCAGCTGTTCTGGGATTAAGGAAGGAGGTAAAAATCCCAAACATAGAGGTTGACTCCAAGTCAACTTGGCATTCAGATGGTAAGGAGTGGTGGCCTAGGGAGAAGGATGAATTTTCCTGGCTTTTGATGTGTGTGTGTGTGTGTGTAGGTGAGGATGGAGAGGGAATCTAAACAAGCTGGATTTGTTAACTGTCTTGTAAGGTGTTATCCAAGTAGGATGTTTAAATAGCTCTGGTTACTTGATCTTGTCAAACTTTTGAGGTGAGAGAACATATTTTCCACAAAGATGGGACACTTTCAGTTGGGATTCAGAGAGAGCCTCAGACATTTGGAAAAAAGCCCTTCAGAAACAAAGGTTGATTTTCAGCTGCTCATATTCTGGCTGAAGAGAACAGGCGTGCACATTCCTCGTCGTAATGAGGGTGCAGTCTTCCTTTCATGAAAAAGCTTCCTTTCACTGTCTTGTTTTTGTGGGGTGGAGTGGGCAAGGCTACAAAGTCCACGCTGCTGAGAGATTTTCATGATCACCTCTGTCTTCTTCTCACTGTGTCTTTGAGGGCCACCTGTACTGGAATTCATCCGGAAATCACAGTGATGCCAATGCTAACCACCTTCTCTGGTCAGCTGACAGTCTCTGCTATTTTTTGTATTCTCAGTAAGACCTACAGATTTTTCCATTGGACATGGATGAATTAGGGCCATGGTAGTAGTAATGTACATCTTACCTACAGAATCTATTGGAAAATAGATATTTTAAACCTGATATGGAACTAAACAATTTCAAATATTCAGAAAAGAATGTTATTTCTTTTTTTTTTATTAAACTTTTATTTCTTGTTTCTATAAACTTTGTGCCCCCTAATTCAGAATTCACACTAACATGCCTCTAATTTGTTTTTTTTTTTTTCCTAATTTTATTTTGCTTCTTGCAGGTTGATTCTCATTGAGGGGAGACAGAAAAAACTGAATCTTAAGGATAGCCCTTCAACATAGAATATTCATCTATGCATGCCAGAATTAACATAGATTAGATATTTAATCCAGGGAGAATTGACTGCAAAACTATGGGGGAAAGTTGATTCTAGGGTGCTCCAATCCTACCTTAGGCTATTTCCTTCAAGCTTCTAGGAGTAGCATCCATACCCCCATGCTAGCAAGACCATGTTCTGTTACTCCATTGAAACTTGTCTGTCTTGTGTCTCATTGTTGCAAGTCCCTGCTCACTAGATTACTGGCTAAGATGATAGACTCATGACTCATGGACACGTTCAGTATGAGCCCCTGAGAGAATCCTAGGCTCTCTCCTCTCAGTTTCTTCTCAGGTGCTCCAGACTCCCTAAGTTCTTTCTTCCTTGACTCTGCTAGATCCTATCTGTAGATGTTCCACAGCACATTGCCCAGTTCTTATATTCCAGCATACCCTGGATGCTTGCTTTTTTTTTTTTTTTGACAGGCAGACTGGACAGTGAGAGAGAGAAAGGTCTTCCTTTGCTGCTGGTTCACCCTCCAATGGCCGCAGTGGCCAGCGCGCTGTGGCCGGCCGGCGATGCTTGCTTTTCCAGATGATCTCAACCTTTTGGTTCAGTCACTTTTCCTAGGCCAGTCTTCTGCATCCTAGCCTCTCCAAAATTTGGGGTTCTCTTTACCTTCCCAGGATTTGTCTTGATGAATGTGTCCATGCTTAGGCCAAGTGTTAGGTCAAAGTCATGTACCATTCATACTTCATAGATTTCTAAACAATCATTCTCTAAGTTATCAGTAATAGAAAAGCAATAATATCTATATTTTTAAATGGATCTTTCCATTAGCTTAAGAAATTTAGCATGAATCTACAATGCACATATGTGCACATAAATTATTTACTATTTGTTATGTAGAAGTGCGTGAGTACTTAAAATATACTGAAAAGATGTGCTAAAGTAGAAAATTAAAGAATATAACATAGAGTACATGTGAAAATGGCTCTGTTTTTGTCTGTTGCCCAGTGGATCATCTTGCACATCTCCCTTTGGAGACCAGTGACTCAGACCACACCTAATGGAATGCCCTAGGGGAACTAATGAACTCACAGTTAACCTTGCAAAAGCAGATTTTACATGTGGTTTTTTAAGGTCATAACTAGAAGCAGTGGTTCCTGATGAGGTCATTCATCTGCATGTATGGATCTTCCACACTTGGCTTCCAGTCATTCATTAATTATACAGACTATTTGATCCTAATTAACTGTTCATCTAGCATTTTTGAGTTGACAGATAAGTAGAAAGCATAGATAGAAATGAAAGTGTTTGAATGAGATAATTAGATTCCATGTGTTATGCCTTTCTATCACTCTCTATAGCTTTAGTACATAAAATTGTCTCTCAGAACAAAGGTTTTATATAAAAATAACTAGCGACTGTGTCTCAACAAAAACAGCCTGAAACTTCATCATTTGGGAAAAATTTTTAAAGAATCATTAACATTTTGTTTCACAAGAACATTGAACCTCATGGGAACATTTCCATGAAAGGCTGTGTGGAAAAGGATGATAACCTATAGCTTTCTTTAGGGTGTATGTGTATCTGCATGTAACATGTCTGTGTTATCTGTGATATGGTATGACTTTATCAAAAATAGAAGGAAAATGCTAAAATGTTAACAGTAACCCCTGATCTTATGTATGTTTCTGTTTCCTTTACAAATGTGCAATATAGAATTAATTAGGAAAAATGTTATTTAGTAAAGAAATAAAATGCCCAGGCTCTGCATTGCAGGCATCATTGGGGCCACGTGTGTGAAAGTTGCACCTTCCCACAGATGGCTTTGAGGGAGCTTGTCATTTGGTTATGCTCCTTACTCCCCCCCCCCAACTTCTATATTCTCATCTTTCCATTCCTCTCTCTGCAATTCTTAATTCTACTTCACCAGGGAAGACTGGTGCTATTCTACAGGGTGAATATTCTACAGGGTGAAAGAAAATAAGGATGTGGTTAAAACAGGGACAGATGTTTGTACAATCTCCTTGGAAAAAACCCACTTTCAAAATGCATTGCTTTTCTGATAGGATTCTGCAAAGGAAGCAGATGAAGAAATGGGGTTATTCTTGGCTCTGCATCAGGCACACTAACAAGACTGAGGGGTTGTCCCTTGGGCCACAAATTCTGTAACAAGCCCCTTCCAAGCACCTGCAGCCTTACTGGAGAATCAGTAGAGGGTCCACCCCTACTGAGATGTGCCACTGCTGCCTTTGTGGGAACAGACAGCATCCAGAGCAGCCCATATGTGAATTGTTTTGAGAGATAATTAAGCAAATTGTCAACATTGGCTATCCTTGCAGAGTAAATATGTGCTCAGTTATTGGATGATGCCATACAATTTTGCAGGAAAGTCACTGACATTCTTCAGCCCACCCAAGTATATTGAATGGGGTAAGAGTTTTGTATGCCCAGAGAGTGCAACTAATTATAAGCTCCAAATAGCACTAAAAAGTAAAGTACATAATTCAAATGAGACTTGCCCTTAGAATTGCTTTAGAGAATTAACATTGAAATACAAAATGGATCCTCTGAGAGCTTTGCCAAGTAGAAGATTTTTCTGGAATGTTCAAGGGTGCTGGGATACAAAGTATTTGGTTGGGGACTGTTGATGATTTTCAATCATTTTGCCCTCATTGGTGGCCAAGGACAAGGAATAAATATTTGAATTGGCTGTATATGCAAGCAGTGCAGCTGACGATGGGGCACAACCCCCTGGAGAGACACAGTAGTAGAAAGGACCTGAATAAATAATCAAAACCATAGTCTGTAAATGTTAGCTAAAAAAAGGCTCAATCCTCCACTGGACGCTGGTCCGCTTCAAGTTTGGTGATGCCAACAATGGAATATCATAATAGGCAAGCTGTGGATTTCCATACTCCCCTAGGTCAACGAGCAGGTAGAAGTGTTGAATGAGTACATGCAACTCATTCCCACAAGGATCCCTCAACACAGTTGTACATTCATTCACATATGCATTTATTCTGAAGCTTACATTTTAGGGAAGACGATGCCATAGAAAAGAAACATTAGAGAATTACTCGAGTGCAGAGGAGATACAACTCTTTATTCGATAAATGCATGGAAGAGACAAGCACCATGAAGATAACTGCTTTTGTTTTGGTTTGGTTTTCTGTGTCTCCAGCACTAACAGCATTGCCTATACGTAGCAGAGGCTGTGGGAATCTTACATGAGGAAGAAAATGATATAAATAAGTCTATACATGTAGATGCAGGGTTATGAGGAGTGTGGAGAGGCAAAGAGGCAGGCTCTCATTAAAATGGATCAACTAGAGAGAACACCCTTAAGAACTCACATCAGAGTAGAAATCTGAATCATAACAAGGAGATAGCTACAGGATTCTCGACAGAGACCAGTGAAACCGTGACCTATTCTAGAAACAAGAAGGCCAGTGGGGCTGGAAAGAATGGAGAAGAAGGGAGTCAGGATATGAGGCCAAGATCATGGGCAAGACCTGATCAAAGAGAGTCTCAAACTAGAAAAAGAGGCTTAAATTCCAATAAGGGGGATCCAAGTAAGGGGGATCCAAGAGAAACACCTGCTGTGATCTGATTTACTTAAAAAGACCACTGCACATATTTTTGTGGAAAATGACTTATTTAACTGTAAAAACTTATTAAATCCAGTGAAACTAGGATTCCATGGGACACTTCTTAAGGAATGTTCTAATAGAGAAATTGTTAAGGTGTAAACCAAGACTGTGGTTGCGGTAATAATTTGAGGGAAATTATGAAGTAAAAAAGAGATTAAATGACAAGGTGTGTGTGTGTGTGTGTGTAGTGGGAGTGGTAAGAGAGTGTGATGACTGTAGGGCTGCTTGAGCATCTGGATGGATGGAAAAAGAGGATCACTCAGCAATGAAATGGACTTCGGAGTAACAAGCTCTTCACTGATCATGTGCTATAGCCCATGCTCTACTTCGGAAATTATAAGCAGTATGTGCAGATTTAAAGGCAATCTACACTCAAGGAATGTATAGTCTGGTGAGGGGACAATAATTAGCAAGGTTAATTATAGAGAAACCACAGTGTGGCAAATGATAGAGTGGGAAAACACACCTCTAATCTAGCACACCACAGAAATTTGTTCAGGGCCTAAAAAAAGCATGTTATGATTCCTCCACTTCTTTCTTCCCACTTAATTGGACTTTTATTTCTCTTTCATGATGGAAAGGTCTTTTATTGTAGTTAGGATTGCCAAAGAAAATGCAGGACTGAGATGGGTACTCATGGACAACAGTTCTAGCATAAGAATGAATGAAAAATAAACTTGCCATAAGCAAGAGACAGTAAAAATATCACATTGGTCTTAGTCTTTGCATTGGGTAGATTAAAGCATAACAATAAAGATCTTCTGAGAATTTGTAACTACAAACTAAATATCACATTTTTTTTTTTGACAGGCAGAGTGGACAGTGAGAGAGAGAGACAGAGAGAAAGGTCTTCCTTTGCTGTTGGTTCACCCTCCAATGGCCACCGTGGCCAGCGCACTGCAGCCGGCGCACTGCGCTGATCCGAAGCCAGGAGCCAGGTGCTTCCCCTGGTCTCCCATGCGGGTGCAGGGCCCAAGCATTTGGGCCATCCTCCACTGCCTTCCCGGGCCATAGCAGAGAGCTGGCCTGGAAGAGGGGCAACTGGGACAGAATCCAGCGCCCCGATAGGGACTAGAACCTGGTGTGCCGGCGCCGCAGGTGGAAGATTAGCCTATTGAGCTGTGGCACCGGCCCACATATATTTATAGCAAGAATTCACATTATTTTTATGTTGTGGAACATCTTAGAAGAAAGATAGTCTTAGGTATGTAGTGACCCAATGCAATTGACAGAAATAAATGAAAATCCTCTCTAGAGAACTGCAATCTTAACCCAGATATCAAAGTAGTCTTGGGTAAATTTTCAGGGAAAATGGATATAGTTTAATAATACAAACCACACAAGGAAAGCAGTCACTATGACTGTCAGCAGAAATAACAGAATGCAAAATCAGACCCACAGAAACTACCTATCTTGAAATTATCTGGCATAGAATATAAAAACAACAAAATTCAATATTTTTAAATAAATAAAAAAGTGGTCAGCACCACGGCTCACTAGGCTAATCCTCTGCCTGCGGCACCAGCACTCCAGGTTCTAGTCCCGGTTGGGGTTGTTCTGTCCCAGTTACTCCTCTTCCAGTCCAGCTCTCTGCTGTGGCCCGGGGAAGGCAGTGGAGGATGGCCCAGGTCCTTGAGCTCTGCGCCCACATGGGAGACCAGGAGGAAGCACTTGGCTCCTGGCTTTGGATCAGTGCAGCGCGCCGGCCGTGGCAGCCATTTGGGGGGTGAACAATGGAAGGAAGACCTTTCTCTCTGTCTCTCTCTCCCTCACTGTCTAACTCTGCCTGTCAAAAATAAATAAATAATAAAAAAAAGCATCTTAGAAATATAAAAGTAAGCAAGCAGTCTGGAAAAGAACCAAATCTAATTTCCATAACATAAACATTAAAAATTAGAATCTAAAACTCAGTGGGTAGATTAAACAATAATTTAGGCCTAGCAAAAGGGG
Organism: Lepus europaeus; assembly: GCF_033115175.1. Taxonomy (NCBI): domain Eukaryota; kingdom Metazoa; phylum Chordata; class Mammalia; order Lagomorpha; family Leporidae; genus Lepus; species Lepus europaeus. Next base: position 83,420,883 of record NC_084838.1, on the reverse strand, counting down.
ATTAGTAAACTCAAAGACAGATATGAAGAAAAGATAGAGAACATCGTGTGGAAACACAAGAGACTTTGAATAGCTAAAGCAATCTTACACAGCAAAAACAAAGCCAGAGGCATAATAATACCTGATTGAAGACATACTATAGGGCAGTTATAATCAAAAGAATCTGGTGTTGGCACAAAACAGACATGTAGACCAATGGAACAGAATAGAAACTCCAGAAATCAATCCATGCATCTACAACCAATTTATCTTTGACAAATCAATCCCTGGAACAAGGACAGTCTCTTCAACAAATGGTGCTGGGGAAACTGGATCTCTACATGCAGAAGTATGGAACCAGACTTCTATCTTACACCTTACACAAAAATCCACTCAAAATGGAATAAAGACCTAAATTTACAACCCAATACCATCAAATCATTAGAGAACATTGGGGAAACTGCAAAACATTGGCATAGGCAAAGACTTCTTGGGAAAGACCCTAGACGCACAGGCAGTCAAAGCCAAAACTGGCAAATGGGATTACATCAAGCTGAGAAGCTTCTGCTCTGCAAAAGAAACCCTCAGCAAAGTGAAGAGGCAACCAACAGAATGAGAGAAAATATTTGCAAACTACACAACTGATAGAGGGTCAACATCTAGAATCTACAAAGAACTCAAGAAATTCAACAACAAAATAAACAATCCAGTTAAGAAATGGGCAAAGGGGGCTGGCACTGTGGTTTAGCTGGTAAAGTCGCGCTTGCAGTGCAGGCGTCTCATATGGGTGCCAGTTTGAGTCCTGGCTGCTCTACTTCTGATCCAGCTCTCTACTATGGTCTGGGAAAACAGTGGAGGATGGCCCAGTCCTTGAGCCCCTGCACATGTGTGGGAGACCTGGAAGAAGCTCCTGGCTTAGGATTGACCCAGCTCCAGCTGTGGCAGCCTTTTGGGGAGTGAACCAGTGGATGGAGGACCTCTCTGTCTCTCTCTGCCTCTGTCTTTCTGTAACTGCCTTTCAAATAAATAAATAAATCTTTACAAAAAAAAAAAAAGGAATGGGAAAAGGATTTGAATAGGTATTTTTCAAGAGAGGGAATTCAAATGGCCAACAAACACTTGGGAAAAATGCTCAGTATCACTAGCCATTATGGAAATGCAAATCAAAATCACAATGAGGTTCCAGTTAGAATGGCTATCACACAGAAAACAACCAATGACAAATGCTGGCAAGGATGTAGGGATAAGGTACCCTGGTCTCACTATTGGTGAGAATGTAAACTGGCGCAGCCACTGTGGAAGACAGTATGGAAATACCTCAGAAATTTGAAAATAGACCTAACAAATGATCCAGTCATCCCACTCCTGAAAATTTACCCAAACTGAAAGATATCAACACCTGAAAAAGTTATCTGTACCCCCACCTTCATTGTAGCCATTGTAGCACAATTCATGATAGCTAAGATATAGAATCAACCCAGATGCCCATCAGCTGTTGACTGGATAAAGAAATTGTGGTATGTATACACTATGGAACACTACTTAGGTGTAAAAAAATAGGAAATCCTGTCTTTTGCAATAAGATGGATGCAACTGGAAACAATTATACTTGGTGAAATAAGCCAGTCAAAGACAGATATCATATGTTTTCCCTGATCCCAGGTAACTAATAGAGTACCTTAAAAGTAATGTATTGGAGTGAAATAGACATTTTGAGATTCAATGATTGTTTATAGTTCTTGTCTCTTCTGTTGTAGAACAGTGTTTTTTTTTTTTTTCTCTTCATACTATTTGCTGAACTCTTTTACTTAGATTAGGGTTAACTATATGCTCATTAAGTATACTGGAAATAGATCTTTGTAAATGTTAAGAGTGGGAATGCAAGGGGGCAGGAAGGGTTGGAGCATTGGCAGGAGGAAGGGTAGGGGGAGAAGTGCCACTATGTTTCTCAATCTGTATATATGTAATATATGAAACTTGTATAACTTAAATAAAATTTTTAAAACAATAGAGAACAGTCAAGAGTGGCTAAGAGATGGAGTTAGAATGGGCAGGTCTAAGAAATGTCAACTTTCTAAAAATGAGATAATTGACAGAATTGGAAATAGGTAACATTCAGAGAATAGAAGTCTGAGAACTGAGGGTTATCTCTAGCAAATCATTCTGGTTTTCTGGTTAAGGTAAAGACAGAATATCTCCATTGAAATAAAAATAATTTAAGAACAAACTGAGAAGATAAATAGATACTAAAATAACAATACAGGAGGCCCAAAGGTGTAAGATACAATTAAAAACAAGACTGCCTGGGAAATCTCCAGAATCATTAAGAACACTCAACCATTGGTTCCAAGAAGCAGCACAAATATATATGTTATTTTTGTGCACAAAGATTCATCGCAGTGAAGTTGCAGAAAACCAAGGAGACAAACAGGTAAGCCTGTGGGTAAGGATGACGAGACACAGTGCGTAAGAAGAAAGAAAACACCTTGAGAAGAAGACTTGAAAATCTGGTCATTTTAGGGAGACATGAAATAGTGGCAGAAATTGCTTTGAAATCTTGCTGAAGATCTGGACTCATTTATTATACAACCAAGAGAGAACTGAGGCCCAAGTTCCAGCTCAGCCATCCTAAGTACTTGAAACAATTTTGTTTGTTTTGAGTACCATAATTATTCTCATAGAATGAATCTTCTTTTCTGAACTTCCAATAACCTCTGCTTGAATTAATCCTGCAGCTATTATCCAGATGGGGTACAGTGTATTGTTAATGAACTGCCCTAGTTAGGGAATAGATCCCATTAATCTCTAACTGTAGTGTCTAGTATTTTGTTAAGCATTAATTCACTCCTTCCACAAACATATTTTCAGTGCTACAACATGTTATGGCTACAATGGTGACTAATTCCTAGCATGATATGGAATTCAGGGTAGGGGGAATCTCAGGTAGGGAGTTCAGCAAGTAAAAAGACACTGCAGTGGGGCTGGTGTTGTGGTACAGCTGGTAAAGCTGCCACCCGCAATGCTGACATCCTGTATGGGCACCGGTTTGTGTCCCAGCTATTCCACTTCTGATCCAGCTCCTTGCTAATAGCCTGAGAAAAGCAGCAAAAGATGCCCCAAGTGTTTGGGCCTTGCCACAGACCCAGATGAAGCTCCTAGTTCCTGGCTTCAGCCTGGCTCTGCCCTGGCTGTTGCATTGATCTTGGGAATGAGCCAGTGGATAGAATATCTCTTCTGTCTCTCTTTCTTGCTCACTCTTTCAGAGAAATACATACATAAATAAATAAATCTGTAAAAACAAAACAGAAATAGAAACTTTCATGTAAGAAAAAAGATACTGCAATGGAGGTGGGCATTTGATGCAGTGGTCAACATGCCTCTTGGAACACCCACATCCCACACAAGAGTACTGGGGTTTGAGTCTCGGCTCTGCTTCTAATTCCAGCTTCCTGCTAATACACACCCCGGGAAGCAGCAGGCTCAAGTACTTGGATGCCTGCCATCTAGGAACAATGAGTTCTATGTTCCTGGCTTTGGCCTGGCCCAGCCCTGGCTGTTGTAGGCACTTGGAGAGTAAACCAGTACATGGAAGATTTCCTTCTGACTGTCTGACTGTCTCTCTCTGTTGCTCTCTCACTCTCTCAGTCTCTCTACATTTCAAGTAAATAAAAACAAACAAATAGATAATTTTTTAAAAGATTTATTTATTTATTTGAAAGAGTTACACAGAGAGAGGAGAGAGAGAGGCAGAGAGAGAGAGAGAGAGAGAGAAATCTTCCATCAGATGGTTCACTCCCCAGTTGGCTGCAATGGTAGGAGCTGAGCCAATCTGAAGCCAGGAGTCAGGAGCTTATTCTGGGTCTTCCATGTGGGTGCAGGGGTCCAAGGACTTGGGCCATCCTCTACTGCTTTCCTAGGCCATAGCAGAGAGCTGGATCAGAAGCGGAGCAGCTGGGTCTTGAACTGGCGCCCATATGGGATGCCGGCACTTCAGGCTAGGGCGTTAACCCGCTGCGCCACAGGACCGGCCCCACAAATAGATAAATTTTAAAAAGTATTGCGATGAATGATGTGTGATTGATGTTATGCACAGGATTTTGAACAATTTGCTAAGAAGAGACTAGCAGTTTCCAAACTAGAGTGCATGTGTGCATGTGTGTGTGTGTGTGGGGGGGGTGCAGTCAAAGACAGATTCCATGATGCAGTAAAGATTTCAGTGAGACCTGCAAGATGAATTACAGGGAGAAGGATGCAGAGAGCATAGAAAAAGGAAGAAAGGCATTCCATGTGGGGAAGCCTGAAGGTAGAGACAGATAAATCTATGGGGCTAATTCCTTTAGTAAAAGGTTCAAGAGACTCACTTTCAAGAAATTATACAGCGAGTGTTACATGATCTTGTCAGAAGAGAGCACAGTTGTCCTGACTTTAAAAACATAGAATTTTGGGGATCGGTGCTGTGGCATAGTGGGTAAAGCTGCCGCTTGCAGTGCCAGCATCCCATATGGGCGCTTGTCCAAGTCCTGGCTGCTCCACTTCCAATCCAGCTCTCTGCTATGGCCTGGGAAAGCAATAGAAGATGGTCCTAGTCCTTGGGCCCCTGCACCTGCATGGGAGACCTGGAAGAAGCTCTTGGCTCCTGGCTTCAGATCGGCGCAGCTCCAGCCATTGTGGCCAATTGGGTGGGGAGAGAACCAGCGGATGGAAGACCTCTCTCTCTCTCTCTCTCTCTCTCTCTCTCTGCTTCTCCTTCTCTGTGTAACTCTTTCAAATAAATAAATATTTTTTTTAAAAAAAGCAGATTATTTTTTAAGATAAAAAGATGAGGAAGTACCAAAATGGATTGCAGAGTTTGAGGTAGCTGGAGTAAAAAGTAGATGTTGGGATTTAAGAAAGTGAGACTGGAAAGAGAAGGTTGAAGAGACCTGTGCCTGAAACAGGAAGAAGTGTTTATGTCATGATTGGGAGTACAGACTTAAGGAAGGCCATGGCGAATCCATTCCATTATAGGCAGTTGCAGTCATTAGGTTTAACTTTTAGCAAGGATGTCATTACTGTAGCATATAGAATGGATTTTGAGAGCAGGACAGTCTATAAACTGGAAATAGGGCCTCCAGTTAGAAACCCATTGCAATACCAAAATGAATTACATCAGTAGCCAGAACTAAAGTGGAGTTGGTGAAATAGAGACAGATAAAAGGGAAGATATGTAGGGAATAGAAATGCCTTGGAGACTACAAGGGGTTGAATTGTGTTCTTCCAAATGATACATTCTCAAAGTATTTTTACCTGGTACCTATGAATGTAATCTTTTGGAAACATAGTCTTTGAAGACGTCATCAAGATCAGGTCATATTGGATTAGGACGAGCCCTGAGCTGAATCGAATGGTTCGTTTCCATACAAAATGAAAACACAGACGCAGAGTCCCAGGAGAAAGACCATCATGAAACCATGGAGGAAGAGATTGGAGGGATGGAACTGTAAGCCAGCGTGCTGGGGATTGGCAGCAAACACGGGGAGTTAGGACCAGCAAGGAAGGATCCCCCCTCAGGGCCTCCAGAAGGAAGCAGCTCCCTTAACATCCATTTGGTTCTGGATTGGAGAGAAAAATTTGATTGATTATTACCTTTTTATTTATAACAAAGCCCAGAGGCAGAGCTGTTATAACAGAGCTTTATAACAAAGCCCACAGAAATGAGCTGTTTCCTAGAATTTGGCTTGAGCAACTGAGTGGTGCTGTCTCTGGAGCCAGGAAGCCAGTAGTGGGAGGCGGGGATGGAGGTGGAAGACGACCACACATAGGAGGTGCTCAATATGTTTGTTGGGTTGAAAGGGATCCAACCTCCTCATTTTAAGGATGCAGGATCTGAGACCCAAGACACTTTAGTTACTTTCCCAGGGCTACAGATTTGGGAACTTCTGTTCTAGGAATTCCAAGTCACTTTTCCGTCTCCTCTCTGCACTGCCTCTATTATAGAGTGGCTTAATACAAATAGTCACACACTGTATTACACTTGCTTAGTATGGTGCTCAAGACCATTGGTTAGTCAAAGCCCTCATCGTATTTTCAACTACTGACTGTCTAGGTTGTAGGCACTCGGACACTTCAGCTGGGCCTGGTGCCAATAGCCTTTCAGCAGGTGTCTATCCACATCATTGAATTCAGAACCCTCCACCCCGCACATAAGAGGTCCCCAGAATATTTCATCACTGCAGTTTTTATTTGAAGACCTGGTTTTGAATCTCCAGTCTATTCAGGATACCGTGCCAACAGTGAACTGCCTGGAGCAAATCAAGACAATGCTTTGGATGCTGAACTAAACGACCAGCGCTGCAGGAGCAGGCAGGAGAAGCCGGAGGAACTGGGTGCGCAGTCCCGCTGAAACCATGGTTTTTTATTGCCTTCCAATCAGAAAACAAGCGAAGGTTACGGCAAGCACAGCCTTTCATGTGCGGACTGCTTAGGTGCCTTTCACAGTCTTAGCACCCAGGGAAAGTCTCCAACTAATGTATTGTGGGAAAAAAGGAAAATGAGACAACATGCATTTCTCTCCCCTGCTGCTTATCCAGAAAAAAACTGCTGAAAACCAAGATCTGTTCTCCAGCAGACATACTTTCTGATCTTCGCAAACCAGAGGTTTGGACAAGCAAACTAGGACTCTGTAAACAAGCCCTGGTATCTGGGGGGGAAAAAAAGCCTAAGAGCGTTCATGTGTGATTTGCTACTTAAAAAAAAAAAAGTTGCTCATATTTTGAAAAAGATATTTTGAAAGAATCTGCCTATTCATCATCAGGCATATTTTAAAGAAGTGATGTTTTCTTTTGTGTATCTTCAAGTTGCTATAGCAACTGGATAACTTTCTACTCATTAATCAGGAGGCACCAGCCAGAGAAGCTATCCATTCTGCTCAGATCCGGAGTCTGTGCCGATAGCTCTACCTTCTTAAAACTGCACACATTTTGGAAATAGTTTCCTTCATAAATGTTTCTTTGATCTGAGAGGTTTTCTGTAGTCAATGTATGATTTATTGCTACATATTTTCTTGTCTGCGTTATTTGATAGCGTCCATGGAATACTAGATGCGTTTGGATTGCTTCTTTCTCTTTCCTCCTGTACTTTTTATTTCTGACAGATATGGGGGGTTCTGCTGAGTCTCCAGGGTTGTGTGGTAAATGATACAGAAACCTTTTCACTTGTTCTTATGTATACCGCAGAGCAGAAGTGCCAGGCAGTTAAAAATAGAATCAAACAGGTAATCCTATCTCAGTTCTCATTAGGAACACTTGGACCCGCTGAAACTCTGTAATGATTGATCAGTGCAAGTCTTAATCATTTGACCACCTAAGGCTTTACAAAGTGACCATCTTCTCTGGGGCACATATATACTTTCTAAATACTTGGTTTGTGTGGCAACAGCTGCATGGCTGTGAATGCCATATGTAATCCTTTGCAGAAATGATTTGTTGTCCAGCACAGTGTTGACTCACGTTATGTTTAAAGGAATCAAAAGAATTTGCATCAAAGTCTGGCTCACCTCACGTTTGCGTGCAGTAATGGGTTGGAGGTCTGCAGAAGATGACTCCTCCAGACGTGGTTACCCCTGTGGACATCTCTCCCTACCTGCTCCATTTGACTGTGGTACCTGTCTGGCATCTGTAGATATGTGAATTTATTTTATTCTATTTTTTAAAAAATAGTAATTTATTTGAAGGGAAAAGTGAGAGAGGGAGGGAGAGGGAGAAGAAGAGGGAGAGGAAAATGAAAAGGAAGAGTGAGAGCGAGAGCAAGAGCGAGCGAGCGAGCGAGAGAGATCTTCCTTTTGCTGGTTCACTTCCCAAATGGCCACAACAGCACAATAGCCAGAGGTGGTCAAGGTGAAGCTAGACAACTGGAACTCCATTCAGATTTCCCTCATGGGTGGCGGGGATTCAATCACTTGGGCCGTTCTTTGCTGCCTCTCCAGGCACATTAGCCGGGACTAGAACCTGCGCTTTGAAATGGGACGCTGCCATTGCAGGTGGCAGCTGAGCTCGCTGCACCACACCGCTGGCCAGGATGCATGCGTTGAGAACCATTGATCTTGATCAATTTCCACCCCTCCCTAGGTTTTGCAGGTAAAGCAACTGAGATGTAGACATTTTCAGAGACTTGGCCAAAGCCAAATATCTCATTAATGGTGGCTAAAGACCAAATCTGTTTTAGTGACCACTAGCTAGTATTTCTTGTCTTCTGAAGATCAACACTATGCCCATCAGTGTTTTTCCAAAAGTGGCAACTTTTCAAGGTTTTTCAAATGTAATATGTTGACCTGAGAGCTAAGCATTATGAACAAGGTGAAAGAAAGTTCGAAGGAACATTATGAGCACAAGACTGGTTTATCTAAAGAAGGTAGTGAGAGATTGGAAATGTGTTTTATGTTATTTGCTCCTCCAACAATTAAAGGTACACATCCTGCCTCCAGTACATATCAGTGTATCCACCTCTCCACCCCACATATTAGAGTATTCACAAAGGAGAAATGTGTGTGTGTGCGCACATGTGCACACATGCTTTACTGCTCTAAAGAAGCAGTAATCTTCAATTTCTGAGAGCCCTTCTTCTTGTATTCATTCCCAAAGAGAACAAAAATTCATAAATAAATCCTGTTTGTTTGGAAGCCACAGCAGATAGGAAACTTGGCATATAAGAGAACTCAGACTGTGGTAATACTTAATCTAAACGATTCATGGGGAAACAAAACCATTACGATAATAAAAATAAAAGCTTAGCACCTGCCAATGAAGCAGGCCACCACTGAGATATTATGTCTTGCCAGGCTGAGAGATGCTCTGCTTTAGTGCCCACAATGGCCCTTACGCAAGAGCTTTGTGATAAGGGAGAAAAGATTCCAGGGAAAGGCCAAATACCCACTCTCTACAAAGCCAAGCCCCTCTTCCTAATGAGCCTCATGTGACCACCCTAACAGCATTCCAGTGGCACTTAGCTCTGAAAACAAGAGGGATTTCACAGTATGATTACCTCAACACAATAACACAAAAAGTAGAATGCAGCCTAACAATTATCTGCTGAATTTGGGGAGGGCTTTGCCCCACCATGAACTACCTTAAATTGGCTGCTTATCTAGTTTATAATCCTTTCTGATAATTGCTGGCTATCTCTCCCCTTCATTTCAAGTTTTATGGGACTGATTGTTGGGGGAAGGCTCTTCTATTTTCCTTCTCTATGGTATGGGAACACCCAGGACCATTTGCAGGGCTCACTTAGAATAAGAGCTCCATTTTACAAGGCTGGCCAATTGCAGTCTCTCAGACACTACAAAGATTCTTTCCCCAACGCCATTGTTCTTCTGGGCAGTTCATAGCCCTCCAGGGGCTTTCATTCATGTTGAAAGGTGATAAGCTATTTTCAAGACATGGGTAATCATAGTAATTCAGCATTTTTCCTTATTAGCACCTCTGAATGAGGGAAGGTGTGCTGAAGCCATGCTGTCTCTTTTTTTCTAGGTTTAGAGCTTTTGTGCTCTGGATAGGCTATGTTGTTAGTCCAAAGGGATTCAATGAAAGAGCATCCACCAATCTTTCTAATGGTCACAAATTACACTGGTGAGAATGCTCAGCATTTCTTTCTTTGCTTTGAGAGAAGCCGCCAGTCTGGTAGCAAAGCCGTTGTTCCCTTCATGTCTGGTTCTTGAGACGCTATTGAATTAGAGGTGCACATGTGGATGCCTAAGTGCCTGAGTGTTCATTCTTGGCGATGAGGCAATTTCCCAAATCCTAGATACATTTTAGGTTTCTCCAGTGTTTTCTGAGATGTCTGGCACTGATAGAGAGGGGAATGAGCTTGACCGCGGAAGCCTCATATATTTTGGCATGTAAAGAGAGGGCAGTAGCATTCAATTTCTGTAAAAACGCCGCTATGAACACCCACGTTCTTTATAACACTGTGAAAGATGAAGGGGCTTACTTTGTGATGGGAATTAAATAGGCATTCACTTAGAGACACTGGAAACACCTGTGATTTCCTCAAACCACCATGATCCCTCCTTTGAGCCCATTACTGACAATTATGTCTACAACTTGTAAGTACATATAATTATTTTTTACATTAGACTAATTACTTCATTCATCTAACACTTTTGCTAACAGCATTGCCACATTTTTGAGGAAATATATTTATTCAGACTATTAGATGGGTATTTCTAAGCACTATACTAGTGTTTCATTGTCTAAGAATTCTAGCATTTAAAACTAGGGGATTATTCAAACATTGAACTTCTCTTTAACCAAGGCTTACATTTAATGAGCCTAAAGGGAAGTTTGAAGACATTTTCTGTCTTTATGGTAATTTTGAAAGCTATAAGTCTGCAAGTCCAAAAAATAGGCAGATATAACTATCAGGAAGATTATAAATCAGAAGGCAAACTTGTGGCTTAAATGTGTACCAAGTACCAAAAATTATTTCTGTGTGCTGTATTGAAAGCTTGGGTATTTTCTTTAACTTTAAATGAGAAAACTTCAAACTTAATGAAAAGTTGCAGGGGCCGGCGCTTTGGTGCAGCAGGTTAAAGCCCTGGCCTGAGGTGCTAGTATCCCATATGGGTGCCGGTTCTAGTCCTGGTTGCTCCTCTTCCTATCCAGCTCTCTGCTATGGCCTGGGAAAGCAGTGGAGGATGGCCCAAGTCCTTGGTACCCTGCACCCATGTGGGAGACCTGGAGGAAGCTCCTGGCTCTTGGCTTTGGATCGGCGCAGCTCCAGCCATTGCAGCCATCTGTGGAGTGAACCAGTGGATGGAAGAACTCTCTCTCTGTCTCTAACTCTCTCTATAACTCTTTCAAATAAATAAAATAGATCTTCAAAAAAATTGCAAAAATATGACATTTATCCTTTATTCAGATTCATCTATTGTTAACATTCTGCCACAATTGCTTTATAATTTGCCCACTTCTTTTCACTCCTTCTGTGACTATCTCTAATATATATATTATATTTACATATTTACATAAAACATGTAAAATATTTAATGTCTTATGAACCATTTGGAAGTAAGATACATTTACTGTGGCCCTTTGTCCCTAAATATTTCAGTGTGCATTCTCTAAAAATAAGGATATTACAGAACCATACAATGCAGTCATATTTCAGAAAATTTCAGTTCCAAGAAATTCAACATTAATAAACAATTCATCTAATCTTCCACCTATAGTCCAAAGTCTTTCGATGACTTATTCACATCTAATGGGATTCATTCTGGGATCATGCATTGCACCCTGCAGCTGTCTTGCCTTTAGTCTCCTCTAGCTAGTCCAGAACAGTTTGTGGGCTCTTCTTTGTCTTTGGTAACATTGACATTTTTTAAGGGCAACAGTTTACTTATATATTTATTTTATTTGCTTACTTCAGAGAGGAGGGGGAAAGAGAGGAAGAGAAGGAGGGAGGGAGGGAGAGAGAGAGAGAAGGAGAGAAAGAGAGAAAAAGGGCTTTCAATCTGCTGGTTCACTTCACAAATGGCCACAAGAGCCAGGGCTGAACCAGGCAGAAGCCAGGAGCCCAGAACTCATTTTGGGTCTCCCATGTGGGTGACAGGGACTCAAGTAGTTGAACTAGCACCTGCTGTCTCTTGGGTTGGGCGTTATCAGGAAACTAGATTGGAGGTGGGGTAGTCAGGACTTGCAGCAGGCACTTTGACATGGGATACAGGTGTCCCAAATGATGATTTAACTGCTGCACCGAATGCCTGCCTCATTGTAGTAGTTCTTTTTAAAAATTGCTGCAATAACAAATTATCACAAATTTAGAAGCTTAAAATATAAAAACATGGGGCTGGCATTGTGGTGCAGCGGGTTAAGCCACTGCATGGGATGTTGGTATTCCACATCAGAGGACCAGTTTGAGTCCGGGCAACTTCACTTCCAGTCTGGATCCCTGCTAATGCACCTGGGAAAGCAGCAGATGATGGCCCAAGTACTTGGGCCCCTGCCACTCACATGGAACACCTGGATGATGTTCTGGGCTCCTGGCTTTGTCCTGGACCACCCCCAGCTATTGCTGGAGGAACCAGTGGGTGGGAGAGCTCTCTGTCTCTCTCTCTCTCTGTCTCTCGTTTGGCTTTTCAAATAAATCTTTAAAAAAAACCCACAAAAATATATCGTTTTACAGTTCCACAGGGTGAAAGTCTAGTATAGGTCTCACTGAGCTAAAATCAGAGGGGCATCAGGGCACAGTCCTCCCTGGAGCTCTGGGAGAGGATCTGCTTTCTTGCCCACTGGGGTTGTTAGCAGGTTTACCTGCTTGCAGTTGTGGGTCTAAGATGCCCATTTGCTGACCATTAGCTGAGGGTGTACCCTGCTTTCAGAGGCCACCAGTGTTTGTGGCTTGAGGTTCCCTTCTACCAGATTCACAGCTGGCAGTGACGGAGTCTCCATCTGTCTCTTCTCTCTGATTGCAGCAGCAAATGTGCTCTGATTTTAAGGGCTCATGTGCCTGAATTCAGTCCAGGATAATCTCCCATCACAAAATCTTTAACTTTCACCACATTTTCAAGTCCCATGTGCTGGGTAAGACAGTATATTCATAGGTTCTGAGAATTACTGAATGAGCATCTTTGGGGCCCATTATTTTGCCTACCACAAAGATTATGTCACTGAAAATATCCCCCATTTACATGTGGATGCTGAATTTAAGTGATCTTTCCAGAATCACACAACCAACCTCTTACCACTGTAGGGTTCATCTAATCTGGGGGATTTAAAAGTTGACTTTAGCATGACAATCCTTTAACAAATGAAGACGTATGAAAAATCAAATCTATTCATGTGCCACCTAATGATGGAGTGTGTTCTGAGAAATGCACTGCTAGGCAAATTCCATAGCTGTGCAAATATCATAGAAAATACTTAAATTAACCCAAATGGTCAATCACTTGACACAGTCTACTCTCTGGATCAAGAGACATAGTAAACACGAGACATATGAGGTTGCTGCCAAAGTATCATAGCAAACTATTTTACAGAAAACATTTTTATATCAATATAAGAAGTATATTCTAAAAGTGATGAAAAAGTCTAGTAAAGACATAAAGCCGTAACGTAGCCATTTATTGTCAATGCTCTGCACTGTGTAGTACACATACTTGTGTATGCGACACTTCACACCACTGGCAGCACAGTGGGTGTGTGTACACACCAGCCTCACCACAGACATGCTAGTAATGAGTTGTGTGTCAACGTTATGACAGCTGTGATGCTACCAGGTGATAAGAAGTTGTCAGCTCCATTATCATGCCCTGGGACCACCATCAGAATGACAGCTCGTTTTTGACCATCCTTAGGTGGAACGACATTACTTACAAAAAGATAATGGGCTGTGTTGTGCCCCAGTGTAAGCCACTGCCTGGGACGCCAGCATCTCACATTGGAAGGCCAGTGTGAATTGTGGCTGCCCTGTTGCTGATCCAGATCCCTGCTAGGGTGCCTGAGAAGGCAGCAGAGGAAAGTCCAGATATTGTGCCCCTGCCACTCACTCGGGAGATCTGGATGGAGTTAGTTCTTGGTTCCTGGCTTCAGCCTGGCCCAGCTGCAGCTGTTGTGGGTATTTGGAGAGTGAACTAGTAGATGAAACATTCTTTCTCTCTCTCTCCCTCTGTGTGTGTGCGTGTGTGTCTCCTCTTTCAAGTCATTTCAGGTCTTTCAAGTCAATCAATCAATAAAAAAGATGAAAGAAAAGCTGTCCTGGATACATTGGGAGGAATGGGTGATGTGTAAGGAAAAGGGATACATGGAGCAGAGGGGACAGGCCATTGATGCTGCTATCTCCACTGCTCCCAGATAAAGACATGAGGTCCAGGGACCTGCCTGGAACAATGTGCCGTAGGTGAGCTCTGGGACTGAAGTCTGATATTCTACTCACCACAGGACCCTTTCAAACCCTTTCAAACCATTAATGTACTTGTTAGTGCTCTACAATTTATTTGTCCAAAAACATTGGGATGATCATCTGCATAGGATTCAAAGTACAGAGGATACAACAGTAGATAAGACAGTAAGCCTCTAGCTTTTTGGAAGTCACCTTTTTTTTAAATTTTGAAAGTCCGAGTTGAGAGAGAGAGAGAGAGAGAGAGAGAAATATCTTTCATCTACTGGTTCACTCCCCAGATGGCTACAACAGCCAGCGCTGGGCCAACCTGAAGCCAGGAACCAGGAGCTTTTTCCAGGACTCCCAAATGGGTGGCAGAGACCAAACACTTGGGCTGTCTTCTGTTGCTTTTCCCAGGCCACCAGCAGGGAGCAGGCTGGGAAGTAGAACAGCTGGGACACGAACAGGCACCCATATGGGATGCCAGTGCTGCAGGCAGTGGCCTAATCTACTATACCACAATGCAGACCCATGGAAGTCTCATTTTATGTGAGGGAAAATATACTGTCTTCAAATTTTAAAAAATCAACAAAAATTAGATAATTGCATATTATCCCCTAGAATTAAAGCAGGGTAATTGATTGATGGAGTGTGTGTGTGTGTGTGTGTGTGTGTGTGGTGTATAGGGCAAGAGGGAGGCCAAATTGCATGTTGAGGGGAACCTGTTAGGAGGTGACATTTAAACTGAGAAATGATGTCAGGAAGAAGCAAGCTACATTACTATTCTACCTGGAATTCCTGGAAGAGCATTCCAAGTAGAGGGAATAGTTAGCATAGGACACTGGAACAAGAATGGTCTAGAAATGAGTTGTAAGCAATTGTGACCAGGGCCCTGCAATGTAGCTGTAGAATAAGAATAGGAGAGCAGATACGTACTGAGGTCAGAGATTTGTGGGAGACAAAAATTGTTTTAAGGACATTCTCCATGAAAGATGTAGCACTTTTTTTTAAAAAAATTGTTTGAGAGGCAGAGAGACAGAGTAAAAAAGAGACAGGAGCCTGCCCCTTGTTTCTTTACTCCCTCAAATACCTTCAATGGGCCAAGGCTAACACCAAGAGTAAGGAACTCAATCCAGGTGTCCCCATGTGGTTGGCAGGCACCCAAACCCTTGAGCCATCACTGCTCCCTTCAGGGTTTGTATCAGCAGGAAGCTGGACTTGGGAGCTGGTGCTGGGGCTCAAACTGACATGGGATGAGGGCGTCTTAACTGTTGTCTTAACAAAGAGTCTTAACCATCAGGTCAAATGCCAGCCCATACAAGGCTCCCTTGATTAAAGCACACATCTGTCTGTTGCCAATAATTTCTATTTATTAGTTCCACCTTGAGCCACATACTGAATTCTCAAGTAAAGGCTGACTGCATCTTAGCAGAGCAAAAGCCTAATGTCCATCACAGGAGGAGTTTGTTAACCGGGTAGGGCCCTGGTGCTTTCCTCAGTTACTAGCTAAGTTCTCAAGCGGCCCATCCCATTAACGCACATTTGGACACACAATGTGACAGCTGCCCAGTTGCTGGGGTAACTGTTATAGCCCAGCATGCCATACTGAAGTTAAGCTGTTACTGACTTCATGGTTCTGATTTGCATTTCAACATTCGAAGGGGGGGTAATTATTTTATGTAGTCACAAGGAATAGTTGACATATTTTATCTTTAAAATCTCAGTAGGTCAAACTTCCCATTTGTAAAACTTAACAATTGCTCCTTGGCTGAGCACATAAAATAAAAATAAATTTACTTCTGAACTGAGACCTTGTATGCCAAGTTTTTACAATCTTAAATATAGTATTTTATCACACCATAAATGGTTCTTCACTCACCTCTCACAAACCTTTTAGTTCTAAAGGCAAGAGGCCTTCCTAATTTACTTGTTTCAATTCGTATAAGATTTCTAAGTTGAAGCCAGGTCATTTGGATAATATTCCAATCATACAGACTGTACTTCCATTAATCATAATAAATCTGCAATTTTACAATTGGCTAGGACAGCTCATATGATTGTATTAGGCTATCCACTACACACCCCTTCAAAACAACTTTCTCTCTCTTTCAAGGCCCACTTGAAACCTGACCCAAAGCCTCGATGTTGTCGGTATATTGCTGGGGTCATGGTCATCCGGAGTCTCCATTTTTGCAGTAATTTATTTTTCTAGTGGAACATCCAGGTTTTTAACAATTATTTGAGGGCACAAAATTCCATCATGATGATCAATCAAGCTGTCAGTTCTTTCTTTTCCAAAGGAGAGGTTGGTGAGATTGAGAAATATCCCAACTCTCTCATTCCACCACCTGCATCTCCAGATTATATTGGTCCTACTCTGGAGGGGATACCACATGTGCCCTTGGATTTGCCCTGGCTCTGGTTACCTGACTGAGTGATAACTGATCTTCCAGTGTTCTCATGGGCCTCCCTGTGCCTGCAGGCTTTGGAACAAGAGGATAAGAGGTAGCTTACCTGCGTGGTTCATATAATCATTAGTCACTGGTCTCACCTACTGGCAAATGGTTTATAGAGTGTAGAGTTAGTCAGAAGACATTGGTTTCACTGACAATATTTAGGGAAAAAGTACACTCGGCTGCTACTGATGACTGTAGACATAGCTGGGAGGAAAACAAGATTTGATTGACCCAGTAATGTCATCTGCAAGAACATAACTAATATTTGCAGAAGGCAGCATGGACAGCCCTTGCCTTCCAATGCCTCAACTTTGGGTCCTTGGCCAGTGGGTGGTAAATGAAGCGTGGTTCTGCCTGACTCCCAGCCCTGAGCCCAGGGCCTTCTCTGTGTTGCTGTGTTGAGGGCCCATGTCTGCTGCGGGTGCCCTGGCTCGCGCACTGCGGTGGTAGATGAGCTGGAGGCTGCTGGGGGAGCTGCGGCCCAGGTTTCCCTGGTGGTAGTTGCAGGGAGACGTTGTAGAAAGGAGGAGTCTGGACTCCAGTCAAATTGCCCTCCTGGTGACTTTTGGAAGGCTGCGATTTCAGGCTCTAGAGGTGCAGAGGCAATTTACCGACTCTTTTCATTGGCCCAGCCCTCAGTTGGAGACCAGCCTGGTGAGCAGCTGGGTACCAACGCACAGCTGCTCCTGCAACACCCACACGCGGCTTCTCTCTCTTCTGGTGTCTGCTCCATGGCTTCAATCAAAACTCCCCTCAACCAGTAAAGCTTAAAGCTCTTCTCACCATCTGGTCAAGGTCTTTGAAATGGCAGTTTGACAGCGGCATAGTGGGGTGGAGACTTAGGGGCCAGATGAGGACAGCTAAGAACACAGAGTTACCAAGGGCCTATATTAGGCACCATGCTAAGAGTTTGTGACATTGGATGGGTGTCCTGAGACATACTGACAGGTTAGTTTTTATTGTTGCTGCTTTTAAATTCTTATTTATTTTCATTCTATTTGAAAGGCAGACTTACACACACAGAGGGAGGGGCAGGGAGAGAGAAAGAAAGCGAGAGAGAGAGAGATCTTTCACCCACTGATTCACCCAAATGCCTGCAACATGTGAGCCTGGCCAAGCTGAAGCCAGGAGCCAGGACCTCCCTCTGGATCTTCCCTGTGGGTTGCAGGGGTCCAAGTAGTTGAGCCATCCTCTGCTGCGTCCAGGGTGTACATTAGCAGGAAGCTGGATCAGAACAGAGGAACCAGGACGCAAACCATGCACTCTGACATGGGATGCAGGCATCCTAAGCAGTGACTTAAGAGACACTTGCACTGCCTCATACCCCAGGCTTCTGGATGATGGCAGACAGGATAGGAAAGAAAGAGGGTAGAAACGGGGAGGAAGCAAATGAGATTTTATTTTGACATTAATGATAGATAATTCGTAATTCCTGTCTCTTGATCATCTTTCTAGGTCTCATTAAAATCCCCATAGCCATGTTAGGAGATAAAACGAAGGTAACAAATGTGGATGTGTTCCTTTATAAAATAGCATAGAATTAAGAAACAGTGTTTGAGGCTTGCCTGAGATTTTCTTTGTGGTAGAGAAAGAGTGGAGGTGGATAGATACAAAGATTTCCACACTTCTGCATCACCAAATAGGATCTAACCACCTGAAATTCTAGTCACTTTTGTCTTAAGCTTGGTAGACAGACATAAGCTGGGCCTTGGTTGCCTAAGGGTTTCAGAAGAATTGAAGACATTTCTCTAAAAGGAAGTCATTTGGCAATGGTTTCTGGCTTATTTTTCTTTGTCACACAAAAGAGACATTCCTGTTGGCCTCTAGACCCTCCTCTGGAATGGTGGAAGCCATTCCTCCAGCCGACTGTTTTCTGACCCTCATCGCTGGGCATTTGCTGTGGCAGACCCCACATTACCCTCTGCAGCGGCAGACCCTCTCCTGTACCCCTCCACCCTGTGTGCTAGACTCCAGCACGCTGTGCGCTTTTGTTTAACTGGGTTTGTTTTGGAAGTACTTGGCTCAGTTCTCTTTCTGCAAGCATACGTGATCCAGACAGACTTGGCTCGCAGCTCAGCTTTGCAGGTCAGTTACACAACAAGTAGGAGAAATTTTGATTATACCCGGCTCTGGGGGAAAATGGCGTAATAACACAGAGAGCCAAAATGATGAGCTCATTGCTCTAGAATTGAACTTGGGCTATCTCGCCACTCTGTTCTTCTCCCCCTTAACCATAAGAATGTGAACTTGAATGCAGGAAAAGGAGCAAGGGAAATGTCAGGAGACACGATGAAGGGGTGTAAGAATCTAACCAAGAACGAAACAAATAAAACAGGTCAACTTTTCCACGGCTTTCCTTCATGCTCGTGTTCTCCAGGAAGATGATGTATGAGTGTAGTCTCTTCTGGAAAAAAAGCAAGTATTTGGATGGTCTGTGGGTTTCCAGCCAGACAGCCCTAAGTTTGAATTTGGCTCTAAAACTTGCTAGCTCTGTGACTTGGGGCAAATTTCATAGGCTGTCTGGGCATTGGTTTTCTCATCTACAAAATGAAGATAAGATTTTTTGAACAGAGAGGGTTATAGGAGAGATTAGAGATCACGTTTGTAAAGTGTCTACTTCGCTGAGCACTTAGTTCAGAATGAGGAAGTTGTAAATACTGTGATAGAATGTAACTGCCATTGCTTCAATTTCCTTCCTTAACAAAATATCTTAAGTATGATGTGGAAATTATCTGCTGATCTATCAGACATAATTAGCATTTTTCAACTTTGATTGCAAATTAGAATTGGCCTGCAGGCTTTTAGAAAACACTGATGTGGGAGCCTCACTACAGAGAGATTAAACCAGAAGCCCTGGGGAGAGGGTACCAGGGCTGCTGCTTCCGGCTGCCAATCCCTACTCCAGGAGAGCTCCTCAGCACCTGGGGCTGAGACCCACTGATCCAGTCCATGTACCTGTGAGCCCCTTGAGAGCAGAGAACAACTTTTATTCATCTTCTTATCCTGATGCCTATCCTGATGCAGTTGCTAGGTAAGTTTGAACCTCATTCAAGACCAGATAGAAAGTGGTCCGCATTCTCCAGACTTGTACCTCTGAGCTGGTACAGCAGACAAAGGCAAGAGATGGCTGCGCATTGCTATTTTTACAACAGGGGTTTGAAAGACTGAGGGAGGGGTGAAGACCCAGCAGTTAACACCTGGTGACACATAGAGTCTTCTCGAATTGTCAATCACTAGAGACAGAGAAGCAGGGCAAGAGAGGACTTTGGAAAGTTCCATCAGTTAAAAAAATATACTACGCTCTCCCACAGGGTTCCTTTGAGAGAAGGAAAACATTAGACATCAACAACGTGATAGACAGGATCAGAGGGCAGAAGAGAGAATCAACTGGAGAAGCTGAGTGGATACATAATGGGGATTGCAGTATTCATTCAGTGTCAGTGGGGGATTGGTTCCAGGAGGCCCCGAGGATACCAAAATCTACGGATGCTCAAGTTGCTTATGTAATATGGTATAATACCTGCATAGAACATAGGCAATCCTCCTGTATACTGTATTATCTTAAAATTTGTTTGTTTATTTGAGAGAAAGAGGGCTGGACCAGGGCTAAAGTTGGGAGCCAGTACTGTATACTTTAAATCATCTCTAGATTACTTCTAATACTTAATATAATGTAAATGCCATGTAAATAGCTGTTACCTTGTTTAGGGAATCATGACAAGAGAAAAATCTGTACATGTCTAGCAGAAATGCAATTTAAAAAGTATTTTCAAGCTATTGTTGATTGAAGGCACAGACACAACAAACAAGCTGTGTTTCATTTACGAACAGTGGATGTGAGAGCTTGGACAACACCAGCAACTGTCACAGCCTTTACCACATTGAGATTGTCACCAGTATTCACAAGAGTTAGTTTCTCTCTCTTTTGCAGACACATAGTAAGACTTTAGCTCCCCACTCAGCGTTCTTGGGAATGATCAACTGAGTTGCTTTGTTTAAAAATATGTAAGCAGGAGGTATAAGAGCCACAGCCTTGAGAAACCTTTAAATGCTGGGTAAGCTTTGTTTCTGCTGTGACAAGAGAGTGGCTGCTTTGTCTGTCTGGTCCTGGAATGAAGAATGTGAGAAGCACACCACTTAGCTGACCCAAGATGAAGATTAGCATGAGAGAGAAAGAAACTTTTGTGGTTGGACATCATTGAGACTTGGGAGTTGTCTGTTATCACAGCACAGTCCAGCTTATTCCAATGTATAGGTATTGTTAACTGTGGGCTTCTAAGCCGAGTACTTCCTTTGTGAAGACACAGTTGTTCCTTTGTGAACAACTTGCACACAAGGTTGCTCCAAATGTATTATTTCTGAACCACTCTCTCACTTCCTATATGCATAAAAGTGGTCCAAGGTACAATGCTTCTCTGATCCTTAGTTTTTCCGCCTGTAAAAACTGTTGAATTGTGAATGTGAAAACATATGGTGTACATTAAGTGTTCAGCAGTGTGCTTTCTGAAGGATGATGCCCAATACATATTATGTGCCACAGTTTTATTATTTGTGGAATAAATTGAACAAATTGATGGGAAAACAGCAAGCATGAAAACATGCAACAAATATTCCCTAAAGGAATTGGTGAAGAAAGCCAAGATGAGTAAGGAACCATGGAGCTGCCCAATGTCTACAAATTCCTCCAACATTGTGCTCCTTTAAGAAAAGGCTTTGCTATCTTCTTAACTCCCACCTGTGAAGGAGGTGTCATTTACACAGCGAGGGGAGAGGGAGGCTTCAATGGATGAAAAATAAAAGTGATCAGCTTATGTTTTTGAGACAGGGCTGATGGAGCGTGCTACTTCTCTGTTCTTTGGCCAGCTGTTGACAGTGCATTTATATCCTAATCCTCTCTCTCAAGCTGGCCATGTGTTTGGCTCTTTAAAGAAAAGAGGTCTCCTGAATGTCCCTTCTCAATCTGTCCCCAGAGATGATGCTGGTAACCACATGGGTCATGCACTGAGGATGGCTGTGCAGTGGATGATGCACTGTGTCCCTGGAAAAATATTTCTTCAGAAATGCTGAGGTTGAGTTTTACAATGAACAACTTCGTTCCAATTCAAAGGAGCCTCTGTGCTAGTATAAGATATTCTGTAAGGCCTTTGGGATGGAAGTCAAAGTCATTTGACACTATTCTTGTTCCTTTGAAAGTCTGTGGAAAACATGCAGTGGGAGATCTGGGTAAAAGTGAAATAAATAGTGATAGGTGAGCACTACATTTGATTTAAAAATTCTGCATTTAGGCTTCATTAGAAAACCACAAGGAGAACTTCATGTCTCAAATGATTCTGATGCTTTTTCTTCTATGAACCAGGGTCTCATTCTTTATGCAAACCCTGGATTTGAGGCTTGAATTCAGCATGGGTTATTTGTAGAATACAGGGATCCCTCTTGCCATTCACAGCTTTCTAGTACAGCTTTCCTGCCACCTCCGTGGGAAACCTACATGAGGTCCTGGGCTCCTAACTTTGGCCTGGTCCAGCTTAAGATATTGCAGGCATTGGGGAGCAAGCCAGCAGTGGGAAATCTCTTGCTCTATGTCTCTGATTCTTTGTCTCTCAGGAAAATGAAAGCAAATAAATAGAAATAAAAAACCTTTACTTTTCCAGAGCTTGAAAGAGGCCTTTGTGGAGATGAATGACATAGAAGGGAGGTAAAATAGTGGAGAGGAAGCTAGACTTCATTGCAAGTATGCTCATCTACCCTCTCAAGTATGGGCACTTCCCCTATCCGTGTGTCCATCTCAGAACCTTCCAGATGTAGGCTCTGAAAGTTGACAGCTTAACCCCAGATTAATTTTCATGAATGTTATGAACAGTTTCACTGTTTGGTGAATTCAATTAGGTCACTGGGCATAAAATTGCACCAAAACCTGACTGCAATGGCTGTAGTGTGTGGAACTAAGAAAAAGCTTTCTTTGACCTTTTTATTATTACCTAAAGCAAAATTCTTCTTGCTCTAGCACTGAAAGGGAAGAACATTAGGTGGTATGGATGGAGTAGTTGTAAAACATGAGTCTTGGTCTTGGCCTACCCTGGATTAAATCTTGGTCCTCCTAGTTTCCAGCTTAGTGAGCTCACCTATGTTGCTTAACTGTTCTGAGATTAATAGCTTCACCTGCAAAATGAGAACAATAATTACACTGCCCCTTAGAGGTAAGCGAGGTGATACATTTACAGAACATAGCACAGCACCCGGAACATTAAAGAAGTGCTCAATAAATGCTACCCATTAGATTACTGTTATAGCCATGCAAAGGTACCCAGGGATGGGCAAAGTACCCAGGGTTGGCTTCATTCTACCACTGAAGTACATTTCTTTTTAAGTCAGATTTATTGACATCATTTTCATAGTATAAAATTTCCTTTTGGTGTTTCTATGAATTTTGACAAAATGTACATAGTTGTGCACTAACCCTGACCATTGAGATATAGGATATTTCTAATACCTTAAATAGTTTCCTCATGCCATTTACTGTTATGATAATGTGATTAATTAACTAAAGCCTGTTTCCTTCATTTTTAGGCAGTAACTTTTCTATTTCAGTGTCTCATCTGGGATTCACATGGGGTTTAGCTATTGTATCTCTTTTGGCTCCTCTTATCTATGGCAGTTTCTTAGACTCCACATACTTAACAAACTGGACAGTTTTAGAAGTATTAATGGGGCACTTTCTAATATGACCCTCGATTGAGGTTTAGCTGGTATTTTCCCATGAATAGACTGGGTCACAATTTTGGATATGGAAGCCCCCCGAGGTAAAGTGCCTTTTCACTACCTTGTGTCAAAGGTGCAGAGGCCCAGTGTGACTTATCACTGCAGAGGCTGACCTTAATCAACCTGGGGGAGGTAGAGTTTGTCTCCACGGTTAGTCTTCTCTTGCCCTTCTGTTCCATTTTTTTTTTTTTGGAAGAAAGTCACTATGTACAGCCCTTATTTAAGGAGTAGGGAGTACTGCTCCATTTCTTTAAATGAGTATTTAAATTAGTTACTTGGAATTCCTCTGCATGGCAGATTTTCTCCTTATCCTAGGTTACTCACGTATTCAGTCATTTATTTATATCAGTATGAAGCCATAGACACTTGTATTGTACTTTTGGCTATAACCTAATAATATTTTACTTACATTGTTGCCTAACTTGCTCTAGTGTTGGGCATTGGGAACTCTTTCAGTTGACTTTTGCATCTCTTTGACATACCTCCAACACTGTGTATTACCTGCCCCAGCTTCCAAACCAGCCGGTTCTCTAAGAAGGCTTGGTATTTTTTTATTGGAGAGTGGTATTAGAAACCAAAATTGAGGTGCTGGCTGTGGATATTGGCTGTTATTGCATCTAGTTTCTGTTTCCTGACAGAGCATGAAGTACTTTCTTTTAATTTGCTTCCTCTACCCCCAATTTTCAAGCCCCACAGAAAGGCTGAAGTAGTAGCAAAATGAAAAATTCTGCATGATTCGCTTAGATTCCTTTTTTTCTAGAACCATTTGAAGATAAGTTGTGGCTTTTATGACATTTCATCATTATGAGCGTTGTTCTTATCTGTAGCTCTAAAGCAAAGGACTGACTCATAACCAGCTACAACTCAAGAGCCACTTCTGCAGGAGCATTCCCTCAGCAATAACACCCAGTCACATTAAACCACGTCTGTCACCAAAATATATTATCTTTCAACACTTATTTATGTACTTGAAAGGGAGAGAGAGAGAGAGAATTTCATCCTCTGAATTACTCTCTAAATGACTACAACAGCCAGGTCCAGGCCAGGCTGAATCCAGGAGTCAGGCGTTCCGTCTGGGTCCCCTACATGGTGGCAGGAGTACAAGCACTTGCACAGTCCTCTGCTGTATTCCCAGGCGCATTAGGAGGAAGCTGGATCAGAAGCTGAGCAGTGGGGAGACATGGGATACTGCATCACAGGTCATAACTTAACCTGCTGTGTCACAACACTGGCCCCCAAAATATGCTTTAAAACTTTTAAAAGCCAAGGCTAAAGTCAATATTCATGCCTTTTCTTGGTTATTTTGCCTTTTTATTCTCTTTAAATTTTCCTTGCCTTTTTTCCCTCATAACATTGCCTTTTCTTTAAGAATACAAGTCAGGAGAGACCCAAATGGCTGAATAGGAAAATAACATGCTGATTTTGACCATGGGAAGGTAACAGAAGAAGAGGGGAGGAAGTGCATTCCCAGGGGACAGTTGGAGAGAAGTTTGCAGTGGAGATTCCACAGAAAGAAGAGAGATGCCGAGGGCAGCAGGGACAGTACAATCACAGAGCAGCAAGTGGACCACCACCAGTAACTCCCACAGCTTGACTGGAAGAGAGCCAGGGGAGAGGAACCTGCAGCAGCTCGTGCCAGCAGATGGAAGACCTTTCTCTCTCTCTCTCTCTCTCTCTCTCTCTCTCTCTCTGTAACCCTACCTCTCAAATAAACAAATAAAAATCTTTAAAAAGTACAGTGGAAAGCCTTATCAAAAGATTTGATGAGATAGAAGAATATCTGAGTTAGAAGACAAATCTTTGGAAATATCTCAAACAAACAAAAAAAGAAAAAATTAGAGAAACCTAAAATAGTACTCAAGACTTATGGGATACTATCAAATGACCAAATATACATGTCTTAGGAATTTCTGATAATGCAGAGAGAATGGATAAGAAAACCTATTCACTGAAATAATAGCAGAAAAATTCCCTAATTTGGAGAAAACAGGGACATCCAAATACAGGGAACACATAGAACTACTAACAGACATGATCAGAAAAGATCTTTCCTGTGACACATTATAAACAAATTTTCAAAAGTAAAGCATCAAGAAAAGATCCTAAAATGTGTATGAGAGAAATGCCAAATCACTTTCAAAGGACCTCTGATTAGATTGACAGCTGATTTTTTTTTTTTCCACCAGAAATTCTACAGGCTAGGAGAGAATAGAGAGAAATAGCCCAAGTCCTAAAAGAAAAAAGAAAGGGGCTGGCGCTGTGGCACAGCGGGTTAATGCCCTGGCCTGAAGCGCTGGCATCTCATATGGGCGCTGGTTCGAGACCCGGCTGCTCCACTTCCCATCCAGCTCTCTGCTATGGCCTGGGAAAGCAGTGGAGGATGGCCCAACTCCTTGGGCCTCTGCACCCACATGGGAGACCAGGTGGAGGCTTCTGGCTTCTGGTTTCGGATCAGCACATCTCCGGCCGTAGCGACCAATTGGGATGGAAAACATTCTCATTCTCTCTCTCTCTCTCTCTCTCTCTCTCTCTCTCTCTCTGCCTCTCCTCTCTCTGTGTATCTCTGACTTTCAAATAAAAAAGAAAAAAAGAAAACCCTGTCAACTGAGAATCTCTTCCCAGCAAAGCTCTCACTTGTAAATGATGGAATTGAAACAGCAACTGAAAGAGATTCCTGCTCTCTGATGTTTATTACAGCATTATTCAAAATAGTCAAGATATGGAAGCAGTCTAAGTGTTCACTGATGAGTAAATGGAGAAGATGTGGATAATGATGGATTATTTGGCCTTGAAATAGAAGGAAATTCTGTGATTTGTGAAAATGCGGATGAGCCTTGGAGGACATTAGGCGGAGTGAAATAAGCCAGGAACAGAAAGATAAATACTATATGATATTATCTCTACGTGGAATCAGAAAATGTTCAATGGTTAGA
Organism: Lepus europaeus; assembly: GCF_033115175.1. Lineage (NCBI taxonomy): Eukaryota > Metazoa > Chordata > Mammalia > Lagomorpha > Leporidae > Lepus > Lepus europaeus. Next base: position 83,394,905 of record NC_084838.1, on the reverse strand, counting down.
AGAAGACAGTACAGTGGTGACTGACAAGGGCTGTGGTTGGCAGAAGTGGGGGTGTTGATCAAAGGGGAGAAATTTTCAGTAATGCAAGATGAACAAGTTCTGGAGATGTACAATGTACAGTCAATACTATTGTATTTTACACTTGTAATTTGCTGAGAGAGTAGATCTTAAATGATCTCAATATGAACACACAAAGGGTAAGTATGTGAGGTTATGAAAATGTTAATTAGCATGATTGTGGTAATCATGTTTGTCAAACTATCATGCTATACTATAAATAATAACAATGTATTAAACTTGCATATTTGAATATCTAAGAGAATAGATAAAGTGTTCTTGCCACAAAATAATGACAAATATGTAAGGTGACTCATATGTTAATTTTCTCAATACATATTTAAAAACATCATGCTGTATACCATAAATATATTTATACATTTTAATTTGCCAGGTAAAAAAGTTTTCACATCATATCCCTTAAAATGTATTCAACTTTATTTGTCAGTTACACCTCAATAAAGCTAGGAAAAATAAGAGAAAAAAATCTAGGCTCTAATAGTATTTTTGTACTTTCTTGGTTTTATCTCTTTATTCTCTTTTATTTATTTTTAATGAACATTTTTAGCTCTGCTTGAGTTATTTTTAAATTTTTATTTATTTATTTTCAGATTACTTGAAGGCAGAGAAAGACTGATGGAAAAAGATTTTTTTTTCAGATCTGCTAGTTCACTCTCCAAAGACCCACAAATAGCCAGAGCTGGGCCAAGTTGAAAACAAGAGCCTGGCACTCAATCCTGGTCTCCCACATGGTGTCAGGGATAGCAGCTCCTATAATCTGAGCTTATCTTACAATTACCTTCAGGACAAACAATGTTTTGGAACACGTAATTGTTGTGGGGGCTGTCCTCTGCATTATAGAATGGTTAGACCTATCTTTGACCTCTACTCACTAGACACAAGTAAGAGCGTTCCAGTCATGACAATTAAAAATGTGTCAAAGCACCAACAAATGTTCCATGTGGCATAATTTCTTCAGTTGAAAATCATTCGTTCAGGCTGGCGCCATGGCTCAACAGGCTAATCCTCCACCTTGTGGCGCCAGCACACCGGGTTCTAGTCCCGGTCGGGGCGCCGGATTCTGTCCTGGTTGCCCCTCTTCCAGGCCAGCTCTCTGCTGTGGCCCAGGAGTGCAGTGGAGGATGGCCCAAGTGCTTGGCCGCTGCACCCCATGGGAGACCAGGATAGGCACCTGGCTCCTGCCTTTGGATCAGAGTGGTGAGTCGCGGCAGCCATTGGAGGGTGAACCAACGACAAAGGAAGACCTTTCTCTCTGTCTCTCTCTTACTATCCACTCTGCCTGTCCAAAAAATAAATAAATAAATAAATAAAAGAAAATCATTCGTTCAGACACTTCAGTCAAGGATGCTAGGGTGATATTAATGTATCACAACAGGAGACACACAGCATCAGGTTGTATGAAACCAATGGTGATGCTACATGTAGTAGCTTGTTTAAATTGATAATAAATTTCTCCATTGTAATTAAATATTAATTGTGGTAGAGCTGAGTCTCTGATTATTTTGTTCCTCCCACATTTTCCAGCTAATGTTCTTTTTTTTTTGGACAGGCAGAGTGGACAGTGAGAGAGAGAGAGAGAGAGATCAGAGAAAGGTCTTCTTTTGCCGTTGGTTCACCCTCCAATGGCCGCCGCGCTGTGGCTGGCGCACTGCGCTGATCCAAAGGTAGGAGCCAGGCGCTTCTCCTGGTCTCCCATGGTGTGCAGGGCCCAAGCACTTGGGCTATCCTCCATTGCACTCCTGGGCCGTAGCAGAGAGCTGGACTGGAAGAGGGGCAACCGGGACAGAATCCGGTGCCCCAACCGGGACTAGAACCTGCTGTGCCGGCGCCGCTAGGCGGAGGATTAGCCTATTGAGCCACGGCGCCAGCCCCAGCTAATGATCTTAATACCTACTGATGATTTCATGATTCTCCCTTGAGTCAATGCACTGGGAGATGCAAAATGATGATATCCTAATTATTTTCTTGCACAGATGATAGCTGGAATGATTCTGCAAACAGGAGCTTTCCCTCTTATTCTGCTTCTCTCTTTTTTCCCTTTGCTTCTTTAAATATCACCATTGATGCATGGGTTTTAAAAAACAATTTATCGTCCAATTTTTAATAAATGCTCAAATTGTCCCAAATTTGGCCCATTGTGGCCCATTTGCACTAGATCCTGTGTCATTGGATATAAATATATAAAATAAATGGTTCAAATCAAAGCTATGTAGAAAGTCAACCCAGAGAAGTCTTACTCCCCTCTCCTTTACCACTTTCTCTAGGCTTAATCATTTTCATTAGCTTTTCATTTCTCATTTTTATGCTTCTTTTTGCAAGAATAAGTAAAACTTAGATACACCAACACACGTATTTTGTCTCACCATTTTTGTTGCCACAACTAACATACGATGTACACTGTGTGCACATTGCCCTCTAGCTCCTAATGTATCATGAAGTCAATAGCAGATCATAGAGATCTTCTTTGTTCTTTTGACGGTTGCAGAGGGCTGTGTTGTGTATGTGTACTCTAATTTATTCAACCAGTCTTTCATGAACAGGTTTTTAAGTTGTTTTTCATAGTTTGTTACCACAGTGAATAATGTTATGAATACAGTAGTCCCCCTTTATCCACGGTTTGGCTTGCCAAGTTTTCAGTTAACCATGGTCAACCTCAGTCCACAAATATTAAATGAAAATCCTACAAATAAAGAATTCAAAAATTCTAAATTGTGCTCCTGCTATAAGTAGCATGATAAAAATCTCACACTCTTCTACTACAACCTGGCAGGCTCACGAACCAAGCTTTGCCCAGTATATTTATGCTGTATTTACAGCCTGCTTGTTAGTGACTTAGTAACTACCGAAGTCATCGGATTGCCACAGTGATGCAGTGCTTGTGTTCAAGTAACTCTTATTCTATTTAATCATGGCCCTAAAGCACAAAAGCACTGATGCTGACAAGTCCTATGTGCCAAAGAGGAGTCATAAACAGCATCCTTTAAGAGAAAAGGTAGATGTTCTTGACTTAATAAGGAAAGGGGGAAAATTATAAGCAGAGGTTACTAAGATGTGTGGCAGGAATAAATCTATCTGTGCAATTGTGAAGAAGGAAAAAGAAACTTATGCTAGTTTTACTGCCTTACCTCAACTTGCAAAAGTTATGGACATAGAGAGAGATCAAGGCTTGGCTAGGATGGAAAAGGCATTACATTACAGGGGTCTACATTATCCACCATTTCAGGCATTCACTGAGGGACTTAGAAGGGACTCCCATGGATAAGGAAGGACAACAATATGCGGCCAAATGCCCGTCAACAGTGGTTTTACTATTCTATCTTCCCACAAACAAGAAATAAGAGTGTTTTCTTTCCTTGCATATAGAACCGGTATTGTAAGTTTTTGAGTTTTTGCCAGTCTGGTAGGTGAGAAAGAATATCTCGTGATAGCTTCAATTTGCACTTCCTATGTAATGAATAAGCATCTTTTCTTATGCTGAAGCATCATCTGTTTCAAGTGGTTTAAAAATACCTCTTTCTTCATAATTTCCTGCTTGTCACCTTTGATGAGGCTGTTTTCACTTTAAACTCAGATGTCTGATGCCGTCTTCTAGTTGATTTCTCTACTACAGTCTTTCTCCCTTTCAACTATTAACCAAATTAATCTTCTAACATCTCTTCCAAATTTTCTCTCTCTCAAAGAACCTCCAATGATTCCCTTTTAAGCACAGAACACTTTTAAACTTAATAGTCTGTAATGTAGAATTTGGTTTTCAACCACTTTCCCACACTTCTCTTTGTCTATTCCCTTATATTTACTTCTGAAAAATTAGTTCACCGAATGGCTTAATATCCACGGTGGGACTTCTTTCTCCCCAAACCCTTTTCCTGACATTCTCCAAGTTGGAAGACCGTCCACTGACACTCTCCCCTCTTATCTCTCTGAATGCCACACCAGCTCTCAGGCTTGTCTCGGGTCCAGTCTTCTTGGAAGCCTTCCTGGACGGCTTCAACACCCACGAGTTTCCCTGTTCTTTTGGTGCGGATATTTGTTTACTTACTCGGCACTTAATTTATATGGCCTTTTATTTTTGTAATTACTTACATTTTTAAAATCTTATGTGTTATTTCCCAAGAGTAGAGATTACAGTCATTTAATGAGCAAATATTACTAGGGGCCAGCGCTGTGGCACAGTGGGTTAAAGTCCTGGCCTGAAGGGCTGGCATCCCATATGGGTGCCGGTTCTAGTCCCGGCTACTCCTCTTCTGATCCAGCTCTCTGTTATGGTCCTGGGAAAGCAGTAGAAGATGGCCCAAGTCCTTGGTACCCTGCACCCAAGTGGGAGACCCGGAAGAAGCTCCTAGCTCCCAGCGCAGCTCTGGTCATTGCAGCCATCTGAGGAGTGAACCAGCAGATGGAAGACCTCTCTCTCTGTCTCTACCTCTCTCTGTAACTCTGTTTTTCAAATAAATAAAATAAATCTTTAAAAAAAATTAAAAATTACTAGATTTTTATTACTCCATTTCTAAGTCAAAGTAAAGGCACATTAACTTCCATTTTGGGTTTGGGAGGCAGCTGTGGAAGCCTTTGTGTGTGCGTACACAACTTGCTGAGACAGGATGCCTTCTTGGCAGTGGTGAGAAGGGAGTAGCGTTTGGCTGGTGACTCAGGTGTATGTATGTGATCTGGATATTCTAGTGGAGGGAATATCTGAAGTCCCCACTGACTCTGAAAGGTGGCTGGGCAACCATGTGGGATGGTGAGGCACCTGCAGCTGGCCAGGATCAAGATGCCTAAGTAGAGCTGTCTCAGGGAACTTCTGCCTCTCTGTGGACTGGACGGGCTTGCAGGGCAGAGAAAAAACTGCACCCAGCAACTGTGGAAGTCTTGTGTGCTGAGATGGTGGGAACTTGGTGGTTATATGAGAAGGTGCAGGGTGTAGCTGGGTATTGAGATCTACTATGCTCAACTTGGGTGTTACTTGCCCCACCCTAGAGCACTGACCAGAGCTCCCTGGTCACACCCACCACACACCTCTTGGTATTCACTGAAAGTGTAGACATTCTACTAAGCCATACAGACATAGCTCAAAGATAAAACCCATCAAAGGAAAAACAAAAAACAAAAAACAAAAAACAATTCCACAGATGCCTAAAAGCAAATGCAGAATTTCAAGAAACAAGAATAAGGAAGACACAATAATCCCCCCCCCCCCAAAAAAAAGGAACACAACAACATTTCAATATTAGAATGTGAAGATGAAGAGATTGAGGAAATGCTGGAAATAGAATTTAAAAATCAATCATAGGATTATTCAAAAGCATTTAGAAGCAAATACACGAACTAAAGAAAACAATATGTGACATGAGTGAAAATTTTTCCCATGAAACTGAGATTTTAAAGAAAAATCAAAATGAAGTACTAAAAATAAAGAATTCAACAGATCAAATAAAAAATGTGGTGGAAAGTCTTAACAGCAGACTTGACGAGGCAGAAGAAAGAATACATGAACCAGAAGACAAATCTTTGGAAATCTTACAATCAGACAAAAAAAAAAAAAAAAAAAAAAAAAAAGAGAAAACTTAAAAAGTGTTGGAGATTTATGGGATACTATCAAATGACCCAATATCCAATTTACAGTTCTTAGGAGTTCATGAAGGTGTGGAAAGAGAGAAACAGAAAACTTTCCCAATTTGGAAAAAGAAAGGGACGTCTAAGTAGAGGAAACACATAGAACTCCCAACAGTCATGACCAGAAAACATCTTTACTATAACACATTGCAGTCAAACTCTCCGAAGTAAAACATAAAGAAAAGATTCTAAGATGTGCATGAGGGAAATGCAAGATTACTTTCAGAGGATCTCCAATTAAACTGACTGCTGACTTCTCAAAAGAAACCCTACAGGCTAGAAGGGAAAGGTGAGATATAGTTGAAGTCTTAAAAGAAAAAGACTGTCAGCCCAGAATACTGTACCTTGCAAATCTATCTTTTAAGAATGAAGGTGAAAAAAAGATCTTCTATAACAAATAGAAATTGAAAGAATGTGCGCCACTCGTCCAGCCTTACGAAAGATGCTTAAGGATGTGCTACACACAGAAACACAGAAAGATAGCCATTATTATGAAAGAATGTGTGGGCTGGCGCTGTGGCATAGCAGGTAAGGCTGCTGTCTACAGTGCGGCATCCCATATGGGCACTGGTTTGAGTCCCAGCTGCTCCACTTCCAATCCAGCTCTCTGCTATGGCCTGGGAAAGCAGTAGAAGATGGCTCAAGTCCTTAGGCCCCTGCACCCACATGGGAGACCGGGAAGAAGTTCCTGGCTCCTGGCTTCGGATCGGTGCAACTCCAGCCATTGTGGCCAACTGGGGAGTCAACCAACAGATGGAAGACCTCTCTCTCTCTCTACCTCTCCTTCCCTCTCTGGGTAACTCTGACTTTCAAATAAAATAATAAATAGATTTTTTAAAAAAAGAAAGAATGTGAAGACAGAAAATCCCCAAGTAAATGTACATAAGACATTCAAAGTAAACAATAGGAATTGTCATGGAAAAATGGCAGGGCCAAATTGTTACTTATCAATGTAAATGGCCTCTCCAGTTAAAACATACAGATCGGCTAAATGGATTAAAAGCAAGACCCATCTATTTGTTGCCTACAAGACACATATCTCACCAACAAAGATACATGCAGACTGAAAGTGAAAGGATGGAAAAAGATATTCCATACAAATGGAAAGCAAAAAAGGGTAGATGTATTCATCATAATATCAGACAAAGTAGTCTTTAACATAAAAACCATTAAAAGAGACAGCAAAGTGCACTATTTAATGATTAAGGGATCAATTCAACAGGAAGGTGAGACTATAATAAATTCTCAGAGGAAATCAAAGTGGCCAACATACACATGAAAAAATGCTCAGGATCACTAGCCATCAGGAAAATGCAAATCAAAAGCACAATGAAGTTTCACCTCATTCCAGTTAGAATGGCTCTCATATAGAAATCAACAATCCACAAATACTGATGAGGAGGTGGGGAAAAAGATACCCTAGTCCACTGTTGGTGGGAATGTATACTGGTGCAGCCACTGTGGAAGGCAGTATGGAGATACCTCAGAAATCCAAATACATACCTAACATATGATCCAGCCATCCCACTCCTGGGAATTTACCCAAACCAAAAGAAATCAGTGTCTGAAAGTTACATGTACCTCCATGTTCTTTGCAGCACAATTCACAATAGCTAAGATATGGAATCAACCCAGATGTCCATTAATTGTTAACTGGATAAAGAAATTAGGGTATACGTACACTATGGAGTACTACTCAGGTGTAAAAATAAATGAAATTCTCTCCTTTGCAACAAGATGGACGCAGCTGGAAACCATCATACTTAATGAAATAAGCCAGTTTCAAAAAGACAGATATCATATGTTTTCCCTGATCCTAGGTAACTAGTAGAGTACCTGAAATGTGATGCATTGGCATGAACTAGGCATTTTGAGATCTGATGCTTGTTTATAGCCCTTGTCTCTTCTGTTGAGGAACATTTTTTTTTTTCTCTTCATACTATTTGTTGAACTCTTTTACTTAGAGTATGGTTAATTATATGATCATTAAGCATACTGAAAATCGATCTTTGTAAAAAGTAAGAGTGGGAATGTGGGGTGGGGGAAAGGGTTTGACCATGGGCAGGAGGGATGGTAAGGGGAAAGTGTCACTATGTTCCTAAATCTGTATATATGATATACATTCTTATATATCTTAAATCAAATTTAAAAAGAGAGTGCCTCCAAATATTTGATAAAAATACTTCATTCATTTTCCCTTCAATTAGTGAATAAATATAATCTAAAAAACTTAGATTTATCTTAATTAAAATATCCACTCATGATACCATTTAGAAAGACAAAGAATTTCCATGAAATACTCTTGGAACAAAATGGTATTATATAAAATGTTATCTGTTTGTATACAGACTAATAAAGAAGATAAATCTAATCCCAAAATAATAAAAATACTCTTATTCCATCCCAGAGTATCAAGTTCACTATTCTTCCAGAGAAAACAATCGTTATCAAGGTCATATGTTCAGTTTTCTTTCCTTGGAATGACAAATATTTTGGTTCACCCAGGAACTAAATGAGATCCCAATCTGGAGTTTGAGTTTTTCCTTAATAGGTAAAAAAGACAGATGTTTGTCTATAGTACATGGAATATCTGGAAAGGAATAAAAATATCTTTTAAAAAACCATACTTCCAACAGCTAATTATTACATAGAATTAAGCAAGACCTCTCCAAGTGACAGATTACACCCTCTCTAGTTCCTGATTGTCTAGACCAGATCCAAAGATGAATATACCTGATTGAAATGTAATAAAGTTAAGTTCTCTGTAAGGGTGATGCCCCTCTCCCAAGAAGAATCTCTGGAAAATCTGTAGTAAATTATTCATATCTTTTAAAGTTTGTATTACCATCCTCTACTCAACTCGAGTTTCATAAAGACAAGAGACCTAATTATTGCCCCCAAATCAGTGTCCCTCATGGAGACCCTGTTTCGTGCTGGAGTAAGCCCACTTAATGAGGGCTGATGGTGACACTGACGATGACCACAGTAGCATGACTCCCTACTGAAACAATGGCAGGATGAGGGTGTGTTGAAAAAGAGCATCGCTATTTCAACTCATCAAGTAACAGAGGAGGATGACATACCCACGCTGCAGCCCAGACATCCTTCCTCACATGGCACACATTCTTCATAATCTGGATCTTGGACTTCACCTACACAGCAAGAAGAGTGAAAAGCATAACTCATTTCCACTGAGTAGAGACAAATTGATCACTTCGAAAATATGTTGGTGTGTGGTTGATTTTTAACTAAATCATAGAGCAACCGTGAAGCCAAAAGCTATCCTTGAGGATATATGTGTCATTCACCATTTTATCTCCTATTAATCTAAAAGATTGGATCAGCTTGATTGGGTACAAGTGGAACAAAGTTGGACTCTGTGCCGTGGAACTGGTTTTGAAGTCAAGCTGGTAGATTTTATTTATTAAAGAAATCAGTTCTGCTTCTGGGGAAAATGGAATTAGATGTGTAAGTGGACAGCCTATGTCTCCCTTTTTATCTGTTCCACTGGACTTTTTTTTTAAGTTTTAAATATTTTAGTATATTCACAAACATTAGCAAGCAATAGAAAAGCACACCTTCATCATTTAAAAAATGTCTCGGAGCTCTCTTTAGCATTAGACCAAGCATAGTTCTTACACAGAACAGACCAGCATTCTGCAGCATTCTTTCATAGAAAACAACCAAAACTCTTTAGTTTTGTTTTTAATTTTCCTCTTCCCATTTAAAATAAGAATCCGTGCAATGACAGTAACACATATGATCCACCGAACAATTTCACATTTTCAAGTAGTTTTAGGTGGGATGATTCTCATTGGCTTCTCACAGCAACACTGCCTTGGTGCCAGGCTCTCCCTTTGACGAATGAACATGGGGAGATTGGACGTTTTGCCCAGGGTCTTGCCTCTGGTAATTGGGAAGGAGACAACTGAGGGCCAGGACTTTTGGCTTCCAATTCAGTTTTCTCTCCACCCTGTCTTGTCCACAACTCCTCTGCTCAAGGTCACTTCTGATGTGATTAGCTCTATCCCCATGACCTTGGATTGTGTCTGGGAAACTCAGAGAAAGAGTTGATGGCAGGAGCGGCTATACCAAGGTTTCCACTTAATACGTGGAGTCAACGAAAGTCATCCCAAGTGGTGACATTAAAACCAGGAAGGCAACTCAAATGCAGGCTATCCAGTGGTTAAGCCTTCATCCCACCTCCTTGGCAGGGCCCCGAGCAGCCTCACCTTGCCCACACTCCAATTTCTGGCAGGTGTGGTTGGTGGGCAACAGGAAGTAGCCGCTCATGCATCTCGTGCAGATCTGTGGACTATGGCAAACCTCACAGTTGTCTGGGCAGGGCAGGCAGGTGTGCCCCTTTGCAGGGTAGTGGCCTGCTGGGCAGCTCTGTCGACATTCCCCCAGGTACCAGAAGCGCTCCTGGCCATGCTTGTCTGTCCATTTAGAGGGGAAACAAAAAAAGAGAAAATATCCCAAATTATCCATGAGGTTGATATAGAAGACATTTTATTAAAAAACAAAATGACAGAGTGCTTTTGTTCCTGGGTGATCAAGACTATACAAATAGATAGAGTGAAAAGTGCTGTATCTGTATCCTTGTAGTTGAAAAGTTTTCCTTGTAGGGAATAATTTTCCAGTATTTTATGTATTTGAGTGACTAGCAAAACTACAAATCATGCCCTGAAAACCTACAACTCAGAATGTGTTGAACTTCCCTCAGGGCTCTTTCAGTATCCAAGGAACCTCTTAGACTTGAAGGGCTACAGAGGTCCCATGGGAATAAAGATGTGCTTAATGACAGACATGCTTGATGAAAGTACAATCTTTTAAAATGGCTTTGAATTATTATCAAGATTACATGCTTGTGTTAACTGTCTCGGGTGTGATTTTCTGCCCAGCTGCCAATTCCCATGAAGACAGCCTCACTGAAGCACCACACCAAGTGTCTTTGACTCCTTTACATGCACTCCCAGGGGTTTCCAATTTCTGTTAGTGCTGGGCTCCATAAGGAAAGAATCAGCAGTACCCCCATTATGGCAAACCATGGTAATTTGTTCCTGGAGGGAATGGAAAATGCTAAACAGTTACAAAGATGCAATTAATTATAATGGATTATAATCAGTTACAAATATAAAAACAAAATTAAGATTAATATGTAGTAACTCAAACTGCTCCCACTCTCCTGGGGATTTTGTGTTGAATATGTCAAAGGCATCCATCTTCTCTGAATCTTATTTCTCTTAAGATCCTGCTTCTGAAGCTCATGGATCACTTAGCCTGAACACTCTCAGTCTAGTGTCCACTCATCATATGATCTTTTCCATGAAGACCTGAAACTATTGACCTTCAATATGCAAGACCACTGATTTGTAGACAAAGACCGTGCTAACCGTACGTTGCAAACCCAGAAACTGAGTCAGTATCAGTATGTCAGATTGAACCACAAGAAATTGCTGGTATTCAACTCTTTTCTACCTGTACATATGGAAGTTTCAATAGTTTACAATAATATTTCTTATTTAATTAAAGCCCTGATTGAAATGTAATTTTTAAAATACACGGTTGGATTCTCAGCTTACCATCTACCTCTTTTCTGATTGCGATTACCTGTCAGAAGTCTGCTGGCTTTTGTAGCACTAAGAAAAAAAGAGAGCTTTGACAGAGGTGGTGGAAAAAATTTCTGCTCCTTCCAGGTCAGATTTAGAAGAACAATATCCTTTAGCAGGGGTGAGGAATGTTTGGCCCTCAGGCTGTGTAAGGCCTAAGAAATCATTTGGTCTGACCTGCCAAGGCAACCCCAGGAGGGACTCAACATTCAAAACTCCATCGCAGGCTAGTTTTTAAGTTGTTAATTTTATATGATGCATGAAAGATGCTATAAATATTCAAATGACCTTTGGTAGAAAAAAGGTTTCCCACCCCTGCAAGGGAAGAAGTATGTTGGGGAGACGTGATGCATATTTGGTGATTCTACAGTTATAGATAAAGGTCGTGGAACACAGAACTCTGATCTGGTGGAACCTGGGATCTCAGGAGATGACAAAGATTGCCTTTCCCAGTTACATTTTTTCAGTCACTTTACGAAATCCTAGCAACCCCCAGGGCTACCATGACTCCCTCACAAAAGAGTAACCAACTTGTCAGATGCAGGTGGGAAGGTTTGATGGAGAGCAATGGGGAATTCACTTCTGCTTCATGCAGTGGTTGTGTTATCTCCCCTACACCTTCACAGAACATGTACTCAGGATCCAGGTGTTGGAGGCAGTCCAACATCCAGGAGGTCCTAAATGTGTATATGTTGAATGAGTGAGTAAATTTGAAATTGGAAATATTCAGTTTATCAAATATATCCAACTGGATCAATACTCTTAAAATGATAGCAAAATTTCTGAGGAAATGTTCTTCAATCCTGTTTTTATTGTTCAGTTGTGGTTTTGCTATTTGAACCCCTCTGGGTATTATAATGTGGGCTTAAATGTGAAGTTTGGAGGAGAATCTCAGTTTTTAAAAATATGCAAATCAGGCAAGGAGAGGCCACTTAGATGCCTTGACCATGGCTAGATTTCTCCATAGATTGGCTCCGGATTATGTTAAGATTTTGTCATATTTCTAATAGCTTGAGTAATACGTCAGCTCATTTACTTATGAGTGATAATTTGGATAGTTCAAAGATTAAATATTCTGCATAAGTTTTTGGCTACTTTCCCAGGCTCTCCAAATTTAATTTTTTACAATAGCGTGTAGGAGAACCCGGTTCCAGTGGTAGAGAACTGATATTTTTGTTAGGCACCAAAATCCTTCATGGGATTTCATGACACAAGAATTAAAATGCAAGGAACCCCAAAAGAGGCTCAGCGGGGCTTTCATTTGTCCTGATGACTAATGAACTGTTACCAGGGCATTTCTTGGCAGCTAAGAAGAGAAGACGGGCCAGTGTGGAGATAGTGGGCCTGTAGAAGGACAGGAACGTTGAAGGTTGAAGTCATGAGGGAAGAGGACTGTGGGAAAGGATGTAAGGAAAGCTGGGATGACTCTGAAAATAAACTTCATGAAGTTCACTTCAACATTTGGCTTATTGTAGCTGCCAGGTGCTTGATTGAACTTAGCTTTGGGTCTAATTTGGTAGAAGATAAATCGAATCTTCAAATCTTTACCGACATGACTGGAGATTTGCATTGTCATAAGGATTCACATATAAACCTTAGTGAAGTTACAAATAGACAAGGGATGAAATCTCCCCACACTGGTGGGAGAGGCTTCTGTGGGTAGATAGGTGTGTCCGTGATCAGAGGATTTTAAGGTGTTTATTATCTTTTCTAGCATCATCGCTTCATGGTCTCGGCTACAGTTTCTGCACTAATGCTTCCTGAACTAGAGACATCAAGCTTTACTTGGCAGAGAATCTGCTAAGTCAGGGATTGCTAAACAACATCTTCTCCACAAAGTCTCCTCTGCTCATTAGAGCTGGAAGTGGTGTTTCTTCGCTGGCCTGTGGTAGGTTTTCTAATATTCATTTTCTTATTTTGCAATACATGAGGACAAACCCCCTTGTTGGATTGTGAAGAGAGAGAGAGAGAGACAGACAGAGAGGGAGAGGGAGAGGGAGAGGGAAAGGCGGGGGAGAGGGGGAGAGAGAGAATGTGCAAGAGATCTTCCATCCGGTGGTTCACCCCTCAAATGATCACAACAACCAGGACTGGGCCAAGCTGAAGTTAGGAGCCTGAAACTCCGTCCAGGTCTTCCAAGAGAGTGCAGTGTCCCAGGGACTTGGGGCATCTTCCACTACTTTTCCAGGCTTGTTAACAGGCAGCTGGATCAGAGTAGAGCAGTTGGGCCTTGAACTGGTGCCCATATGGGATGCTGGCCTCATAGCCTGTGACGTACCCCACTGAGTCACAACACTAGCCCCAACATAGCTTTTCAAATAGGAAATACAGCAGAAATGCTAAGCATTTTATGTGTAGATCTGTCCAAGTAGCTACAGGATGCTTAGAGGGCTAGACATTTGTTTAGCAACTAAACTTCACTCTAATTTTCTGCTATGTGTGGAAATTCAGATTGGGTGAAAACCTCACAAGTGAAGTCTTTGAGGCAACAGAAACTCAAATGCTCAGAGAAGCAAGCAGATACAAAGAACAACAAGAACAATAATAGAAATGAACATAAGAGTGTTTAATATTCATTTAGTGCTATGTGCTTGACCTTATTCTAAATGCTTTCTTATTTTATATCACATAATTTCATTTAACCTTTATAATAACTCTAACAGATACGACCACTATCACCATCTTATAGATGAGGAAGAAAATAGAATAAGGTGGACTAGACATAAAATATGACAGAGATATAATTTGCTTATATATGAAATACAAAGAAATAATATAATTTTTATAAAGAAATGTGTTATCTACTGTTTTCCTGCAAATGCATGATACCTGCAATTTTTTTCATTTTCCTCGGTTTTATTATAAGCAAGAATAGATAAATAATCCACCAGGAAAATGGTGTAAGTATGATATTATGGTAACTGACAGCCTCAGGATAGTGAGACAGCTGGTGAGGTGATAGTGAGACAGGTGAGGACTATGCAGGAAGAGAAAGCCAATGATTTGGGAAGTGCAGGCCCAGTGTTGCCACATCTTCTGAGCTTTCAAGAGAAACAAAAATACTCAGATTTTTACTCAAAATTTCTCAACATTTAAATATGGGTGGGGGCCAGCGCTGTGGTGCAGTGGGTTAACACCCTGGCCTGAAGCACCAGCATCCCATATGGGCGCTGGTTCAAGTCCTGGCTGCTTCACTTCTGATCCAGCTCTCTGCTATGGCCTGGGAAAGCAGTAGAAGATGGCCCAAGTCATTGGGCCCCTGCATTCACGTGGGAGACCTGGAAGAAGCTCCTGGCTCCTGGCTGTTGTGGCCAATTGAGGAGTGAATCATCGAATGGAAGACATCTCTCTCTCTCTCTCTCTCTCTCTCTCTGTCTCTCTGTAACTCTGACTTTCAAATAAATAAATAAATATTTAAAATAAACATGGGTCAAATTTAGAGTATTCTGTAGAACAAATATAATATGAATCTGGTCTACTGGTGACAAAGTGGGGTATCAGCATGTGAGTAAGATGAGGTTAGGGAGGGAGGAATTAAGGGACAAGCTGCACAGGACCTTTGAGACTATGGAATATAATTCAATGATGGCAGGAAACTGAGAGGAGTTAAGCTTGGACACTAAAGGTCATGTTTGTAATGATTGGAGATGAATCCTTCTTCCTGCTGGCTCTGACACCTTCTAAATCCACAGCCAAGCTCTGAGAAGATCCTGACATGGCCTTTTATATGAGATTTTCCTAAAAGATGGAATGTCTTCCTTAATTCCCTAACTTTCTACTTGAACCTCAAGCAATCTTAGCTTTCCTGCCAATTTCCCACCTGACATCACGCTTCTGTGCCCTTTCTTTCTCCGTCCCTGGGAAGATGTCTCGGAGCTCCCTTCTCTTCTCCTTAGGGCCAGTGAGTCAGCTTCTACAATAATGTGAACAAGGTTTACGTGTCCTGAGAGCAAACATAACCTTCAGGGTGGTACAGGCCAGGCTCTCTAATCTACAGCTGTCTAATTTCAACCCTCAGCCTGGAGACGTGGCATCTGGATCAGTCTCCAGGGTGGCGAGGGGGAAAGAACAGGTTTGAGGCAAGGCAGAAGGGGTCCGCAGCATCTCCCTCACCTGCTCCACAGAAGGTGCAGTTGGAAGGCCCACTTCCTTGGCATCCTTGGCAAGTGTGGTGGCATGGATGGCACTGGTTGTCAAACTCAAATTTCTGTGAAGGACAGCTCAAAACGCAGCGACCGTTATCAAAAATCCTAGAGGAAGAACAGACTTTTAGAACTTGTCAGGGTGAGTTTCCAGAATGCTCCTAAGTATCTGAACATGTGGTAGTCATGTTGCACTGAACAGATTTGATTTCATTGTTCCAGACACAAGAGGGGTGCCTGGGCCTGATCATCTTAGAACATGTGAAATATTAGTCATGTAGCCATCCGTGGCCCAAGATTTGGCATGCCAGATATTGGCTGGGGATACAGTTCTGAGTCTGTTTCCAAACAAGTTAACTGGTGCCCACAGGGATTAAACCCATATTGCAGGCCCCAGAAAAACCTGGCCAGTAGTCATTCCAGGTCTCTGAACCATCAAGACACTAAATGGGCCTCTGAATCCAAAGGTCATGGAGAAAATATTCTTCCATTACTTCCCAGCAAACCCATACTTTGGAAGGGAAATGCCATCTCCAAGGGCTCTTGCAGCATTGGACAAAGCACAAGATTAACTGCTACTTACAAGCCTGGCCCTATGCATGCAGCAAGTAATCAATGAAGTCTGATTTTGAGTGTCCTTTGTGCGAGCATTTCCTGACCTGTAGGGTATTACAGTCTCTATTTTCTGACCATGTTTGTGAATACCTGTGAAAGCATTACAGATAAGATAGGATGTGGGTTTCTAAACCTTCAGTTTTATATACATATATATTATGATGTCATAATAAAGATTTTCAGTTTTTCGTCATTATTTTTCTTATAAAGATCAAATATGATAAATAAATTGTATCCAAGAATTCTCAGAAAAATACAAGATGTTTAAGAAACACAGAAGCCAGATAGGCAACGTGAGGGTGTGTACCTGGTGTCCATGCCAGTGTCTAATTTGTAGGTCTTGGGAAAGGAAGAGCTGAGAATTTGCATTTCTAACAAGTTCTCAGGTGAAACTAATGCTTCTGGTCTGGACTTGGAGAACCAGTGCTCAAGGATAGCCTGGGTTACCGGGGAATTTGCAGAAGGATTCCCAAACAATACAGGCAGTATCCAATTGGCATCTCTTGGAGCTTCCTAAGAGTGGTAGTGACTGTATGCATTGTGGGGTCCAAGGAGCTCAGAGCATGCACATGCTCCTGAAGTTAGAAGGCTGCCACCCAGGCCCAGGAGAGCTGAGTGGGCCTGCAAAGAAAGGGAAGAGCTGCCTCTTCTCTCTACCACCTCTCCCCACTCAGGCTGGACACCACATAAACGGCCAGATACAGGCCTTGAGCAACTTTGTTCCTGGTGTGGCACTGGTTTATGAAAATCCACCAAGCTGGGGGTTGGGTGGGCCATTTTCAATTCTGGGTTTGAATGAAACTGGGGAGGAGGAAACATTTGAATAGCGTGCCACCTGCAGTCTTCCATCTCCTGTATTCGACACCCGGTAAGCCAGTGTTATTTGCATGTTTGGAAACAGAATGGGATGCAAGCCAACAACATAAGACAGAGGTCATCTTCCTTCTGGACTCCCAGCGCCTCAGATTCTAGTCACCATATCCAACAGCACTAGAGCCAACAATTGTGTCAAACCACTTCAGAGCATGGAGATGCAGCCCTAAACAGACACTCACACACATCTAGCCATTGTGGCAAAAGATGCCCTGCATCATGGCGTGAACGGGGCCACCTGTTCCTGCAACCCAGATTTTTAGCTGATGGCATGAATGCTGATGAGGAAGAGGCTCAACCCCATCCTGGCTCTACCAGCCCCACCCTCCCTACAAGAAAAACCACGTGAGACCTATCTCAGGGTTTTGAATAAGGAAGCTACTCCATGTTCTGCTGCAAAGGGGTGTTTAGTTCTGGAAGTTTGTTTTCTTGCTAAATTCATTTCAGGAAGGAATATGCCAACAATGAAAATTTTCTTTAGGGGCCAGTGTTGTGGTGTAGTAAGTTAAGCTACTTCCTGCATTGCTGACATCCCATATTGGAGCACCAGTTGGAGTCCTGCTCCACTTCCAATCCAGCTCCCTAGATTAAGCAAATACCTGAGACACAGGGATCCCATGAGCACTGGGTCAATTCCCATCTGTTTCATTTCCCATCAAGCTCCCTGCTAATGTGCCTGGGAAAGCATCAGAACATGGCCTAAGCTGGGGCCCCTACCACCCACAGGGAGATTCAGATGAAGCTCCTGGCTCCTGGCTTTGGACTGGCCCAGCTCTGGCTGCTGAGGCCATTTGGGGAGTGAACCAGTGGATAGAAGAGCTCTCTCTCTCTCTCTCTCTCTCTCTGTCTTTCTCTCTCCCTCTCTCTTCTTCAGATAAATAAATAAACCCTAAAAAATTTAAACACCTGCATGAGCCCGTTCTGAGGTTTTGAACAAGGAAGCTGCTGGCTGTACTGCAGCAATGGAGAAAGGGCGCCTTTTTTTTTTTTTAAAGATTTATTTATTTATTTGAAAGTCAGAGTTACAGAAAGAGGAGAGGCAGAAAGAGAGAGAGAGAGAGAGAGAGATCTTCCATCCACTGGTTCACTCCCCAATTGGCCACAATGGCCGGAGCTGTGCCGATCCAAAGCTAGGAGCCAGGAGCTTCTTCTGGGTCTCCCACACAGGTGCAGGGGTCCAAGGACTTGGGCCATCTTCCACTGCTTTCCCAGGCCACAGCAGAGAGCTGGATTGGAAGTGGAGTAGCCGGGACTAGAACCAGTGCCCATATGGGATGCTGTTGCTTCAGGCCAGGGCATTAACCCACTGTGCCACAGCGCCGGCCCCAAGGGTGCCTATTTCTAGTGGTTCATTTTGTCACTATACTCAGTTAAATATATAAAGCACATCATCACTTGTCCTTTATGGTGAGAGATGACAAATTGTTTGGGGGGAATCATTTCTTTTGGGAGCGATGACCTGTTGTTCTCAAGGGGAACCATTGAAAGTCATGCTGAAGCAGGGGAGGAAGCAAGACTGCTACTCCACACTAACAGAGAAAAGGGCCATGAATAGCACTTGATTTTAGGAAAGAATTGTGCTTTATACCGCCCCCTCCTGCTCCACCTGCAGGAAAGCAGAGGTGACGAACTCAGCTTTTCTAAGAGCATGATTCTCTCTGAAGACAGAAGGATGGAGAAAATAGTCACACACTGAACTGTAGCAATTCCCTCCATCCCTCTCAAGAAAAACTGCTGAGAAATTTGAAGCAAAGTCCCATTTCAAAAGGCCACAGTTTTCTATGGACACCAACAAACTTTCTCTGATGGAGGAGAATCCTGGAGATACTTGGCTCCGTGAAAGTGGAAAATGGGGTCAATGAAAATTTTCTGTAAAGGCTCTCAAGGCATCTCTAGGGCTTCGAGTTGTACCAGTCATGGATTCCTGAGACCAGGGGAGCTCATCTTTACAGACCAAGAGCCTCTTTCCTCAACCTATGCATGCTCTCCACCTTCCAACAGGCATTAGTCCATTTCAGGACCACCAGGGCTCGCTCACAGAAAGGAAGAAGGTGGCAGAGCCAAATGCCAAGAAGCTGGGCAGAGATGATCTCAACACTGACACTGAATATTCTAGAAGTTTCTAGGGTGTGTGTGTGTCTGTGTGTGTGTGAGAGAGAGAGAGACGCACACACACACACACAGATGTGAACTCTAAGGAAGAGATGGCAAGTGAGCTGGTCTTCTGCTGATTGTCAGCTTGCCCTAATTAAAGTCATCACAAGGCCATTTAATGTGATTTCTTGGTGCTTTAATGTTCTAACAGAATGAAATCTCATAATATCTTTTTCTCTGAATTCATAGAAGCACTTCAAATAAAACATTTGAGGGTGGATAAGAATAGAACTCTCTTTTAAAGACTTTTAATTAGTTTATTGACTCTGAATTCCCCCTTAGGACTGAGTTGGGACATTAGCTTGGTCAATGAGGACCATGAATTATAAAGCTTTGCATGTTAAATACAGTGGCAAAGGGCACTTGCTCACTCCTGGTTTTCATTGGTCTTCAGGGAGCAAAACCCAAGGATTCGTACAAATGTAAAGAGAAGTGAGCTGCAAGATGCAGAGATGACTATAAAATTTTCATTTCCCCTAAAACAACTTTAGGGTTAAATTCTCTTTAAAAATTGTAAAAAGACACATCTATAAACATATATGAAAGACACAATTTTACACCCACCCTTGTATTTATTACTGTTTCAATAATTATCAGCACATGGCCAATCTTACTTCATTTATATCATCACCAATTTTCTTCTTTCCTATATTATTTTGAAACAAACTAGTAAGGTGATTTGAAACATTCCTCTCCCAGAGAAAGGCTCGTTAGGGATTATCCATATTTTGCCAGGACTGCTAGAGATACTCATATTTAAGGACAGGAAGAGGCTCAGAGACATCAACTATTGTGCCTATTTCTTGGTCTGTTTTCATCTCCACTTCAGATCTATTTTTCTCCATTCTTTGTCCATTTGTGTCATGGAAGCAAAGCCAATAAAGTCTGGGTCCCACACTCAGGAGCTGTTCCCCAGTGGCCTCTAGTACCTTTCAACAAGGAGAAACACTACAGGTTGTCAGGGGCTGAGAGCAGAGAGAGAATTGGGTATTTGTTCCCCCTTCATAACCCTGCTTCCTCCTTTTATGGTTTGGGCAGTGGCTGTATCATCTACAGCTCCAGTTTGTATCAGGTGTCTAACCTTCTATGGATGCAGCAGAGTGATAAAGTTTCCGTTCTCCTGCTTATACAAGTCTACCTGCTATGGTTTGAACGTGTCCCCAGTGGAGAGATATATTCCAAGTCTTAAGAGAAAAAAACTGTCAACTCGGAGTACTATACCCTGCAAAGCTCTCATTTATGAATGAAGGCAAAATAAAGACCTTCCATCCTGAACATTTAAAATTAACTGAAAAGTGATCCCTGTTAAATGTAAGAATGGGAATAAGAGAGGGAGGAGATGTACAGTTCAGCACATGCTCACTCATACTTACCCCTAATGATAGAGCTAGAAATGTGCCAGGGATTCCAATTCAAACCCATCAAGGTAGCATGTACCCATGCCATCTTACTTGTTAAAATGATCAGTTTAAGTTCATAATTGATCATAATGATAGGATTAAGTGTCAAAGGGATCACATAAATAAAACCAGTGTCTGCAAATAAAGATAGAATTAAAAAAGAGAGAATGATTCTACATGGGAAGCAGGATACACAGCAGACTCATAGAATGGCAAATGCCCTAAACAGCACTCTGGCCTCAGAATCAGCCCTTAAAGCATTCGGATCTGGCTAAAAGCCCATGATAGTTTTGTAGGCATGGGAAGCCAAGACACTGTGGCAAAAAATGACCTAAATGAAAAATCTCTGTGAGTGAGATTCCAGTAGAAAGAACAGGCCATCAAAGAAGGAGGTACCTTTCTCAGAAGGGAGGCGAGAACTTCCACTTTAACTATGGCCTTGTCTAAATAAGATCGGAGTTTGTGAACTCAACAGGCTTCTGTAGCCTTGGCAGCTCATGACAAGAGCCTTGGGTGATTACTGACTTCATAATAAAGAGTGTCAATTGTTAAATCAATGGGAGTCACTGTGCACCTACTCCATAAGTAGGGTCTCTGTCCTGAATGTGTTGTACTTTGCAAATTAATGGTAAAACTACTACTCAAACAGTACTCTATACTTTGTGTGTCTGTGTGGGTGCAGTCTGTTGAAATCTTTATTTACTATATACTAAGTTGATCTTCTGTATATAAAGATAATTGAAAATAAATCTTGGGCTGGCACTGCAGCTAACTAAGCTAATCCTCTGCCGGTGGCGCCAGCACCTCAGGTTCTAGTCTCAGTTGGGGCACTGGATTCTGTCCCAGTTGCTCCTCTTCCAGTCCATCTCTCTGCTGTGGCCCAGAAAGGCAGTGGAGGATGGCCCAAGTGCTTGGGCCCTGCACCCGCATTGGAGACCAGGAGGAAGCACCTGGCTACTGGCTTTGGATTGGCGTAGTTCCAGCAGTAGTGGCCATTTGAGGGGTGAACCAATGGAAAAGGAAGACCTTTCTTTGTCTCTCTCTCTCTCTCATTGTCTTAACTCTGCCTGTCAAAAAAAAAAAAAAAAAGAAAGAAAGAAAGAAAAGAAAAGAAAAGAAAAGAAAAGAAAAGAAAAGAAATCTTGATGAAGAATGGGATGGGAGAGAGAGTGGGAGATGGGATAGTTGCAGGTAGGAGGGAGGTTATGGGGGGTAAGCCACTATAATTCAAAAGTTGTACTTTGGAAATTTATATTTATTAAATAAAAGTTGAAAAAAAGACCTTCCATAACAAACAGAAATTGATATAATTTGTTACCACTCATCCAACCTTAGGAAAGATGCTTTAAGATGTGCTGCTGCACACAGAAACACAGAAACATGGTCATCATTGCGAAAGGTGAAGGCAGAAAATCTCCTGGTAAAAGTACAAAGTAAATCCAAAATAAACAATAGCAATATTTATAGAAGAATGGCAGTGCTAAGTCTTTACTTGTCAATAGTCACCTTGAATGTAAATGGCCTCAGCTATTCAGTTAAGATATAGACTGGCTGAATGGTTTAAAAAATAAAACCCATCTAATTTCTGCCTACAAGCAACACAATTCATCAAAAAAAAAAAAAAATACACGAAGATTGAAAGTGAAAGCATGGAAAGGTATTCCATGCTAACAGAAACCAAAAGGAGCTGGTGTAGCCATTCAAATATCAGACAAAATAGACTTTAATACAAAAACTGTTAAAAGAGACAAAGAAGGGCACTATGTAATGATTAAGGGATCAATTCAACAGGAAGATGTGACTATTATAAACGTATATGCACATAATTACAGGGCACCTGGCTATTTAAAAGAAATGTTAATGGATCTAAAGGGAGACATAGACTCCAATACAATTTTAATGGGGGACTTTAATACTCCGCTTTCAGCAATGGACAGATCAACCAGACAGAAAATCATCAAGGAAACAAGAGAGTTAATACACACTATAGAACAAATGGACCTAATAGATATCTACAGAACTTTTCACCCCACAGTGGCAGAATACACATTCTTCTCACCATTGTCCAGAACTTTCTACAGGATAGGCCACATGCTAGGCCATAAAAGAACTCTCAGCAAATTATAAAAAAAATCAAAATCATATTATGCATTTTCTCTAACCACAATGGAATGAAGCTGGAATTCAACAAGTCAAGAATCTTTAGAACATATGCAAACACATGGAGAATGAACAACATGGTCTTGAATGAACAATGGGTCATTAGAGAAATCAAAAGGATTTCTGGAAACGAATGAAGATGACAATACAACATAACAAAACTTATGGGATACAGCAAAAGCAGTGTTAAGAGGAAAGTTTATAGCAATTGGTGCCTACATCAAGAAATTCAAAAGGCACCAAATAAATGAGCTATCAAAAAATCTCAAGGACCTAGAAAAACAACAAACCAAACCCAAACTAGTAGGAAAAAAGAAATAATTAAAATTAGAGAAGAAATAAATAAAATTGGAATAAAAAATACAAAAGATTAGCAAAATGAAGAGCTGGTATTTTGAAAAAATAAACAAAATTGACACACAATTGGCCCAATGAACCAAAAAAAGGGGGGGGGGACCCAAATCAAAATAATTAGAGATGAAAAAGGAAATATAATAAGACACAACAGAAATAAAAAGAGTCATCAGAAATTGCTACAAAGAGCTGTATGCCAACAAATCAAGAAACCTAGAAGGAATAGATAGATTTCTGGACACAGACAACCTACCTAAATTGAGCCATAATGATAAAGAAAACCTAGATAGACCAATAACCAAGACAGAAATTGAATCAGTAATAAAGACTCTTCCAAGAAAGAAAAGCCCAGGATTGGATGGCTTCACTGCTGAATTCTACCAATCATTTAAAGAATAATTAATTCCAATTTTTCTCAAGCTATTCAAAAAAATTGGAAGGGGGGAAATCTTCTGAAACTCCTCCTATTGAAGGACCCTTATGGGGGGAGGGACAAGAAACTAGGCCTGGGCAAATATCAGGGGCTTCTTAAGAGGTTAGATGTTCCCCAGAGTCTAGCAGGCAGGACATTCTCTGGGAAGGAAAAGTCAATCCCCTTCAGAAAATCTCTGGGCACGCCCAGAGCAGAACTGCCCTTCCCCTCCGGGAAACCTCTGGGTGCACCCAGAGCAGAGCTGCCCCTCCCCTCCGGGAAACCTCTGGGCACGCCCAGAGCAGAGCTGCCCCTCCCCTTCGGAGAGTCTCTAGGCGCGCACTTATGATGTCACTGCGACCGGCCAATCCTGTAACACCTCAGCACTCTCCCTCAGCATTCTCCGGTATGCTAATTGTCCCTCCGAACCAGCCAATCCCGTGCCACCTCTGCATTTTCCACCAGCACTCTCCACCAGCATTCTTTGCCAGCGTTCTCCCATATGCTAATGGGCCCTCTGAGCTGACCAATCCTACGCATGTGCATTAGGAATATGCTAATTCGTTGCCTATATAACCTGTGTGAAACTGCCGCTCAGGGCTCCTCACTGCCTGAGGTGGGGGCCCGTTTGCGCAAACGTTCAATAAAAACCTCGTGCTTTTTGCATCAACTGGTCTGGAGTCTGGACCTTTGGGCGTCCTCCCGAGCAAGTGGGCATCTCTGCAACTGAGAGGTCCAACACTATGAGGCCAGCATCACCTTAATTCCTAAATCTGAATAAGATACAGCAGAAAAAGATAACTACAGACCAATTTCCCTGAGGAACATGGATGCAAAAATCCTCAACAAAATTCTAACCAATCGAATCCAACAACACATCAGAAAGCTCAATCACCTGGACCAAGTAGTATTCATCCCTGGATGCAGGGATGTTTCAACATTCACAAATCAATAAATGTGATACATCACATTAACAAATTGAAGAACAAAAACCATATGATTATTTCAATAGATGCAGAGAAAGCATTTAATAAAATAACTACACCCTTTCATGATGAAAACTTTAAGCAAACTGGGTATAGAAGGAACATTACTCAACATAATCAAGGCAATTTATGACAAACCCACAGCCAGTGTCCTATTGAATGGGGAAACATTGGAAGCATTCTCACTGAGATCTGGAACCAGACCAGTATGCCCACTCTCACCATTGCTTTCAATATAGTCCTGGAAGTTTTAGTCAGAACCATTAGGCAAGGAAAAGCAATCAAAGGGCTGCTAATTGGAAAGGAGGAAGTCAATCTATCCCTATTTGCAGATGATTTTGAAAGTTAATCCACAATGCAACAGCATTGGAATGTGGGGCAAAATAAGTGATGATTGTGTCAAGAAGATTCAGCCACCATCAATGGATTAGTGATGTTATTTTCATGGGAATGAGTGAGTTATAAAAATGAGTGTTATGATATGACAGAACAGAAAGGCTGCTGATGGATCTGGCGCCATGTCCTTGGTGTTATAGTCTCCAGAATGGTGAGCCAAATAAACTTCTATTGTTTATAAACTAGCCAGTCTCAAGTGTTCTGGTATCTAACAACAGAATGGATTGAGACATGACTCAGGTAAATACCCTGGAAATCACTTTGCTGCTCTTTCAAAAATAAATAAGTCAACATCTTCACATTTCACAATATAGTTTCTTTCTTTTTATCTTCTCAACCTCATTCCAGGAAAATACAGGAAAAATAAGGGAAAAAAGTAAGATAGCTCATTATCATACTATGATAACCTTTCTTGGACATATGTGCAAGTAACTGACATCAGGGAAGAGACATGGGTAAAGAAACAGAAGGCTCAGGAGATGAAAAGAAAAATGTTTCTGTGCAACACACTTTTCTCAAGAAGATACCTTGTTTCAAGATCCATTCACATGCTTTTCTTTCTTCAAAAGCTAAAGCATAAGCTACTTAGACAAGCAAAACTACCAAAACAACTCATCAGGCTTACCTCTGGTCTCGTGCTTCTAAGATATCTCTAAATGGCCACTATGGTGGTAGAAAATTTTTTCTCACTTTTGGTGAGCCTGGAACAGTGATGACTTCTGCAGTGTACATTAGGTGATGGAAGCTGTGTTGTTTTTAAAAAATAGCAAAACAAAACCCACGAAAAGATGTCCAAACAAACAATGTGATTTGATAGATGATATGGTGGTGAGATAGAGAAGAAATAATTGAAGAAATGTGTGTATCTTACAGTATGCTTTAAAGTTACTTTGAAGAAAATTCAGTATTTTGAAGGCTAATCTTAAAAACACATAGAAAATGTTCTTATGGTTACCATTGAGAATTCTAAAGGCTATTCTTTTTTTTTCTTCTTCCTTCCTTCTTTCCTTATTCCTTTTTATTTTAATTTCTTACTTCCTCTTTCTGTGGGAACTATTTGGAAAGTCAACCCTATCATATTGGTCACAAAATTTATCAAATTCAATAATGTCTACATCTGTAATCACTATGGGGGATAAAGAGAAAAAAAACTCTGCACCCCTGTTCACAAGGATATTATAGACCTAAGGAAGCAATAGGACTAAATTTGTGCAAAGCAGAGGGAATGACCATTCTAGAGACCAAAGCACCTGTTTTTGGAGCAGCCTTGTTATGCTGCTTCCTGCACATTAGCTCAGCAGTGATGAGGCCATTCACTCAGAAGCTAACAAACAGTAAGAGCTAGGATCAAAGAAGTATTGAAAGAAAATACAATAGGCTCTCAAATCTCTGCATCAGAAATTCCTTGTGTGTTAGTGGAGATGCTCGTCCCATTTGCATGTGTGCTATTTCTACATTTACTCAATTTTCAAATATTTATTGAAATATAAAGATGAGAAGCTCAAGGGACTCATAGTCTAATGAAAGATAGATTTTTTTAAAAGATTTTTTAATTTATTTGCTCGACAGATAGAGTAAGAGACAGTGAGAGAGACACAGAGAAAAAGGTCTTCCTTCCATTGGTTCACTCCCCAAATGGCCGCCATGTCCGGCGCTGCACCGATTCAAAGCCAGGAGCCAGGTGCTTCCTCCCGGTCTCTCATGTGGGTGCAGGGGCCCAAGCACTTGGGCCGTCCTCCGCTGACCTCCGGGGCCACAGCAGAGAGCAGGACTGGAAGAGGAGCAACCGGGACTAGAACCTGGTGCCCATATGGGACTGCCAGCACTGCAGGCGGAGGATTAACCAAGTGAGCCACGGTGCCAGCCCCAAAATAGATAGATTTTTTTAAGAGAATGTCTGCAAAGGCTATAGATGCTTTATGGAAGTTTAGGTGGAAATTAATTCTGCTGGAATGTGATCAGAAATACCGTCTGTGTTTGTCACCATTTTGCCCCTATAACTACAATGCTGGAAAGAAGCTGCTTAAGAAGAAAAGATGTCTATTTGGGCTCCAAGTTCTGGAGGTTCACAGTAGCAGATAGTGTAGCCTCATTGATCTGGCATCTGCTGAAGGATGAAGAACATGAGCAGAAGAATGATCACATGGTAAATCCAGGAAGCATAGAGCAGCTGGGCCTGACTCAGGCTTATATCATCAACTTCTCATGAGATCTACTTTCTTAGGGCACAGCCTCAATGACCTAAGGACTTCCCTCTAGGGTCTACCTCCTAAGTACATAATTGGATCAAGTCTTCACCCTCTCACAATAGCACCACTTGGGGCCAAACCTTTAACACATGGGTCTTTAGGGGATACAAAAGTAATATCCAAACTATAGCACCTTTACAGAAAAGTTCACCATTGAATTGACTCTAGAAATAAGTAGATATTTGACCAGCATGTGTAAAGTTGAGGGACAGGCGTGCAGAAAGAGATGAGATCCAAGGCATCAAAAGTGACACTGAAAGCATGATCATTATTGATGCAAAAGCTCTTTCAGTGTCTAGCAAACTTGACCTGGCTGTGGACTATTGGCATCATGGGGGAGAGGAGGCTAGAGAGGTGGGCTGTAGTCAGACCAAGCAGAAGGTCTGCTTGGTTCCTTTGCTTGCAGGCCCATGGGTTACCTCTATGGTGATGAGCACCTCCTCTCTTCACACTGCAACCTGTGAGCTCCCAACCCCAGGTGATGCTGAGAGGTCACTCACCTTGTGGCGGGGCAGCCAGTGCAATCTTCTTGGGTTGGCCCCCAGCACTTGGCACATGAAGCTTCACAGGTCTGGCAGTGGCCATGCTCGTCAACATATTCTCCTGGGGAATAAGATCTAGTTGTTTATTTCATTATTACATGAAAAACTGCCTGAGTGCTGTGTCTTTGCCTGAAAGCTATGGAGCTGATGCAGAGAAAAGAGGCCCTGAAAGGCTTCAGCTGACAACCTCAAACCTTGACCTTCACACAGCAACTGCTCGTCTCCCAGGAGCCCATCAGTTGGAGCCTCAGGAAGTTATGAGGCAGTGACACAACTCTGGATCTTTTCACCATGTGTTTCAGATTTTAAAAGTAAGAGAGGCCCAGGGGACTTCCCACCAGATTCCTTCCCTGAGCTCCTGCTGACTTTCCTACAAATGGAGACCTCCTGATCCACAGAAGCCTAGTCATAGTCTGTGCTCAAGTTGAGGAATGAGCAGGCTCTACCCAAATCTTCTCTTATAACTCAGGTTTGGGGAAGAGGATTGTGGCTACTGGGCAAGAATGGGAGTTGGCTAGGCTGACATTCAGCAGATGTAGATTTTATCTTACCCTGAAAGAGAAACAGTGAAGAGATAGCCAGAGAATTGTCCTCTTCCTTGAAAATTTCTTTCCCAAGGAGAAATACCCATGGAATATTGCCACAGAAGTCAGTCCAGCCACACAAATATCTTATGAACATACAAGAAGTTACTCGCATGGGAAAGAGTGGCAGATAGAGTCCACTGTCATTGAAGGTGATTATCCAGACATGGGTCTCCAGGCACTGGATTCAACCTTTGTGCCCTCACCACACTCATCCTCCCTTACTGTTGTCTGAAAGATAACTGACAATCTTCTTCACTCAAATCCAAAAGGCCACTTTTTCTAGTTTGAAAATGGATGATACTCGTGAAATATACCTTCAGATTTTGGCCAAGTCACAACCTTCACTCAACCTCACTTCACCCCCAACTTTCACAGCCCTGTAAGCCTGTCTGAACATCGTCAATCTGAGATCCAGCTGGTGCGGTGACCTATTCACTGTTTAATCAAGCTGTCCCGATGAAATTCTAATATTCATCACTTGATTTATTTTAGCTGCATTGAAAACAGCCCTGGAAACAGTTTGCCTGATGAGGGATGGAGGGAAATCCATCCAGTCACCTTTTCCTTGTACTTTTATTGAACAGGTACATTTAGTACAGGTAAGCCTTATATCCATGCATCTTGCACTTGCCAGCCATAAACCACACAAAATTAAATGAGATTGCTAGAGTTTGCACTTACATAGCAGAAAAAAGCCTTTCATGTAGTCCTTTTTCTTTTCTTTTAAATTTTTGCTTATTCATTTGAAAGGAAAGGAGGAGGAGAAGGAGGAAGGAGGAGAAGGGGAAGAAGAACAGAGAGATCTTACATCTGTTACTTCAATCCCCAAATGTCCATAACAACTGGGGTTGGGCTAGGCTGGAACCAGGAACTCAATTCAGGTATCCCATGTGAATGGTAGGGATCCAAATACTTGAGCTATCACCTTCTGTCTTCTACAGTGCACATTAACAGGAAGCTGGAATCAGAAGATCTGAAACTTGTACCCAGGCACTCCCATATAGGACGCGGGCACCCCAAATGGCTCCAAACACCTGCTCTTCATCTACAGTTATTCTATTAGCTGTGTTAACTGAGAATTAAACGTACATGTTCAGAGTGATGCAAGCAGCTAATAGCAGCCTACTTATTTCAACTGGATGGTGTTGTTCTAAGAGTTCTAATTGTTACCGAGGTACGATGTGGACCAGGAATCTGACATAACTTTCAGAATATGGTGCATGTTCTCAGCTCAGGAGTAAGCAGATCCCGCAGGAGACATAGGTCTCTGAGAGTGAGTAGCAAGAAAGGACAGAGAAGGCATAAACGCAGGTTGTTCCTGCACAAGGTACCTGCTTGCCAAATAGCCAAATGGAGGCTGAAATCCAGTGCCAGTTTGTCTTACCACACCATCCATTCTGACGTTGGCTGTCTCTCTCTGTAGGGAGTGTCTTTTACTAATGGGCACAAAG
This sequence comes from Lepus europaeus, assembly GCF_033115175.1. Lineage (NCBI taxonomy): Eukaryota > Metazoa > Chordata > Mammalia > Lagomorpha > Leporidae > Lepus > Lepus europaeus. The sequence continues at coordinate 83,365,284 of NC_084838.1, read as the reverse complement.
GTGTTGAATAGATGAACTGCATTCTTGATAATCAGTAATCCAAAGGTAGATAAAAGTTAAGGCTTATGTCTAGTGGTGATTTCAAGTTGAGATATTTTCATTTAATATAAGTGTATTGTATATGTAACATTTTTATTTATACAAGGTCTACAGTTCCACCTCTTATTTATTACCCTTGTTACAATCTGTTTCACTGTTGTGATAGAAGGCACAATCAATTGATCAGTATGATTACCAGTCCAGGCACTAGCGAAATTAAGAGCAGAAAACCCAGGTAAGATGTTGTAAGAAGAAGCTGAACTTGTCTATAGGGGCCAGTGCAAACAATTTGTGTTTACAGAATCATATGATACCTACGTATCTTTCAAAAGATATATTCTGAGTGGAACATGAATAGAGGAATGTCACAGAGGTTCCAAAATTCAAAGAAGTATTATTATAGAAAAACTTAGGCTTATAGAGAGCACAACTTCCTGATTCATTCATTCCTTGGATACTTTTGAACATCTACAGAGATAGTTATAATACAAGTGCTAGCCAGGAGCCTTTTACTTCCTCACACAGTTGAGACTAAAGACTAAAATAGAAGAGTAAGGGCACGCAGTAGACTCTGATAGACTCAAAGACAAAGATTCAACTTCTTTGCCTTGGCATCAGTGCCTTTAAGAACTGGTTCTTCCAACTTCTCATGCTCATTCATATTAACCTTCATGATGTATAGATCCAATGCTAAGAAAGGAGTTTAAACTAAAACATCTTTCTCTGCTACATCAAATGCTACTTTAGATGGTTCTGAAAATTATACTACATCTACAGCCAAAGTCTTCTTTGCTAATTACAGATGATACACTGCTAGCTAAGGAAGGGTTATTAGGATTTATGGTGGAAATTTTATATTCTCTTCTGTATCTCATTACTTTCTCTTTGGCTTATGTAAACCAGTAGGTTGCATTGATACCTTGGCTTTGTTTTTCCTTGATCTGCTCGGTTGTCATGTCTTCTGTTGGAACACAGGAAGTACCAGCTTAGATGTAATTGACTACTAGGCTTTGCCAGTGGCCAAGACTTCAAAAGCACTCCAAATACAACCTTCTTATGTCCACTATAATTTGACATTTCCCCAAGTGACTTCCCACAATGTCAGGCCATCCATTTAATCATTGCTTTTCAATCATTGCTTTCTAGCTCACCCTTGGGCTAGGTTAAATCTTCCTAAGGCCTAAGTTACACCCATTCTCTCTTGGAAGGAAACAGCACCTCCACACTTACTGATCAGATAACTGAGCTCTCTCGGCTTCTTTTTCCTCAATGCCAAAATCCCTCTCTATCTGCTCCATGACTGATCACTTATCTTGTATCTCTGAGAAAGGTATGCCCCGTTTCCTGGCCATTGCCAACTCTCTAATGCTATCAATCTTCTTGCCTCAGGCTATTTCTTCCACCAGTTCTCTCTTCAGTCACTGCTTCACACCTACCTCATTCTCTGACCCCTGAAAGTTTTCCCTCTCCTTAAAACCTTCCCAAACCCTTTCTCTCCCTGGTAAGTCATTCTTCAAACTTGTTTTTCTCCCTCCTACTATTTGGAAACCAAATGGAGAAAACTTCATGACCTTGGTGCTTATGTAAGGGAGTCAGTGTAGGACAGTTAACCTGTGCATCCCTCTCAAGTCTAAGCCTTCTTCACTTTAGAGCAAACTCTAGTGTTAGGACAGACGAGAACAGAGGGATCTGCCCAAATTCTCATATTCATGTAGATATCCAATTAGTTACATAAACAACTACCCCCAGCCCTTGGAGGCACACTGCACATTTGGAATCTTAGAAGTCAGAGTCCAAGGACATAGGGAAGTTGCTTTTTTTTTTTTCTTTTTTGATTGTTGGAGCAGCAAATTCTTGTCTTCTGTCTTCATTGCACAATGAAGCTGAATGTTTATGACAAGCGTGACATACAAAACTCTTAGAAAAAGTCACTTTTAGCAGAGATGATATTTTGTTTTCCACCTCATCCTACAAGTTCTTCTTTCTGGCGTCTTTACCCATTATTATTATGTCCAAATCATCTTTCTTCTGTGATCAGAATTTTTCCATTTCCTTTTTAGTTTCTGTCTCATCTTGTCCTACAATGGTTCAAAGGTTCTTGAGGAAGTAGTGTCACCTGGGGAGGCATGATGCCTTGAAAGTTGAAGACCTGGCTTAAAAATCAATACTCATAAATTTAAAAGTTTATAAGTAAGTGGCTTGTGCTGCTCATCCTGTGACTTGACTTGAAATGTGTTCATGACAATCCTAGGTTATAAACCAACATTATGAAGTCATCCAGGATAGGTAAACCTGTATCGTATCATCCAGTTATAAAACATGATTGAGACTTATTTCTTAGGTTACCTGGCTAGAAGAACTTAATTTCTCCTGAAGAAATACTATGCTTTCTTTTAGACCTTATTTTTTATTTGGCTAGAGCCAAATTTATTGTGGAATTTAAGCAAATAGCTATATACACTAAATAAATGTACAAACCTATAAGTAGATAGATTGCAATGTGAATTTAAAACAACTTTTTGGCAAGGTGATAAGTAAGAGAGGGAGATGGGAACATTCGATGAGAATTCAACCAGCTGGTTTTGTTTCTTATTTCAGTGAGCAAACTTGAAGTTCTGAATTACCTGGAGATACCCGTAGAAGGGCTGTTTGTGTGCCTTTTCACTCAGATGCCAGGAATGATAAAGTGTGACTTTTTTTTTCCTGAATGATCCTACGACCACAGTGCGAATCAAATAATACCATCTCTTTGTAAGCTGTCAATACATAATTTCCAATTTTAGATACCACTCTGAAGACAATTTCCTTGAAAAAAATCCATACGTTTATTACTTTCCACCAGCTACAATAAATGCCCAGCAACGCTTTCAACTAATTATATGCTAATGAAATAAGTCCATTTTCAAAGCCTTGTTAAGCAGGATGTTTTACAGCAATGCTTAAAAGATGAGAGCATCAGCTAGCTCTGCAGTCTTTAAAGTCTATATCATCATTCAGCCTTAAAGAGGAAGAAAATTCTGACACATGCTACAACATTGATGAACCTTGCAGACATCATGCTAATGAAATAAACCAGTTGGGAAAGGGCAAATATTTTATGATTCTACTTACATAAGATACCTGAAGTGAAAGCCACAGAGACAAGGTAGAGTGGGGGCTTTCAGGTTATTGGGGTGAGATAGTGTTCAATGGGTACAGAAGTTCAGCTGGGGAAGAAGAAATAATTCTGGAGATGGATGTTTGTCACTGCCACAGAAGTGCACACCAGAAATGGTTAAAATGATACATTTTTGCTGTGTATATTTTACTACAATTTTACAGACTCTCCAGAATGAGTTTGTTCTTTAGCAGGCTAATCCTTAATTTTAGCCAAAAACCTCAGGAATGTCTGCGTTTTGGGAGATGAGTCCAGAGAGTATCCCTCAAGGGCAGCCTGTTGAACTGATGCTTGAGTGGCCTCCTGTGATAATGGAAATGAATGCTACATGGATAAACTCGTGATAAGGGAGAAATCTGGAAGATGGAAAACTCTGAGTTTCTCTTTTTCTTTGGATACAGAAAGAAGGAGGCAGCCAGAAGGAGAGTTCTGTGTCTGTAGCCTTGAGATGTCGGGGTGCTCACTTCTCTAACCCACCCTTCAACAACAGTGCGCACTTGTCCTCCCCCCACAGTTCCTTCTGATTGACAAGCCTACGCTCCACAGTGCTGCGACCTTTTCATTCTCAGGAGCTGGCACAAACCCACGTGGCTTGTGCAGATATTCCGACACGCTACTCTGTCAGCCCCAGGGGTTGGCATTCCCGCCAAAAGGATGGCTCATAAATTGTTGATCCAACACACATGCAAATGTTTAGCTTCCACAGTCTCCACGTTGTTCAAAGAGTGGAATAAAGAGTTAATCCTTTTAGTTTCCACTGTTGTTTGAGCTCTGACCACAGTCAGGCAGCTGAAAAAAAAAGTGTATCCAAAGTGAAGACTTGACCAACACACCTGAATATGGCGGTAATGCAGCAATCACACAAGCTCCTATTCATCGACACCTACCATACTACAAGTGCTGTACTATGTAATATTTAATCCAGACAACAACCCTTTTGTGAATGAGAAACTGAGGCCAGGGAGATTAAAAATCTTGCATAAATTCATTCAGCTAGATGAGTGACAGATTTGGGCTGTGACCCATGCATGTGTAAGCCCAAGCTGATGTTCTTGCTACAGATTTTCCTGCTATGGATTTATTTACCCTTTTCATGTCCCAAGTAGCTTTGCTATTTATAAAAAAGCAAGAACTGAGAACATCCTCGTCTAAACCATTGGGTGAGGTAACGGGACCAAAAAGGAATTCACTGTGAAAACCAATGAACTTTGAACAGGCACATTGCACAAAGCAGAACTACTCAATGATTGAATATGCCCTCTAAATGTATTTTCTCTGATATCATGACCATCATTTATTAAAAAGCAATTCTATGTATCAAATAAACTGAGTTTCACAAGCAGTTTCTTTTTTGCCCATTAGGCTATAAGTTCCTAAGGAGAACTCACAAGTAGTTTTTGGAATGAATAAAATCAATTGGTTGGGGTTCTGGACAGGGATTATCTATACTGTTTAACTGCTGCCTGGAAACAAAATCAACTGGCTCCTCAGAAAGAACTTAGAACAAGAATATGGTAACCTCTCTCTGGTCCCCAGTTTATGGAAGAATCTAGTATAGATGACTACCTGATGCAGGTCACCTTGGGACACTTGCTGAGAACATGAATGGTTTGCAAGAGCTGTAGCCCAAGAAGAAATGGGCCTCTCACTGCATGGTGCAAGAGCAGGAAGAGGAAGGAGGCTCACTGATGAGTAGAGCTTCTGCCAAAACCTATCAGGCCTCATATGGTGTGTCATTTCCTTATTCTCTGGAGTGATAACGATGCCTGGTGAGACCATGAGGACTGTGGCCATGGAGCCTTCCTGATATTTCTCCACTAAACAAGGGTGTCAGCACACAGAAGGTTAAAGTTGCAAGCCCTTCCCACAGAGCTTAGAGGGATCACAGTGTTCCTTGTTACGGCATTCAGTGCTGAAACACGGGTGCATGGATGAGACTTGTTCTCACCCACTTTCATTTATTTAGCAGCCCAAAGTACCACCCTAACAGCTGTTACCACTTGCTCAAAGCACTGCTGTCACTTTCCCCACTCCATTGCCTCACGGGAAGGAAGATCCTCAAATTAACCTCTCCCTCTTCCTCTTGTGGCTTCTTTCCTGCCCCAAACTTGCTTAGTTTTTCCTCATGCCCTGCCTTCAGGGGCTCAAGCATTTCAGTCTAACCTCTAATTAAAAGATAAACCCCTGGAACGACAAGAACTTGCATATCAAACCTAGGGCTCTGACTGCATGGGAGCTGCTACCAGCTTCAGTGGCTGGTAGTTTAGTCTCTCGTTGGGTCGTCAACTCTGGTCTTCTGTCGCTATGGATACCGCCTTCCAAGAGAGGCACTGGTTTGTATAGTGATAAGTATGTATGGAGAATGGTACCCAAGATGCTCCAGTCTCTTCCAGACTGATGAAGCATTGGATGAATCATGCTTTATTGGAAGTGAGCAAATTTTGTTTCTCAAGAAGCCCTGAGGTAGAGAGAAAGAAGAGAACCAAAGTTTGCAATGTGCCTAGTGTGTGTCAGCATAGTAGGAAGCACTGTGTTAGGTAAATGCAAAAATTTTGGAGCTATCCTGACCTGGGGTTGATTGTTGGCTTTCATTTCCAGTTGTCTGAAATCAATCAAATCACAAAATCATAGTTACTTGACATTCTCCTATAAGATATGGATAATCTGTCTCAGAGGATATGGTGGAGATCAAATGAGAAGATATACATAAAGTAACCGAGATAGCAAGATGTTAGTTATAATTACCAGGTACTTTCATTAGGTTTCCTATTAAATATCTGATAATAGTGTAGTATTGAGAGAGGCTGTCAGTTCCATTTGATCAAATAAGTAATCTAAGCATGAGAATGTTAACTTTGACCATCATTCAAACCATGGTCCTACTGAATCCCAAGTTGTGCCTTCACCACCCCAAGGAGGTTGAAGAATGTATTGGCAGCATGTGTGGGTGTCAATGAGGGCAACTAAATTTAATGCCCTTGGGGATCAAAAACAATGACCTCTCAAAGAAACTGGGCTGCAAAATACAACCTAAATGAAATTGTTTTATTATGATTAGTAACCTTTTTGAGATAGATTCTCTCCATCAAGGCAAAACCAACTTTGCCTGAACTTTGCTGTGGAAAGTTCCGTAATCATGTCTCTGCCCTTCTTGGGCCACTGGGTCTACTGAGGTCTAGGAGTCTCTCAAGTGGATGCATCTCTGTCAGACAGGGCTTCTTCCTAGGAGAGTTCCACCAAGACAGGTTCAGAACCTGCTGTTCTTGGTCCTATTGTGAAGTAGTCACTGTTATTGGATCATCTGCGCCTTTGCTGAGTGGACGGGAGTGGACTTGGCTGGCTTTCTTCTTTTCTTGCCTTCAGGACAAACTGTACAATATCTCTGTATCTCGGTAGATACGCATAAAAAGGGAGGGCAGTGGTGTGTCAGGAGGGTAAGGAGGTAAGGTGGGGAAGGTAGTGTTGTGGTCCAAGAGACCTGAGAGTTCCTGAGTATTAGAGACAAAGTCTCTATGCTCTCCCTCCTGCCAAAATCCTTCCATGTGGTTTGTATCCTGTCAGAGCTTCAAACAGTCCACAGCATGGAACCAGAGGCTAGAAACTCACTTAGCCCCACCACAGAGAGAACGCCACTTGCCCTCTTCAAGATTTCATGCTTCTCCATCGTGTGCTCAGGTGGCCATGAACTGCCCTTCCCCCACTCTGAGCCATGCCTTCCCTAGAGAAGCAGAAGGCAGGTGGAATGCCTCTGTGTGGAGCCCAGTGTCTTGGATGTGAATCTCAGCCCTGCCTTGGCTAGCTGTGTAAGCCTGGACGAGACAGTATCCAATCTGAGCCTCAGTCAACTCACCTCGGAAACGGAAGTTATTGCAGCTATGTTTTAAAATGGTCAGAAGGATTAAATTAACTAATACTTGAAATGTGTTTTGAAAGATACTGGCATTCTAGTAGGTGTTCCAATAAATGTTAGCTATTTCCACTCCAACAAGCACAACCAGACTCCTCAGATAAGCAACATGAGAGGTACTCAAATCTCAACTCACTTCTTAATGTCTGATGATTTTGAATAATTTACGTAGCCTTTCTTTAGCATCATAAGATCAATTGCCACAAACTTTGTAGTTCCCTGTTAATTTTCTACTAATAATAAGCAATGTTCTTTCTTATACTGTGGCTGATTAAGAAGTGCTTAGTAAATACAAATAAGATTTCTAGAAAAGATTTTCTTTATCTACAACTATTCAGGGACCACTTACAAGAATGGACTCCAATTTCATTAACCATTTTATTAAGTTTTAGCAATTCAATAGGCACAAACCTATTTGATTGTCACCAAAGTTCTATTAAGGAAAATTATAACCTTCTGCCATTTCACCCCCTTAAATCCATAATTCTACAACTATTAGCTAGCTGAAACAATGTGGGTAAAACTAATATTTGACAGAAAGGCATGTTAGTTATCCCTCTGTTGCCCAATATTATTCATTTTGGTTCTTTATGGAGAAATGTGCTAGGAATAATATAAAATTGTGATATTAACTGATCTTCACTGGGCTCTTAACATAGAGGTCAGGAGTTAGTTATGAGCTAATTTGTACAGCCTGATATAAATTCGAGGAATAGTTTGTTGACATTAATAGTGTCACCAGAGGATTCTTGACTCATCAAAACATTTCAGGGTGGTACAGTTTAATGTGCTGTTGCTCTTTGATCTTCTCCCTTGGTGCTTTGCCATCTTCTATAGACGTTCTGCACACGTCCACTGCATGCCATCTAGACCGCAGAAAGCCTGGTTCCATCAGTAAAAGTGTGGCTTCTGCACCTCTCCGCCAGATCCAGCTGAGACCTCACCTGCCCAGCTTAATTGCAGAGACATGGAGGCATGGAGAGAACAAAAGAGGGCCTTGCAGGAAGCCTGCAATCTCACTGGAAACCAACACTAGCACCCCAGAAGGTCTGCAGGAACCTCTAGAACTATTTGGTTCCTCTGGGAGACGAGTCAGCGTGGTGGAAATGTAGGCAAGTCTGTGTTTGAAGGGCATTCAGAGTCTCTTCCCTGGACCTGACCTATGCCTGATCACCAATGCCACACCAAGAAGGACCCCATGTCTTTCCTCAGGCCCCTGCACCTTCCTGAACTAGTAACCTTACTGTTTCCTTTGGTATAGGGAGCAAGCAAACAGGGCAACTATTCTGGTGCCACTTTATAGGGTCCTGGACCTTGAAAGCCCCACCCAAGGTTTAGGTCTTGGCTGCCAGGAAGCAAGTTACCGCCCAGTGTCAAGGACTCAAGGAAGGCTGCTGCTGTCTTGAAACTTGGTTCTGTGATCTCCTTAGGCAGAGCTGGTGACTCAGGCCCTACCCCCTTTCCCAAACTCCCTCCGGCTGCCGTCTGACCTGCTTTGACTCCTTTTTGCTTTCAAGGCTGCTCTTGATATTCATCTTAACCAGATTTTACACGGTGTGATGTGCCTGGGGCCCCAAACCCTCTGAGAGGGGGCCAGTTCCTCTCTCTGATGTTCATGGTTTGCCAAAATGAGCAGACAGGCTGTGGAAAAGCTGCCTGTGGGTTCGGGGAAGTTGAACAGTCTTTGGTTTATGCAATCGTCTAGTGTAATTTAGGTTATAATTTTCAAAAGATGAATTTGAAAGAGGCCAACATTTTCTGTGGAATAAAAACACCCAGCTTTTTTACTACAGCAGCATGAATGACGGAGGCGCAGAACAGCTAAAGGAGCAGAGACAGCAGAAAGATGTAGTGTTGTTTGGAGATTATCCATCCAAGCCTCGGGTCAAAGATAAGGGAACCCTTACTGGGAAAAGTTCAGGTTTACTTCCCTGGACCTGCTTACAGAGATGAGCATTGCTCTCATTTTAAAGAGGGGATACCAAAGCTGGGGAAATTCAAGCAGTCTATCCAAGTTCATTGAATTAGGAATAATACAAATAGTTAACACCTCCTTAATGATTACCACATGCTGGAATCATCCTGATGCTCCATACACATTGCCTCACTTGATCATCCTTGTATTAGTAAGGAAGGAGGGGATGGCGCCCTGCTACTTATTATCAACCTCCTCTTTCTATGGAGCAAGTTGAGGCACTGAGGCAGTAAGTGGGAGATTCAGGCTACCCAGCTGTTGAAAGAACTGGGATGTAAACCGAGGAGGTCGGAGTGCAAGCTGTCATTTAACCAGGGTTTTGTTGTACTTCTTTGCTCAGAAAATAGTGCCATTCCCCTTCTACTATACTAGAAATGAGAGAGAGAGAGAGAGAGAGAGAGAGAGAGAGAGAGAGAGAGAGAGAGAGAGAGATATGGAAAGAGAGAGACGTGACTGTGGGAATAAAGTCAGAACATGCCAGCCTAAGTAACCCATACCTATTTGCTTGCCTACCATTTTCTGGATAAAGGCTCAGGTTCTACCTCTAATGGGACAAACAGAATCAGCTGACATAAAATACCAAGAATCTAAGCCAATAGAGAATCACATGTTCAAAATCTACAGGGTGCTTTGTGTAGCTGGTTCTGATTGTATTCTTCCCTATGAACAGGGCCATTTCTTGTTGGCGTTGAGGTCCTTATGGCCTGGCTAATGAGTAGAAGATTGTTCCTGACTTGTTCCTTTGGGAGGAAGGCATTACATTTTCTGTTTGCTGAACTGCACAACGATTGGCTTGATTTGTTTAGGTAAGCAGGAGGGGAAGGGGACAGTATTTCAGGAGAGGGAGACAAGGAAAGCAAAGGTTGAAGGGTAGAGTAAGCACGATGTCTCTGGAAGCAGGGAAGTGATTGGGCTGACTGAAGCAGAAACTGAGTTTGGGGAAAATGAAAAATGAGTTTGGATAGAGGATGTAGCCAGTGGGACATCAGACAGAGATGTAGCAACTGTGTGTGGGAAGCTAAGAAGATTTAGGAAAAAATACAGTCTGTGATGGGCACCACTAAAAGTATCAAGGGTGACTGGATGCAATGGAAGTCCAAGTCCAGCAAGACAGTCAGGAAATGGCTGCAGAGAGCCAGGGGTGAGAGAGCTGAGCTACTGCAACCCAAGTGGTGAGGCCAGAGTTGTAAGATCTCAGGGAGAGATGGGCTTTGGAGTCCATTACTGTAACTGCCTCCTTCTCCCCTCACTCAGGGATGGGTGAATTCCCTCCATGATTTGCTAGTCCGGTGATGACCCAGTGGCTGAATGGACACTTGAAGGGAAGCAGAACTCTACCTCCTCTTCTCTTTCTGTAAAGCTCGATCGGAAATGCCTTTGTAGTAAACCCAAACTGGAAAGTTAATACATCAGTCATTTCAAAAGATGAGCCAGCTGCTTTGTGGGAAAAAACCTGGTATTTGTGGGAATAGTGGAGTCAGAAGATCTGAGATCAAGGCTCTTATTGAGTGGCTTTGAGCAAGTTGGTACACCCTGTGTGTCTTGGTCACTTTGTGGCAATGCGGATGATGCACATCTTGCTTTGTTCTCTGGTCTATTTGGGGATCGAATAATAAGATTTGTGATGATGCTTTGGAAACTTCAAAATGTCACATCAAGAAGGGGCAGGTAATAGTATTAATGTTCCACAGGAGGGGAATATGATACAGTGTGGTGGTGGAGAAGGCTGGATCCACATTGTAGCTGTGCCTGTTGAATATTTAGGCTAATAACTTCTCTCACCCTTGTTTCCATAGCTGCCATATAAGGATAAAAAATAGTCTGACCTCAGAAAGTTGTTGTAATGGCTAAGTCTGATAAAGCATTTAAAGCACTTGACACAGGGTTTGCCTGGCATAATATGATGAATAAATACCTATTATTGTAATTCCTGATAAATGATGACTGCCTGCAAACAGGAGATGAGTTGAGAATCAAATCCATGGACTTGAACTTGAGTGAATAACAAAATGATGGTGGTATTGCCTGTAACTGAGAATGTAAGGGAAGCTGCTTGGGATGATCAGGCAGATGTTTTGAAATTGTGCAACTCCTGGCATAGCTCTGTTTATCTACACCCACAGGTGGCATTTTGAAAGTGATTGTTTTAGGGGTCTACTTAATGGTGGTTGACAGCGTTCTCTCTCTGACACACATATAGCAAGAGTTGATAGAGTACAATATGGTATAGGCAGTCACAGCGCTTTCTGCCCGAGCCATGCCATAAACAGTTGGGAGCTCAATTCATTGTTGCCAGAAATGGTGTCATGTTTTGTTGCCATGATGGTGAAAGACATGGAGGGGCAGTCCCGTCCTTGGACAGCATAGTTGTTTAACAGAGAAGTCCTGGGCCAGCGCTGCAGCTCACTTGGCTAATCCTCTGCCTGCGGTGCTAGCACTCCGGGTTCTAGTCCCGGTTGGGGCGCCAGATTCTGTCCCGGTTGCCCCTCTTCCAGTCCAGCTCTCTGCTGTGGCCCGGGAGTGCAGTGGAGGATGGCCCAGGTCCTTGGGCCCTGCACCCAATGGGAGACCAGGAGAAGCACGGCTCCTGGCTTCGGATCAGTGTGATGCGCCGGTCACAGCATGCTGGCCGCAGCGGCCATTGGAGGGTGAACCAACGGTAAAGGAAGACCTTTCTCTCTCTCTCTCTCTCTCTCTCTCTCTCACTGTCCACTCTGCCTGTAAACAAACAAACAAAAACCAGAGAAGTCCTACATCTGTAGATATTCAGAGTAAAACCCATGCAGAAGAAAGGTAAACTGTTACAAGTGATTTTATCATAGCTACTTAAAGCTGCTAAAAGCTGCCAGGGCAGCTGCCTTCCCATCAGTGGCCAATACTTAGGAAAAAGGCAAACCAGTCTTGGCCGTGAATGCTGCAGGAGTTGCAGTGAGGAGCGTATTCACACCATCACAGCTAAGTGCCTTAGATAAGACCATGATGTTGGTACCTTTGGAGGTTAGGAGGGAGCAAACTTTGCAAAATCTGTGACCTTTCAGAAAGTTTCTTCAACTATCAGGCAAGCTGATCTCTGTTTAACAGGATTCCCACTTAGCAAATGAAGAAGCTAATAATTAGAGTTTACATAGCTTGCCCCTATTCACACCATCCTTCTTTTAGTATTGCCAAGGGAGAGAGTCATTTTGAGAAGATGTAAAGAGAAATAAAGGCAAAGCAATATCTAAAGAAAATAGAGGCAATGCCAACTCTAAGTTTGCATAAGGACTTGATACTAGGGGGATATTAATAGTAAAATTAAACTAACTCATCCCGCATGGCCAATTCTAGCTAATTATTCTGGAATTTCTTCTGCTTCTCTGATCTCAAATATTTTACATAAAATAGTAGTTCCTAAACATCTCTTCTCCAAACTCTACATCAATTTCTCATTGGACTTTCCAACTGGATACTTCACAAGTGTCTCCAACTCAATATGTTCAACAAGACTTATCATAGCCCAGTACTAATGCTTTCTATTTGCTACCTAGGTTAGGGCCACCAAAACCCATTCAAGGGAGCCAGAATACAGAAGTCATCTTCAACCCTTCATGTGGCCTCATATCTAATCCCTCACACTTTCATGTCAATTCTATCTTCAAACATCTCTGCATTCCATCTGCTCTCCCGTATTTCCAGCCCTACCACATTATTTCTCACCCAATCATTCCTACCCCATATGGTCTCCTGGACTCAGACTCTACCTCCACCCCACCACCTCTCCCTCATCCAATTCTGTTTTTCATTCTTCCACCTGAGTGATCTTTCTCAAATTTAAATTTCATCAGACCACTCTTCTACATAAAATCTTCCAATTCTGCTCTCTCAACAGGGAACGGAGTTCCATCAAAGGCAAACAAGCACCTTCCATATTTGGCCTTTGCCTCAATTTCTAGACTCATCCTCTGCTGGCTTTCCTTCCAAACAGGAACAGATCCATTTGGTGCCCTGCACATATCCCTTGGCTTCATCATGTCTGTGTGTAGAATTACCTTCCAAGTGTGAGTATCTCTTGGTACATGCCTGAAGCTTTTGACTACGGTGTCAGGCATACATAGCAGGTGGAAAGAATGAGGGACTTGAGGCTCAGGAGTCGTTTTCAACAAATGACAGGGATTTAACATGAAGACCACAGCTCCATTACCCCTCTGGTGGCATGACTTTTGGGTCTTGATCTATGCCACGTTCCAGGGCTTGCCCACAATGCTGAGCCCCAGCTGCCCTCATGGTAGCTGGTGGCCCTCTCCTTCTTAATCTTGCTCACCTACTCCACAACTGGCATTTTCTTTCCTCTCTCAAATAGGTACGTGTAGTTGAATCTTGGTCTCGACGTCAGCCTCTGGGAGACCAACCAAGACACATCCTCAAGCTCTGGCATTTCCAAGAGACTTTCAGTGCCCAGGTCCATCACACACTCTCCCACTCTGTACCTACTCCCTTCTTTCTTCTCACAGAAAACTCTATTTTTCCTTTACAACTCCAACTATCCTCCTCCTCTGTGAAGTTTCCTCTGAATATTTCCTGCTATTTCCTAATGCAGCTCAACTGTGCTCTGTAGTGCTTTCTATGTGTATTAACTTAATGCATTGCATGTATATTAACTTTGTCTATGTATTGATTCATAATATTGTACATGTGCATCTCCCCCACCTCACAATTACTCTCTGAAGTCAGGAAGAATGTCTCATGATCAGGTACCACTACTTGTAACATGACAGGGGATGGAGAACATTTTGATAAATTAGTAACGTGTTGGGAGTTGAGAATGCAAAATAAAAGGTTACCTGATAGCTGAAAGCTCCATGAAAAGGTGCTCATTAATTCATTCAACACACAATTATTGAGCACCTAGTACATGCAAAGAATTATTCCAGATACTTGGGGTAAAATAGTAGGCAAAACACTAATCTATTCTCTGGTGGAGCTTACATGCTAACACAGGAGACACCAAGTAAAACATAAAAGCAATAAACTAATAAGTTTTGTATGGCTAATGCAGTTGGAGGCTACTAAATGCTGTGGAACAAAAAGATCAAGTGGGCAAACAGATCAGAACCATGGTGGTAAGGGCTAGTGATTGAAACACAGGTTGGAAGAAGACTATAACAGGACCCAGAAACCACAGCAACACGATGCAAGACAGAGAATGTGTTCCTAGTATGTTGCAGTTATTTGAAAAGTTAGCTGACAAGGTTAATTGCCAGTACAGTAATTTTGCTTCCAGTAGGCTAGACATTTGTGGCTTCAGAGCACACCGACACTACTCTGCCCAGGCCTGCAATATCTTTAGTTAAAAATGACTGCTTTCCTGGACATGTGGTCCTCGGGCAAATTGCCTGCTGTGAATCCAATTTTTAATGCAAAATATCTTTCCAGCACAGAAGTTCACTGCCAACTTATTGGAGTTCATGGAGAGAATGTTATTAGTTGACAAAAGTGTATTAAAGAGGGGTGCTAAGTTTCAGGAGGTAAAGTGGAGGAATGAGGCAGACCAGGGACTGCACATCCACTCAAGCAGATCTTCCCAACTCTACATACCACACTGAACCCACCAACTCAGTTCTTAGCAGGACCACCCATGTCAGGAAAAGAATACAACATGAGCAATCAGAATTGTTGTGCTTGGCCTAATGTGTTAGTGGTTAATATAGTGAATTTGCCTTTTGAACATGCTCATATTAAAAAGAACTGCAAAGAGAGGAGATTAAACAGTATCTAGAAGTAAAAGACTATTTTTAAGAGTACATGACTTACAAATGAGATTGACAAGATTCTAAGAGAAATGATCTCTCACTATAATGGGAGGCTCTAAAAATAAAATTCTGAAAATATAAATTACAAAAGGTGTCAATGAGGAAGGGAGACAGGAAGTACTTAAAGATACCAATACCATGTCAGAGAGAGCTCTCAGAAAGATTGGTATTTAAATTTTTGTAAGGACAGAACTCTCAGGGTTTCTTGCTAAGAGTTTGGATCACTGCAGGCGAGACAATACTAAAAAGCATTGCTTTAAGCTTTTCGGTGGCTCCCTGGAATGCAAGACATGGTCCAGACTCCTTCACATGGCATCTGGAACCCTGCAATGGGACCCATCTGTGCTGTTAGCCCATCTCTCATGTTGTACCCTAGTCATTGGCACCAAAAGCTGGCAGTTTTCAAATGCTCCAGGTCTTCTTCCTTAGTAGCCTCCTGTCTTTAGCTCTATTCTTCTACATGTGCCTCTTGCTCAGAGGACGACAGCATTATACTCAGTATATCATTGATAGAGCATTTCTTCTGCAATTTCTTTTCCCAGCACATGAGCACATCAGGGCGTTTTCTCCCTCACATAGCAGTCTATTTAAATCCCATAAAGGCAGGGAGTGTGTTCTTGTCCTTGTGGCTATAGCCCCTGTGCCTGGCATAGTACTTAGCATATATGAGGATACTTCAAAAAATCGGTAGAAAATGAAAATAAAAGACAAGTTTACTTTGGTGTATGGATTTTGTAAACCATCCATACAAGGAGTTTTCAAAAAGTTCATAAAAATGAGTAATATGACAAAAACTATGCATGAATTTCAAAAATCTTTGCATCAAAATAAACTTCACTTTTGAAAACATTTTATTTACTTTGAATGGCAGAGAGAAAGAGGGAGAAAGAATGAGACAGAGAAAGAGATCCTCCATCTGCTAGTTCATTCCTTAAATACCTGCATCAGCCAAGGTTGGGCCACGTGCAAGCTAGAAGCCAGAAACAATCCAGATCTTTTCACGCAGGTGGCAGGGACCTAACTACTTGAGCGAGTACTTGTCTGCTCCCTGGGTGTGCATCAGCAGGAAGTAGGAAGTGGAGCTGGGACTTGAAACCAGACACTCCAATATGGGAAATGGGCATCTCAAACAGTGTCTTAACTGCTAGACCAAACATGAGCTCCTAAACTTATTTTTAACTCCATTTTCTTGTGAATTTTTTGAAGTATCCTCATAGTGCTTAATAAAAGTATCCTCATAGGGTTTAATAAAAGTTAGGTGAGTAGGTTCAGTTAATGACTTAAAATAACATCGAGCATATAAGAATATAACAGAAAACATTTGACAATCCGAAGGACATTTCTTTAGTGAATTAGGGTTCACTACCCAGGCATTCTCCTGAAGATGTGTTATTGAGTCCATTTCCATGATGAAAACATGGTGACTCAAAGGGTCAGGTGGAAGTGGTAGACTGAATAATGAGCCCCCGACATCTTTGGGACCTTTATGAATATTACCTTAAGTGGCCAAAGGGGTTTTGCAGGAGTGACCAGGTTAAAGATCTTGAGATTGCGAGATTATCTTGGAAGCTTGACGTAAGCCCAGGGCAATCACAAGTGTTTTTATAAGGGGAAAGAGAGGGAGGCCTATATTAATACTTTATGATCTCAACACAGAGAAAGACACTACTTCTGGCTTTGAGATTGGTGGAAGGAACCACAAACCAAGGAATGCAAAGCATGATGGTCTAGAAACTAGAAAAGACAAGGAAATTGGTTCTCTCCTAGACAGTTGGGTGGCCCTATCAACACCTTGATTTTGACTTAGGGAGACCTCTTGTTGACTACTGCTCTGAAGAACTGTGGGAGAATACATACATGTTGTTTTCAGGTACCACATTATGGTTATTTGTTATAGAAGCCTGGGGAAACTAACACAACAACAGCACAAGTGTGTCACTAGGGAAGATTCAGGAGATGCATTGTCCTAATTCCTGAGCTCAGCCATGATGGAAGCAGAGCTCTTGTGGTTTTGGATGCGTCATTTAATCTTTTAACTTTGGGGCAGAAATCCATAAGCTGTGTGGAACACCATTCCTGCAGAAGTATCAGGCTGTAGCCTTGGCCATTGCCTATGAGGAAGGCCAAGGGAGTAGCACTGCCTGTAGACAGGACATCTCTGGAGAGAAGTAGCCAGAGACCAAGCTGGCTGTGCCTCTCCTTCACTCAAAGATTCCCGCAGGGAGAGTTGAGCCTGCAGCTTGGGGAGACTAGGGCTCAGGCGCAGGCAGGGACAGGGGCTTTGTGTTCAGTGGGAGGGAGGCCCTCTGCATGCATTAAAATGCAGTGTCTTGTTAATCCTCAGTAATGATGCCACGTCATTTGCATTACACAGATGATGAAAGTGATCAGAGAGACTCAGCGATTTATCGATTTATCCAAGGTTACATGCTAAGTGGCTAAGCTAGGACTTCAATAGGTCTCCATAGTAGAATTGCTAGATCTGTGACATCTTTAGTTTCAGCGGCTCTCAAGGAGGTAGGGGGAGGAGTAGCATTGGCACCAACTAGGAATTTATTGAAAATAAAAATTCTCAGGTTCCACTTGGACTTATTGAATCAGAAATTCTGAGGTGGGGAGCCAGCACTGTGGTGCAGTGGGTTAAGCCACCGCTTGTGACACTGGTATCCCATTTCTGAGTGCCAGTTTGAGTCCCTGCTGCTGCACTTCTAATCCATCCCCCTCTGGGAAAGCGGTGGATGGTGGCCCGAGTACTTGGGTCTCTGCACCCACATGGGAGACCAGGAAAGTGTTCCTGGGTCCTGACTTCATCCTGGCCCAGCCCTGGATGGTGTGGCCATTTGGGAAGTGAATCAGCAAGTGGAAGATCTCTTTTTCTTTGTCTTTCCCCCTCTCTCTGTCAGTCTGCCTTTCAAATACATAAAATAAATCTTAAAAAAAGAGAAGTTCTCAGGTGGGGTGGCAGGCAGGAGCCTGTGTTTGTGCAGGCTCCCAGGAGATTCGGATGCACCCTGAAGTTGGAGAAGCCCTGCTCCTAGGACAGTCCTCTCGGAGTCCTTTAGAGTGACCATTGCTATCTCGGTTCACATTCAGGCTGCTTGCTACTCTAGGGTACTGCTTAGCCAATGTGCATGGTGCCAGAACGTTCTTACATTTGTCATCTTGTATAGCGTTTTGATGGAAGGTTTAGGGGAGAAGTGGAGGAAGGACCCAGCTCAGAGTCAGAAATTCTGCTGACTGCTTAGAGGGCAAGTTTGCTATAAAAGTCCCAGTAAGAAACAAATAAACATCATCTGTATTCTGTTTTAGAGTTGCCTAATAATTCACATTGGGCAGCAGGAAGTGATTGATGTGGCCTCTGCTGATAACCATTAGATAAAGCTGCAGTGTTAAAGCACCTGCTGCAGCTGGCATTCTCAGTGCTAGGTATGGTCTCAATGTACTCAGAGCTTGGAAGACAGAGCACTTAAATGGCAGTGATCAGAAGTGCAAAGAACACATGTCAACAAATGGGCCAGGGCCAGTTAGGGGCTTCCATATTTTGCCTGCCTCATGAAGGTTGAGCAAACTTGGACATTCCTGGAAGAAGCATCTGTTAGTCAGCTTCTATTCTGGAGCAGATATCAGAGGTCAGATTGTCCTGGAGCACCCCCAGGAGCCCTCTGTGGTTTGTGGATGTTTCGCCATCTCCCTGCACTGTGTTTCCTGGGAACTACAGAGGCGGTTCTTCATCTCCAGCTCTGGGTCATTGAGGTTTACTCCTACAGACTTGGAAGGGGAAGGTGGAGGGTTGATTCAGGGGGAGAAGACAGTAAGTGCGAACCTCCTAATATGATCCATAAACAAGTCTGCAAGGTCTGACCCCCTTCCAACTCCAATCCCCTGTCCCCTCTCATCCCTGCTCTCACCTCCTTCCCATCCACATTCTGTCATTGATCAAGCCTCCCATGTAGAGGCTTTGTACATATGGCTGGAATAACCCCCTGCCTGCAACTTGCAAGGCCTGGGAGCTGGAAACTCCATCCAGGGCTCCCATGGGGGTGGCAGGGACCCAATTACTTGTGCCGTCACTGCTGCCTCCCCAGGGTGTGCATTAGCAGGAAGCTGAAACCAGGAGCTGGAGCTGGAGAGTGAACTCAGATATGAGATGTGGTGTGTGGGCACCTTAACCAACATCTTAACTGCTAGGCCAAATGCCTACCCCATTTTTGTGATTATTCGATTGATGCCTGTCCCTCCCCACTTCCACAGTGTAAGCATGAGGGCAGGGAATACATTTGCTTTTCCCCAACATTGAATCCCCCGTACTTTGCACAGGTACTGGTGTCTAATATTCATTCAATAAATAGCCTTAAAATGAATTAATGAATTAAAATGCTATAGTACAGTCATAGAGGCAAGACAAGTGGGATGTTTTGCTTCTATTGCTTTGTCTCTCATTTGGGGGTAGAAAAAGTGAGAATTAAACTGTGGCTAGATAACTGGACTCCATACAACCTTTGCAGGAATGCTACAAACTATATTGGAAGAAGCTGAGCACAAAAGGAGTAATTTGAAGTTGGTTCTGCAAAGGTGTCATCTCAAAATACACTCCAAGTCTGAAAGGGTGACATAAAAAATAAAGCTGAAAAATCATCTTTCCATGCTCAATAGCTATCATTTCTTTAGGTCTGGTGGTTAGAAAGACTTTGCCTTCTGATATTTGCTCCACCAAAATATATAAACCTAAGTTTATGACTAAGCATCCTTCATCTGAAATGTAGAATTTTGGATTTTTGAATTAGGGATGTTTATGATGTATCATTTTGCCTTCTTTGTAAGGCAGGGATTGGAGAGGGTGCAGGAGATTGGTTTGTAGATTTCTTCCGTTAAATGATGATGGTAGCTAACATGTGGGACTGGAGGAAAGAGGACAGACTCAGGGGAAAGTTAACCTCATTTGAAGATGGGTTAGAGACAGTTGGAGGGGGTGGGTCCAGGATGGATCCCAAGGTAATATTAATAACCAACATACATTGTGCCTAGTACGGGTACTCTTCAAAGTATCTTATATGATTAAGTCATTTAATCTCCACAATGTCCCTGAGAGAGAGGTAGACTATTATCCAAGTGGGGAATTAGAGACACAGACAGACTAAATATATTTCCCAAGACTACACAGTTAGTAAGTGACTGAGCCAAGATTTGAACCCTGGCGGCTTCCCTCCAGATTCTGTGATGGTAACTATGACATCAAATCCTTTCTTGGAAAGGAAGAATGACTCAAAATATCATAGTTTCAACATAATCTTTGCCCATGGTTACATAAATGGGTAAGGGCAGGAAGGGGAATGCACAACCAGGCTATAAGGGTTTGAAAAACTGGGATGTGGAAACAGTCAAGGGCACCTGCACTGTCAGAAGAAGAGCTGGACTTGGAGTGGGAAGACCTGGCTGATCACATGACCTGGTGAGAGCAACTGAACACTTTGACACTGAAATGGGGACAACCAGACCGTGCCTGACCTAAAGTGATCAGTAAGTAAATGACAAATTTGAATCTGCAGTAAAGGAAGCTGAGAAGGGTGATGCTCACATCTTGTCTACCTGCCAAAATCATAGCTAGCCATGCAGTTTGTTTTAAGAGAACAAGCCTGGAAAATGATCACCAAGAGAGAGGAGAGAACTTCACCTCTGTGGGTGAAAATGATGCCAAGGCAAGGCTCAGCGGGGAGTTCTCCTTGTTAAAGCAGCTGCTGTTTGACCAACTGCTGACAACCTGCGGGGAGGTACCACCTAGGCTCAAGCCATCTGATAACAAATCTCTAATCCACATCTTCAGCCAAGTAGCCAGGTGTGTCAGACTCACAGGCTGCAGATCAGAACACTAGTTGCTCACTAGTCATTTCTTCCATTTGAAGAGTTACAGTTTGTCTCAGTTCTGCTGGGTAGTGCACAGCCATGGATTGATATTCAGCTGCCTAATCCTTTACTCATGTGATGGTTATAATAGTGGCTCTCAATACATCAAGAATAGGGGTCTCAAACTCAGGAATGAAGTGACATCCATGTGGTGCATCTGAAACATCGATGTGGCCCCAGATCATCTCGGAATCTGGCAAAAGTACACATTCAGATTGTGCAAGCTTGATATTAGTTTTCTATTGCTGCCATAACCCATTTCCATCCATTTTTTTTTGTCTTGAAAAACCCACTTCTCATGGTTCTGTAGGTCAGAAATCTGAGCCCAGTGTGGCTTAGTTGGGTATCCCCTGCTCTGGCTTTTACAAGGTTGGGATCAAGGTGTTGTCAGGCTTCACTCTTTCTGGAGAATTTGATTGTGAATCTGCTTCAAGTTTATTCAGGTTGTTGGCAGCATTTAGGAGGGTGTCTGCTTCTTTACTGACTGCTGGGAGGAGGTGGGGCTCAGTTTCTAAAATTTCTTGTATTTCTTGCTTCAGCACCCGCCTCCTCCTGCATCTTCATATCAGTGGCTATGAGTGAAACTATTCTTTCACCTTGAACTCTCTTTCTGCATCATGTTTTTTGCATCTCTACTATATCTCTCTGAGTCTACCTTGTGCCTGTTTGGACTATTGACTGTTCTCTCTCATTAGGGTGAGTTGATACTAGCCTTTAATTTCTTCTAGCAAAGTCCCTTCACAGCAAGGAATCTTGGGGGGTGGGGTGGGACATGTTTACAATTCTGCTGCCATTGTAATCATGCCCAGCTGCTGTTGCTGCTACTGGTCCACAATTTGAGTGGCAGATCCTTTAAGCAGCAGGTTTGAGTGGCATCATCTTTGTGGAGTTGGTGCCAAAGGTATTGCACATTTCAGAGCCAGAAATGCAAATTCCATGAAGTTGTTCTCTGTTTTCTGTTTATAGATGGTCCACCAACTTATGATGGTTTGAAAGGCAGAGGGCAGAGGGCAGAGGGCAGAGAGAGAGAGATAGAGATAGAGATAGAGATAGAGATAGAGATAGAGATAGAGAGAGAGAGATCTTCCATCCACTGGTGTACTTCTCAAATGCCCACAACAGCCAGGGCTAGGCCACGCCAAAGCCAGGGACCTGGAACTCCATCCAGGTCTCTCACATGGGCGGCAAGGACTTATTACTAGCCATTACTAGCTGCCTCTCAGGGTGTGCATTAGCAGGAAGCTGGAACCAGAAAGTGGAGCCAGGATTCAAACCAGGCACTCCAACATGGGATGTGGTATCCCACAAGGCATCATAACCACGGAGCTAAATTTTTGCTCCTCGACTTAAGGGTATTTTCAATTTCTTACGGGTTTATCAGGAAATAACCCCTCTGATGGTAAGTAATCAAGAACACTGGTTGTCCCCGTGTTCCAGTGTCTTGGTCAGGTGATTTCTTTCCTGACATTTATTCAGTTATTCATTTAAGCATTCATTCATTGGTTTTCTTCAACTATTAATGAAAGAATTATTAAACTGTTATTTTTTTCTGACATTTTGCTAGGTTCATGAGATGCAAGGTGTTTACCATTTAAATGTCCTCCATGGAGCACATTTTGCAGTTAGAATTACAAACATTGCATAAATACTCCTACAAACAACTAGATACCAGTATTTATCATAGATCAATGTAAGAGTCTTCCATGAATGCTTTCAATAAGGAGACTAACCTTGTATCAGGAAATGAAGGAGTGATACTTAGTCTGAGGCTCAGATAATGAATGTTAGCTGAGTATAGATGATTAGGGATGACACTAAAGTAGGGTGATTGGCATGTGGGAAGATCTAAGGGATAGTAAAGAGACAGAGCGAGTAAAAGTAGCTGGAAAATAATAGCAGAGGGAGCCAAGGACCTAAGATGAGTTTAGCTGAGATGGATCAGATTGACTGTGACCTTCAAGGACATGTAAAGGAATATCAACTCTATCCTAGGAAAGTCAGGACACATAGGAGAGTAGATTCTCATGCTGAACTTTGAATTTTTTTTTGGCCAGCAGAGTTAGACAGTGAGAGAGAGAGAGAGAGACAGAGAGAGTTGTAGACAGTGAGAGAGAGACAGGGGAGAAAGGTCTTCCTTCCGTTGGTTCACTCCCCAGCTGGCACTGCGCCAATCTGAAGCCAGGAGCCGGGTACTTCCTCCTGACTCCCATGCGGATGCAGGGACCCAAGGACTTGGGCCATTCTCCACTGCCTTCCTGGGCCACAGCAGAGAGCTGGACTGGAAGAGGAGCAACTGGGACAGAATCTGGCACCCCGACTGGGACTAGAACCCAGGGTGCCAGTGCTGAAGGTGAAGGATTAGCCTAGTAAGCCATGGCGCCGGCCTGAACTTTGAATATTTTTAAAACAGCCTCTTAACTGCCATTGGAGAGTGGATTGAGGTGAGAAGCTGTCATGTGTGAACAGATAGGGCGTACTCAGTGAGGCTCATTAGGAGGAGGTGCAACAACCCAGGGGAGATGTAGTTCAGTCCAGGGGCATGGACAAGCATAAGGGAAGTGGAGGTAAAGAACAGAGTTGGATCTGAGACAGATTTGGAGGTGAAATTCTCTTGACTTGCCTATGGCTCAGACGTGGGAGTGAGGAAGAAGAGGATCAATGTGACTTTTTATTCCAGCCATGTTTGTGGCTCTTCTGATAATATAGATCAATTAAAAATCATATTCATACACACACATATATACATGGAATATAGAATATACATATAGAATATATAGAATATTGGAGTCATATTTTCTTGGTAGTTTAGGGATTTATTATATTGTAATCATTATAATTCAGGAGGCAAAAATATCCTGTTCAATATCACTTGGAAAGAATTTGTGTTTCACCTAGCTTGTCGAAGGAGCTCGCAGAATATGTTGTATGCAGTAACATTCAACACTCAAATGTTTCCTCCTTCTGCCAGTATCTCATTTTATTTCTGTCCAATTTTTCAATGAAGGCTTGGAAATACAAACAATGAACACCTCACAAAGGAAAATCAGCATGGAAGATATCACATCCTCATTTGTTTTTCGCAGCTACTGCCTCATTTCCTTAGGTTCACTCTGATTTCTTCTACTCTTTTGACACATTGGGTCCTGCTAAGTCTCATGATGATATTAACATCATGTAGGCCTACTGTGTTCCCTTGGGGTGGGCACTGCTTTAGTCACAAGAGACAATGTGAAGCCTGGATCAGGCAATACCAGCTGATCCCTACCCCAGGGTCATGGCCTGGAGTGTGTTTAGACAACATTCCTTTTGGCCCTTGTTTTTCTCCTTCTGGGGGAACTGATACTAGATTGTTTGGGTTTAAATTCATCTCAGATCTTCCATCTCCTAGGGTACCTTAGACATTTATCACATTTGTATAAAGGGATAAAACCAGACTTTTGGGACTATTTGAGCGGAATAACCCATATGAAACATTTAGCTGAGAACATGAAAGGTATACTACTCCATTTACGGGAGGTGTTAGGACTATTGTTTTCATTGTTAGGGAAGGGAGGTGCTAGCCTGTCATTTTCTTTCCTCTCGGTGATGATGGTCTGGATGAGCAGGGGTCTTCTCTTAGGAGAAAAAGAAGGTATTGAGCAGGTCTGTGTTCCCTCACCCAGTCGTGTAAAGAGACCTTGCCAAATCTGTTGCTCGGCCATGAGCATCAGGGTGAAGAGGAGCTGGGGCTGCATCCTCTCGTGTGGATGCATCTGACAGCTGAGCTCTGCTTAGTACTCTGTCCTTTCATTTTGCCGGCTCAATGTGGCCATCAATCCTCTGGGGACTGAAGCAGATACAGCCTCCTCAGCATTCTGTCTGAGTGAATGCTTCCAGAATACATTGGCAGGAGGCCAAGGGTTGACTTGATGGGGTCCTTGGGCAAGTCAATTAGCCTTGCTGAAAAGCGGGTTGATTACTCTCAGGACAAAGAGGTGGAGGAAGGGCAACAGTCCACAAGAAAAGCTTTTATGAGTTGACTCCACTGGATTTCTCTCCAACCATTCAGCTGCCCATCCTGCCTGCTTGCAGCATGGGCTTCCATGCAACCAGTATCCACAAGTCCTTTCAATGGCGCTGAGCCTTTGTACAGGCTTTTTTTGATTTGCTTTTCTTCTCAAGTATCTTTCTTTAATATACTGACCTTCTCTGACTTACAAATATTTGCTTCTCCTTCAAGGCTCAGGTCAAACGTCACTTGTCTTAGATGTCTTTTTATTCATTCATTCCACAAATATTTATTAAGCAAGGCACTATGCTAGGTGTATAAGGTGCAACTGTGAACACGATAGGCCAAGCCCTAGCTTTCATGCAGCTAACCAACAGTGAAAAAGTAAATGAGCTACAGAAAGTCCACATTGTGATAAGCACTGTGGAAAGACAAAAAGGGCGGGCAGTGTGGGGTGAGTAGTGGAAGGAGCTGACTTTGAGAAGTTATTTGGCCATGTTGGATGAGAAAAGGCTGGCCACGTAAAGAGCACTGGTCTTGAGGCACTAATACGTTGCTTTTGTTTGAGGGACAAGAAGAAAGCTGCTATGATTACAACGTGAGGGGCAAGGGGGAAGTGACAGGAGGTGATGGCAGAAGGATACAGGTAGAGTTCAGACTTCATTCTGAGGAAGAGAGATGGAAAGCCATCAGACTCTGCAACCTGCTACTAACCTTGGGCATTTGTTTCTCTACTCCTATGCTAAGATTACGCACAACAGTACTGCAAACCAGCCACCCTGTGGAGCTCACTAGGGACATATTTGTGATCACAAAGCCCTTTGCAGCAGGGCTGGGGGTTAAATGTAGTCATTTCAGGTGTGATCTAAAAAGTCACTACTTATCCTCAGACGGATCTTAACATTTCAAACATACTTCAATAAAGCTGGCATCTTACAAACAATACTTGCCCACACATATCCATGCTGTAACTTTCAGAGACATATGCCAAAAATGGATAAGAGTCGCAAATAAATGCCTTTTTGAACGATTTGACAGGAAAATATTGCTCTTGGCAGGCTCCAAATCAACACACAAAAAATCCCATAAATGCCACGGTTTGGAATTCCTGGAGATGAACAGGAGGAAGGAGATCCATGTTGGTGACAGCACAAGAGTGACTTCCTAAAGGGAGGCCCAACATTAATTGGAAAGTGTTTAAAAGCAGCACACGACATTCTGGAACAGGTATGTTTATTTAGCAGGTTCTGGCACTGTTTGCAGTTTGCAGTTTTTAGTTGCTGCGATGGCCACAATGTTTCATATATGGCACATCAAATTACATGCTAATTGAAGAGAAAAAAAGGCAAACTGTATTTCACTCATTACTTTTCACTGAAACCTTCTGTGTGGCATTTGCTTACCTTTTGTTTCCTGGCAACATCTGTGAACTCTTCATTAGCATCAGACCAGACATCCTCACGTAAACTTTAACACACTAAGAATATTGGCTTCAGAAACCTGTTTACACAAGCAATTTTAACAACATGATGGCTAAACCCATGCAAAGCTACAGAGTGCCCTTCCTTAGACCAAACAGTTTGCCAACAGAACATTTCAAAATACGCGGTCATCATGAAGCCAGGCAGCAACCGTCACTGCTACATGTAAGGCATATTGGAGCGCTCTCTTGTTTTAAAACCAAATATCCTAACCCCATACCTACAGGTATTTAAGGGTACCTTCCATCTTTGGCACTGCAGGAGAATTCTGATTGAAAAGCAGAACAAAAGCCTGAAACATAACTAGTCTGAGTCTGGCTGGGGAGTTACAACTTAACTCCAAGGAAAGTCATTGTGCATCTGATATCTGAGTTCTTATTTGCCACGGCACTCTGCTGAATGGAGAACTGTGGGTGGGGGGAGAAAGGAGAGGAGGAGTGGGGAAGAGGCAGAAGAGCTAGTTTGGAGGCCTCCCATAGTAGCTTGGGATGGACATAATATTGGTTTGGCCCAAAGGTACAGTTGCGGAGTGGGCAGAAGTAAACTATTTAGAGATATATCCTGCAAATATAATTAGTGGGGCTTTGCTGAGAAATTGGATTTGGGGTAGAACAAAAGGCATCTTGAGCAGCTGGCTAGATGTATGGTACTGCCATTCACTGAGGTGAGAGAGATGGGATGGGAATGATGGTTAGGAGGTTGGGGTGTCTGAAGTCTGCTTTGTTCATTCTGAGCTGCCTATTAGATACTGGAAGAGAAATCTCAGCCGTTAATTGTGAATTTTGAGGGAAGAGATCTTAAGATTAATCTGGGCATAAGTGGTGCTGTGGTTCGGATGTGGTTTGTCTCCCAAGGTTCATGCATTGGACGCTTGGTCCCTAGGGTGGTGGTGTTAAGAGGCAACATGATCGTCACGAGGCAGAGCCTTGTGAGATGTCACTGGGGACACTGCCCTCTAAGAGAGTGAGGCTGTTCTTGTGGGCCTCTGGGTAGTTCTCACGAGAGAGTTGTTACAACGTGCAAGGCTGGTCCCTCCCCGGTCTTGCGCTGGCTTCTGTCTCACCATGCGATCTTTCCATCTGGCCATGCACTCCCACCACGATGCCATCCGTCGCATGTGACACAGCCAGAGCTACCCTCACAAGAGCCCATGCCATGCTGTTCAGACTTTCAGTCTCCAAAACTGTGAGCTAAATACCCCCCCCCCCTTTTTCACAAAGTGTCCCCCCAAGGTATTCTGTTAAAACAACAGACAGAGGACTAACAAGATGGTATTTAAACTCATGAGCCTGGGTAAGAGCTCTTTGGAGAGAGTCAGCAGGCATAGAGGAGAGGAGCAGCTATACACTGTCCCTGTGAAGTTTCCCCATGTCTTATGCCAGCATTTTCCACAGCCCCATCCTCCTTGGAGTGAATCAAGAGTTTCCCCCTCCTTTGTATAGCTCTATGAATATGCCCACAGATCCTAGATTCTCCAACCACTGCAGCTCTCACAGCCTATCAAACATATTAAAATTCACCTTCATCCTACATTAAGTTTGATTTTATTTGATTCCTTAAGAGCTGAGTGGCAATCGACTAGTTGTCACGTTTTATAGATATTTAATTATCATTTGATTTTGACCTTTGTAGTTTTATGTTTCATGCTCCCTTTGGATGCTCTCAACAAGCCTGTAGCACAAGAGCACAGCACCCCCGGATTTAACTGGTAAAGCAAGCCGGCTCGTCTGGGCCCATCAATGCTTTATGACCTCTTAAGGCATTCAGCAGCCTTGGGTTGTAACAGGTTTTTATGTTTGTGTTCCCTATTAGACTGTAAGCTTGAAGAGGGCAAGCTTGGTATGTGGCAGGGACCAATAATATTTACTTATGGAAGCAATTAATTTGAGCTCTTTAAGAGGGATAGCCAAGTCTAGGGATGTATTGTGCTTTCTAGCTTCTCTTGATAAATGGCTCTTAGTCCCTGACTTGCAACCTATGTAATACGGAGCTGCTTTTCTCTGGCACTCGTAGCAAGAAAGCAGCATTGCACAGGCTGAAGTTACGGCCTTTAGTTGCAGCCACACCTGATTACTAGCTGTGCTTCTTGCATCTGAAAAGTCTTTTGTGTGGGCCAAATAGAAAACAGATCTTACAATTAAAGAGATTACAATTCCAGTTTCAAGAAAGTTTCTGAAATTTTCTAGCAAGTGGGTTGTAAACTATCTTTTGTTGCCTGACATTTGGTCCTCAAAAACATATTGTAACTAAACAATAGCTTTTTAGAGAGGAGCCCTTGAAAGAAAATCCTTTAGTGATAAACCAGTCGAGCCGACCATAGAAATACCTGAATGTGGAGAATGAGAAGGGGCACCTGCTATCCCAATCCCATTCTGGCCTGCTACAAACTAATGACGCAGCATAAGTGCATCCTTATTGCTGCAGAACTGAACATGGGCCAGATCTTCAACCCTTGTGATGAAGAGGAGACTTGATTAAATGGATCACAGTCCCATATCTGGTGCCAAGTAGCTCCAATGAACCATGGTAAAATGAAGTTCATCTTGGCTATGTCCAGCTAAATATGTCAGAGGCTTTTAAGTTGTCTGCCGACAACTTCAGATTTTATGGGTTGGTACAAAAGTAACATTTGGAAATGGACAGTGACTTTGAAGAGAATCAAGTTTATGCCTTCTGTCATCTACATGTATCGAATTTCCGGCCTGGTGAGGTCAATCTGCGGCTGGCCTCTGATTCTGCCATTTTATATTAGACGCTGCAAAGGATATTGGGTTGGCTGAGTCACAGTTTAAAACTGACTCTGTGTGCTACTTCTGTTTGTGAGGCTGCTGTCTGCCATTGTTCTTTTTTTTTTTTTTAATTTATTTGACAGGTAGAGTTATAGACAGTGAGAGACAGACAGAAAAGTCTTCCTTCTGTTGGTTCACTCCCCAAAGGGCTGCCACACCTGGAGCTGCGCCGATCCAAAGCCAGGAGGCAGGTGTTTCTTCCTGGTCTCCCATCTGGGTGCAGGGCCCCAAGCACTCGGGCCATCCTCCACTGCCTTCCTGGGCCACAGCAGAGAGCTGGACTGAAAGAGGAACAACCGGGACTAGAACCCGGTGCCCACATGGGATGCCGGCGCTGCAGGAGGAGGATTAACCAAGTGAGCCATGGCGCCGGCCCCTGCCGTTGTTCTTTGTGAATCTCAATGACAGCATGGAAGCTGTTAATGCCTATTTTACGTTTTAGCCTCATGACGTTCTTTTCATGTGAGGAACGTAAGGTTCTGTATGCTTCCAAACTGGAGTGTGCCTAAAGGGTTAATGAAACTTTACTGTAGTAGTTACTGAAACAACCACCCCTCCCTTGCCAAGCTCACATTCGGTAAGTTCCTCAAAATGAAGGGCAGATGGTTGAATACTGGATGGGACTGAAGAGATTAGCGGTGTGAGGCTACACCTCTGAAATGGGGCAGAGAGTGAGGCAGGTCTGACCCACGTGCAAACGGGCACTGATCAGCAGGGTATGCTGTGGACAAGGTGTCGAGGAGGGTGGGCATACCATCCATCTTTCTACCAATTGCAAAAATTAGATTTTTTTTTTTGACTAATCCATCAACTGTTGAGTCTCCATTCTTTGTAGCAATGAACTAATTAGATGGAACTATATAAACATCTTGCTTCTCGCATACCACAAGTCTGCTGTCCTCCTCAGTTAAGGCCTTTAGCCATGCTGGGACCAATTCTAGGTCCACCTGCTTTAGGAAGCATGCCTTCATCAGTCCAATGCAAAGGAATCACTGCTTGTTGTGATCTTAACAATATCGTGTACCACTCATGTGAGATTTAGAATTCACACCCTTAGTGCTGTCTTACTGTTAGGATGATGATGAATCTGGATATGTAATCCCGATCAATTTGCTTCAAGATTATGGGCCTCCATTTTCTTATTTGTAAACAGAGGACAATACATGTACCTGTGCTTGGGAGTTTTTCTGAGAATTAAGAGGGTGACATATTTACATGATCAGGTTTACACTGCACTCTGTTGTCACATTGTTTAGTACAACGTAAGGGGTCAATACAATTACTTTCTCTCCACTGACTTCACGACAACAGAGGTTCCCTTACACCAGGTTGTACTGCAGATCTTTAAACCTAGTTAGGCTCAGTTTGTTTGCTGCTTTGCCTGATTTCTCCCTTCTTTTCTCTAAGGCAGGGCCTTGAACTTTCAAGGAGAGTGACTGCATCTTGAGCAGGGTTCATACAGGTCTATACTCCACTGCTGTTCAGAGCCAACTGCTCTCTCCCACTCCTGACATGCAGTGGATATTTCTTTTAGACAAAGTCGTCTTTTAGGCATCCTGGGAAACATCCAGTATCTACTTCACAGAAGCTGTCAGCAAACTGAACAAAGCCACCTTCCCCTTTCACAGCTTTTGTATCCCCCACCTCCTTGCCCCCAGTCCACGGCCCCCATCTCTACACACACACACACACACACACGCTGGTGGATGTGTGGAGCTGCAGGGGAAAGAGGGGGCACACATGGCCCACACCCCATGGACCAAAGTGTGTACAATCCAATAGAGAAAGTACACTAAGCTTTTACAGATTTGTTTTTTATAACCGATTTTCCAAAAATGGGACTTAACAAACTCCGCTGAGCTTATCAAACCTGTTGCTTTCTTACGTTGTGATTTCTTTCTCCCTCTTTTCAACTCCCCCCTCTGCTTGCCCTTTCTTTAGTGACTTTATTGAGAAGCCTCATTCATCCCCATCCTTCCCTTCTGTGTGGAAACAGAGAAGTTTCTCATTACATCACCCTTTCAGAGATGTTTACAAATGGGGATGAACAGATCAAATAAACAGGAACTTAGGTTAATTTAATAGAAAAAATAAAATATGGAATAACATTGATTTTGGCCAGTATCAATTACAACCATTCTACTATATTTTACAAAAAAACAACTGAACATTTTACACATGTACAGTATTTTTCAGTAAAAGTGGATTTGGATTTAACAATGGGTCACTAATTAAAAATCAAAAGACAAAAGAAAACAAAAGATAGGACTTTTGTCTCTAGAAGGCTAGAGCATTTGTTAAGTCTCCAAACTTTGTACTATCCATTACATATATCTCATTATGAATATATATATTTATACATAATATATAACATTAACTTAAACTTTGAAAGCATTATGTTCTAGTTAATAATGTTATGTAGATAAACGAGGCAGTAACACACTAGTAGTGAAACCAGTATTTCCATGATGTGCACCTGCATGGCCAGTGAGAAATGGGATGCACACTAGTGGACCCTAGTGGATTTGGTTGTCATGTTGGTGTTAGTTGTCTAAGAACACAGGCATCATTTTTATCTTTCCTCACAGTATCCTTGTACCTCTTATGGTATGGGCTCATTCACTTCAATGGATCCCTCTGCAGGCGAATCTGGCTTTGCCATCTGCTTGAGCTTGCTTAGGCTTGCACTTACATTTGCTCATTTAACTGTAAAACTTTATGCCTTACCCAGGGTAACTTTGGTTCTTCATGTCAGAAGGGCCTGTGGTGTTATAAAGAGGAAAACTACTCAGCAAAATCAGTTGGTTCCCCAGTTATTTATGAATCATTGTGTGACTCAATATCATTGTGATGCTATTAAGAGGGTCATTAGACTATTTATTTATTATTCACCTTGGATTGTAAGTTAACTTTGATGTCTAAGACTATTTTTGAGGCAGACTTTTTGCTAGCTTGCTGCTTGGATGGAGGCCTTAGCATCCACTTCCCAGCTCCTGTCCAGGAGAACCTAGATTGACACCATTCCTCTTCTCAGGTGTGACGCCAGCAACATCCTGGATGGGAGGTTCTCAGTGTAAAGCCTGCAAGATGGCTGGTTGCTCCCAAAGCCAATGAGGTCACCATTGGAGCTTTGATGTGGAAAATGAAGAAATTTGGTATAAGTCTACCCTTCCCTAAACAGAGAAACTGCAAAAAGATATTATCAGGCTTTCTTATTACTGCCTACTGATCCGAAACAGTTTTCTCACAATTCAGTCTGCTAATTTCCATAAAACATTTAGAGATTCAGAGAAAACCAGTGAAGATATTTCTAAACAAAACAAACAAAACAGACAAACTTAACATTCAGTGGATAGGTGTGTGAGAGAATGGTATGGTAATAGAGGGACAGAGGAGCGGGGAACTACAGAACCAGGAGGGTACAATCATGCCATCTATATTTAATTTCCAGTTTTATTTTCTTAAAATGACAAGATGAAAAAATTTCTAATAAGCACCATTGAGAAACACTGCTCAGCCAACATGGGCCTGAGCTTAAATATTATTTAAATAAATTCCATTTCTTAAAAAATACAGGACTTCTTAGAAACTTTTGACTCCAGGAAGAAATTTCCTGCATCATATCCAAAATGCTTCCCACCATAACAAATGGAATTTCTGATGGCCTTTAAAAAAATGCTATGGGGATTATGGCTAGATAGCACCAAGAGATTGTGCAGGGTCTACTAAGTTAGCCCTCTGGTTTCCAGGGAGCTGGATCAGTCTCTGTTCATTCACGTACCTCTGCATTCTAACCATCATCAATCTGACTCTACAGAGCAATCCCATTTGCCAGCTGTGTGTAATATAACCCAATCTACAATGGCAAAGGCAGTAGCAGCATGTCCATCTGATACAACCAGTGGAGCAGACTTATCAAGTGAGTAATATGTAAAAACCAGTACATAATGCAGGAAGGAAAATATGTTTGGAAAGTATTGATGCTTAGTGGTGAAGAACAAAGACAAATGACACTGGACACAACTATCTAGGATGCTGTTAGGCCCTCAGGTCCAGTTTTCTGTCTTTTTCTTCAACAGTTGGCTCGAGCAAGAAAAATGATTGTTGCAAGAGCCGTCTGTTGCATTTTGATCTATGTATGCTCTTGTGAGGTTCTGGAAAGGTATTTTTAGGCATCTCAAAGGGGGAAACAAGCAAGTAAATGCAAAAGGAAGAAAACGGACCTTGAAACCCAGGGCAGGAAATCAAATCATTACTTTAACGTCAAATTTTGGCATCAGATACTTTGGTCATACAATGCTGTCTCTGTGGTTCTGGCTGTTTAGCACTAAACACCCAGTTATAAAAAGGTAGGCTTGTTGTAGGTTTATTTTTCTTTTTTCCATTTAAGTTCTGACAAAACAGTTCAACATCTCCCTGCACAAACTTGAGAAAGAGAGAGAGAGAGGGAGAGAGAAAGAGAGAGAGAGAGGGAGGGAGAGAAGGAGAGAGAGAGAGAGAGAGAAAAAGAGAGAGAGAGGAGGAGGGAGAGGGAGAGGGAGAAAAAAAAAAGAGGGCAAGAAAGAGAGAGGTGGCTTGCTTTTTTTTTTCTGGCTTTTTTTTTCTTTTTAATAATATGGAATACTCTATAAGTCTACAGCAACAAAGAATTCTAAGGTGGCTGCTCAGCCTTGGAATGTACATGTTTTGCAGCAAAGTTGTTGAAGAACCTTCCGTTGGCACAAATTGTTCTTTTTCACAAGCATACAGAAGCCTCCTTCCGCCCAGGACTCTTCCGTTGCTTTTCCAGGAAGTCAGCAAGAGACAGGGGGAGTTGAGGACGAGAGCAGCATTGATGGGCACACACGGAAGAAGGTTGTGATTGGTCAGAGAGGCAGGTTGGGATTGGAAGAGATCATTCAGGAGCAGTCAACAAGGAGGAAATTT
This sequence comes from Lepus europaeus, assembly GCF_033115175.1. Lineage (NCBI taxonomy): Eukaryota > Metazoa > Chordata > Mammalia > Lagomorpha > Leporidae > Lepus > Lepus europaeus. The sequence continues at coordinate 83,331,332 of NC_084838.1, read as the reverse complement.
GGTCCACCCAAAGTGATTTCAGCCAATAGCATTGGTTTTCAAGGAGAGAGATTGCAGTCCAATGGTAAATGTGATTGGTATCCATTTATGAAAGGAAAAAAAAAAGATTAGAGAAAGAATAAATTAGAAATCAATAATAACATAAGGATTTTTTTCTTCTTAGAATGACCTAGAGTAGAGGGTATACAGTCATTTACATTGTGTCATTACACTATATTTCATTAAAATATTTCATCATTCTATATTTCATTGAATCTAAGACACAGGATTTAAGATGCACCATTGTTTTAAGTAACACAAAGAAAAATTACTTCTTATTAAACAGTGGCATGGTAGTCTCTTATCAATTAGAACTTTAATTGTATATTTATTAAAGGTATTTATTATACTCAGGACATTCTGTTTTGCTTCTGTGCTTATGCAAGAAGCCTTCCTTTGAATATTGAACAACAGTTAATTTTTCGAAGCTCTTTTGAACTGTGATTAATTTCAATACAAGAAGTAGTAACCGTGTGTCTAACCGAGTTTAATATACATCCCTGCCACCTATCTCATATCCAGGCACTTATATTAGATCAGCCTGTGGCCATTATAAGCTGCCATGAATTATAAGATGCATCTTATTTCAGACATGTTTAAATGTAAAAAAAAGTTATGTCTTAGAATCATGGAAATATGATCAGTGAAAGAGAATAAACAGTGCATCCTCAGATGCAGTTGCCATGTGATTTGCAATGCCTGGTGAGCCATCAGTGATCTCATTTTTAAACTGAACTGAAAATGGGCTCATTGCAAATCACGGCTTCTTCATTTTCCAATTTTGCCCACGATCTGGCCCTTCCACTTTTGCTGACATAACTTACTCCGTGCTCACTGTGGGTTGGGGGGAAATAGTTAAGACATCACACGTTTTGAAATGCCTGGTAATTTATGCTACAGGTGAAAACTTCAAGGCACCAAGGATTTCCTATGTTAATCACCTAAACAGATTTTTCAGTTTTCTGGTTGTTATTATTTCTGGTTATACTCAGATGTCAGGGAATCATGTTTTAAAGTAAAGGGAAGGGGGCACTTGCTATTAACTAAAAAGAATACTTACATGGATATGTCCCTGGAGAGCCATCGCCCAAGGCCTCTTACCCCAGTGTGGTACAGTTAGAGCTAGCCCTTATCCAAACTTGTAACACAGAGCCGGAGTGGGTCTGGCCTATCCCTACCAGGCCAATCACATATCAGAAAAGCCACGAAGATCCACAGTCACCTATAATGCTCCAAGGACCACAGTGAGGTTCTACTGGTACCATCATGTGCCCCGTTCTTTCTGATGCCTTTTTGAGATCCCTACTAGGGAGTTGTGGAACAGCCATACAAGATCAGTAGTATTATGTTCTTCATTTTGTACAGACGAGGGCAATTAGGCCCAGAAAATTCTAACTTGCCCCAAGTCTGAGCCCAGACATGAACTACAGCATCCTGATTCCCAAGTCCACAGTCTCCCTGCCATAGTACTGTTCTGTCTCTTGTGAAATTTCCAGAAGAGGAAACATTGCAAAGAAGGAAGAATAAATGCAGGGCTGAGACTTTTCTACTTGCCTATTTTCTCTTTTTTTTAATTACTGAAAGGCATTTTGAACAACAGTTCAAAACAATGTCTTTCTACATCGACATATTTTCCCTATGCTGCTGCATGATACTGTAACAGTGGATATACTTCAATACACATCACTATCCACTTGTCCAAACCATGAACCCTAATATAAACTATGGACTTTGAGTGTTAATGATGTGTCAATCTAGGTTCATTGATTGCAACAAGTTGCAGGAAGGGGTGGGAGGGTAGGGGAGCTATGCATGTGTGCTGGCAGGGGTATATGTGAAATCTCTACATTCGCCTCACTTTTGCTTGAACCCAAATCTGCTCTAAAAATAGTTCATTCATGAAGAAAAAATTAACTGGAACCATATTGGCCAGGTGACTTGTTTCTTCTTGCAATTAAAAAAAATTGGGGGCACAAATGAATGAATGTCAGGAAGATATTGCTTATGTCCTAAATGACGCACGTTTCTTAGTTGTTTTTTAAACTTCTAAGTATATTAGACCTTTAACGTGGAAAAATCACACTTGGCTCAGAGATCAAATGAGCAGCTGTACTCACCATCCTTGCAGATCGCTCCCATTTGACATGTTCCTAAGTCTAAGAGATACCCACTGGGACAGCTTGTACAGTTCTTGAACCCTGGGCCATTGCATGTCAAACAGCTGGTATCACATCTAGGGGAAAAGGTACAATGTTTTATCCTTTCACACATCATTCCCAACAGAAGGTGTGTTTACTATCAACCACTTAAAGTCTTAAATTTAACTCTCATTTTGAAGACATAAAAACCTTTTTGTACAATAACTGCTAAGTTTGATGACATTAAAAAAAACCCTAGCAGGTAGACACTAATTTTAAGTGGGACACAGCACATATGTGGGACAGAAAATATCATTTTTTTAAGGTACTCCTGAGGCTAAATGAAGAAATAAACGAAAGTATCAAAAATAAGTTGGGTTATAGCTGCAGTGTCTTTATGTAAATATAGAGCTTTATTTCATCATTAAAAATTCTACACTTCTTATTGTTTATGAAGGCACTCATAAGGGAGCCAGGTACTAACAGCTGGGGCTGAAGGGGCCGATCCACTTACTTTTTGCAGGATTTGTAACCATTCTCTGAAGAGTGCTCAAAATAATAGCTGATACTACAGCTCTGCACGCATCTCCCATCCTCCATGAAGTAGCCCTCAGTGCATTTAATGCACCCATCAGCTCCTGCCCCTTCAAAGCAAGACAAATGCAAGAGACAGAAAAAAACCTCAGCAGGCATTGTATGGCAGGCTTTTACTTCACTAGCTTGTGAAAATGGCGTTCATCTGTTATAATTCTTAGAGTAATAATTTAATACATTTTTTCATGTTCTTCTCAGAGGAGAAAAAAAAAAAAAACCTCTCCCATTTTAAATAGAATCTATTTCCCGAAAACATCTGCTGTCTTTGAAAAGAGAAGGAGATATCACTGGGATACTTAAATTTCTCAGTGAGGACAGGAAGCTGACGACTGTGTGAGTTTCAGTGAGAATGCATGCATGGTAATCAAATGGGAACCATGGCTCTCTAGCATTTAGCGTAAAGGTATCTAGCGGGCTGTGCGAGTGACGGCTATAACAAGGCATACACTTAAGCAAAACCAGAACCAAGAAAATAAATGAAAGGCTCAGGGAGGCGATACCAGCACAGGTGGCGCAGAAGCGGTGGCAGGGCTGGCAGTCCTGGCCGTTGAAGTACTGTCCATCTTCACAGGTGACCGAACACCGGGATCCCTGCAGGCTAGAAGTACAGAACGTGTTGTAAACACACTGTTGCAATCAAGGCAAAGTGGTAATGACCTACAAATGCCATGTGTAACAGATCCAGTTCCCCTGAGAGATCAGTGGGTTTGGCAAAGCTTCAAAGCTTGGGAAATAGCCCTGGTGCCTTGTTTTTCCACCCCCTGCTCCTAATTCCTATAATGCTTCTTTGTGCCTATAATGATGACTATAGTGTGGACACATTCTCTTAAATTCGTTCACTGGCAGGGATATACTTACTTCTTATGACTCAAAAGTTTAATAAAACATTAATTGATAGACAAAACAATTACGTGGTCTAAAAATATGCCTGGCTATTCTCTAATATACAGACCCACTATAATATATGGCAGATTTAAAGTTATTTCCTAATTCTAAATGAAGCAGGAACACCTGATGAAAGAAATTACAATAGAATAATATTAAGAGTACAACTATCCCTTTCCAACCCCAGCTCAAACTGTATAGAGTAGCTTCCTTCAGCTTCCTTTTTAAGTAATTTTTTTCTTAAGATTTATTTACTTGAAAGTCAATGTTCAAATAAAGGGAGTGAGTGAGGGAGTCAGAGAGATAGAGATAGAGATAGAGATAGAGATAGAGATAGAGAGAGAGAGAGAGAGAGAGAGAATCTTCCACCCTCTGGTTCACTTCTCAAATGGTTGCAACAGCTAGAGCTAGGCCAGTCTGAAGCCAGGAGCCAGGAACTTCTTCCAGGTCTACCACATGGATACAGGGGCCCAAGCACTTGGGCCATCCTCTGTTGCTTTCCCAGGCACATTAGCAGAGCACCCAGGACTTGAACTGGGCGCCCATATGGGATGCTGGTGTCACAGGCAGCAGCTTTACTCACTACACCACAACGCCAGCCTCTTTAAGTAATTCCGACTTTAGTCTTCTACTATTTCCCATCAAAGCAGCAAAATTCTAATATACTTTTGCCTTCCTTTAAAGAAATATTTTTGTTTATTTGAAAGGCAGAGAGAGAGAAAGAAAGAGCCATGTGCTGATTCACTCTCCAAATGCCCATAATAGCTGCGGCCGCATCAGGCTGAAGCCAGGAACTCACACTGGGTATCTCACATGGTGGGAGGGACTGCAGTACTCGAGCCGTTACCTGTTGCCTCTCAGGACGTGCATTAGCAGGAAGCTGGCATCAGAAGCACAGCCGGGATTCAAACCCAGGCATTCTGGTATGGCATGCAGATGTCTCCAGTGGTGTCTTAACCACTTGGCCAAACACCTAGCCCTGCCTCCATTCTGTGATCCAGTCAAACACTGAAATGAGGAATCTAGCAAAATTCCCTACTTGTATGGCTGTTTACCTTAACATCTCAATTGTTTAAAGTTATATCATTATTTAGTATTTGTAAAAGTTACCAATACCATATAAAATGATCTATTTACACTTCTATTTCTGTATGTAGAGCTATGAGACAGAATCTAATAAGGTGTTAGAACGTCAAAGGTGGCATGTGTATTTTTCTCTCCTTAATTTGCCAGCTTTCTTAGTCTAGAGATCCTTAAATTAAAATTATATAGAATTTATAATATTTAATACAGTACTCACTGAGTAATCAGTGTGAATGAAGAGACAGAGAAGAACTGTACTTCAGCATCACTAAATTGATGATAACTAGAAGCTGTGTATCTGAGCCACAAAGTTAACTGGTTTTTATTCCCTAAATTCTTTATACTGTTCTAGCTGATGTTTTATCTGGCAGCTTCATAAATGGATCATACTTAATTTAAAAATTCAAATATAGTTTTTTTCTATGCTCATTAATACAATTTGGAAAGTACAAAAGCAAAGGAGATAAACAAAGAAGTTCAATCTGTCTTTGTTGGCATGTTCATTGATTTCATCCTGGATTTCTGCATAGATTTTCCCATTTTTTCTTAGCCCATGCCTAGATGAAAATTTACAGGTCTTTTGAAGCTACATGGCCAACTCTAGGAGCCCCTAGGAAAATGCAAGGAGCCTCAGGGAAACCATGGGCTAAAAAATGAAAGGATGCTTCATTCACAGACCAGAGAGCTGTCATCTAAACAGCCAGTAAAAGAAAATCCTTTTCATTTTCTGTAGTACTAAAAAGAAAGGGATGGGGATTTCATCAAACACAGCTTTCTGAGGCAGGAAATAAGGACCACAAAAATCTTATTGAAGTTAAGAAAACTCCCCAGTTTTTCTAATACAGGACAATGCTTCTGAGCTTGGCATCTATTCAGTGGGAGACAGAGGTTGCACTGTGTAGGGGAAGGAATGACTGAAGGAGGGCATACAACTGATGCTCCCAAAACACAGGTACTAGGAGGCTCATGAGCCTGGGACTGTGAACACTTCTGTTTCACCCTTGATAAACTTGCCAGGTTAGGCCTGTGCTGTCCAACCTGTATACGGCTACTGAGCCCTTAAAATATGGCTAGTGCAGCCAAGGGACAGAATATTAAACTTTGTTTAATTTTTAACCAATTTAAGTCTAAATTTGAAAAATTGGTACTTGATTCTGTCATTGGCAAACTTTTACAAAGGTTTAGCACAACTTAGTTATGTAAAAATCTACTTCTTTTTTTAAAATTTTTATTTATTTATTTATTTATGACAGGCAGAGTTAGACAGTGAGAGAGAGAGAGACAGAGAGAAAGGTCTTCCTTGGTTCACCCCCCAAGTGGCCGGTACGGCCGGCACACTGCGCCGATCCGAAGCCAGGAGCCAGGTGCCTCCTCCTGGTCTCCCATGCAGGTGCAGGGCCCAAGGACCTGGGCCATCCTCCACTGCACTCCCAGGCCACAGCAGAGAGCTGGACTGGAAGAGGAGCAACCAAGACAGAATCTGGTGCCCCGACCGGGACTAGAACCCGGTGTGCCGGTGCCGCAGGTGGAGGATTAGCCTAGTGAGCCGCGGCGCCGGTCAAAAATCTACTTTCTTAACTAAAGTAAAAAATCTAAATATAGATCTAGTATTTCTCATAAATTACTGTCTGAACTCAGATGTGATATAAAGGTACACACATCATAGTTTGATACAACTAAAAAAGCATGGACACAGCAGAGACCCTATCTATTTCCACCTTTCATCAAAGGTAGAAATAAAGGCATTATCAATACTCAAAAGGGAGAACTCTAAGCCAGAGTGCAACTCCTAACTCAGTTTAGAATGACGTGACCTCTACTGAAACCAAGAGGCTGCTGGTTCATTGGAGTTGCATGTTGTGCCGGTGCAGTCTACCAACTATCCAGCTTTTGCAATAAGCAAGCATCTATTCAAGGAAAACATCTCCTGATGTTAAATCTATGCATAGAGCATAGCATAATGGAACCTAGCCTGAGGTACTTAAGATAAGAGAATGACTGGGTATGTGGACGAAAAATAATAAAGATAAGGGAATAATTTCCGACCATCCAAGGAATGAGTCAGGGGGATTAAATGTAATTCATTGGCATTACTTGCACAGTAATCCTTGAGTGGCACAATGCACGTCAAAAAGCACGATGAACGCCTCTCAAATGGTCATATTTGTTGACTTGTATCTGGGCTATCTTTTATACAGACAATTTATTTGGTTATAACTCTTCTTCAGCAAAGACGGGAACCAATTTTTCATATGTAATGGTAGAGATAATGCAAAGAGCAATCAAGTGCTTGAATGGGAGTCAAACCAAGGGTAGATAGTAAGAGGATATTTATTCACTTGGATATCTGTGTGTGTGTGTGTGTGTGTATTCTTCATTTTATTTACATTAAGAAGCTCTTGGGACTTGAAGAAATCTTTCTCTCTCTTACCTTAATCCGTCCCTACATTCTGTACAGTTATGGAGTTCAGTACATGTCTTGCAGTTTTCACTGCATTTCCGGCAAAGATTTTTCTCTGTTTAAAAAAAAGGAAAAGAAAATTATAAGTCAATTGATTATATAAGAGCAGGTGACGATGCTCTATTTGCTAATATGCTGTAGTACCCATGGCCTTGGCAACTGTAGGGAAAGCCCCAGAATCATCATTTGTTTTCACTTCCCAGGAAACCAAATTCACAGAAACTGTAAGACTGGGAAACAACTTAGACTGCTCTGCCAGACTGCAGACCAACGACCCACAGCCCACTCAATTCTTATTGAGTTTCTAGGCTTCTCGTCCTCTTTCCATCTCTCTTCTAAGCAGGGTTTCCTGGCTTCTAACAATGAAGGTCACTCATACAGCTTGGTCCACTCTGATAAGTTGTGCTAGAAAGGAGTCCATGTTTAAGAGTGTGAGCCAAGTGTTGTTTATTTCTTGCATAATCTAAAATAATGTCTTGCACTTTGTAGCTGTTGTGGAATTGATACAAACATTATTTTATTTTTATAATTTATTTATTTAAAGGGCAGAATGACAGAGAGAGGGAGAAACAGAGAAGAGAGATACCTCCATCTGCTGGTTCACTCCCCAAATGCTTCCAACAGCCAGGCTGGGCTATGCTGATGCCAGGAGCCAGGAACTCTATCCTTGTCTCCCAAGTAGATGGCAAGGACTGAAGTAATTGGGCAACCATCCACTGCTTCTCAATTTGGAAGCTGGATTGGATGTGCAGGAGCTGGGACTCAAGCCCACACTCCCACGTGGGATGGGGGCATCCCAAGTGGTGGCTTAACTTGCTGTGTCACAAAGCCTGCCCAAATATTATCTTTTAGATAGTATCTAATCTATTTTGATGTGAGAGGCAGGGAGCCAGAGAGAGAGAAAGAGACAGAGATGTAGAGCTCCTATCTGCTGGTTCACTCCCCAAGTGCCCACAACCCCCAGGGTTGACTCAGGCTGAAGCTGGGAACCAAGAACTCAATCCACATCTCCCATGTGGGTGACAGGGATCCAACTACCTGAGCCATCACGCTGCCTCCCAGAATCTGCATTAACATGAAATGGGTGTCAGGAGCTGCAGCTGAGGCTCAAACCCCAGATACTCCAATAGGGAATACAGGCATCTTAACTGCTAGGCTAACTGTCTGCTTCCCAGATAATATTTCTATTCTGGAGAACGGGAATGTATTGGTTTGAATGCATGAATACTGACTTTACCACTTAATATCAAAGAGATCTATATCAGAAAAAAAAGTGGTAAAGTCATGGTTGTTTTATGATGAAAAATAGTGATTTGGTATATTAAGAAAGGCATTTTAAGTTAGACAAAATATTTCTGAAGACTTGGTACTTTCTCTGATATGCAAGCAAATTTTATCCACACGTAACATGGATAAAAGTGAATGAAGCTTTATTCATGAGATTTCTTCTATTTGCTCTGTAAATGTTACTGATCTTCTGAGTTCCACAGAGAAACACTGCGTTAATGGACCCTACAAGGCACTACTGGATCAGGTCTGAGCCTCTCAATGTGAAATATGAAGCCCTTTATGGCTCTATGATCATTATCATATGGTCTCACTCACTGTGTCCCAGGGAAGACTGGACCTGGCACAGGATCTGAAGGCAATTATAGAAGCAGAGAGACCCGCAGAGCGCTGCATTAACACTGTGTCATAGCTGAGGTCATTGTTTGAACAGCCTTCCTTAATTATCCACCTCCCAGGCTCTGAGAAAGAATCGACTCTCTCAATTATCTTGATCCTATTATACAAAATTCTAGAACCAAACTTTTTTTCCAAGACTCTGCCTTCTTGTTAGAATTTTGACTCCCCACTTCTCATACTGCTCATTTCTATGGATCCCTTATACTCTTCCCCTCTCTCAGTTTCTTTTTCTCTACCAGCTGATAGCTAATCTTCCAGATTTGGGGGCAAATAAAAACTGCAGGGGAATCCCTAACCATTGCACCTAAGGGTAGCCTGAAAGACCCCACTGCCTCATAGAGAAATGCCTGCCTTTGAGTCAAGAGAGAATTTTACTTCTGAAGAAGCAAGACTACCCACTTCAGAATTCTTCTTATCCATTTTTATATTTATTTTTAAAAATAACTGTTATTCCTTTAAACTTGGAGGTTTTCTTTTTTTTCCTAGGTTGCAAAAAACATGAAATTTTAGAGTATGAGATCCTTGATACCCAGAACTCAGAAATAAAAAAAAAGCTATCTGGTAGCTTTTTTCAGGGTCACACTGGAGTACTGTCTAATAGGTCTTCCCACAGATTTTTTTTTTTTTTTTGATTCCCTAGGGCAACAGACCTTTGTTCATAATGACAGCCTGAACTCTGTGATGTTTCATGTTAACACACAGATATTTTGCTTGGTCAAGTTGCATATAATTTCTGTTAGAAAAAAATATCCTCCCACATTCTAGCTGGATTGCCATGTAAGAACTTATGCAATTTGCTTCTAACTCAGCCTAAAGGATTCCATGTTGCCTTTCCTGATGGACTACAGTATCTCACGATCTTTGAAAACACCTGTTACTTTGCAGCTCCCTCCTGAATGGGTTAAATACTTCTTTGACACATATTCATTCTATGCTAGTCAGAAAGTCTTTTTTTTTTTTTTTAAGTTTTCAAAATGTATTCCTTGATACCAAACAGGATCATTTGGTTAGTGTGCAGGAAAGAGCATGCTCAGCTGTTATTCTTTGCAAACCTGATTTATAAGGCTGGCCCATGGCTGGCCTCTGGGAATTTAAGATTTTGATAAGAGTGGCTCCTGTTGTCTAAAGTTTTACAGACAATATGGTTTATGATGAACACCTGCTTTACTTCCAGGAGTCTGGAATCTTGATACACACCAGGAAGAAGGTGCCATCTCTTCCCAGCCAGGCCTCAGTAACAATTGTGTGTGCTGAGTCTTTAATGGTTCTTTGGCTGACGCCTTTCCATCCATGTTGGTGGGGGAATTAAATACACCTCATGGAATTCCACTGAGAGCAGACTCTTGGAAGCTTGAGTCTGGCTTCCTCTGGCATTTGTCCTATGTGCCTTTTTCCCTTTACTGATTTTATTTTGTATCCTTTGGCTGTGACAAATCCCACCTGTGCGAACAGGAGCACAGCCATATCCCCTCTCCTGAGTACTTCTAGAACATATTTGAATCTGGGGCTGGTGTAGCACAGAGTTAGTCACAGGCATGTGTATGTAAGCCTTCTAAACTGTTTTCCTAAAGTAAATGGAACAGATCCCATCTGACATCAGGCAAGCCCAGATTCATAAAGGAGGAACACCCCGCCTTTTCAAATGAAAATCCCACATTTCTTCTCTAAACCCCAAATATTTGAAATCAACTCACTGGTGTCCTGATATGACCCATCAGGACAGTGAGTAACACAGCTGCTGGTGTCTTCATTCAGGAAGTATCCATATTTACAGGATACGCACTGGTCACCGTGGCTTCCAAAGCAGGACTCACAGTTGGGGGCGCACTTCCTGCATCGCTTCTTGTCAGCGTGGTAGTGGCCAGGGGGGCAGCTGGAGACACAGATCCTGCATGGTGGAAAAATCAGAGAGACAGCAGCATCACCTGTGGCTCAGTTCTCAGCATCAACATCAGTCTTGAGCCAGGATCCCAATGCTGCCTCCACCAGGCCTCCTTCTGGTTGTTAAGGCTTTCTCCTCCACTGGGTATGAGGCAGCAATGGTTACACAACGCCACCTAGACCAAGGAAGGCAGCTCTCATTGCAAACTATCCCCTAGTTTCATCTGGGTTTTAGAAGGGTTGATGGTTAGAAACTGAGTCTAAAAAGGAAAGCTATGGTGGGAAACCTGGGGAGAACATGTGGGAATCGTGATTTTGTGTTGAAAAGGTCATTGTTATAAGAAGTTACTTCTGCTTTTGTGTTTGTGCCATGCAAGTCCTATGTGTGTACATGTGGGTAGTGGTGGTGGTTATATGCAATTGTCCAAGTTAATATATTTAAATTTATGTTGCTTGTGAGAAACCTTTTTTAACAACTTCCTTATTTGCCCATAACTTAAGGACAAGGCTTGCTTCATTAATCCATTCAACAAATATTTACTGAGAACTAATCAAATGTCAGGCATTTTGCAGAGTGCAGGAGATAGAGGTACTGAGATAGCCAAGGACCTTTCTCTTAGGGAATTTATACTCCAGCGTGGAATTGCAACCGGAATTGAACATGTCTGGGTCTGTTTTGGTGACTGGAGCATGGAGGCCCTGCAAGAGTGAGTTTTGCTGAAGGAGGAGGGAGAAGGTGGGTGAGGTATGAGAGACTCTGGGTGGGAGAGGCTGGGCTCTGGCTGCAGCACCCATTGTTCTAAAGTCCAGCCCCATGAAAACATCGGCTGATTTTTAGGCTGAAGGCAGGGGCTCAGAGGCACAAGGTCCATTACAGTGTCTACAGCAGAGAAGAGAAGGGGCAGGGAGCAGCAACTGTGGGATTATGGAATGGCTCCAGGTTGTGTGCTCTGGCATCTCCATCAGGGGCAAAGGCAGCTGGCATACAATATCAGTGGGCTGGAAAGGACACAAACCACTTAGAAAGGAGGAATAAATTCAAGAGATCTATTGTCTATGATGAGCGCTGGTGCTAACAATAATATATTATATACTAAGAGAGGTTTTCAGTATTCTCAACACAATAAAAAATTATGTAAAGGAATGTATATATTAAATAGCTTGACTGAGACATTCTACAATGTATGCATATGTCAAAACATCACATTATATACCATAAGTGTAATTTTTCCTTGTCAACTGAAATCAAAAGATCTGGAGGGGAGGCTGAGGTATGTGTTTAGCTGGTCCCAACTCAAAGTCCTTCCAAATGACAGAAAAGACATTTGCAGGTTCAAAGCTTACATGCACATTTTGTGTTTAGCAGCTCAGTGGTTTTCACCATTGTGAATGACACAGACAGGCAGTGGGTCTTCGCAGCACCATGTATCCTATGTTTAGGGCCTAGTGGGAGAGCATGGGAAGACGCTGGGCATTGGAGTCCCTTCGTGGTGTTGGCCCTGCAGGGACTCCTGGGGCTGTGAGGATTCTTTCTTACCTGGTGTTGTTTTTCAGCTTATAGTAGTAGTGCAAACAGTCATTGCAGTGGTCTGGTCCCGGCCCATCACAGCCAACCTCACTGCACTCAGCATCACAGGGACCTTTCCAGAAGAGATTAGAACAACACTTAGAAAAAAGAATTTTATAGCAGGTCAGTTTTACCTTGAATTTTTTATAAAATCTTAGGGTATTTCAAAAGTCTCATGGAAAATGGAGTTAAAGATCAATCTATTTTTGTGCAAAAGTAATTTGAAATCCATGCATTGTATTTTTTTTCCCATTATCCACACTTCCCATGAACTTTTTGAAGATGCTACATATGATTTTTTTTTTTTTTTTGGTGTGTAGTTAGAGGAATAGTGGTCAATGTGGCTGGGAGCCCAGAGATGAACTAGTGAGATTTTTTTTTAAGAAATTATGGTGTATATACACTATGGAGTACTACTCAGCTATAAAAAAAATTAAAGTCTGTCTTTTGCAACAAGATGGACATAACTGGAAACCATTATAATTAGTGAAATAAGCCAGTCCCAAAAAAGACAGATAATCATAGGTTTTCCCTGATCTGAGGTAACTAATAAGAGTATGTGAAATGTAATGTATTGGAATGAAATGGACATTTTGAGATAGGAAGATTGTTTATAGGCCTTGTCTCTTCCATTGAGGAACAGTGTTTTTGTTCTGATTTTTTTCCTTCACACTATGTGTTGAACTCTTTTACTTAGAAAAGGGTTAAGTATATGATCATTAAGTAAACTGAAAACAGATCTTTGTAAAAATTAAGAGTGGGAATGTGAGAGGGAGAAGGAAAAGAAGGATTGGCATGTGGGCAGGAGGAAGGGTAGGGGGGAAGTATCACCGTGTTCCTAAATCTGTATAAATGAAATACATAAAACTCGTACAACTTAAATAAAATGTTAAAGAATTAAAAACCAACCCCAATTGCTTAAGTATCAAGAATGTAAATCCCATTCATAGCCTGGTCTTCAAAGCACATATGGCTGCCTTGTGGGAGATAACATATATTTCAGAATTCAAATGAACAATACTACTGTAAAACTGGCAAAATCAACTACAATTAAGTATGCATAACAACAAAAATGTAGGATTTATAGAAAAATGAGAAGTTAAGCTTCTGACAAAAAAAATAAAAGAAAGGTTATTCAATATCTAGACCAGACTTCCTGTCTTGTCCAAGGTCATTAAAGCCACTGAATACCTCTGAAATACTGTAGCCAGCAAGAAACATCATTATGGCATCTGGCACAAGCTGATCAGCATCCAGTCTTGGATCACAAAGCAGGTACTTCAGGCACAGATAATAGATTTAAAATTGCATCCTACCCAAAGGCCAATGGGCAGCTCAACAAAAGAAAGTGACGTATAAGTTGAAAAAATGCGAGCAAGCTTAAAGAATTCCAGACCTGGGATGAAGGCTGCTAATATCCCCTATTACATATTCTTTGGTACAGAGCTAGAGAGATGCACAGTAAGGAAAAAAATAAAATGCCAGCAAGATGAAGCTATTGTGTGATTGCTGACAAGATTTCCAATGGTATAGGATAGTTACTGAAGTTTTAAATTCACTTTTTCTTTTTTCTCCATACTTTAAGACTTCTGGTCTCATAATTTCAAGCCCATTCTCACTGAAAATTCATGTTTTTAACGAGCAATAAATATATTGCATGAAATATACAAGTAGTAGGTCAAGGGTAACAGAAATGTTTTGAATCCTACTTAATCAAAAGAACTTATTGTTGAACCTTGATTTCTTTTAATCATGATGGTACTTTGTTTTACTATTATTTGTTTATTTATAGGTTTGGGGGAGTGGCTCCCATCTGCTGGTTTACTTTCCAAATGCTCACAACAACCAAGGGGCTGAAGTCAGGATCCAGGAACTCAGTCCAGGTCTCCAGCATGAGTGGCACCTTGAGCCATCACCACTGCATCCCAGAGTGTTCATTAGCAGGAAGCTGGAATCAGGAGCCAGAACCAGGAATTGAACCCAGGCACTCCAATGTGGGGTGTGGGTGCTTGGCCAAATGTCTGTTCGGCAGTACATTTTATAATTACTGACTCATAAAAATATAAATAGTTAGAACTGGGATGGAATGGCTTAGAAAAAAATTGTTGAAAAATACTCTCATTTTACTGATGAAAAAACTGATTTTCCAAGAGATACACTGGCTTGTTCAGTATCATAAGGCAAGGGGAGTTAAGATCGACATATGTTCTGATACCCAGTCCAGGTCTCCTGCTTAGAGGCAGCATATCATGTCCTAGAAATGACTTCTCCATCTGAATGTAAATGAGTCATTTCAAAATGCTGATTAATTCTAAGAGTCATTTTTGAGGGCATTTTTGCTGAAATCTTAGATTAATTTCTAAATTAAATTCTATAGCTAGCATAACTTGGGGGTATTTCAGCTGTCTACCATTGAACACCAGAAGAATGGCACCACTGCTGTGTGAGGGCTTTAGTTCAGCTGGCTGGGGGTCTCACAGTTTCGTGTAATTGATGAAACAATATGGGGATCTGGTTATGATAATGCCATCTGTGCTTGTCAGGCTGTCTTCTAAAGAAAGGCAAAAATCACAGCTCCAAAGGAAAGTACTCATGGGTGGCCCTGAATTTTCACCAGGTGATTTTTAGAATGAAAAAATAAAAACCAAGAAACATTCATTCTTGATATTTGCCAAAGTGATCTGCATGGCAGGTTCATATGCCATACAGTTTCTATTATAATCTTAAACTGTCCCAGATGCAGTTTAGCATAGTAGGTTGTAGGATAATGGTGAAATAATTGTTTTTTTTTTTTCTCTTACAAGTGCCAATGTCAATGTTTTAGCGATATAATTGGAAAAACCACAAAGATGTATAGCTGTTTGTTCAGGATCTTAACATTAACAAAAGGTTACTATTATGCTCCATTTATGTTTTTGGATACACTGTCTCCTATCAGGGAAGAAAAAATGGCTTGGGAGTTATAACATAAACAGTATCATTACAAGCTCAAAACAAAAGAAACATAATTTAACACAATCTAGCTTTGTTTAGCTCAATTGGTCTTAATTATTCAAGTGTGTTATTAATTTTGGGACACTTTAGAATAAAGGAAACTATACTCATATTTAAGATACTCAGTAAAGGTGATTAATGAAGCACTTTTACCATTTTATAAATTTAGGGGCCGGTGTTGTGGCGTTGCGAGTTAAGTCATCACCTGAGAGGCCAGCACCTCAATGGGCTCCAGTTTGAGTCCAGCTGCTCCATTTCTGATTCAGCTCCTTGCTAGTGTGCCTGGGGAAGCAGTGAAAGATGGCTCAAGTGCTTGGGCTCCTGCTACCCACATGGGATGCCTGGATGAAGCTCCTGGCTCCTGGCTTTGGCTCAGCCCTGGTTGTTATGGCCATTTGGGGAGTGAACCAGTGGATAAAAGATTTCTCTTTCTCTCTCTCTCTCTCTCTGTGTGTGTAAGTCTGACTTTCAAAATGAATAAATAAATCTTTAAAAAAAGGGAACAAAATCTGAGAACTACAGGAAAAATATTTTGAGTCTCAAGGTACATTAAACATCCTTTTATAAGTAATTCTTTATTGGGAGAAGCTTTATCGATTAAGTGTTGTATGCAATATCTCAGGACTGAATGCACCTAGACATGACAGAGTAAGACAAAAATCATAAATATAAATAGTATGACAAAAATTGCAGTTGATATGGCTACATCACCCTAGAAAATTGACTCTAAAACATAAATTAGTGAGAGAGTCTTCCAGACAGAAAGCATGGAATATTTTCCACTGCAAGAAAAACAATACTCAAAATACTTAGATATAACACAAGAAGCAAACTACATAAAATTAAAAGATCACAGTAAAGTAGGATGTGGTCTACGTTTTAGGTGGAAAATGTTATTATAAAAACAATTCTGAGATTACAAGTAAAATCTAGCTTCCAAAAAAACTTCTAAAAATTTATTTACTTATTTAAAAAGATTTTTAAAGAGTATTGATTGATTGATTGATTTGAGAGTTAGAGTTACAGACAGAGAGAGGGAGAGACAGAGAGAAAGGTCTTTCACCTGCAGGTTCACTCTGCAAATGGCCAGAGCTGTGGAGATCTGAAGCGAGGAGCCAGGAGTTTCTTCCAGGTCTCCTATTTGGGCCCAGGGGCCCAAGCATTTGCACTATCCTCTACTGCTTTCCCAGGCCATAAGTAGAGAGCTGTATTAGAAAAGGAGCAGCCAGGACATGAACCAGTGCCCATATGGGATGCTTATCCCATTATGCCACAGTGCCAGCTCTTTAAATTTTTTAAGGTAAATAAATTCATGTATTTCATATATACATATATATGATTTATATGATATATATATATATATATATATATATAATAAACCAAAACAGGTCCAGGTGAATTAATGACTAGATGTAAAAAATAAGATTATCAAAAAGTGCATAAAATTCTTTGATATTAAAGGATTGAACTTCTGCAAAGGACCATAAATGTTACATTTGAAATTGTAAATCCCATTCTCCAATAATTATTGTTTTTTCTGTCAGAGCAACATAAAACAAAAGTTTTATTTGGGAAGCAGGTGGTAACTGAGATTATGTTTTCAGCAAATAGAGACAATATGAGGGACAATAACATACAAAGAGTTCCTAAAACTTGGTAAGAGAATGACTGCCACCTTGCATAGAAAAAAATGGTAAGATACAGTGACATCTAATTCATAGAACTACCTACAAAGCTATAAAAATAAAAAAAGAATGAGCTGTTTCTGTCCGTTTTTCTTTTTTGTTCTTTCAGTCAATGCTGGTAAGAATGAGTCCAGCACACACAGAACTGATCTCAGTGTAGACTGGTAAATCTCGTCAGGATGATAATGGGACCAAATGTTTCCAAGCCCTAAAACTGATTATCCCCATTGATGCAGTAAATATTAAAATGGAACTCCATTCTAAAGAACCATTGAGGATGCTTGTATTTGTAGACAGATTAATACACAACAACACTGTTTCAAATGGTGTAAAGATCTATAGACAAATTACACATACCAGGTTATGGACTAAACACATCATAGAGCAATCACCCTATGGACTATGAGGTTTTCAGAGAGCACATATGGATATTTAAATACATGAACACATACACATGCAAATATTTAGAGGGGACAGAAAATGAGATGGAAGGAAATATACAAACCATGGGGTGCATATTATAATATTCTATTATCCCACGTGGTGGGGGATGTATGAGTTATCCCTCCTTGGCTGTGAGCCCCTTGCCAGCTGGCTCACCTGCATAGTCTTCTGTACCGTAGTCATCTGTGGGGTCTTCCACTCGGCTGTAGCGGGAACGTTCAACTTTAGGAAATTCATTGGTGGGTGAGTACGGCTGTACGGAGGTGCCATACAGGACCAAAGACCACTCTTTCAATTTACCTTGAGAAATAATAATACCATAGAGTCACCAAATATTGAAGCCAAATATCCACACTGTGGCTTCATATCTTTTAGTCCTTTTCACTAAAGAAACAGTTGAAGAACGATGGCAAGAAGTTTGAGGTGAATTATTGCATCAGAAACGGGGCTAGAAATGCACATTTTTCACCCTTTGCAGAATAAGATATTTAATAATTCACACAGCATATTTACTGAGCAGCCACTACAGGCTAAGCCTTGGTTTAATCAGTATGTGTACGAAGACTAGGAAAGGAACATACTTCAGATTGCTGGAGAAGAGGCTAAATTTTAAATTCTGAATGCTCAACAGAACCCCAGAATTTTACCAAATGTCTAGTTTTTCCAAGTATAAAAGTGTTACTTAAGCCTTTAAAAAATGTTGGCATTATTTGCCTCATTAATAAATAGACAAAAACTACCCTTCGTTTCACCTAATTTCTGAATCAATCATTTGATATTAAGAATACATCACATCACTTCTGGGCCTTTTGGCTAAGATCGAGTGTAGAATACATCACTATTTATACTATCCTAAGACCTGTGTTGTCCAAAACAGTGACCACTAGACACATTTAGCTATCTAAATTTAAATGAACTAAAATTTAAAACTTTGGGGCAGCTGTTTAAGACACCACTCGAAGGGGGGCGGCATTGTGGCACAGCAGGTTACTGGTTTGTCTCCCTGCTGCTCTTCTCTTGAGCCAGCTCTCAGTTAATGTGCCTGGGAAAGCAGCAGAAGATGGTTTAAAGGCTTGGACCCCGGCCACCCAAGCAGGAGATCTGGATGGAGTTCTAGTCTCCTGGCTTCAGCATGGCCCAGCCCAAGCTGTTGCAGTCCTCTAGGGAGCAAGCCAGTGGATGGAAGATCCCTCTCTCTCAGTAACTCTGCCTTTCAAACACATAAATAATTAAATAAATGAAAAAGAGAAATCACCACTTGGAGCACCCACATCCTATATCAGTTTGCTTGAGTTCAAGTTCTAGCTCCTCTTCCAATTTCAGTTCTGGTTAATGCAGACCCTCAGAGCAGCAGATGATGGCTCAAGTACTTAGATCTCTTCTGTCCATGGAGGAGACCTAGATTGAGTTCCAGGCTCCTGACTTTGTCCTGGTCCATCCCTGGCTGCTGCAGGCATTTGGGGAATGAACCAGAGGATGGAAGATATCTCTTTGTCTCTGTCTTTGTCTCTCTAAATATATAAAAATTTTAAAATATTTTAAATTTCAATTCCTGCTGACACTAACCACATTTCAAGTGCTCAACAGCACCAGTGCAGGATACCTCCAATTATGCCGAAGTTTCTATGGAGCAGTGCTGTCAAAGAGCACGTTCTAGTCAAGGATGTCCTTGGACAGCTGACAAGAAGCATCTTGCTTTAGTGTAGTCTTATATATTCACTGATTTCTCAGCTTCATAAAATTAAAGTGCCAATGCAAAAAGGTAAAAAGAAGAAAGGAAAATTGCCTTTAGGCCCTTAAGCCTGATAAGATTCATGCCAAAAGAAACCAACCAGAAATGGATTGACAAAACCAGTACAAACACAGGAACCCGTTTCTCACTGAGAACCCCTTCTACCTTGGCTTAACATGTAGAATCCAGGTATGGTTGGGGACAAGGGGCAGGGCTGGCTCAGATAGTGATGAGTTTCAGCTGTCAGTTTCCTTATTATTAATATCTATTGAATCGCCATCAAATTGATGACTATAATTTCTATGCACTTAGTATACGCTAAGCACAGGTCCAAATGTTTTGTGAGTTTTATTCAATTTATTGTTCATAAAAGCCCTGAGGTAGGTAATATTATTCCCATCATACAGATTAGAAAGTGAGCGGGGCGGCTCTGTGGCATGGAGCCGGCTCTTGACATAGCAGGTAAAGTTGCAGCCTAAAAGGCCAGAAACAAATATGGGCACTGGTTCGAGTCCCAGCTGCTCCAATTGTGATCTGGCTCTCTACTGTGGCCTGGGAAGGCAGTGGAAGACGGCCCTAGCCCTTGAGTCCCTAGAGACCCAGAAGAAGCTCCTGGCTTCTGGCTTCAGATCAGTCCAGCTTCAGCCATTGTGGCCATTTGGGGAGTGAACCAGCGGATGGAAGACATCCCTCTCCCTCCTTCTCCCTCTTTCTGCCTCTGCATCTCTGTAACTCTGCCTTTCAAGTAAAATAAACAAATCTTTTTTTAAAAAAAAGAGGTTGATAACTTCCTCAAAGATGGTAAGACTACAGGCTGATTTTAAAATCCATTCTTGGATCCAAATTCCACATAAAGCATTATAGGATACTGTCTCCTGTTCATTTCTAATTTAGGAACCTGAGCTTTAAAATAAAGCATTGAATATTTCATGGACACACATTGATGGGTGGTTGGTCACACGATGGGATGTGAAAACAAGATACAATATCCAAACGATGCTGGCAACATGGCACAGGTTGTTCCCCTGGTGCTGCTGGGGCTGACTGGAAACTATGTTGGCTGCCACTGCCCAGCATTGCAAGAGAGGATCATTAGGCCAGAAATTCAAGTACCAAAATCTGTAGCATGGATTCTACTAGATGTGAATGACATCCCTGTAAAGCCAACAAATCCTAAATTGAACCACCCTCATTTGGGGACCACCTCTATTCTGTGATGTACTCTTTTTTTTTTTCTGACATGTACATTGAGCCAGTATTATTGACAATGTAAAGATACATTGATCTTAAAATCCATTCTGGAGGCCAGAACTGTGGCATAGTAGGCTAAAACTGCACCTGTGGTGCCAACATCCCATATGGGCACAGGTTTGAGTCCTGGCTGCTCTTCTGATCCAGCTCTCTGCTTATGGCCTGGGAAAGCAGTAGAAGATGGCCCAAGTTCTTGGGCCTCAGCACCCACTTGGGAGACCTGGAAGAAGCTCCTGGCTCTTGGCTTCTGATTGGCTCAGCTCCTGCTGTTGTGGCCATTTGGGGAGTGAACCAGCAGATGAAAGACCTTTCTCTCTGTTTCTCCCTCTGTCTGTGACTCTGTGTCTCAAATAAATAAAATCGGCCGGCGCCATGGCTCACTTGGCTAATCTTCCGCCTGCGCCACCAGCACCCCGGGTTCTAGTCCCAGTTGGGGTGCCGGGTACTAATGCCGGTTGCTCCTCTTCCAGTCCAGCTCTCTGCTGTGGCCTGGGAGGGCAGCGGAGAATGGCCCAAGTCCTTGGGTCCCTGCACCCGCATGGGAGACCGGGAGGAAGCACCTTGTTCCTGGCTTTGGATCTGCGCAGCTCCGGCCGTGGCAGCCATTTGGGGGATGAACCAATGGAAGGAAGACCTTTCTCTCTGTCTCTCTTTCACTGTCTATAACTCTACCTGTCAAATAAGAAAAATTTAAAAAAATAAAATCTTTCAAAAAATATCCATTCTGAATCCAAATCCAGAATGCTTAAACCATTACATAATGCTGTCTGCTATTCAAATTGTAGAAGCTCCCTATCTTACATGTAGTTACACCCCCAATAAATCTATTGTAAAATGAAAATATTGTAAATTGAAAATGCATTTAGTACACAAAACTTACCAAATATCCTAGCTCAGCCTTGCCTAGCTTAAACATGTTCAGAACACTTATACATTAGCCTGCAGTTGGGCAAGATCATCTAACACAAGGCGTATTTTATAAGAAAGGATGATTGGTTTATATGTTTTACCCTCTGCCAGCTTTCCTTTGGACTCATTTGTTAATGACCATGATTTCACAACCAGGGTCATTCAGGCTCGAATTCTAAGTGGCAGGCACCACATACTGGGAGGAGGTGAATGGCCAGCGGAAATTCATGACCTGTCTGACTGCCTTGAGGTAGTAAAGCAAAGGCGAATCCGTTTTGTCCTTACAGCATTCTTCTGTGTACCCATGGACACACAATACAAGGACATTGTAGGTCCTCTCATCTGTCAGTCACTCTAACACCTGGTTCGTGGTTCATTTTATTGAAAATAATTTAGGATCTAAATTCACCCTCGTGTTTTGAAGACTGCTGTCCTAAAACAGATTATTTGTGTTTGTGCTACTTCTGAAGTACACCATAAGCCACTAGGGGTATTCCCACTGGGCAGCTCATTTCTCTCTTTCACTTGTGTCATTTCATTTCCTTAGACTCTCTGCCATGATTCACTTCAAATCCTGCTGTATTTGTACCATCATCTTGTTCTTCTTTCCCACTTTTTCTGTTTGTTAAATTTTATAGAAGATTTTTCAACTGATACTGAAACATTTAAGACATAGCTGTGTAAATGCAGAGAAAAATTCATCATACTTACTAACATATAAGTGTAATCTGCCACGTACAGTTTCAGCTTTTTAAAAACGATTATTTATTTGAACGGGAGGGAAGAGAGAGAGAGAGAAAGAGAAAGAGAGAGAGAGAGAGAGAGAGAGAGAGAGAGAGAATCTTCTATTTACTGGTTCATTCCCCAGATGCTTGCAACAGCTAGGAGTGGGCCAGGCTAAAACCTGGACACTGGAACTCAATCTGAGTCTTCCACTTGGGTGGCAGGATCTCAGCTACTTGAGTGGCCATCACCGTCTCCCAAAGTGTGCATGAACAAGAAGCTGGAATCAGGAGTGGAGTCAGGACTCAAGCCCAAGGATTCCAAAATGGGCTGCAGGTATCCCAAGTGGTACTGTAACTGCTGCACCAAACACAGCCCCAGCCACAGATAGTTTTAATGTGCAAAAACAAGAACTTCCCAACATTCTTATTATGAATGTGATAATAAACAAATGAGAAAAACAATAAACAAATAGAAACACAAGTTGGAGCCAGGCACCTCTGTATTTGGTGAGGATTCCATCACTCAACTAGGCTGGAAAAATTCTACATCTCTAACTAAATTTCTAGTAGCCTAGTGAAGAAACAGCTCATCATCAGAGAGGGAGAAACTTACCAAACGACTACATGCCATAAAAACAATGCTACCAGGACCCACACTGGGCGCAGAAGGCTTAAGCATCTGCCTGTGGCACCAGTATCCCATACGGGCATGTGTTCCTGTCCTGGCTGTCCCTCTTCCGATCCAGCTCTCTGGTTATGGCCTGGGAAAACAGTGGAAGATGGTCCAAGTGCTTGGGCCCCTGTACCCACATGGCAAACTCAGAAGAAGCTCCTGGCTCCTGGCTTTCGATTGGCTCAGCTCCAGCCGTTGCAGCCATTTGGGGAGTGAACCAACAGATGGAAGACCTTTCTCTCTGTCTCTCCCTCTCTCTATCTGTGACTCTACTTCTCAAACAAATAAATAGAATATTTTAAGAAAATGCTAGAAAAATATGTGTGCACACACACAAATGCACCAACAAACAGAAAAGTGAAGGTCCTTAGTGAAAAGTGTGGCTAATCCTAAAGGGACAGACTGGCTGAATGAAGGACACACAAAGACCATTTGTTTCTATTACATCCTCCTGACTTCAGACCGACAGTAGTACATGGGTGTCTCTCTTCTGGAAAAGAAATGACATCTTTAAAATTATTGAAGGTGACTGAAGTTAAATGGGAACATTTAAGTAGCATAAGTCGAGACAAATTCTATGAAATTGGTAACTCAAGATTACGTTAGATACTGCAGACAGCTTTTAACACAGGTAATCATAGTAAGCTCAGGATAGAATTCTGAACTCCTTGAGGGCAGAGGGATTTATATTCACAGCACCTGGTCCTTGTACACAATGACTGGCTAACCAGTAGTATGCCCTAGGAGCAGTCTGCACTTGTCAAGGGAGTAGAATTGCTGGTGCCCGCTGATTACAGAGTCACTTTTACTTTCATGTCTTCAAAATTCTTAACAGATAATGTACCTTATATATCCACATCTCCCTTGGTGTACAACTGCCACATGGAATCTCTGAGCATGTAAGAGTCCTGTAGTGGTACCTGCCAATGGATCAACTGGAAGCTACATTTGGTCAGAGCAGCACAGCTGAGGCACCACACTTCCACTGCCTCAAAGTGCCATGACCAGGGTATCGCCCTCACTGAGACAACAGGCATGGCCGGAGAAGAGGAGGAAAGGAGGGCACAAGAGCTTAGGAACTAAGTAGACTATGAAGTGCAGATGTCTGGAAACCATGGTCTAGGAGCTGATGTCTTATATATCAACCATGCCTTGGTGATATTTGATTTCTAGATAGAGCCTTGGTGACCACTGCGTCTAGGTTGTCTGCTGGAGGTAAACTAGATGCTGATGCTCTTCAGCAACATTTTAGTCCTGATTCATTGTGACTTGACCACATTCTGGTTTGTGCCTCTCGGACTATGAAAGCACTATGGCAGCACAGATGAACCACATGCCAGAATTAGGGGAAAGACATAAAGAAGGCTGTCAAAACTGGGCATCTCAGGAAGAGTCACTTTCCCACACTGGCAGGAAAATGTCTGATACATAAATGCTTGATCCTTGTGTTCTGCTGTGTGCCTCCTCTACCCAGATCAGCCAATTTATTCTGTAATCAGTTCTGGTCTGGAATTGGATGTCACTCCTACAATTTCCCTCCGGCCTAGTTCTAGTGCAGATGGACTACGTGGAGCATGGAGAAGGAGGACTTTTGTCCACCCGTTGAAAAAGTGTGGAGGGACGGGTGGGAATCTGGGCAGCTATCAAGCCGATCACGTGGCTGAGCCAACAGCTCCTAGAGCTCTGCAGTGAGTAGCCCGGGTAACACAACCTCCCTATGCTGCACTGTACATGCACTGATTGTGTTTCAAATAAGCCTCGTATGAAGAGAGAAATGAGCTGTGTGCAGCAACACAACCTCAGAC
The DNA here is from genome assembly GCF_033115175.1 of Lepus europaeus. Taxonomy (NCBI): domain Eukaryota; kingdom Metazoa; phylum Chordata; class Mammalia; order Lagomorpha; family Leporidae; genus Lepus; species Lepus europaeus. Next base: position 83,306,780 of record NC_084838.1, on the reverse strand, counting down.
TACCTGAAAAGACCTTTATTAATGTCATTATTTCCATGTTTTACTTATCAAGAAAGTTTCCTTTTTCCTTGGCTCTGAGGTTCACCCAGGGCAGAATGCCATCATTCATTTTCTTTGGTGGTAACCAGGTCTGCTAGCACAGGTCAAGCTCAATTTCTTGCCTGAACTGAAAATTAATTTTAGAGGAAACTAAAAAAAAAAAAGAAAGGTAACTAAAGAAACCTGCCTTATGAAGAGATTATAACTATGCAATTTAACCCATTGCAAATGGATAAGGCTGGCTTGGTAATGGACAAAGCAAGCATAGAAACAAGTAGATCATATATTCTGAAATATCAATCAACAGCTATCATATTTTGGCCTATCTTTAGATCAAAATATTTATTCTTTTTAAATTCATTTTATTTATTTCCATGTATTTTGATATTTATGAGAGAAAGAGAGAGTGAGCAAGCAATAGAGCTTATCTATTGGTTTAATCCTCAAATGACAATGGCTTGGGCTGGGCTGGTGCCAAAGCCAGGAGCTGGGTGGCAAAGTCCCAACTACTTGAGTCATCCTCTGCTGACTCCCAGGGTGTACATTAACAAGACACTGGAATCAGGGCCCAGAGTCAGGTGTCTAAACTAGGCACTCTGATGTGAGATGTGGTTGTTCTAAATGGCATCTTAACTGCTAGGCCAAATTCCTGCCCATCTTTATTTTTTATTCTCAAATTATTACATCTAACTGGCACTTTTTCTCGATAAACATTTATTGATCTGATATTTCTAGGGAAAGAGAATGCCTTCCTCATTCAGTAACCTCCAAAAGGCTGAAGAAAATAGACAAGCAGGGAAAGCAATAAGTCATTAGCTCAATTCTATCATCAAATTCGGATCTTAAGAACTGTAATATGTGCAGATAATTCAAAGAAGACATCACAGGAAAAAAGATGATACTGATATATGAGTGTAAAACACTGGCTAAAATATGAAGGTACTTAAAACTTCATGGAAAAGTAGAATTAAAGTTTGAGTTTATTTTGATATGACTTTTCATAAAATACATGGAAAATTTGTATTATGAGAAAAATATGCATGAATTTCAGTAGTGCTTGCACCAAAATAAACATAGTTTTTGGGAAACTATTTAAAATTTTATTTATTTGAGAGACATACAGGAGAGACACAGAGAGCTACCATCTACTGGTTCAATCCCCAAATGCCAGCATAGCCTGGGCTTGGTTGGTCTGAAGCCAGGAACTCAATCTCAGATTCCCAGTGGGTGGCAGGTACTCAATTACATGAGCCATGAGCCGTCATTGCTGCATCCCAGGGTACGCATTAGCAGGAAGCTAGTACGGAGGCAGAGCTGGACATTGAACTCTGATGTGGGACACGGGCATCTTAACCAGCAGGCAGTATTACTGTCCCCAAAATCATGCTTTTACACCATTTTCCATGAACTTTTTCAAGTACCCTCAAACATATCATTTTTTCCCACATAGTAAGATGAAATAGGAAGACAGTTCTCACCTGGAGTCTTGAAGTTCCTCAGCTGAGAAGGAGTATCATAAACTTCAAGAATCCAGTCACCTGCAGCTCGTTCTCCCCAGCAATGAATGGTCATGAACTCCCAGTTTTTAAATCCTTCCATGGAATGATCAAATAGTCTGAAAGAAAACCATAAAAATTGTTCTGTATGTTATTTAAAATCTGGTGCCTGTCCAGCTAAATCAAAGTCAATGACCTTTTTATATCTATTAGCATGTTTAGCTGCACACTGAAGCTAGGCTTCATCCCGGACATCACCAATTAGCAGATCCATATATAGACCAGTGTTCCACCACTGGACAACAACCTATGGCCACCCAATAGCAAAGCTGCAGAGGATAATCATTTGGGCAGCATGGAAACCAGGCGAAGAATGTCTGCACAAGACTGAGAATACTAGTTGTTGGAGATGTGGAACAACTGGAACTCTTTTACATTGCTGATGGAGATGCAAAATGGTACAAGATCTCTGGAAAACTGTTCAATGGTTCTCAAAAAGTTAAATACACATTTTCCATAAAACTCAACAATTCTCCTACAAATAGTTACTCAAGAGAAATGAAGACATATATCCACACACAGAACTCCACATAAATATTTGCTATCATCAAAAAAGGTAAACAGCTTTATGTCCATCAACTGGCAAATGAGTTAACCCATTATGGCATAATCACAGAATGAAATACTATCCAGCAATAAAAACTAATGAACTACTAATTCATACAACAATAGCAGTAAATTCCAAAAACATTATGCTAAGTGAAAGAAAACAGTAACAAAAGACTATGTTTTATACCAAATTCTAAAAATGGCAAAATTCTAAGTAAAGAAATAGATCAGCAGTTGCCAGGGGTTAGGAATGGGAGAGAAGAGGCATGGGGGAATTTTTGTGGGTAATGCAATGCTTTATATCTTGTAAGTTATAGTGTGTGGCTAGATGGCTATATAGATTTGTTAAAACCCATTGACTAATTCACATAAAAAAGTGAATTGTATGTAAATTACACCTCAGTAACAAGACCCTGCTCAGTAATCTAATCCAGTTCAGGGAGTCACATCTTGAATCCCAGCTGAGATTCCACTCTTCCAGAGATTTTCCGAGTTCCTAAATCCCTAAATGAAATCGCTGCCTCTTGACATAGCAAGATAAAAACCAGAGAGCTACAAAATATGAAGTAAAATAAAATAAATGGAGTCTTTACCAAGAATAAAGGGGTGTTAATAGATAACATATAAAAGGAGTACATGTAAAAAAGGCATATCATTTAAAGAGGTATAAAATGTAGATTCAACTACGTAAGGAAATGTGCAAAAGATGCAGAAGCCATTTTCTGTAAAAATGAATACTATATGGTGGAAAGTGAAAGATGGGGCAAGGGACAGATTGTTTTAGTACTTTTCAAGAAAAATCACGGGACTCTATTATTTTATTAAACAATAAAAGAGTAAGAAATCGACCATTAGAGAGGCAAATGGAGAAGGAGAATTATCTCCAGTCTTGTCTTAGGAGCAACCACATCAGTTACTGGAATAGATTTGTCCTTCCATGGAGACAAATGTGAAGGTCATGACGATTGCATGTTGCTGTCTACTGAGGGCATGCAATCATGGCTTGCTTTAATTTCATCTTCATCAAGCAAATGGCTGGTTATAATCTGACCCATGTAGATTTCCCAATGGGAGAAAATGTGCCCTTCTGAAACCAAAAATAAGCAGTTTAATCCCTATGACTTAATATATTAAAACTCCAATTTATTTTAAAATGTGTCTTATCTATGTTTTTGAAGATTCCTCTAGGGGCCAGCATTGGGGTGCAGCAGGTTAAGCCACCACTTTTGACCCTGGCATTCTATATTAGAGTGCTGCTTGCAGTCCTGGCTACTTTGCTTCTCATCCAGCTCCCTACCTGGGAAGGCAGCAGAAGACGGCCAAATATATGGGCCCCTGACACCCACAGGGGAGATGCAGATGGAGTTCTGAGTTGGAAGATATCTTTCTCCTCTCCCTCTCCCTCCCTTCCTCTATCTCTCTCCCTCCCCCTGCTCTCATTACTCTGCCTTTCAAATAAATATATCTTAATAAAATTCCTCAAAAATGCTAACGGGGTTCTAAAGCTGACAGGTTTGGTAGCATGATTTTGAACTGTATAGGTAAATGGCTGACAAGTAACAGTATTCCCAAGAGAAAAGTAATAAAAGGAAAATCACCTGCTACCTGTTGAGCCTTTAAAAGAAGGAAAAATGAAAAGTATAAGCAGCACACTCAGAGTGTCCCATAGTCAAACTAATTGAGAAGGATCCCTTTACTGGACAACTTAGATTGCTGGAATATGCAAATGTGTTCTGTTAACTTCCATAACGGGGTTAATGAGAGGTGGTGATTTTCAGGCCATATCTGGATGTGAAAGCCTGTTCTCTCTTTTTAGAACATATGCTGTTCTTAAAGATTAACGCTTTGCACACAGGCAAGTAGATTCCTCCCTCAATGAGGATCACATTGGATCTTGCAGCTTTCCTACACAATGCCAGCGATGATAATGGTGGTTCCTTACAAGAATGTTCTCCCACTATGATTGATCCTTAATAGAGTAAGGGTAGTGCATTTTAACAATACCCTACAATCCATTGCACACCAAATTAGGTCTTGTTTCACAAGTTTACAGCTGAAAACTGGACTTGGCCAAGGACTTGCTGGGTCATTATATAGTTGATTTATATCTATGGAGTCTTTACTTGACCAGACCTTGCATGTGATGGGCAGAAAGGCGACCCAAAGATAGGAGAAGAGGAGCTTTTTCAAACTGTCCTTGCTGCCAGAGAGGTTGAATTGGAAATGGATGGAGGTAGAAAGTCAGTTTAGTACCACTTCCTTGATTAGGTTCCACAGTGCTATGTTACACACTAATTCTTTGGGGCCACTGAGCCATTTGAGGGCACTGAACCAATAACTTGTCACATAATACCTCTCCAAGAGTGCTGAACTTAAAAGCAGTTCCCAAACAGTTTAGACAGAACATTTGGCTCATTGCCTCACATCCAAAAACTACAAAGGAGACTCGAAGCTGCCATCACATGAGGGGCAGTCTTGTTTCCACAACCTCAGCCAACTTTTAATTACTCATGGGTCAGTTATTTGGCTGCTAGATCAGCAGGCCCTATGTTTCTGCTCTTCCACCCTTTCCTGTCCACCTTTGGAAATCATTCCATTGCCACTAATGACTTCCAAATCACATTTGGAACAAAAAATAAACAAACTGGGTGCCATGAAGAAATATCCATGATTTAGAATTCAAATAAGTGTTTCGAAGCTCGAATAGAAATGGGCTTTGTCAAGGTGGCTAAGCAGTCTCCCCTCCTCCCAGCGTCTCTTTAATGAAGAGTCAGAATGTCCATTAGTTTCATGTGAATCTAAGAATTGAAGCGAGGAATGCAAATGCAGCCAAACATGATCATTACATTTTGCTGAAAGAGTTGATGGGAAAGAAACAGACACAAATAGTTACTGTATTAACTAATGGGGCATTCATAGTTCCATTCTCACCCTGTCCTTTATAAACAGAGTTTAAAGAGAGGTGGATGATTTTATATTTTAATTATGATCCAATTCTTCAACTATGTCCTATTTTTAGCATTATATCATTTTAAAAAACTGCATCCTCTGAATGTAATAAAAGGTAGTGCAGCATATAGATTAGCACATACTTGCCCAAGACAGTCAAATGTCAAACCAAGGAAACATGCTAAGGAAATTTTAATTGTAGGTTCTTTGCTTATTAACTCAAAGGTCTGACGACCGGCTTGACTGTCTGTGGAGTGCCAACAGTGAAAAAATCAGAAACATGCTGACATTATTAACGTGGGGAAAATGTCAATAAAGTCGAACCATGTGCTGAAAGCTGGAGCAGACAGACTCCATGCCTGTATCCACTTCTCTTGTTGTGGTAAAAGTTCTGTCAAAAGTTGACTTCATAATCATGTGCTCGATGAAATGATAGATGCATGCGGTGGCACAAATTATGCATCCCATTATTAAAATGGTGCCCCACAGCCCATTCCCTGTGAGTGGTTTTCAAATAAATTACTTTGTATGAAGCCTGGTGGAGCCGATTGCCATTGAGTGCAGCACATCCTTTTGAGGAATTAACACAGGAAATAATTCATGTAATTACTGTAAGATTTTATTTTCCCCTCTTGCACTTAAAGTCTGGCCAATGTATCAAGGCTACAGCATTCTTGAATGATGTTATGGCAACTAAATAACAAGGCATTTTATAAGTACTGACAGCTCTGTGTTATCATATAATTATTTCTAAAATTGTAAATGGATCTTAATTTCAGAGTCATCCACTGCTACTCAGATGGTACTTATGTTCGCTACAGAATTAGATATTCAACCAATATTCTTGGAAGTTTTCTCACTTTTTTTCCTTTTCTTTTTAATCAATTTTTTAAATATTTATTTGAAAGAGTTACAGAGTGAAGTAGAGACAGAGAGGTCTTTCATCCACTGGTTCACTCCCCAAATGGCTTCCCACTCCCCAGATGGCTGCAGTGGGTGAAGCTGAGGTGATCTGAAGCCAGGAGCCAGTAAGTTCTTCCGGGTCTTCCACACAGTGGCCCAAGGAGTTGGGCCTTCTGCTGCTTTCCCAGGCACATTAGCAGGGACTTGGATGGGATGTGGAGCAGCTGGGACTCAAACCAGTGTCCATAAGGGATACTGGTGCTGCAGGCTTCAGGCTTAACCCACTGTGCCACAGTGCTGGCCCCTCAATTTTTTTTTTCTTAGTGCTTCATCACAATTTAAGGTACAACTGATTAAATGCCTGGAGCACTCATTTGACTCAATCGTAACTGAGTTTTTGGTTTTCTTCAAATATTCGGCTTTTGTTAAGTTCTAAATGATTAGCTTCTGATCTAGGGTATTTAAAATGTACTATGCAGTTTTTCTCCTTTTACTAATCAACATTGCTTTCTTAACAAAGGTTTAGAGATAGGAAGATACTAGTTCTAGAGGTTTGGGGTAGCTAAAGGATGAGGTTGCTGTATTTTTTTTTCAAGTTTTAATATGCATATTATCAACTCACTCACCAACCCTCACATGCATCCCTTCTTGTAGGCACACGCTGCAAATACTTACTCCATTTACTCTTTTGTAAATGACTTGCACAGTACCCAGCAGCACACCATATGCAAGTCTTTTTAATGACGCACAAGTAACAAGGACTTGTGTGAGAAAGCTGGATGATCTTTTACGTTGGGGTTATGTGAGTGTGGTCTATGGTCAGACGGCTTTGATCTCACCTGGGAGCTTCTTAGAAATGCAAGTCCTTGGACTTCATTCCAGGCTTGGGGCAAATCAGAGTCTTTGGGAGGGGCCCAGCCAGTTGTGCTGGATGGAACCATTACCATGTGCTTTCAGAGGCTACGTGAAAATGGGGTCACCATGGATTAAGTGCTTACCACGCTAGCAGCTGTGCTGTATATCGTCCTATTTCATGCTTACAGTCACCCTGTGAGGCAGATGCTATTACACTCATTATGCCTGACAGAAACTGGTCAAGACCAACCCAGTTCCGTCTAACCTCAAAGGTTATTGCTTCTTTTGAATGAAGGAAGAGGGTTCTCATGGTAGGGCCTTACTGGAATGTAAAACTTTTGCTGCAAAAGTGTAACTTCTACTGCAAGCCACAAATGCACTTACATATCATGAATAACTACCGTCGTCAATGCTCTGTTGTTGAACATTTGGGCAGAGCAACGACAAAGATGATTAAAACACAAACACTACATTTTAAACAGAGTTAACTGTAGAACCCTATAGGTTTGGAAGATTAGAAAGAGTGCCTTCTCTCTGCTTAAGACCATAATTAGAAGCAGAGATATTCATCTGTAATCAAATGTAAAGAGGCAAAGTTTCAGCTTTCAGTCAGAGGCCAAAATCTGGAACAGAGAGCCAGTCCATCTACACTCAGTCTAAAACTCAATAGGTTGGGGGGGGGGGGATGATGTAGGGAAAAGGGACAGCTTTTCATAAGTCTTAACAAATGCAGTTGGAGTTAGAATCTAATGGGACAAGCTTTTCATAGAGAGATTTTTACACAGGCAGAATTTGAATGTGTTATAGTACAAAGGCTCCAGTCTAAACTTGCTCTTGTCTAAGAACATTTTCAAAGGATATTTCAAGCCCACCCAGCTCCTCCCCCATGCCTGACCTCCACCATGTGCTCTGAATATGCAGTTTGGCTTTTTGTTAGGCAGTGCATCTACACGCCAGGAGGAGGACTCACAGGGTGGGAAGCCTGGGGTTAGGACAAAGGGAAGAGAAGGAACTACCCCTCTGTCGTCATCTAGTCCAGGACTGCTCTGCCTGCAGGCCTGGGGCTCCCACCCACTAAATCATCAACAGGGCTTGCCCTAGCCCGGCGAGCCTGCCTGCTGGGCTCAGGGCGCAGGAAGCTCCAGCTGGAGGGCAGTTCTGGCTGCTGCTGAGTGCCTTCCAGTCTTAGCACCTGCGGACGCTTGCTTGGGTAAACCCTGCTTGCCCCAACAGCTGCTCTCCACAGGAGCTGGGGCCAGTGCCCGTCCTCCAGCACAGGGAGCCACTGAGGGGCTCCAGACGGCCCACACAGATGTACTCAACGTGTCCAGCCCTTAGCAGACAACAGACTCTGAAGGAACAGCTGTGGTGAGGGGATAAACCATTTGGAAGAAATTCTTCTCTCCAACGTCATGGGCTTCTGGAAAGCCAGCCATGAATACTCATTGTATTTTGTGTCCCTTCAATGAAGCCGCACATTTGGTTAAGACTGAAAAGGGGAACAGGAACATTTAATCAGACAGGGGCAGCCACTGTCATCCAGGCTCTCCTCCCTTGCACACACTCAGGGTCCGTCCGAGGCTCTGATTTTCGCCCTCCAAAGGGAGATGACCTCATGTGGGTCTCCAGATTCTGAGCAGACTCTCAGCCCCTCAGTGCTCACAGCAGCAGGCGCACAGACCACAGAGCAAACCATGGAGCAAAGGGCCAGCTTCAGAAGCCGGGCGGAGGTTTCCACACTGGCTGCCAGGCTTCTGGGCAAGCAGTACTAGAAACACTGTCTGCGGGAAGCAGTCACACCTCCCGGGGGAAGTCGGGGAGACACTGCCATGGGAAGCCTTCGTTTTCATCTCAAACCACTCTCACTGCGGATATTTTGCTTTAAATTTCTCAGAAATCACTTTTTTTTAAAAAAATGGTGTTCTTTGCTTTACAGGTTCTTTCTTAGAAATCTCGACTTCTTTGAAAGGAAGGTAAGTGTCCCGCAGGGGAACTGTGGCTTGCTCTGATGAACAATCTCTGACATGCAAATTCCTTTTATATCCTGGCCTCTTCATCTTTTTCTTGAGAAGAGGCATTGCCTTGCAGATCAACAGGCAAGACACCAAAGCCAAGTGGGCCTTTCCTTCCCCACCCCCTCCACCCTTTCCTGAGCCTCCTGCTCTCAGCTTCCCATCCTGGGAATGTGCTTTGACTCAGGGCCAAGGTGAGAGGACATAGGGACTCCTTGCCCCTGAGAGTTTTTTGAGATTTCCTCTAATAAAATGAAAGCTTCAGATTATGCCAGAAGGACAGAATGCCAAAAGAAACAGTGTTTCTTTAGCTGCCTCTGTAGGAGATGCTACTAGTATCAAGCACAATAAGAACCGGGGAGCCAAGCCATGGACAGTGGCCACTGATGCTTGTGGGACCCAGTTTACCATTTAAAGGGTCAGCTGCTCACAGCAATGCATTTGCAGAGCTGTAGACAAATGAATTCCTAACATCCTTTATATCTCAGTACCTCCAGCCTTCAACCTTTGATCTCTCTGCGTCTTCTTGGTGACTACTTACTTCCAGGACTGAGATGGAGGAGAAGCAGAAGGGCAGCACTTTAAGAAAATGCTCCTGACCAAAAAGACACTGTGGGTGCAAACTGATCCCCAAGTGGTCTTGATGGGGAAACTCAGGTAGACCTTGTGAGCATCAGTCACTGAACATCTTACACACCTATTTCTTTTCTCTGCACAAGCCATGCAGCACTCCTGCATTCAGCACTTTGCAAAGTGTGGGAGATCTTCAAAAATTCATGGAAATGAGAATTAAAAGATAAGTATGTTTTGGTGCAAAAATTCAGAAACCCATGAATATAAGGAACAATCACAAAGTTCATGAGAAATGCATATTATGAAAAAACTTTGCATGGCTTTCAAAATATTTTTGCACCATGGTAAACATTTCTTTTAATTCCATTTCTCCATGAACTCTTTGAAGTACCATCGTAGATCTGTCAGCTACTGAAGAATGCACGGGAGCATGAAGCCAGTAGCACTGTAATGCACCAAATGGCTAGAATGGAGTCATTGCTCCTGCACTCACAAGTTTCCTCACTGATGTCATTTTGGAGCAAGCCAACAAGAAATAGTAAAATATGCAGGAAGACCTCAGGCTGCAGAGGCAGCATTTTCTAAGCAAACAGCAACAGCTGAGGGACTGCTTTTCTACAAGGTAGGGGGGCTCTGGGAATAAGATCCACACACATGTGAAACAAACCTTTGCACCTCAGTGTTGTGCCAGGATATTCTTTCAAGTTAAACTCACATGAGTGATGGTAAGGAAAAGAAAAACAGCAAGGAATAAAGGCCTTCCCTGACTTGGGTAACAACAGCTGGTGAGCCTTCCATTCATCATGTAATTGCACACTGGAAGGCCTGTGTCAGACAGGTAGTGGCAATTACCAGGCAGGCAGCCGCGGAGACCTCTTTGTCTGAGGAGGGAAGAGGGCATAGGGAGTGCCCAAGAGTCTGATGCTAATGAATCTTAAGTTTCTTGCACCTGCATACACTTATTCTGGCAAAGTTGCATTTCACAGTTAAAACATTCAGCCCAGTTCTCCCAGTGCCCTTATGGAAGGTGTTTGGATTGAAACAAAACAGCAAGTCTAAGCAAAAAATAAAATGCACCTGATGCTTTTGGATTCCATACGCCTAGTACCTATCAATTAGAAATGCTGTTTTATCTCTTTTTCTGACTGTCCTACAGTAGGTGAAGTTTGGAGACCTTTAAGAGCAAATTTCAACTGGAAAGTTCAGCCTCGATTTTGGTACTGCAGGCTTGCATGGACTCTGGCTTCTCAATCCCTCAGGCTTGTTCATGTTCTAACAAAACTCACCAGTGCCGCAATCACCTGCTTCTGCACACAAGGCTGTCTACATAAAAGCTTGTCTCTCACTTGAACTCTATATGCCACTCAGGATAAGGTTTGTTCTCCCATTAAATGTTCCTCTGGGAGAAAAAAAATTAATCATGCTTTTAGTTTTTTGGTTGTTGTTTGTATGAGGACAGGTGTACAAAAGACCCATGGAAACATCAGATGATGAAAAATACTGCCTAGATTTCAAATTTTTTTGCACCCAAATTAATTTCTTAAAGTATTCATTCATTTATTTATTTGAGAAGCAGGGAGATGGGGAGAGAGGAAAAGGGCCGTTAAACTGGGGTCTTGAGATAAGGCCTACTGCCTTATCTGTCAGTCAATTTTCACTGGAATGCAATCATGTCCACTCATTTATACTGTCTATGGCAGCTTCTGCCCTTCAATGGCAGAGCTGAGTAGCTGGGATACAGACATGGGCCACAAATCTCAAAATATTTACTACCTGGCTCTCTGCAGAAAAATATTTGCCAACACCTGCTTTAAAAATACAATTTCCTATAACTTTGGAAAATAATTACTTGGGCAAGTTAATCTGTAACAAATGTTGACAGATATTTAATGGGTGTGGACCTTAGAGGCCTTAAGAGTTAGTGTTCTGGGTCGGCACTGTGGCTTAGCAGGTTAAGCTGCTACCTGCAGCGCTGGCTTCCCATATGAGCACCAGTTCAAGTCCTGGCTGCTCCACTTCCAATCCAGCTCCCTGCTAATGTGCCTGGAAAAGCAGTGGAAGGTGACCAAGTACTTGGGCCCCTGCACTTGCCTGAAAGACCCAGAAGCTCCAGGCTCCTGGCTTCAGATCAGCCCAGCTCAAGCCATTGTCACCATTTGGGAAGTGAACCAGAGGATGGAAGACTTTTCTCTCTCTGCTTCTGCCTCTCCCTCTCTGTAACTCTCTGCCTTTCAAATAAATAAATAAACTTTTTTTTTTTAAAAAAATCAGTGTTCAGCAAGTCTCTTAAAGAATAAAGAACAAGCGGCCTTCAAAAATTTTTCTGTAGCATCCTTTGTTATCTCCCTATTACATGCAACTTCACACTTTCTACTTTAAGAACAATTAGACTATGGCATGCAAGTGCCCTCCTCAGTTGGTTCTCAAGGTTGAGGTAAGGAGCAGCTGAGCCCTTACATCAAAGAACAACTGATTATCAGTGTGACCAACATAGTACTGGGCAGAGGACATCACTGTACCTGTTGGCCAAAAGCTGAGACCTGGTTCCTGAGGGTGAAGTCAGGTAGATGGCCAGGTCTCCCCTCCGAGGGTGGGTGATGGTAATGCGCACAACTACGTGCTCCAGGTAGTTGACATGGTGGTTAGGGTTATCAGAGCAGCCCGAAGCTTTGTAGATGGAGCGCACCGCACTGTTGGGGCGAATCGTCCTGCAAAAGACAGAGATGAAGTCTGGGCAAACTACCTGGCAGTTCTCAGCTGACAGAATTTAGAGGCTTGTAATTAGTACACCAGGTAAGGCAAGCAACTAGTCACGGGATACTTAACTACAACAATGCGATCACCCAAATGATTGGATCACAGGAAGGATTAATGGTTGGACTCTGGGGATCATGCAAGTAAGATAACAATGTACTTTTGTTATCATGCAGGTGGTGGATATTGAACTTGAGTATGCATTGGTATCACCTGTTAAACCATAGATCGTTCAGTCCCAGCCCCAGAGCAGCTGATTGAGCACATAGGATCTGCATTTATAACCAGTGATAGTGATGTGGCTGATCTATGGAACACACCTTGAGAACAATGTGTTTGTTCCAGTGGAGGTGAGGGAATTATAAGCTTCGTTCAAATGCCCAAGCTGTCCATTCCTTGCTCTAGAACCTATAGGCATACTCTTTCCTCTTGCCTTCAGATTCTTGTCTCCCACTCTATCTTCCTCCTGTGCCAGTGTCCCCTGGAACGCTGGGCTTCAGCCATTCAGGCATCAGTTCTACTTCTGAGATAATTCAGTGTTCCCACTTGGGGACTTCACACTTACTACTCTCCCAGAAAGATTTTCTTATTTTTGTTGATTTTCTCTTGACAGACTCTTTCTTCACGGTCAAAGTGTAAATGTCACCTCTCTGAGATAATCCCTGAACCACAGGCAAAAAAGGCTCCCATCCCTTATTTTCTACCTGTCCAAATCCCCAATATTTATGCATTATAATTTTTAATTATCTATTTATTATGTTTTCTGTCCTATTCTTCCACTAGATCCTAATAGCAAGAAGCCATTTTTCATTCCATTTTTATCCCTAATATCTTGTTCTGTGCTTGATATTGAATACGTGTGAAAATACTAGTTGCTGAGTGAATGAATATAAAAATAGTCACTCCTTATGTTTTTTGTCTCATCCTTTGTCATAAAAGAGCAGAATGAGGAAAACATAACTTTAGTCCATTTACTTCTGCTTCCTAATAAATTTCCTCAAGAATTACAATGGCTCAGCTTCATCCCAAACCAAAGTTCATAAATATTTTTCAGAGAGAGAGAGGTCTTTAAAAAGAAAGCCAAGAGCAAAATACTAATAAAGCCACCACAGCAGTGTCCTGGTGCAGGGATTTAGCACCCAGGAGAAATAGCACAGTATTGTGCCATAAATCCTGTTGGCATAACCACCAAGTCTGTGCAGCTCCTGCTGGGGAGTAGGCCCTAAAAGCTCTGAACTGACTGCCATCTCACTGACTGGACATTGTGTACCATACTTTGGAGAACTGCATGATATACAGTAAATTTTCTAGAATCAGGTTCATTTGTTTGAAGTACAGAGATTTCTGGAGAATACCAACACCATCAAATAGAAATATCGACAGAATAGAAAACTTCACAAAGGCCGTCTGTAGTGGTCTTCCCAAGCTTCCCCTTTTTTATTTGAGAGGAAGAGGGAAAGGGAGGGAGGGAAGGAGGGGGAGAAAGAGAAAGAGCGAGCGAGCAAGTGAGCAAGAGAGCTCTCATCCGCTGGTTCACTCTCTAAATGCCTCCAATGGCCAGGGCTGAGCCAGACTGAAGACAAGCAGCCGGGAGCCAGGAACTCAATCAAGCCTTCCATGAAGGTGGTAGGCATGCAACTACTTGAGCCAGCATCTGCTGTCCCCCAGAGTGTCCATTGGCAGGAAGCTAGCATTGGAAGCAAACCCAAGACTTGAATCTAGGAAGTCTGATATGGTATGCAGGCATTCTAAATGGTGTCTTAACCCCTAGGCCAAATACCGGTCCCCTCAAATTCCCAAATAAGGACTATTTTTCAGGGTGTGCATTTGGTACAGTGGTTAATAACCTGCTTGGGATGCCCACATTCCATACCAGAGTAAGTGGGTTTGAGTCCCAGCTCTGTTTCTGAGTCTAGTTTCCTGTTAATGTACACTGTTAATGTACACTCTGGGAGGCAGCATGTGATGGCTCAAGTCCTAGGGTCCCTGCCTCCCATCTGGGAATCTGCATTGAGTTCCAGGTCCCTGGCTTCGACCTGGGCCGGACTCTGCTGTTGCAGGCATTTGGAAAGTGATTAAATGGGTTGAGAAGCTTTCAGTTGTCCACACTTTCTCTGTGTTTGTTGCTGTTTCTCTCTGTCCTTCAAATAAGATGGCAGGCGAGAGACAGAGGGAGAGAGAAAGAGAGAGTAAGAGACTGAGAGGAAGAGAAAGAGAGAGGCTTTTCTTTCAAGAATTCTTGGGTTTTAATAGGGTGGATTTAACAGCTAAGCATCCTCTACATTCTACTACAACTTTGTGATTATATAAGAAAGAAATTACAGAACTTTTTAGCTCATAACAGGGGCTGTTGCAAGCACTTGCTCTGGCCTGCTCTCATTCAGGGCAGTCATGCTCTCTGTTGGCTGCAAACATTACTTGATATGTCGATCTGTGCTCTCCACACACACGTGCTGTTGGGGAACAGTGGTCCACTTCTCCGCCTCCATCACCATGGCTTCTGCATCCATCAATCCAAATCCGTAGAGATGGCTCACTGTGAAGGCAAGAGGCTGGTCAGCTTCACTGTGGTTAGGAGCAACCTATGCTTTATATATGTATATAAATACACTCAACAATTTTGTAGCAGTGTCACTCAGTAGAGACCTGAGACACATCCCTGTGGCATTCTAGCTATCTTTCCAATAATGGTTTGAAAAGCAAATAAAAACAAAGCAACCAATCACAACAAGAGAATAAGATGAATGTGTATCACTCATCAATTATGTATTATTACTAGCAACACAACTATCATTTAGGAATTGCTACTACATGCCAGGCGCTAGTCTACATTTTTTAAATTTAATCCTCTCAATAATCTTAAGATGTTAATGTTATTGTTACTGTCATTCATGGATGTGAAAACTGAGACACAAACAGAAACTTGACCAAGACTGATTAGTGAGTCAGTGGTTAAGTTGGATTCTAACCCACATAATTTTGATCCCGGGCCCCACTGTTAATTACTTACATTTAAAATGATGAGATCATTGATTTTTAAAAATAAAGTAATTATTAGGCGTAAGAGAAGTGACTATACAACTTCTCATAGTACAAGAAAATTACATGCAAGAAATAACCAATTTTCTGACATGTCTAGTAATTAGGTTGAATACCCCAGAAGGCATAAATTATTACCTTTCTTCTAGCATATAAAAATTTATTAACTTTATGCATGAAATATTTGGAGGCCTCTAGACTTTATGCCAGCCTCTTGTCTTAGAATCTGTTAGTTCTTGATGAAAATGTTTATTGCTCTAAAGGCTGAATTCACATAACTATTTCAGAATATGTCAATTATGTTAAGGAATATTATAATGATGGTACAGCAAGAAACACATGTGCACTTTTCTGTAAAAATACTTTAAAATCTCAGTTCAATACTCAAAATTTTCACTTTGTCTTGAACTGTCTCTCATATCTTTATATTCAACATGAAGTAAAACTTCTACCAAATTTTGCCTAAACCATGTTTCATTATGTTATTAATTACTTTATATCTTGATTATGGATTATTTAAATACATCAGCTTGAAATTTAAGATGGTCTCTGATCGATTCCTGGTCTACTTTCAAAATAACCTCTTCACCAAACCTTTAGCTTTAATAAAGCCATTCCTCTACAGTTTCCAGTCAGATCCGCTCTTTCTGGCTCATTGCTCTTACTCATGCTGAGCCCCTGGCCTCAAATTTCCTCACTCTTGCTCTCTGTAGAGCGAAATTCTGTCTTGTAAGTTCCCATAGGCTTAGTCTAGCTTTTCCTTCTTGAAAAAGTCAAAAGCTATTTACTTAAATTTAACCATCCATGACTGATGAAAATGGTCTCCTTTCTTTAAAATTGTAATTACTTTTTCAATCCATCAGTCCTTCCATCCATTCATCCTTCCATCCATCCATCCATCCATGCATCCGTCCATCCATTCATAATTTCTTGAGTGCCTTCTATGTCCCATGTGCTGTGTTAGGCACTGAATTTTTTATTTGTGCCATCAACAGAATTGCTAATTAACTCTCTGTCACTATATCCTTATATAACAACTGTGTTTTAAGCTACTGGATGGCAGGAACTGGGTATTATGGTTCTTTCTGTGTTCTGTGAGATTTACTGGAACTTGATATACATAGGAGCACAACAAAGTAAAAGCATATAAAAAAGGAAAATTGTATTAGGAATTAGAAATATGACTATATGCTATTTACTAATCATACAATTCTTAACAAACAAGATAAAATGCCAAATCCACAATTTACTTGGTTGGGGATATTATGATCTCTCCCATCATCATTACTATGCTCCTTAGGTATTATTATATGTCCATATGAGACAATCTGGATAAAGAACTATGCAAATATCAGGTACTTAGGACATACTGAAAAATAAAGAGAACATTGCTAAGGCAAGGGTATATGTAAGCACTTGTACAACTTTTATTATTAATATTTTTCTTGATTAAAAAGAAATGCATGTTCACTATAAAAATCTTAAATATATACAAAGAAGTAAAAATATAATAAAAGGCATCTATAACCTAATCACAAATTGGAAACTGTTATGAACAATTCTGAATAGTTTTAGGTACATAACATTTATGTAAGGTAATTAAAAAACAAGAACCATGATAAGGAAGAAATGTCAAGTTTGAGTCTAAAGAAATAAAATTGTGGAGACCTCTTGTTAAAGTTCGTGCAAACCCTGTGTTCTTACTCATCAGTTCTCCACTATACCATTTCATCATGAACATTCTGAAGTATTTTCTTTTGCTGGGGAAAGTGTCATTTTTACCAAAGATGACTTGACATGCTATCTAGCTCTGGTCACAACTCAAATAGGGCCCAAGCCAGTGTCAAGCGGCTTTAAACCAGCACCCCTGTTTTTATCTCAGCTTAGGGAAGTAAGATGAAAGATCTGGTTAGCTTGTGGATGCTGTGAAACCGATTTGGGGAGGCGAAGGGTTTTGAGCAGCCCCTGCAATCCTGGGACAGCCATGCCCTGCTCCCAGCACCTGTGCTGGAACTCAGCTGAATTTACTGCTGCTCTTCCCTTATCCCTCTCCCACTGTCCACCACACAACCATTAGGACATAAATTAACACAAAGGGTCATCAAATACAACAAACACTTCATGCCATTAAACAACCACTCGAATGAAGTGGAAAAGCACCTTGAGTCTTTATGAAGGCCATAAATTTGTTTCCTTTTCCAATTCAATTCCTATCCTCCAGAGACAATCTCTGTTCATGAAAAGCTCAAACAAAATAGATGTTCAGAAAAGAGATTGATGGACTAGCTGCAGTTAAACCACAGAATGACAGGTCAACAGAAAAAATTTTATGAAAATATAATATTCATAAGCAAGGGAACTGGATTAGATCAATGAAGATCAGTGAATCAGATATGGAGATTTTTAGTGCAGTACTCTGAAATATTTGAAATTATGTGTCTATCCACAATCGTACCCAAAGAAAAATACAAAGTCAATTTTTTTTCTATTTTTTTTTTTTGAGGGTAGAATGGCAATTTATCAACTCCACATAGTCCACTTGGCAGTTATTTGTTTTTTTGTAAACTAGGTACATGATGAATGTGTTGGGCAGATAAACTTCAAATGGGGGGGGGGGGTGTCTTATTAGTGGAAGTGATATTAAACAGTTTGGAAACCCTAATATAATATAAAATTTTCACACTCTGAAATGCCCTATAAACACAGAAAATAACTGACTTTTTGGTGACCATTTGAGTGGAGTTTGTCCTGCCTTTCCTGCCTTCACCTTGATTCCTCTCTGGTGGCTACGGAGTGCCTGGCTTACAGAAGGGTTCCACAAATATTTGTGAAGTGAGTGAATGGAGCTTAGAATAGACATTTAATTCATCAAATGGCATAAAGTGTTTATTAGAGAACTGTAAGGGGAAGTGAGAGAGAGAGACAGAGAGAAAGGTCTTGCTTTTTCTGTTGGTTCACCTTTCAATGGCCGCTGCGGCCGGCGCGCTGCAGCTGGTGCACCGTGCCGATCCGAAGCCAGGAGCCAGGTGCTTCTCCTGGTCTCCCATGCGGGTGCAGGGCCCAAGCACTTGGGTCATCCTCCACTGCACTCCCGGGCCAAAGCAGAGTGCTGGACAGGAAGAGGAGCAACTGGACAGAATTGGGCGCCCCGACCGGGACTAGAACTCAGTGTGCCAGCGCCGCAGGCGGA
Organism: Lepus europaeus; assembly: GCF_033115175.1. Lineage (NCBI taxonomy): Eukaryota > Metazoa > Chordata > Mammalia > Lagomorpha > Leporidae > Lepus > Lepus europaeus. Next base: position 83,288,361 of record NC_084838.1, on the reverse strand, counting down.
GGAGTAGCCTATTGAGCCGCGGCGCCGGCCTGGAGTTCTGCTTTTTATATTACTAACTTCCACAGAGTTACCAATAACACCCCAAAATTATTCAAATATGAAGCCAATACTCACATTTTAGAATTGCAAATATACCATGAAATCAACTGGTTGTGATATGGCTATTACATAACTAAAGTAGTCTCGTCTATGCACATTTCTCATGCCAAGCTCAGACCAAAATCTGAGCCTAAAAGTTTTATGATGATCAAGTGGAAGCTGTTCAGTGTATGTATATGAGAAATGTAAAATTCTATGAAGCTGGAGCACAGTTATCACTGGTGGGAATAGGACTGACAATCAATTCAGATAGAATTTTTCATTGCTGGGGCTGGCATTGTGGTGTAGTCTGTAAAGCCACCACCTATGATGCTGGCATCCCATTTGGGTGCAGGTTTCAGTCTTGGCTGCTCCACCTGTGACCCAGCTCCCTTCTAACAAGCCTGGGAAAGCAGTGGAGGAGAGCCCAAGAACTTGGGCCCCTACAACATGTGGAGATATGGATGAAGCTCCTGGCTTTGGCTTGGCCCAGCCCTGGCCGTTGCGGCCGTTTGGTGGGTGAATCAGTGGATGCAAGACCTCTCTTTCTGTCTCTACTTCTTGGTCTCTGTAACTCTACCTTTCAAATAAATAAAATAAATCTTGTAAAAAAGAATTTTTCATTCTTATGAATGTGAAAGCCAACGTTCAATTCAATTTTAACATTGATTAAGATTCAAAAAATCAAACATTAGAAAAAACATTAAGAGAACAATGTATGTATGAGGGCACTTGAAAAAGTTAGTGGAAAATAAATTAAAATGTTCATTTTGGTGCAAAAGTATTTGAAATCCATGTATACAAAGAGCTTACCAAAAGTTCATTAAAATATGTACTATGAAAACATGATGACTCTAAAATTACTAACAGCATATCACTGTATATGTAATAAAGGAGTTGACTTGTTGAAAAGATATTTTTTGGTAAGCTTTTGAGCTTCCTGAAGTGAATAGGGCCTCTCTGCTACCAGCTGTCAGATGTATAGACACAATGTGATACAACAGCCAGTGTAAAACAGGGCAGACAAAGCCTCTGATAAGGAGCCTAAGAGAAATTTAAAATTTTGCCTATAATTGAAAAAAAATTCATCTGGATGGCTATTATCCATTATTAAGTACAAAATATAAAGTCTAGCCAGTACCTTCCATTTAAGAAGCCATTCTTGACAACTACGGTGACCAAATGTCTAGGTTTACCAAGGATTATTTTGATTTTAGTTTATTTAAAGTTTTAATTTATTTGAAAGGGAGAGAGGGGAAGTTTTTCCATTCATTAGTTCACTCCCCAAATGCCTGCAACAGCCAGGGCTGGGCCAGGGTGAAGTCAGGAGTCAGGAACGTAATCTAGGTCTTTCCTACAAGCTGCGTCTACTGCCTGGACGGCAGGGACCCAGGTACTTGAGCCATCATCTGCTGCTGCCCAGGATGTGTGTTACCAGGAAGCTAGACTACAAGTGAAGTTGGCACTTGAACCCAGGCACTGCAATATGGGATATAGGTGTCTCAAGTGGCATCTTAAGAGCAGTGTCACATGCCTGCCTCTGTCTTGATTGTAAGAGGAAAGTCTTGTGTCCTGTATCTAGACAAACCAGGGGACTGGTCAGTCCTAGGGGAACTAAGAGAGAAAGACAATGCTATTACAGAATGGCACAGAGCTCTCACATCTTTTAATATCTAGTGAATATAATCTAGTAACTAGGAGAGTGCACAGGCATTCTGAATTTAGGATTATATTAGTTAAGATGCACATAATCACCAAAAGATGAAACACACTGACAAACTGGGTTCCATTATTTGATTATTCAAAAGTGCTAGTTTCAATGTGCATCATCAATACAGGCTGAGCAGCTCTAACCTGCAAATCCAAAATCTGGAATGCTCCAAAATCTGCAGCGTTTTGGTCACTGACATGATGCCACATGTGAAAAATTCTTCATGTCTCCTCGTATGACAGGTCACAGTCAAAATGCAGATGTACTAAAAAATGATATTAAGCTACCTTTGGGCTATATGTCTAAGGTGTATATGAAACACAGATGAATTTTGTGTTTAGACTTGGATCCTGTTCTCAAGACATTATCTACATACAAATATAGCAAAATTTGAAAATTTTGAAATCTGAAATGCTTCTGGCTTCAAGCATTTCAGATAAGAACTACTCAACCAATCAGCCAATAACTGATCCAATAACTACTACATCACAGTTGGGTTGAGGAGCATCTACTCTGTATTCAACACCACACTAAATAATGAAGGTCCAAAGAAACAGAAAATGACTTGTGTTTACAATTCATGGATGAAACAATGGTAGCTTTCTGAGTCCATGAGAAACAACTAACAGCACCTAACTGTGTAATTATTACCAGTATAAATAGACTTCAAATACACTTCAAAAGATCAGTCAACAAGATAGTGAATGTGAAAGAACCTAATAGAGCCTGGTGTGTAGTAAGTACTCAATCCATGCTAGGCATGATTTGCAGTCGCATCAGATAACCCGAGGGGGAAGTTATACTTGGATTGTGCTTTGATGCAAGTGCAGGATTTAGTAAGGTGGAGATGCAGGGAGCACAATCCAGGTGTCAGTGCTGAGTCTTCTGGTTAAACCATCAGTCAGGTCTTTGCTCAATCACTGGGACAATGTAAAAATCAGGATGCATGGAATGGGCAATATGCAGGGTTGGCAGTGGAATAGGGAGAATGGAAAATATCATAAGAAATAGAGGGTGAGCCAGACTGTGGGGGAACTGCAAGTCAGCAATGATTGTTGAGTATCATTCACCATCAATTAAATTATTGCTAGTCTTATATTCCTATAAGTAAACCGCCAGAATAAAAGGTGGTTACACAAACTCCTGTCTTGAAGGAGGCTGCTTGATCTATGGGGTGGACAGAAACAGTGAACCATAGATCAAAGAGCTGCCTGCAGCTGTTGTAATCATAGTACCTTTGGGTTCTTTGATCCTCAATGCACCAAGCCACCTGCTCTGAAATAACTGTTCCCACTAGGGACCCTGCACCTCCTGCACTTATCAATCAAATGAGGCCAAATGTCCAGGACAGGAGGGCATGCAACTGAGAGGGTCTAGGACTCTGCCCTAAGTCACCAGATCTCATGTGCATGATGTAAACACTTTAAGTATAGCTCTTGTAAATAAAAGTAAAACAGTAATATACAAAAACACAAAATGTGAGTCTCCTATGGATGACAATGGGAAGTGATGCTTTTCAGTCTCCTGATGTCAGTTGCTATACATCTGACCATCTTAGATTCCCCAGAATGACCATGTCTTGCCTTAGTCCCTTTCTCCGGGATCTCTTCATTGCATACTCTTTGGGATTTCAGTGTGATGGGCACACAAGCTTTTTAGAGATCAGAACTATACTTGCAATGCTTTCTTTTGCCACATGATGCAGAACACATACTCCACTGGGGTAGGAAAATGGAACAGAGAGCACCTGCGATCTGCTGCGTGGTTTGTTTTTATTTTTCCCCTGTTCTTCCTAAAATCTCAGGCTCGAGTAATAATTCTAGCCAGATCCCAACATGCCAGCCGTCAGAGCGCTACTGAGGACTTGCATATGGAAAGTTTCCAGACAGTTGGCTGTCGGCAGGGCTGAGCTTCAAAGCACCTCTTGGGATGGCTTTGCTGGGCAGCTGCAGGGAGTCAGACAAGCTCATCCCCACAGAGCCAAAGTGGTGAGAGTTCTGGGAAACACTGGAATTTCTTTTCTACAATGTCCATCATTATACATATATGATTGTATGTGTGGATTGCAAAATTTTTTGTACCAAACTTATTTTCTAATTCGATTGTACATGGAGGCATTGAAAATATTCATGAGAAATGTATTTTATGAAAAAACTATGCTTGAATTTCAATATTTTTTGTCCCAAATAAACTTACCTGTTCACTCCCTTTTCTTTTTGGATTATTCTTGTATATATATACATGCTTTGCTATACTATAATGCAGAGATATGTATTTATTATTATTTATTTAATTTGCACAGTTCAGACACAAAAGAACTATTTCCATTTTAAGGAAAGAAAAAGTGTCAAATTATTTTCTTCTTTTCCCTGGACAGTTTTCATTTATTTGCTCCCAACTTGGTTATAATAAGCAAATAGTTTGCTTAAGGTCATTGACTGGTATTTCTTGAACAGAGGAAGGAAAACCATTTTATAAGCTTACAGAGGCCTGGCTGTGTAGCCTGGGGCATATGCAGATCACATTTTTGCTTGTTTTCAGGAAAATAAGATTATCTTGACAAAGATGAGAACAAGACAGAAAAGGGCCCTTGGGCAAAGGCTAATTGAAAACTAGATTGACCATATGTCAGTGCTCCAGCTAAGGTATTGGAGTAAAAGTTGAGCAAAGAATTAAGAAAATGAGGGAGATCTTGCAGCTGAAATTCCTATTTGTGGATTATTCACATTATTTTTAGATAATTATTCATTTAATGTTCCTTTTTCCTTAAATGCTCATAAAAGAGAGGAATAGAAATTCAATGCTTTTTTCAACATAAAAAACAGGGGGTTACAAGGATTTTGTATTTCATCCATCACATATCCATTGGCTCTCCTGGCATGGAGCTGCCACCTACTACTGCTAGGGATGATCACAAAGCACAAAGAAGAAAATATTCCTCACACTAAGAATGTCATTGTCTCACTGGGAAGAATGCTACCACCTATTCTTCTAAGTTTCAAGCACTATGTTAGGCTTCTCATGAATATTCCTTTCCATTTTCATGAAACTTAAATAATTTCTAAGACTAAGGGACAATAATAAGGAAATTTTTGTATAGTTTCTAAAAAGGTGGCCATGAATGAGAACTGATATTCTCTTAGAAGAAATAAGATGTGAGATGATGGTGGAATCTTTGAGTGAGATTTGATTTCATAAAGGGAAGAAATGAGACCAGGATACTTGGAATGGTTGCTTATTCAAGGAAACTGTATGGACCTGGAACACATGGCTGGATTGATCTGGAGGCCAATGATCAAGGAAATTATGCAATGGGATTGATATTCTAGAATGACTGATTTGGCATTAGTCATATGGGATACCAAAGGACAGCAGGACTGAACTGGGAACTTGTTATTACAATGGTACAAGTATGGGAGATCATACAACAGATTATAGAAATGGTGAATAATAAAAATTATTATCATAAGAAAGAAGCAAGAAAATTTCACAATTCATTCAATGTAGGTGACCAAAGAATAGGAAGGGTCAAAGTGAACAGTGTGATGAATAGAATGGTACCCTGACAACAGAGGTAAGTTGTGAAGGAAATTTGTTTTGTAAATTGATGGATTATGTCTTGGATGTTCTGAGTTACTTTTGTTTTATTTCTTTGAGAGAGAGAGAGAGAGAGAAAGAGAGAGAAGAGAGAGTGATTTTCTATCCATTGGATCACAGCTGCAGGGACTAGGCCAGACCAAGGACAGGAGCCAGGGACTTAGTCTAAGTATCCTACAGGGATGGGGGATCCAATTACTTGAGCAGTCATTGATGCCTCCCAAGGTGTGCATTAGCAAGAAGCTGGAATTGGAAGTGGAGCCAGGACTTGAACTCAGGCAGTCTGATATGGGGTGTGCCAAATGCCCACCCTGGAATTTAAGTTTCACATAACACAGAAGGAGCCTTGTGCAGAGATGCTAGATCATTAAGGCAGGAGGGTGGGGTGGGAAGTCCTTACTGAAGAAGTTGAATAGAAAATCAGTAGCAAGGAGATGACACTTGTAATTGAAAGGAAGGTAGGGATTTAAAAGTAAAGCAGTGGTGGCCGGCGCCGTGGCTCAAAAGGCTAATCCTCCACCTTGCGGCACCGGCACACCGGGTTCTAGTCCCGGTCGGGGTGCCGGATTCTGTCCCGGTTGCCCCTCTTCCAGGCCAGCTCTCTGCTATGGCCCGGGAGGGCAGTGGAGGATGGCCCAGGTGCTTGGGCCCTGCACCCCATGGGAGACCAGGATAAGCAACTGGCTCCTGCCTTTGGAACAGCGCGGTGCGCCAGCTGCAGCGCGCCAGCCGTGGCGGCCATTGGAGGGTGAACCAATGGAAAAGGAAGACCTTTCTCTCTGTCTCTCTCTCTCACTGTCCACTCTGCCTGTCAAAAAAAAAAAAGTAAAGCAGTGGAATTAAGAGGATGTGAGAGAAAAGTGAGGAAGGATGAGAGAGAGAGAGAGAGAGGGAGAGAGAGAGAGAGCGCGGTTCCTTTCTCCAGAGCTCTACAGGCGACTGACCTTAGGGGAGTGGTTATGGTTAAAACAATGGCAAAAGGCATCAGTAAAGTTATAAAAAAATAAACAAAGGTGATGTCTTCAATCCACAAAGGGCAAGGAAAGAGAGATATTACCATGTAGATCAAGAACATGATTCCCTAGAGGCAGACCAGACGCATGGGACTCCAAGAATAATTTCATTTCAAAGGTGGAAGTGGAAACAACATTGCAAGGGATTACAGAAGGAAATGGAGGCAGCTAATTCAGCTATTACTGGAAAATTTTAGTTGTAAAAGGAAGGAAAGAACTAAGACAGTGGGAAAATGGAAATGTTTTTCCCCCATGAGAAGGGTGATATGAAATTTGACAACAGAGGGTTATGGTTCAAGGGACAGAAAGGAGAAGAGTGTGGTTGGGTGGGAGAAAATGATTGAGTAACTGACAAGGGATGAGAGGTTTTGGCATCCTTTTCAAAAATTCTTCAAGAAAATTGCAAAAAAAAATGATTTTGAGGCTTTTTTCATTTCTTCTAAGGATGGCATTTCATTAGCAACATTCAAATGCAAAGGAGAGAAGCTAATTCATTACATGGAGAGGATGTCTTAGGTCAGTGATTTACAAACTTACTCGTGTACCAGAATCAACCAGGCCTGGTTAAGCACAGGCTGCTCAGTGCTTCTGATTGAGTAATTTTGAGGTAAGGCCCATAATCAGCATTACTAACAAGTTTTCAAGTGATGCTTATATTGTTGATCCGGGGACCACTTCCTTAGGATTGGCATCTCTTCTAGAAAGTCTGGTTAATTAGGCTCACATGTCCCACATAGGACCCAAGGTTATGTAGATATGATTCCTAAATACCCATTCCCTCATGCCAGGAGCAGAAGAAATGAGAGTCAGCCACACAGCATAAGATGTCAGTATCTTTTATACAAGGTGTATCCTAAACATTTGCTTCTCTTATAATAAACACATTTGAAGAAGACACCATTCTCTCAATCATCCTACTTCAAGCATAGGTTGGCTTCTTTGGATGCCACTGTTAAGGTGTTAAACTCTATGCATTGTTAGGCTAGAGTAAGTGTTTGACTGAGTTGAGATGAAAAAATCATGGTTAGTATACAAAGATGACCAAAAGAAATGCACTGAAATTTCTATTTCCTAATCTTACTGTCTCTACAATTTTACTTCTCAAAATAAGATTGCCAGTGGAAATTTTATCTCGAAGATAAAATTACCTTACATATGTATTTGATTACATATTAGCTAATAAAGTCTGCATAACAATCCTACTAGCAAGACAGTACTAGGCACATTTTGTAGTTTAAGAACATTAAAAGAACTTGTGCAAAGACTTGAGCTCAAGTCTTCAGAACCTATTTCTACTAAAGTATTGCATATATTGATTACTGATGTCTGTGAGACACACAAAATTTTTTTCTAATAAGGTACTCAGGTCAATCATAAACCTCAGGATAACCCTAGAAAGTAGCAAAGGAGACAAAACATTTGGGGAAGTCATCGACATAACCTCCTTTGCCTTTTGAAAGTCAATTGCATAAAAACTAAGCTCTTCTTCAAAATATCTTCAAAACTCATTAAAATATCATGTGCAGAAAAAGAAATATGTGGGGCTTGGAAGAAAAGTTGAACATCTGGCCCATAACACTTTCCTCTATTCTTGTTGAGAAAGGACCTTCTTCAGTCATTTGTACCAGGGGTTTTCCCTGAGTGTGAAGATATTAATATGGAAAAGATACTTTATTTATATTCATGCTTAGGCCAGTTTTTTATTATAGTTAACCAGGCATGCACAGATGGAAGAACGGCATTGAGTGCCAAAGAGACACTTGCCACTTGTTAATATCCAGCAGTGGACACAATGCCCTTCTTTTTGGATGGCTTTGCAAATTTCAGGGTGTACCCTCTCTCCTGGTGTAACACCATAAAATGAAGCCTGCTGAAACCATTATCAGGATGTGTGCTAGAAGCTCAAATGCTTTGAAATGCCGAAGGCTAGCAAGATGTGAACATGTGTAAGGAGACCAAATTGAAATTCTAAGGAAACAAAAAAAGTCTGATCTGTTTATTTCACTGCAGATGGATCCAGATGGACCCTGGTATGTCAGTGAGCCCTACTCCATGCGGAGGCCTTACGGAACCCTGCATAAGACTGGTGCAGGATTAACTTTTATGATTTCTTTCTGAATCTTTGGATTTGTTTTATCTTGTTGAAACTGGCACCTATATAAAGATCTCTTTAGACAGTAGAAAAGGATAGGCAGAGGCCATCTTTCTTGCAATCATATTTTCAGCAGATGTAATTGTAAGGCCCTATTCCTTTTTGTTTACTTAAACCATCTTATGGATCTGAAACCAGCTTCCACAGTGTCCACTTACAGCACTCTGAACGTGGTTACTGCAGGTTAGAGCCCTCTGTTCTGAACTAGGGACAAGGAAGTGTTGCTATGGTCTGAGCTAGGGATATGGATGCCAGAGTCTATATGATATGCATAGATTAATTGCACAAAGAGGGTTTCTTCTATTCACCTCAATGACAGTTTTCCCTTTCTGTTCTTCGGTAGAAAAGACAATCTGCAGGGAGGGAATACTTTCACAAGACATCTTGATGATCATCAGAGAATGCTTCAAGTAACAAACGCTTCAAGTCAAGCCTTAGCACCACTGCTCTATGTTCACATATCCTGTGCATGTCAACACTGACAAGGCCCCTTCACCCCAAATAGCAATCTTCTTCTCCTTGGCCCCAAATGAAATAAAGATACATTTGAATTCAGAAAGCTTCTATCATTTTTGGCCACAAAAGGGTGAATGTACATAAGAATATGGAAAAAAATAAATTTGTGTTTAGTATTCACTCACTTAAAATTCTGAGATGTTACTCCAAATTTTCTCTAGAGAGCTGGCAATAAAGATAGTAATGAAGTAATCACAGATACTGGAAACTCCATTTGGTCTGGTAACACCAAGTTCTTTGCTCACGAAGGAACTTGTTCTGTCAATGTCAAGACTGAAGCAATGGATGAAAGTTAAAGTGAATAAAACTATCTCTAGGATACATGTTTTAAATCAAAAGATATTGCTTAAGGGACAGAAACAAAGCCAGATAGAGTACACAGACCTCTCATTCATTGGTTCACTCCCCAAATGCACAATAGCTAGGGCTAGCTAGGACAAAGCGAGAAGCCAGCAACTCAATCTAAATCCCTCATATAGGTGGCAGGGACCCAAATACACCTGCTGCCGCCAAAGTTTACCTTAGCAGAAAGCTGGAATTGGAAGCAGAAGCAGGATTTGAACCCAGTATGCTATGGCCTGTTCAGCACTAGGCCAAATGCCCATTCCTGGGATACTTTTTCAAAGATATTTGTGCTTTTGATAGTTTGGGAATAATAACACCAGAATTCCACAGACTAGGGCTGCCCATCGGAGACCCATGTGAACTAGAGGACAGTGCAGCTTACTGTGAGGTGGGTGTCATCCTGCTGCAGCACACATGGTGTTGAGTGGATCCCAGCCAGATTTCCGTTCCCACTCTACCCCTCAGTCTGGCTGCCTGCACAGCTAACAACCTGTGCAGTGAGCTGGCAGGCTAGTGAAACACTCAAGAGATTTCTCACATTTTTTTTCTGTGTATTCTGATTCCTCAGTGATATGTGGTTGGAATTTAGTGGGCATTTTAGGTTTCTAAGATGTACATGGTGAGCACTGTGAAAAAGGTACTTCTGAGGATAAAACCTGAACAGAAGAAAATGATTTTCAGACAAAACCAACCCATTGTTAGCACTGGGGGAAGGAACCAGTGATGGTAGCTCTTTCTTTCTCTCTGTCTGGCGAATAAATAAAATTTACAAAAATCCCACACCAAGAATTAAGAAGGCATATACATTGTAATTTCTGGTGGGCTAAAAGACACAATGCGGGGACCAGCGCTATGCTGTAGTAGGTAAAGCTGCTGCCTGCTATGGCAGCATCCCATATGAGTACTGGTTTGTGTCCCAGCTGCGCCACTCCCTATCCAACTCCCTGCTATGGGCCTAGGAAAGTAGCAGAGGATGGCCCAAGCATTTGGGCCCCTGCTACCCATGTTGGAGAGCCAGATGAAGCTCCTGGCTCCTGGCTTTGGGCTGGCCCAGCTTTGGCTGGTGTGGCCATCTGGGGATTGATCTAAAGAATGGAAGTTTCTCTCTATGTCTGTCCTTCTCTCTCTCTCTCCATAACTCTGACTTCCAACATGAACAAGTAAATTAAAAAAAAAAAAACACATAAAAACCCCCAATGCAGTTTCCTATTGATGACTATTGATGATTCAAACTTTGCTTCATTGCTAAGGAAAATAATAATTAATGTAAAATTTTGGAAAGAGAAAATGTCATGAAACACTCTAAATGCTCATATCACTCTGTCTGCATAACAGTCTTAAAGCAACTCAAGATGCTAGCCTGAATTATGTAACTGATTTTCTTAAATCCTTGCAAGTCTCATGACAAATACAAAGACTACAACTACATGCTAAGAAGAAATTCAAATACTAGAAGTTAAGTGGCTGTCTGAAGGTCATGGTGAACAATGACAGTGGCAAAAAGACTTTGGTCAAAGGAAATTTGTGAAGGCTTCTCAAAGAACAATTTCTAGTGTGACATTTTTCAAGAAGCAATCTTTTATCACCATACCCTTTGCCCTGGGTTTATTAAATAGCCATTTCAAAAAGCACTTCTTGCTTTTAACAGATCTAGGAAGGACGAGAAAAAAAAATATATATATATATCCCAATGCTATGAGTCTCCTCATTTAGAAGGAGGCCAAGAGATGATAAAAAATTTTTTGCTGAATGTCACCATGCTTAAGGTCACAATATACAACTGCATACTGAGATAATATAAAATAATCACTGCAAGAGAATTTTCACCATCTTACTCCAGGATCATCCTACTCCATTCTAACAGGTCAATTTGTTAAATATTTGTACGAGTTATTTTCTAGGACATGCCATAGGACCAATGTATTCACACCATCAGTTTAGGATATAAGGCTCTTTCTGACATCGGACTAGTCAACTTGAAAGTCATTACTATTATCCAGGTCACTATCTCAAATTATTACAGTGCCTCCAAAATGTTTTTCAAATCAAATGGAACTTTCAACTCTATGATTCAAGAAGCTTTGCTTTCAATTTCTTTTAAATTATGTTCCTTATCACACTTCACCTGCCCACTTCTCATTCCTCTTTTTTTTTTTTTTTTTATAATAGGCTTTCTCTTTTCCCCTTTACTCTAAATTGTAGCTTTTACCATAACTGCCTCCCCTAGTTACAATGGCCAGTCGAAAGAAACCAGAAACGGAAGTTTACCATTTATCCAGAATCATCAAGTAAAATCACTGACAACATGAGATGAAAACTATAACCCAAATTGGAGGAGACAGGCTACACTGATGAGAACAGAAGTGTTGCCAGAGACATATGAAATTAATAGTAGTGCTGATTTCATTTGTAAGCTACACACACCATTTTATATGGTCATAGCAGTAAGCACATCTATACATACAAGTGTATTTTAAAAAGTTCATGAAAAATGGAACGAAAAGATAAGTTGAGGTGGACATTTGGTCTAGCAGTTAAGATGTGAACTGAGATGTCTGTGTCCCATTCTGCAGTGTTTAAGTTCAATATCCAGCTTCACTCTTGATTCTGGGTTCTTGCTATGGCAGACCTTGAGAGCGGCTATGTTAAGTTTTTAAGTGATATATTTATATAAAGTTCAAGGAAATGTGAACTATGGAAAAACTATGCATGGATACTGATTTATTTGCACCAAAAAATAAACTTTCAATCCTTTCCATGATCTTTTTGAAGTACCCTTTATATGCTCAATTTTTATTATAATAAATTCTGAACAGAATATTAACTGCATACAGCACATTAGAATGATATATGGCCATACAAATGATAAACTTGTGTGCATTCTTTGAAGAACTGTGCTAAATTCTTTATCTTATTTTTCCCTTTCTTTACTGCATTTCAGCTACTTCTCACTTTTCCTTGAACAATTCTTTCTTTCCTGAAATGCTCGACTTTTGGCCATTTGGATTGTTCCCTTATTCCTCAGGGTTTCTGTTAAAATCAGAGAGGGCTTTTCTGTCTGTTATTTAAAAAGTTTAACTTGTCCACATAAAGACTTACGTATGAGTACTCAGAGATGTTTTACTCATAATAACACCAAACTTGAAAGGATAAAGTTATTTATAAAGGATAAAGCTATTTACCCTTTCAAGTGAATGAATACAAATTGTGGGATATTCATACACTGCAATACTACTTAGCAATTACGAGGAATGAACTCCTGATTAACTTAAAAATATTATATGCAGAGACAGACACTAGTCTCAGATAAGTCTATTTCTATGAACGTCTACAAATGACAACCTAATTGACAGTGGCACAGAGGAGATAAGTAGGTGCATAGCCTGGGTGCAGAGCAGAGAATGGGAAAGGAGCATAAAAGAACATTTTAGAGTAATGGAAATGTTCTATCCTTTGATTGTGGTGAGGGCTACATGACTTACAAATTTGCTAAAACTCATCAAATTGTACACTTAACATGGTGCTTTTCATGATATTTAAGCTTATCTCAATAAAGCTGATAATATATGAAGATGTTTATTTGGCTGAGATTCAATCCCAGGTTGTTTGACTGTAGTGCCCATTCTATAATCACTAGGCTGAGTATTTTGTTTGAAATAAACAGGAAATCTTGGGACCAACAATCTGGCATGGTGGGTTAATCCACACCTGCAATGCCAGCATCCCATGGGGTGCTGGTTTGTGGGTCCTGCCTGTTTGCACTTCCGATCCAGCTCCCTGCTAATGTGCCTGGGAAGCAGTGAAAGATGGTCAAGGCTTGGGACCCTGAACCCACGTTGGAAATCCAGATGCAGTTCCTGGTTTCTGGCGGCCTGGCCCAACCTTCACGATTGCAGCCATCTAGGGAGTGAACCAGCAGATGAAAGATCTCTCTCTCTCTCTCTCTCTCTCTGTCTCTCTCTGTCTCTCCCTCTCTTTCTCTCTGCAACTCTGCCTTTCAAATATAAATAAAATAAATCTTTTAAGAAATAGGAAATCTCAAATAAGAAACTGTTGAATTTCAAAATAGTCTCTGCAAGAGAAGGAATGTGTGTGTGTGTGTAGTCTTTAAGGATTGTGTCTTGCAGTGCCGGTGCTCTGGCGTAGTGGGCTAAGCCTCCGCCTGTGTAGCTGGCATCCCATATGAGTGCGGTTTGTGTCCTGGCATGCACCTCCTTAGATCCAGCTCTGTGCTATGGCCTTGGAAAGCAGTAGGAGATGGCCCAAGTGCTTGGGCCCCTGCACCCACATGGGAGAGCCAGACAGAGCTTCAGGCTCCTGGCTTTGGATCTGCTTTGCTCCGGCCGTTGCAGCCATTTGGGGAGTGAACTGGCAGATGCAAGACCTTTCTCTCTGTCTCTCCCTGTCTCTGTCTATAACTCTGCCTCTCAAATAAATAAATAAAATCTTACAAAAAAAAAAAAAAGATTGGGTCTTGCCTCAAATCCTTTTAATCTTAGTTTGGAACTGTATTCAAAATCCAATTATTATTGTTTCAAAGAAATCTATTTCCTTACTTTAAAGTCACAACACACTTCCAGACCGAAAACAGCATTGGCTGTGTCAGATCATTCTCTGTAATCACTGGGCTTAGAGTTTCATGACTTTTACTTTTGCCTAAGATATCAATTGTAAGTACAAAATATCATATCAAGATTTGCTAATCTTAAAGATAGCCAAAGTCTGAAACAAAAGTTTTAAAACCACTGTGCGAACATATAGTCTCATTAGGTGATTAAACAAAAAGATACTTTAGCTTTTTCTCTTAAGTGTAGAGGCTTCTACTAAAAAATTTTTTAACTCACAGTTTTTATATTGTTTATTAATATCTAAAGAGACAATGGAATGTCAAAACCTAATTCAGCTTTATATCCTCAGTCCTTATTCTGAAGCAATTAATTAAAACTTTAAAAGTTTAATAGAATTCAAGGTAATGTTTGAATATTAGAAAAGATAGTTCAAATATAGTTGTGTTATTATTGGTACGCAATATGGCATAAACATGTTTGAAATGTATTAATGAATATTTTTTCTAAAGACCTTAATTCATTCTCTTTAGCAAATTCAAGGTAATTTAATTTCTAGCTCCAAACACATTCTAATTCTCAATATAGTTCCATACCTTTATCCTTATTTCAGGCAGTAGAAAATACATATTATGAAAAGATATCCTTAACACTCTTTTTTGTTTGCTATTTTCCATTTTCAAAGCACCTTTCATTCAACTCAGTCTCCTCATTATGTTTAATATTATCTACCCCCAATTTGCAAAAACTAAGGTATAAAAACATTAATTGGCTCCCTCAGAGTCCACAGAAAATGTCACTAAGTTAATAAGATTGTGCCAAAACCACAAAACTACTCAAATATAAGTCTCTTCATTAACTAATAATATCTAGAACAGACATAATAGGCAAAGAGTGAGCCCATTTTAGTTCTATTTTGAAGATGAATTTTAAGAGTGAAACCATGTGCATTTAAAACCTTCAGGAACAAAAACAATAACAAAAACAAAAACCCAAACCCACAGCCATACCAAATCCCTGAATGTCCAACAAACCTCATACTACTATTCAGTTTGGGAAAAAAGAACACTTCGTATTGGTAGAAAATATTTTTAACCTTAAACATTTAGTAGGCATGAGTTAAACATGCTGATGGGACAACTAAACATTTTGGACATACACTCTAGTTTAAGTCACAATTAAGCAGGCTTTGTTACAAACGATTCCAGATTTCCCATGTTAGTCATCCACTAGACAAAAGTGTGAAGGTAAAATCCCCAAAATATGTGTGACTCACATCTTTTCTTACTAATAAGCCAGAAGATAAACTCATATATACAATGGTGAATCAATGAAAAAATAAAAAGGTTTCTAGTCAGTCAATATGAAATGAATATGAGTTCAGAGAGCGCAGGGTAGGAAACAGAGAATCTTGGAAAAAAAATCACATGGCATTTCCAGTGAGCAAATTTTATTAGGTAGAATCAAATGTATTTACTTCCCTCTATCTCTTCTAGTAACCTTATTTCTGCAAATGGGATCAGAACTGGAGTCAACCATCTGATTGTAACCCCACCTCTGACACTGACCAGATGAATAACATTTTACTTTGACCTTTCTTCAAAAACATGATGTGCAGATTACCAATTAAGGTATATTATGTGGCTTTAATCATAACTACCAACAGTGAATCAACATGCTAGGTGGTAAAGATGAAATATTATTTGCACAGTGAAATAATAAAGTGAAACTTCATCCTTATAAATGGTAACACATCAGAAATCACTTAATACACTCAAAGACCATTTCAAAACCTTTCGTTTTGATTTAACACATGGCATGCTTTATGGTTTCAGCACTTCTAATTCTTTTTAATAAGTGTTACAAACTGAAAGCAAGACAGGTAGGTATTAAAAATATATTGGAACATCTTAAAATTACCAACCCTACCAGTGGAAATAAAATGATGGCAATTAAAAGTAATAAAGGTTATTAAAAGTTAAGGCCTCGAAGGCTAAGAAGTCATGTTAGACTGTCAATTGTCTTCCCCACGGTGGGTAAACAGTTAGAAATAAAAAATTATCTAGTAGTTTAGTTGTGGTCAAAGAAAGAGTCAGCGGGGATGGGGAGATGTCAGCAACATGCTGGTAGAAAAAAAGAGACTTACATAGTCTGGGAGGGCAGTGAAATGGAAGGCGTGGTAACCTCGCTCACTTAGTTGTCATTTTTTGATTTTCAATGACATTTTTTTCATTCTTTCGCCTAGTAAAGATGACAGAAGGTCCTAATTTATTATCTGACGTCTATTCCTGTTCCTAGATTTAAGAGAGTTTAACTGTAGACAGTCATATATTCCAAATACAAACACTTTGAAAAAAAAAAAAAAAGAAAACTAGAGCACTGATGTTCATGCATTCAATCGTGACAGCTGCGTATGCAAACCAAACATTCAGGGGAAGGACTCGCCTACTTAGCCCAGGGTTTTGGTAGGAGGAGGGGATGGCGGATTTGCAGTTTTCTCAGATTAAAGCAGGAGAAGGAAGGCAATCACAAGCAAGAGCTAACTTCTTCCTGAGATGATATAAGCCATGGATGATAAAGAAAGCCTGAATTAAAACATTCCCATGGCTCTGTACCCAAACTGGTCAAAATACACACCAGACACAACAGATGTCCTGTATATTGGATGCTTTCTGCAGTTGACACTGGACTGAGTTTTAGATGCTGAGAGAAGCATCATCAATACTTCTATCTGACAGGACCTTGCAGATCATTGGGACTTAGATTGAAGAAAAAAAGGTGTGTTGTAAATTTCTATTTCTGATGTAGAGTATACCACGGTATACAGATGAAGCAGTACCAGGCTGCCCCTGACATTTCCTTCAATTTTTCTGGGCACATGTCAACATGTGTTTGGCAGGTATGCTGAAGGAGCTATGGAAATATTTGTGAATAAATAGATGAAGAGACAGCATAAGCCAAACTCCACGCATAAAATCACCTTGAATCGTAAAAAGCCTCACTCCTATAGCTGATTTGTGTATTTTAAAGAACATGAGTGAGAATTAAAAAAGAACAGGTAACAAAACAGAAAAGTTTTTTCATAGAGGAAGGGGAAGGGTCAAAGGGAGAAAAGAAAGAATCCTGAAAAAAACAAAAAAACAAAAAAAAAACAAAAAAAAACAACTAACAGTCTAATGCCAACGTTATCTCCTGGCTTTGCAAATGTTGGTCAGTAGCAAAATACCAGAACTTGGATTTCAGTTCTCATGTAGAAGAATATCACATCAGTGCAACTAGTCTAAGACAAATGATTTCCTATTCTCATGCATACTTTCAAATATACTCTTTCATTGACTCATGATATGTATTCCACTTATTTTAAAAAAACTATCTCCGGAGAAGGTTTAAAGTCAAAAGTGTTGTGTGAAATTTAGCTAGGAGTATTCCTAAAATAAAGCAAATCAATAAATCAATGTTTAGTAAATTTCCATAGGCATCTATTCATTGGATTATGTTTATTCTGAAAGACTAATGTGCTGCAAAGGACATTTTAATTATGCTATAAAAGATTATTATTTTTGTTATTGAAGCAGCAGGACAGAATAATCTTAGTTCAATTAAATTGTTAAAATTTAAGGCACATTAGCATAACAATGTTGATGTGTTGTCTGCATCTTTGGAGTTTGCTTCATTGTGAGATGCTGTCATGATGGGGTCATTGACAGAGTTACTGTAAGCAGAGGACAAAAAGGTGAAGAAACTTCTCTTGACTAGCTCATC
Source organism: Lepus europaeus (assembly GCF_033115175.1). Lineage (NCBI taxonomy): Eukaryota > Metazoa > Chordata > Mammalia > Lagomorpha > Leporidae > Lepus > Lepus europaeus. Next base: position 83,270,622 of record NC_084838.1, on the reverse strand, counting down.
AGTGTGTTTCAGGAAAACAGAGCCTGGTCAGCAGAGAGTCCGCTTCTTTAGTGTCTGCAGGCCAGCCTCCCTGCCTGCCTGGGAACTGTGCCAGTCACCAGGAGCTTGCTAGTGCCTCAGGAGGAGGGAACACTTCCACCCTGCAGGTACTTAATAACTCATGTGGGTAACTACAGGCCAGGTTTGCGTTCAGGAGAGCCCCACATCTGTCTAATCCATGTGTCGGCTAGCTTTTGTGTCTACCTAAGATGTGTAACACCAGTTACATCTCAAGAAATGTAAGGACATTATGTAATGTGGGTCTGGCAGAGCTTGGTGAGAGACTATTCTTGAGCATCTTGGCCGTTCTGAAGTTATCAGTGGCAACTAAGAATGGAAAGTCTACCTATGTCCAAATCCTAAAACTAAGTTGGTTACTACTCTGAGTGACTTCTGCCTACCCTTATGAGAAAGAAGATCTTTATAAGGGATAATAACAGATCCCTACCAAGCAATATATGAATTTGCTGTCTTGTGTTTTTCATATTAAAAAATCTCTCTTCAAACAAGTGAAATTGCTCAGCACTTGGGCACAATGTTTGTCCTGTTTTCCAAAAACAGGCTCTGGAAAGCACAAGTGTTTTCACATTCATTTCACGCACCTCGGTCACTCAGTGTTAGGACTGAGCAGGGTGGGATAGGAGTGAGCACTCAAGGCCATATGGGTCTGTTGGCAGGAAACTTCTGTTTTCTACAGTCTAAGGAGAGATGTGGGGCCGTGGATTCCAGCTAAGCAAGGCCTGCAAAAGAAGGCCGACTGAATTTAAAGAATGGACTCTTGCTGAGCTCTCCTTGCATGAATCTCTTCCAAGAATTGGTTCTTTCAGGTTTTATTTCATAGGAAGTCACCCCTTCCCCACCTTTGTTTTCGGTTCAGATGACCTGCATTTTCTACTTTCCCAAAGCATGCTGCTTCTCCTGCTAGCCTCTGCCTTCATCACTTTTATTTGTGGGACGCTTGGGAGGGGATGGTAATGTTTAGGGTAGGAAAGAAAATAACTCTTTTTAAAAAAAATTCATCCTATTATGATCATGTTTAGATGAAATATGGGGCTTGCCATCAACGAAATTACAAAACAATTCCCCTGGGAGCCCAGACAGTTCAGAATAATTCATCTATGAAAAAGCAAACTTTAATTGTTAGTCTTGGCAGCCATCTAAGAGACGAGTGAAATATTATCCTAAATATTGCCACGTGCAATAGTAAAATACTGTTTCCTCCTTGCCAGAAGCAGTGCACAGCCCCTTTCAGATTCAGGTTTGGGTCTGGTGATTTAGTCTAAATCCTCTGTTTCCCCCTCTCCAAAACCAACAGAGGTTTTCAAAAGAGTTGAGTTTTTATTAGAACCATTTGCTCTTTTTAAGTTGCCAAAAAGGAATAAGTAAAACTAAGACATTTATATTTGGGTTAAAGTTGATTCCTCAGCTTCATGGAGGTCAATGTACTTAGTCTGTGAACCTCCTACTAAGAAGTTCATTGCAGCATTGGACCAGCCAGGGTTATATGTTGGTCCTGTCTTCCCTGCATGTACCCTTGGATTAAATCATAAGAGTTGGGAACATGTGAAAACTGGTCAAAATGAAGCACACATACGGCAAATTATATCCTGGATTTTCCGGAATGACTGAAATTTGAATTAATTCTGATTCTGCCCATACACTAGAAATTTGGGGATCAAGTGTCATGATTTGGGCTTCAGGGAGGAGATACTAACAGGTATTTGCAACTGTTTGAATTAAAAGTTCATTGAACTCTGTTGCATTATTTAGTTTACAAGCAGAAAAAGGTGTTTGATAATACTCAAAAGCAGAGGGATGTTCTCTTTCTAAAACTGGAGTGAAGAGATGCTAATCAAATAAATCTTTATGTGGCACTGGTTATCTGGCATATTTATAGGTTTTGGCTAAGCATGAGACTGCACTAAGCTATTTGCAAATAATTCTTAAAATATGCATTTTGGCTTGAATGTTTGCACACATCAGGCATAATTCTCCAAGGATATGTTAAGATCACATGTACATAGTATTATTCAGCTTCCAAAATGTTTAAACTGAGGCAGTTAGGGCCCTTAAAAATTAAATGACTTGTCTGGGATTACTGAGAATGTTACTTATGGCCTGAAGACCAGAACCTCAAATATTAAGTTGATATTCCCTATGCTATGGAATACTATTTTTTATCTTTAGGCATATATAATGACTCTAAGATTATTTGGGAGTACATTTAGGTCTGTAGATATGCTAAAAATATTCTTTGTTATAACTTAAGTGAATGGATTAAAGCTTAGGTCATCTGTAACTTGAGTAAATACACCAAACATTAGGACATCTGTTTTCTATAATTACTTTTGTTTTATTATACCATATATTATCTGTGACAACAAACAAAAGAACTATTGCTAATAAGACAGTTTGTGGGAAATATAATCTGTATCATCCACTGGAAACATGTTTAGTACTAGTTAATACTGTGTGCAATTACACAGACTGCAAATTATAAAGCTTCATATGAACTTTTAGTTTATATAAAGTAACATCTCTTGAAGTATGCTTACTTTTCTGTTTGTGGATGTTTTAAAACCAAAAACCCCAAATTTATAGAATGCATAGTTTAGCAACTAACACCACTGAACTAAAGCGAATTATTGACACATCTATAAATACAATTTATGTGTATCAATTATTATTTAAGAGGAAGTATTCACTATATAATGATTTTATATATTTATATTATCTATGTTATTATATATTTATATTATAAATACCGCTTGGCAGCAAATAGTAAACTAATTAGGAGTTCCATAGGCCGACTATAATTGTGAGTTGGTTGATTTTTTTAAAAAAAATTGACCTAAAATTTGGGAAGCCAAGGAAATCTGCTTTAATATGTAGTTTTAATTTAAAAAAGAAAAAAATCAATTTGCCTTTTATTTACTAAAGTATGAAGCTCTTCGTGTGTCAACACACAATTTGTTTCGTTTGAGAGGTTCTATTTCCTGCTCTCCATTTAAAATGGGGGAAAAAGAAAAATATTTTGCCTGTGACAGAATATGAAAGAAGTTCTCACCCTTAAAACCAGCAGCATTGGTTTTCCAGTCATTAGCGTTCAAATGTCCCGCACGGGATGTCCTGACAATAACATGCTGTACGTCTCTCCAGGTCAGAAACGGACTGGGGAAAGACAAGGTAAGAATCATTGTACCAAAAAAAAAAAAAGATGGGGGAAGCAGAGAGTCACAAGCAAATTAAAAAAGCAAAATTAAAGTGGCAAAGTACTAAAAACAAAGGGTCAGAGATTTGGGTTTGGGATAACCAAATGCCAAATGCCTCTCTTGTTCTCAACATGGAGAATTGACATTAGTTTGTGGGAGGCAGAAAATATAACCTTAAATTGAAGAAATAATATGATTGGAGTAGTGTAACTTAGGTGTTTAAAAGAGCAAGGGTTTCTGGTTTCCTCAACAAAATGGCTGCCCATGATGGTGCTGTCATCCTTTGTATAAAATCTTGCATTGTCAAAGGAAGATTATAGTAAACAATAGTCCAAATGGAAGGCCTCTGGAGTACTCCTGTTACAGCATATAGTTAAGCAACTGATTTCCAATTTACCAAAGTACTAGGCCATGTTTCACCTTCTGCACATCTACATGCAAAGTATATGGAAGACTCTCAAGTGAATTCAATTTCCCATTTTTGATGTTCTTTAAAGAGAATATGGTATAGAACTCCAAAGTGGGCTCTAAGGCACAGACAGGTATGGGCATATTCCTAATTTAATATAAGTAGTTGTACCAATGTATTGTAAATCTAGTTCATATGGCTGTTAGCACTGAAGAGCCCGATGAAACTACTGAGTAGGAAATGCTATCATTGGAGTTACTGTAGTGCTAACCGTAAGCACACAGAAAAGAAACCAGTACACATGCACAGCCTTTTATTCTCTTTTAAGGAATTATGTATACACTAGAAAGCATCTGATATGAATGTAATTCATGAACAAATGTAATCTGCAAGAATTCATTCTACTCCAGATACTTATTCAGTCTTGAGTTTCGAAGTGTGATGCTTTTTTATTTAGCTAAGAGATAGGATTTTCATGAAGCCTGTTTAGTCATTTTCTTTGTTTTTCATCCACTAACTTCATTTTATAAGGAATATTTTCAAGGATGGGTTAGAACATTTGGGGCAGGGGAAAAAGTTACTAATTACTCATTACTACCATGAGTTTAATCTCATATACTCATGGTTGGACACTGGGATCTTTCAGGCCAAGCAAAAACTTGGTATCTTAATTATAGTTAGTGGTAGGTTCTGTCCATTGCCTCACTTTATCTACACTTCTTTCTACCACACTCGCCATATAGGGGACTTTGAGTGTGGCCTCCTAATAAGAGGGCCCCAGTGATCAGACTGTCTCCTGTACCTTCTATGTGAAATTAACGGCTCAATGTATTAATTTCCTCATGGAGAATGTGGATAATAATATCTACTTAACTTCTTTGCACCAACTGAATCACTTAAAATAATGCCAAATGCTTAACCTAGTATCTAGCACAAAAGAAGCTGCTGAGAAGTAATAGTACAACATTTTGCTAAACTTAGAGCCACAACTCTTATTGGGTGACTCGAATATAAAGGGAGCATAGGAAGAAAAGTGTTACCGAGTTCTGACATCTTTTTGTTATGTCATCAGATTAACGTTAGCAGAGAGTTAGTGCTACCATTTTAAGTTTTTGGAGTGGTAAGATTGGGTCAAGACTATTTTGCAAGACTGTATTCACAAAAGAACTATTATTAAGTAATGAAAATCCAACTATATGAACTTTAAGAACAATGAAAACAGAATTTTTCTTTTTTGCTATAACACTTGTAAGGAACCACTTTTAAAAGCTGAGAAGGCATCACTCTCAAGAAGAGGCAGCTTGTCTGAAGAATCCCAGGAAACAGAAAAGTTTTGCTTCTACAACAAATGGCATGATTTTGAACTTTGTTGAGTAACCCTGAATTCACATGGCAATCCAGGCGACTTAATGCACGTCAGGTCAGGGAAATTAAGAAATGACTCACAAGATAATTCTGAATGCTAGTTTCACCATAGATATTTTAGCTCTGCCTGAGAGGTGATGTTTATTTCCTCCCGCACTCCCCACCACACTGGGTCCAGGACAGTTATTTGGGTGAAGGGCAAAAGCAATAACAAAACCTTAATCCAGAAAGACACTCCAGTCATTTACTATGATAAAGCACAATCTTCCCAAATTAACACACATACACACACACACACACTTATGTGTATTTATATAACTATTTTTTCATTTGTAAGCAGATGGACCAGAAAGCATACATGGATTTGGTAAATATATCTAAATCAACCTAGGGAATCTAATATTGATGTTTAATATACAATGAAACTTTTATATTTTAAATCCTACTCCTTATAGAAAAATTTAAAAAGTAAGTTTTCCATGTTATCTATCACCAGGGCAGGATTCCTTTGGAAATCTCATTGACATTGAGAGATATATATTTTCCTTAGTGAACTTTAGCACTAAAAATGGAATGGTAATAGAACACAAAACATTGGTCTTGTACCTTATGCTACAGTGGATTCAGAAAGACTCCTGCATTCAACTCAGCCTGAAGAAATGAATTACTTGTTCTCATGCTCTAGTTGCAAAAACTAGTTCCTGGATTGCTTGTAATTAGAAGGAACAAATGGCTTCAGGAAATTGGAACTGTATGTGGAAATAAGGTATTCAGATGATTTTCCTCTGAAGTTTGATGCTGTGCAACTTCTGAAATGATCTATCAGAAAATTTCCTGAATTTCTTCAAAATGAAGCCAGAAAGATAATTAGGAAAACCAATGGATTTTAAATCAGTGGATCAGTGATGTTTCTACCTGTGGCAGATAAGGGATTAGCACACGAAACAACCCTGTGTTAATTTTGAAAGACATTAAGTTTTAGCTATTCTTACTATTCTAAAAGGATACTTGTGTTTGGGGAAGTCTGATTTACATCCTAGTTCTTGTTTGTGTTTATAGCTGTAGGGATGATACAGAAATGGATACCGAGTCAGACCACCAAAGACATGATTAATAAATCATACATGAGCAAAATCAGAGAGGCAAGGTTGAGTGCCCTTTGCAAGGAGTGTCCTAGTCTAATGTAGTACTCTCTAAAACTTAGTCCTCACTGGCAAATACCTTGAACCCACACATCACAGGCTTCTGATAACCAAGAGTGCTCTAATTTCCAACAATAGGAAGACTGAGCACCAAGAGCTTTGGGGTAAGCAGCTATTGAGAGGTCAAAAATCTAATGTACCTAAAGAAAAAGAGCAGCACCTCTCACCCATGACCCCGGTGACCACCACCCCCTAAAAGCCACATCCCTGAAAGCTCTTCCTGGAACTATTTCCAGATGTCCTTTAAGAACAATATGCAGTAAAAGGGCAACGTTTGTAAATGTCTGCAAGATCTGGGTAGCTATCGATGATCTTTCAAAGCAATGAAATGAACATGACTTTCTGGGGAGTTTTGAATATGCAATCATTTCCGGTTAAGAAGTTTTGCAACTTCTATGGACCTTGTAATAATAATGAACATTTACTGAGCACCTGGTTAGGGCCAGGTACTGTAATGAAAATCATGTGATATGTAGAATATTCTTATTTCCATTTCATAAATGACAAAACTTGGGCTGTACATTATACACAGTAACTCAAGCATACAGATAGAAAGTGGTACAGATAGAATCAAAGAAGTTGGACTTAGCCATAAAACTTATGTTGTCGATCACTCTGTAATGCTGCTGCCAGATGGATCCACAGGGGTGAAACAAAGAGATACACACATTGTTTTGTCAGGTAATTCTTTCCCATCTGGATAAAAAGTCATGTCTGGTATGTCACATCCTAACAGCCACACAGTCATTGTATACACATTATCTCTCTCAACTCTGTTGATTTTTGTTTGTGATAGTCTTTAGTCTTTAGATTATTGAATCTTAGTCTCATTTGTTGATTCTAGAGGTCTAATTTGGGTTCTAAAGACCTGGCATTTATACACTCTATCAAAGATGAATACAAAAATACCACATCAGAAAAGTTATCTTGATTTTATGCTATAATATTTTATGTACATACTATATATCATATATTACTATCATATTAAATTATTTTATAGCATTTCTATTAGGAATTTGTCACCTTTCCTGCCATGGTATCATTTGGATGTGGCTCATGGCCTGATTAGGTGATTCTTCTCAATGAATCTCAGTTGAACCCACCCTCAACTTGGTTTTAAGTTGCAAAAACGAGATCATTAATGATACTATCAGTACCTGGTATCTGAATTACATTGTTGTTCTGAGCAGTCCAAAGTATTTCATGGGCCTAACATTAGGTTTAGAAGAAATAGCACATTCCCAAGAGAGATTTTGAGTGCTACTTGTTGGGATTCTATGTGCTACTGCTAGCATTTAAATTAAAAAAAGGAAAAAAACCTCTCATCAAGAGCTTTCCCAGATGTGTGAGTGTTAGAATAAATTTGTATTTGGTGATCCTTAACAAGGACCAATTTTAAGTCTTAAATCACTGATTCACCTGCACTTGTTTTTATTGGCAAACAACAATTTTACATATTTGTGGGGTACAATGTAATATTTTGATACATGCATAGATTTTAATAATCAAATAAGGATAATTAGATCCATCACTTCATATAGTCAAGATTTCTTTGTAGTGTGAACATTCAAAAGTCTTTCTGCTAGCTATTTAGAAAAATATAATGTTATTGTTAACTACTGTTACCCCACTGTGCAATAGAACACCAGAAGGATTATTTTTACCATAAGAAAAAAATGCTTTTTAATTCAATAAAAGTAAATCTTTCTGAGGTTCCATTTATGTGTATATATATTTTTCTGAGAAAATTAATTAACTTTGAAGAACTCAAGAATGATATGCTTTTTGCAAGTACTTAGACATAACTATAGCTTATGAGACATAAGAATACACTAAATGAAGTAAATCTTTGAGACCAGGTTTTACTATTAGCTCTCATAATCCAACTCTTTGAGGGCAAAGGTCCTACATGGTAAGTTAGTGCACAGTGACTCCTGTTGTTAATTTAATAATTAATTAACACTCTTATGTATGACATCAGTGATCACCTGAGGTTCTTGACATGAGCTGCCTAGGCTATGGAAGTCTTTAAAATCCACAAAATCCTTCTGTAGATAGACAAGGCCGTAAGCAAAGTGGAAGTTCTCTCCTCCTTTCAGAGAAAAGTAAATCCTCCTTTAATGACCACTTCTTTCCACTGGGTCTCACCCACAGAGGCCCTGCATGTAGGACACTTTTTGCCACAGTATCTTGGCTTTCCATGCCTGAAATGCTCTCATGGGCTTTTCAGCAAGATCATAATGCCTTAAGGGCTGATTCTGAGGTCAGAATCACCTGCACTTATTAAAGAGAAAAAATAATCAAATTTCCTCCTCACCCCCAAATGGATCTTTCATGATATGCAATTTAGAGGCAACTGATAAAAGGGACAACAGACACATGTTTCTACAGAAAGAGAATTTATCAAAAAGAGGAGCAACAGCAAAGCCAGAGAATGATAACTGTTTCCTATGTAGAACAATCTTTAAATAAGAGTGATTCTGTCTAATGTTGTATTATGTGAACAAAATCAATGGGAAAATTGCATGATGAATCATGATCAATATATCTGACATGAAATATTCAATAACAATTGGAGATAAAACCAGTCTCCTTCACGTTTCTGAAAAGTGTGTACAACAGAAGTGGGAAGAAGTAGCCAGAAAATTGTCATTATAGTGATGCTAAAAAAATCAGCAGTTATGGAAATGGTCTCAGTGTGAGCAGGAACACCAAAGATGAGAGAGGGAGTATTAAGAGACTGCTGAGATTGGTTAGAAACACTACTCTGATGACTGTCAGGACATGCAAATGATGATTTAAGAATAAAATGCTAATCATCCAACAAAGGAAATCAATCTTGTTTTGTCAGGTGATGAAGAACCTGAAAGGATCGCAGGTTGTCAGTCTCAGGGGGAGCTGGAGTATTCACTATTGGGGGTGCACTGATTTTGTTTTGTGTTCTACCTTAATTCAAAAGTTCCACGTCTAAAATTGAGTTGTAGCCTTGGAACACATGGTATTATCTCAAGTTTTGGAAATGTGACCTGTATTGGTGTCACTTGGACACTCACTTATGACCCATTTACACCTGAACCAGAGGAAATGAAAGAAAAGGGAAAATTGGTTCAGGACCACTCAAGGTAAATTTTTACGAAACCATGCTCTTATTACCAGGATTTAGTCAAAGCCAAGGTATAGAAATTTGGTCTCCAAACAGACTGAAGAAAAGAGAGATTGTAATTCACAATGGAAAATTTTATCATTTAAACTGAAGTGCCTTCTTTTCCTTATAAATTCTGGCTTAACAGTGTATATGTTTGTTATTACACATAAAAGGCCACAATCACATTTTCTGTAGCTCCTACAAAGAAGTGATATCTTGTGTGCAAGACCAATTATCATTTTCTTGAAATACTTTCCTGTATAAACTCTTACAGAATAAAACTAGAGGACTGATTAGCCAGAGGGACGCTAACTTGAGAAGGCATGCATTAAAATCAAGTCACAGATTGAAGTTTCCCACCAGCTCTCCCTTGTATGCTCAATTCCCTCTGACAATCGTACCCTGAATGTTACCCGAAAGGCCTCTCTATACAACTTGCAACCTGGAGTCTAGGTCTGGTCCTCATTTTTATCTCCAAAATTTAAAATCTTGTGTTTTAGGCAAAATGAAACAATATGAGCATTTCCTCTCAAACTTAACACACTAACCAGTGAGGAACACTTGCTCACTTCCCCTCCTTCACTCAAATTGTGCACTGTTCAAGGACTTGATATGGACACATATGCAATTGTAGGCTGACTCAGTTCTGCAGGAAGAACTTGTCACCCCCATTATTTCTACTTCTCATTCAAATCTGTTTTCAAAATAATAATAAATGTGCCTCTAATCACATGAGAACGGTTTCCATTATGCCTCAGAGTCAGGAAGGCCTAAGAGAAATCATGACTTGTTACTCAACAGTTTTGTAACACTGGACAATTTACTTTGTAATGGGGAGACAATAACACTCAGTTTGCAGTATGGTTGCAAGAATTTGAGGTAATGGGTACAGGTTTAGTAACAGTAATTTGGAAATCTGAAATTCAACGTGCTCCAAAATCCAAAACTTTTTGAGCCTCTACATGCTGCCACAAATAGAAAATTTCACACCTGGCTTCATGTATGCGTCTCAATCATGAAACAGGTACACTAAAAATAGTGCTGATATTACCTCTGACTATGTGTATGTGAAACATAAATTAATTTCAGGTTTAGACCTGAATGCCAACCCATAGCTATCTCATTATGTATATGAAAATATTCCAACAAGCTTAAAAAAAAAATCCAAGATCTGAAACACTTTTTTGGTACCAAGTATTTCTGTTAAGGGATACTCAACCTGTTTAAAGAAGTTGGCACACGGCATGTTGCCAAAGACAAGGGTCATTACAATTTATTGAGATTGACAACCTACTATACTATAAGAATTCAGCATTACTTTCTGTATTCACACTAGCGTTTGATGACTTTCCATTTAATGAGGCGAAGTTTTCTTAATGTTTTCAAACTTCAAATTTTTTTTTTTTTTTTTTAGTTTTGCTAATAGAGTACCAAAATAGCACTTTCCACATATTGGCCTATTTCTGTTTAGTGTAATAATAATGCTAGGAAGATGTATCAAAGGATCTGGTTTTAACAAGCTCATGGTGTAGGAGGTAGAGTGTGTGGCTGAAGACTGAGCTGCTTGTACTCACTGTGTTTGTAACAACTCCTCTCTCTGCGGGAGATCATGCATCTTGATGGTTGGCCATTTGAAGTTGTGATGCTGGAGAGCATGGAATGTTCTTTGGTTTGATATCAGAGTGCTTTATAGTATCAAAAGCTAGAAGGAGGACTAAAAGCTCAATTATTCACCTAAGTGAACTGCCAGACTGAAGAAATTCTTTTGATATTTTTTTACATAGTTCAGAGATTTTCAGGGTTATCACTTCCAAAGCCAGCAGTTAACCCTCAGAAAGGCAACAAAAATGGCTGCACCTTTGTTATGCTATTATTCTAAGTTACATTTATAGTCTTTGTCTAATTTTTCCCCTCATATATACAGGATCAAAATGATGCTCAACTATATACTATTGAAGAAGTATATTTTTAAACTAGATTTGCTAATATTCAGCTTTAATTTTAAACTTTAATGAAAATCACTATATATTTTGGATTCCACAATTTGGAGTAAATGTTATTGTGACTACTTTAGAGACCTCTGGTTTATTACATCAATTCCTGACAATCTTTCCATTTATTATACATCAACACTAAAAAATATTTTTTAAATTACATACTACATTTACAGATAGGAAAAGGTTAATGAAGATTAACAGAAATCTTTTATAAAACTTTTGAAGGCCGGCGCCGTGGCTCACTAGGCTAATCCTCTGCCTGCGGCACTGGCACTCCAGGTTGTAGTCCCGGTTGGGGCACCAGATTCTGTCCCGGTTGCTCCTCTTCCAGTCTAGCTCTCTGCTGTGGCCTGGGAGGGCAGTGGAGGATGGCCCAAGTGCTTGGGCCCCTGCACCTGCACAGGAGACCAGGAGGAAGCACTTGGCTCCTGGCCTTCAGATCGGTGCAGCACACCGGCCGTGGCGGCCACTTGGGGGGGTTAACCAACGGGAAAAGGAAGACCTTTCTCTCTGTCTCTCTCTTACTGTCTAACTCTGCCTGTCAAAAAAAAAAAAGCTTTTGGAGATGTTTCAAAAAACCCATGGCTGATGTGATTGGAACAAGGAAAAATCTTTTTTTTTTTTTTTTAGGAAAATAATTTTTTTTTTTAAATTTATTTGACAGATAGAGTTAGACAGTGAGAGAGAAAAACAGAGAGAAAGGTCTTCCTTACATTGGTTCACCCCCAAAATGGCCGCTACGGCCAGAACTACGTGGATCCGAAGCCAGGAGCCAGGTGCTTCTTCCTGGTCTCCCATGCAGGTGCAGGGGCCCAAGCACTTGGGCCATTCTCCACTGCCCTCCCGGGCCACAGCAGAGAGCTGGACTGGAAGAGAGCAACCAGGACTAGAATCCGATGCGCAAATATGATGCCGGCGCCGCAGGTGGAGGATTAACCAAGTGAGCCACAGCACCGGTCCTAGGAAAATAATTTTTAACTTTGTTTTTCATTGGCTTCCTTTTCTGCATTTGTTGAGATGCTCCAACTGTGTTTTTTTCAGACTTTGATAGTGAGGCATACACAAGAGAAAGAGTTCTGCAAATAAAATGTTTGGTCTACTGGGGATTTTTTTGAGAGAGAAAGATTTAAGTTTTCCTTGTACAAGTATTTCTAAATCTGCATCTTTTTTTTTTTTTTTTTTTTTTTTTTTGGGTTGAGGGAGATGTAGATGTGATGGCTAGAGTACAGCAGCTATTAAGAAAAGACCAAAAAAATAACATTGACTTTGAACTTGTAGCTTTGTGCTTTTGAACCAACATCTTAACTGCCAACTGGTAGATTTCCTGCAGTGTGAGCCACTCTTTCTTGCAACTGAAGACCTTTCCTCAAAGATGATCTCTAAAAGTACAGAGCAGTGAATGCTCACTGTGTGCCAGGTACCCTATGAAAACTACTCTATATCATTATTTCATCTATTCCCTGTGGGAATCTGTGAAACACGTACTACCATTCCTTCCATTTTGAAAATAAGGACATCAAAGTACAGAAAGTTTAATGACCTGTAGAGATTCACATGATAAGCAAGAGCTGAAATTTGTCCAGGCAAACCCTTAGCTCTGAACCACTCCACCATCATAATCCCATGAAAGGAAGAACAAGTCAGTAGTTCTTACAGGCACTAGCTCCCTCTACTTGTGATAGAAAGGGTAGGGAATGATGCTCTCTTCACCCAGCAAAAGCACTTTCAATGGATCTGGAAGGAATGGACCTGGGGTAGTGGCCATCATCTCATCCTGCAATGGCAGATTTCAGTGTGCGTGTGCTTGGATGCTAAGCAGAGTAAAGACAGCACCACTACCTTTCGGAAGCCAGGTTCTCACTGACAATGGATTTTTTTTTTTTTTTAAAGGAAAGGATAGAAACAGAGGAAGAATGGAAGGAAAAAGAGAAAATAAACATGAGGAGAAAAGGAAGAGTCTAGAGAAGAAAAACAAGAATGATATTGGGCTTGTGGACACCAGCGCAGAGAATAGTGTGCATTAATAAAGCAAGCAAGCTGGGAAATGTAAGAGAGTACATGGAGCATAAAGCGGGACTAGTAGAAGCAAAGGCTGCACAGAAAAAAGACACTGGTACTCATGTGGATACGGCAGAAGTGTTACCCTGGGAAACAGACTTGAGGACGTGGAGTACAAATGTGGGGATCTCCTGAATATTTTTTAGAAAGGATATATCAAAAAAGGACAAGATGATATATCTGGAGTACAGAATAACACAGATTCGACTTCAGAATACTAGCTTTGTCTTGCTCTGAGGACTAACAATTACTGAGTGCACAGTTTACTAACTGCTCTACTGGGTGCCTAAGGAACTTTACTCCACTTAATGCACAGATTTAAATGTTAATGTGAATGTAAAAAACATTTAAAAGGATGAGGAATTTAAATTTATACAAAACAGTATTACAAAAGCTATGAATCAAAGATTTTAAGAAAAAAAGAAAGAATTGAGAGAAAATCATAGTAGTATTCAGATAATTGAATCCATTTACTTCAGGAGAAAGAATATAGAGGATTTGCTTATATAACAGATATAATTTAATAATATTGGAATATATATCATACAAATAATATATTTTTAAGAATGCACATACAATTATTCTAGAGTTTTGAAGGAAAAGTTGGAGATTTATTGGGCCAAAGGAAAATCTCAACAGTTGTTCTAAGGAAAAACAATACTTCAAATGCCATTGGTGTTGTTGCCACAATGTTATTTGGCCACAATGCAATGGGAAAAAAAGTCAATAGTAAATCTCTATAGTCATAGAGTTTATTAAATACTTAAAAGTACTCTTAAAAGTATTCATTGTCATTCTGTCAAAGAGGAAGTAAAACATCATTAGACAATAATGGCAGTGAAACAAGTGTAGTGAGAGGTAAATTTACATCTTTAGAAATTTTGTCAATATAAAAGAAAAGGTAAATGAACTGCTTTTCAATCAATAAGATTCATAAAAAGGAAAGAAATTAATGAAATAAAAAAGGTAAATGGGAAAACAGCAGTACTATAATCAAGAAAAACAGTAACAAACAATTTAACCACGAAAACACCCACAGAATAAACTAAATATTAGGGCAATCATAAGAAGTCATATGAGATTTTTATAGTAATAGAAAATAGTATATGTGATAATTACCTAATAAGTATGAAAGTCTTATGAAGTGGACACTGTTCTGGAGAATATAAATAGAAACATTTAAGAGAAATAATTAGGGCCGGCATCATGGTGTAGCAGTAAAGCCACAGCCTGTGATGCCAGCATCCCAGATGGGCACTGGTTTGTCTCAGCATCTCCTCTTCTGATCCAGCTCCCTGCTAATGGGCTGGCCCAGTGTTGGATGTTGTGGCCATCTAGGGGGTGAACCAGTGGATGGACAAACTCTCTCTCTGTCTCTTCTTCTCTCTAACTCTCAAAATAAATAAAAGATACATAAAAAAGAAATAATCAAAGAATTACTTCAAAAAAATTAGGGGAGTCCAGGGGCCGGCACTGTGGCGCAGCAGGTTAATGTCCTGGCCTGAGGCGTCAACATCCCACATGGGCGCTGGTTCAAGACCTGGCTGCTCCACTTCCCATTCAACTCTCTGCTGTGGCTGGGGAAAAGCAGTAGAAGATGGCCCAAGTCCTTGGGTCCCTGCACCCATGTTAGAGACCTGGTTCCTGGCTTTGGATCGGCACAGATCCGGCTATTGCGGCCAATTGGGGAGTGAACCATTGCATGAAGATCTCTCTCTCTCTATCTCTCTGTGTAACTCTGATTTTCAAATAAATAAATAAATTTTTAAAAAGAAAAATTAGGGGAGTGGGGCAGAGAATTTCCTTCAAACTTACAAGAACAGTGGTCCTAATGGTCTCCAGGGAAAGACAAATTGCAAATTTCAACAATTTATTTTGTGAATTTAACATCACCTGATACCCAAAACTTGAAGAAAACAAGGCTGGTTTCAAGGTCAAATTAACCCAGGTCAAGAAACCCGACTCTCCATTTACTATCCTTGCTAATAAATTCTAACTTGTCAAACAGTGATGGTGAAAAATGAAGTGAGAAAGCATTAGATGAAAATGTAAGCCATTACTTAATAGACTGTGAAGTGGTGATGGGCTTTCTAGCCTAAGAATTTTCCATTTGTGATCCATGAATTGTCCCAAGACACAGCAGCCTATTTCTTGGCTACTTGAGCTCATTTTTGGGAAAAAATATGTAGCTTTCATCGGCATATTTAAGATTTGCCAGGAAGTACCAAAAGATCAGTTATGACCATCTAATTGAAGAATTTATAAAGGACACATGTATTTGACTAAATAATAATTTAAGAATATAGATAAAAGCTTTTTTTGTCAATGCTCTATGAAGAAAGCTTGAAAGCAAATGACAAGTGGATATTTACAATAACCATGGGCAAGGAGTGATATTTGGATTATACAGATGAACAAAAACAGTAATGATATGAAAGAGTATTAGGTGATTTACAAAGTATTGACATTACTACCTTTTTGAGTGACTTTTAAACACTTTTGAAATTCAATTTGAATTGATTTCTGTAACTCAAGAATTTCTCATACTCAATATTTAACTAAATGGAGCCAGCATGCACAAGGACCTGAAAATTTCTTCAATCTAATTTTGCTTCACTGCAAGATAGAGAAAACATTATTTAGTCTAAAAGGATGATTAGAAAAATACTAATGAGGAATAATAGGATATGGTGGGAAGACTATATGCAGAGTAAAGAATATTTTCACATCAAATATGCCACAAATATTGAGACTATTTGAAACTAGCAAGGAGTTATTGTACTATTTCAGCAAAAAACAGCTGCAGAAATTTGATTGTGTAGAGAAACTTTCATTATATATGTATATATATGTACAATTTATATTATTTTTTACAAAGATTGTGTATTATTTTGGTAATAATAATGTAATTTTTTAAAACTGACCTATTGCTAATAATCTTGGTGGTCATGCAATTTCTATTCTCAGCATATGTCACTGTAAAGCAAATATTTATTTGATTGTAGATGTTACCAGTAAATGGAATCAGTGGAATGTTTGGAAGCACCACTAGTATGAAAGTCTCTCCATCTTTGGGATTCCCAAGGCTGGCACATTGTTTTTGAAACATCAGAAACACGATATGATGGGTCACTTTTAATTTTGCCAAGTAAGGTCAGGTTCATTTCATAGACTTAAGAAAATTTCATGCCAACAGGGTATAGACTTTCAAAATCAATGAAAAACACTCCTTTATTTGAAAAACACTCCATTACACTCATTGCCATTATTCTTCTCCTTTCCTGGTGATCCTGGACCACTGTCACTGAATAGCACCTCCACAGATCAGACGGTCTCTGGGCAAGCTTCCAACATTATGATTCCTCAGACAAACTGATAATAAGTACTTTATTTTTCAGGTATGGGATTCTTTGTAACTGAGAATTTTAGCCCAATGAATACGATACAATTGAATACATCTGTTATGGAAAATGAGGCTATTACATGTCAACTCCAACAGCACCTAAATTCAGAGCAGCATATAAGAATTCAGCATGACTAATATGATCACTCCTGTATCATACTCATTCCAGGAAGCTCTCTGCATTACTCTTTAAAGTCTTTTGTAAATGTTTCCAACAGCTAAGTAACAAGTAAGAGAATATATATCCCTATCTTGAATTTCACTCAAATTCTCTCCAGTCATCCCAACATTCCCTGGTTGTGTGTTCAATGTTTCAGAAAAACTTGAATGTCCACAGAAGATAGAAAAAGGTTTTTCATCATATTGCTGACCAGATGAACAATTTTAATCTGAAACAATGCCAATTTTCAACCTGCTTTCAATTATATATAAGCATGTTTCTAAATTTGCTGTAGGAATACAAAATTATTCGGTATTATTTAGCCTTTGAAGGCTTGGTCATCATTGCAAGCAGTATGGGATGAAAAAGATGAAATATTGCTAATATTGCCACCAAACAACAGCTCCCAGAATTCAAGTATAAATTGGTTCACTTTTGTGACTCCAGTGGAAGCAAAAGTGCTATTAGTTCAGTAATGATTTTACCTTACTTCTTTTTATTTGCCATTATTCCTTCTTTGCTACCCTTACTCCATTATCACCCTCTACCACAATACCACGCTTTAGTTCATCTTTTTCTTCATGTCTGGTATTATTATCTTTAATCTGTAGTCTCTATTGGAGTCAGATTCAAGGATCCACGTATGTTTGTGTTCAAGTTGCTCTCTATTCCTGGTAGTTTTGGAACAATGCATGCTTTGCTCATAGATATACAAGGAGAACTTAAAATATTTCATAGAAAATGCACATTATCTTTTAATTCCATTTTCCATGAAAGTCTTGAAGTACACTTGTGTTCAAGTTCTTAGCACAGTGCTAGTAGCCACATACTAAGTTACATCAAAACCACAATGCTAAATATTTGCAAATCTGACTTATAAGATGTATTACCATTTCAGAGATATTAAAAAATGGCTATTTCAAAATAAAGAAATTATGGTAACAATCTGCTTTTTCAATAAAAATTTCTTCAGCATATCAATCAACATTAAAATTGAACTTGTTGGTACCATACCTCATTAACTACAGACACTAATGCTCACTCATATTTTTGAATAGCCATAGCAAAAGCTCTCTCCCTCCATTTCATTATTCATTCATTCATTCATTCACTCTACACATAGATGTCAAACATTATTCTTGGGGCTGGGGATGTTGCAACATACAGCTTAGCGTGGTTTCTCTTTGTGATCTATGGATTCCTTGCAATCAAACTGCTTGACTTATTATGAGGGCTTCAAAATATGCATTTTTAAATCAGATCCACACAAAATGAATCATATGAACACAAATGTTGAAAAAAGCCTTTGAAGTATAGCAGAAATCTCTCTCATTCTGAAACGTCTCCCTTTAATTTGGCCTTTTTAGTTCACAGTACCCATTTGTAATTAACTATGTCTTGTTGCAGTTCCTAAAATAGAAAGGTGGGGATGGGATTCTGGCACAATGGGTAAAGTGGGCATCCCACATCCGAGTACCAGTTCAAGACCCAGCTGCTCTGCTTCTGATCCAGCTTTCTGCTATTGTACTCAGGAAGGCAGAGGAGGATGGCCCAAGTATTTGGGTCACAGCATCCATATGGGAGAACTGGCAGTTGTGGCCACTTGGGCAGTGAACTAGCAGATTAGATCTCTCTCTCTTGGTATTTCAAATAAATAAATGAATTTTTTTTTTTTTAAATAAAAAGGCAATGTGGTAGGAGGTGAACTCTGGTGTCACACTGAACTCAACCTCCAGAATTTTCACTTAGTACTGGTGCAAGTTTGTTATTCCTCATATTGTACATCTGAAATATATTGATAACACCTACTTTAGAGTGCTGCTTTGAGGATTAAAGAGATTATCCATATAATCTCAGTATTTGGCATACAGCAAGTATTCACTGAATGTTACTGATTTTTTTCTTTACTGATTTTTTTCTTTAACTTGTATTTATCCTTTTGCACCATACAGTCTCTGTACAATCCAAGGAGGCCAATGTTAAGAAGACTCTTGTCTCATTTACAGGATGTCACAGTCTGATGTGCTGTTATTTATATTGGTTAGGAATGACACTCGATAGTCATTTTCACTTGTGTATCAGTAAGTCTACAAGGAATATGTGTGCCCTGCAGACTTGTTGTTTTTCTGGGATATGCAAAAACAAAATTTACCTCACTTTTGGTTATTCAAAAAGATTCAGCAAATAGAGGAAGGTAAACCTAATCAGCAAGAAATAATGCAATCTTATAAACATGCAGTGTTCCTTTGGTGTTGCATGTTCTAAGCACATGTGCATGTTGCATGCACATTCACAATGAATGTGTTCCTTGGAGCTTTCTACATATCAAATGTCATAACTGACTTGTTGATGTCAGGACCAATAAACCTTATATGTCAGTGAAATAACATGATTTTTAATTTGTCACTTATAATTCTTTTATTTACTTTTTCTATCTTCTGAGTTGTGATTAAAATAGAATAAAATAGGAACTATCTAAATATAAAAACTAGGTTCTTTTGTCACTAGGAGCAATAATTATGCTCTCCAGAGCTAAAGACACAAAATACCCCATAACTTTAAAAGACAAAAATGTCCTGGAAGTAAAAAATCATAACTCAAGACAATGTAGGTACAGGCCAGGTGGATCCAACACTCAGCCCAAGAACACTTGGCCTATAAACAGACTTGAAGTTTAACAAGGTTTTAATATAGAACTTAAGAATATACCTGATGGGGAATGCCTTTTAATATGCTTTGATTAAAGTAATTAAGTTGCAGGCTATGAAGTGAAATCAATAGACCTTGGGAAAAAAGTCATTTCTTTGCCTAGAAAAATGACATTTGGTAGTATATAGGTTGTTACCCCAGGCTCTATCAAGAACAACATTTTCATGGTGATGAGTAAAATCTATAAACATTTGAGACTAGATCTAAATATTAAATTTTACATATTTCTTGTAAACTCACTAGTACATCAGTGGATTTTTCTAAGCAATTTTATCAGATAACTACAGAAAGGGTAATGTTCTGTTAACACAAATACCTAAAGCACAGGAGCAGATGAGCAATTTATAATGAAAATAAACCCATACTCCTATTTCCTTTCACTTTTGAAAATGTAAACATTCTCAAGTCATTTGTGGTGTTCACAACATGTGATAAGCAGCTCCTGAAGCTTCAATAACTAGCTGGTGTACCAAAGCACCACCATTAACTTCAGGAAAAATCTGCTACAGGCTTAGTTGCAGGGATCATCTCATAAGGTTTTCGTGCTTGTGCTAATTCTCAGAATCCCATGGGAAGAATGAAAGGTATCTAGAATGGTACATTTATAGAATTCCACTAAAGTTCAGCAAAGAAACTAAACCTCAGACTTGATTTTCTTCCTTTTCTCCAAGGCACACATCTAATTCATTCCCTGGTTGTACCTGCAAAATGTACATCAAATCTACTCACTTTTCTCCATCCCCATTCCCAGTGCCATAACTAGGCTCCCTTAATCTCTTCTGAACCTCTGCATTTGTTTCAAAAGGTTTACATGACTTGATCCCAGGAAATTTAGATATTACAATGAGATTTTTTTATTATTATTATTATTTGACAGGTAGAGTTAGAGAGAGAGAAATACAGAGAGAAAGGTCTTCCTTCTGTTGGTTCACTCCCCAAATGGCCGCTACGGCTGGAGCTACGACAATCCGAAGCCAGGAGCCAGGTGCTTCCTCCCGGTCTCCCATGCAGGTGCAGGGGCCTGAGGACTTGGGCCATCCTCCACTGCCCTCCCGGGCCACAGCAGAGAGCTGGACTGGAAGAGGGGCAACTGGGACTAGAACCCGGTGCCCATATGGGATGCCGGCGCCGCAGGAGGAGGATTAACCAAGTGAGCCACGGTGCTGGCCCCACAATAATATCTAAATGTTAGGTATTTCTAACATTTAACACTTGAAAATATTTCACCAGCTATAGAAGGAAAAAGCTTGGGGATTGAAAAAAGATTGAAAAAAGAACTATTCTTTAAAAGAAAAAAAAACTTCACTATTACACAATAAGAATAACAGGCTTTCAGTGTGCAACATTTTGAAAAATTACAACTAAGCAAAAAGAGGCAGGTAACAGTCCCCTACGAACTTTTCTGTCCTCAGTTCAGTCTCTGAACAACTGAACTAACCCACATGTTTCTTAGTTTCCTCATCCAGGGAAAGCAATGGAAAACACTGGCTAACTCCCAAGATAATACAAGGTGAATGAGCCCGTTGACCAGGGATTTTCCAGTTATAATGGCCATCTTTGGAAGCTGTACTGTTTGAAATCATTAGGTAAGGTACAAAGTTGAGTCCGGAGAAAATTGGCTTCTACATAATTTGAACTTGAGAAGTGCTAGAGGACAGAGTGTATTGTCTGAGTGTACGTAGACATAACAAAGCTATTTTCATGCACAGTCCTGGCAGCAGGCCCGTGGTAACTGCTCTGTGGGTCTGGTTACAATTATTTCACTATAGGGAGTTATCCAGGACAGTACATCCCTTTTCTGTCCGCTCGGCCCCAAGTGGAAATTCGTGCTGTTTTTACCTCACAAATCTTTTCAGTTCTCTCTGATTACCTTTTAATTCTCCTCACTCTCCTCACGCTGTGTTCATGCCAGAAATCTTAGCTACATTCTAAGCCCAAGCAGGATTCCAATCCACGAGACATGGAAAGCGTGTCAAAGGCAGGCATGTGTGATAACCTGCTGCTTACTCCTGTGCACAGGGCTGGGACGCACAGGCCTGCATTGCTTCCTGGTTGTGCATGTGCTTTCTAAGTTCCAATTGAAATAAATAAACCTCTCCTCAAAGGAAAGAGCTGGAAGGTCTTCTCAATTTTACTTCCATAACCAAATACATTCATACTTCCACCCACTGCAGCATTTCATACAGCTGAATGTGGCCCTCGGGAAAATTCTTAATGGAACGTTTTATACAGAAACGTGTTTTTAATTAAAATGAAACAGAGAAGATAAGACTAGTTTACAGGATGTCAGGACCATGCTTACTCCAATATTTAGAAATGTTTATGTCCATCCAATCCTCCTATGTGGCTTTCCTTAATCATGCTCTCTTCCAGAAATTTGAAGCCCCCAAGTGAGTTATGTTGATTCAGAGCTGGCTTGCTACAAATGCAAGACTCAGCTGCCCCAGGTATGAAGTTCCCACAATAACTGTATCCCAAATATTTTGCCAATTTCCTCTACTTTTCCTGCACTGGAAATATACTCAGGCAAAACACCCTTTAATGAAAAGTAAGACAAAGGCATACAGTGGCTGATCAATCAGAACTGCATACAATATATACAGAGGAACGTTTTGGGTTTACAAGAACACAGATGGTCTGTTTAATTTTCTGAGAATATAATGTTGAAGATGACTTTTTTAAAATCAACAGCACATGGGGTGCCTCATCCTTTGGCTCAACTCTTCTGTAACTTTTCACACTTTGACCTTTCTGTGTCTCACATGAGCCCTTCCACTAAAGATAAAAGATAGAGGGCCTTCCCTCAGAAGCTGCATTATGTTATGTCACCCAGAGGAAGCCCAGTGAATAAGTCAACAGAGATGAGTTGAAGCAGTGGAAAGTCACTAATTAATATAGCAAGAAGGGGGCCGGCACTGTGGCGTAGAGAGTAAAGCCACTGCCTGCAGTGCCAGCATTCCATATGGGCGCCAGTTTTGCCCCACTTCTGACCCAACTCCCTGCTGATGTGCCTGGGAAAGCAGTGGAAGATAGCCCAAGTCCTTGGGCCCCAGTCCCCATGTGGGAAACCAGGAAGAAGCTCTTGGCTTCGGATCAGCCCAGCACCAGCATCTGGGGAGTGAACCAATGGATGGAAGACCTCTGTCTCTCTGCTTCTGCCTCTACCTCTCTGTAACTCTGCCTTTCAAATAAATAAATAAATCTTTTTAAAAAATAGCAAGAGGCTCTGAAACGTAAAAATAACTAATATACAAAACAAAGTCATCCATTCACTTCTTTAGGACTCTGTTCCCTTGTACTTGCTGGACTTGATGAATTAACTTAATATTTGTTGAGAACTGACCTTATTCAAAACATTATGCTTCGACATCACAGAGGACACCAAAGTACTATGGAACCATGTTGCAACTGGACTCATTGAAGTCAATCATTTCTATTTCCAACCAAGTCCTGAATGCTCTACAACCTTTCCCCAAAACCATTTCATTGACTTTCTTAAATAATAATTTGCATGTATCTGCTATTTGTGTGTATCTGCATATCGAATGAGATTATACAATCCTTTGAAGATGAGTGACATATTTTACAAATATATAAATTATATCCTGCCCAATTCACTTAGTGCCTACCACAATGTTTTGTTTTCTAATGTTCAATATATTTGTCATATACACACAAATTAAGACCATACGATACACCCTCTTATTCTCTAGGAGTTTAAGCCTGATTTGGAACATATTACATATAAAAATATCTGTAGCACACTATATATTGTCTAAATGTCCTAGAATTGTCCACATTTATTTTCTATTCTATGTGCGTCTGGGTAGTATATTCTATAATCCAGTGATATTAGGACACTGTAGTAGGAGGGAATAGATAGGTAATAGGTAAGAAGTGGATGAGCCCTGAATGTCATCTTAGTCTGGGAAGTGACAGTTGCAGTATTAAGTCGCACTTTGAGTTTGCATCACAGCCTTTTCGTGGCTGTGGATGTAGGCAGTGGATGAATTACTGATTTTTTTTTCTTCAATAGTTTGTGGACAGGAAGATATTCCAGAGAAACAACCTAGAATTTCAGAATGAAAACCATGTATTTTTCAAAAATCCTGGTTAGACTTCACCAAATTTAAAACACAGACACTTAGCTGGGATTTCTGCTGCCAGAACACTCCAATGTGGAATTGGAAATGAGTATTTAATAGGATAAGGGTCAATTCCTTGACAAATCCAAACTTTTTACACTTTAAAATATAAAATATGCTTAAAATAGCTTCATATTTAACCTCACTGAACAGAAAGAAATCCAAATGTTCATGGGGGCTTGAGTATCTCTCAATGGCAAGGCTTATGCCAAGAGCCACCCACAGATAAGTACCCTTTCCACAGCCTGTGTTCCACTCCCTGTGTGAGCCCAAGGCTTTATGTGACCTAGCACTTTACTGGCCCAGCTGCCTTAATAGAGACTGCCTTGCTGTACATATGGGAATGTCATTGTGTTCTGAGGATCAGCTAGCACCATTCTTATTGTAATAACTGAGCCTCTTCAATTGTCCTGCATTCTCTCCTAGTCACACCCTTAACTTCAGGGTGGAACCAGATGGACAAGCATTCCCATTCTTCTCTAGAATGCCTTAGGAGGCTATTTTGTGAAAATACTACATCATTACTGCAGTTCCTTAGCATTCTCTTGCAGGGAGGGCCTCAGAGGATGGGCTCCCATTGTCTTTTCTAAAATCATTGAATTGCGCGTGTTTGGAATTCAAGTTTTCAGAGATGGGGTCCATAACACATATTACACAAAATCCCCCGGCAGGGTCTGAGCTAATACCTCATAATCAAATACATGAATATTTCTGCAGTGAACCATAGGTTTCCACAATCTATGGAATACATGTAGACTGTGATCCTCAGATCAGTTCAGGGTAAGCTTTGCCTTCAAATGCATTTGGGTATCCCATTTGCAAAAGAACCTTCCGTTTTTTGGACATTTTGGATTTTGTATCTGAGGACAAGAGATTTTAGACCTGTATTAGGTGTTGAAAAAGTTATGTCAAATTAGCCTATTTGTTTTAGAGGGAAAAAAAGAGACGGGACCTATTAAAAATGGTCTGAGGGGCTCTTTCAAAGTGATCTTTTGTTGAATTTAACAAACTGAACAGAATTAGAGGTGAGTGGGTTGCACTTTTTCCTGAGCTCACATGACTTTGACATACCTGTCCTCCAATCTATGACAGTGCTATTGACATGGGTTCTGAGCTGCCTTGTTGTGCTGCAGAGAAAGTGACCAGAAGTGGGCAGATCTAACATCTCTCTGAGACACACGGGAACATTCCCAGACTAGAATAAAAACCTCAACAAGGCAAGAGTGTTGGAGCCAATTGGCATGCTTGTCTTATGACTCCATAATAAAGTAATTACACTCTTGATTTTTATAAACATATAAAATCCAAAAACACTCCTCTTCTTCTTCTTAATAGAAGGAGTTTTCTTAAAGCCCAAATCTTTGAACTTTTAAAAGTGGGAGGGGAAGATAATATTCTAGGTTGTCATGCCAGGGACTATACACAGGAGAAGGGGAAAACATTCCTGGAGATCAGGGGTTGTTACCAGTGAAGACATATAGAGATCAAGGCTTACTTGGCTTCCAGGGCCAGTGCAATGATGCCCGCAGCCATTGGGGCCGAGGCCGATGTCCCAGTGTGGTTGTCTGTGCAACGCTGCCTCAGATCTGTAGTGATCTAGAAGACAGAATTGAAAAATTTAGATCCCTGAAGTCAATATGAGCCACATGCAAGTAGAAAGAAACCTACCTGTAGAAGGAGAATGGGGGGTTATGTTGAAATTTATTTTTTCCTTGTCGCTACCATTTTTGTTATCAGTTTGCTTTCAGACAATTGCCCATATTAAATAGACTTTGAAAAGAGAAGGACTTGGAACTGGACTACAATTCTGTTAAAACCAGGTCATGGAGCTGGCATTTTCCCCAAACGGTTAAGACTCCAATTAAGATACCTGTGTCTTACATTGGAGTTCCTGAGTCTGATGTCTGACTCCTGCTCTTGACTTCAGCTTTCCACCACTGCAGACCCTGGGAGGCAGCAGTGACGGCTCAAGTGCTCCGTTTCCAGGCATCCACATTGGGAAAACTGAATTCAGTTCCCAGCATGTGGTTTTGGCACAGCCCAGCACCAGCCATTGTGAGTACACGTAGTGTGAATGAGCAGACGGGGGGGGGGGGGGGGGGGGGGGGGGGGCCCTCTCCCCCTCCAAACTCCCAGTCATCTGTCTCTGTCTCTCACAATAAACAAACAAAACACTCCCAATCATGTCAGGACCAGGGGGAGCCTATGGCTCAAAACACAAGGATCATGCAAAAATCTCCTTAAATTTTGCATTATAAGGAACTCACCTGCCTCACCTTCATTCTGTCCCTGGTTAAAATTAGAGTTCGTTCATTGTCTTAAAGTTTTAAAAATTTCATTACTTATTTTATTTGAAAGGTAGAGAAACAGAGAGACATCTCCCATCTGCAGGTTCACTGTATCAATGCCCACAACAGCCAAGAATGGGATAGCCCAAAGCCCAGAGCTGGTAACACAATCTGGGTATATTCCTTTGTGGGTAGCAGGGACCCAACTGACCAATCACCTGTTGCCCTCAAGAGTTGCCCAACAGCGGGAAGCTGAAATGGAAAGAACCAAGACTCAAACCCAGGCATTCCAATAAGGAATATGGGCATCCAAGTACCAATGACAAATACCCACTCCCACTGCTTTAACAGTTTTAAATAAGCACACATGGGCCGGTGCCATGGCTCACTTGGTTAACCCTCCACCTGCAGCGCTGGCATCCCATATGGGTGCCGGGTTCTAGTCTCGGTTGCTCCTCTTCCAGTCCAGCTCTCTGCTGTGGCCCAGGAGGGCAGTGGAGGATGGCCCAAGTCCTCAGGCCCCTGCACCTGCATGGGAGACCAGGAAGAAGCACCTGGCTCCTGGCTTCGGATTGGCGCAGCACCAGCTGTAGCGGCCATTTGGGGAGTGAACCAACAGAAGGAAGACCTTTCTATCTGTCTCTCTCTCACTGTCTATAGCTCTACCTGTCAAATAAAAAAAAAATAAGCACACATATAGAATCAACATCCAGACACTGAGTTTGGTATTGGTAGCATAAAGAAAAAAAAGGACACAGTTCTTGCCCTTTGAGAACTGTTACTTTGGGAAAACAACAGGTGCTAAGCCAAGAGCCTGCTCTGCTGTAGATGGAGCCTTTGGTTGTGGACTTGTTTCTAGAATTCATAGAAATGTTGCATAGACAAACCAATACTTCCTCAAAGATTTCACATGGATATTAAAAACAAGGCTGAACCTAGTGTGCCTGATACATAATTATAGCACTATGTATCTGCTTGCATATTATAGGAGGAGATTAGCTTTTATTTCTCCATTTTGACTTTTTAATCAAAATGTGAGACCTAGATCATTTTTATTCTCTTGGCTTGAACCCAGTTCACTTCAGTTGTGGCTGAATAACACTACCATCTAGCAAGAGCAATGATTCTCAACCTTTGTTTCATTATTGTCTCACTAAGGGAAAAACATTCAATTCTCCTTAACAAGAGAAATTAAATATTATGAGATAGGATTGTGGAAACCACTGTAATATTGCTAGGATTTTTAAAAAATCCTCTCTCCTGGACAAGAAAGCATTTTGCCCTCTCGGGGCTAATATCACCTCCTCTGAGAATGGTCGAGGATGAGTTAGTGGTATTTCTGCAGTTATTGGAAGACATTAGTAAACCTGGCATCAAGTCAAGTATAATACCACATATTACAGATAAGAAAACTGACATGAAGGGTTGGCAGAAAGGAAAAAGGGGATTGAAGATGCTGGAAACAAAGCCCAGGGGCTTCCTCTGGGGAAAGTGTGAAGATCAGCTGGAAAGCAATTTGTTCTCCGGAACAGCGTTTGCCGCATGACTCCCTAGAGACAGACCCTCCCTCAGGAGTGTCGCCCGTGTCACATGAGGATGTTTCAGTGGACTCTTTTATCATCTGTCACGGATCTAGACTGACTGAGCCTGGCTGACTCAGTTTCACATGAGACCATCAGTTCTTACTGTCTTGTCTTTGTTCCTTTTGGCACCTCTTGTGTTATGTGATAGGTTTGGATAATGCTACTAGAGAAGTAGAAGAATGAACCAAAACTTGTAGAACTATATGGATATGGTGATGTAGAGAGCAGCTGTCTTCCTGAATAATTGCAGAATATGTTTGATTAAGCAGAGGAAGTTGCTTCTTGATTGACAGACACCTCAGGCCAGCCACTGGAGCCCAGTTTGCAGGATGTTTGTGTAAACAGCTCTATTCATCTAGACATTAAGAAATTTTCTGAATTTTTTATTGTGGACTTCAAAAAGGTATTTTAAAAATTGTGCTAAAACACATAACACAGATCTTACTTCTAAAAAGTTTTAATGTGTACTGGGTGCACATTGCCATACAATATCTCTAGACCTTTCTCATCTTGTAACACTGAAAATATATATTCACTGCACAACAATTCCTCACCTTTCTCCTCATCACCTGGCAACCAGCATTCTACTTTCTGTTTCTATGTATTTGATTACTCTAGATATCATATATTTGTAGAATCACATAGTATTTGTCTTTTTGTGATTGGATTATTTCACTTCACATAATGTCCTCATGTTTCACCCATACTACAGCATTTAGATGGATTTCCTTCATATTTAATGCTGAATTAATATTTATACCACATTTGCTTTATCCATTCTTCTGTTGATGGACATGAGTAAAGGATTACTTCCACACCTTGACCATTGGATATGATGTTGCAATTGCACATGAATGTCCAACGTTTTTTCAAGAGCCTATTTTCCACTTCTTCAGATATATAACCAGAAGTGGGATTGCTTGGTCATCAAAAAGGTATTTCTACATCTTCTGGAATTACTGGTGAATCTGCACCCTTATTTTCCAAAGCACTGATTCCTAAGTCAGTGCAGGAACACACCAGAAGCAGCTTGCTTCTAGCTCTCCAGATATGCTGTTGTTGAAATACGGCCTTGCCTGCATTCTTCCCGTTTTACCTCACCCCACAGTTACATTCTTTTGTCCAACTTTTATTTTTTTTCAATGACTTGTGCCTGGATTCAAGATTTTTCATGATGCTTTCCCACTTGGCTCTCCTTGCCTATTCTTCAGCTGCACCAGACACTTTCAATGCTCAGAAACAAATCCAGAATAAACACTCCAAGTGTGTGCAGCATTTTCGAGTATAATAAATAACATCTCTAGCCAACCTTAAACTTGAACAATCAAAATTTTATGGTATCAGCTTGCAATAGGCATATCCTCCATCTGCATTTAGTCACTGGGTATGGACACATATAATATATATATATATATATATATATATATATATATACTTAAATAGAAAGCTACTTAGTATATCTATTTGCCTATCTATGTATCAGCACTAATGAAGTGTTCAATACTATTAATGTAAGCATGCTTGTGGAACTGCAATCATCTTGCTGTAATTTTCTTCAATAACTTTAACTGAATGAAGCTTGAGAGTAATGAGTAGGGGTCAAAGGGTGTGGAGCACGAAGATGATGGGAAGTGGGGAAGGTTAAAAGGAATAGGGGAGAAAAGAAACAAACACATCCTCATTCCTTCTCATCCTGCTTTAAGTAGAAACTCCAGCTGGGGCATTTCAAAAGGAACTTACTGGCAGTGGTGGAGATATTTAACTGTAAATTACTGGGAAGATCCAAGGCAGGGGTTTCATCATCAAGAGATGCCACAGTATCAGAGAACTTTTATGTCTTTCTTTAGAAAGAAAAGACCACCAAGGATCACATCATGTTGAAGAAAAATGATGTTCCAAAAGCTGAACCACATGCAGTAACCCCATTAATCACGACACATGCATATAAGATCTGACAGTATAATTTAGAGGAAAGTTTCATTCAACGGTTGGTTGGCACACAACATGGGGCAGAGAGACCAGAGAATGTATATGTGAAACTAGAACGATAAAGCATTTTAACTTTAGATTCTGTTCAAAAGCGTGTCTTGGAATTTGGTCTCAATCCCAGTGGCACATCTTGAATGCTCCAAATTCCCTTAATGTACTACCCAAATGAGAAACAGAATTTTTCTCCAAAGAACTTCTCAGATTGCTCAAGACAATATCATTTGTGTCCATCAGGGTGAAAGAAACTGGAGAAGACACCAAGCTCTGAGTCAGATAAAAGTTGTGCTGGTCAGCAAATTAGATCAGTAGCAGATGGCTTTTTGGATTCCACAAAGTTAGGAATGGTATCTTTATTTGGGAAGAAGGAGTGGGTATTGCTCAGGTCTTGTCAGGCTCTTTTGAGTAGAATCATCACTTCTTTCCATCATAAGCTCTTAGCTAACACTTCACATTTCATGGTTTGAGACTGGATCTTTTATATGATGGACAGAAACTAAACCTTACACACGTCAATGAATAGCACAGAAGAAACAGATTTATGAAGCACAGCAAAATAAGTAGGAACTGGGGACCAATGAATGCTTTCTGTGTTCACAGAACTCACAAAGACTGGCATAAAATTCAATCGCACGTGACCAAGCTATACACAGTACTACTCTAAGTTGCTAAGAGTGTCTGCAAATCTGAAATGCAAATATAAGATTAACTTACAAATGTGAAGTTGGTATCACTAAAGAAGGACCCCATCTTATATCACTTTATCTTTATAATGTTCATCTCAATTCCATGGACCAACAGAGATCCAATATTTATTTGCTAAGTCAAATTGGTAGACTCAAGTTCCTTTCTATTCATTTCATGCTACACCTTAAATCCTCTCAATAATTGGTTAACACTTCGGAAAAGTCACTTCCTTTCTTTCTGCCCAAACAAAACTCACAGACACTCAGAATCAACCTTTAAAAACTATGTGTGCATATGTACATATGCAAGCCAGGGGTTAAAGTACAGACATTAATCTCACAATGATGGAATGGTTTGCGGGTGGGAGGGTGGCTATGGGGAGAAGAACCACTATAATCCAAAAGTTGTACTCTTGAAAGTTATATTTATTAAATAAAAGTTTTCTATAAAAAAAAATCTCACAACTACTATTCACCCCACTCTCATTGTTTCTCCTAAAACTACCACCATAAACAAGTTACAACAAGTGAGTCAATGAGCAAAGAGTTGTGTGTGTAAAATTACATATAAACCCACAGGGACTCTCCAGGGAAGATACTAGATTATTTGCTAGCTAAGGAAATGGAGGCTGGGAGAGGCTAAGTAATCTGCCAAAGGACACTCGCCTACAACATGGATGAGACGTGGTGACTACATTAGATTCTGAAATAGCAGTCAAGGACAAAGCTGAGTTACAGGGAGTAGCCACCTGTGAGAATGAAGGCAACAGAGCCAGACCAGCAACAACAACGGTGGAGCGGCTTTGGGGCCTAGCCCAATTCAGCAGGTGTGTAGGGTAATTCTCCTACAGGCCACAATTCAACTCAGAACTTGTCAGAAGCAAAGCTTACCATGCGTTAACATTCTCAAGAAAACATGGATCAAACTTTAAACACAGTAAACACATCTGGATTCGCTGGTTTTTTACTCATGAAAAATAATGACATTTTCTGAATCAAAAGGAGAAGCAACGATGGTAGAGAACAACCCAGTGCAAACAGTGAAAAGTGCATTACGTGGACAGGAGGGTGAACAGTGGGGAGTGGAGGAAGGATGTAGCTGCTTAGAAGCATGAAAAGCAATCCGATGAGCCCTCCACATTGGGGCTGGTCATTCAGGGTACGTGCTGGGCTACGCAGGCAGGAAGGTGTTGACCACAGTTAAATAAATGACATCAGGAGAGGGCCAGGGAGAGCACATACTCTCCAAACCTCCACTCACTCAGTTCTCTTCCAGGAGGAATATAATGGACCCCCATGTCCCAACCCTCAACGTGAATTTCTAGGAAAAAACAAGTCAAAGGCTGAACCAGCCCCCAAGAAAAGGATGATTTAATCATAGAGTGATTGTGGAGAGAGGGAAACTTTATCTCTAAAACAAAACTTGGGAGGACTTTCAGGAGGAATTGAGGGGCTACGGATAGGAGTTACGATGTTCTTTGCCACAATTGTCTTTACAGCTCTATCGTATAACAAGATTCTTGCTGACAATCCTGTGGAATGGCGACTGCCTTCTACCAACCTACCAACAGAAGGAGCTTCTCTGACCAGCTTCTCTGACCAGCCGAGAGCACCCCCGTCCCCCTGAGCTCCGTAAACACTGTTTGAAGCCCCATTCTTACAAATGTCTCAGTCATTTATTCACAAATGAGCACAGGGCCTGAAGGGAACAAAATTAAATCTCCATTCTCAAGTAGTTTCCATTCTAGCATGATAAACAGACAGAGAATACGAACATATGCACTATCACTTTAAGTAGCTGTAGGTCCACTAGAAAGAAAATTGAACAGAATGGAGGAGTAGAGAATGGTGGAGGGGACTGCCCCAGTCTTAGTGAAAACAATGAAGAAAATCTTTCTGAATTTGAGAAAATACAAATTAAGTGAAATCTGGTCTAACAGCGTTTCTGACAGGGGGCACTTTGCTCACAGAAAAGCCTTTTTGAACATCACATGAAAGGCATGACCTTGGGAGCTCAGGAACTAGCAACTCAGTTTTAGAGTTTTGCAAGAGGTCGTATTGTCTGAGGAAATTAGGAAAAGGGGTAAAGGCATAGGATTCAAAATAAGTGGATGGGGCTGGCGCTGTGGAGTAGTGGGTAAAGCTGCCACCTGCAGTGCCGGCATCCCCTATGGGTGCTGGTTTGAGACCTGGCTGCTTCCACTTCCAATATAGCTCTCTGGTATGGCCTGGGAAAGCAGTAAAAGATGGCCCAGGTCCTTGGGCCCCTGCACCTACATGGGAGACTTGGAAGAAGCTCCTGGCTCCTGGCCTCGGATCAGCACAGCTCTAGCTGTTGCGGTCATTTGGGGAAAGAGCCAGCGATGGAAGATCTACCTCTGCCTCTGCCTCTGTGTAACTCTGCCTTTCAAATAAATAAAATAAATTTAAAAATGAAATAAAATAAAACAAAATAGTTTGATGGTATAAAAAAATTAAAAAAAAAAAATAAGTGGCCAAGTAGCAAAAAATGATAGACATCTATGTGTGAAGGCACATCAACAAATTTGTGGAAAATAGGATTAAAAGATTTTTATTTTGATGTAAAAAATTTTTGACCATATTTAGATTTTTGATAACATACACTCTCCATGAACGTTTTGAAGACCCCTTGCATTCTAAATGTTTGTTTACTTTTGTGAAAAGAACACACACACAAAAGGTAATAAAGCCATCATCCTTTTTAAGATGGCCCTGGAAACAGCACATTGATTACAACTGCTTAGGCTCCACCACTGACTAGCTGTGGTATTTTTTTTTAAAGATTTATTTATTTTACTTATTTTACTTGAAAGTCAGAGTTACACAGAGAAGGAGAGGCACAGAGAGAGAGAGAGAGAGAGAGAGAGAGATATCTTCCATACACTGGTTCACTCCCCAGGGAGCTGTAATGGCCGGAGCTGTGCTGATCCAAAGCCAGGAGCCAGAAGCTTATTCCTGGTCTCCCACGCAGGTGTAGGGGCCCAAGGACTTGGGCCATCTTCTACTGCTTTCCCAGGCCATAGCCGAGAGCTGGATTGGAAGTGGAGTAGCTGGGACTTGAACCGGCACCCACATGAGACGCCGGCACTGCAGGTGGTGGCTTTACCAGGTATGCCACAGCGCCAGCCCCTATTTTTAACCATTCAAACTTTAGTTTTCTTATTGGTAAAATGAGCACAACAATCCTTCACATATTATTTTTATTTTTTTTTTTTGACAGGCAGAGTGGACAGTGAGAGAGAGACAGAGAGAAAGGTCTTCCTTTGCTTTTGGTTCACCCTCCAATGGCCGCCACTGCCGACGTGCTGCGGCCGGCGCACCACGCTGAACTGAAGCCATGAGCCAGGTGCTTCTCCTGGTCTCCCATGTGGGTGCAGGGCCCAAGGACTTGGGCCATCCTCCACTGCACTCCCTGGCCACAGCCAGAGAGCTGGCCTGGAAGAGGGGCAACCGGGACAGAATCCAGCGCCCCAACCGGGACTAGAACCCAGTGTGCCGGTGCCGCAGGTGGAGGATTAGCCTATTGAGCTGCGGCACTGGCCCTTCAGATAGAATTTTAAGTTGCAAGGAGATGATGTATTGTATGTGTGTAGTGCAGTGGCAGGCACGTTTATAGCCCTTGTCTACACTCCTGAGGAATGGTAGTTTTTCTACTTACTGCTTGTTAAATTCTTTATTGAGCTGATGGTTAAGCTTGTGATTCTAAGGTGACTTTAAAGTATGTCACTGTAAAAATTAAAAGACAAATAAGAAAGAAGGGTGGAAGGAGGGAGGGTATGAGAAAGGGAGGAAGGGCAGGTAGGGTGGGAAGAATCATTATGCTCTTAAAATCATACATAAGAAATACATGAAATCTGTTCCCTTTATATAAATTAAGTTTTTTAAAAGAAGTGTAAAAAATGGGATATTTATGACAATTTCATATAACTAGAAATGTACTACGCACAAGACATGGAGTAAGAGATATACAATTGTGTTAAATAAAAAGTATTTCACAGCATGGCTTTGAAATAACTAGTTGTTCAGATGATTTCTATTCAGCTTATAAAAGAGTTTCTTATCATTGTTATTTTGACATTTTAGATGCTTCATTTGCTGGAATAAGCTACATGGCCATCACTGACCCAAATCTAGTAAAGCATGAATGCAACACAAAGGTCTACCACTGTGCTAACAGTAATGGCAAGAAACCAAGGGGCAGACATCTCCCTGTGTTTTTAGACCCAGGGCAAAGTTGCCTTGCTTGCACACCGTGAAGAGGCAGTCTGTCCAGGACAAGTAAAATTTATTTTAAAAAAGCGCTTTCTCAGGAGAGAGGCCTTTCCTCTCTCAAAACCTCGGCCACTGTCTCTGTTCAGAGCACAGAAGTGCTCTATGAAGGAAGAATGCCAACTGGGCTCCTCTGGAGAGGCTGCAAGTGACAAAAAGAAATGACGGGCTCAGGGAAGGGCGCCCAGTACAAAGGGAGACACTGCCATTGCTGCAGCACTCAATCACAGATGCCACAGCAGGAAGTGGGCATCACCGAGGAACCACAGGCATCTGGCTTCAAAGCCTGGAGAAGGAGAGGCCCAGGCACCACACAGGAATATTCGTCATTCTGTCACCTAGAAGCAAAAGGGGTCAGCTGGACCAGAAAAGGCTGATGCTGCTGCCAGATCCACTCATGTTCAAATTGTTAACATGTTCACTGTGACAGTGCCTTTCCGGATGGGGTGGGTGGATAGACCATGGCATTTTACAGATTGGAAACAATGGAGGAGCAACAAGCCCCTCTGTTAAAAAACAGTTGGAAAAACCATGAGCCTAACCTCCCAGGATGCAGAAGGCTATGCGACTTTGGTAGCTATGGTAGCAGTGTGTACATCACGTGCCTTGGAAAGGCACTTTACTTGGTGTCTTAGAATCCTCACGGCCTATGGGAGGTTGGTGCTGGCATGACCTCCAGTTTACAGTGCGAGCAAACGGAGACTCTGCAAGAGTGCCGAGCCATTAAGCGGTCAGTGTGAAGTTCCAGACTGCTATTTCAAATAGTGTCCAAGTCTCCTCTCCCATGAGGGGTAATTTGGGACTCAAGCAAAATATGAGAATTTAAGAACTAGATCAAGAAAAGGTGTAAATGTTGAGATGAGCAAGCTTTGAATCTTTAGGCTTTCTTTGTTGGGTAGTGATGCCCAGGCATTTTGTCCCCATTCTAAAAATGCTGTCATCTAGGAATATCCCTTTTGCTTTTAAATAGGAAGACTTTGTGTCCCTTGGGTCATAGTTAATATCCATCAGTACTGACATCCACCAGTTCTGCTTCATGAAATGTAAATGAGAGAAAGGGCTTTAAAAACTAGAAACAAGAAAAAGTAAATATACAGTGAGTCAATGAAGAGAGAGAGAGCATGAGGGAGAGAGCGAGCTCACAAATACTAACTTACTCTCCAAATTCCACAATAGCCAGGGATGGGCCAGACTGAAACCAGGAGCTGAAACTCCTATTCAGGTTTCCCAAGTGACTGGGTGTTCGTGACTCAACCACATGAACCCTCACCTGCTGCTTCACAGGATGCCCATTAGCAGGAAGCTGGAATTTTGAGTGGAACCAGCATTCCAATTCAGGCACTCCAATCTGGGATGTGGGCATTCCAAGAGATGTCTTAACTACTGTGCCAAATGCTCTCCCCCAGTGTGGGTTTTGATACCAGAAGCAGCAGTGAAAAAATAGCAAAGTATCAGAATACTGCAAAAAGTTTTGTGAGGGGGCAGTGCTATAGCCCCATTTGGGTGCCAGTTTGAGTTCTGGCTGCTCCATTTCCAATCCAACTCTGTGTTAATGAGCCTGGGAAAGCAGCAGAGGATGGCCCAGGTCCTTGGGCCTCTGTACCCATGTGGGAGACCTGGATGAAGCTCCTGGCTCCTGTTTTTAGCCTGGCCTAGGCATTTATGGAAGTTATTTATGGAAGTCAACAATCACCCCACAGAGAATAACAGGACTGAAGGGATGGACATAGTTACTCTGCATCCATGGTGAGTTTGCCTTAAGATATTTTCAGACTCTAGAGGTAAAGGAGTTATTATTCTAGAGTTTTCCTGCTGCAGAAATTATGGATGCCACTCTGTACTAGTCAACATTGATCATGAATGAGGGGACACAAAGTCTAACTATTTAAAAGCAAAGGGAATATTTATACACTGTAACAATTCTACAATGAAAGCAAAATGCCATGGGAGCATTGCTTTCCAACTAAGAAAGCAAAAAGCTTCAAAACTTGCTCATGTCTGCATTTTCACTTTATGTGCACATTTTCCTTTATGTTTTCTTTTATGCTTATTGATGAATGATGGGGGTACTGACATGTATATTTTTAAATCCAGTTATTATGTATGAACAAGAGAAAGTTGAAGACAGGTATATGGGTAGGCAATTTTTACTTAAATATATCCATAAAATGTAACTGAAGAAGGTAGTGAACAGTAGCTGAGAAATAAAAATTATGACAACCAGGAATTGAGAGAAATTGAATGGGTTTGAATGGAATTCCATGAAACAGGAATGGGCTGAGTATCCCATATCCAAAATGCTTGATAACAGAAGTATTTTAAGTTTGGATTTTTCCAGATTTTGGAATATTTGCATATATGTGTATATAATAAGTTATCTTAAGGGTGGACTCAAGACTAAACATAAAATTCATTTATGTTTCATGTATGTTATACCCATGGCCTGAATAGAATTTCAAACAATAGTGTTAATGTGCCTCCACTCTGACTGCATCATGTGAGGTCAGGTGTGGAATTTTCCACTTGTGATGTTCTATAGGAACTCAAAAAGATTCCAATTTTGGGGCATTCTGGACTTTAGATTTTCAGATTAGAATGCTCAAAGAGTGACCTGACCCTGCATGAATCTGCAAGGTGTGAAAGCAGGGTCTTGGGAACATGCTCAGAGGTGTCCTGTACAGTAGCTCAGGTCCACTTCAGAAAGACAAACCTTGAGACAGTTTACAAAACCCTGATGAGGAACAAAGTGCAAACATAATGGAAATTTAGAGTCAGTAGCACAGTGCTGACCACTGTAAAAGTCAGAACTTTCTGGCTTTTTCAAAATACAGATTTATTTTGAGAGTTATAGAGAGAGGGGGAGACACACACACACACACACATACCCAGAGAGAGAGAGAGAGAGAGAGATCTTCCATTCACTGGTTTACTTCCCAGAAAGGCAAAACAGCCAGTGCTGAGCCAGAATGAAGTCAGGAGCCAGGAGCCTCATCCAGGTCTCCCATTTGAGTGTCAGGGGCCCAAACACATTGGCCATCTTCTGTTGCTTTTCCCAGCCCATTAGTAGGGAGCTGGACCATAACTGGAGAAGCCAGGACATGAACTCGTGACCAGGTGGATTGCCAGCATCGCAAGCAGTGGTTTTACTCACTACACCACAATCCTGGCTCCTAAATGTCAGAACTTTCTTAAGCATCCATGGGTCAGGTACTGTGCTAAGCCATTTTTGTAGACTTCTTCAATATTTTTGTAATAATTTCTTGTATTACATACAACTAAATGTCCCCATTTTATAAACAAGAATGTCAACACAGATTAATTTATCCAAAGTTATTCAGCTTAGTAGTGACTCAAGAGCAAAAGAAACTCATACAGGGTGTGTCTGCAACCTGAACTCTTGGTCCTTTGGCCATCTGCCTAGATTGCAGGACATGTAGGTATGCAGGAGTCCCATAAGACCTCTGATCCAGGATCAGCTTCTTGATCCAGCATGCTTTTTGCAGACCAATTCAAATGGAATGAGTATAATCTACATGGAATTCTGAGTTTCCTTACAGACTTGGTTTTTCACACTGAGTTAGTTGCACCAGTACTTAGAAGTCAAAGCACTGAAGCTAAGGTTAAAAGTCAATGACAGGAGCACGGGGCTGCAAGAGTTAGACATTGACTCTAGTCTCTTCTGTGCCAGAGGCTCACAACGTGAACACAGACCAATCACTTACCCTCAATGAAATCAAGGATTCATCACATTTGAGGCCACATTAAATGCTGGAATGTGATGATTCAGACAAGCATTTTCAGTGAATTGGTAACAGAGTGGAAACATTGAGCATGACTTGTGTTGAGTATCATCAGCTAATATGACTTCCTACTTCCATATATTACTTTTGCATATGCATTTATGGTTCCCTCTTTGTATTTCAAAATGAATGCTAAATAAATAGATCACAAAAAGCATGCAAATGTCACATACTATTTTCTTATCATAGGACTCTCCACTGCTGTAGGTTGTAGCCAGTGTGGACGAACATTCTTCCAGGTACCATGGTTTCTTTCCACTTTCTGCTGTGCTGCTAATGGAGATAGTATAGATGCTGTTGGTATAGCCATCACAGGAACAGTGATCTTTGCTTCTTCCACCATTTCCAGAGGCCCACACAAACACAGAACCAAGACCTCTCCTCCCCTGTACACAAACAGAAAAAGCTAAATGAGGGTGAGAAAAGACAAGGGTCATAGACTACATCCAGAGAAGGCTGGAATCAATATTTCCAAATTAGATATTTGCAGAAAATGCATGATGCCATTTTAAAAATGTGCTGGATTTCAGCTGTTTTTTGAGGGAAGAGGAGTTGATTTTATAAACTAAGTCATAAACATAAGAACCACCAATGAGCTGGATATTTAATGCCCAATATTTATGGATGGAGGAGAATTCTAAATGCTTTACATGAGTTTAATTGCATTGTTTCAGCAACTCACTGAGATCATTACAATGTTTCCCCCCATTGTACAGGTAGGAGACTGAGGGACAAGGTTAGGTAATGTTACTAAAGTACACGGTTACTAATGTTACACTAAGGTACAGTGTACACGGTAGGCCTAACCTTTGAACCCAGGCAGTCGGAATGAGGAGTTGGAGTGTTATAATTGCAATCACCACAGTTATATAATACTGTAAATCTTCATATTCACTGTTAAGCAGGTGCTATTGGCATCCTCATTTAATAATTGAGGAACATGAATTATAGAGAGATGACATACATGTCTATATAAAATCCCAGTACCAGTGAGCAGCAGAAGCAAATACTAACTCTACTTCTTACACGTGGTATGAACTGAGTAACTACTTCTTACACATGGTATGAACACTAATAACTGAGAGATGTTCATGGATGCCAGAAGAATTTAAGATCACATATGTTTGAGAATCCCTGGGTCTAATAAATTAATGAAGTTTCTTTAATGCTCACCACAAAATTCTCAGTAAGATATATTCTTATTTTACTGTCAAACATTCTTGATCATAGATCTCTTTAACCAGATCCTTTAACATTTTCTTACAATGCTAGAAGTTTTCAATCACATTATTTGTGCCAGAACTTGGCAGTTAAGAATAAGATAACTAGAAGACCATCCTGGAGTCATAAGTAATTAGGGACTAGAAGCAAGCAGAACATAGATATACGAAGTAAAGTGACTGTTCAGTTCTACTATGATGGAAGACTTCAGGAGACTACCGAAAAATGAGTCAAATGACAAGTATTTTTAGGGATAGGTATGGGTGACTCTCTAAAAAAATTTACTATTTTAAAATTAGGAGGGGCATATTGTAGGACATCATTTTGTAATTAGAAAGTAAGAACCAAGGTCACACAGCTGGTATAGCTGATCTTCTTTTTTCCTTTAAGGCCTTAACTTTCTGGTCACAGGTGGAAGGACAATTATTTTGGATGTTATCTTGGAACTTCGGGAAAAAGAGGCATAGAAAAAAGACAACAAAGAATCTGGAGGATCCATGATAAATTCTCCTGGAACTTAACTCTCCAGGAACAGAAAGTTTATGAAAAAATTTAACTGTCCTGAGCATAGATTTCTTTTTGACCTTCAACTTAGAAAAATGCTGTTTATGATTATATAGGAATGGCAAAAATCCATGCAGGGAGAGGGAGATGAACTTCTGGTTGTTACTGCTGTCGGGGAGCTGGGCCTGGTTCCTATTCCTCATTTTCCAATCAAAATATCATGAAATATACAGAAGGATGAAAAAGTTATCCATCCATCATAAACTAAGAATCTCATTCACTTTTTTGTCAACCTCTAGGAGCAAGGATACCACACCATCATGGTATGGGTGATCAGACTGAGAAACTCCGGGAACTCTCTCATAGCTGGACCTCAGAGAAAATGACATAGCCAGGGAAGAAGAAAGAATGTGGCAACTCATCCTTAAAACCTTGTCTATTACCAGACACTGAGGGTCTGGGAAGCAGAACAAAATCATGTTCAACCTTATTGGACAGACCGATAGGAGTTGCAAAATACCACCTGCTTTAAACAGCACCATAAAATATAGTATATTAAGAATCTAAAGGCAGTGAAAAAGCACATAAGGGGTGATTAATCACATTTATATATCTGTGTAACACTATGACTCTGTGCCTATGTATAAAATTCAATTAAGAGATTAAAAAATTTGATTTTAAAAAAATTTAATAAGAAAACAGTCAGAAAGTACTTTGTTTTCATGATATAGTTATGAATGTAGAATACAAAAATGAAATTGTAATAGTCTCCATTTATAAAAAATGTGTATGTATATATGTGTGTGTATACACAGAAGTCCATATGTGCAAAGTTACATGCATAAAGCTACCATAAAGTGACAATAGAACAGAAGTTAAGATTAGAGGTTTTTTTAATATTCTTTCTTACACCAATTTTCTCTATTTATTATTTTTATAAACAGAACCACATTAAGTGATCTACTTAGAGAGAGAACACAGAGACAATTCTTAAGAGGTTTTTTTTTGAAGACTTATTTATTTATTCAAAAGTCAGAGTTACAGAGGGAGAAGAGAGAGAGGGAGAGAGAGACAGAGAGAGAGGAGAGAGAGTGTTCTTTTACCTTATGGTTCACTCCCCAAAAGGCCACAACAACCAGGGCTGGGCCAAGCCAAAGCCAGGAGCCAGGCACTTCTTCCAGGTCTCCCACATAGGTGTAGGGGCCCAAGGACTTTGACCATCTTCTGCTGACTTCTCAGGCTTATTAGCAGGGAGCTGGATCGGAAGTGGAACAGCCGGAACCTGAACTGGTGCCTATATGGGATGCCTGCACTACTACCAGAGCACCAGCCCCTGAGAGATCATTTTTATTTTATAATATAAAGAGGTTTTACCCAGAGAAGGTTTCCTGCATATTATAGACAACAGTGGCTAACATTTCTAGAAACTTGCTATTTGCCAAGCATTGTACAAACATACTTCCACTCAACCCAAGCCCATGGTGTTATCAGCATTTTACGGACAAATAAACCATGTCTCAGAAATGCCCAATGGAGCCAGAGCCAGGCCTTGAAATCTGACTGGAGCCAAAACCAGAGCCATTAGCTCTAGGGGTTATTTCACCTTTCTCAGCCAAATCTGGCTTGGTTGAAGTTTGGCATTAGGATCTGAGAGTAGACCAGCCCTTGAGTTTTCCTCAGACATGGTGGTGGAATGAGAGCTGACAGAGAAAGGATGCATGCCTTGTTCTGGGACTCCTTAAGAGGCAAGACATAGGTTCTGATCAACATTTCCCTAGAAATCCCAAATGTAGGGTGGCTATGGGAGAAGTATGGATACTGATCACTCTAACCCGGCAGCATGTCCAGACTGCACTACTATGGAGGGACAATGACATTTCAAAAAGGTCCTCTGGGGACCCACTGGTTGGAAAGAGCTGATAGTGAGGCACTGCTGTCCTGAAAATGTCTCTTCAGGACAGAGGTGAAATCCTTGTGTTGAGATATTTTGAGAGAAATATTTACAACTGAGCATGATGAAGGGAAACTCCAAAGGGCAGTGTAGCATCAATAACCACCTGCAGGCCAAAAGGGTACTGAACAGGGAACAGTGGAAGGGGTTAATAGGAACTGGTCAGGGGGCATGCCAAACCTGTTAGTCCTGCAAGGAAGGGGGCAGGTGAATGCACCCCAAGACCCCAATATCCTCCTCCCATACTCCCATTTCTAGCCAGTATGCTCCAGTGGCCAAATCCCACCAGAAGCCAGTGAACCTGGGAGTCTGTGGACAGAGGCTGTAGAGATCAGTGAGATTTGGAGAGAAGGAGAGAGGAGACCTGAAAGGTTGAATGGGAGCTGTGTGGCCTGGTCCTTAAGGTGTGCCATGGGTGGAACTATGTTCTCTCAAATTCATATACTGAAGTTCTAAACCCTGATGTGACTATATTTGGAGAAAGTGTCTTTAGTGAGGTGATTAAGGTTAAATGAGGTGATAAACGTGATGCTTTAATCCAAGAGGATTTGTGCCCTCAAAATAGAGAGACACTAGAGAGTTCTCCCTCTCTCTGAGTGTGGGCACAGAGGAAAGGCCAAATGACAACACATGCTGTCTACATGTCGAGGAGAGGCCTCACCAGAACCCAGCTCTGCTTCCATCTCAATCTTCCAGCCTCCAGAATCGTGGGAACATGCATTTCTGTTGCTCAAGTCTCCCAGTCTATGGTAGTTGCTTACCGCAGCCTGAACTGACTAATACAAACAGGAGGAGATAAACAATGGCCCGCCCCTCC
Organism: Lepus europaeus; assembly: GCF_033115175.1. NCBI lineage: Eukaryota > Metazoa > Chordata > Mammalia > Lagomorpha > Leporidae > Lepus > Lepus europaeus. The sequence continues at coordinate 83,227,652 of NC_084838.1, read as the reverse complement.
TGGGGGTTAGAGAATCCACGGAGGCTGCCATTATTCTATCCAAGAGGCAATCTGACCTTTCTTTGCTACGTGCAGGGTTTATGATTAAAACTGCAGAAACAAATGGCTAAATTTGTGGGCGGAATGTGCCACAAAGACAGCTGTGAAAGATCTATGGGGTTAATCTGAAGCAATTAGCAATTCAAAGATTTATTTCCTACAGACGCACAGGGGGTTTTCATTAGTGCAAAATATCCAGAAACTAAAACATATGTGACTAAAAAAATCTGGACATTTCTTCAAAACTCAGAGTAATTTAAGAAGAAACTTTTAACATGAGGGAGAAGGAAAGGTGGTCAGAGTATTATAAAAATAAAAGAACCTGAGACACATGATTGTTTTACTGAAGCATAGGAAATGACATTTTCTAGCTTGCTGAATATTGTGATTACAATTGGTTATTTACATATGGCTTTGTATGGATAAAGGAACCTTCAGTTTAATTGAGCACCATGTCAAAAGTTAATAAACTTAAGTCAAAATATATTGTGAAATCCATGCAAAGTTCTTTCAAGCAAACTTTAAATACTCTTTTTCAATGTATATCTAAAAGTGCATATGTTTTTTTTTCCTGTGTGTGCCAATAAAAATAAAGCTATATTACCCCATAAGCATTATAACTAAAGAATATAAAGGAACTGGATTTTCTTGTAACTCAGAAGGTCAAAAAAGGCCACTTTATGCTGCATTCCCAATTAAGTCATTTATCCCAAGTTAGGTCTTGGGAGCTTTAGAGCATGATGGAGTAAATTTCTTTCGTTAAAATGGTGTGATTGTTTTTTAGCCAACACAGTTGGGGTTTATTTGTTATTTTAATATTATTTTTTCCGTTCCGTATTGCTTAGCAAGTATTCTTAAAGGGCCATGAATAAATGAAAGAGGCTTCTTGCAGTATAAAAAAGGAGGGAGAAAGATAACATCTATTTATAAGTGGCTGCATACTGTACTGTACACTTTCACATATTGTTAGCTAGTTTAGTGCAGAAGTTAGAATAACACCACCAAGGTAGATATTCTATGGATTTTTACAGACTAGGAAAATGAGTAACATTAAGTGGTGTGCACAGCACCATATAATCAGAATATGGTGAAGGCAAGAGGAGAGACCCTGAAGCTGATCAAAACCCATGTATCTGTAAATGCACACATGAAAAGATACAGTAAACCAACTGCACAGTGAGGAATTTTCATTTATCTGTGATGTATTTCAAGCACAGCCTAAATACAGAATTTACCAAAGCCCTTCGTGGTGCCCCTCCCAAGCTTTGGTAACATTCCTTGTTTCAGAACCCAGTCCTCCCCAAAAGTCTTTTATAGGATACAATGCATAGACATGGGGTTTTTACAAATAAGGTGAGAGGAAGGAGAGAGATAAGGACACTCGTAGCTAATGACTTCATCGTTGAGATTTGAAGACAGAACTGTTCATCTTTTTAAAGCCCAAGGGTATTCTGACTCGCATTTCCAAGAAAAATCTCATTCCTTCAAGGAGTAGGATGCATTGAATTTCTAGAAAGAGGTCTAGTCTAGAAACATAACAGAGATGCAAGGAAATAAAACAAAATATCCCGAAACCCAAACAGAAAAACTCTTAAAGAACTATTGGAGCATCCACACAAAACATTTATTCCAGAATTCTAAAATATATTATTTCTTTAAGCAATTTTAATAATTTTTGAGCTATTATCATCAATAAGATAAGATGACTTAAGTAATCAGAAAAGAAATACAGTTCAGGGCCACTTCTGTGGCTCAGCGAGTGAGGCCACTGCCTGCAGTGCTGGCATCCCTTATGGGCCCTGGTTCAAGTCCTGGCTGCTCTACTCAGATTCAGCTCTCTGCTGTGGCCTGAGAAAGCAGTAGAAGATGGCCCAAGTCCTTGGCCCCTGCACTGTGTGGGAGACCCGGAAGCAGCTCCTGGCTCCTGGGTTCGGATCAGCAGCTCCATTCGTTGCGGCCATCTGGGGAGTGAGCCAACGGATAGAAGACTCTCTCTCTCTCTCTGCCTCTCTGTAACTCTGCCTTCTCTACCTCTCTGTAACTCTGCCTTTCAAATAAATAAATAAATCTTTAAAAAAAAAAAAGAAATAGAGTTGACAATTAAAAACAAATCAGAAGCAGATGACTACATGGTTCCCAGTGCCTTGGAGACTAAACTGGTATAACAGGGTGGACAAAGCTGGCTTTGGGATGCACATGGAGAATGAAGTCATAGCACAGATGTAGTAAGATGTCTTTGGGATAAGATCTTAGTAAAGCCTGAGATTTGTTTCTTTAATTAGTGCATTTGAGTAACTCGGGGCTGAGGGTAGGAAATTAATTATATGAAACTGCATTAGACCCAGGGAATAAAGTGGGCCACCCTTAACAAACCCTAGAAGATTAGAATAAGAGAGAAAAGATGTTTTTAGTGGAATAAAAAGAAAGATTTTGCTCCCGAGGATTAGGAATCTAGAATTTAAGTGCTGATTTTGCCAGGAACAATTCTACATCAAGATACTAAATTTGTCAGATCAGGGTGCCCTCACCTAGAAATTGGTCATGCAAAATTTTTTTTTCCTCATCTACTCCATAGTTGGCAGATGTACAAAGAGCATTCTATGCAAAAGACCCCGCCATTTTCAGTCTAAGCTACTTAGTCTGTCCAAGGATGGTTGAATAGAAAGACTGAAAACACAAAATCAATTATTTTTTCTTCTCCAGGAAAAAAAAATGTGCTAAAAGTGGACTAAAGGCCTACTTTTGTGAATAGTGATGTTTTCCTCCTCATCTCTCTTCTTACCATTCCTTGAGTAACAAGACTTTGCTTCCCTTCCTTGCCTCCCTGACTCATGCTCACCCATCTTTTCAACTCCACACCAGGTGCACTGTAGTCTGATTTTCTGTGCATACAATCAATTACTAAGTCAAGTTTATGAAGCACTGTTTAGATTCTTTTGACATTTTCATAATACACTGAAAATATTAGCTACAATAATTAGCAATCATACCACTATGATTCACAAATGAGAATCCATTTTTGATGCCTCCTAAGCATGCCAAATGCAGTGACCTTCACTATTCACGGAATAGAGAACCCAACATGAGTATGGGATCAGTTGCTGATGACAACTATTGCAAGTACTTCTGGAAAAAGTACAAAAATGTAATCATTACATCTCAGGTCTTTTCACAATACTATTTGTGTGTTAGTCTATGAATGGCTAGCATGCTGTTTGGAATTCCCAGAATGCCAAGATGACTTGAGCTCAATTTTCAAAAGTTGATACTTGGAGATGGTGAGTCATGTGGTCAAAGACTAGCGTGACAACAAATTAGTGCTGTGAATACAGAACTCCCTCATACTCTGGTTCTTGATAATCGGCTACTTTATGTTGAGTTGCATATCCACCATATCTGACAGAGTATAAATTTGGTATAGCATCAACTTCCTAAAGACTTAGTAGAATCAATCCTGTTATCAGAGATGCCCTTTGTTCGGAAGGGTTGAACCTAGGGCTCTGCATCTGAAATAGCTTCTCACACTTTATCCTAAAAATGCAAAACAGTGACCCTTGTCTCCTGACAGCAATACTGTAACAGTGCAGATTTCCATAACTTCATTCCTACAGCATAACCAGAAGAAAATAAGCAGTCTTTTATGGAGAGGGAGTCATAGAATATTTATGAAGAAACAAAAATTGGTTATGTTTACCAAGGAGAATAAATATGCTTTCAAACCAAAACAAATTCATTTCTATTAGGCTTCAGATATTTTTGTAGTCAGGAAAATCATATAACAAAAATTGGGAGATGAATAATATTCTGTCCATATTATTTAAAGTTCTATGTTTAAGAGGTTTATTTGGTGGAATCTTAAATTTCTACATAAGGAAACTAAGCAAATGAAGAGCCAATTAAAGGCAGGTCTGGGACCAGATGTACCTGGTCTTGCCTTGTCTACTGGTGATCTCCTCTGGCCGTACTGACACTCTGTGTTCCTACAGTACACTGAGTTCAGGAAAACACTGCTTAACAATTGTGGATTAGAGAAAAATTTTTAAAAACCAAAACAACGTCTTCTGCCTTATGTCATTTGCCAACTCAATAACTCCCAAATAATTATCTAGTTTTACCATTCTGTCTACAATTGATGCACATTAGTCAATCCTCTGTTTCTCTCAGACACCTTTTACCGATCTGCCTCACTGAAGCTTCAGCCAGACTCAGGTTATTGTTGACTTCTGGTCACTCCCACAGTCATCCAGGCGCCTAGGCCTGTGCAACTGGTTTTCCCATGGATGGAAGGAGAAGCATGCAGATAGGCTTCTCAATTCCTCATTCCAAGCAGCCAAAAAGTACACGTGTATCTCATATGCAATCTGAAATACAGTCTATAATTAATAGCACCGACACAGTTGATTTATGTCTGTACCATCCCAGCATTCACACTTCTTGGAGAATAAAATTCATCCTCATACCTGCTCAGTGTTTCTCCATCTTGGATCACCCCAGAGCAAAGGCAAAACCATGCTCTGACTTCTATGATGGGCAGGTTTATGAAATGGAGAGGGACATTTCCTGTATTAACATGATTTACTGATTTCAAAACTACTCAGAAGTATACCATCACATTTAAATTTATATTGAGGGAGGAAAATTTGAAAAATTCCTTTCACAGAGAATAAAAACATTCATTGTCTTCAGGGGCATAAAAGGAATTTACTGTAAATGTTTGGAAAGGCACTTGGATAGGAGGATAGAGGACTATTCCAGTAGCAATGACAAGTTCATGCTCCACTCTAAGTTAGCTCTAAATTATGGAATTCCTCACTGAGAACAGATTCCAACTGCCAACTCAACCCGGAGAGGTGAGCAAGCTGTCCCTTCCTATAGCCTACCATAGAGCCTGAATATTGTCACAGGTTTTTATTACTTAAAGCAATAACCTTGACCTTACATGGAGTAGCTCATAACATTTCTTTTTTTTTAAATTAATTAATTTATTTTTTTGACAGGCAGAGTGGACAGTGAGAGAAAGGTCTTCCTCTTCCGTCGGTTCACCCCCAGTGGCCGCTGTGGCTGGCGCACCGCACTGATCTGAAGCCAGGAGCCAGGTGCTTCTCCTGGTCTCCCATGCGGGTGCAGGGCCCAAGCACTTAGGCCATCCTCCACTGCACTCCCGGGCCACAGCAGAGAGCTGGACTGGAAGAGGAGCAACGGGATAGAATCCGGCGCCCTGACCGGGACTAGAATCCGGGGTGCCGGTGCCACAGGTGGAGGATTAGCCTATTGAGCCGCAGCGGCAGCATAACATTTCTGAAATAGAGAAAGTCGGCCCTCTACACTCTCAATCTATAAACACTTCCTGTCTTAAATTAAAACAAATTATACTTTTGAAAAAATTGCAATTGGCATTAGGCTCATATTATTTAAAAGAAACTTTGGTGACTATTCTGGGTCCTTAAAGATGTATTCAACAAGACCCTTCCTTGGAGGGGACCAGACACTGGGTTGAGCACTGCTATAGGAGATTTCATTCCGTCTTAATAAGGGCTCCATAAAGCAGGCATTATCACAGCCTTTCTCAGGAAAACGGAGCTCTGTTTCCTTCATAACTTGTTTCAGGTCAAGTAGCTCAACAGCAACTAAACTAAGCAGCACCATGCTCTCCACACCATCCCAGGTCTCTTTCAAGGAAGAAAAGAAAGAGAAGAAACAACACAGTGACATTGCCTGGATGATACATTCTCCAGAAATTCACTGAAGAAAGAGATCTTCACTGTGACTTTTGTGACCACAACTCACTACTGTTGAGATCGGAGTGTGCACTGATGGGCCCAAAGACTCCCTGGTCAGACCTTACACTGCATGGGATGAAGAGTACAGGCTCTGGAAGAGATGGACGTGAGTGTGGATCTCAGTCCTGCTTCCTAATGCCCACGTTGCTTTACTTTACAAATCTGTGAACTGGGGGTTCCTGTGACACTCATTCCAAAGCTTATCAGAGCTGTCATCCAAATCATGTTTACAATCCTAAGTATTACATTTGATCACATTCATCAAAAGTGAAATGAGAAATATAGGTTACGTGGGAAAAACAATCTGCTGTCAAAAAAAACATGTATACTTTCAAATCATTTGATTTTATGAGCCCAGTTCCACTTATCCTTTATTACCTACTGGCTTTCTTTTCCTATGACTGCCATGTTAAGCTGGAGAAAAACGATTTGTCTGTTCTTTAAACTTCCTTAAATCTATGTTTAGAATCACAGAAATTCAGAATTATAATGGACCTTAACTTGACCTGATCTAATCTTTATATGATTTGGAATTTTCCCTTAATAGAGACATTCAGACTATACTTGAACTATACTTGGATTCACACACACACACTCACACTCACACACACATACCCCTGGCCTGGAGCAGCTCTGTGGTCACTGTAAACAGAACACAACAAACCAAGAGAAAAGAGCACCACTATAGTTATTTGGTTAATCCATGAGTAGAATAATCTGATAGACGGATTTAGAATGGAATTTGTAAACATTAATTTACACTGCTGACAGTTACTAATGGATTTCTAAACTAAAACTGAAAACAAGGTGACAATAAATATTTTAAATTTGTACCTATGCAAGGTTAGAATAAATTTGTTCTCTTCATAAAAATGCATCACAATCCACATTAACATAGTAATCTAAATTTGGTACTTGTCTGTCAGATAACTTTGGGACAATTACAGAAAATGAAGCCTCATATGAAGGACACACATTTCTTAGTTTCTAAAATGGATAATATTCTATTGGGTACACTTAGCAAGTCACTTCTTGGCTTTGGTAAAGTTCCAAATATATGAGTTCCACAAGGATATAGTTAAATCCCAAGGAAGATTTTTAAAGTAAACCCTGGTAAAGTAAATTCTCATTAAGTAAAACCAATTTTAAATAAGCTCCCTTGTCTATTTTTGCCTATCCATATATCACTACAAAGTTTTATAACATTTGCCAACTAATTTAATAGCAATCTGTCATTTATTAAAATTCAAACTGGTACCAATCCTGTTACAGCTGGATGAATATCAGATAAAAACATATCCCTCCTGGGCAGAATAAGTTAATTTTATTATGATTATTATTACTGCTTTTATTATACAAGCTCATTATACCTCTTCTCTCCCCTCCTGGTAAACATATGCTTTTAATTTAAGAGTGGAGAAATATGTATGTGTGTGCACATAAGCATATGTAGCAGACAATGTGTGACTACAGAACAACCTTGTGTTTTCATCAAATACCCCAAATATCCTATCAGTTTTTAAATCTGGTGAATCAAAAAGGCAACTGATGATGGGAAGGAAAGATAATAATCAGGCTCTTCCTAAGAGACTCAGCAGCCAGACACATGCCAAGAGATGTCCATCCAATGTCTTGGTCTCCATTTGGTATCACAGTTAAGTTGTTACTTGGGATGCCTTCATTTCATATCAAAGTGCCTGATTTGAATACTTGTTCCTCTGCTTCTCATCCAGCTTCCTGATAATGAACATTCTGGGAGGCAGCAGATGAGTGCTTATGTGTTTGCTATCTTCATGGGAGACTTGGATAGAGTTCTGGGTTTCTGGTTTCAGCCTGGCCCAACCCTGGTTGCTGTGGGCATTTGGAGAGTGAAACAGTGTATATAAGATACCTTTGTGTCTCTCTATCTCTGCCCCTCAAGTAAAATGATAAATAAATAAATAGGTAGATAGATAAGTGTATGTATGTCTTGGTTTCTGTGTGGCTGCCTGAAAACAATGGTGTGAGGATGGGATGAAGGCTATAGTTCCAGTGGAAAGATTAAGGACCAGATTTCAGATGTCACATACTCTTGTTCATCTTTGACACTGACTTAATTCTGTTATGAATTTGATGGGATGCTTTAATTGGCATTCTCAGAGTCTAAAATGCTTAAATAAAAGTGGCCTGGACTAGAAAGTATACTTGTAGATAAAATGGCAAAGGAAATTCCATAAGCCGTGCTCCCAAAATACCTACTATGAGCTATAAGATTTCTACAGACAAAGGACTAAGATAAATGCCAAACTAGTATTGGCATACAGTGAGTCATTACTAAATGCTTTTTGAGCAAATAATAAGAGAAGTCTCAGTAACCTTAATATAAGATTTTCTGACTATGGAAAATATTTAGTTTTAACTTTTTTGCTATTTTTCTAAAGAATGTCATTAAATGCATTTTTTGGGAAATGCTGTCAATGCACTAGACACCTGCTGATGAATATAAAATGCGCTGTCTTAATAAAGTTTAATAATCCAAATGGGGCAAAAAAGATGATTCCAAGACAGGCAGATTGCACTACAGTTTTAACAGTAAGTTTTGTTATTGTGTGTTGTTTATTCTGTCATAGCCTACCAAATTCTGTAAGCTAGAGGAACTCTGGGAGTTTGCTTGTACCTTATTTAGAACTACTCATTATGTAGTGAGTTCCCCAAAGATTAGGTGTATTCTTTATCTTTCCCAATTGCCTAGCAAAGTGTCTGAAATTATAATATAGCCACCCAGTGAATGTCTCCTTAGTGCTACCAGGAACAAATGTACAAATAGAGTCTATCAAAGAAAATGTTAGGCTCTTAGCTTTTTATTCTGATAGCAAACCTGGGGTCATCTATATCTGAAACACTGTCAATGAAGTCATTCTTTTTTACAGAATCATTTTCCTATTTATGACTGGGAAGATGAAGCAGAGAATGTCTCCTGAGGGAGCTCTCTGCCAAGCAGTCAGGTCAAATGCTCACCATGGTAAGGGGAATCACGCTGTCCTTTCCTAAGACGACAAGAAACTTCTGAATCTGAGACCCCTGGCAAAATTGTGAGAGACCCTGCTTGCTCTCGGAACAAGCCAAGTCTGTCCTTGCTGGTCATGGGGAGCAGTAAACATCCTTCTTTGACTGCCATGTCCATGCTGAATGGAAGGTTGAAGCTTAAGCTGGGAAACACTGGAAGTGCGCTATTGGGGAAGTCTACACGAGAGGGATTGGTTCTAGTCATGAGGACGAGAAGAAAGATCCAACAGAATTTCAGGGAGTAGTATAAGTAAAATATATTCCATGATGAGGAAGAGGAACAGAAGAAATCATAGGTTACAGGAAGTGAGACTGAATGAATGGTAGTGTTATCAGTAAGTAAAGAAATATATCAATGTTGGTAAAAATTGACTTAACCTCCTAACATTACCTCTAGTCCTGATTTTAAAGATGTAACAAGTTTGGCTGAATTTTCATAAAAAAGTCACACAGAATTTAAAATAAAATTTAAAGGCAATTTTTAAAGTCCATGAAAAGAAACATTTCTATGTGATTTAAAGTTGAGAACCTTGATTGAATATAGTTAAATGTGTCTCTTTATTGCAGTTCTCAGAGCCTTTAATGTGCTTTAAATTTTCAAAGCAGCATACAGTAAGTGGTGTTTAAAAGTGTACTTGACAGCAAAACTCTTTTATTCCACCCCATTTTATTCAGCATTTTATTAAATAGTGGTTTATAGAATACAACGCTGTAATGGGTAAAGCCCCGCCTACAAAGCTGGTTTGAGTCCCGGCTGCTCCATTTCCAGTCCAATTCTCTGCTAATGTATCTGGGAAAATAGAAGATGCCTGAGGAGCATGTGGGAGACATGGATGAAGTTCCTGACTCCTGGCTTTGGCCTGGACCAGCCTGGGCCATTGTGGCCACCTGGGGAGTGAATCAGCACATGGAAGATCTCTTTCTCTCCCTGGTTTCCCAACCTCTCTCTGTAGTCTTGCCTTTCAAATAAATAAATTTTCAAAAAAAGAAAATATTCTCTTGGATATTGTCACCCGCATAAATAGGTCATTCCTTAAAAACAATCTCAAGGACCAGCATTGTGACACCATGGGTTAAGCTACTGCTTGCAACGCTGGCATCCCATATCAGAGAGTCAGTTTGAGTTTCAGCTACTCCACTTCTAATGCAGCTTTCTGAGAAGGCAGCAGAAGATGGCCAGTGTACCTGGGTCTCTGTCACACATGTGGAAGACCAGGGTGGAATTTTGGGCTCCTGGCTTCAACCTGGCCCAGACCTGGTTGTTGTAGCCATTTAGGGGAGTGAATCAGAGGATGGAAGATCAATCTCTCTCTCCCTATCCATTTCTCTCTGCCATTTTGCCTTTCAAATAAATAATAAATATAAAAAAACCTCAAGATTACATAAATACCCTGCATAAAGTTCATTCAGCCATATGAAATTGATAAAGCCCAGAAATTTAGAACAATCAAGACTTTTATGGTGCTTTACATAGTAATCAGTATTTCACTTTTATTATCCTTGCACATTTTCTGCAGTGACATAATGATTAAAAGTCATAACAGAGAGACTTTACACTGTTCCAGGAACTCTGCTCTGAGTATTTTAAAAGCATTAAACTATATAATCCTCACAATAGTCCTATAAAATAATCACCAGCACTTAGCTCCATTTTATAGAGGAAGAAACCGAACCTCTGAGGGGAGAATTAACTTGAACAAGGTAAGAAAGTATTGGAGCCCTCATTCTCAAAGTAGAGAATCTGAATCCAGAGTCCGGAAACTTGAATCACCATCCTACACCAAGTATGTTAATTACTCAGTTTCAGAAAAGTAAAAACAAGCAAATGTGGTCCTCAAGTCAATTAACAAAGAATATGCAGCAAGTTGGCATGAAAATCACTCAACAATTCATTCACTCATTCATCACTAAATACCTGTGCAGTACCAGATACTGTTCTGAATATTTAGGGACAAGACTAGTAGGTAAATAAATAAAAGGAGAGAGAGTAACTTCAAGGAAGGGGTTCTTAAGGGTTGGAGTGCATGTGTGCTATATTGTGTATAACAAGAACAAGGCAGGCCTATGTGTTAGGACAAGTTTGACGAATGTCAGAGGGAAGCACTGGGTTTCACATAGGGTAGTCTCTGTGACCTTGACAAGAGCAGCTTCAGCGGATTCCTGGGGTGGATGCAGTGGTTCCAACAGATAATGGAAAAAGAGAGCTGGTAGAGGGCAAGGATAAACAATGGCTTCAAGATATTTTGCTGTAAAGGGAAAAAGAGAAATGAGGCAGTAAAAGAAAGAGATAAGGAGATGAGAAAGGACAGAAGAATTAAGAGTATGGATATATGTTGGTGGTGATAAGAGTTGAGAGATAAATTTTGATGACCAAAGGAAAAAGAATTCTTGAGACAGATGTTTGATGTGGTAGGAAGGCTTGGGATCCAGTGAGTAAATGGAGAAAGTGCCTTAGGTAGAAGGTGAATGGTTGATTCACCATAAAGACAGGAGAAAAACTAGGGTATGTGATCACGAATGAAGACAGGAGGTCAATGTGCCCCAAAATTTAAAAAGACAACATGTAATAGAATTCACCAGAGTTTTTTGAGACCTGTGTCCTTACTTCTTTGGCTATGCTGAGTTTCTGTTTTCTCTATCTGTAAAATTGAACAGAGCAGTATCTATCTTAAGAGACTACTGTGAAGATTAAAAGGTATTGTCTATTTTAGGGCTTAGAAATGTGACTGTAGTATAATAGATTGACCAAAATGTTAAATAGTGCTTATGCTGCTATTATTATTATTATTATTATTAATTGTATGAAGCCCAAATGGTATTACTTTATTTCTTGGATTTAATTTTACACATCCCCATTGGCATCAAATAAAATGCAATCCTTGGGAGAAAGAGCAAGTTGTCAACAGTGATATGGTTTATATCACATAGTTTCTCTAACACAATTTTGGCACATTAATTCTAAAGGGGCTCTAAATTGAATCCATTCTGATTGTGTTAAAGTCTTCTAAAGCAGTGCTGTGTTCTATTTAGCCAAATGCTTATCTGATGATAAACAAACAGGGAGCATTTAGAAATGCAATATTTGTTACATTTTTTTGATTAGCAAGCAGAAGGAATGGATGCAATCAATCCTTGGAATCCCTGGGCAAAATGTATTTATTTCCTCTGAAAGTGAAGACATGGGATAGAATAGAAGATAGGAGATTGAGAACCAACAAACAGTATTTTGGAAGGACATTACCTTTTCTCTGAAAAGGAAAATAATTTACTGAGCATTTATAATATTTCATGTATTCTGCTAACTGCTTTATATGTGTTATCTCATTTACCATCCAGACCATCTCTGAAGTGACTTCTATTATTGCCCAATTGTAGATGAGAAAATGTAAGCAGAGGTGTAGGCATTTGGCCTTGATATTAAGTTGTTGGTTGGGACACCTGCATCCCATTTTGAAGTGTCTGTGTTTGAGTCTTGGCTCTGCTTCTAATTCCAGCTTTTTGCTAATATGTACCTTGGGAAACAACAGATAATGCTTCAAGTGGTTGGATCCCCTGTCACTCATGTGGGAGACTTTGATTGAGTTTTTGGTGCCCAGCTTCAGCCTGGCCTGGTTCTAGCCACTGTGGGAGTGAATGATTGGATGGGAGCTCTTTCTGTCAGCCTTATAATCTGTCTCTATAGCTCTGTCACTAAGAAGGAAGGAAGGAAGGAAGGAAGGAAGGAGGGAAGGAGGGAGGGAAGAAGGAAGGAAGGAAGGAGGGAGGGAAGAAGGAAGGAAGGAAGGAAAGAGGGAGGGAAGGAGGGAGGGAGGGATGGAAGGAGGGAGGGAGGGAAGGAAGGAAGGAGGGGGGAGGGAAGGAAGGAGGGAAGGAGGGAAGGAAGGAGGGAGGGAAGGAAGGGAAAGAGGGAGGGAGGGAAGAAGTAAGTGAGGGAAGAGTAGAGGAAAGAAAAGAAAAAAAAAGAGAAGAGAAGTAATGTGATCCGTTTAAGGCCAGAGATACAAATGGCAGAAATTAGACTTAATCTTAGCCTGAATTGAAAGCCTCTGTATATTAAACACATGGAAATGCTATCTAGTTGATTTTATTAAATTTAAACGGATCATCATTATTTTTCCACACTTAAATGTGCAATGCTAGGAGTCAGAAAATAATTACTTCTTTTCAAAGTGTTGTAGCTTTTGTTACCATGTCAATGCTAAAAGGTGATTATTCATTTTAAAACTGAACTCCGTGGTTTATTTATTTTTTTATTTTTGGAACAAAACTCTTGAAAGATTGTCAATGCAATGCTGAATAAATTATGTTATCTTCATACAGCAAACTTTTCTTAGGTAAATAAAATGAATGTGTTCCAGTGAGTTTCCTGAGAAGGATGGTCATGGTACAATGTTATGTGCAAAGGAGCATGATCCCTGTTTAGCATGTTAATGTGCATGAAAGCATGGAACAGTATCATCCATACTCTATACGGTGCCATATATTGTACACAAGTGGTCATCTTTATACATTTTTTCCAAATTACTTTTCTCTAAATGTAATCCTTCTATATATCTGATTAGTTTTCTCAGATGCTCCTATTTCAGATCTTAACCTTTTTATAACTTCCTTCAACCACAACTTCACATTTTAATTTGCTTCACAAATTAAGCTTTCGATCAAATGAAAGATTCTCCAGCAAAAATACATTTATAAAGAACTGGTTCACTTCGTTTGATTCAATAACATACTTGTCAGTCCATTAGTAAAACCAGGTATTGAATATGGGACATTCTTGACATGCACATACACGTTCATGAGAGTATGTGCATTATTAATGTAAGTATTTCATATTAATGAGAAATTTCAGATTGTCTTTATTATAGAACAATACACAGAATTTGGAGATTAAATATGAACTAATATTGGCTTCCTTAACTAGCATGAATATTTAATTGATGGCATATAAAGAAAAAAATAGTAATTTGCAGCTCACAGCTTTGGTAATGAAATCACCAGATTACTTTGGGTGTATTCACTTGGTGCTAAGGAATCTTGACAGGAAAATTCTAAACAATGAGTGAAAACATTATCCCACAGTTTAAAAGAGCTCTCATGTAGCTGAAAAAAACAACAGAACCAGAAAGTAGATGTCTTAACCAAAACTGAACTATCATTTAGTTAGGAAGAATCTACAAATAAGTTCATAATTTTCCCCTCCTGTCTATTTTACAATAACAAGGAGACAGCTTATCTCAGCTCTTCTGTTAAAACTGTAACACCAATCCCACAAAGGTGTGGGAGAATCATTATTATTTTTACTCCAGCTGCAAGGTTACACTAATCAATTAAAGCAATCCACAGTTCCAAGTCTGGGTTGAATATATAACAACTCTGTGGTTAGCATCATTTGTAGTAAATTAAATTCGATTCAGCAAACACTTTTTGGGTACTTGCCAGAATTCAGTATACTCTCTAGGTTTCACAAAGTCCTGAAAATGCATTGAACACGAATTCTGCTCTCTAGGAACTTAGAATTTAGTAGGGAAGATATATCCAGAATTAACTCTGATATAAAGCACAGTATGATAAGAACTCTATGTAATACCAGTAAGAACATAAAAGAGAGGGAGCACAGGAGAGACACTGCTTACATTTAATTATTGTGTGGACAGTGAGAAGGCTTCAGATGAAATTCGAATGTCACACAGGGATTTGGTCATTACTGAAAGAACTTGGGGTTAGGGCATGGTACCATGTAGAGCCAGGAATTGCAGACAAAGTAGTATGTGTGGGTAGACATTGAGAGCAGGAGCATCCTCATGTTACAGAGGAGTTAAGAAGAGCTGAGGAAGAAAAGGGATAATAGGGAGGGACGGAATGATGTCTTCAACAAACATCATTAAATGCATGTTTTAATTCACCCAAATGTCCACTCAAGAGTAAGAAAGAGAAAGATATCAGTTCTAGGGGTGCCCCTCCTCTCAGGACTCTAAGAACTAGCTACCTTGCTTTAGTGTAATTTAAATAAGATATGCAATTTGAAACAGACATATTATTACTTGGATGTTGTGGTCAGTTTCATGGGAAAGAGTGGTTCATGAATTTTGTAGTGAAATCAGTGAAAGTGGAGATGGCTTAAGCTACCTGTTTAGGGAGATTGGGAGCCAGTATAAAACTATTCCTGGGCCAGCGCCGTGGCTCAATAGACTAATCCTCCGCCTAGTGGCGCCGGCACACTAGGTTCTAGTCCCGGTTGGGGTGCCGGATTCTATCCCGGTTGCCCCTCTTCCAGGCCAGCTCTCTGCTATGGCCCGGGAGTGCAGTGGAGGATGGCCCAAGTCCTTGGGCCCTGCACCTGCAAGGGAGACCAGGAGAAGAACCTGGCTCCTGGCTTCAGATCAGTGCGATACACCAGCCGCAGTGCGCCGGCCGTGGCGGCCATTGGAGGGTGAACCAAAGGAAAAGGAAGACCTTTTTCTCTGTCTCTCTCTCTCTCGCACTGTCCACTCTGCCTGTCAAAAAAAAAAAAAAGAAAAGAAAAGAAAAACTATCCTTATTCCGAGACAGAGGCGATACCAGGGAAGGGACTGAGAAAGGCAGACACCCAGAGGCACAGTAGGGTGATCTACATCAATCAATGCAAACTGAAGAACATTAATATTTCCACTCAATCTTGCATTGTCATGAATTTACTTCTCCCAATGGAAGACAGACATATTATTTAATATGTTTTGTTGAATGGATATAAGCATTCAAATACATATGTTCTCTTCAGAGGAAACTCTGCCTCATAGTTCATTGGCAGAGTGAAAATAACTCCAAATTCCAAGTGTTCAACATCTTTTTCCAGTAACCCATCTACTGGTTCAGCCTGTGAGCTCCTCCTCTAAGTATGGAGGATGCAAACCCACAGATTCCTTATATGAGAATCATCACCTTTCAACACAGAATGTTATGAGACTGTGTTTCCAAAACTGACATTCTGGAAAAGGGGTTTAGTACAGTGGTAAAGACGCTGCCTGGAGTATGATATCCCAAATCAGAGTGCTTAGGTTTGAGTTCTGGCACTGCTCCTTACTCCAGCTTCCTGCTAATATGCACCCCAAGTGGCAGCAGTGATGGCTCAAGGGCCACACACATGGGACATCCAGAATGAGTTCCTGGCTCCTGGCTTTAGACTGGCTGTTGCGGGAGATCTCTGTCTGTCTCTGTCTTTCTAAATGAATGAACGCTAAAAAACCACCCTACCATTCTAACGCCATTTTCAAAGGCTTGCCGGGTGAGGGGAGCTGGTCCATCCACAGTCTTGCCGTCATCATCGGGGCCCCAGCTGGCGCTGTAAATGTGCACGTGCTGAGGATTGTAGCTGACCGACTTGGCTTCCACCATGTCTGTGACATCTCCATCCAGCATTCGCACTCCTTCAAAACAGAAGGGAGAGAGAGCGCCTTAGAGAGGCTCTGCTTCATGACACCCAATACCCCAGATACATGATTGGGAGGGGAAAGAATATGTTTCTAATAAGCACTTAGGCTAACATATTTTCCCCAATAAAAGGACAATGGATACTATGTAGAAAATGCTTTGGGAAGAAAGGCAATTTCCATGTGCATAAAGGGATTTGTGGAGTAGGGAGTTGGAAAAGGAGCTTGCTCTGTCCACTCCATTCATTGACCTGGTATTGCAGTACCTCTGGGAACGGTGCAACCCCTTGGAGGAAAAAAAAGAACAAACTAAAAAAGTATATATCTTTTTGATCCACTGTTTTCCTTTTCCAACTTTATGATCCCTAAAATGGCTGCCATAATCCCTCTCTCTTCTCACCTCTCTTGAGTACTTGATAAAAAGACTTCCAAACAATCCCTTGTCCCTAAATTTGTCTTCATCAAATAACTGTGTTCAAAATTGGTATAAAACAGTCTAAACCTTTGTTGTCTCATAAAACATGGAAAACTGCCAACTTAGGTTGGTCTTATTTCCTCTATATTTAATATTATCCCTTAATCTGTAAAATTGATGCGAAGTTAATACATTTCTTTTTGCCAAGTTCTTTAGAGGTCAAATAATAAGAATGCTCTTTGTGCACCTGAACATTTCAGATTCTCAAAGGGTTTTAGAACTGTTTAGTCATTAATCTTCATTTAAGCATATTCCTATCCGACAAACAGGAATTTATTATTAACCCTATTTTACAGTAATAGACATCAAGACTCATAAACAAGTTATATTCAAAATGCTGAGGTTACCTTTTTTCTTTTTGTTTTGGAGATTCCCAATAACAAAACACCTAATTTTAAGTAAGTATGAGTCTCCTCAGCATAAACTAAATATCATCAGTGAGACTTTGTATTATTTTAAAATTATCTTTACAGACCAAAGTCATTGCTTTGGGAAACCTTATTAGCAGCAGAATTTCAAGATTTTACTGCTTACAATAAATGGACATGAAATAAGTAAAATCCTCAAATCAAACAAGTTTAGATACTATGTGAATTGAAGTAGGAATATTGGTAGATAAGAAAAACATTCTTGAAGGAGACAGATCTTACTTGTATTTTTAAGATTGTTTAATTTTTAACTATACAACTTCCAAAGAAAAACAGAAAGAAAGAACAACGAACACATTATATGGCCAGGATGCAACAATTATCAACATTTTGCTCCATTTTCTTCATCTGAGAATATGCTAGGTTGAGCTATTTTAAATACCATGACTGACATGGCACCTCATCTTAATATTGTCTGCAAAAACATGGAAGTAAGTCCCTATTTTCATCCAACACTTCTCCTACACTAAACTTAGGTACTTCTAATGACATTGTATTTGGTTGTTACATCTCTTTACTTTCTTTTCTTCTCATTTTTTTTTTTTTTTGAATTTTAAAGGAGATGTATGTTACATTAACAAGTAATGTGGGGAATGAAGATTGTGAACAAATCCTTTTAGAAGTATTATGGGAGGGAAATTGTATTTTAAAAATTTGTCAGTGGTTTGTTTTGTGGGAGTAGAACATTGCATTTACAGAGTCCTGAGTAGCCACTGATTTGTTTTAGATGAATAAGAATGTTCAAAATTTATCCATGCATGTTTTTGGCAAACGACGAGTTCCTTCATCTTCCAACTTTGTATTTAAAAGCATAAAACAAAACTATTTACTCTTTAAACCCTAACTACCCAGAATAATCTCACTCATGCATTTAAATGTCAGCATGAGAGTACAGAGGTAACACCTGAATTCAGTTTCTTTGTTGTGCAATTTATGCAAAATTCATGGGAAAATAAAGCTTACTAAATCATAAATAGAGAGTAATAATTCGCTGGTGGAAAATTCACGAAGAGGAATTTCATTTCATAAAGTTTTAAAGATAAAAAGCTGCTCTGTTTCCTAATTTAATTCTAAGGCTTCAGGCAGTGGGTCCGAGGAACAAAAAGTATAATTCAGAGTGTCCTTGTTTTGCAACAATTTTGGTCATAGCCATATGTTTACCTTCTTAACTAAGGTATTGTTATGTGAAGGCAGTAGTTTATCCAAGAGTTCACCAGTGCATCCTCTTATTTCTTCAAGGTCAGCAAGAGTGCTGGGTTTGTGTTGGACAGTGATGATGGTGATCTTTGGTGTGTCTGTGTGTTACAGACTGCGCCTTGGACTGTGGAAAAGCTTGGCTGGGCAGCCACTGATCCGACTTTCTTAGAAAACGAGGGGCCTCCAGCATCCTTGTCATTCACCAGGAAA
This sequence comes from Lepus europaeus, assembly GCF_033115175.1. NCBI lineage: Eukaryota > Metazoa > Chordata > Mammalia > Lagomorpha > Leporidae > Lepus > Lepus europaeus. The sequence goes on along the minus strand of NC_084838.1, from coordinate 83,209,072 downwards.
GCTTTTGTCTCCTTTCCTTGGTTCTTCCCTGGCCTTCCCCTTGACACCTAACAGACGCTCTCTGAGTACAGCTAATTGCTGTCTAAGAAACTTCATACTCTAAGAATCCAGGGTGAAACGAAGGGAGGAAGGAGGCCAAATTTACTATGGACTGATATTCAAGGTAGTTTCAGAAAACTTGTTCTTAGCATCGTTGTTGTGTTATGCTATAGCGCATGTATAGCAATCCCTCCTTTATCTGTGACTTCAGTCATCACAGTCTTAGTTACTTAGTCTTAGTCACTTGTGGCCCAAAAATATTAAATGGAAAATGTCTAAAATAATTCATGTTTTAAATGAATATTATAGCATATTTTTATAATTTATAATTATAATTTATTTTTGCCACTATCCTCCACTGAATCTCATCTCTATCATATTGCATAGATACGCAGATAGAGTTTGATACTATCCATGGGAACATCCACCAGAGGTCTTGGAACATATCCTTGGGAACAAGGGGTGACTACTGTACCCTAAATATTTCACATTACAGGACCTCTGTGCTTCTATCTTTATCCTAGAAAGGACTGTCACTTATTTTTGTAAGTTCCAACTCTGTTTACCATTTGGGAAAAACAATGTATTGGAAACAAGGAGGTCAGTCTAGTTCTGGAAGCTTCATTGATCTTATGATGGGCTTTGGGAGGCCCCTAGCCAATACTTCATGCCAGGCATAATGATAAAGTTGGTAGGATCCATAAAACCTAATACAATGTTTTTACCCCATTTGTGTGTGGCTGTGGCACCAGGCTGCTGAATACAGGAAAGATTACAAATGGGAAAGTCAGAGTTTGCTGTTATCAATGCTTGAATTTATGTTTCTTTGGCTGTGTCCTTAGGGTAATCATGCATATATCTGAATATGTACCTAGGTGTGTTTGTGCATGTGTATAGATATAATCTGGAACCAGCCATGGAAATAGTATCATTAAGTTATGTGGCTGCAACAGGAGATTCTAGCATTTTAATTCAATGAAAATAAAATGTTTGTAAGCTTAAGCAAAATGAAATTTCAAAATGCTTCCATGCACAGGGATACTGGGCTTAATGTTAACAATTTTTATAGTGCCTCAAGAGTGCTAATTTTTATTTATTCTTTTTCTTTTTTAAATTTTATTTAAGATATTTATTTAAAGTATTTATTTAAGGAATTTCATATACACAGATTGAGGAACATAGTGATACCTCCCACCCTACCCTCCCTCTTGGCCATGTTCCCACCTCTCCTCCTTCCTGATGTTAACATTTTTAGTTTTTCTCACCCAGGCACCAATTGTACAGTTTCGATACAGCTGTCAGTGACTCCACTAGTAGAGTTTTCAAAAAGTATGTGTGCAGCATTTTAAGGTACTACCGCAGAAGTCTTTTTATTTAACAACTTATGTTAACCCAGTCCTTTTTTGTCAGCAATAGTTGAACACTGTTATGGAAAGATTAGCCCATCTTTGGTTCAAAAAAGAGTCCTGAAAACCAGTCAGCAAGAAACAACTGGCGTATTTCTACAGTCTGACGTATTAGTTCTGCATACCTCCGATCTTGGCGTTGAAAGCAATTCCGACAGTGCAGTGAGAGTTGTTTGCAGCGGCAGCCACTTCCCCAGCACAGCGGGTCCCGTGCCTGCAGGCAGAACACATACACATTTCTAAAGCAGAACCCTACCTTCTCAAAAACTTAATATATCCTTGCCACCACTCAGACTTCAAAGTGGTGAGGAATGGATCCAGCTGTGGGTTTTTCTGGAACTTCCTACCCAAGTAGCACTTTGTTTGTGACAAACTTCTAGCACTTAATTATATTGTTTTGGATATTTTCTGGATATGTTTATTTCTGATATCTTACTCTCCCAAAAAGAAAATCTCCATCAAGGCTAAAACCAAATGTTTCTTTGTATTCAAACTTTGCTGACCAATATGGTAGCTGGTAGCCATATGGGACTATTGGAATAGTTTGACCTCAACTCAATTTTTAATTTTATTTAATTTTAATTAATTAGATTTTAAAATGCACAGTTATTAGAAAACTTAAAAATGTGGGATGCAAAGCAGATTTTTAAACAATGTACTAAAATACAGGTAAGGGCCGGCGCCGCGGCTCACTAGGCTAATCCTCCGCCTTGAGCGCCGGCACACTGGGTTCTAATCCCAGTCGGGGCACCGATTCTGTCCCGGTTGCCCCTCTTCCAGGCCAGCTCTCTGCTGTGGCCTGGGAGTGCAGTGGAGGATGGCCCAAGTCCTTGGGCCCTGCACCCCATGGGAGACCAGGAGAAGCACCTGGCTCCTGCCTTCGGATCAGCGCGGTGTGCCGGCCGCAGCGCACCAGCCTCGGCGGCCATTGGAGGGTGAACCAATGGCAAAGGAAGACCTTTCTTTCTGTCTCTCTTTCTCTCACTGTCCACTCTGCCTGTCAAAAAAAAAATAAAAATAAAAATAAAAAAATTTTAAAAATTTGAAAAAAATAAAATAAAATACAGGTAAGGCATTTCCAATGAAAACTGACCTAAAATAGTATTGTTCGGTTGGGGTTTGGCCTAGACATTGACACCGGTTGAAACACCCTCATTCTTTATCACAATGGCTGGGTATGAGATCAGGCTTCCACTGGTGTACACCTGGGAGGCATGCATGAGTCCCTGCAACCCTATTGGGAAAACTGGATTGAGAGATTTGTGGCCATTTAGGGAGTGAATCAGCACATCAAAGATCCCTATTTCTCTTATTCTATGTCTCTCTGCTTCTCGTATACAAAAATAAATAAAAAGAAAATAATAAAACAGTATGTGCCATAAATATACAGCTTCAAAAATTTGGAAAAAAAAGAATATCAGTACTTTTATATCGATTACATATTGAAAATTTCATTTAATAAAATATGAGGATATTTCAAAAAGTTCATGGAAAACGCACTTACAGTCCATGAACTTTTGAAGTATTTTGTAGTATCAAGATGTTTCACCTGTTTTTTTCATCTTTTTATTTCTTAATGTGCCAAATAGAAAATTATTTTTTCCAAAGCATTCCTTGCTATTTCTTTTCCATGATAACTATTCCTTCATCAGAACTTTTTTTTTGCTGAAAGTACTTCTAATATCACCTTGTCAAGGAAGGCACAGAAGTTTAAGTATAATCTCTTGGGAAATGGCTGTCTGAATCAGGTAATGGAGAAGTGTGTGAGTCCAAAGAGAACACACAGTCTAGTGACTGATGGCCACAGCTGCAGAAGATGACGTGACAACCATGATGGTGCATCTGTCATTGCCAGTGAAGCCTGGTACTCACCCCTTCCCTCATTTTTAGAGAGGAAAGCATCTAGGAAGGCCTGAGATGTGAAGAGATCTGTCTAAAGCAGCACAGTTAGAAAAGCTCAGGTCCCCCAAATTCCATTCCAGTGTTTTTTATTTTATAGCACAGTTACCCCAGGCCATGCCTGCTTTGAAATAAAACTATTATTAGGTGCACATGCAGCTTTACATTAAAGAAATATTATCTATTGTTTTTTTTTTTACTTTTTAATGTCATACACCTCTTGCTATGTAAGTGTTAATGTATGTATCATGTTATGGTTATTAATATAATGCATAATTTTTATAAATGGTAAATAGACATGAGTATACTTCAAAAAGTACAAAATGGAATTAAAAGATACGTTTATTTTGGTGCCAAAAGCCTATGAAATTCATGTAGTTTCTTCATAATATACATTTTTCATGAACTTTTTGAACACTTCTCATAGGCATGGATTTCATTTTTTTGCGCCAAGATAAAAAACAGCTGTTAATTCCATTTTCCATGAACCTTTTGAAGTTTTCTCATGTAAATGTGGTTTGAGTATGTGGTGTGTGTATGTGTGTGTGTCTGTCTGTCTCTATGGATACAACATACATCATAATCTCTTAAACAGGCTCTCCGTTCCTAGAAATTTACCCAGTCTTCACTATAATTAACAAGCCAATCTTGAGTGTATATATCATTTTACACCTTGGGACAAATTCATAGCAGTAGAATTACTGCATCAAAGAGCACAGAATACACTGTCAAATTGTTAACAGCACATGAAAGTAATATAACCAAATCTCATAAAAACTGCAAGACTGAAAATATTACTATAAAATCTTTTTATGTACTGCAAAGAGAGAGAGCAAGAGCGAGAGTGAGAGTGAGAGAAAGAGAGAGATCCCATAAGCCAAGGTGAATGACCCTAGGAAGAAAGGAGAAAATATCTGGATAATCCCTGTGTACACAATGCTCTGTGTAATTTGTTTTTTAGTCTCTTTTATCCTTGTCAATCTGTCATGAAAAATGTTACCTCATTGTTGTTTCTCTCCCACCTCCTGATGATATTTGCTGTTGAACATCTTTTCAAATATTTATTAGCTATTTCTAGTTATTGCTTTGTGAATAACCTTTATATGCCCTTTGCCAAAGTTTCTTACAGTTTCCCATAGTATTTATTGCAAATATGTTTCCAAATTAGTATCTGGAATATGATCTTACTTAGGACAATTTTTGGATAGTCATACACAGAATTTAATTTTGGTGGATTAATAATTATCATAGCCTTCTGGCATTTGGTTCTATTGCTTCAGTCATTGAAAAGTGATCAATTCTTTAAAAGTGAAACTATTTCTTATATAAGCCCCAACTACTAATTTCTCCCTGAACCTAGAAGTTATTAGCCATGATTCTTTATTAGGCCCTTATGCAATTTTACTTCATGGTGTAAGTTATTTTCATTCAAATTCTTATTTGTTAATGAGTCCACTGTACACACAATTTATTTTATCTATTATTAATTAATGTGAAGTGTCACTGAACCACAAGGACCTCTAATTTTAAATTAAGTTCTGGTTTTTTCTTTGGTCCATGTTTCACTTTTATTTTGATAATTTTGAATATATATCAATAGTTTTTTATATTGATTACTATCTTCTTTACCCTGTGACAAAAGAATGTAATTTCGAGGAACCAATTAGAACCTGTGAGATCCATACAATGGCCAAATTCATGATTAGTGTTAGTAAACATTCTACATGCTTGAAAATGATGGTATTCTCCAATTGTTTTTATATGTCCATTAAATCATGCTTGCTTATTACACTGTGGATGCATTACTGTTATTTACATTTCTTCTAACTTTGTTTTATTGACAGAATCCCATTCTATTAATTTAAAATAGAATTACTCATCATCCTAGTGAACAAATCATTCATGAATATTTAGTAACACTATGGCTCTTGCAGTTAAAAAAAGCTGATTAATATTTAACTTGTAAATTATTTTATTTTTTCTATCTTCAAATGTTCTCTGTTATTATCTATGTCCCATAAGAACATAATTTTCTGAAGTTAGACTATCTGTCTTTATCTAGAGTATGTAGAAAGTACTTCCTATTGCAGTAGTTGTATTTGTTGACATATTCATGTTCATTTCTGTAATTTTTCTCTATTTACCTCTTCCATATGATACAGATTTTAGAAAACTTTAACTCTGATTATCTATATTTTATACTACATATGAGCTTCTCAGGAATATATCTTGGATTTTTTAGCCATAGAAATTAACCATTACTGCTACTATTTTGAATAATGTTTGTTTAAATTTACAAAATACATTATTCTGGTTCTTTCTTTTTGTAGCTTGTGCATTGTTCTGGGATCATTGATTTCTTTCTGAATACCATTCTACTGCTAATGTCTTTACAGAGAGTCTTTGTTAGTCAAATTCTTTTTTTGTCCTTAATTTTTTTATGTATTTGAGAGGCATACAGAAAGAGAATGAAAGCAGAGTATGCTCCTATCTGCTGGTTCAATGTTCAAATGCCAGTGCCTGCAACGGCTGGGGCTGGACTAGGGTCTAAGCTGGGAGACAGGAACACTATGCAGGTCTCCCACAATGGAAGCAAGAACCCAACCAGTTGAGCCATCATTGCTATCTTCCAGAGTCCACAATGGTGGGAAACTAGAGTCAGGACTCAAACCCAGGCACTCTTATTTGGGATGCAGGCATATTATCTACTAGGTTAAAGAAGCACCTGCCTCCTCAAAATTCTTTTGATAGCTTTAGAAAATGACTTTGGTTGTTATTTTCAATAACTTTTGTTATTGAAAAATAATTTCACAGGGAATGGAATTATGGATTATCAGCACTTCAAAGATATTGTCCCATTGTCTTCTAGCTCCCATTTTTTTCTGGAAATAAATTGTCCATCTGGGAAATCTACATTCAACTATAGTTTAAAAATACTACATGAAATATTCCAGAAGTAAACAATTCATAAGTTTTCAAGTGCACACTATTCTGAGTAGTGTTATGAAATCTTGGACTATTTATTCCATCCTGTCAAGGATGTCAATCATCCCTTTGTCCAGCATATTCACTCTACAAACACTACCTGCTACTACTATTCTAGGTTATCAGTTTGATTGTTGCCGTAGTTCAGTGCTTGTTCAAGCAACCTTTTCTTTATTTCATAATGGCCTGAAAGCACAGAGTAGTGGTGCAGGAAATTCAGATATGCCAAAGAAAGGCTATAAAGTGCTTTGTTTAAGCTAAAAGGTAAAATGCATTGAGAGAGAGAGAGAGAGAGAGAGAGAGAGAGAGAGAGAGAAGAGCATATGGAGGCCACATTCACACTACTTTTATTAGTTTATCATTATAATTGCTCTATTTTATTATTGTTGTTTGTAATCCTTTACTGTACCTAAATTATAGATTAAAGTTCACTATAGCCTATCAGTTAAGGCACCAATATCCCACACCAGAGTGACTGAGTTCCACTCCTGGTTCCAGCTCCTGAGTCCAGCTTCCCAACACAGAACCTGGAAGTCAGTGATGACTCAAGTAATTGAGTTCCTCCCTTCTACATAGGAGACTTGGATTGTTTTTCCAGCTCTGGGCTCCAGCACTGGTCAAACCCTGGGCTTGGAACGCATCTGTGCTATAAACCAGCAGATGAGAATTAATTCTCTCTCTCTCTCTGTTTCTCTCTCTCTCCTCTCTGCCTCTCAAATAAAATTTTAAAATTAAAATTTTTAAATTAAAATCAAATTAAGCTTCATGGTGAACATTTAGCCTAGCAGCTGTCGTTAGTTGAGATGCCCACATTTGACATTGTTATACCTGGGCTCAGTACCTGGCTCTGGTTCTTACCCCAGATTGTTGGTAATGCAGACCTGGGGAGGTAGCAATGATGACTCAAGTAATTGGGTTCCTGCTACCCACATGGGAGATCTGGATGGAGTTCCCAATTCCTAGCTTAGCCCAGCCTAGCACCAATTGTTTAGGGGAATGAACCAGTGGACGATAGTTCTTGTTTTCTCAATCTCTCCCTCTCTGTCTCTCTGCCTGTGAAATAAATAATAAAACCCACTTCATCATAGGTATGTATGTATAGTAATAAAAGTATATGCCATGTGTAGTACTATCTGTGGGGTCCTGGAAAATATGCCCTGCAGATAAAGGGAGACTCCTATGATTTCCCTTAAGTGTTTTCCAAATCTTTTCTTTAACTTTTCTATTTGAAAGTTTCATTAAGATTTTGTGTGCATGGCTTTTAAAAAATTCTTCTTTAGAATTTGTAAACCTGTAGTTTGACATCTGATTTCTCAGAATGTTTAGCTATTATCTCTGAAAACTTCTTTTCAATCATTCTCCAGCTCTCCTTTCAGAATCCCAACTAAGAATATATTAGATTTTTCATGATATCTTTTAATGCTTAATCTCGCTTTCAGAGTTCCCATAACTTTCTCTGTCTGGGCTGCATGCTGTATAACTTATTCAATTCTATATCTCACTTACCTTCAGCTATTATTAATCTGCTATTTCACTCATTTACTGGATTATTCACTTCAATTATTATATACTTCATTTGTTGAAACTCTTTTGAAAATCTGCTTGGTTAATTCTTATTTCCTTTTTCCTAAAACATTTATAAATAATCAGCTCTATTGGGGTGGGTGTTTGGTATAGCAGTTGAAGTTGTCACTTGAGATGTGTTCCTTCCACTGGGAGTGCCTGGTTTGAGTCTCCACTACTCTGCTTCAATCCAGCTTCCTAATAATGCACATCCTAGGAAGGCAGCAGATGACAGCTTAAGTACTTAAGTCCCTGCCACCCACCCACTTTAGTCCTTGTGAATTCTTTGAGGCCAGGGTGGAGAGCTCATTGTTCCACAAGACGATTTAAATTTACTTCTGCCACATGTTTGGAAGTAAATCAACCAGGATCTGTTCAACCAAATTTAAAAGTTCAGCTATACATGTAATAATGAGTTACAGGTGTAAATCTTATAAGTGCTGTAATTCTTAAAGAGTAGTTATTTATGAATTACTTTGTCCCATCTATTACCCAAGTCAAGAAAGTCAAATATGTCTTGTCTCAGTCTGTGTAGGATTATTTCCCCCATGGGTAAAGATGATGCCTCAGGGGTTCTGTTTTAAGCAGGGGTCCTTTCTCACCCAATTGGACTTATGTCCTGCCATATCTGGGCTTGTTAAAATACAGCTTCAGGCTGGCTGAGATTGGTTGCTCATCCTAGAAAAAGCATGAGCCCATATAGTCTTGTAGATTTCCACCAACCCAATCAGGCACTAAAATGTTCCTTATTGCTTTCCCAGGAGTTTTAGATGGACTATACTAAGAGAGATTTAATTTACTCTTAGTCTACCATGCCACTAAAAAATGGAATAACTATCGGTTCTGAAGTGTAACAAAGCCTTGCACAAATTACATGCACCATTAATGCATAGCAAATGCTCCTGAATGAATAACAGAGTGACTGTTTCTTCACAAAAAGGTTTCTTATAAAGATTTCTGTACATTTTTCTACATCCTAATGTGTGAACCATTTTTGGAAGCCAGTGAAATTACTGGAACTGAACCCTCACTCTACTGCTGACTCACATGTTTCAAGTATAAATTAAATAACATATTACAAAATACTGTAATTGAGGGTCCATTTAGCTCAACTGCATTTATATAGCCCACTCTCTTAAGATGACAATGATCATTACCCTAAGAAAAGTACCAGTTGTCTTTTTTACTTTCAAATCTTAGTTAGACTCAGAGTTTTGACATGAATAAATCATAGAACAATAGATATTATCGTGACCTGTTTGAAGTTCAAGAGTGTGAACAATATGCAATTTTTTTTCTACTCCCAAGGAACGAGGGTGGTCAGTAGTAAGTATGTTCATAATGGCCATTAAATACAAAAGCCACAATAATGAAGTCTGTACTTCAGATGTATTTTTGCTCAGAGATCAGAGGATGATATTAGGTAAAATTAGGGTAGTCATGCCACAGAGAAAAAAAATTTCAGTAAATTCTTCTCCAGAAAACAATATACTCATTATATTGTACTCTAACTTTCATGTCTCTACTAGCCAATTTCCACGTCATAAGTACTCCTTGGAGAATTAGACATCTGTTAAGCTCTCTTCTGCATGTTCACAAAAAAAAAAAAAAAAAGGATACATATTTTCTGGGACTTCCAGAAGACAACTGAATTATTTAAATTATAATGGATCTACAGTGATTTAAATTAAACATCATTTCAAATAAGGTAGATGTAGACAAACAAGAATTTTTAAATGCTATTTATTGTATCACTTCCCTGATTCTCTTAAGGATACTGTCAGAGCCTTAGTAAATTTGAAACAAAAAGTATTTTTTGTTTACCTCAGTATACCATTATTCCTCTTAAAAAATATCTTGACTTAAAGATCATGCCAGTCTTTGTTCTACTGCTTTTTCTTACCAAGTTTATCATCTACTATATTACTTGTTCCAAACAATAAACCATTGCAACATAGGTCTCCAAAAGTTTAACCTAGGTTGATATGGTTTCACTATGGTTTGTTACCTAAATCACAGAGGAATCTAATCCCCAACTACTAATGGTATTAAGAAGGTGGACACTTAATTCATTATGGTGTTTAGAGGTGTGCATTTGGAGCTGATTAGGAGTAGATTCGGTAGTGAAGGTGGAGCCTCATGGTTGAATTTTGATGGTTTCACTTTTTTTTTTTTTTTTTCGGCATCAAGTTTGAAAAGAAGACAACAGTTCCTGTTAATTCATTTCTATATATTGTGAACACACACAAGTTAGGTGTAATGAATGTAGAATAGGTCCGGCACCGCAGCTCACTTGGCTAATCCTCCGCCTGCGGCGCTGGCACCCCGGGTTCTAGTCCCAGTTGAGGCACCGGATTCTGTCCTGGTCGCTCTTCTTCCAGCCCAGCTCTCTGCTGTGGCCCAGGAAGGCAGTAGAGAATGGCCCAGGTGCTTGGGCCCTGCACCTGCATGGGAGACCAGGAGGAAGCACCTGGCTCCTGGCTTCAGATCGGCGCAGAGAGCCAGCCGTAGAGGCCATTTGGGGGCTGAACCAACGGAAGGAAGACCTTTCTCCCTATCTCTCTCTCTCACTGTCTAACTCTGCCTGTCAAAAAAAAAAAATGAATGTAGAATATAAATTCATGATATTTGCTCTATCTTGCTAAGCCCTCACTCATTTTTTGTTCTCTTCTTGTCCTCTTGTCACACTATTTTGAGAATTCTTTTTTCTTCCATGGGTTAGTGAAATGGAAATACTAAGATATATGAACTGGTACCACAGATCTGAAGACAAGGTGTGAGGAATCTCAGCAATGAACCCAAGACATAAAGGACACATGAGGCAGGGGGTTCTAGCTTTGCACCAGCCTTCACACTGCTTCAAAATAAAAATTACACTTGCAGGGAATCAAGCAACCGCAAGCGTGAGAAAGACTACTTTCTGTTTCATTCCTTTCTTGCAACAAACATCTTAGATTCTGTCTGCCTTCCTCACTGCTTTTCTTGCACACATCTGGCATCCCCATTCTTACTTGCAGGGTTGGAGAGAAAAACATTTAAAAGTCTATTTCAAATGCCCTTTGTGGTGAGGACTGTGAGAAATGGGGATACATCCTCAAGGCCATGGGTCAAAACTGACATCTGTGACTGCTCAGGTTGTGTGTGAAAATATTGTCATCTTTTGTTTATGTCACACTCTCCCTTTAGTCTCACATTAACCCTGTGAAGTAAGCTACACAGGCATTCTTTGCCTTCTTTTACAAATGAGAAAATCCAGCCAGTCAGATGGTGATTGGAGTAAAATGTGGCAGTGCAAGGAATAGAGTAGGGACTCCTGGGTTCTTACACAGAGACTTTCCACTATTCCAGCAAGACTCACAGGGGCCCATGTTCTTATGGTTTTGAATGATTGCCAAGATTGCATGGCTTTTTCACTGTTACCCTACTTTTTTTTTTGCCTACTTTTGATGCTCCATAAGGCAGAGGCAACTTTCTTCTTTCATTAGTATTGATGACAGGACATTTGTGTATTTTATAGAATCTTCACGATACATTATTCAACTTGAGTTAGGATGAAAGACTTGGAGTCTTAAAAATGTGCTGTGCTGTGCTGTGGCACAGGGGTTAACGCGCTGGCCTGAAGCACTGGCATCCAATATGGGTGCCGGTTCGAGACCCGGATGTTCTGCATCCCATATGGGTGCCAGTTTGAGACCTGGCTGCTCCACTTCTGATTCAGCTCTCTACTATGGCCTGGGAAGGCAGTGGAGGATGGCCCAAATCCTTGGGCCCCTGAACCCTTGTAGGAGACCTAGAAGAAGCTCCTTGCTCCTGGCTTTGGAGCGGTGCAGCTCCCACCATTGTGGCCAATTGGGGAGTGAACCATTGGATGGAAGACCTCTTCTCTCTCTCTGCCTCTCCTCTCTGTGTAACTCTGACTTTCAAATAAATAAATAAATCTTTTAAAAAATGTAAACTTAAGAAGAATGGAAAATAGTAGAAAACATATTATCACAGAGTCTTCAGTGACTCATGAAACATCTGGGAAAAAATTACACTAAAAATTTTTTTAGATTTATTTAATTATTTGAAATGCAGAGTTATAGAGAGAGAAGGAGAGACACACACAGAGAGATTCTCCATTCACTGCTTCACTCCCCAAATGGCCACAATGACTGGGGCTAGGCCAGGCCGATGCCAAGAGCCAGGACTTCTTCTGGGTCTCCCACATGGAACAGGGGCCTAAGGACTTGAGTCATCCTCTGCTGCTTTCCCAGGCACTTCAGAAGGGAGCTGGATTGGAAGTGGAGCACCCGGGACTAGAACTGGCACACAGATGGGATGCCAGTACTGCAGGCTGTGGCTTAACCCACTGTGCCACAGTGCTGGCCTCTAAATTAAAATTTTTAAAAGAAAAAGAAAAGAAAAATACAATCTATTTTGTGTGATTAGTTTTTGTGATCAATTAAGATAACAGCTTCTGAAGTGACTGCAATTATACAAAGTCCATGAGGTCTCAAAAACATTAAATTTTTCATTATATTGAAAAGAGACTCAGGACAACATTTTCAAAATAATCAATAAATAGGTTCTGGTTTTGTGGCGGAGCAGGTAAAGCTGCCGTCTGCTTTGCTGGCATCCTGTATGGTTGCTGGCTTGAACCTCACCTGCTCCACTTTCGATCCAGCTCCCTGCTAATGTGCCTGGGAAAGCAATAGATGATGGCTCAAGTGCTTGGGCCCTGCACCACATGGGAGACCCAGGAGAAGCTCCTGAGTCCTGGCTTCAGACAGACCTAGCTCCAGCCATTGTGACCATTTGGGGAGTAAACCAGCAGATGCAAGATCTCTCTTTCTCTCTCTGTGTGTGTCTATCTCTTCTCTCTCTGTAACTCTGCCTTTTAAATAAATAAATGATTTTTTTTTTTGACAGGCAGAGTGGACAGTGAGAGAGAGAGACAGAGAGAAAGGTCTTCCTTTTGCCATTGGTTCACCCTCCAATGGCTGCCGTGGCCGGCGCGCTGCGGCTGGTGCACCGCGCTGATCCGATGGCAGGAGCCAGGTGCTTATCCTGGTCTCCCAAGGGGTGCAGGGCCCAAACACTTGGGCCATCCTCCACTATACTCCCGGGCCACAGCAGAGAGCTGGTCTGGAAGAGGGGCAACTGGGACAGAATCTGGCGCCCCGACCGGGACTAGAACCCGGTGTGCCGGCGCCGCAAGGCGGAAGATTAGCCTATTGAGCCACAGCGCCGGCCTAAATGAATCTTTAAAATAAACAAAATAATCAATATGTATATAAACTAATGTAAGATTATGTTCAGAAACCTTACAAGAGTCTAAAATTGAAAGGATCTTAAAAATTTATTTTTACTAATATAAAGAGAACAGATTTCATGTATTTCATAGATCGAATTCTAAGAAGATAACCATACTTCTCTCCTTCTGATCCTCCCTCAACCTCCTCTCCTCCCTTCCTTTTTTTTCCCCCTTCAGTTTTTGCAGTAACATACTTTCAATTTACTTTATAATCACAGGTATAATGTACCCCTAACCGTAATGTTCAAACTTTAGCATGATCTTTCAAATGCTGCTAATTTTTATACTGAGCCATAGACATTGCTTATCTTTCTTATGGCTTTCTGGAACAGATGGACAATATTTTAAGAAATTAAAATATTATCAACCATTTCAATGTCTAAAAGATACCATGTTACAGGCAAGGGAAGAAAATGAAAAGTATATTGTATAGTATTAAGGAGCAATAGGTTACTAGTGATAGTTAGCATAACATATATCAAATGCAAATGAGTAGTACTTTCTTTTTAAAAGGAGAATATTTCTCTTGCTGGGTTAAAAATATTAGTCTGACATACATGCATCACACACACATGCATACAAACACTGGTGAAATCTGATTAAGATCTGCAGGTCATACTAATGTCTGCTTTCTGGTTTATTATTGTACTATAATCACAGAAGTTGGTACAAATGAAGGGGAGGGTACAAGGGACCTCTGCACTATTTTGCAACTTTATGTTAATTTATTATTTCCCAAAAAAAGTATTGGAAAAATGATTATAGGTCTGGAGAACTGGTAGCTATTTTTAAGATCAGATGTAATTCAAGAAGGGTATCTCAGTCAGAACACAAATAATATAGGCAATAGAAGAATACCAAGAGGCCAGCACTGTGGCACAGCTGGTTAAGCCACTGCTTATGCCACTGATATCTCGTATCAGAATGCTGGTTCGAGTCCTCTCTAGTCCAGTTCCAATCTGGTTCTCACGAATGAGCCAGGGAAGGCAGTGGAAGATGGCCCAATTACTTGGGCCCCTGTCACCCATGTGAGAGGCCCCGATGGAGTTCTGGGTCCCTGGTTTCAGCCAGGCCCAGCCCTGCTTGTTGCAGCCATTGGTTGAGTGAACCAGCAGAGGAAGATCTCTCTCTCTCCTTCTCTGTCACTCTTTCAGATAAGTAAAATAAATCTTAAAATATAAAACCCAAATAAATCAAGCTCAACTGTCTATATTTGCTTTACAAGTGCATTTTACCTTCAGCCTTGTCCTTATCCCCTGCAGCTTATTCCATTGTCATATTTTTTCCCCTCTTTCTAATCCTCCAGCTTAGGACAATAGCTTATTCATTGTTTAACGTACGAGCATAAAATATTATGCTCCCTGTCTAAAGGAATAAATAAGTAGTTTGGTTTATCAGAAAACCCAGTCCTTTGTCTCCCTTCTACTGCTTTCTCAAACACTACATTGCATGGAATGATTGATAGTCACCTGACCATGACCGTAACTACTTCCTTACAGCCTTATCTTGAAGATCAACAACAAGGCAATAGTTTATAAGTTATCCCTGTTGATGAAATATACTGATCATTATGATGGAACAGGGCCCTTTTCTTGGCTCCCTGGTTCATATTCCAGATTTACCTCTGTCATATTTCTTGGCTTCTCTTTGGCTTTAAATGATTAGTTTTCCATGTGGAACCTGAGTTTATTTCACTGAAATCAGCTTGCCCCTGCCTGTCTGTATCCCTAGTGATCCCATGATACCACTACTTTCCCCCAGGGACAGAGGCATCCAAAACCTTGCTTTTTCCAGCCCTCTAGACATTGATCACACGCCTCTGTTTAGTCTTTTTAAACTGAGACCTACAAGCTTTTACTCCATATTGGGAACAGCCTGACGTCATTTTCTACCACAAATGGAGGGCTGAGAAATTGTCTCCTTTATCCCCTGACTATGAATAGACAGAAATTAGTCATTCCTGCTGATTCATTTTAGGTCTGTTCTCACTCAGCTGCCAGTCAAGTGTTCTTTTCACAAATGTGGATCTGGATAAGCCAACCTTCAGTGGAGTTGGAGGGGCCACTGTGATGGTCCTCTTGTCCATCAGAAAGCTGCTTGCTCTGCTAAGTCCTGCCTCCAATCCAAGAGAACAGGGCTGCAGCACCTTCTTTCCAAGCGAGAACTATTTTAGTAACATTAGTTCTCCCTGGTTGACTCCTTTCTCCCTCCCTCACCTTTCCCTCCCTCTGTCCCTCTCTCCCTTCGATCCTCCCTTCCTTCTTTCTTTCTCTCCTTTCCCCTTCCCCTTCTTTCCTTCCTGTAATCCTAATAATTCACGTACTATTTTCTAGGCATTTTCAAAGTATAAGACACACAAATGATTAAACCAAGGCTGTGGTGCTCACAGTCCTGGCATGGAAGAGTTGGGCAAAGATTAGCAAAACAGTTTCTCCTTATCTACAGAAAAATTACTTTGGCTTAACTTTCTAGCTGTGTTCTTTATATCTGAAAATGGTAGGATGTCAGCTAGCAAGCAATACTGCTTATGGTAAAAATGGTGAATTACCATTAACTGGGGGACCTGTGGTCAAGATGATTAATACATTATGGGAAGTCTTAGCTTTGAGGTTAACATAGCAAACTCTGGGAATGGTGCGTGCCCTTCCTTGTATGGCTCTGGAAGCTAACTTAACAGGTTATTGCAAGAAATATTCTTCCCATGAACATGCAGCTTCTAAAACAGAGTGACTGTCATACCCACCCACATGGATCATTCTTCATAACTGAGGAGTCACTTGAGAGGCAGAGGTTGGTCAGAAGGAGCAGAAAGTTGTTCTGAGATTATTGACTATTCTTTTTTTTTAAAGATTTATTTTATAATTTATTTGAAAGGCAGAGTTACAGAAAGAAGAGAGGCAGAGAGAGAGAGGTCCACCATCCACTGGTTCACTCCCCAGATGGCTGCAATGGCTGGAGCTGTGCCAATCTGAAGCCAGGAGCCAGGAGCTTCCTCTGGGTCTCCCATGTGGGTGCAGGGGCAAAAGGACTTGGGCCATCTTCTACTGCTTTCCTAGGCCACAGCAGAGAGCTGGATCGGAAGAGGAGCAGGTGGGACACGAACCGGCACCCACATGGGATGCCAGCACCTAAGGCCAGGGTTTTAACCTGCTGCAAAACAGCGCCGGCCCCAGCTTATTGACTATTCTTGCTGAAGAAACACAACTGACACTGCCAACTGGTATGTTGTGTTTCTATCCTTAGGACTATAAACTCTGGTGGCCTCATGAATTCTGTGAGCTTAACAAACTGAATCTAAAATCAGCGATAAGGGTGTTGCAAGTCTTACACAAATAATGACCAAGTAGTTTGGTAGTACGTACTAATCAAGGTTTATGGATGGAAATTTAAAGAATTTCTGCTCCAGTTGTTCTAGTTTGGGATTTTTTTTTGTGAAAATGCTTGGTATGCAATCTAAACAACTTCCTCCTCCTTACACCTGAACTGATTTTCCTACAATTTCACCTCATCATAATTAAAAGAAAATTTCATAATTAGAACTCAGTAAAGCATGAAATATGAAGTGTACACTGAGTATATATGCTAAGAAATGGGAAAAAGATCTATAAAGATAATGAAAGAAATAATGACCTGTATCAAATTATAGTTTTCAGTTTTTGTGGTCTATTTCTTTCCATATATGTTTCCCTTGAAATGTATACTGAAAATTATCCCAGATAAAAATTCCTAAAGTAGCAAAAAAAGAGAGCAAGATTCTAGAATTTACACAATATCCCAACTTTTCCTGTCCTCCTGTATATAGATAATGGTCAACTTAGTGAATAGTATTACCATTCTGAACTACTTAAGTATACCTAAGGACACCACTCCCATGATGTAATTCATAATTAATGTACTTTTTTGAATCATTCTTTCAGCAAATGTCTCTCAAGACCCCACCTGTGCTGAAGTATGTAATAGTCACAAAGGGCTCAGTACTGACAAAAATAGACATGAGATGATGCAGTTTCACTTAATTCTATTGGCTGGAAAATCTTGAATAATACACAAAAATTCACAACTCTATGTTCACTTAATAGTAACTATATTTGCTTTTAATTGCCTTTGCTAAGATCTTCAGATAATGATTCCATGCAATACTTATTCACTGTAAAATAGGCTAAAATATTCATTTTGTTCAAAATCTGGTAATGAGTGTCTGATGAAGAAAGATGATATTAAAAGTGCTTGACATCCCTCTGCTGGAGTCTGCTTCCAGATGATAAGGAAACTGACAGAACACCTCCCAAGATGAGTCTTACTTCGCAGGAAATGAGGGCTTACAATAGGGGATGATTCTGTAATACTATCTGTCTAAAACACGAGCAAACAGAAGGGACAGAATTTTGATCCAAGGGCTCCCTTGGTGTTACCAAGTTCCTTCGGCAAGACATTTCAGGTCTGAGAGGTTCTACAGGGCTTGATCCCAAGGTTCCTTTAGAATTCTGCAAGAGGTCCTAAAGCATAGCTTAGAAGTCCAAACATATTACAGTCATTGAGCTAGAACATTTGCATTTCAACTTAGTTCTACCATGCATCTGCCAGCCCTTCCATTTATTAATGGCTATTCCTGTTTCTCTTTGCAAACTTCATCAGAGCCATTTCTGAATGTACTGGAAGGTTATCAACATTATGGAAGTACTGAACCAACAATGAAGTAATGCTTCCCTTCAAAATTTATAATTTATCATAACCTCCAATTATCAATTTAATATTTTAGCATATGCATCCTATTTCACTTGGAAATAACACATGTGATGGTTTTTGTTAGGTGGTATTTACATGAGTTTATGAATAGGAATTTGTAAATATTTTCTGTAATGGGCCAAGCAGTAAGTGTTTTAGGTGTTAGGGGGTCACATACAGTCTTTAACACATTTTTTTCTTGTTTTAACCCCCTTGGAAAATGTAAAAATAATTCTCAGCTAGAAGATCACTGTGCAGGCTTGGCTTACCATCCATATTTTCATTCTGGTTTCTAGACATGAATGGTAAACACAGTCATGGCCTTTTATGTCTTCTTCACATAATGCCATCCATATGAACTGAAACAAAAATGTCTACTTGAAATAATACTGAATACTGACTGCAATTGAGACAGCAAATCAATGAAGATAGTAAGAGCTTTTATTACTTGCAAAGTAGTTTCATGTAGGTTCTCACATTTAATTCTATCTGATTTCTTGAACAATTTTGCACCGTGTGCATTTTTTTACTCCCACTTTATTGTTAAGGAAATAGACTCTCACTGGTCAGTTGACTTCCACATGAGTATACAATCAGCTTCATGTGAAGGAACTTGAACTCAGATCTCCTGATACTAAATCCTGGAGTTTTCACAACCGCAAACACACGTTGTATTTAAGGAAGAACATGCATACCATCCTCAGGTATGCCAAGACTTATTAGGCTCAGATCAAAGTCATGGTGATTTGAGACCTTGCCTGAGACGAACACTCAGAAGATACATCTTGGAAGCTATTTGGATCACAGCCCACAGGTTCTTCATAACACAGCATAATAAGTAATTGATTTCCATAACTATAAGGTAAGCTAGTGGAAAAAAATCTATTCAAGTATGATATTTCCACTAATGAGCATTGACTTGAGGACCTCCTTCTTGTCAGTGCCAAAAAAGTTTGTATCTCTCTATAAACATCAAATGCAAACAACAATATAAAGCAAACCAAGCAAATCAGTTCTCTGATGAATTTTCCAAAGATAGATTTCTTACAAAGAATGAAAACAATATTTGAGAACAGCTTCAATCAATCACACTCAAAGTTGTGTTGAAAGAGAATTGAGAAGTGAGATCAGTAAAACGGAAGAGAGAAAAGCAACAAGAATGGGGATGTGACAGTGGCTTTAAATGAGTAATTTGTCAATAAAGTAACTTCAAATGGTCCTTGGAACAACCATAAAGATTTTTATAAACTGAGTCTCTTTATGACTCTACTAAAATTCAAATTTCATAATATTACAGGAGAACTACAACTTTAAACATGATTCATTTTTGTTTTATGTAAGAATGACTATAGCTGCATATTCTGTTAGGTAATAAACTACATGTATTTTCATAATTTCAGTTTTATTGTTCAAAAGAAAGCACCATTTGCAACATTTATAACAAGAGTCTTGCCTCAATTTAAATAGACTCATTTAATGTTTGCTCCCCCTAAACCCATTTATCACAGTAATGCATCCCTCCTGCCCTGCTTCTCCACAGCAAGCAGGTGTGGATTAAATAAGAAAGTAAGGAACACGTTCTTGTCTTTTGAGAACACAGAAGTGGTGACAGTGGTTGAGTCAATCCCATGTCCAGAATTGGCTTGCTACCTTGACCTCCAATAAATAGACTGTGTAAGTCCCTTTCCATATCCTAAATGCCTCTTTCTCAGTTCACTAGAAGACAAAAGCTATGCATACCAAATTTATCAAAATGATATTTCTCCTATGAATATAGACTGATAATAAAGAATGCTATGCTCAGCACCACTAAAACTTTCCCTGATTTATTCCTGCAGTTTCCTAAGTCTAGAAATAGGATCTTATTTCCTTCCGTGACACAATACTTGCTTTGGCTAGGTACAAGACCACACTTAGAGACATGGGGCAGCCATGGCTAGAAGCCATTATGTCTGGTTTGCTTCACTGAAGGTAGAAACTGGGACATACAGAAACTTCCTTTTACCCCTAAAGAGGAGTAGTGTGTTCTTAGAACCACAGTGGGTGATGTTTAAGAACTAGAGTCGTATTTTTCTTGATCTAGTATCTAAACATCATAAAATATAAAAGAAAACATTGTGTGTTAATGCTACAGATGGTTTATTTTAGAATTCATATTGATTCAATGGTTCAGATTCACAAAACAGAACAAAAGAAAACAACTGTATTGATGTTTAACGTTTTATGTTAAAGCATTTATTTATAAGTAGTTTTCATTTTCCTTCCTATGGAATAGTTCCGGAAAATGTAGCACTTATAAAAGACAATCTCAAAAATGGAAAATCCTTATGGTAAATTGAGTACCATTTTCTCAGAAGTGAAACATTTTCCAGCTGACACACACACGCTCCCTTTCATCAGCATTATTTTTTCCTTTAGGTCACAATCATTGAGATCACCAAATTGTCTCCTTCAAAATTTTGACCACTTTCCTGATCAGTACCCACCACAGGGATAGCAGGTGGAGGACCAGGAAGACCATCAAAGCCTAGCTAAGTCACAATGAGGTACAGGACTTTGTGAAGGGTGGAAAAGCAATTTAGATTGATGAGTCATGAGAGACACCGCTGGACATCCTTTGTGTCCGATAATTGTCTGTCAATAGCTCAGACAATCATAAAACAATGTCCTTTTCAAAGGGAGAAGAGTGAAATGACTTGGCAAACATTTTCTTTTCCTCTCCCTCTGCCACTTTAAAATGGAAGAATCCTGGATCCTCGCTGTTAACCAAATGGCATTTACAGCTCTCAGTTGGCATGGGGCAGCAGAGAATCTAAAATGAGGAATGCTTATTCCATTTCCATTTCCATGGAAACCAGTCACCAACTGGTGAAAACAAGGTAGATTAAATTTTTGAACAAGAATGTTGAAATGATCACTGTTTTAAAACTTTTCTCTTGCATCACGATGGAGACCATGGTCTGATCTTAGGAACAGGAAGAGATGTCTGTGTCATACACATCACCCCATTGACTTATTCTTACCACCCTTCTTAACAATTACTGTATGTATTGTCAGTTCTTTTGATCCCTCTTTGAAGAAAAAGTTGCCACGAAGCCCAACATGCTATTAATGTAATAAAATGTGAAAATTCCAATCCAGAGAACTTCTTTTAAAATCTGTGATCATGTAGCTCTTTTATATCCTCTTAGCAAATGCATGAGGAAAGAAACAGGGTGATTTTCAGAGAAGATATAGACCATGATCAGTTGTAGGGGAAAGATTTGGAAAACGTATTCGGGAATTTCTACCATGAAAATCAAACTTTGAAATGACCATTGAAATAATCAGTTGTTACAAAGCACAGATAATCTCCATGGTTCTTAGATCCACTCAGCCTTTCCAAGAGAAATTCAAAGCCCCTCTTCACCTCTCCTCACCAAAAGGCAAAACAAAATCCAAGTATCATTCCAACTATTTGAGCATTTAAAATCCAAATATTCTACCTTGAGTGGGAATAATTTCTCACAAAGTAGAAAAACAGGCTTAAAAAGCGTCAATCATTTATTTAACATGGAGCTCAACTGTTTTCCTGCTGACAAAATTTCTAAGTTAGCTCTAATTCTATGAATTACTACATAGGATGATAGGGACTATGGTATTCTGAACATTCAGAATGCATTATCTATAATTCTTACAGTAAACTGCATGTTTTGTATACAGGGAACAATTAAATCTCCCACTGACAACAAGACTTGGACAAAGCTATTTCTGTAACCTTTGAGCTCCTTTCTCCATATCAGACTTTCACAGCTGTCCTGTTTAGACACCCATGCCTGTTTCTAGCTTGTAACCTCAATTCAGAAACAGAAACATTACCCTGTCTGTTTCTTACTCATTAATTCTAATCTTCTCATATTAGTAAAAGATAAATACATGAGGAAATGTCAGATCCTAATTGCTGTTATATGTTTTTGATATGTACAATTCACTTATGATTCGTATTCCTTATTTTTTAAATTTCCAATTGTTAAAGTAATAGCTAAGTTCTAAATTTGAAGTGACTCCAATTATATCTGATTTGTTTGCTCTTTTCCACTTATGCTACTTAAGAGACTTAGCCTTAATTTAAGATCAACATTTGTCACTAAAATAAGGGTATAAGAACAATAAGAAAGTTGATAAAAATATAAGAATTGGTCAAAGCACTCCCTTTCATTGTTAAAAAATTTTACCTAAAAGTAACAGGTGTGTGTGTGTGTGTGTGCACAAAAAAAGGCGGGGGGGGGGGGGAGATTTGGACTAGAATTTAAATCTCAAGGAATTATTTCAAAAGGTTTACTAATTAGTAATTATACGTATATAGCCCTTTTTGACTTCCATCCTAAAATAACTTAGTGAAAGCATTTTCTTAAAAGCTATTCCACTGATTTACCTCATGATTTCAAGCAAGGCTAGCAAGTAACACCTGAAAGTAGAAAAAAAATTCTCTAAATCAAAGGTTAATTAATTCATAATTTCCTTTCAGATGGCTGAGCAGAAGAATCAGTCAATGTTAATGAACACAGCCTGAGGTAACTTGCAACATTTTCTTTCCATGCAAATTGCAGCCTTTTTTTCAGAATCTAAATGGAAATTTGTCTTTTACTATCTGGAAATGCCTTGAAAATTAATTTCTTCACCATCTTTTATCCCTAGCTAGTCCACCAATCCTTTTGCAATAGCAACACTCAGGAGATTGGTGGGGTTTATAACCTTTCACTTTTCAGGGTACTCTAATCTGTCCATAGCACTGTCCCATTGAAGGCACACACATCAAAAGAAGAGTTTACTGTTTTGATGATGTCATTGTCAATATGTCCAGGAACACCTCTGTTTGCACTAACACTTTCCTCATAAACTGTACAAGTATTAGATGTTAAGTAAAGTTTCTTAAATAAAGTATTTTTATTTTAAAAAGTTTGTATATAAGCTTGCAGAGTAATGCTTCATAATTCTAGCCAGGAAAAATATTCACAATAAATATTTCATGTACTTTTTCCTGTTGCTGAAATCTTTAGTTAT
The DNA here is from genome assembly GCF_033115175.1 of Lepus europaeus. Lineage (NCBI taxonomy): Eukaryota > Metazoa > Chordata > Mammalia > Lagomorpha > Leporidae > Lepus > Lepus europaeus. The sequence goes on along the minus strand of NC_084838.1, from coordinate 83,186,116 downwards.
TCAGAATTATTTAAGACAAACAGAAACAAACAAACAAAAAAACCACCACAAATGGAAGCTAGGTTATTTTTATACAAAACTTTGGCATACTAGAGTAAGATCACATTGTAGTCCATTTAAAAGTTATTTCTGCCACTGTTTTAGATTTTTCATAACATTTAAGTTGCATTTCATGGCTTTTCTTCATTCTCTTATTTGCTCAAGAGGTGAAAAGGAAGCAACAATCCTGCCACAGAGTAAGGATTATACCCTATTTGGTGAGTATTTGGCCTAGTGGCTAGATGTCAGTTGGAATACTTGTTTTCCATATCAGAGTGCCTGAGTTTGACTCTAGGCTTTGCTCGCAATTCATTTCTTGCTAATGCACACCTTGGAAAGCAGCAGGTGATGGCTCAAGTGCTTGGGTCCTTGCCACTCATATGAGATGACCCAGATTAAGTTCCTGGTTCCTGCCGTTAGCCTGGCCCAGACCTGACTGTTGTTGCATTTGGGGAGTGAACCAGCAGATGGAAGATTCTCTGTCTCCATTTCCTATGAACACTACATTCAGAAAGGCGCATTTAGTATGCTGCTTCAAATTACAGTGTATTAGGTGATACAACAAGCATCAGTTTGAAAGCCAGATTCACTTTCACAAACATGGGGCACTGATGATGACATTATAGTTCAAGTTCTTTACTGGAATTAACTGAGATAAGCAGAAAAATAGTTAATGAACAGAATACTGGGAGGCTCAGAATTGTTGGAAACATTAAACAACCAAGGTGGAGGCTAAGGATTAATAAAAACACATTTCTGATCTATGAGGAAAGACTTGGGGGTGAGAGGAGAGAAACCGAAAACTGAGTGAGAGCTTCCAGGGCCTCTTATGTTATAATACTTGAGTATCTCTTACCCAAAGTGCTTGGGACTAGAAGTGTTTTTGAGTCTAGTTTTGTTTTTTGTTTTGTGAGTTTGGATTTTTTTGATTTCGGAATATCTGCATATACATAATGATATATTTTTGTGGTGGGACTCTACACCTTATACACATAGGTTTAAGGTAATTTTAAACAAGCATTTTAAATAATTTTGTACATAAAACAAAGTCATGGTATAGAATTTTCTGCTGTGGTATCATGTTGACACTCAGAGTCTGAGACTTTGTAGCACTGACGACTTGGGATTTTTGGATTAGAGATGGTTTACTTGTAGCAAGTGCTCTTGATTTTTACAATCTAGATCCCACACCCTGTGTCCTAGACTAGGGCAAGGGAGTATCTACATTTTTAGCTGCCATATTACATAATAGTCCTTGATCTCACCAAGCCTCATAAGTAAAAAAATTCCTATGTGTAAAAAAATTAATTCAGATACTAGAGGACCAAAACAATAAACTACTCTACTTATCTAATATGAATTTTTACAAATCACATGAGGATATATTTGTGAGCTGAAAGTTCTAGATAAATTATTATTAATCGTAGGTAGCTCCTCCATTATGAGAAAATGAAATCCAAGATGGCTTGGAAGGACAAATGCCATTTAGGTGAATTGGAGACTTGCTCTTTTTTTCTCATTCTTTCATGAGAAACACATACCAAATCTACTAAACTCTATTTAGACTTTGTTACAGAGTTCAAAGCTCAAGGCAAAAACATCCAAGGTTTCTTTGAGGGACAAAGTAATTCTCTACTCCTCCAGCCAAATTATATAACAAAATTCTCAAGGCTACAGAATTATCCACAGAAAAACAAAATAAGCAGCTTGTATATACTGAGTTTTGAAAATTATATAAAGATGATAACTTTTCATATAGGGTTTGTCCATATATCAGCATAGACATGCTTTTAGGAGGTATTGCTCAATAAATTCTCTTAATCTATTATTCAATTTTAGTAAACAACGTATCTAGTAGTTAATTAGGCCTCCCTTCCCCATATGTACTTTTCTGCTTCAACCCAGAAATATTTCTTGGAAATCTATAAATGAGTACTATCACTATAGACCTCAAAAATCTATAAATATATTAAGGAAAGTATTAAGTGAAGTTAAGATATGGGTACCATCTTTAACAAAGTACTTTCTTAGCATAACATCTTCCTAACTGAAGACTAGGAAACAATATGTATAACAGATAATGAAAAAAGTTGTGGATATTTTCTTTCAGTTCAGAAGAATTAAACATTTGTTAGTTTCCTTCACAATTGAAATAAGTTTAACAATGGGAATTCTAACAGAAGGTCACAGCAACACAATGAGAAAATTGCACAAACATAAATGGAATGGATTCATGTAAAAACAGTACTTGCAAACATAAAATATGAAAGAAAGAATATTAATTTAATTTGCAATGGCTTAACCGAACACTTTCTCATATTTGCATCTTGGCTACAAAGATTTCAACCAATATGAATGAAAATATCTACAAATACAGCAGTAAAATGGGTATTGTTCCTGTAACTCCATGTTCTGGAATGTTTTTCCACCATAACAATGCCACTAGTATAACTCTGCAGAAGGCTGAGCAATGTGAAATAAATTCAATCTATGAAAGAATTAAGCCTCAGTTGCTATGGCATCTCTGTAGTGGGAAAAACTAGTCATAATGATAGGGGCCTCTATTTTCCCATGAATAGTGTCCTTCAAAGTGTGGATGATAAGGCAAATGCATGGTTGTTAGTGGAGCTGTATCTGAGATTGTCCCTTGCTTTGTGGACCCCTTTTGCCTCCTTTTGAATTATATGGCAGAAGTTAAGTTCCCTACTTCTTTGATCTCTTCCATTCAAGCCCTAGCTCCTCTCAGATGTCCATTGCCCACTCTCCCTCAATATTCCTTATAGGATGCATGACATGGGTAGATGAGAGAAAAAAACTTTTAAAAAAGTGTTTTTATTTCAAGTACAGGATCAGCTATTCCCCACTCCTTCGGGCAACATTAAAAGGACTTGTTATTCTTCTAGGAAGAAAAAAATATGCAAAAGTCTCACATCCAATAAAACACACACACAGGTCACCGCTGAAATTGCTGACTGATAGAATTCAGATCACATCACCCAGTATGGACTATACAGAACTGGTGCCAGGATTGGGGCAGCTGCTAAAGACAAATGTGTGCTTTTTTTCTTTGCATGACAACAACGCTATAGCCTTTGGGAAAAACAGGGTATCAGGATGGTGGAAAAAGAAATGGATATGAGACAACCTGATACGGGGAATGTTGGGTATTGAGGAGAAAGTGAAAGTTTAGATTCAGTAATTGGGACAGGCATGGAAGAGGGTGTGATCTTACAAGAACAAACCTTAGAAGGTAAGAATTCCAACCAGGAGTAAAAAGTTCATACAATATCTATAGCAGTCAACTACTCTCAGCCCAGGATGTCACCACAAAGTATTTTATCTGCAATTCATGCAGAGGCATTTACTACCACATGTAAATTATTATGCAGATGGTATATGGATATCTAAAAATAGGAATATTTTAAACTCTTAACAAAGTTCACTCTTCTAAAATTCTTAAGAAGGCAGCTTGTGAAGAAAGCAGAGAAAGTGGGGATGTAGGAGAATTGTAGGAAAACCACAAGTAGTCTACTGCTCTTCCCTACTGCTTGCAGCTGTTTTTGGAGTTTTATGAGTAAAAGCATTTGCCGTTTCCTCCAAGTAAGACACAGCCCCAGATCCCATCCGTTTCTTAAGGTAAGAGTTTTCTTACTCCCAAAGGCTTTCCTTGAGCTCAATCTTTTCTTCCTTCAGAGAATCCTTCACAGCCCTCATTTCCGGAGTGCTCACAAAAGTTGTCCCTTTAAGTGCAAAACCAGCAACGTGTTTTTTACGTGACTACAACAGCAAAGAGCCCATTTCTCCAAAGACAGCATTGTGAAAATTGACCAACTGCCTTCTGGGAATTAGGGTGAAATATCATATTATTACTTAGTTACTAATACCTTTAATAACAATATTTATAAAATTCCATATCTGCGGAACTTGGATATAGCTGCCAAAATACTTTTGATTTACATTATGATCAGATGGTACCCATCCAAGTTCAATTTAAACAACAACAAAAAAAACTGTTATTATAGCTAGTGAAACTGTTTGAGACTACAGACCCCATGTTCCAGCTTCCTCCTGATAATCTCCAATCAGACCAAGCCTGAAGCTTTCCCTTTTCTCTTCTTTATTTATACTGTAACACTTTCCCAGTCAGTCTTAATGTCTGTCTTAGAGTTTCTCCAAAAATGGCAGCTAATTCCCTTCTACAGCAATCTCTGAATAGTCTTTAGTCTCATTTGGGTGGCCTTCATTTGTCACCACAGAACAGAAATGATGGAGGAGTCAGATTTATATAATCATTGAATTCACGGTAATAAATTATCTTTTCTACCTGTTCAAAGTTATGTGCACACAGGTGTTAGCAGTCTTTGCAGACAGATTCCCCTCTCTCTGGAGAAACAGAACCCTGACTACCAGCACTTGACAGGGTCAGGCTATTATGTGTTTATTGAATACAGGGCTGTAGCATTCTGGTAGTGAACCTACTAAAGCTTATGCTCAGCACAGCAATTAATTTCTCATTTACTTGGCCATCAGTTAAATTATCTATGCAGGTAAATAGATGGTGCAGAAATGAATGAGCTCAAATCCCGGCTCCGCCACTGGTGACATTAAGCACATTACTTAGCCTCCCTACACTTTCTGACAGTGGGCTGGTGATGGGAGTAAACGAGATAGCGTGCAGATGTGCTAATTCTATTAGCAGTTGCTTACAGTACATTCAAGTTGCAACTCCATAGAAGGGCAGATCTCTGTGGTTGTTTGAGTTAAACAGGAAACTGAGATACTGTTGTGGTGAAGGAGGTTTTCGAAGAATGCTTCTCCAAGGGCACCAAATAGTGAACAGGAAGGCTGGAGCTTTTAGCTCTCCTCTAAAAGCAGAATGCTTATTTCCAATTCAATCTATCTTCTCTGGAAATCTATTTCATGAGAACTGATTAAAAAGGTCCTGATGTGAAGGATACATTTTGTATACCTCTATTTTTATTAAAGCTTCAAATTCACTGATGTTACACACACACACACACACACATTTAAGTACACTGGAAAAAGAAGTTTCCATTGTAATTAACTGAACTGCAAAAATATAGCTTATAAAGAAGAAATTCTAACTTTAATCTTTTAACTTAGAAGGTGTTTGATATGAACGGGTGGGGGGTAACCAATATCTAAGTAATATCTTCAGAATATCAAAATGAATGCTGGGCAAGGTTGAAGCGTCATTACTCTTTCAGCCTGCTCTTCTTGGGAAGCTGCATGGGGAGTGAAAAATCTTTTCTCCAAGATTTGCCTTCTTATTCAGCATCTAACGTGAGTGTCCACCGGCTCATCAGGTTTGAAAATTCTTGGACGCCTTTTCTTTTTTTTTTTTTTAATTTTATTTAATGAATATAAATTTCCAGTGTACAGCTTATGGATTACAATGGCTTTCCCCTCCCATAACTTCCCTCCCACCTGCAACCCTCCCCTCTCCCGCTCCCTCTCCCCTTCCATTCACATCAAGATTCATTTGCAATTCTCTTTATATACAGAAGATCAATTTAGTATAAAGATTTCAACAGTTTGCACCCACATAGAAACACAAAGTGAAACATACTGTTTGAGTACTAGTTATAGCATTAAATCACAATGTACAGCACATTAAGGACAGAGATCCCACATGAGGAGCAAGTGCACAGTGACTCCTGTTGTTGACCCAACAAATTGACAGTCTAGTTTATGGCGCCAGTAACCACCCTAGGCTGTCGTCATGAGTTGCCAAAGCTATGGAAGCCTTCCAAGTTTGCCGACTCTGATCATATTTAGACAAGGTCATAAAAGAAAGAGTGAGGATAGTAACCAATGATCCTAAGAGTGGCATTTACCAAGTTTGAACAATTATACAGCATTAAGTGGGGAAGAGGACCATCAGTACACACAGGTTGTGAGTAGAGCCATTGGTGGTAGAGTAGAGGTTATGATTACAAAGGAATGAGGCCCAAGTGTACTAGACAGGGTCTAGAACAAAGGACAGAGTCATTATTAGATGTGCTAAGAAAGGTGCTGTCTAAGCTACAATTAAGTTTTCTGATTGAGAGGCAAATATAACCTGATAGAAGGGGCTTGATAATAATCTGGTGGGCTTTAGGCCTTGTAAGTTAAGAGGCCCAGACCTATCTATCTCTTCACATGGGGTATATCCTAAGGGAGGTGTGAACCTCCTAGGGGAAGGCACTCTGTTGACTTTCATTACTTGGCTGGCTTGGGAGGAGAGCTGGCCAGGTAAAGGCAGGGGGCATCTCTAACAAGAAATTTACAGTTCTGCCTGCCATGTTGCTAACCCTACTTGGCCGTCCCCTCAGCTGCAGTGGTCACTTTGGAAGCTGGGCTGAGTGAAGGGCTTTTCAGCTTAGAGCCAATAAGATCTGTGGCTCTGACCTGGGCATCCTTCGATTCCAGGGCAGGTCCATTTCCAGTGATCCAACTCTTGGCAGAGCTGCCAGGGCTCTTCACAAGCTGACTTCTGCTGAAGCCCAGACTTACCACATTGAAAGCCACTGCAGTGGACTGGCCTGTTGGGTCTCCTTGAGGGCAGATCACTGTACAGATCAGCCATTAATAGGCCTGCCACCCATTGCTTCTGATGCCTAGCTTTCTTTTCCTCCTGGTTTGTGTTAAAGCAGACCAGATGATGCAAGTCAAGGGAGTGCCCGTGTCCCATCTCTAATCTTTGGTGGCCTGAACTACAAGTCTATAGTCACAGGCATGTTCTGTAGTAGTCTTTCTAAGGTAGACAATGCCCATGAGGAAAATTATATTCTCACTTTAAAACTTTCTTTCCCTTTGTTCTGAAAGGGAGGTTTTTTCTACTTACTGTATACTTCGCTGATGGCGAAGTGAATCTAGCTAGGAGATTATTATTTAAGTTCTTATTTTGGCTATGCTATTACAGAAAAATGTTAGCCATCTCTTTTATAAGGTCTAAAGATTAAATTGTGCGCTTGGACGCCTTTTCTAATGTTTGACAATAACATCAACAAAAAACTACTGCTCTTGACCCCTCAAGGCCCTCATGTTGTCAATTGTACATATTTTTGGACAGAAAGAAACAAGAGAAAATATAAGTCTCTGAGGAGGAGGTTAGAGAAGAAGATTAAAAGTGAAAGATAAATAAATACACCTGTCTGGAAAACCTACTCAAGTGCTTAATCCATTATTTAAAAAGGATACTTATCTTCTCTTTCCCATACTGCAATTTCCATCTGCTTTAGAGGCCCCAGGAATTTGTGAGTTTGTTTTTTAAATAAGAAATTTAAATTCAAGCAACTATCAATTATTCATGTCAATGATGCGCTGGGTTAGCATAAATTATACTCAAACCTCATTTTAACCTATAGCATCAATCAGACCCTTTATCAAAACTGCCACTGACAGCCCCAAGAGACTAAGTCCCCAAATCCGGGAGAACACACTAAGATTGACAAAGGGAAGAACAAAAGGATCTGAAGGTCGCATTCTCGTGAATCTAATCCCTGGAATAATTAAGGCAGTGTTCAACAAAGATGACTATTTACCCTTCAGGTAGCAGGTATACAGGAATTCGAGGTTAGATCATTTTCTGTACGATTCAGCCTTCATTAAAGCATAAACAGTCATTTAGAAACCTCCCATGAATTTAATTATCTTTTCTTTCAGAGGTATTTCACCACCTTCCCCTTTATTCCACCAGTGATATCAGGCTAAAAGACAAAATGTACTGTGTTGGTCAAAGGCTTATTAGGAAACACTGGGCTCCTCTATAATGGGTAATGTGAGAAGAATTTATTCAAGGGATTTGTATAATGATGCAAAGCAGAGTTTGGGGGAATAAATAGGGAGTAGTGAAGTATTCTGATCTCATAACAATGGGAACTCCTTAGATCTGAGGGGACTTGAGGAAAGATGTGGTTTACGGATACCCAGAAAGGGGAGTTATACTAGGTCACATTTAGGGCCACATGGAAGGACTTAAGATCTTCAGGGAAGCAGCTAATGACCCTGCAAGCAGGGAGCTGAGGAAGAAGCCCTCTTCCTTACTCTGCTTCACCTCTCTTATCTTCTACTTGAGCTTTCCACTGGCCAAGTCCAGTAAGAAGCCAGAGGGTTAGGGAGTCCATGAATGCAGTCCATAAATGTCAGCTTGGCAGGATATGGATGAGGGTGGAAGATCAGAACAAACATACCCAGCACAAAGCCCCATTATATGTAACACTATTTTATAGGTGAGCTACCGAGATGGAGACAGAATTTTTCTAATTTATCTATTTGAGCCAATTAAGAGAGATCAAAGGCACATTTTAGATCCCAAATTAAACTGAAAATCAATTTCTTGATATTATTCTTGCCTGTTTCCTCATGTTGGTAAATGTGACCACATCTATAGTAGGAAACATTTTATAAAAGGAATAGTAATATCGCAGGTGCTGTGAAAAACCGCTGGAGGGGTATCCAAACTCAGTTCAGAGAAGGTGAAAGAAGGCATCGCTGGAAAAGTGACACCAATTAAATTCTCCAGACGCAGATGGTGGCAGGAAGAATGGCTAAGTACAGTAGGGGAATTCTACAAGTCCCACAGGGCTTATGGATGCAGTGTGTGTGGAGGGGGGAAGCTGGTATTGGTGGTGGTAGACACAGACAGCAGAGCAGACATAAGGAGTTGGGTCATGAAAACACTGAATTCCTAACATGCAACACCTTAGAGGATTTTTATGTTCTCATTTTGGTTCAGAATTACTGCTCAGGAAGCATGAGTTTGGGGAGAGACTAGACACAAGGAGACTATGCAGGAGGCTGTTATAAGGATGCAGGTAAGAGAGGGAGGGTAAACTAACCTACGACTTGTGTGGATGCAAGGGGGTTTCTTGTGGAAGGCTTTTGAGAGCTGAGAATGAGGAGAAATAAAACAATGAGAACTGTCAGGAAAGTGGAAGGTGTGGCTGTGTTCTGGGCTGAGAGAAGCCTTTTCCTACTGCACTGCAACTTCCCACGTGAGGCCACATCCCACAATCTAGAAGATGATCAAAAATCTTATTTCAATGTATTATATTATGAACCTGCATGTATAGAAATAAATTTCCTAAAATATGTATTGCAGGGTTTTTTCTATGTATATAAAATTGGAGGCTATAACTACGGTATGAATGCTTGCTTCTCTCCAAAACTCCTGTGTTGAAATCAAACTCCTAATGCATTGATATTAAAAGAGGTAGGAACTTGAAGCAGTGACTAGGTCATGAGGACAGTGCTTATGAGAACAGTGTCAGTGTCCTTCTAAAAGAGGTCTGTGGGAATTTGTGCTCCTCTTTTGTCATGTGAAGTCCCATCATCTATGATGAAGGGACCTTCATCAGACTCTGAATATACTGGTGCCTTGATCTTGGATCTCCTAGCTTTCAGAACTGTGAGTTAACTTTCTATTGTTCCTAAGTCATACTGCATTGGGGAAAGCCTGAAATGAGTAAGAGAGCTGTTTATGAAGAGTGTCTGATACTGTCACAATTGACTGTTTTGTGTACAAAAAGTGTAGCAATGCACATTTGCAGTCAACTTCACATAAATTTATTTGATAATCATTATCAACTACTGTGTTAGTACTTTGTAGATATTATTTTTGCAAAAGTATTGAAGGAAGATTTTTGAAAATGTTTGGCAAAACAAATTGGCTTCTGATAATGATTCAACTTCTCTTATAGGTTTTGCCTGAACCCACCACAGGATAACTTTATCTTAACATACTAGATTAAATCCTTGGTATGATGAAATAATGCTTCCACCAGGTAAGGCCATTTATCTACCTGTTTTTTCTCTAGTTATCAAGTAAGTACGTTTCTGTTATAATCAGAAAACACTGAGTGCATCCATTGGCTTTGTTTTGAAACCCTAAATGCTCCCAGCAATCCTCAACTGCAGGAGTGACAAAGAGAAGGCCACGCACGTTTTGGTTTCTGCAACATGGCAGTGTATGCAAAGCAGTTGAAGAAGCAAAAGAAATGTACTCCTATCCACCCTGCTTAAATCTTTCTTGAAACAGGGATGAGGAACAAATTGCAAGTCCATTCATTTTGGAAAATGAGCCTCTAACCTACAAGTTGGCTTGTTTTGAAAGGAATTAGATTCTGGGGTCACAAGCAACACAAAGTACAATGCTGTGGTGTCATCTCCTTCTAAATATGGTGCCATGACATTTAGGCAGAGGGAACATTTAACAGGAAGCGACCTAGCGAAGGAATGATCTAACCTGGAGATCAATGATTCAGTTATCAGAAATGGGACTAGTGGTAAGTAATGCCAGGAGGCTGCTTCATTTGCAGAAGTATCTTCTGTTCTCAGCTGAGAACAAGGCAAGATAATATGAACTGAGGCAAAGTTGAAGTACAGTCCAGGCTTTTATGTCTGCTCTAGTAACACTATTTCTGTAGCATCAAGTATTTAGGTCTGACATGCTACCATTTGGGAAATTGAAAAATGGACAAAAATATTTTCCTAAGTTCTATAATGTGGGGATAATTTCCTTCCCTCCAACGTTTGCCACTAGAAATGAAATCATGCAAATTTAAGAGAAATAATTAGCATAAAGTTGTGAGAGTACATTCTCCAATGGTACTGAAAACCTCTCAGACATTAGGGTTTCTTACTGTGTCATCTCTCAGTTCAACCTAGTAGTAACGTCTATTATTTCATCACCGTAGACTCTAACCAGCACAGAGCCATTCCCATAGCAAGGTCTCAACAACTCATTGACTGGATGGATAAACATAGCCTCATAATAATTCCAATGCACTCCAAAGCCCACTGGTCTGATGGTACAACAAGGAGGAATTTGCGTAGTATCTGCCTCAACTGCCTAATTTGAATGATGATTATAAGGTCCTCACCTTCACTATCTAATATCAACCAAGGACTCTTGTTCTATAAAGGGAAATGGAGAAATGGAATTAAAGAAAAGCAGACTTAAAGTAGACTGAAAAAACCTATATAAACCTATAGCCTTGAAAATAAACAGACGTCCAAGTCTTAATTTAGATTTTAAATGTTCATATGCACACATATTTTGAGATGATTGCAATTTTTTACTGATTATTCATCAAGAAATAAATACAGGAATAGAACACATCATTACAATAATAACATCTATAATTATCTAACACTTATTATGTAGTCAGCTTGGTGTTCTAACAAATTGTATTGCTAACCTTTAGAGATAAGTATTTTAATACCCATTTTAGAGATTTAAAAAGAGGGCTAATATTCAAAATAGTTAGACCCAAAGACCATAAAGCTAATCAAGGAGAGCCAGGGCTAGAATTTCCTACAAGCCACAAACCCACTCTTATTTCCTAATTCTGAATGTTATTCAAACTGAATTATCTATCTATGAATCATTGATTAAAGATTATATATCATTATATGTATATAATGTATATATCATTGTAATGAAACGAGCAAAGAGGAGATTATAACCATTAACCTGATCAGGCAGAAGTATTTCAAGGGACTGCTGACTTCTAATGAAACAGGTAGGGAGTGCTGGTGTTGTACCTCCAACAATGCCATATTTCATTGTCAAGAATACAAACCTACATGCACATCTGGAACAAAGCCCATGTCCTCCAACAATCAAAACCTCACTGAACTCAATGACAGTGCTCAGAAAGGATCAAAACAGGACCCACTACAATACTCCAGAGTGAGCATGACCGCGGTGATTCTTCTTGAACAAAGGTCTTGGGGGACTGGACAGGGTGGGGGGGAGGCATGTTTAAAAGGAATCCTCACAAAGACAGTTTTAAAAGGGTAGTCTGTAAAAAGCCATCAAAGCCAATCCTCAAAGAACTGTCATTACAGAGAGACATTGTGGTTAGCAATGTTAGTCACAGATCAGGCACACCCTTGGAGAACAGTCACCAGCAGAGTCTCACGGCAAAAAAATTACCACTTGTGGATTCCTATTCAAAGAACGACAGGGCTCAACGCATTGGTTTTCCATTTCCACCTACAGCTCCTCTTATCCCTCGACACTCCTCACAGTGATACTTGGGGCATGAACCTAATCTAGACTTTCCTATAATTTTCTTGTTTCCCTTTTCCTTATAGAAATGCTGATGTGATAATGTTAGTGAATGGATAGAGTACAATCAGTTCTGCTATATCACAATATATATCACAAACTTCTTCCCTCAAGATACATACATTAGGGACTAATTTGAACAGAATGTAAAATTTGCATTTGTTTATATATGACTTTGTCCCAGAGACTCTAGGTGAATGCAGAAAACACACCCAGTTGAACTGAGTCAGAGAAATACAGAAAACACAGTTATAGAGCTCAGCACAATAATCCACACATAGCCACATCTTGTGCTGCAACGTCTCACTGATCTCAGGTTACTCTCCATTCATCTCATGATAGTCAGTTCATGGGAGCTGGCAAGCTGCAGCCCTTCAGACAATGGCCATCCTCCACTCTGCTTAATTCCCCCACCCCCACCTTCATCTCAGATTACTTTGTATTTTTCTTCTCTATTGTCTGGATTTCATTTTTTTGGTTTGTTTTAATAATTATCTCGTTTTTCTCTTGCTCATTTTCTCTTGCACCCAGGGTGGTGGGTGTGAAAGTGGGAGGAGGTAAAATGAGCTTATACTTACAGAAACACACATTAAAACTATGTTGTTTTCTTTCAAGGTGGTGCTACCTTTGGATTAACCACTTACTGTGTGTAAAACTGGGATACCGTTTTATAGGGCTTTGTGTGTGTCACTGATGAATTTTTAAAAATTATTTATTTGATATGATCATAGTCGGCAAACTTGGAAGGCTTCCATAGCCTTGGCAACTCATGACGACAGCCTAGGTTGCTTACTGGCGCCATAAACTAGAGTGTCAATTTGTTGGGTCAACAACAGGAGTCACTGTGCACTTGCTCCTCATGTGGGATCTCTGTCCTTAATGTGCTGTGCATTGTGATTTAATGCTATAACTAGTACTCAAACAGTATGTTTCACTTTGTGTTTCTATGTGGGTGCAAATTGCTGAAATCTTTACTTAATGTATACTAAATTGATCTGTATATAAAGAGAATTGCAAATGAATCTTGATGTGAATGGAAGGGGAGGGTTGCGGGTGGGAGGGAAGTTATGGGAGGGGGAAGCCATTGTAATCCATAAGCTGTACATTGGAAATTTATATTCATTAAATAAAAGTTAAAACAAACAAACAAACAAAAAAATTATTTATTTGAGAAGAAGAGAGACAGAGAAAAAGAGAGGCAGACCAAGAGAGGGGAATAGATTCAGGTTAGGGGTGAAGAGAAAAGAAAATTCCATCTGCTGCTTCACTTCCCAGATGCCCACAAAAGCCCAATGCCAAGAGCTGGGAAACCATTTCTGGTGCACCCGTGCAGGTGGCAAGAACCCAATCACTTAAGTATTCACCTGCTACCTTCCAGGGTTTATATTAGCAGGAAGCTGGAATCAGGAGCTGGAGCTAGCGACTCCAGTGTGATGTGGGTGTCTTCCCCTCTAGGACTGGCTCCTAATCTAAATGTTAGATTTCTGCTCTATTTTCTTTTTTCTCTATGCACTTAGATTCTTCAGAGTGCTATACTTTTTAGGAATGCACATGTTATAGCATAATGGACTACACATTTAAATGTATAATAGTGCCTTGTTTTTTGTTCATTTTTTAAGATTTTTTAAAAGACTGACACAGAAAAGATGTACATATTTATGGGTGCCATGTGATGTCTTGACACACGGATATATTGTGTAATGTTCAAATTAGGATAAATATATTTATCTCTTCAAACATTTATCAATTCTTTATGATGAGAACATTCAAAATCCTTTCTTCTAACTTGACAAAAAATATAGTACATTATAGTCACCCTGGATAAAGAAGTCCGAACTTCTTTATCCAACTTATCTATAACTTAGTACCTGTTAACCAACCTCTCCCCATCTCTCTTCCCTCTGGTCTACTGTCTCCAGCCTCTGGTGCCCACCATTTAGCCCAACATCTATGAGATCAACATTTTTAGAACCCACACATAAGTAACTTAATCCAACTTTTGTTTTTGTGCCTGCCTTATTTCACTTAATGACCTCTGGTTCCATGTATGCTGTCACAAATGACAGGAATTTATCCATTTTATGGCTGAATAGTATTCTAACGTGTATATGCCATATTTTCTTTATTCATTCATCAGTTGATAGGCACTTAAATTGTTTGTATTTCTTGGCTATTTTGTGAATAGTGCTGCAATCAGCATGAGAACACAGATGTCTCTTCAACAGACTTATTTGATTTCCTTTGAAAATATACCCAGTCGTGGAAGGGCTAGATCATATGGTAGCTACCAATTGTAATATATTAGGAACTTCTTTGCTACTTTCCATAATGGCTGTACTAACTTACATTCCCATCAACAGTGTACCAGGGCCCCTTTTCTCCATATCCTAGCCAGCATTTCTTGTCTTTTGTCTTTTTGATAATATCTATCCTAACTGGAGGGAGATGACATCACATTCTGGGTTTGATTTGCCACTTTCTGGATGAAAGATTTAATTTTTAAGAGTAATTTCAAGTTCATAGCAAAATGGAGAGAAAGAAATTACTATTTTTTTTTTGGTCCCCACAATGCATATCACTAGTATGCATTACTTTTCAAGTAATGGACACTTTGCATTTCTTCTTCAGTGTTTCATGCTAATTCACACATTACTATGGAATACATCATTCATGTTGCTTGGAACTATAACCCCTTGTATGAAGTTCACCAAACATCATAACCTAGTTGATAACAACATGTCTGAACTAAAACTATGCAATTTAATTCATTTAAGACCCTGATTCTTTTTATTAGGAAATCCTAGAAAAGCCTACCTATATCAACTTGTATACTAACACTTCACTACTATCTCTGATCTGTAATATGATTGTCAATCTTAATAGATTTTTTAAAAGATCTACTTATTTTATTTATTTGAAAGGCAGGGTGACAAAGACAGGGAGAGATACAGAAAGAAAGAAATCCTCCCTCCGCTGGTTCACTTCCCAAATAGCCACAACCACCATGGCTGGGCCTGGCTGAAGCCAGGAGCCTGGAATTCCATCTAGGTCTCCTACATGGGAAGTAGGGGCCCAGGTGCTTGGGCCATCTTCCACTCCCTTCCCAGGGCCATTAGCAGGGAGCTGTATCAGAAGTGGAACATTCAGGACTCAAACTGGTGCTCATATGGAATGCTGGAGTCCCAGGCAGTGGTAATAATAGCGTTTTTATAGCTGATGGTCAAATAAATACATGTACAGTCATAATTTTCTAGGTTATATGGTTTTGTCTAAACTTACTGATTCACTTAAATAATACTAGCTGAGAAATTTTTCCATAAAAGAAAAAAAGCCAATTAGAAATAGCACATAATAAATAGGGAAAATAGTTCTCTTTGCAACTTCTGTGATCCCAACCTAAACATGTAAATAAAAATCCAAGTGAAAGTATTCAAATCACATCACTAAGAGGAGCTGCATAAAGGAAAAAGACTTAATTAATGTGATGTAGAAATTAGAAATATCTGCTAATCTTTTAAAGATTGTGAGTCATAAGTTAGAAAAACCATTCCAACTTACTTATTGAGGAATGATAAAATAGTCTTCATTATCAAATGGATGTGCCTTTTCATGTGCATTCATGAAAACAAACTATAGCAACTGAAAAGTGAAACTAGGCCTCTTGACTAAAGGAGATAATAAAGATAATGCATTCCAAAAATAGCAATAATCTTTCTAGGTGTTTTGGGTATACTGGTAGGAAACCTAATCACTTAGAGAGAGAAGAGTAAAGGAGAAGTGAAATAAGACAGCCCCCTGTAGAGATCTGAAAGGCAGTATCCCATCAAACTTATTTAACTGAATAAAGCAACTCTTTTAAATAAAGAATAGTTTGCTTTGCTTCTCTCCTTAGCACCTCTATCTGAAAACAAATGGGCTGCAGACCAATTGCTATAAGAGGACCACAATTGCTATAAGAGGACCATAATTCCTACTTCCATAATTGTGATTAAATGCTGAGCCACTTTCCAGGGCTCTCTCTGTAACCATTCTTACTATGGGGACCACTTCTTTTTTACTCATATGCTAGGGTGGAAAAACTGGTTTATCATGGAGCAAATTAGTGATCATTCGTTACCAAGGAATTCAAAGAAGATACTTCCACAGCATGAGTAGAATACAAAGCTCCTTTCCAGCCCTACACCAGCAACTGCTCACTTGGGCCTTACTTGTTCTCATTGCTTGCATCGTATCGAGGCATTGGGTCCAAGTCATTTCCATTCACATCACAACTTGCCAGAGCATCCTATAGCACAGAGAAGAGAGAGAGAAAGCAAACAGGCATTCATTAATTAGCGATTGACCGCAGGCTCATGCATTCTTAAACACATTTCTGCAAGAGAGTCATTAGGTTAACTAATACGTTCGTGGTCCAGTGGCATCAGGATGCCTTAGGGAGAGACTGTGGTTCAGTAATAATCCTTGCTATGTTTTTCCCCTTCAGATGAAGAAGGACTCTACACAGATGAAAGAGTGCTCAGTCTATTTCTGCTAGCACTTTTTCTCCTCACCCCTAGAATGACTTAGTTCTTGAAATGTGTGACTTTCAGGTATCCTCAATTATTGCCTTTTCTATGAAGCACTTTTTGACTACCTAGAAGCAAAGTGATTTATTCTTTATAGACTCCCTCCCTATTTTGTACTTCACTTCTTGAGCTGGCAACTTCCTTATCAAAATTTAAAGAGTTTTACAAGACAAGATTTTTACAAGACAGAAAGCATTCACATATAATTCAAATAAAATCCAGTACTAGCTATTTATTATATCAGTTTTCTTGAGACCTGTTTTAGACCACACATGTCTGGTTTCATATGTTGTATCTACTGCAAAACAGTCTATAATATAGCTGTTTAACTAACACCCAATGGCTTCTGGACCAGCCAAAGTGATGAACAAGGTTTCCCTATGCTAAGGTTTCAAGATGGGGAAACAATAGCTACAAAACACAAGTTATATTTATTTATGTGCTTTTAAAAATGATTGTGAAAAGTATCCAAAAAAGAATTTACTGGCTCATTACCATTGTTAAAATTTATACCACTACAGACAGATTATGTTAGGATGTTTTCAATTTTCTTATGCTTTATGGTTGCTGCTAACTTCAATGCTGGTGAAAGTAAACACTATTTTTGTCTTCTGTTTATATCAAAACTTCTTGCTTCAAAAAATAATTTTTAGCATGTAAAGCCTGAAATTTGAGGGGTGGGGAATTAAACAAAATGTGCATTCTATATACAGGTGCTAAGTCCCTGCTTCCTGTACAGAGGAGAGCCTATAGCCCCATTTAGTGGCCACAAGCAGATGAAGGGCTTTGGAGAGTGTCTGGTAAAATTCAGTAATTTTACTGAAAAGAGTGGGGCCCCCAGAAGTTACTTTATAACCTGTTTGGCATAAAATAAAATAAGACTGGAACCCAGTCTCATCCAGTTGATTTCTCTACTCCCTCACCAGCTCCCACAGAAGGAGAACCAAGTGTGTAAGGAGGGCACCAGTACTCTAATTGCACAGATAATTCAGGAGAATTTTCTTTAAAGGGGAAAATATTAGAAAGGTATTGAGAACAGTCACCACTAGATGAAAGTTATTTGTGCTAAACCAAACGCATTCATATTCAAGGACGCAGCAGGACACAGGGAAAGCTGTTTGCCTGTGTGCTGGGGGAGAGGCAGGTTCTGCTCTTCTGTCTGACCCTGAATCGCTCTTCAATACTCGGGCTTCAGTTTCTTCACTTACCAAGTGAGGAGACTAAACTGAAGTTCTTTTATAGCTTTAAAATTCTGTGCTGTGAAGAGACATAAATTTATTTCAGCGTGCTTGGATGCAGGGGAGAGCAGCCACTCAACTGTTTTGTACAAATGAGAACTAAATGAACTTGAGGTTCTTTCTTAAGAAAGGAAATTGACTGATTTCTACAGACTACAGGGAAGCTGATCATTACCATCCTTTCAAGATGGAGAGGTAGAGAGAAAGAAAACAGCAAAACAACTTGAGAAAATTTCTAAGGACACTTTTCTTCATAAAGGAAACCAAGAATGTCGCCCTGCTGGCTGAATTGCTGGGAAGAGTGGATGTTGCAGGTAGCAGATGGCGCTGGTGGCAGGGATTCTGCGACCTTATTGCTTGCTTCTTGTAGGTCAAAACATCAAAGGCACTGGAAGGTTGAAAGTGTAATCACAAGCTTCCCGTACACCACGTGCTTGTCTTTTGTAAGGAAGAGTCTATGGTATCTACATTTGTTGTAGCATTTCCCCTTTTTGATTATCCAAATATGAGGTTCCCTGCTTTCCAGCAGGAAAGAGATTCCACCCACAGCAAACACTCACATAGTTTTGCATCAGATCCGGATGGGTTCTCTCAATGCCATCGTCCAGGATGGTGACGACAATGTTCTTTCCCGTGTAGCCCCTCTTCCAGGCTCCTTCAATGTTCATATCTGATTGGCAGGGATGCGTGTTGTCACTGCAGTGCTAAAGAAGGAAGAAGACATTGCAGATTTCTGAATAGTGAGGAGATGACAGAATTACCCTCTTGTTAAGAGGTAAGTTAAATTAATAGCAATTTGAGGGATTGCCTGGTGCTGGATCTCCAACATTGGAATAAGAAAGATGGAAAAATGGGGGGAAAGTGAGTGAAACAGAAATCTCTGCCACTAGCTCTGACCTGTTCTAATCCCATACATCTTTTGGAAAAAAACATAAAGTATACACCAATAGCAAAATAATGGATGTATCATTTTGTCATTAACATGTACTAAGGGCACACAAATAGGCATCACAGCATTTAATTTATAAATTCCAACCAGGAAACTGAGGACACATACTTAATAAATTCTTACCTTGGAACTTGGAAGCCAATCCAGCTACAAAAGGAACTAACTCTGGCAGCTTTTGAACAGTCAGCCAGGGGTGTGCTACAGTGAGAAACCCATGAGTGAGAAAAAATAACAGGTTTTCTAAACTTCTTTCACTGAATTAACAATGGCTAGTACGCTATAATTTCTAGAGGCTAGACATACTCATTCAGCACTACTCTGAGAAGGGGGTGGGGAAGAGTGCAAAGTCCCAAAAGGTACCCTACACAGGAAAATGTGAGGGCTTCAAAGGATAGGCTGTAAAACAGGGAACCTTAGCTCATTATGAGTAGGAATTTCATTCTGCAATGGCAATGACTTATAAATACACTGAAAAATGGATTAAGCCAACAACTTTTCCTGATATAACTTATCGGCACTTATCCAACCATGCAATTGTTCCTTTAAATTCCATCTCCTTGAAATACGCTTTGGAGTCCTGTTGTTTCCCAAGTACTTAGGACTTGGTGGAAGAACAAAGAAGAGAGGTGTGTGGCCCTCTAACTCCATAGCAACACCAGCCACCAGGGGACTTTCACATCTTCCGTCTTGCTTTGTAACAAACAGTTCAACACTTTGGGATAGGAATAATCCTAACAGAGATCCCACTGTCACAGGCTCATTTAACACACACTTCATTGAGCACCTACTGCATACTGGGATTGGCTGGGAACAAAGCAGATGAGGTTCTTGTCCTAAAGGGGTAACACAGAAAATGAACAAAGAAGAAAGACCACTCAAAGTGCTCTGTGTGCATTATAGAAGTAAAGAAGGTGGTATGTTGGTGCATGCTGTGCTGAGTTCACTACTTTAGGTGGGATGGTTAGAAAAAGACTCCAGTTTCTGAGAAAGTGAAACATGAGCTGATACATGGCTGATGAGGAAAAGCTGGTCTACTCAAGGGACTGGGGACTAATGGGAAGGGACACAGCAACGCAAAGACTAACGCAGGTAAGAGCTTAGCAAGGAAGATCAGTCTTAAAGCTCAGACAACAAGTGAGAGAATGGCATACAGTGCAGCAAAATAGAAACAGAGGCAAGGTCCGGTCAGTTCAAGGCTTTGCCTGTCCTGGTTCAGATTTTATTCCTAGTGCAGCCTAAGTGAAAGCTCCATTCTTTCCAAATCTCATCCCTCCAACACAAATGGTAACTAGGGACAGACACCCTCAATGCCCCCTGACATGAACTTATTTATCAAGTTATTCCCCAAGCGAGACTGCTTTTGGTTGAACATTATAAATACAGTTGAGTCATTGCAAGGAATCATTCTAAGACAGGATGTACCCATATTTTCATGATAGACAACAGCACTCTCACTGAGAATGGGGCTTATACAGATTCAGGAACATGTGCATCTTCCCCTGACCTTCCTCACTTCTTCCTGGCATACTACTCTGCTCTACTCTTCCAAATTCCACGTTCCTCCCTTCCTCCAGTTTTCCTTGCAGAGTTCTACACCTACCTCCCCCACAAAACCTTCTTCAACCTAATAATTTTCCTCCCTTCCTTGAACTTAGGAACACACATCCTACTCTGTTCTTCACAATCCAACCCTGCTCACTGAAGTCTGTAGAAAAATGGACTGCTGACTCTAGGGTGTGAGTTTTGTCCCTCTGATGGTAAGTCTCTAGGAGACCATGCATTAAACTAAGTCTAATTTAGCATGTCAGAAATACCGGCTAGGTGCACACCAGAAATGAGGACATAGCCTCAACTTTATTTCCACATTCAAAACAGCCATTATGCTTACTGCTCTCACCTCCTTGGAGATACCAAAGCCAGGTAATGTTTGGTTAACACAGATGGTAATGAAAGAAATAGTGTACACTTCCAAAATGCCTATGTTTTTCAGAAGCTTCATTCTGGCCAAGAGTTTAGGTTTCTCCTCACCAAATATTTTAATTTAACACAAAGCAACCTTGACAAGTTTCCATTTCATTTTCTTTTCAGAACCTGCTGTGGCCACCTGCGGTATCAATTATGACATGCAGTAACATTAATGTGGCCAAGAGGTGGGCTGGAGGAAGGAAATGCACAGGAAATGGGTAACCCACAAATGGGATAACCATCCTGGAGTGGAGGGACGCTGCCTGAAATTGTAATTATGAAAATTGAAGAAAACCAGCCATCTATGGAAAACATGTGTGTTGGAAGTAGAGAAACTACGTTTCTTTCTTCTACCTCTGCTTCTGTTGAATCTGACTTTACCATTAAATATTCTTGTGCCACCTTTTTCTTTCATTCTTTACATCTGCCACCATAGTATCACTGGGAGGTGATGGAGAGGAAATATCCAATTGATGTTTCCATGTGGATAATCTAATATAGCAAACAGCCAAAATGTCAAAGGTCAAAAAAAAGATATTTGATCAAAGCCTAGGTGTTTCTTGTGTATGAGGAATAAGATCACAGGACACTTAAATCAGAATCCTAAATCAACAATGTGCAGCTCGGATTTTTTTACATATTTCAAATAAGCCAGGCTTTTAAATGTATTTCTAATGCAGCTGTTTCATATACTCAACATATCCCGAGAGCAAGGATTATGGAAAACTTTGATGTCACCCAACACTGGCCATGAATGAGAATGAGTTCATCATTTCCTTAAACTGCCTGATCGGAATGATCTTTAACCCAAACCCTATTTACTTGCCAGGATTCTACATCACAGCAACACCCAAAGGCAAAAGGAACACACATTAGCCAGGATTCCTTCAAATGTACTCAACTGTGTTGAGGAGCTCTCTATTGGAGCTGGAACTAAAGACTAGTATCTGAATTGTGTTACTACCACACATGCAGATCACAGCCTGGCATTCACAAAAGGGGCCAGTGAGAAACTTTTAGCATATTTGATGCTGAAGAAAATCACACATGTGCACAGTGTGTGCAAAATAAATATTCATAGTAAGTGAGTGGACTTCACTTCTGAATAATGTGTTTCAGTGATATTCTAGGCACAATTGACTAAGGACTTAGAAATGACAGTGGGCCAGTAATATGGCATAGCAGGTAAAGCCACCGCCTACAGTGCCGGCATCTTATATGGGCGCTGGTTCGAGTCCTGGCTTCTCCACTTCTAATCCAGTTCTCTGCTTTGGCCTGGGAAGGCAGTAGAAGATGGCTCAAGTCCTTGGGCCCCTGTACCTGTGTGAGAGACCTGGAGGAAGCTCCTGGCTCCTAGCTTCAGATCAGCGCAGCTCTGCCCGTTGCAGCCATTTGGTGAGTGAACCATCAGATGGAAGACCTCTCTCTCTCTCTATCTCTGTCTCTCTGTAACTCTGCTTTCAAATAAATAAACAAATCTTAAAAAACAAAAGAAATGACAATGGACACACAAGACAGGAAATATCCTGCAGAAACAATCTCATCTATAAGAACTTATTCTTTCTAGGAATGAAATTTTAATGGGATTGTATTATGAGAAAGGTCCGTTTCCAAAACAGGGTTATAAGCTATCCCATTGATAAATTCTGGGTATGTCCCTGAGTTTTCATAAATATATCACAGTGTTTGCCCAATGAAAGAAGAGTTTATATAAAAAAATATAGGTTTCTTTTATTCTCGCCATCAGTTTTTTTTTTTTTTTACACTGGCAGGGGGAGGTAAGCTTCCATGTCATTCTTTTAAAAATTGTTATTTTAATTTCAAAGAGGCAGAAAGGGAGAGATAGAAAAAAAGAGACAAAGATTTCCCATCTACTGCTTCACTCCTTAAATGCCCTACAGCAACTGGTGCTGGGCTAGGCTAAAGCCAGGAGCTGGGAACTCAATTGAAATCTCCCACATGGGTAGCAGGTACCCAACTACCTGAACCATCACTGCAGCCTCCCACGGTATGCATTGGTGGGAAGTTAGTATCAGAAGTGGAGCAGGGAGCTGAACACAGATACCTTGTTATGGGATGAAGTCATCCCAAGTGGAGCTTTCTAATGGCTAGGTCATTTTAAGCCTCTCTAAATTCTGAGAGTCTTCAATGAATTACTATTTTATATGCTGCTAAAAATTTGCTAATATTGAAAAAAAATCTATTGTTCATTACTATTAATTGTTCACATGATCACAACTCTGATTACATAATATTAATAAGAAACTAGAGTCAAACACAAAAACCTTTCCTAGTCAAAATTAAGAAACTTACAGTATTTTAAAAAGTTTGTGGTAAAGTGAAATGGAGTTTACTTTGGTACAAAAAAATTGAAATCCATAAATACTATTTTCTCTCTTATTTTTAAAAATTTCTTTCTTTTTTTTTTTTTTTTTTTGACAGGCAGAGTGGACAGTGAGAGAGACAGAGAGAAAGGTCTTCCTTTTGCCCTTGGTTCACCCTCCAATGGCCGCTGCGGCTGGTGCACCATGCTGATCCGATGGCAAGCAGAGTGTGAAAGAGAGAAAGAAAAACAGAAAGAGAGAGAGAGAAAGTTATTCCATCCAATGATTCTCTCTGCAAATGGCCACAACAGCTGGCACTGGTCCAGGCCAAAGTCATAAGCCTGGAATCTGGGTCTCTCCCATGTGGGCAGCAGGGGCCCAAGTACTTGGGTCACCCTCTGCTGCCTTCCCAGGAACATCAGCAGAGAGCTGATTGGCAGCACAGCATCCAGGACTGAAACTGGCACTGCCATATGGAATGCTGGCATTACAGGTAGCGGCTTAGCTCACTGTACCACAACAGTGGCCCCAGTGGATACTATTTTTGTAATAGGCATTTTTCACAAGCTTTCTGAAGACCCCTTGCATACATTTAAAAATTCCATAAAATGTAGAGGTCAGAAATTATAAGAAATTGAGAAAAGCAGAACTAATATTCCCTTAAGTAAAAATACAGCTAATGTCTACAAGGTTCTTACTATGACCTAGCATTGTACTAATCTCTTCATGTGGATTAGTGTCATTTAAGACTTAGAGCAAACATTTGAATGCTTTTATAACCTGCTTTTAATAGACAAAGAAAATGAGACTTAATTAACTTAGGTAACCATCCAGAGTTCAAGCAGCTGGTCAATCATGGAATTAGGATTCATGCAAGTAGTCTGACACTAGAAAATAAGGCAAGGGAAACTCTTCTGTTGAAAACTGAAACAGAAAGGGTTTAGAATAGGGCCAAGCAAATACAAATTCAGATTATAGATGGATATGGGAGAACACAGCTCCACTAAGGAAACTCCAATAGAAATCACACTGGCCTTGGTACTAGAATCAGTGCAGTCAAATAATGGAATATAGTTGGACAGGACCTTAAGTACTTAATAATTTTTCCTCATTTCATTTATTGCAATCTTTTTTTTAAAGAATACATCTAGTTTCTATTTGATACTTTCAATAATAGAATTTCACTTCTCTGTGAGCCAGGAAATGATATGCTGGTAATCAGGTCTCTTTTTTTTTTAAGTCTTTATTTGTAGTATTTACTAGTTTCCATGGTATAAATATTTGCATCCCCTGGAAATGTAGATAGATTCCTAAATATGTAACAAGAAGCTTTAAACCGTTTGAAGACAGAGCCAGCACAGCACTGTCAGTCCTACTCACTTTCCCATAAGATCAGTTCTTCTGGTGGGTCTGACACCTGCTTCTCAATACTTGGAAACAACCGAGAAGCACTGAGGCTTAGTTCTATTCGCAGTCACAGAAAAGGGTTTCATTTCCTCTTGCATTAATTTGGAAAAGACCTTCTTCCACCGTTTTTCCTCCAGGCTATCCACAAGAACTGGACCCTGGATCTCTGTGAAGAAGGCCAGAAGCTGATGGGTTCCTCTTTAGGGAGACACAGGGAGATGAAGTAGATTATGTGTCTCCTAACCTGAAGAAGACTTTACTAATTCTTGAAAATCTAGATAGGTTCAGTTCTAAGATGTTTATTACTGTAATTATGGGGCATTTTGATGGACTTCAATATTCTGTTATCCAACACACACACACAAATGCTCCCAGTCAAAATAGATCAGAGGATTCTGTAACTTGTGAATTATCCAGAAATTCCAAGGAAACCTGATTTGTTTCAATAAAACCAAATCAGCACTGCAGCTAAGGATGCAAGGTAAGAGGTACATGGCAGAGGAGGGTTCTGAGTTCCTCCTCCACTACCTTCTAGCTGGACGACTGGGTCATGTCATCTACATTGTTAAAACTTTATCAGTAGTTTGAACACAGAGAGTTGCAATAATCATTAAGGAAGATAAAGTACAACAAATGGCTGCTTTTTTTTTTACAATAATGTCATAATTGATGATAACATATTCATAGGAAATAACAGTGTTCCTAATAGTTTAAGGGAGAAAAACTTCAGGTATTTTGTGTGTGTGTGCTTTTTTGTGTTTTAAAGACATGAGATGATGTTTTCCTCATTGTCTGGAAGTAGCTGCGGGAAACTTGACTGAGCAGTTGATGATCTGTAAGAACAGCCAGGATACCCACTTATGGTCTTGAGTTTAGGCTGGGGGAGGGGACTTAGATGGGGTGTACAAGACAGAGCAGTGTCCAGTTGGGGACTTAGATGGGGCTTAGAACAATGTCCAGTTGCCTATCAGTACACTGGTCATATGTTTTAGCTTCCTACGAACATTGTTTCACTCTTCACATTTATATCAGTATTCTGATATTGCTTAGAATCATAGTTTCCACCTAATACAATGTAGTTTTGACAAAGGAAGGGTTCTCAAATACAAAATTTCAAAGATGTACCACATAATATCAAGGAAACATCAGAAAATAGTGGATGCTGGAAGGAGGCAGCAGTGGTGTGCAGATATGCCTAAAAAGAGGAAAACACAATAAATCTAGTTTCTGAATTCTAGTCACAACTGTGGATCAAGAAATTGAAGCAGGGAGCAAGTGCTGAGGCTCCCAATTAAGATACCAGTGTCCTGAATCAGAATGCTTTGGTTTGATATCTGGCTCTGGCTCCTCGATCTAGCTTCCCATCCATTGCAGACCCTTGGAGGCAGATATAATGGTTCAAATACTTGATTGAGTTCCTGCCACTCACATGGCACATGGGAAACTTGGGTTGAGTTTCCAGCTCTTGGCATTGGCCCTAGCCCAGCCTTAGCCAGTGTAGGCATCTGGGGAGTGAATCAGTGAATAGAAGCTCTGTCTGTCCATCTCTCTCTGTCTTTGTGTCTCTCAAATTTATCTAACAGACAACTGGATGCCTTTTAGATTTAGTAATGTGAACAAAGTCTCTAACTGCTGTTTTGTGACATTCTGAATCTTTATAAACATGCTTCATCTGGAAATACAAAATACAAAAACTGATATCCATATGGATATCAGTTCCAGTCCATCTGCTCCACTTCCAGTCCAGTTCCCAACTAATGTGCCTGGGAAAGCAGTGGAAGGCGGCCTAAGTCCTCGGGCCCTGCAGCCATGTGGGGAACCTGGACGTAGTTCCTAGTTCCTGGTTTCTGCCTGGCCCAGCCCTGGATGTTGTAGCCATTTAAGATCTCTCTCTCTCTCTGTCTCTTTCTCTCTCTGTAACTCTGTCAAACAAATAAACAAATCTTAAAAACACTTAACAAAGCAAAACCAATAAATCAACATAGTAAACCCTGAAGGAATCTTTACATATCTTATATGAGTGTTCAGAGAGCTGGTTTCAGTTACACCACCTGGCATTGGCACTAAGGGGTAACCAATGTTTCTTAAGCTATAGTGGGCATTTCTGAAGGTTATGGGTCTGAGGGAATAAAGCCAAACCAGAAAAGTGGGAGAAAATCAGTGCTCACAGTTGAAGGAGCTTACATGGAAGAGAAGAATGGACTGTGTAACTGAAGAAGAAGGGCAGTGACGATACCTACACGTGTCAAACACATGATGTAAAGCAAACTCTAAGACAGCTGTGCATTCAGTAGAAGCCCTGTGTATTTCTCCTCAGACATCCAAGATTCATCACATCAGTAATCTCAGATTTCCTATGTTTTGTTTTCTCATAGACTGGGTTAACACAACTGCTTCATCAATGTGGGTGGATATCAACCAAATCTACCGAAGGCCCGAGTAGAACAAAAAAGTAGGATGAGTTTTCTTTCTGTTCAAGCTGGGATACCCATCTTTTTCTTGCCTTTGGGCATTACTGCTCCTGATTCTCGGGCCTTCAGATTTGAACTGGGACCCCACTAGCTCCCCTGGTTCACAGGCTACTGAGCTTAGACTGGAACTATATCACTGGGTTTCCTATGCTTCCAACGTGAAGACAGCAGATCATGTGACTTCTCAGTCTTGCTGCTGATGTGAGTCAATCGTTCGTGATAAATCTTCTCTCATACTTCTTTCTATGAAAGGGAACTTCATATACTTCATGGAAAAATGGAAATATAAAAGTTTATTTTGGAGCAAAAAACACTGAAGCCATGTCTATTTATCTATAAATGTATAGGTATATTTTGAATTGTTCTTGTTCTTTAAGAGAAAAAGGAGGAGTGAATTTTAAGATGCAGAAGAGGAAAATTGATATAGTCAAGACATTTCTCCATAGCTAACAGAAAAATTACAAATAAGATCCAGATATATTCACCTCCCACTAATTGACTCAGAATATGGCACCTACTTATTCAAGACTATCAATTAAAATTCAAGAAAGAACATAGGAGATGTACAGGGACTAAAGCTTCCACAGAGGCTTAGATGAGTGAAGGAGGCATTCACTTAGGGGTGCTGGCTAATCTGATGTGCCACTAACAGTTTTCAATACTCCTGGCAGATGAAGTCATACAAGAGGTAACATAGTGACAAGTGAGCCATCATCTTCTTCAGGTCTGGTGGGAAATTTCTTTTGGTAGGAAAGAAGCTCAAGGGTGAAGAAGTCAGTTTGCTTTGGAATAACATAGGCATGATGTAAGTGAACATTTCTCAACCCTCCTCTGGTGTTCAGTAGACAGTTTGATTTGAATATTGTCTTCTCGTGTCAGTCACTTAGCAAATTCTTCCACAAGCTGGGAGGAAACTTGGCTTTACCAAATGACTTTCTTCCTGCCTGCCTATGACTCAAGAAGTGAATATTTCTTAATATACTACACTCTCCTCAAATTGTGCAATTAGTAAATTGTGTTTGCTGAGGGATGATTTTAATTAAAATGTTTCCATTAAGTGCCTAAAAGCCAAGAAACAATTCCTATACTGGAACTCATAAAAATGAATTTGAAAAGCAACTGAGCTGCATTACTTGATAATTAAGGGAACATTAGCAGTCAGCAACCTTCATTCCTTTCTAAAATGTAATTTGCTTACAAACTTTTGCTTGCTTAGATCTCTTCTGTTTTGGTTCCCTCTGTGCATAAATCTGCTTGGAAACTCCTCCTCCTCTTTACTCACCAAGATCTCAGGAGGTGGTGCTAGTAGAACAGAGAATGTCTTCCTTGCTTTAAAATACGCTGAATGCAGTATGGTTTGGACAAGCACAACAATAAATTTCAGAACTCAATTTTATCACTGCTTTTACTTTTTCAAAGTCACAGAAGAATTTTTGAGAAAACATGACAAACTAATTATTTTTAATGTTGAAAACTGTTGAGGTTGAGAAGGAGGAATTTGAATATCACTTGAAAATATTTGAATATACTTTGTAAATACATCATCTTTCTCATGTATATTACTTCAAATTACAATAGTCTTATGAAGAATAATGGCAGAGGCAGCTGTTTTTCAGGTAAGAAATCCATTTTTCAGTTGTACAAATAACGAAGACCAGTGATGTATAAGGGTACTTCAAAATTCATGGAAAATTAAATTAAAAGATAAGTTATTTTGGTGCAAATATTTTTAAATACATGTATAGCTTTAGCATAATGATCATGTTCCATGAACTTTTTGAAGACTCTTCATCTGCATGGATTTCAAAAATTTTTTGAACCAAAACAAATTTTTTATTTCCATTTTTCACAGCTGTTTCTTCCCAAACCTTCAGTCATTTCACAATTAGGATTTTAACAACATTGTGATTGCCTCTTAAATAGATGAATGAATGAACAGATGAACAGGGATATAAACAAATGGACAGAAAAATAATTACCTGTAGGCTTACATTTTAATTTTTCTCACATTTTTATTGAATGATGCTCCTCTTTCCAGAACCCTGCAGAGCTTGTGAACAGTAAAAGCCACATGAACTTCACTAAGTCAACCTTTTAATCAAAGCCACATACATCATGAGGATGGCAAGAGGATACAAAGGATAGAGAAGGCAGAGAGGATCAGATGTGTTGCTGTGGATATTCAAGTGATGTTCATCTGATGATTCAACACACTCACTTCCTTCAACAGCAAGAACCACTTAAACTTTCCTAATAGAACACAAGTTCAACCTACTTAACCTCAACATGCAGAGCAGAAGACATTGTGTCTTAGGTATTAGCAGTGGCTGATTCCCTAATTTTCCTCTCATCAAAAAATCGGTAAAGTAGATACCTTTAAAGCACAAGAAAGACTTACATAGTGTGTTGGAATTATATATAAAACAAAGGGATATGGAATTCCAAATGTCTTTTCGGGTTTTTTACTTTACTTCTTTTTAGTTTAGTGAGACTATTGACAACTTTATGAGTATTCCAAAGGTTCTGAAGGGTTTTTTTTGCCATGCTTTTCAATGTTATCATCTCAAATATATCTATCTTACATGAGAAATCTATAACAATTGTAGTACAAAGATTCTGAAAAGAGGGGATATCATCATCAATATGTCTACACATGTATTAGAATCTAGCAGTCATAGAATAGGTAGGATAATTAAGACTCATATGGCCTATAACCAGTTGCAGATAAAATTAAAATTGAACTTTGATTTCCTGCCAACACACTAGTCCAATTTGGTACACAAAAATTTTTCTTTTTCCTGGTAAAATGAATTCTTCAAGTAAAACTAGTCTTTATGTTTTCATAAAATCAAAGATTAGGTCAAATATATTTAATGGCCTACAATCTTAGAATTGTGCCTATGAAATACATGAAGTCTGTTCCTTTATCTTAATAAAAATACAAAAAACTAAATATGCTACTTAGAAAAGAACAAAATTTCTTGAAGACCAATAGTTGAGGTTTACCTTGTCAACTTTTTCCTACACTGTTCAAACCAATTGCCCCAATACCTAGTGCTGGAAATAAGGGTTTATTATTTCCACTCACAGTTCTATGATTCTCATAGAATCATATTTGAGCTTGCACATGCAGAATCACAATTTGAGCTTGCACATGCAGTTGCAGTCAGATGTCCCCGGGGCTAGAGGCATCTGAAGGCCGGACTGCCATGGGAGTTAACAAGGCTTTTCACTCTCATGAACATCTGGAGAATTTTCAACCTTATATGAAGGATTCAGTTATTAGTGAGTATTTGTTACAGTTGAGTTATCAAAAAATCCTTGTAGAGTACATACAGAGGATCTTAAACTTACAATGTGGTTTTATCCTGATTGATCATCATGAATTTCAAGTATCCTAAGTTGCAAAGGCATTTATTATACCTTATCTATTAGACATCATAGCAACACACTCTGCTGTAAAGTATCAATAGTTTATCCTCCTGATTGTGTGGCTGACTAGCCCAAGAAAAAACAAAATTCAGGATTTCACATATGGTTTCTTCTACTGGATACATACCACTTTCCAACCATCTGAAGTTGAAAATAAGTTGAACCATTATCTGTTGGAGATGATGTATAACATCTATTTTAAAGTGGTTTTATCCTGTAATAGCTAGAAAAATAGCAGTCACATTGTAGTTACTTATATCTCCTAACTGTAAAAAGATCTATTCATTCACATGTGTAGGTATGTGTGTGTTTTATTTTCCAATGAATACCTAAGGATGAGTCCACGTCAGGGAATGAGAAGACACATGATCTGGCTCTCACAAAATATAAATTCAAATTGGAGTGTATGGATAACAAATAAGTAGAGAAATAAGACAAACAATATCATTAGAGACCATAGCACTGGCTATAAAGGAAATTAAGCAAGAGACATTGAAGATAACATTATGAGAAATACATTATTAAATTTATACCCTAAGTTCTTCATAATTTTGCTTTTATTGAGCTGACATATTCAATAAACACAGAAATTTCATTTTGAAAAGAGGCATTTATAGACACCAGGCAATAACTCCAGCCTTGAAAAAGCAAGTCAGAGCAAAATTAAGGTTCCTGACCTATTGCCATTTAAATTTAAAAAGCAAAACAAAAACCTTTCACATTTCAAACAAAAAATGCAAGAATAAAGAATTTCTTATGACAAAAACCCACAGCAATAAAGAGTATGATAGGTGTGATTACTGTGATGTATCCACAGAAAAATAAATCTACTTACAGGGCAAGGCAAAAGCCATCTCAGCCTCTGATAATAAGTAAAATCAATTCAGATAGCTATGAAAAGACGATTTTAATACCATTCCTTCTAGACTGAGTAAAAATAATTGTCAGAATCTACCTGACATTTTTGCTTTCACTGTCCACTTGAAGATGTATGTTATCATAAAATCTGCCAAGTTGCTTGTAAGGAAAATGAAACATTTTGATTGGATGGGCCAATAATGTTTCTAAGGCTTCTTCTACAGAGGGTAACTATGTGGCGAGTAGTAGAGGCTTCACAAAAGATGAAGGGTTCCATAACACATTTGATTAGCCACTCAATAAAACATCCTACAGGGAGGATTGCCTCTTCGACCTGCGGAGATTCTCTGCAGGCCCTGGAGTGTAATGAGCAAGAAAACAAAGTCATTTTTATCCTACACTAGCAAGTGGAATTGCAAATGTTTTCTTATTAATAAAAAATGTCAAATCCCTTCAAGGATCTCACCAAACAACTTGCTTTAATAGCATCCAACAGAATTTCTTCTGTTAGAGAAAAATAATAATTCCAGAAAATTAGTTATCCAAACATAGTGGTACATATTCATAAAGGGTAAGGACATTGGATTTCCTCTATAAGTAACCCCTAAATCTCATATTAGCATACTCATGCTAAACTGGAATACTGTTGCTGTAATCTGAGACACATTTCCCCCATTTTCTAATGAAGGGACAAATTCAACAACTGAGTGGCAGCTTTCTTTTCACCAGGCCAACATACATATTTTAGAACACAGTTTTCAAAGCATCTGTTCTCTTTTTTTGCCTATCAAATTAGCAAGCTCTTCATGGATAACTAATGCAGACAATCATAGTCCAAAAGACCCTCATGTCTGACAGTATATGTTTTCACTGTTGATCTAGGATAGGGCTTTTCAGAGCCACAAAAGTGGAGCCAGATGTTACAAGATGTTGAATTGGAGTTGCAGAGATCCAAATACAAAAGTACTTCAAAAAGGGGATAGAAAAAATGGAATGAAAAGACAATTTCTGTGTGAGAACATTTGAAATCCATAAACGGTTCTGTCATAATATGCATCTTAATGTATATTTTGGTACAAAAATTTTTGAAATATATGCAGAGTTTTGTCATTTAAGAATTTCCCACAAAGTTTTGATTACCCCTCATACCTATTCAGTCAATGTAGTGGAAAATATACCTCTTTCCATTTTATCCTGCAGCACATTATTTTCCAGAAAAAAGGAAACCAAGGCACAGCAAATAATAAATAGTAGATCACAGTAGCTTAAGATCATAATTACAAATAAACAACAAAAAACAGAACTAAAATCTTTAAATGTGCCAGGGGATTCCAATACAATCCTATCAAGGTGGCATGTGCCAATGCCATCTCACTAGTCCAAGTGATCAATTTCAGTTCACAATTGATCACACTGATAGATCTAAGAGTCAAAGGAATCACACAAACAAGACTAGTGTCTGCTAATATTAACTGATAGAATTAAAAAGGGAGAGAACGATCCAACGTGGGAAACGGGATACACAGCAGACTCATAGAATGGCAGATGTCCTAAACAGCACTCTGGCCTCAGAATCAGCCCTTAAGGCATTCAGATCTGGCTGAAGAGCCCATGAGAGTATTTAGGCATGGAAAGCCAAGACACTCTGGCAAAAAAAAAAAAAAAAAAAAAAAAAAAAACCTAAATGGAAGATCTCTGTGAGTGAGATCCCAGTAGAAAGAATGGGGCCATCAAAGAAGGAGTTACCTTTCTCTGAAGGGAGGAGATAACTTCCACTTTGACTATGACCTTGTCTAAATAAGATCAAAGTCAGTGAACTCAAAAGGCTTCCACAGCCTTGGCAACTCATGTCTAGAGCCTAGGGAGATTACTGACGCCATAAACAAGAGTGTCAAATTGTTAATTCAACAACAGGAGTCACTGTGTACTTACTCCTCATGTGGGATCTGTCCTTAATGTGTTGTCCAATGTGAAGTAATGCTATAACTAGTACTGAAACAGTATTTTACACTTTATGTTCTGTGTGGGTGCAAACTGTTGAAATCTTTTCTTAATATATACTAAATTGATATTCTGTATATAAAGATAATTGAAAATGAATCTTGATGTGAACGGAGGGGTGCGAGTGGGAGGAAAGTTATGGGAGGGGGCATTGTAATCCATAAACTGTACTTTGGAAATTTATATTTACTAAATAAAAGTTTAAAAAAAAGTTCATAAAAAAATGACAGGCTTAACTTACAAATTCCTGAAGTTATGTTCTAGTGAAAAGTTTATATTAGTTTGGAATGTTTTCATTTGCAAGGCGAAGACAACCCAATTGACCATAGTGAGAACAGGTATTTAGTTTTCACTCAAGAAATCCAGAAGTAAGAGATTCCAAGTTACTGGCAAAATTAGGAAGCAGACTCTACCTTCTTAGCTGCCAGGCTTAGCTGGAGTCCCTTTAACCTCTGAAAGAGCCTCCCTGAAAGATGACTGCCAGAGCTGCTCATCCTGCACTCTTCACCAGTGGTTCACGTGGAAAGGAAGAAGTCACAAAAGGCTTTCCCTTACAAGGAAAGTAGTGTCTCAGTCAGCCCCTTCAGCAGATGTGGCTTGGCTGAATCTGAGTTATTGGTGCACCTTTATCTCATTCCTGGTGAAGAGCAGATGAGTCCCATGACTGGCATAGACCATTCTTGTGTTACCCCAGAGAGTTGGGGAAGAGTTTACCTTCTCTGAAATTAGATGATCTCTACCAAGTCTACATAAACCCAGGGCTATTAAGCTGGGGAAAATGAGGGTAATTTTATAAGATAGAAAATAGACACAGTCTGAAATAAGGTTCCTCATCAGCTTTTGTGAAATTGTTCCAAGCATCTATCTATCTTCCATTACATGGATCTGGCTATAAATAATCTATCCTTCTCTTCTGTATTTAGTTTACATTGTGACAGAACATTTAACATAGCTGAGTTTTTAAAGGCTATTTGAAAAATGGAACATAAATATCACCATTATTAAATATAATATCAGTTCATGTAACAGAGAAAAAGGAATACATTAGTCCAAGTTGGACTGAGATCAAATAGAATTAGAATGAATTTTTAAAATAAAATGTATCCTCAGATTTCATTAGAAAATAACACATGGCAGGATCACCAAGTTTGTTACTAAACTAGTATCCTTAATTCAACAAATACCTTGCTTCTGCTTTGTGCTCCACTCCATCCCAGGCATCATATTAAACTCCAAATAGAATATGAAGAATAGTAACACATTTTTATCCTTTAAATTACAGCTGCTAGATGAAATACAAGATGCCCAGTTAAATCTGATTTTCAGATAAACAAACAAAAAACATGCTGGCATAAGTATGTCTCATGTATTCATTTGTGAGTAGCACCAGTCTAACAGAGGGTAACTTTGAAGCATGATAATAATTTGTCCTTTGATGTCTCCAACTTTACTCAATTGCATTATTGTTTCTTAAGGAAGAATTAAGAAGGCTACCATCAGAATGTACAAAGAAGGAAATAGTAAGATTTTAGTTTCTTCACATGCAGAAAAGGCTCTGCAGAATCTAATCCTGGTCCCAACAGAATAATGAAAGCAACCTATATCTTAATCCCTCCATGAAGCCTTCAAAAACACATACAGACCAAAGGAGGAGAAAATATAAACAATTTTTAAACACATATCTCCATCGTAAGTAGGAGAAGGAGAACATAATGATCCTCAAATTACTATCCGTAGAATAAAAATATCCAAATACAGCAGAACCAGCTCTTGAGACCACTCCAGGGCAGAAAAGTAAAGAGGAGGCAGAATGCCATTGATGGTGAAACACAGATTAAAAACAACCTCAAAAACAAAAAGGCCCATCATCAGCAAGGAAATACTGAGAACAGACCAGACACCAGCAGAGAGCTCAACACACAGAGCAGCATAGCTGGCAGTTGCAGAAAGACACCTGTTCTCAGAGAAGGCATTAGAAAGAGAGGAAAAGTAGAGTCCAACAGAAGCAACTTGAGAATCACAGAATCAGAGGGTTATCTGCCTTCCCCCCTACTTAACCCCCAAACATGCTCAAAACAAATGAACCTTACTATACCAATATTCTACTGCACTCTGGAACTACAGAACTTAAGTCATCTAAACTCCCATCTCTTTCTATGCATAATCACTACTACTTGTTCTAAGAAAATAAGTTGTTTCAAAATGAGTAGAAGCAAGTAGACAAATATCCATTCAGTGTTCCCATAAGGAAAAATACTAAGACTATCAAATATTGTAGCTGATAAAAATTCTGCCAAAAGATCTGCAATATAGCAAAAATGTAACACAACACTTGAACCTAAATTAAATACACAAAATTAGAATCTGATGATACGGAAATGCAGCTCAAACAGAAAACATAAAAACATATATTGGCAAAAATATCTGCAGAATGGAGCAGGTGTTGTGGGGCAGCAAGTTCAGCCACTGCATGGGACCCTCACATCCCATACTGGAATGCCGGTTTAAGTCCTGGCTATACCATGCTTCTGATCCAGTTTCCTAACGGGACTCTGAGATAGCAGATGATGGACCAAGTACTTGGATTCCTGGCTCTATCATGAGCGATCCGGATGGAGTTTCTCACTCCAACTTTGGCCGGGCCCAGCTCTGGCTATTGCAAGCATTTGGGGAGTGAATCAGTATGTATATGAACGACTCTCTCTCTCTATAATAAATAAATAAATCTTGAAAAATATCCAGAAAATATGAAAATAGAATTGACTAAAACCTGGAAATAAACTGGACAGTGTTACATTAGAAATAAAAACCATATTACAAGATGTCCAAAAGAGAACTGACTCATATATCCAGAAGCATCAGCCATATTTCATTGTTCTGAAAATATATCCAGGGCCAGCGCTGTGGCATAGTGGGTTAAAGCTATCACCTGCAGTGCCAACATCCCATATGAGTGCTGGCTCAAGTCCCGACTGCTCCACTTCCCATCCAGCTCTCTGCTATGGCCTGGGAAAGCGGTGGAAAATGGCCCAAGGACTTGGGCCTCCACATCCCTGTGGGAGACCTGGAAGAAGCTCTTGCTCCTGGCTTTGGATTGGCACAGTTTGGACCGCTGCAGCCATTTGGAGAGTGAACCACCGGATGGAAGACCTCTTTCTCTCTCTCTCTCTCTCTCTCTCTCTCTCCCTGCCTATCTGAAATTCTGCCTTTCAAATAAATAAAAAAATCTTAAAAAAAGAAAATATATCCAGGAGCATTGAGGAAGAGCACGAATATAGGAAAGAGGACAAAAAGAAATGTAGAGATTAAGAGAATCCAAGGGAAAGTAACTAATAAAGGAAATGGACAAAGAAAATCTAATATACTTCACCTATAACTAATTTTTAACAATACATTTTAAGGAAAATCATCTCTTGGGTTTCTAGACCAAACAAACAACAACAACAAAACCACAGTCACTTGCAAGGCAATAATAATAATAAAACAACCGGCTATCCCTTAAATAGCAAGACTGCAGAAAATATTTTACACAGTTAAGAACTCAGGGTATCCTGCATTTACACCCTTTCTAGGTAATTTAGCAGAAGATGGGTTTCATACAACCAAAATATGACTGGCAAAAGAATTAATGGTAACCATGAA
The DNA here is from genome assembly GCF_033115175.1 of Lepus europaeus. Classification (NCBI taxonomy): domain Eukaryota; kingdom Metazoa; phylum Chordata; class Mammalia; order Lagomorpha; family Leporidae; genus Lepus; species Lepus europaeus. The sequence goes on along the minus strand of NC_084838.1, from coordinate 83,149,146 downwards.
ATACAAAACTGTAAATCTAAGATTAAAGCAAAAGTGGGCAGCATGGAGAAAGACATGTATGCTATATGTTTTGACAAAGCAGTGATAATTAAAATGGAAACAGAAAAGAGATACATGTAAATAGGAAAGGCTGGTGAATTGTTCTATAGGTAAGAGTTATGGGATATCATTTAAAGCTGATAAGCCAGCTATAGAAGCCTAAGTGAAAAAAAAGCTACTAGGGTCAAATAAAAGTTATTTGTAACAATCACTGAGATAATGTTGCAAATTGTCCCCAAATCCAAAAGATTATTTCTCAAAAGCAAAGAACAGACCACATATTAAGTTACAATAAAAATAATATGAGGGGGTCATAAAATTTATGAAATATGTGTATTATGAAGAAACTATGCATGGATTTCAAAATTTTACCAAAATTCTACCAAAGTAACAACTTTTAATTCTATTCTGCACAAACCTTTTGAAGTATGCTTGTATAATACAAGCCATACATACAGTATAAAATTATTTGATCGAGTTGAGATTAAATTTGCTAGTCATATCTATAAATGAAAACAAGCTTAAAAGTCTCCAGCAAGGCCGGTGCTGTGGCTCAACAGGCTAATCCTCCGCCTTGCGGTGCTGGCACACCGGGTTCTAGTCCTGGTCGGGGTGCCGGATTCTGTCCCGGTTGCCCCTCTTCCAGGCCAGCTCTCTGCTGTGGCCCAGGAGTGCAGTGGAGGATGGCCCAAGTGCTTGGGCCCTGCACCCCAAGGGAGACCAGGAGAAGCACCTGGCTCCTGGCTTCGGATCAGCGCGATGCACCAGCTGCAGCACACTGGCTACGGCGGCCATTGGAGGGTAAACCAACCGCAAAAGGAAGACCTTTCTCTGTCTCTCTCTCTCACTGTCCACTCTGCCTGTTTAAAAAAAAGTCTCTAGCAAAGAAAAGTTACAATGTTGTCTCAGAAGGCATAATTTGACTCCTCTAACAGACCAATTCAAATGTATAAGAATAAGAAGGTGAGCCAAAGCAGTGCTGTGAATCTCAGAGAAAATACAGAGATAGAATTTCTCATCCATCAAACTACACAGCATTCTGAAACTAATAGCACAGCCAGGTGAAGGCACTCTCAAACATGCTTGATGGGAAGCTTAAAGTATTCCAGCCTGAATTCACTGCTTGTACTTTGTATCTGAATAATTCTACGGGGAGCAACTGACCCTGAAAATATACCTCCAACAACAACAAAATATGTCCACAGGTTACTGAGTAGAAAGTGTCTGAGAAAGGAAAACACCAGAAATAATGTAACTGCCTACTCACTGGTTTCCAGTTATAGAAATGATAGTAACCATCACTTTAGAGCTGTGAACAAGAATAAATATCTCTATGAACTAATGTGGAGTAATTTCCAGGAATGTATTAACTGATCACAGCAAAATGGAAAAAAATGCAGATATAGTAGTCCATGTATTTCCCTTGACCCATATGTTACAAATACTTCAAGATAAAAGTAATTAAACTAATGAAGTTTATATGTAAAGATGGGAAAGGGAGCTCTAAAATGGAACAGAGTGGAAACAAACTAATCAGGTCTCAATCCCAGAGAACAAAAGAATTCATTTAGTAATTTTTGAATTACACAACTCAGTGAACTACATTCTAAAGACAAAAAAAAAATCTTCAATTTTACTTAAGAGCTTCTGTTGTTGTTGATATTGGTATAGTAATTCCAACAGTATTTTGTTTGGATGGTAATAAATTATTAACATCGTTGAAAATCATGATTCCCACAAAGGAAATATGAAATGCATCAGGAAGAGGAATAACCTGGGGCATTAGATTGTAATTGGGGGGCTACTACAAACTCCTGACATGTATTTTTAGTTCCTTCCACTGAAAGAGGGCTTGGGACCAATGACATCCTTACCACCAATATCCTGATTTTTTAAAATACCCATTTCAACAAGTCATCTGCTTTGAGAGAATGGCAATTTCTACATCTGAGCCAGAGAAAATACAAAGTGGACATTTTGTTGTCTCCTAAAGGAGGAAGTGCTAAAAAAAGAAAACTGATAAGGACTACTCAAAATGACATGAGTCTATTTAAAACATATCTTCCTCATCAACTTTAAGATAATTTAAGAATCAAAAAAGAATAATGTCAGTAATGAGTCACTACAGTTGAGAAGAATTCACGAGTTCATAATGATATTTATACAGGAAGGGCAGTGAAGAAGGCATTACAGAATTAGAAAATCAGGCAGCCACTGATGTCACGATTAACTTAGGAAGGGATCATCAACAGATGCTAAAATCTTGGGGAAACGTTGCTAGGAAATAGGGTATTCATATGTTTCTAACTATCATCCCTCAGATCTCTTATTAATTATAAAGACAAACTGTACCTTTACAATACAGAAATCTAGCATATATCACCTTAACCAACCAACTGAACAAACTTAACATGGCCAAAAGCTGAAATTACACATGAAACACTGAAAAAGGCTTAACCCTACCTGAGTAGATTTTGTGTCAAAAATGTTTTAACTCCTTATCTAATCTTTAAACATCTAAGGTGAGATTTACTCTACAAACCACAAGTTTGGTCTCAACAAAATCGTCAACATGAAAGTCCATTCCCTACTCATCCAGCACCATAAGGCAGGAGGGCTTTTCCAGATAAAGAAGCTAGAAAAACTGAATGGATAATGACAACACATGACTTAGAGTGCTGGAACTATAAAAAAACGTTATGACAATTAGGGAAATTTAAGTATGAAAAATAAGTTTGATATTACCATTAATTATCATAGATATGAAAATGTAGGCTATACAAGAGAATATAATTCTTAGGAGATGCATCTTGATATATTTAGGGGTACATTTTCACAATGTTTGCAACTTACTTTTGGAGTTCAGAAAAACAAAGTGTGTGTTATGTGTGTGTGTGCACATAGAAAGAGAAAATATTAACTTTTAGCAAGTCCAGGTAAATAAACAAATCTATTCATCATATTATTCTTTCAAATTATTTGCAGGTTTCAAATTTATCAAAATAAACCAGTGGAGAAAATCATGACAGACTTGACTTTTAAAATATTATGTAAAAGTGAGGCCTCAAAGGGTACAGAGCACAGAGCTCCTGCCACAAGATGATACAGAGACAGGCGGCTGTATCCACAGCCCCAGGAGTCAACTGGAAGCCAAGCTGCTGCCTACAGACCACCCAACTCCAAGCTTGGCCTTGCCTAGACTGCACACCAGCTGTCTCTTCTGGAGAGCTGTCTGGTGAGGGCTTTCCACCAACATCTGCCATCACTTGGACTACGGGACACATGTGACAAGGGTGCCTACTTAGGTCCCAAGATTCCTGTTGGGGTGGGTTGTCTTCCTTTCCAAGGCCTCCCATTGCGCTCTAGACTCCTGCTACCTCTCACACACTATACACTCTTTAAGTCGCATGTCCTAGAGGCATCATGACAAGGCAGCCAAGGCTTGATGGTCAGAAAACAAGATCAAAATAAAGAAAGAGATGAGGAGAGATGAAAAAGAACATGTACCCCCTAGAATTTTCACTACATACCAAGGCAGATGCTCTCAATTTTTCCATTAGACTCAAGCTAGGAACCTCTGACGGTAGCTTTCTTAGAAACGTGAACACAGTTCATTTGAGAATAGATCCAGCAATTGCAGAGATCAGAGCTACATGCATGGCAGAAAGAATCAGGTCCCTGGAGACCTGCATTACTCCTTGGATCAAGAGAGGCATGCCAGTCAGCTATGGACACCAATAAATTCATTTTCTCTTCCCTTGGTTTGATGTTTTTAAATCACTTATAACTCACTACCAATTGAAATAATGTTTTGTAGAAATATATTCTCTGTACAAATAGGTTAGAAACAATGCTACTTAGTGTTTAAAGAAAAACTGAGAATAGCTAAATTTACAAAGTTCAGTAGGGAAAGAGAGAGAGAAAGAGAGAGATCCTAGAATGTGGCAGCATTCCAGACCAAAGCTGGTTCAGAATGCCCCACCCCATCACATGTGCAGTCTGTATTTATAGCCAGAGAAAAGGAAGTGACATAACCTGATTGGCTGCAGTAGGCTTCTGTTTTCCATGGACATGGTATGATCAGTCAGCAGCCTGATTCTGGCTGAAACTTGACTGTTTTGTTGGTTGAGACTCGGTTGGTTACAAAGATATGCTCTAGGTTAGTATATAATTGTTTTATACAACAAGTTGGGTTATAGTTCACTGTGTAGGGAGGTGACCTTGGGCCAAACTTTATCCTTTAAAATATGAAGACAGGTTCAGGCCAAGCTTATTTTGGTTTCACACAATATTGCTCTCATCAATTCTCAAAGCATATTAGGATAATAATATCACTGAGAAGCCCTACAGTAAAGTACCCATTTTCAGTTTGCTTAAATCAATATTTTCAAAACAATTTGACTTTGGGCATTTGTATTCAGAATCCTCAAAAGTATTATTGCATGTGGAACAAGATTCATAATAGTGACATGGAAATCATTTATTTGCCTGCAAAGAAATCTCCTGTCTCATCACTAAATTGCAGCATATTTCATATGTTCTCATGTCAGAAATTTGAGGCCTATGTAGTCCAACCAACAAGCCTAACATCAAACTGCTTAGATATACTTGCAAAGGTCTTAATGGACTTTGTGCATGCTTATATTGCACTACTAGACTCAGCATACAGTTAGCTGTTTCCTATATCAACTAAGAACTGCTGAAGAGCAGTTTTTGAAGTCTTCATCCTCAGCAGGTTGAATTATACCCGGTACACAAGGAACTAAGTAAGTGTTGCTGAATGATTAAAATCATTACCAATTTACTTTTTTTCCAGTGGAAATGTAATTTCTGGTTCCTTTCCTTCATTTTCCTTCTGCTATACATTAAATTAATGCCTTTATTGAGCAGCCTGTAGTAACTCCTCGTTCCTAAGTCCTGGGAGGATAGAAAGACATCAATGCTCATTAGTGTGTACAACTAGTTTAAATGATTTGTTCACTGCACATTCCTTTTCGCTTGTCCAGATTGAATCAGGTTTGATCACTAGAGATTTTTAATCTTTCATTTTCTTGGACAAAATTCTACAATTAGAAATATTTCCAGTCTTGCTTTGCCTTGTGCTCCAAGCTAATGAAGAATGGCAAATTTAACACATTATTTTCTGAAGTAGGCACATGAGGGGAAATAATTACACATTATTGTGCACAGACCTGGTGGAGTTAACTCCACCTCTTCAAAATAGAGTATTTATTTCCAGGGCATCAGGCTGCCAGACCAGATGGCTTTGTTATCCTTCATCAACTGCCCAGACAAGCTAGGGCAATGCACATCTTTGTGGTATTTTCTAACCTTCCAATGACTACACAGAGAGCATACACTACACAGGTTGACAAAAAAAAAAAAAAAAAAAAAAAAACAACTATGAAGATAGACTTAAAATCATTTACTATGTAACACAAAGATACTGAGGATGATTCTTTTTGAGAAAATTCTGTAATTTCAACAGATAATCTAACCATGTCACATAGGTCAAAAGGAAGAAAAGAATTGTATTAAACTATATAAGATTTAGTTTCAGTGATCACATGGTATATGGAAATATTGTTGTAGTGACATAGTGCTACATAGACAACAGTAGTGTGTGACAAAATTCAAAGAGTAGGGCCAGCACTGTGGCATAGTGGGTAAAGCTGCCACCTGCAACACCAGCATCCCATATGGGTGCTGGTTCACGTCCCAGCAGTTCCACTTCTGATCATGCTCCCTGCTAATGTGCCTGGGAAAGCAGTGGAAGAGGGCCCAAGTGCTTGGAACACAGCTACCCACATGGGAGAACAGGAGAAAGCTCCTGGCTCCTGGCTTCACATCGGTCCATCTTTGGCCATTGCAGCTATTTGAGTAGTGAATCAATGATGGAAGATCTCTCTCTCTCTTTTTCTCTCTCTCTTTGTCCCTGACACCCACCCCTGTAACTCTCATTTTCAGATAAATAAATAAGTCTTTAAAGTCTTTAAAATCAAAGAGTAATTATGCTGGTGTTACTGTAAAGATTTTCAGCTTAGGAAAAGAAAACAGACATAATATTTATGATGGTAAATTTAAAGAATTCTGTAGAACTGATTTTAAATTGGACATATCTGTATAAACTTAGGTATATTTTTTATATAAAAATGAACAGCCCCACTCTGTTCACTGAGAAGTTCTAAACTAGACCAATACCAATAAGAATCTCAGTGCACATATTATGGTCTTTAAATTTCAATTTAAAAAAAAAAGGCAAGAGGTCTTTGAAGAAATGGTTGATTCCAGGTCTGGAATAGTAACTACAAGGGGACTTCAAAAAAGTTCATGAAAATGCAAATAATGAAAAAATTATACAGGAATTTCAAAATTTGTTGACTCCCAGCCACAGCTCCTAACACTAGCATTCTGCTAATGCAGACCTGGGAAGCAGCACTGATGGCTCAAGTAATTGGGCTCCTGCCAACCACGTGGGAATTTCCATTCCAGCTCCCAGCTTCAGCCCTGGCCCCGAAATGTCAATGAATGCAGTTGAGTAGAGATCAAGCAGATAAAATGTCTCTGTCCCTGTTTCTGCCTCTGAGTCTCTCTCTTTGTCACCCAAAAAATGTTTTAAAATAATGGTTGTCATTATTTATTTTCTTTCTCTCTCTCTGTATTTGAAGGATATAGGCAGAGAGGCAAGCAGACGTGTATTGCCGGATGGAAGGACATACCACCAACGAGGTACAGCCTCTCCTCACTCTTTCAAAGATAAAACTTCAATTTGAGACTTTACTTCTTACAACCTACCAAATTAATGCTAATATTGGGAATAGAATTTGCAAAATGACCCCATGAGAATGCAGCCCACAAAATTCAGATTACAAAGCTTGAAATAACCTAGATTTTTCAACCAAAAGTTTTGAAAGGAAAAATGTAGAGAAATCTATAGAAAAAAGATTTAATCATTACCAGTGTACTTCAAAAAGCACATAGAAAATGAAATTAAAAGTTTATTTTTACGCAAAATATTTTGAAACCCATGCATAACCTTTTGATTATAGACATTTTTCCATGAAATTTTAAAGACCCCTCCCATATCAATCACAATGTATAAGCCTTAACTGCAGTCTGACTCAAATGAATTACAAAGCAAGTAGCAGGAGAAAACTGACTGGATGTTTGATGATATAAACAGTATTACTAATGTTTTACATGTGATAATGACATGGTTTTATTATGAAAAAAATGGCTCTTATCTAACAGAAATACATATCAGAATATTCAGTAGGTTACTTTAAGATAATCAGAACAGAGAGAGCAATAAATGAAAGAACATTGTATCATGATGCTAATTAAAGTCAGTAAAGGGGACATGGTATTCATTATACTACCCCCTCTTTCTTAAAAATTTAAACTTTTATTTTAAATTTTCTAAAAAGGTTCTATAATGTTTGCAGTACAAGCATGTAAAATAGGGATTGGATGTGATTCCCAACCTACACAACAAGTTTTTGATAAGAGTACAAGTACATGTTTTTGAGTGGAACACGCATAACAGAAAGGGCCATCTGAAAACTGTATATTTCTGGCAACTAGAAACATACAAAGTGGTTATTATCTGAGTACTTGAACTGAGTTACATTTTATGCCCATTCTAATTTGGTGGTCAATAAGTTTTCCCCTGTTTCTTCTTCTTAAAGACCACCGGATTCAAATAAACACTATTGCAAAAACATGCACAGAATTTGTTTCTGTGTGCTTGTGTAACATTCACGGTTGTGGCACAAAAAGGCCTGTAATATACAGCATAGGCCTGGAAGAAAAATGAGAATGGGTATATAAAACAATTCAGCTGAACATGATGAGCTAAAAAAATCTTTTATGTTGACCTTCTATGTTTAACTTACTGCTGCTCAGAGTCCTGCTGAAGGTCTTTCAGTTCACTGACAGATGAGAATAATTTCTCTATCACTAGGTAACAAACCCAAACATCAAGTTTTTAAGACACTAATTTAACTAGGTTTCAGGAAACCATGCAAAGAGATCATTAGGAGAACACAGTTCTATGCAACCCGGGCATAATTTTCTTTGCTCTGCTTCAGACATGTTAATTTAGTATGTCTGGGTCAGAACTTCCATACGGAGACTTTTTACAAGGGTCAAATTCAACACACCAGGAAACTAAAAGAAAAAAGAAAGAAAACAAAAGCTACATTTCTTCCAAGTAACCTTTTAAGATTATTCCATAAATCTGGTACCAAATATTTAAATGGACACCACCCAGACAAACTGATTTTTTTCTCAGCATAAAGGAAGAAATTAAGCTTCTCACCAGGGACTTATCTTTTTAATCAGGAAAGAATAATCAGTAAATACATTTCTGACTGGCTATATCATTGACCATCAGAAAACAGCACTTTTGCATTTTGAGCGCAGTTTTAAATCTGACCTATGCAATTAAATAATCAATTTCTGTTCCTGGGAAGGTAGCTTCATTCTATTTGTCTCACTATAATTTGGCATCTGTTGTGCAATACTCTTTCAGCTTGTACCCTTTGCCTACTGGACTATCCAGCATTAGTCTAGAATCCCCTCCCTACTCTGAAGCAGCCTACCAATGACTCCCTTAAATTGCAGGTACTAGAAAAATCACATTGCTGTGCACATACTCTTTAGACATGGTTGGGGTGACTGTTGCAGTGTAATGGATTAAGCTTCCACCTGCAACACTGGGATCCCATTTGGGCACCAGTTTGAGTCCTGGCCACTCCACTTCTGTTCCACTTCCCTACTAATACATCTGGAAAAGCAGCAGAGGATAGCCCAAGTCCTTGGGCCTCTGCACCCATATGAGAGACCCGAATGAAGCTCCTGGCTCCTGGCTTTGGCCTAGCCCAGCCCTCGCTGTTGTGGCCATTTGGGGAGTGAATCAGCAGAGATCTCTCTCTCTCTCTCTCTCTTTCTTCCTCTCTCTCTCTTTCTCTCTCTGTATTTCCCTCTCTCCCTGTAACTCTGCCTGCAAATAAATTAAAAAAAATTTCTTAAAAAAAAAAAAAAGAAAAGAAATAGTTCTTACTTTCTCCTCTACAGGAAATACAGGCATTTTCTTCTTTCTGATTCTCCTCATCAAAAGATTCATAAGAATTCTTTCTTTTACTTGATTAATTTCTTGGCTATGTTTACTGACAACCAAAATTAAGGAAAGAAACTCTCCAGATGCCTCTGTCTTAGAAAATTTTGAGAGTTTGGATTCTCAACATAGGACATTTGAAGGCATCATCATCTTTTAGAAATAGCCAAAATCAGTTTTGTGATTTTAAGGAAAATGATGAAAACTGAATAAGACTTTCTCCTCTCTTTATATTAATAGATATCTATTGAGTACTTATTAAACCTGCTTATTGGAGGAGAGATAGGTTACAATCAGAAACTAATCCCCAAACTGGGTGGAAAGTAAATTGAGAAATGAGGAATTCAAAGAAGCTGTTTGATAAAAGAACTTGAATCAACATGTCTAAGAATAGGGCCACAGATTAAGTGAGTTCAAAGGTTAGTCTTATCTACTCTCCAACAGAAAATGAGTTACTAATTAAAGTAAAATCTTGGTTAAAATCTTGATAGAAACAGCTCTGTTTCAGTTAACAGACTCATTCATCATGGTAAAGTGGGGGCCAAGGGGCCAGACTACCCACATATTTTTCACTCTTCAAAATGAAAGCTGAGAAGATAAATTAAAAGTATGTAATAAGTTACATCTTGTTCGAGGAAATTAATAAAAGTTTATAATAATTTGCACTGGCAGGAATGGATGTTATCAAAATTATTTCTTCCTAGTGCAACATTAATTATTAGTTTCTTCTTGGAGCACTTTGACTAGTTATACACAGTTTTACTTAATATTGCTGATTATGTCAACTTCCATCATAACCATTAAATGAGACAATGAAATCACAATTACCATAATCATTGGAAGTTAATCAGCAAGTAGCCATTAAGATTCTGCCATGGTACCCTCATTGGACAGCATCAACCAACTGACTGAGCAAACTGACTAAGACTACCCAAAATCCCTACCTATAAAATGTTCCCCTTAAGTTGCATTAAAAAAGACAACATGGACATTTCATTTAATATTTTTTCCTTGGTGACAGGAATCCTGTAGGTGTTGGGGGAAAAAGTACTAAATATAAATGAACCCATGAATGAGTACATAAATAAAAAATGTGTCTTGGGGCTGGTATTGTGGCTCAGCAGGTTAAGCAACTGCCTGTGATACTGGCATCCCATAATGGCACACTGGTTCAAGTCTCAGCTTCCCTGCTTCTGATCCAGCTCCTTGCTAATGTGCTTGAGAAAGTAGCAGCACATGACTTAAATGCTTAAGCCCCTGATACCTATGTGGTAGATCCAGATGGAGTTCCAGGACCCTGGCTTTGGCCTGGGCTAGCCTCAGTCATTGTGGTTATTTGGGGAGTGAACCAGCAGATGGAAGATCCATCTTTCCCTCTCTCTGTCTCTCTCTCTCATATGTATATGTGTGTGTATATGTGTGTGTGTCCCTCTTTCTGTGTCACTCTGCCTTTCAAATAAATAAATAAGTCTTAGACAAAAGGATCTGTAGAGGGAAGGAACTTGGTATGCTCTAGGAATAAAACAAAGCAGTGGGCTGAAAGCAGAGTAAGACAGAAAGTATTAAGGATGTGTTTAAAGAAGTGACCAGGAGCAAACCATGGGAAGCCTTAAAGACAAATGTCTGGATTTGAGTATTTAGTATCAAAATAATGGAAGTTATTCAGAAGTATTAAGCAACGGGAAGTAACTAAAGGGTGACATATTTCCATTGGTCAGTTTGAGCTTTTAATGACAATTCTGACTACTGCATACAGAAGTGATTGGGAGAGCTCAAAAGTAGAAATAGTCTAGTTGACAGACAGGCAGTGGGTTTAGACTCTGGTGGAGAAGAACTGGCAATTGACTCAAAAGGTAGGATGGCTTTCACTTGATGCATTAGCTTTAAGGATAGAGTCAAGGATGATGTCCATATTTCTACTCATTAAGAGAAGGAACAGTGCAAATGGGAAAATTCAGGGTAGGGTTAAAATCACTTCTTCAGTTTGGGAAAAAGTGCAGAAAAGAGTTAACAGAGCAGGTCCGAGACTGCTATCCACTAAAAAGCCTGCTTTTAAGGTTGGTCTTTGGTTGGTAATCTAGGAACTTGGATTTGGGTACCATTCACTGTACATAAACTGTTTATACCAACAATATGGTTTCTGCTGAACAATTGCTTTCCTTCTGGGAGTTTGGAATTTTGAAAAATGGAAGGCAAATGCAGCCTGTGTCTTCAACCCTATATAATAACCCTGGCTACTGAGTCTATAGTGAGCTTTCTTGGAAGACAGCATGTCTCACGTGTCACAATCCAGTGCTGGAGGAATTAAGTACTTTCTGTGTGATTTAACTGAGACAACTCTCTTGGAAGCTTGAGTTTGGTTTCTTCTGGACTTCATCTCATGTGCTTTTCTTTTTGTTGCTTGTGCTTTGTATCCTTTTGCTGAAATAAATCATAGCCATGAGTATGACTACATGATGAGTCATATGAGCATTCTTACTGATTCACCAAACTTATGGGTGGTCTTGTGGACCTCCAACATCAGGGATATATTGAGTTTGATATAACGTGATGAAAGCATGATATATGGCAATGGGGAGCTCAAGGGCTAGTTCATGCCTGGGGATCAAGACATGGATCAATTAATGGTATGTACTCTTCCTAGATTCAATATTCAGTGCACCTTGCCATGCAGAACTGGAAGACGTTCAAGTAAGAACGTTGTTAAGAAAGTAGCCAGACCAGATATCATTTATTTTGTTGCTTGCTTATTTGTGCTTTAGACAAACCAAGGTTGAGAGAAGTAAAAGATCCTTCCAGAGGTCACAGCACTAGGGAGCGACACAAATTAGTAAACCAAAGCCGTATCTCCAATATATCATTTACTGCCTAACTAGGGTCTATCCTTTCTCAGAAGGCCTGCTGCTTGCATCTGAATGTGCCACATGGTTGCAGATTTCCACCATGTTGCATTTTCAATTAAAACAGCTAAATGGGATGTCTTAAAAGGATAATTTCCAAGCTGCCAGGACAATAATGCCACAAACTCCACCAGATTTTATTAGAGTCAAATGACAATGTAAATCATTAAGAAAATGTGTGCCAACCACAGAAACAGCAATGCCTCAAACTCTTGGAGCACTGAACACCATCCAGTTGGCTGAGAAAGAACCATGTGGCTTAAAATCATTTTTTGCAATTACTGTCCCAGCTAGTTCACAGTTTTTGGCAGATATGCCCGACATGCATAACTGAACTCAGCTAATTTTCACTCTGCTGATCAACAAATATAATTTTTTCCCCTCCAAAAAAAACCACCCAGAGAGCTTTCATGAAATCTGAGGTACTGCATCAAAAAATGAGCCCATTCGTTACAGTCTGCCTTTAAATAATGCATATTAAATAGGCCACCCAACATTCATCACAAAATGTTCTACTGTGCTAAGATGATGAGTCAAGAGTACCAATCCTAACTACTAGAGTCTGAGCATCAAGAGCGAAGTCTCTAAATATTTCTGCCTTCCATCAAATAGAAAACACACACACACACACATCTATGGACTTAAGGCTATACCTTATATTAATTATTAGGGGCTTCTCCCAAATCATTGTTAGTTTTTTAATAGTTAGACAAATAATAGTGTACAATGCTATGTTAATTTCCTTAAGTAATAAAATATTTGCATGACTGAGGAAATACAAGGGCTTTTCTGTTAAATGTAGATATTAATCCAAGTCTCATTTCCAACTTGAATTCTTAGGACCACTTATCAATAGCCCAACTGCTGAATTTCACATACAAGTGTGTGTTTTTTGATTTTTAAAACTGTAAACCTTCCACAAACTGAATAGCCCCTCACACAAAGAGTAGCATCCTGCCAACAAGGAAGAATTCCCTCAACGTATTACAATTGCAGCATGTCTGACATCTCTGTAGGGGATGCGCTCTTAGGACAGGAATTGCAGGGGATTTCATTTATAGAGATAATATTTTATGCCTTAGTTTGAGAGTGGGTGAACAGACACTTGTGCTATTCTCTAAAAATTTTGTCTTAAATATTTTGTAATAATTTTTAAAACAGTTAACTCCTTGAAATCGCTCAACTGGTTTTCCAAATCCCTGAGGAAAAGTTTTACTTAACCTTGCTGTCTCTAGAATCAAACTGAATTTTCTTTAGTAGTGCAAAAATGGTTCACTGTATTAGCTGGGTATGTCTAAACAGATTTATTATACTGAGTTCCTGAAGATCGGAGCAAGTCCTCACAACTTTTCCTATCAGATATCCTATGTTTCTGGAGTAGCTTGAAAGACTATAAAAGCCAAGGGTATTTTCAATCAGTGCAGGTAAAGGGAAAATATCTTCTCATATTAAAGCTGCCAGCTTCCCAAACAGAAAATCTGTGCAAGAAGGAAAAAGTACAAGATCAAGAAAAAGTTAAGCTGACCAGGTGTGCTTTAAAACACCCCTTAAGTCTAAAAGCTCGTCTTCTCTACCTAATACAGAGGAGACAGAATCAGGCTATAATTTCATAATCTTGTGTTTAAGTATGGCAGAGTAGTGGGTTCTCAAAGCAGTATCTGGACCCCAGCAACAGTTTCAGTTGGGTCCTTTGTAGGAATGCACACTACCAGTCTGTGCTGGGCAAAAAGAAGAGTTGGACAGTAACCTATTTTTAAGATGCCCTCCTGGTACCGGCTAGTTTAAGAACCAAAAAGCAGGAATCCTAGGTCTCTGGGAACAGAGTGACTGGGTTTGAGCACCAGACTTTTCCCCTGGTAAATGGTGTAACCCTGGGCAAGTGATTCAACATTTGTATGCTTTGATTTCCTTCCTCATCTTTATAATGAAGGCAATAATAATTCCAAACTTACCAAAACAATGGCCATAAGATAATATCTGTAAAAGTTTGACAAAATGCTTGACCCATAATACTAAGAACTCATTAAATGGTGAGCAATTACTTTCTCTATCATAGAGGTGAACACACATTGAGTTGTTTTTAATCTAGCTTGCTCACCCATTTATTCAATTACCATTTATTGAGAATTTATCACATCCTGCACATCCAGGGTGTGCTGATGAAATGCCATTGTGTGAACCCCACTCCACACCAAAACATAAATACTCTGTGATAAATGGGCCCAAGTTTGTATATGTTTACAAACTCTTTAGGAGATTCTAATGGAAGAAGCAGATCTGCAATAAAAATCTACAGCCCAATGCGTCAGGGGTAGTGACTTAGGTATGTACATGATCCCTGGAAAGGCTTCAGGGAGAAGCCTCTCCACCAGTCAACTTCTTTGGTGCTTATATATTCGTCTCTCCTGTTTCCTGATTTTATTAGGAGGCACAAGTCACGTTTGTCTAAACCCTCAGTATTTGGCATTATGCCTAGCAAAGACGGCAGAAGTTTGCTGGTGAAATGAGAACTGAGTTGTATTTCTAGGATTGGGCCCTCCAACTCCTGGAAACCCGAGCCCAGTGTGTCAGGAGAGAGGAGTAATTACACAATCATCCTCTCCATAACAAACGCTCATAAATACACATTTCCCTAATATACTGCCCAAGCCTCAAGGCTAAACGTAATGATTTTGCACACCAGTTTCCAAGAGGAGGAGCAACACGGGCAAAGCTTTCAAATTAATTTAAAGAGACACTCAGGCACACTTCATGCCATTCTTTAATCTCTGTTCTCCTGTGATAAATATAGAATGACAGGAACGGGCCCAGGCTAATGAGCTGGAGGCAGGACTCTATGGAGGCTCGCCAAACAGCCCTTAGAAAAACTGGAGGCAATAAGAAGCAGGAAATGAGCACCTTGCTCTGGCTGTGTCACCAAGGACGGCTCTGAAGAATGCCTACTAGACATGGGCTCTCACCTTTCTTTGACTAGCAGCAATTTAAGCAGCAGATAAAAAGAAAACTCCACATATTACAATGAAGTAGTCAGAGAATAACAACAGTTACAATTTATTGAGGGTTTGCTGGTATCCGGCAGTGTGCTAAAGGCTCCTCCTACAGAATACCCTTTAGCTGTGGTGGCCAGCCTGCTGCATGCCCCCTCCAGACTCTCCTCTCCTAGTATACAGTCTTGTGTAGGTCCCTTCCACTGCATCAGAGCTGATTCATGGAACCAACAGAACATTACACAAGGGGCCCCGTGAATCCTGAGGTTAAGTCATCAAAGACATGCGGAAGCCAGCGCCATGTCAAGAGGACACTCAAGTAGCCCTCCGACAAGGTCCGTATGGAAAGGAACTGATCTTCCAGGCAGGTGACTAGGCCACCTGGAAAATCGATCTTCCCATTCTCATCAAGCTTTTGAGACTTCCCACTGAAACCCTAGTTATTACAGAACAAAGAAAAGCCATCATCATTGGGCCCTGTCTGAATTCCTGACCTGCAGAATCCATGAATGAATGGTTTTAGGAACTAAATTCTGTGGTGTTTTGTTAGGCAGAAACAGATAACTCATGCATAAGAGCTAGATCCTTTTACACTCATTTTACATTTGAGGACAGCTTAACCAACCCAGCCACGGACATACTAAGTGAAGTAATGGGCATCTGATTCCAGGTATGCAGCTCAGGGAGTCCAGCTCCCCATTCTGTCATAAAACACCTGAGAAATACACAGCAGGCAGCTAACCCAGCTCCCGCCCTTGTTGTTAAAGGTAATCATTCAACAGGAATCTTTGGAGCACATTGGTTATCCCCAAGGTACTACCAGGCACTAATCATTCTGCCTGCATCTTCGTCATTTCCCAAAGATAGATTGGAAGTTCCTGGAAGACAGGACCAGTGTCATCCTCAGTGACTGTAAACAGTAGAACGGTGGGGGTAGGATACTGTGTTAATCCTGTGGACTCTGGCATCAACCTGTCTGCTTTGGCATCTCAGCTCTGCCACCTCCAGACTGGGTGATTTCAGGTCACTCACCCCAAATATCAACTCTGGCATTTGTTTAAACTGCATTAGAAAAGTGATCAAAACATGTTGCCTATTTAAATTATTATCAAATATGTGCTTTTAAAAATCTGACATTTCAATAGTCCCACTAAAGCTCTTATTTCAACTTTTTCCTCATGTACAAAGGGAAGTTTCCAGAGAAAGCACAGCGATTCCTTGGAGTGAGGGGGTCTTGTTGGCAGACTCTAGAACCTTCAGTCTCCAGGCTAACCGCTGCCCACAGTTCCCTCTGGAGTCCAGCCTTCCCTGCTGGTGTGGCGGCATGACCAGGGAAGGCTGCCACACACTTCCAGTGTTGCATGGGACCTGTGCAGACAGCAACTCGGCTCTTTGCTGTGAGAAGAAATGTAAGGCCAAGGAGGACTTTCTCACTCTGGTCTTATAAACAGAAGTGTAGGTACATATTTACTTCACTCCTGTATCTTAATTCCATTACGCTTTCATCATTTTGTCAGTGCAGACAAACCCCCTTAGCTCTGGCCAACAGCTTAAGGCTCACACTGACTTAACGGCAGAGCTGACACGTGCGGTGTGTCTCACTGTCCCGCAGGTGATTTCCACTTCTGCTTTGACTCACCTTTATGGCCCCACCCACTGTTTTCTCCTTAAGGATGACAGAGCTTTCTGTGTAAAATTCTTTCTGAGATCCAAAGCATTTCCACAACCTTTCACTTCTAGGCATGACCAAGAAAACGAAGTTGGGACAATACCAGCCACATTCACCTGCCTCTAAATAAGCACAAATTTCTAGCATTGAAAGGTGCTGGGGGAGGGTATTAAGGGAATTTTAGCAGGAACCAAGGTGAAGAGGTTGGCTTCAGTGAGCTCCCTATGCTCCATCTAACAGACGAGATTAAACAACAACGAAGTGTCAAGAGATAGATGCCATGAGTAGCAGGGATGGAGGGTACAGGGGACCAGAGGAAGAAATGATGACAGACAAGGTAGGGACGACTTTCCACAGGTGAGTATAGGCTCTAAAGGGTAGGAAAAAATCCTGACATGGGAGGAGGAAGGCCAGAGTGTACTCTAGGCAGAAGGAATGAAAGGCAAGGAGGTAGGAAAGTACAGGCTAGGAATGGGAAATGTTATAGATCTATGTCCATTCTTCAATCTGGAGACATTGTGTAGAGAAGCAGGGACAGAGACTACAAAGATAAAGTAGCAAAGTGGAAAATACAAAGGCAGTGTTCAGCAATCAAGATGTTTGCAAAAGAGAAAAGGAAATGGCTTTTTATAGATAGTGGAGCAAATCAGTCACAAGTGGATTTCATTATTAAGAGTAATTAATGTATGCTAATCCATTTCTCAGTGACCATGAACCTGAGCATACTACAACTAGAGAAATATTTTCAAAGGAGGGAATGACGAGTAAACTGGAGGGTCACTCTTCCCTCCATGTTAAGGAAGTTTCCCTCACTAAAGTCTTCTTGAATCACTGAACTACAAGTCAAACACTTTTCAGCTGTTATTCTGGGTTCAGTTTTATAAACTATTACCTTAACTGAGAGGGCAGCCATCAGATGATTTGAGTCTGCAGTCTGTCACTTACCAGCAAAATCATTTCTGTGATTTCCAAGAACCAGGCAGCATTAACCAGGCTGGTTTTGAATAAATGTGTAGTAGAGGTGAACCCAATTATTGACAGTTCTAATGCTGTCTGCATCTTAGCATATTTTTCTACCCTCTGACCCACTTAGAAAGCTACTGCACAAAGTGAGCTCTGAAACAGAATTTTTGTGAATCAGAGCTGCCTTTTCTCTCTCCTTAGAGCTAAAATCTAAGCTCAAAAAAGATCCAGAAAACAGGAGAGGCCACTAACCAATCTTAAATGCTAGATCTTAAAACAAGAAAAAGTCCCCGATGTCTGTGATTTCTGTGTCCTCCCAGACCCAACAGATAATCCTTGCATAGCACAAAATTAGATGACATGGCCCCATGCCAGGCTTCCATAGCGGGCTTACCATATACCACATGCTAGGCCACTTGGGATCGTTGAAGTAGGTAGACTGGGCACGGTTGAGGTCATAATCCCTTTTTGTGCGTTTTTTTACCACTTGCTGTTGGATCCACTCCACCTGTCAAGAGAAGGACTGCTGGTGAGCATTCAAGTTGCATCCTCAGTTCACACAATATAAGTGACAGCCTAAGGCATCTTCCATCTTCAGTCAGTGCTATTTAAGTCACAAGCTTTGTGGCAACTATAATCTATAATCAGAGATTTCCTAGAAATCCAATTCTTTTTTTGTTTTTAATTCAAGCAGACATTTTAGTTTTTTATAAAGAGATCATTTACATCTCTTGATGACAAGACTATTTTTAGCTTTTGCAGAAAGCATATGTTCTAATTTATCACAAAGTGATAGTGTTAATTTTTAATTTTTTTTCATTTTTCCTTGTAATAAAGGTTGGAAGCTTTTCTATAAAGCTCAAAATACAAAACATTTTAGGCTTTGCACCTCATATATCTGATGCAATCACCCATCATGCCATTGTAGCACCACAGACAACACATAGGTGAAAGATCTGACAGTGTCCCAATAAAATTTTATGGATGAGGGGCTGGTGCTGTGACACAATGGGTTAAACCACTACTTGCAGTGCCAGCATTCCACATGGGCACTGGTTTCAGTCCTGGCTGCTCCACTTCTAAACCAGCTCCATGCTAATGTGCCTGGGAAAGCAGTGGAAGATGACCAAAGTTCTGGGGGCCCTGCACCCACGTGGGAACCTAGATGAAGTTCCCGGCTTCATCCTGGCCCAGCCAGAATGTGGCATTTGGGAAGTAAGCCAGTGAATACAGTATCTCTCTCTCTAACTCTCTCTCTCTCTCTTTGTAACTGACATTCAAATAAATAAATAAATTTTTTTAAAAAAATACCACAATGCCAGTCCCATACATCAAATTTAAAAAACGTCCAGGGATCAAGTGCTCTATGATCACATATTTTTAAAAATAGCTTTCTGCAACACAGTGTAGCAGTATCTGAGAAATCAGAAAACCAAAGCCCCAGTATTAACTCTGGAATAAAATAGACAAAGTCACTTAGTTTCTTGAACTATGCGCTCCTTGCCAGCTGTAAAATTCAAACCTGCTATATTTGAGTAAAGTCTTAATATCTAGCCATTGATTTTGCCTAAACATATTAACTGGGAGCCTTGAGTATAATCCAGGCTCTTTAATACTAGGGATATATGTATAGGGGTATTTTTAACAAACAGATTATTATTACAGCAACATCAAAATGAGTATGCTGCAGTCTCAACAGAGCACCCAGAACGCAATATCAGGCTTGGTGGCACACTTCTATTTGTCCTAAATGTTCCTTTGTGTGATTTCTTCTGGTCACAACCTCTGAAATGTTCTATCATTTATCCCTATTGTCCACAAAGAAATTAAAAACTGACCAGAGGTGGGGGCAAGCTTTGTAATTCACCAATGAAATTCTACATCCACCCATTCAAAAAAGATTTCAAAACCTCTGTTGCATATTTTATTAAAGAATTACTAAGGCAACCTGCTCAATCAATGTGGAGCAGGGAATATGGATGTACATATATATCGTCTATCTCCAGGAAAAATTGTGACTTCTTTATTTCAAACAATCTTTCCTAGGAATGACTTTCATTCATCTCACTGAATCACTCAATAAGCACTGAGAGGCAGGCACTGTGCTGGAAAGGTAAAGATGAGTGAGAATTATCTTTGCTTTTGAAGAACTTTATATTTTACCGAGAAAATGTAGCAAATATTCCAAATGTAACCGTCTCCATGAATGACATCTGACATAGGCTATATTACTGTGTTTCTGATCAAAACTTTGGCTGTGCTATGACCAGCATTTCTTTCTTCACTGTCTGTAAATCGTTTCCCAATATTGAATTGGCTCACCACTGCATGCTTGAAAAAGAAGACTACATATCTGTTTAGAAAGAATTTCTTTCAAAACTAATCCTGTATCGGCAGTAGCTTATCCCAAAGGTGTCTTCAGAAATTCCAAACTGCTAAGCTGCTTGTGTGCACAAAACAGAACTCGTCAATTCTCTCCCAGTTTACAATCTACACAAAGGCTCCTAGCGATCAAAACAGTCTACACTAGGGTACAAGCGGAAAGTTGTTTCTAAAACACTACAAGTATGCACTTCTTAAGCACACATGGACACACGCAGACAAGTGGGAGAAGTATGTGAGAAAACTGACAGTCATTTTCCTCGACGAACTAGAGGCACTAAAATAGAACAAAATATCTTACCCAACGACATCTCTTCTGTAATTTTACCAAACAAAAAGGCTTAGTTACAGGGCTTGGTGGCTAGAAGATGGCATAGAAACTTGGCATCTAGATTGGACTACGAGTCACTCTGATCACAGGGTTGCAGTACTCCAGAAAAGATCAGTGGGGGTGTTTTTAGTACTAAATACCATGTGCCTTGCCGTGGTGCTTTCTGGGTATATATATAGCTCTATATATTTTGGAGAACGGGAAAAGGACCTCTTGGATCGGAAGGTTTCTATGACTGGAAAGGCCATAGTTATATTTTAAAACTGTTATCCATATGTCTATCCTTAAACTCTTTAAGGAAAAACCCAGGAGTAATGCAATATACAGATTTATTACTTGCCAAGAAGTCAATTGCAAAGAAAAGACACTAACAAATTCATTTTCATAGAACCATAGTCTATCCAGGAGAACAAAGTAATTGTATGCTTTTCCTTACTGGTTTAAGTTCTGAATGTTCTACATTTTACACAATAAGGAACTACAGTTACTCTAGTGTGTAAAAACTACAAAACTTTGAAATCATCAACCTCTTCTCCATGAACTTCAACATATACCTGCCACATGATTTTAAGAACGTTCCTTCCCTCTACCCACAGTGCTTTCCTACCTCTGTGGGCCAAGAGCATATCTGGCTTCCACTTCCTAAGAGCCTTTATATAGATGGCCTCTTCCATCAGATCTCACTTGCCAAGAAAAACATAATAATTGATAATTATCAGAAACTACCATCTCATTTGCACTTGTATCTCATTGTTTTTTAGAATTTATCAATTTTTTTCAAACTATTCATGGGAAAGGCAAGAGGAGAAAACAAAGATGCTATCATGTGACTATATGTATGTTATTACATAAATATAAATGGGAAACAAGTTATGGTGTCATTGTAAAAATGTATCCTACAGTAAGAGATAATGATTAAGACACATTAAAACTAATGATTAAAATCTATATCGGTAGCAAACATGTAAAGATACACTAGAATAGAATAAAAAGTCAGAAATTGACCCAAAACAGTCAAGAATAGAGTATATGATTTAAAATATTCTATCCTAAGCTGGCCCTGTGGCTCACTAGGCTAATCCTCTGCCTGCGGCGCCGGCATACCGGGTTCTAGTCCCGATCGGGGCGCCGGATGCTGTCCCGGTTGCTCCTTTTCCAGTCCAGCTCTCTGCCGTGGCCCAGGAGTGCAGTGAAGGATGGCCCAAGTGCTTGGGCCCTGCACCCCATGGGAGATCAGGAGAAGCACCTGGCTCCTGGCTTCGGATCAGCGCGGTGCGCCGGCCGCAGCAGCCATTGCAGGGTGAACCAAAGGAAAAGGAAGACCTTTCTCTGTGTGTCTCTCTCTCACTGTCCATTCTGCCTGTCCAAAAAAAAAAAAAAAAAAATTCTATCCTAAATCAGGGATGAAAATCAAATTACTTCATAAATGGTGTTGGAACACCAATTGAGAAAAAAAACAAAGGTTAAAGTCATTCTCATATTTTATATTGTGATAGATTTGATAGGAATCAAATATTTCAATGAAAAGTAAACAAAAACAGTAAATCACCATAAGAAATACAGGTGATTTCTAAAAATAAGCTTAGCATGAAAGATCTTTGTCCAAATACAATGCAAATAAAAAGATGATTTAGAAAAATTGATAAATTCAACTACATATAAAATAAAGGAAATCCAGAATGACTTGAAAAGAAACTTCCAAGGGCCAGTATTGAGGTGCAGCAGGTTAAGCCACTATTTGTGATGCCAGCATTCCATATCTGAATCCCGTTCAAATCCTGCTGCCCTACTTCTGAAACAGCTTCCTGCTAATGCAGGCAGCAGAAGATGACCCGACTACTTGGGTCCCTACCACCCATGTGGGAAACCTGAATGGAGTTCCTAGCTTCTGGCTTCAACGTGGCCTAGACTTGGTTGTTGCAGCCATTTGGGGAATGAACCAGCAAATGAAAGATTCTCTCTCTGTATCTCTGTGTCTCTTTCTCTCTGTTATTCTCTCTCTGTCACTCTGCTTTTCAAATAAATAAATACATGTCTTTTTTAAAAAACTTCAAAATCAAGGTAAGAGACAAACTGGGAAAGTTTACAGCTCCAAGTATGGGCCAAAGACTAACTTACTAATATATAAAGAGTTCTACAGCAGATAAGAAGACAATTCAATAGGGAAATGAGCACAGGCTGGAAGTACAAAAATCTCTGGAAAGGTTGGTCAAGTATCTTAACCATATAAAGTATGACCAGCTCATACATATTAAGACAGAGTAAATTTAAAACTAAACTGAATAGCATTTTTTACATTTCAGCTATGAATGATCTAAAGATTTTTTTTAATATTTCTGAGTTTATTTTTTAACTTTTATTTAATAAATATAAATTTCCAAAGTACAGTTTATGGATTACAATGTTTTTCCCCCCCATAACTTCCCTCCCACCCGCAACCCTCCCATCTCCCACTCCCTCTCCCATTCCATTCGCATCGATTCATTTTCAATTCTCTTTATATACAGAAGATCAATTTAGTATAAATTAAGTAAAGATTTCAAGTTTGCACCCACATAGAAACACAAAGTGTAATAACCTCCTGTTAGTGAGTACAAGAGATAGCAGTCCTTCTCACACAGTGATGAGGGGAATGTATGTTTGTACAACTCTGGAAGATAGCTGGACAATGCCCATAAAAATGGCATTCTACTTTTAGGAGTTTATCCTGTGTATTTATTTATACATTACAAGTTTATATCCTGAAGCATTACTAGTCATAAATAAAAATTATAAACACTTGAATCTATATTAATAGGAAATAATGACATAGCAATACAATACAGTACAATGCAACCATAAATGAACGCAATGGTCTTTATGTACTGACAGGGAATCATCTCCATGCTATAGTCTAAAGTGAAGAAAAAAGTAAGGACCAAACCAGTATACAAAGTCTACTACAATGTTTTCATCGCCCGAAGTGATCACACATACAGAAAACCCTGATAGCACGGGTTGCTTGCTGGGGGAAAAGCTAGATGACTCGGAGATAGAGAGAGGAGAGATTCTATATTTTTGTAAAAAGGGAAAGATTTATATGATCTGAAGAGAAACCAGAATATGGTTATTTTTTATATTTTTGAACCATGTGAATACACGACCTATACAGGAAATTTAACATGTTAAAAATGTAATCGATTCCTTTGGTTATTCTTATTCTATAATCAAACAACAATTTCAAATGTGGTGAAATGCCTGTTACAACATATTTTTTAAGCAGCAGTAACGAGAAAATGACATAGTAAAAGTGGTTTAGATAGTTTTATATTGTATTCGAACATGACTTAAATACTGAGAAGTTATTATTTTAAATTTGGCACCAGTCACCTGTGTGATCTCTGTGGGCCTCTTCTGTCTGTGGAATGAACAAAGACAGACTAAATATGCCCTCCAGTTTCTTCCTTTTAGCTTTGAACTTTAATCTACATCGCCCTAGTCTCTGGTTCTAATGAGAATAAAATGTTTGTCAAATAATAGAGAGGAGAGGTCAATTCTCCTGTTAATAAGTGATCTTAAGCCATTCTTTGAAGATGCAAGATTAATATTTAGAAATGAGTGCAGTGAGTTATATTATTCATTTCATTATTTGAATGAAGAACTTGCCAGGAAATGGGATTCCCTATTTTTTATCTGTTTTTGGTTAGCTTTGACTCCAGAAAATGAAAATACAAATATTTCTCCACTGTGAATTTTTCTTTCATTGTCAAAATAAGACAAAACTGCCTTGATTAAAAAAAATACGTGAGGAGTGGCACTGTGGCATATTGGGTAAAGGCACCACTGCAGCACCAGCATCCCATGGGGGTGCCAGTTCGAGTTCTGAATGTTCCACTTTTGATCCAGCTCCCAGTTAATGCATCTAGAAGAGCAGTCGAAAGTGGCCCCAAGTCCTTGGGCCCCTGCACCCATTTAGGGAGACCTAGATGAAGCTCCTGGCTCTTGGCTTCTGCCTGGCCCAGCCCTGGCTGTTGCCATTTGGAGAGTGAACCAGCGGATGGAAGACATCTCTCTCTCTCTCTCTCTTTCAGCCCTGGCTGTTGCCATTTGGAGAGTGAACCAGCAGATGGAAGACATCTCTCTATCTCTCTCTCTCTCTCTGTCTCTACCTCTTCCTGTCCCCCCTCTGTAACTCTTTCAAGTAAACAAATAAATCTTTAAAAAAAAAACATTTAGTGGTCAGTGTCATGGCACAGTGGGTTAGGCTGCTGTCTACAGCCCTGGCAACTCATGTGGGTGTTGGTTCTAATCCCCACTGATCCACTTCTGATCCAGCTCCCTGTTAATGCACCTGGGAAAGCAATGGAAGATGGTCTATGTGCACCTTTGCACCCATGTGGAAGAATGGGAAGAAGCTCCTAACTCCTGACTTTGGCCTGGCCCAGCCCCAATCATTACAGCCATTTGGGGAGTGAAACAGCAGATAGAAGATTCTCTCTCTCTCTCTCTCTCTCTCTCTCTCTCTCTCTCTCTCCTCTCTCTGTAATACTATCTTTCAAATAAATAAATCTTTAAAAAATGAATGAAGGTACATAATAGACACATACATACTTTTTTTCTGCTATGAAAGACAAAGATTGATGAAGACATTTTAGTATTGAAATACTGCTTCTGAGCCTTAAACATAACCCAGGAATTTTCTAAAACTCTGGCAACAAGTCAGTTAAACACTGAAAAAAAATCACAGAATCTAGTAAAAGTGTGTTTTAAATAGGGGTAGTCTATTCTTCACATTTTATTCCATCAAGTAATTTGTAATGGCTGAGTTATTAAGTGTTAATATTATTCTGTTGGCCACCCGTTCTGAAGAAAAACTATCACACTTGCTTGAATTTTGCTTATTTCAGATAGCTATTTGTGAACAAAATAAGACATTACTTTTTATTTGATGGAAAAGTTTTACTTGATTTGCTTGAAACAGGCCTTTTGGGTCCCAGTTAAATACTACAAACATTTGAAGCTTATATAGATAACATAACTTGTTAGGAATCAGGGAATCATGTAATTGGTCATTTAGAAGCAAGCTATGAAATAGATACTGTGTGTACATACAGGACAGTGGCACAGAAAAAGACATCACAAGTCAAACTGAGAACCTTCATCTGACAGAGTTTTACATTTTGTTGACTTTCTTCAAGAAGGTCAAAATGTAATTTTGCTATTATTTTGTTGAATGGAAAAACTTACAGTGTTATTGTTCTAACTACATTACTCACTTTTAGAAAATTAAAGTCATATTTCTCTCTTTAAACTATTCCACTTTTACATACTTCTAAAAATTTAATTTACTAATTCATTGCCCATTTCACCCCAAATAAGATTATAGGGAAAGGGATAAAATAAATTGTTACATTAAATTAAAGTGGTAAAACACATTCCTAATCCTCAAAGTCTGTTCACTTATTTTTATTCACTGAGAAGAAATTATTGAGTGCTAACTATATGACAAGTAGTGTTCTGGATGCTACAGAATGACAGTGTAAAAAATAACAAATTTCCTGCCCTCAGGCAGTTTCTGTTTTATTATGTAAATAAATAAAAATTATATAGTAGACTTTCATGTATTGAGTGATGCAAAAAGCAAATAATGTAAAGTTAGAGAGTGATTATAGAGAAGGAGGCTATTTTAGGAAAGGTGGTCAAGAAAGGCCTCTTTGAAAGATGTGTATTTAACAGACTATTGAACAATTAAAAATCAGCTGCATGTTGAGATTAAAGAAAATATTATGGCCAGCGCCACAGTTCAATAGGCTAATACTCCACCTGCGGCGCCGGCACACCAAGTTCTGGCCCCGGTCGGGGCGCCGGATTCTGTCCCGGTTGCCCCTCTTCCAGGCCAGCTCTCTGCTATGGCCTGGGAGGGCAGTGGAGGATGGCCCAAGTGCTTGGGCCCTGCACCCCATAGGAGACCAGGAGAAGCACCTGGCTCCTGCCTTTGGATCAGCTTGGTGCGCCGGCCGCAGCGCGCTGGCTGCAGCGGCCATTGGAGAGTGAACCAATGGCAAAGGAAGACCTTTCTCTCTGTCTCTCTCTCTCACTGTCCACTCTGCCTGTCAAAAAAAAAAAAAAAAAGAGAGAGAGAGAGAGAGAGAATGTTACAGGCAACACGACTAGCTAATGCAAAAGCCCTAGAAAGATTATGTTACTCTGTGTTTTTGTCTACAGCTCATTCATGGGCAATAGACACCTATGGAAATCCCTCAGGCCTTCCAGAATTGCATTTCGCCCTCTAGTGGATAGACAAAGAAGGTGGGTCACACAGTCATGGAAGCAGGTTTCCAGCCATCCAGTCCTGGGTACCTGGAATATGATCTAGAATGGTACACAGGCTTAGGGTGACCATGTCTCAATGACTCAACCAAGGCTTCAGATGAGAGTGACAAACTCAAATGAAAGAGGGATTAAGTAAGGCCCTCTAAAGCATGAGTCTAGGCGAAGGACCCTCTGGCCCAGATCTAGAGGTGGTGCCTTGTGATCCTAGCTGATGCCAACTGGTTTAGAAGAGGCTTTTGATGCACATTCTGTCCTTTGAAAAATGCAACTAAAATCAAAGTTTCAATGCCATCTAAACAGCAGAGAAATTATTAATGAACTTTATGTTAGGAAGCATCTCAAGAATGAAATATTCAAACATAAAGTATAAAATGCAATTTAGTATAGCAGCAGGTATAGAACATTGTACAGAAATAATAATAAAAAAGTCATCCTCACAAGTTGTGAAAAACCTATCACTTATGAGTATTATTTTCAGTGACCAGGATGGGCAAAGTATTAAATTCAAATGCCTAAAAAATATTTAATAAGTAAATGTTAATTTTTTACTTCACTTTTTAACTTTCCAGAAAAGGTAATCTCCAAAGCTTTCAGGTTCATTTTCCCATTGAGGTTGTCACTCCCCACACTTGCTTAAATTCCCTTCAAGACAGGCATTTATCCTCTAATTTGTCTCAAGTATACATGTCCTTCGAGTCAACTTTAATTTGTCCTCTGGAAAAGAAAAATAGTTCCCTTATTCCTAGTCATGGCAACACTGTTCCCAGTGGGTTAAAATAATTGAGTTTTTGTAAAGAATAAGAAGGGGGAGGAGGAGAAGGAAGAGAAGAAAGGGAGGAAGGGAGGGAGGAAAGAAGGAAGGAATGGAGGGAGGGAGGGAAGAAAGGAGGAAGGGAGAGAGAAGGAAAGTGTGGCTGTGTAACCCAGCATGTTGAGTAGGGCTGGGGTAATAAAAGAAAAAGCCAGTGGTGTGAACTCATTAAATACTTGTTGAATGGCAAGATTATATCCTAAGAATCTTTCAATGTCTAACTTGTACTTCAAGCTCTTCTATTTTAAATGCTAAAATCCAAGCAATGAGAGGAAATTTGAAAACAGCTTTGATTACCCAAGTATTAAAAGGAAATGGAGCTCCAAGTCAGCTAAAATTAATTCCACTATCTGAATGCCACCTGAGGTTAAATTCACACATTTGATTAAGTGCAATCTTAACACAAGGCTGAATTGGGACACCATATAATTCCCTCCAGCTTCCCTCTAGGATGAAGATTATCGCTGCATTAAAACACAGGCATGATTGCATTCTACACACATTTGTCTTTTGAAAAATCATCCTCTAAACAATGTGAAAGCCAAGGCAATATAATTAATAAAACCCATTCAACATTTAAAGTAAATATAAGATACATCTCTGCCCTCAGTGTAGTTGATTTAGATATCTGTAGGAAAGACAATTTTACCTTAAAACAAAGCCTTAATGGCTTCATGGATTTTGGTTCTCTTTGACCAATCCCGAAACTGTATGCATAAATCATTTAAGATATTCCCAGATCTGTATTTGTAAAAACTGCATGTCCTCAAGTTGTGTATCAAGTGAATACAATGAGAAGCATTATTTTGTACAGAGTGGGGAAACTGTTCAATTCAGCTGAGATTAGTATAAAGAGAGGCAAATACTGGCAAACGAAAGGGCAGTCATTCTCATCATTTCTCCAAGCAGAGGACATGCAGTGATCAGCTGAATACTGAGAATTGTGCCAGTACCTTTCTTCTGAATATAACATACTACTTAATTTCATCACTCACAACGCTCATAAATCACACACTCAAGAGAGAGAAACTCTCTTCCCTTGTGACAAACTCAGCTCCATCATACATATTGGTTTATTCTCCTAGCTATGCAAATATAAATGACAATGGCTTTTGTTTCTAAGTTCCACTCTCTGCTATGGCTATGAGCACAGTGGAACAATTGGGGGATTGGAGGGTGGGCACAGAAATTGAGAATTCAGTACTGGAAATTTTAGCTTCATCCATTTTGTTTCCTCCCCCCCACCCCACCTCTCCCTTCCTCCCTCTCTTAAACATGAGAAGCATTCTCCATTATCTGACAGGTTTTTCTTCTTTCCAAGACCTTCAAGTCTCAAGATTTAAAATCTTGAAAATCAAAGAATTACCAGTTGTTAGGTTGGCAAGCACTAGCTGTGCAATCAAATGAGGTTGGGTGAAAACCAATGCGTTTTCTTCCTGTTGCTACAAGATAAATATGCAACTTTCAGGGAAAAGGTGTGAATCTGCACAAGTATTCTATGTCCCCTCAAGGCTAACCTATATTCCTACATTTTTAAATTATAAATGAGTTCAAAATTCATAAATAAGTGGTATGAAGCTGCAGGGAAGGTGAGGCCTGGATGAAACAGCCTGAGGGAAAGGTCTTTGGCTTGGGTTTCCATGATATCTCTTTTTCTCTTGAACTCTAACCTTAAACTTGGCAGGGAGGGCAGGGGCATTTGGCAACCCAAAACACTGGAACTGTGGCAGCTCTTACACACCATTATCACCATCTGAAGTGTTTAGCAAACAGCTACTTTGGTCAGGGTGGGGGAGAAGCGCGTCTCTGGGCTTCAGGGAAAAGAACTGCACCATATCCGTGCACCAACGGGAAAGGGATTGGCACTTTCTCCCCTAAAGCCAGTTGACGGAGGCAAACCAAACGTTTTTTCAATTTGAGTGCTATTTCTTCATCTCAGAAACCACTGTCTGGGGCTTCCAGAATGGCTGCACTTGACAAAACCTGCAGGTCAGGCACATGAAAATCTGAAAGTGGACCTGATGAATGAGTGCGCCCGAAGCAGCTCCTGCCAGCCCTATGGGAAAGCGAGGGAGCAGCATCCCAGCTCCCAGCTTCCAGGCAGGCTCTGTGTGTGTAGCAGAGAAGAGTGCCAAGTCATTTCACTGGGCCTCTCTCTCCCTGAATGTGTAATCCATACCCACCACAGTCAATTACAGGAGCCCTGGGGTTCGGGCTCGCAGAAGGAGAGAAAAAACACATTTTCATCACTGTCCTCACACTTGACAATGCCTCAGCCTCAAGCCCCCAGAAGCAGCCTGTCTCTGCCATCAGGCTTCGTTCCTGCAGGCTGGGTGCTTTGGATGCCTTACCCTGGAGTCTGTTGTGTCAGTGTTCATAGACATGTGACATGGTCACTGCACCCAGGGGGCTGACACTGATTCTCTGTCCCCAACTCTCTCTTTGTCCCCAAAGAGCTCCCCCTGGCCCATTCAGGCACTCCGCACTGGAGGGAGAGCTGGCCTTGATCGCAGTTCCCAGCAAAGGACTATCAAGATTCTAGCACGTGCTGAGCATACTCCTTAGAGACTTCCTTCGGTACAACACGCAGCAGCTCAGGATGAGAGACAACTGCAGGCTGGAGGGAGTCTGAGGATTCTGCCTACATTTCATGGAGACCCAGGGGCCCAGGACAGTGATGTCAACTTTCTCCAGGCCCCCAGCAGCCATGCTTAACCCTTGTCCAGAGTAGGCACCCCAGAAGAGACTACAGAATGAATGAGTTTAGTAACTGCTCATTCTGAAAGAGAATAATCACTAATCCTGTGGGTTTTTTTTTTTTTTTTTGTCTCTAAAGATGTAAGAGAAAGCAGAAAAACAAGTTGCATGTCATCTGCAATTAGGAAACTCTGATTTAGGTCCGTGACAGATCAATGATGTGTTTGTCACAAAGCCAAGGTATGGTGGTGGTGGTGGTAGAGGTTTTCAAGGTATTCTGGTTAGTAGAGAAATCATTATAATGATTTTAAAAGTGAAGACTTTTACGTTTTGGTCAAAATACCTGT
Organism: Lepus europaeus; assembly: GCF_033115175.1. Classification (NCBI taxonomy): domain Eukaryota; kingdom Metazoa; phylum Chordata; class Mammalia; order Lagomorpha; family Leporidae; genus Lepus; species Lepus europaeus. Next base: position 83,118,590 of record NC_084838.1, on the reverse strand, counting down.
AAAATCCATACTAATTGTTTCCTTAATACCACAAATTGCCCCATAAAGCAACCATTCTTTTACCAGTGGAGAGATGGAGACACAGTGAGGTTAAGGGACATGATCCGGACACACGATGCTGAGAGAACTGAGACAAGAGTGCTGAAAAAGTCAATCCATGCCCATGTTTCTTTCCATACAGCACTGGCTCCCTTCTGAAATATCCTCTTAGCAGATGGAGTGGCTTAGCAGAGTATACATTTTTTTCTCTCTCTTTGGGTCATCACAACATTGCTATACCTGGAGATTAGTCAAGGCTGACCAAGCGCTTTACTAGCAGCTTTTCGGGTAAAAGGCAAAGGAAGGAGGAAAGGGAGTAGGACAGTAGTATGGCATAATTCTGGAGCCCTCATTATCCACACAAAGAATTGGAAAGGGGGTCCTCTCTGACTCCACTGGAAGCATTTCTGAATGGGTTAAGAGACTCATTTAGCCTGCAAATGACAGAAGAAATGTCTGATCAGTGGAGGGAAAAAAAAAAAAAAAAAACTAAAACAGGCAAAAGAATTCTTAGGCATAGCCTTGGCAGTGATGACAGAAATCCTTTTTCCCTCAAGGGCACCTTCTGACTTGTAATTTTAGAACACATAAAGTTCAAGGCCTGAACATTTCCCAAATTTAAAGAAAGAAAAAGAAAAATCCCTCATAACTGAAATCCTTAGTTATCCGGTTGCTCTGAATGAGATGAAATGATGCAAAGGAAGGCATGATAGCTACGGATTCAGAGCAAAGTTCCTGGAGTCCAAGGGGCCTGTGCCTGAGCATTCCAACTTCCCTGTAGACAGCAGGGCCACCTCAGGCAAGTTAAATGGGCACGATAATCGAATCTGAAAGCTACATGAACTGATTTGCATCAAACACTTAGCACAGTTCCTGGCACAGGAAAGTCTGCCATGCAACCATGGTGATGTGTTGGCTCTTCCAAACTATGGCCACCAGAGTTCACTTCTTTTAGTAGCCCAAGAGCTGCAAGCTGTGTTTAGCCTCAATTAAGCAGAGTGTGATACTGAAGGTAGAAGTTTTATAATAAATTACAAGTCAGGAGACTGGTACTCTGTATTCCTGTTATTTCTTTGATTTTCATTTCTTTAAGCACAAGCATAAGAGGTTGAGCTAAGTCATGATTTAACCCCAAAAAGGTATGTCTAAGGCCAAGGGATGAGTTAACAATCTGGCTCATCAATGTTCTCAGCCTCTTTCTGTCTAGCCTCCAAAGTAGGCCATCTCTTAAATGAAGTGTTTTGCTTCAAGCAAAAAAAAGACCCTCTCAAAGGGTCTGGAATCCTATGTGATTAGTAAAATTGTATTGCATCTCTGAAACCTTTAAATGTTTTGTCTGGCACTAGGACAATTTGCATTAACCTCTGAAAACTGACATCTATCTAGATCATGTAAAACATTATAAGATTATGTTTGTTCTTTGGTGCAAATAAGCTTTCCAACTATTTTTTTCTCAGAATAAATAACAGGAGTCCTATATGGAGACTAGGACCAAGGAAAGCTATGTTGATGGTAGAATTCCACTGAGGGCAGGCAATGATGTTTCCTCCATTGAGGTGGATTTCCAGAGCTTCTCTAGAACAATTCCAGTGAACACAAATGTGTTAGACATTACCAAAGCCATGTTTGGAAAAAGGAAGTAGGCAATATGCATAAAGATGTCTATGTATTATAAATAATTAAATTTGTAATAAGAAAGGTTGTAAAAGATCCCACAAATATAAAATGATTTCTCCACTGACAATGTAGATTTTTCATCTGACAATGCAGAAATCTCTGTGAGATGGATCAGTTCTAACCATTTTTCAGCAATTCCACTTAGACCCCGTTTTCTCATCTATTGCTTACTGAAATCACTTAAAATCCCATCTGGATTTATATCACGCTTGGTCACATTTATTTCATCCTCTAAGCTCTTGCCAGTCGACCTCAGTCGATAACCTCTTTTATCATAACACTTTCTTGGTGAAAGTGTTTCCTTCTTTGCTACTTTCAGGGCATCCTGTGCTTCTCTCTACCATCACCATTATGAAGTAGATTTTAACTATTTATTTGCCAGCCTTTTCATGCACCCTGTATCCCTAGAAGGAAGATGCTTGATTTTTCATATCAGTGTCCCTGGCATTTGGCAGATTACTTGCTGTTAACAGATGTCTAGTAGGTGCTTGTTAGATGAATGAATTGACCCTGTTTATGCATAGAGAATATAACGGGACCCTGTGCTATATTTAGACTGGCAAGGCCTTGTATCAGTTGGCCTACCAGCTGAGATTGACCTTTAAACACTTGTTTGACATAGTTAATTCCTTGATAACCTTTAAAATCAGTTTTACTGAACACATATTTATTGAATACCCATTAGATGCTAGGCACTGTATTAAGCAGTAATATACAAATGAATATACAAGTGAATCCATCAATATGTTTCCAACTTTCTGGGCCAGGGAAGCCAATTTAGTTGATCATTGGCAATGAACTGATTCCTGCCCTGGGAGTCTCTACAGTATAGTATGGGAGTTATTACAATGTACAAAGATGTGTTTGAACCAAAGAAGATTGCTCTTCGTCCCTTCTTGCTGGAAGATTTTCTACCAGGCAACCTGTGGAAAGCTCCTGCATGCTCATACCACTACATTGTATTGTGTAGTAGGTCAACAATACAGAAAATGGGAACCCAACCCTAACTATAAAGAGCTGTTTGTGAAAGCTACAAATCTAAAACACATCATAGGAAGATATAATATTGAGAACCTGCCCAAGTGGTTCAATGTATTTAATTACTTCTTTCTTCATTTTGTTGTGAGCCAAAATGCAGGACATAATAAGTGTTTGGTAGAAAATAATTTATTTCCAATCCCACCACTTTTGTTGCTGCAAAGTTGTCAGATCCATATGCTCCTCCACTTACAATGGAGTTAATTTCCAATAAACCCATCATTAAGTTGAAAATACCCCAAGTCAAAACGCAATGACTATACCTAACCTACTGATCATGATGCCTTGGCAACTCAGCACACTGTACAGTTCTGGGTGTTTTATCTTGTGACTACAGGACTGACTGGAAGCTCAATGCTGGCTGCTGCTGCCCAGGATTGCCAGAGAGTATCACACAGCAATTCTCTTGCCCAGGAAAGGACAAAAGCCAAAATTGAAAGGATGGTTTCTACTGAATTCCTTTTGCACCAGTGTAAAGCCAAAAAATTGTTTTAAGTGAGAACATTGTAAATTGAGAAATGTCAATAGACTGACTGATATGTCAAAAGGACACACTGAAAACACATGGGCAGATTCCCTTGCAATTAATTAAATTTTACTGAAACCTGTAAAATCATTAAAAAGATGTCTAGTTCTATAGCAAGATGAGAGATTTTTTTTTCAAGAGTACATTACCACAAGGTTCGGATAGTGAATTGCTCTCATTCTGGGCAATGTACTCAATAAATAACCTATCAAAATAATCACTGAAGAGGAATATTGCAGGTGACAACCATGATGTCATTTTTCACTTTTGAGCTGCTTCACACACATTTTAGAATATGATTAAGTTGACAGCTTTTGTTTCGCACAACTGCCAACACAAAAAGTCTCTAGAAGCATTTTGACCAGTTCTCGCTGTGAAACAACCTGTAGACCCTTAACTCCTGATAGGTCTTCCGGGGAGATTTTCCTTTTCTCTGACATACCTCCAGGGAGAAGAAATGAGTTACTCTTTTGAGCTCTGCCTCATCATATGCCGATATGCACCCAAAATGTTCATCTGAGAGTGATTCCCAGACATCCCTGCCAACAGAAGGACTTAGGACCAAGAGAGGCCAACACAGTATCATAGCATGTACACCTTGAGACCTGGGACCAGATCCTTGTTTCTACACTTGTATACCCTATGCACTTACACTTGTACTGTCTCTCATGTATCCTTAACAGTTCACATGTGGAGTCTATGTTCCAATTACAAACCACAACACTGCTAGTAACGTGTGGCCATTGCAGAGTTCAGGATTTTGTTCTCTCTAAGAATTCCTTCTTATTCTAGAATCAGTGACTGGAAAAGCAAGCAGTTGGCTTTCTGAACTCATTAGTATTTACTACATAAACCTAATAAAGGGGGAACAGTCTGGCCAAGTAAATCACAGATAAGCATATATGACGGTTAATTTTCTGTGTCAATTTGACTAGGGTGCTCAGATTACAGAGCATTTCTGGGTGTGACTGTGAGGCTGTTTCTGAATAAGACTGGCAGAAAAATCAGTGGACTCAGTAAAGTAGACTCCCCACTCTAATGCTGGTGGGCAACATTCATCCACCAAAGCCCTAAATAAAAGAAAAGCACAGGAAGAGAGGATCTTTCCCCCACCTGCCTGCCTGCATAAGCTGGTACACTGGTGTTCTATCCTTGAACCAGGATTTATACCAGTTTCCCCAGTTGTCAGACTTCTGGATTCAAACTAGAAAACAGCATTGGCTTTCCTGAGTCTCCAACTTGTGGAGGGCAAGAGGGCAAGAGGGCAAGAGAGACTTCTATGTTTCCATAATCAAGCAATCCAACCACTCACTATCCTTTACTTTCTTTCTCTCTCTACATACACATCTACACACATATCTACATATTAGGGTACTTTTTAAAAGTTAATGAAAGGGGGAATTAAAGGATAAGTTTACTTTGGTGCAAAAGTTTTTTTTAAATCCATGCATAGTTTTTTTCATAATATGATTTTCTATGAACGTTTTGAAGACCCCTCATGTACATAATTTCAAAATTTTTGAGCCAAAATAAATTTCTTTTAATTCCATTTTCCCATGAACTTTTTGAAGTATGCTCCTACATGTGTATGCAAATACACACACACACACACACAAACACAGAGATGATACCAAGATACCAAGAGTTGATATATGTCTCCTATTGGAGACATGTTTCTCTGGAGAAGCCTGACTTAACACAGCATAAAAGAAAGGCCTATGGAATAGTTCATTTGGTGGCCTCTTGCATGCTGCCACAGATACTTTGCTTTTTTTGGCAGGAATCTAAAAGAGACTAGCTCAGACCCTTAATTTTACAGATAAAGAATTAAATCCAAGTGGGAAATCAATGTTTGTGATAAGAAAGGTCTACAGCTCTCAGACCTACCCTTTGGGCACTATTTCCCTACCACTTCACCATTAAACACTTGCCACTTGGCTTTTACATGCACTAAACCAACATGGACTAATGACTCTCATATGGGCAAAAAAAAGGTGCTATTTAAAACAAATTTTGGCTTTATGAAATGTGACAATGCACAGTCAATTTGAAATATGGGCCTACAAGAAAATAGTCTTGTCATGAACACACAGTCAATAAGCAGGGAGCAAATAATTAGTGGGTGAAACTGAAATGAACCATAAATTAATAATGGCATTCATCAAAATGAAATTTTACTGCTATTAGTCATGCACTGGCATTTGTGAGCTTTATTCCCTCTACCTTCCCTAAGCATGTACACACCTAGTAACCATCAAGTATCATGACAAACATCCCAGGTGTAAAGCACAGAATCTGGGCTTAGTGAAAGCAAGCAGTCTGTGGTGGGGTTGTGCTAGCCTGCCTGGAAGATGCTGTCCTGCTGGTATGTTTTTCTTCTACTGAGCACACGTATTCATTCATTGCTTTTATCTCAATGCATGCTTAAAATATTCAAGACCATTGCTGTGATGTCAGGTAGAGGGTTCCAAGAACATTCTCAAAGTTCTCAAACACATTACTCAAGCAATACAGATAAATATTCACTGTCTTGAATTTTAAAAAAAATCAGGAATAAAAGTATAGTAATACAAGGAATTCTTAGAACTTTAACTTGTTTGTGACCTAGCCAAAGTACTCTGACTCAGTTAGGGTCTGATATACCTACTTAGGGAATTCAGAATTTCCTGGTAACTTAGTCAGTGCAATCCCAAATCCATACACACAATTAAATGTGCTCTCTTGAGACAGAAAAACAATGTAGCAGCTGGGGTCATCAGATTTGCTCAGCAGGAACAACACTGTCAGTCCTACATCATCTGCAATCCTCTTAACAATAGCAAAGGTTGAGTATTACTTCCACTTCTCAGGAAGACAAACTGAAATTTAAAAAAGGTTATAAAGCAAAGTGTTCAAGGCTACCCATATGCATGTACATACCTAGGATATAAGCCCACTCCTACATCTGTGCCTTCCCCACTACATTATCTCTAATAATTAAATTATTCTTTAACAAAAAGTAAAAATGAACCAAAACAAATACTCTCCCACCACCTCAGCCTTCGTCTGACACTAAGCCTGTACTTGCTCAGTTGTCTAGGAACCATGGGAAAACTAAATGTCAAGATGGTTCTTGTGGCAGACATTGTCAACCAAATGATTCAGGTGAACACACTTCTCTACCATTCTTTTTCTTCCAAGATGCTTATTTTAAACAACAACTCCTTAGATTTTCACTGTAATTTGTGAGAACTACAAATGCAAGAATAAGTTTAAAGGGAAGCTGTGATTCCCATGGATCTGCCAAAGACTGTGGCCAAGAAGAACCAAGATGATGTCATTTTTTTCCCCAGAGTGATGAGCTAGTGGAGCCATATCTCTACTGATTGCACTGGACCAAGTATCTTTAAGTGCTAACCTGTGAGCCACAGTCCAATCTGATCTGTCGTTGCTTTTACATAGTAATTTTAAAAAGAAATAGGAATAACAAACATAATGCCAATAATAATAATAGCTACAATTTATCAAGCACTTTAATCGTCATAACAACCAACCTAGGAAGTTGGTCAACATCATGTAAATGACATCATTATGGATAAGGACACTGAGACTCAAAGAAGTTTAGTTCTCTGCCTATGTTCCCAGAGATAGTCATTGGCAAAGCTGAATTGAGACAAGACTTGACTCCAGAGTGCAAGTGATCAGCCATTACACACACAGTTTCTCATGAAGCAAGACCAGTTCTGGGTATGTGTAGAGGCCCACCCAAGATTCAACTGTTCTTCATCATTTCTATTGGTCCAATTTAGGTCTATGTCAGTCAGGTGTGATGTCCAAGTCCACTGATGTGTCTACTCCTTACAAATGGGCCACATCATTTGTGACCATCACAAATGCTGGTTATCCATCTACCTCCAAATCTCTGTGGAGACCTCCACAAGTGGATGGCAGTAGTATCTACCCTGGTGCATTCTGTCTCTTTTTAAGGTTAGGCAGCACAGTAGAGCCAGGTGCACAATCAAGCACCACAATTTAAAACCTACAGTCCATTCTGGTGTTCATAACCCGTTGTCAAATCAAAGTGTTTTGATTCATATGGAAGAGCCACCCTGTTATGTTCCCAGCCCTCAGCCTCCAGCTGGCTGCAAGCTGATGAATCTGCCAACAGACTCTGGCCCCATGTGCTCGTTGATTGCCTGGCCCCTGGCCCAGCTGGATCTGCACCATCCAAGTTGCCGGGCCTGATCTCAAGCCAAGAGTTTTCTACACACCCTCCTTTTGACCCAGAAGCTGAAGAGTCTTTTCCATCCCCTCACAGAAATCCCATGCTCTACCAAGGCAGCAACCTAACAGCCCCCATGCCATCACCCAAATGATGAGCACAAATAATCAATGCCTGAATGAGCACATCCAACAAAATGAGAATGCAAGCCACATGTATTGTTTAATATTTTCAAGTGGTCACATAATACAAGAAAATGAAACAGGTAAGATGATTTCTCTTAATTTTTAAAATTTAACCCAATGTATCCAAAATATTGGGATTTTGACATGTAAACTATAAAAATTATTAATGAAATATTTTAAATTCTAAGTATTACATGAATAAAATCAAGTATTTTATGCTTATAGTACATTAAAATCAAGTACTTTTATGTTTATAGTACATATCTATTCATATACCAAATTTTCATTGGAAATACTTGATCTGCATTTAGATCCTATTAAATTTGCAGTTGAAATAGTAGATTCATATACCCAAATGATATCAAACTCAAATATTTTCTCTTTTTTTAAAAGATTTGTTTTATTTATTTGAAAGACAGAGTTACAGAGAGACAGAGAGAGGGGTCTTCTATGCGCTGGCTCACTCCCCAGATGGCCGCAATGGCCAGAGCTGCGTCAGTCCAAAGCCAGAAGCCAGGAGCTTCCTCCAGGTCTCCCACGTGGGTTCAGGGGCCCAAAGACCTGGGCCATCCTCTATTGCTTTCCCAGGCCATAGCAGAGAGCTGGATCAGAAGAGGAGCAGCCGGGACTTGAATCAGCATCCATATGGGTTGCCGGCGCTTCAGGCCAGGGCTTTAACCCACTGAACCACAGTGCCAGCCCCCAAACATTTTCTAATAACTAACTCAAATGTCAATTTTAAAAATCCAAAGTTAATTAAATTAAGTGAAATTAAAATCCAGTTCCTTAATGTGCCAATCATATGCCAAGTGGACAATGGCCACATGTAGATAGTGGCTAGCATAATTGCGAGTCAGATTTGAATAATTAAATAACCGATTGTGTTTAACTTTCACTACTTCTTAATTTGAAAGAGAGAGAGAGAGTTTCCATCTGTTGATTCACTCCCCAAATGTCTACAACAGCCCAAAGCAGGCCTGGCGGCCAAACAGAGCCCAGAACTCGATCAGGTCTCTTGCTTAACTTGAGCCATCGACCTGCTACCTCCAGGGTTTGGAGGGTCTGCTTTAGCAGGAAGCTTGAATTAGCAGCTCCGAGCTGGGTATAAAACCTGGCCATTCCAGTATGGAATACAAGTGTCTTAACCTGTATCTCAGCTACTAGGCCAAATGTCCCCTGTCCTTGAGAATTAATTTAGGATGAATTTGTAAATATTAATTTTTTGATCAGTTAACTTAAAAGAAAGTGTTAGCATCAATTTGTTGCAAGGCTTTACATTTCTGGGATTTCTTCTGCAGTTTAAATCACTTTGTAGCAAGTGAGTTAATCTTATTTCCTGACGGGGTACAACCGTCCAATGGTCTGTGCCACCAGAGAGAGAGAAGGTGCCTCTGAGGCACCGGATGTGATTGGGAAGCTTAGATGTCAGGCACCTCTCCATCAAAAGAAATCCACTTAGGAGAGCAGTGACAGCACCTGGTCAATCAGGGACAATACTAAGCCACAGAGTTCTCTGCTTTGATCAGTGTGAAGCAGTCCATCTTTGAGGCAGATGTTGCTTGATGCCTGTTCTTTGGCACTTGATCACTTTTTACTTTTCATTCCAACTCTGCGTGCATAGTTCAACTTCTCTTCAGGCAGCAGAGAGCCTTATTCAGTCCTGGACAGGGAGAGCAGCTGTCCTCCTCTGACCAGGCTGACCACAGTTGAAGCCTGCAATCGGCACTTCTTTTCACTCTCAGAATTCTGAAGATTATCAATGATGGTCAAACCTCTCTGAGAAGTGAGCACTGGGGAAAACAGCTGTTGAATGTTAATGAGTAGAACACAGCTGGTGCCCCGAGGATGGTTAGTGTTCATCTCTGGTCTTCTCTTCCACACAAATAATCTCAGGGAATAATAAACAAATGCAACCCTGTGAGATCTAAAACGTGTAAACTGACCTTTCCACCAAGTTTTTTTGTTTGTTTGTTTGTTTGTTTGTTTTTGACAGGAGGAGTGGACAGTGAGAGAGAGAGAGACAGAGAGAAAGGTCTTCCTTTGCTGTTGGTTCACCCTCTAATGGCTGCTGTGGCCGGCGTGCTGCGGCTGGTGCATAGCGCTGATCCGAAGCCAGAAGCCAGGTGTTTCTCCTGGTCTCCCATGCAGGTGCAGGGCCCAAGGACTTGGGCCATCCTCCACTGCCTTCCCAGGCCATAGCAGAGAGCTGGACTGGAAGAGGGGCAACCGGGACAGCATCCGGCACCCCAACCAGGACTAGAACCAGGGTGCCGGCGCCACAGGCAGAGGATTAGCTTAGTGAGCTGCGGCGCCGGCTTCGACCAAGATTTAATCTTCAGTCTTGGGCATTTCCATGTGCCATTGGGTCTTCCGTTGCCTATCCTTACGTTGTTGCCCCAAGATCGTATTCTGTTTTCCCCGACTATTAAAATTACCTCTTTTTTCCTGACAGTTTCTCGCTTTGCCTTGCTTTTCCCCTCATTTCTGTTCGAGGACTAACCCACAGAGCCTTAGATTTGCTGCTCCCTCAGAAGTTCACACTACTGAGCCTCCCTGCCCTCCGGTCATTACTAATTCATCTTATCCCCTCCCAGGCTTTCATTCCTCCTTCAGGTGTCCAGTTTGTGAGAATGTGGCAACTGCTCTGATGGATCCTTCTGAATTACGATTTTTAAAATGTAGGCAAAAGAAGAACAACGTCTCTTTTATTTTTAAGTTAAAAAAAGACCCTAACTTGGCCGGCGCTGCGGCTCAATAGGCTAATCCTCCGCTGCGGCACTGGCACCCTGGGTTCTAGTCCTGGTCGGGGCGCCAGACTCTGTCCCGGTTGCCCTTCTTCCAGGCCAGCTGTGGCCCAAGAGTGCAGTGGAGGATGGGCCAAGTGCTTGGGAACTGCACCTGCATGGGAGACCAGGAGAAGCACCTGGCTCCTGGCTTCGGATCAGCGCAGTGCGCCGGCCACGGCGGCCATTGGAGGGTGAACCAACGGCAAAGGAAGACCTTTCTCTCTGTCTCCCTCTCTCTCTCACTATCCACTCTGCCTGTCAAAAAAAAAAAAAAAACAAAAAACAAAAAACAAAAAAACCTAACTCTATGCTAACTCTCTGTTGTTTCCCTGATCGCCTTCACTCTCCAACTTGTCCCTTCACATACAGGTAGCCATAAACACATCCGCCTCCCTCACAGAACAAGAGTAAGACCACATCAAGGACTCTGGAGTTGGCGCATGAGTTTGAATCCTCCACAAACTAGTCAAGTGTGCAAAATGTGTTCATAGGGAACACAACGCCTCCTCCAAACGAATTCAGTTAATGCACCTAGAGCCCTAACAGACCCAGAATAAGCACTCAACAGGCTGCTGTTTTTACCACTGGGAGCCTTTAACCATTCCTTACTCATCCTATTTCTCCCTGCACTTAGCACAACACTGTTCTCAGCAGACAGTGGATGCCCAATAAATGTTCTTTTAAGTTGAATGTTCATTGCTGCAAATGAGATCAATGGGAAAGCTGACTGTCGTAAGGATTCTGAAGTTTAACCTGACAGATATCTCATAGGTATTTGTTTGTGTCATAGCAACTGAGTCAGCCCCAAGCCCTGCCACCCTGGAATGTGTACAACTAACTGCCGGACATGGGGTACTAAGTAAGAAGTTAACTGGGTTAGTGCAAATTCTTTTCCAATCTTGGAGGGGAAGACAGTATATCAAATTGCATGTGTGGCTCCCAGTGGCTCAGTAGCATCTGCTTTTAATAAGAACACAATATTCTAGTCTCATCATATATAATATGACACCCCAACCCAAGCAAGATGAAATCCAAACTCACCAGCATAGAATAAACCACCCTTTATGACATGGCTCCTAGTGTATTGACCTTGTCAGCCTATCCCTCCCTACCCCACTTCCTCTACATACACATAAATAAGCTCCAGAAAAAATAAAATAGGGCCTAAATAACATCATACATCTGAAGCTTCACCAGCCTTCTTCCTTAGAAAGTCCTTGAACTTTGAGTTTTCTTGTCCACTAACAAATTTCTATTCCTTAAGGTTTAGCTCAATGATCTTCCATTCTCTGGAAAAAAGTCTCAAATCCTGCAAACAATTGTACTCATCCTGCAATGTACCATTCAGCTATGGGCACACTTTCCTCAGAGATCTAAGCTTAGGGTGCCATAATTGTCAGCTCCATGTCTATCTGCCTTTTAGATTGCCAACTTCTTGTTAGGACCCAAAGTAGATGTGTAGTGGCAACTGAATGAATGACTACACTTTTAAGTTTGCAATGTACATTTTGTATACATTAGTCTCTATACTATTTAAACCACTATGAGTCCTATGGCCATCATGTCCATCTATATACAAGAAAATGCTTGATCATAGAGCTAAAGTCACTTGCTCTAATGCTCACTGTTGATGAAAAACAAAGAAAGAATTAGTTCTCTTGACACCAAATCAAGGAAATAGACTTTAGAGTCATCTACGGGTGGCAAATTCTACTTAAATTCTCATCTAATCTCCAAAGCAATATACTGCATCACAAAAGAAACCCTGAGTCCTGAACACTGATTTTGACCTCTGAAGTTAATGGTTCTTCTGAACCAAGCTGTCTGCATGCACAATCCATGGACTCCCAAAGGTACTCAGAAAACAGAATTTCTTCCCTCTGTTATTTGCATTAGGTTGAATAAATCACTGTTAAATATACAGAATAAAATGACCTAATAAACATGATTCATGATCCTTCCCTGAACTCCACTCTATTCATCTGGTACAGGAGCTACGAGAGGTCAGTCCTGAAAACTCTAAACCTGCTCTGGGTCAAAGGCTGATTTTATTCTGGTCCTGCACAGGGTGTTGATCTCACCCAGGCATCATTTAAACCAAGTAGGTTTGCCCCAATGTAGACCTTAAATTTTACTTTTGCTAATGCATTACTTTTGCCATAATCTTGTTTTGTATTTACAAAACAGTTTCAAATCTCATTTGAATTTCATAATAAGCCTGTTAAATAGAAAGGGTGGATATTATTGTTTCTAAAGGATGAATGAACACAGCACAGGGCAAATCTGTGATTTGAGATTCTGAGCTTAAAGTCACTCTATTCTGTTCCATAAATGATCCCTCTCAGGTGAGAAGTAGTATCTATCTGCCTACTCCTGCCTCCTGGGTGGAACACGAAACCAGAACAGGATCTCCCAAAACAGAACTACCGAATGAAAATATTCATGTCACACAGCAACAGTTGTTCTCTACTCCTCTATGACTGTTGCAACTGGGAATACACACTACTCATACTAATACATTCTCATTTTCTAATCTCTCTAACCAGGAAATCTTTTTTTTTTTTTTTGGACAGGCAGAGTGGACAGTGAGAGAGAGAGACAAAGAGAAAGGTCTTCCTTTTTCCGTTGGTTCACCCCACAATGGCCGCTGCGGCTGGCACGCTACAGCCGCTGATCCGAAGCCAGGAGCCAGGTGATTCCTCCTGGTCTCCCATGCAGGTGCAGGGCCCAAGCACTTGGGCCATCCTCCATTGCACTCCCTGGCCACAGTAGAGAGCTGGCCTGGAAGAGGAGCAACCAGGACAGAATCCAGCGCCCCAACCGGGACTAGAACTTGGAGTGCTGGCATCGCAGGTGGAGGATTAGTCTATTGAGCCGCGGCGCCAGCCACCTACCAGCAAATCTTAATATCAACACTATAATGTATTCCAATAGAATATTTTCAATTAAAAATGATATCTTTAAATATGTGAAATAGAAAACAAAAAAGCTAGATGCACAGGTTAGAGCCTTTGAGACAGATATTAACAAGTTGGCTACAATTAGGAGAATGCCAGATTTTACGGCAGCTAGCACATCAACCTTCTACAGGGAAGCAGGTCTGCATTTCAATAGATGGTAGCCAAAACTCTAAAATTGTATTTTTGTCAGAAAATGGGGAAAGGCATTTCTACAGGATTTTCTAGTGACAATTTCTGAGACTTTGATACACCCACAAGTCATCAAGTGCAGGAAATTTCAGCTAGAGTCACTAATTTGCTATTTATTGTAACAACACTGCCTAGTGTTTATACAGCACATTCCGTTCTGTGATCTCCAAGAATGTTAGGATCCTTTCCACTAAAACAGATGGAGAAACTAAGGCACGCAAGACCACCCACACACTCACCCTGAGGAGCCAAGAGCAGAAGCCATCTCACTGATCACTTGGCCCAAATCCTTCCACTAGTAGAGTCAAGATTCAGTTTAATCATAAGACACAGTAACAAGGAAGAGGCCTTAGCATAGGCGTTCATCTCGTAAAAAAAAGATGAGCAAACAGCAAATCCCATGACACCAGCACTCATAACTTTGACTTTCAACCTGAGAAAGAGGCCTCTAGGTTGGTTCACAGGTGACAGGCATCTTTGTAGGATGCCAGGCGCTTCATAGGGCTCTCCCACCTTAGGCCAAAAACATCATCCTCAATGTTTTATCCCCTTAGCTTCAATTTCTGAAAAACTGCAAAGCCACTGGGGAGAAATAATACTTTAAGCTATTACTGGTCTTTATGCCTTGGAGAATCAGTCTGGAAAGTGCTAAGGATTAGAATAGGATGAGAATGAGAACAAAAAGAGGCAAAAATTTGGAAACAAAGATGATTTCAACAAGTGGCAACCCCCCCCCCCCCCAGAGGGGGACAAAAAAGCTAGATGTACTTGGCAATCCTGCCCAAGTTCTAAGATATTTTACCTTCCTTTCTAATCGGTCTTCAGGCAGCAGTGCCTCGAGCCGGCATTCCCATATTTCTACATAGTTTGTATCTGAAACCGCACACAGCTCTTCCCGTAAACCTCTTCAGTTTCTAAGAAGGTGAGTTTAAATCACTCGACTTCATCCTTAAATCTGGAATTATTTGCAAGATAACTTGGAGTGGTATTAATATATTTTCAAATGTGGGATGAAATGTTTAAACTCTACCCTTAGGTTGCCATGGGAGATTATCTGGGATATGACCAATGGCTTGCAAGTGTAGAACACAACTAATCTGGGCAGCAGACCTAATTCAGTAGTTCACCTGCCCTAACCCTCCAGCAGCTCCCTGGCTTATTGTTAAACTCCTGTTCACCCCACGTGTTATCAAGAGGATTAAACTGGATAATTTAGTGAAGAATTTAGTAAAACAGAGTACGTGCTCATGCTGAGAATTACAAAGTATGCCAAAGGCAGAATTCAAATGTACATAACAAATGCAGGTAACAAATAGGGCCAGCAGGACAGACTCTATCATTTGGCTATCAAAGATGACTCTCTGGGTGCTGGTTTGAGTCCCAACTACTCTGCTTCCAATCCAGCTTACTGCTGGTGCATCTTGGCACCCACGTGGGAGGCCAGGAAGGAGTTTCTGGCTCCTGGTTCCAGCCTGACCCAGCTCTAGCTGTTATGGGCATTCGGGGAGTGAACCAGTGGACAGAAGGTTTCCCTCTCTCTCTGTCTCTTGCTCTCACAGTTGTTCTCACTCTCACTCTCACTCTCACTCTCACTCTCACTCTCACTCTCACTCATTCACTTTGCCTTTCAAGTAGACAAATATAAATAAATAAACATTTAAAAAAACAAGGAAAATTACTCCTTTGAATATAAAATGTGTTTGCAGAGAAGTAGCTCCTGTTATGAATGCATAAAGAATTGGAGACAACACAGTGTAGTTGTTAAAAGGGTGTAGCATTGGCTAGTAATGTGGAGCAGCAGGTTAAGCCACCACGTGCAACACTGGCATCCCATATCAGAGTGCCAGTTCAAGTCCCAGCTGCTCCACTTCTGATTCAGCTCCTTACTAATGTGCCTGGGAGGACTGCAGAAGACATCCCAAGTACTTGGGGTCCTGTCACCTGTGTGAGAGACCCAGTGGAGTTCTCGGTTCCTGGATTCAGCCTGGCCCAGCCTTGGCCATTGTTGCCATTTGGTGAGTGAGCCAGCAGGTGGAAGGTTCTCTCTCTCTCTTTCTCTCTCTCTCTCCTTCCCTTTAAAATAAATCTTTAAAAAAAAAGAGGGTATAGCCTGGAAGCTTTACTTACTCATAAACTATCCTTTGCATAAGTTGCTTCACTCAGAGTCTTTGTTTTCCCATCTGCACAAGGGGAAGACAACCAACTACCCACCCCTAGGGTTGCCAAGAGCATGAACCGATTTGGGTCAGTCCCTGCATTCTCAACAGAGGTGACAGCATCTCGGAGGGAAGAGTGAAGGAATCTTAGCCAACAGAGTGCTTTGTGTCCCTCTAATGTTCAACCCTACCTGACAAAAATGCATTCCTTATTATTAGATTTATCCATGAGAGAAATTAAATTTAATTCATACTCAAATTAACTTAGTTAATTTAAATTAAGTGCTAAATTTAATCTTCTTAGAAGAATAAAAATGAAGAAAAAAAGCTAGGAAATCCTAAGCTGGTACAGGAGGGGCAGGCATCATGGTACAGCAGGTTAGACCACCTCTTGAGAACTCCAGATCATATATGGGAGTATCTGGTTCAGTTCCAGCTACCCTGTGCCTCCAATACAGCTCTCTTCCTAATGTACCTGGGAGGCAGCATAGGATGGCCCAAGTACTTGGGTTCCTGCCACCCATGTGGGAGACCCAGATGGAATGCCAGGTTCCTGGCTTCAGCTTGGCCCAGCTCTGGCTGCTGGGTACATTTGGAAAGTGAACCAGTATCTCCTCCCACCTCCTGTCAGTTCCTCTGCCTTTCAAATCAATAAATAAAATTTAAAAAATGTTCATGGAAAATTGGATTAAAAGATAAATTTACATTGCTGCAAAAAAATTGTAATTTATGTGTTTAAGGTTCTTCAAAAAGTTGATAGAGAAATTTTGTTATGAAAAAACGTATGCATGAATTTCAAAATTTTTGCACCAAAATAAACTTTCCTTTTAATTTCATTTCCCACAAACTTTCTGAAGTACCCTCATATACCAGTTAAAGCACTGGTAACAGGGTCTGACATAGACTACCTATCTAAGAAGCATTTATTATGACAATTTATTCTTATTTTACTTGTGATGATATCATCCTGATTCCAATTACATAGGTTGTAACTGGATTAATTGGAAGCTACAGTTTAAAAGTAAAGTTCAAATGTTGTAAGCTATATCAAATTACCTCCATCATTAAAGATGACTTTAAGGGCAAGTGCTGGTAAGAGAGAGTTGAAGGAGTGGGAGAAGGCTGATTTTTCAGCCATGACGGAGAATTCCAGAGCAAATAATATGCATTGTTCTTCATTGCTACTTTTATCCTCCTACTTTTTTGTCCTTTTCAGAAAGAAGGGAAAAAATACAAAAAATAGCACAGTGCAGTGCAAACAGCAAATTACTTGGCCAGGACACTAGCCTACCTGTTTCCTGGAAAGAAGTGTGTCCTCCTCCAAACCCTGTCCAAGGCATCAACGCAGGATGGCAGTGAACGCAAGCACTGAGCCTGACACACAGCAGGAAACACTTGTTTTCTCTTCAAATGATGTGAATGACTGTGAACCACACTTTTTTTTATTTAGGATGCTTTAAATATTTAGTGTAGAACCTAAGTATTTCCAAATCACTTTTCAAGGCAGATGTTTACTTAAAAAAGAAGAAAGAAAAGAGATGTTTCATGGTCTGAAAGAATGCTCAGCTAGTGTTTCAGAGAGATGTGTAAGCCACCATTACCAATACAATGTTAGTATGCTTTCTCTTAATTTTGCTTTCTCCTTGACCAAGCACTGCACATACCTGCCCTCCTGTGGAGAAAGCCCTAGAGAAAAAGCACAGGGCAGGTTTTCAGGCCAGGCTCCTGATTTCTCGGGTATGCATGTATTTCCCTTGTGGATTTCCTGAGATCTCAATCTACTTGATCCATGTAGCCAAACTAAACTCCCACTTCACTCTCCTTAATAGTGACACCCTGGAGAACCGAGCATTTTAAGTCTAACAAATCACCCTTAGAACAGCTGCAATTATGAGTACATTGGATCTTGACAGAAGCCAAGGCTCTGTAACTCAATAACTTTGTTACAAAGCTATTGTTATAATAAGGATAAAGGACCTCAGTGTTTTCCTGGGCTCTTCATCAGTTTCCTCTAACACCAAGAACGGGAGAGGGAGATAGGTACAAATGTACTTTTACACCACTGGGATATTCATTAATGTTTGTGCTTGTAAACTCATAAGCAGCATGAAGGCTTACAAACACAAAGATAGATTATTGATGTTATCTGCCCGTTCAAGTGACTGATGAGCCTAATCTGAACAATACTGCACCTACAGTGAAAAAAAACGCTTCCCTGAGGACACTCACAGAAGCTGTGTGAAGTTGTAAATGCAAGGGGAAAAATGGACCGTTTTCTGGAAACCAAATGCTTGGCATGTTTGCAAATATCTTGGTTGTCTATGTTTCTATGTACTGTTTAGCCATCCAGTTACAAATTGTTAACATATTCAGATGACCTACCATGTCCTTTTATTCCTATCTGAAGTTTATCAGTGTCCATTGTCAATACTACATAAAAATCACTAAGAGCTGTTTTCATCTCTATTCTTAGTTCAAAGTTGGAATTACTTCTTTAAAGTATAAAGAGTGGCAGGAAAGTTACCCTGCTGGACTTCACCAAGGCTCATACATAAAATCCCACCTCTATTCTTCTAATAGTCACAAAAATCACATACTAATATTTTTTTCTTTTTACCAAAGTCTGACTATTCTGACTTACAGTTTCAAAACTGTGGGAATTTGACATACACTTAATTCATTTCTGTTAAATAAATGAATAAAGTTGTAAAGTAAATTAATCCGGCCTATGTGTTTTTCTTGCTATTTGCAACTCCATTATAAATGTACACACACAGACATACACATGTACGCATGTAAGTAAAATGACAAAATCATTTCTGCTTTCACAGAAAATGCAAGAAGCATGAAGAGACAAGCATGTTTCTTTCCAGTAAGCACCTGGCAGCAGCCTCTCACATTTGGCATTGGATCCCTTGCCAAAACAAAACCACAATCCTATGATGAAATTCACCCCCTCATCAGTCTCTCATCTCACTAAACCCTGTATTAACCTGACTTGCTGTTAAGCAACTTGACCTGGCGTAACCACTGCCACATAGCAACACAATGAAATATTTATTGGTAGTTGCTACTGTGACTGCAAACCCTCCCTCCCCCCCCATTCTTCTTCTTCAAATCCATTTTTTTTTTTCTTCCTCAACAACAAATCTTCACCTTCAGTGTTCAAAGGTAGATTAAATACACTTGCTCCTGAGATAAGACTAGAAATTAAAACATCTGTCCTGTCCAGGAAAGAAAAAATGCCCCAAGTCCACTTGAAAAAGATCACCTAATGAGATAGACATTTCCAGCTATGACATGTCTAGCAGTTAATATTTTTTCTAGTTCCCAAAGTCAAAATACAAGTAATGTAATACACACTACCACTCTGGGTTTTTTTTTAACTTTTATTTAATAAATATAAATTTCCAAAGTACAGCTTTTGGATTACAGTGGCTTTTCCCCCCCATTACTTCCCTCCCACCCGCAACCCTCCCATCTCCCGCTCCCTCTCCCATTCCATTCACATCAAGATTCATTTTCAATTCTCTTTATATACAGAAGATCAATTTAGTATATATTAAGTAAAGATTGCATCAGTTTGCACCCCCACAGAAACACAAAGTGTAAAGTACTGTTAGAGTACTAGTTATAGCATTAATTCACATTGAACAACACATTAAGGACAGAGATCCTACATGAGGAGTAAGGGCACAGTGACTCCTGTTGTTGACTTAACAATTGACACTCTTGTTTATGGCGTCAGTAATCACCTTAGGCTCTTGTCATGAGTTTCCAAGGCTATGGAAGCCTTTTGAGTTTGCCAAGTCCAATCTTATTTAGACAAGGTCATAATCAAAGTGGAAGTTCTCTCCTCCCTTCAGAGAAAGGTACCTCTTTCTTTGATGGCCTGTTCTTTCCACTGGATCTCACTCGCAGAGATCTTTCATTTAGGTTTTTTGTTTGTTTGTTTGTTTGTTTGTTTTGCCAGACCACTCTGGTTTTGCAAGCTGCAGGTTTCATTGGAGCAAAATAGTTAGAGAACCAGTTTTTCCAAAACATACCATACCTCTAGCTGTCCCTGACAAATGTCCCGGCACTTGTTTAGTATCTACTAATAGCTTTGAGAATTACAAACTCACACAAAAAGGGGGATCGTTCAAATCCGCCTGATGGAAGACTAAAACACAAATGCCATTCAGTTTACAGCAGCTATATTCATAATCGCCAAGAACTCAAAAACAACTCAAATGTAACTCAGCTAGTAAATGAATAAACAAACCATGGTATATGGATATAAGGGGACCTCAAAAAAATTCATTAAAAACAGAATTAAAAGATATATTTATATTGGCACAAAAATTTTTGAAATCCATGTATACTCATGGTCTTCAAGAAGCTCATGGAAAATACATTATTATTAAAAAACTATGGGCCGGCTCCGCGGTTCAATAGGCTAATCCTCTGCCTGCGGCGCCGGCACACCAGGTTCTAGTCCCGGTCGGGGTGCCAGATTCTGTCCCAGTTGCCCTTCTTCCAGGCCAGCTCTCTGCTATGGCCCAGGAGTGCAGTGGAGGATGGCCTAAGTGCTTGGGCCCTGCACCCCACGGGAGACCAGGAGAAGCACCTGGCTCCTGCCTTTGGATCAGCGTGGTGCGCTGGCCGCAGTGCGCAGGCCGCGGCAGCCATTGGAGGGTGAACCAACGGCAAAAGGAGAACCTTTCTCTCTGTCTCTCTCTCTCTCTCACTGTCCACTCTGCCTGTCAAAAAAAAAAAAAAAAAAAAAAAACTATGCATGAATTTTTTAAAAGCTTTGCACCAAAATAAACTTATCTTCCATTCCATTTTCCAGAAACTTCCTGTTCTGAAGTCCTCTTGTATAACAGAACACCATGCAGCAATAAAAAGAAACAAATTTTGACACATACACTCTTAGGTATGAAACCCCAAATGTATTATGCCATTCCAAGAATCCAGACTCAAAGGACTGCATAGTGTATTGATATGCCATTCTAAAAAAGGTAAAATTTCGGGGACAGAAAACAAATCAGGGATCACTAGAGGCTGGGGCAGGGGAAAGAAATTGACTATAAAGGAGCCCAGGTGAATTTTTTGGTGGTGAGAGTACTGTGGTCTATCTTTTAAAAATCGTATTTATTTGAGAGAGAGATTGATTCCATCTGCAATAACCAGGCCAGGAACCAAGAACTCAATTCAGGTCTCCAACGTGGGTGTCAGGGACTCAGGGACTTTAGCCATCATTTGCATACTGTATCCCAGGGTGCATATCAGCAGAAAGCTGCATCAAGAGAGCCAGGCCTTGAACCAGACATTCTGAGGAGGGATGCAGGCCTCCCAAGTAGCATCCTAACTACCGTACCAAATGCTTGCCTCTCCTCCTATCTTGCGGTGATGATTACACAGCTGTTTACAATTGTCAGAGTCAACAGAACTATGTATAAAGCAAACCTAATTTAAATTTGTAAAGTATTCCATTCAAACCTAATTTATTGTGAAGTAAAAAATCAAAACAAGAATTGCCTCTGTGTGGAGATAACCATCAAGGAAGGGGATTGAGGAACTCTTGTGGGGCAATGGTAAAATCTATCTTGAAAGGAATAGGGAGACGTCTCAAAACTTGCAGAAAATATACATGTCTTGTGAATTTCACTGTATGTAAATTTTATATCCAAAATATCATAGTGACATGCATGCTGAGAAAACAGACTGTGTTTTACTTTGAAATACATCAAAATGTTGTGTGGATTAATGGATGCATAAAGTGGGTAGGTGCATAGCTACATGATAAAGGAAGTAAGTAGAATTGCTAATGGTAGAATCCAGGTGGTAGGTATGGTGGTGTTCACTTTAAATTCTTTTAAAACTTTGCTGTATGTCCAAAAAGTATCATAATAAAATGTTGAGGAAAGTCCGTTCTAAATTATAAGTATATTGGGGCTGGCTCTGTGGCACAGCAGGTTAAAGCCCTGGCCTGCAGCACCAGCATCCCATATGGCCGCCAGTTTGAGCCTCGGCTGCTCCACTTCCCATTCAGCTCCCTGCTAATGTGCCTGGGAAAGCAGCGAAGGATGGCTCAAGTCCTTGGGCCCCTGCATCCACTTGGGAAACCCGAAAGAAGCTCTGGCTGCTGGTTTTGGATTGGCTCAGCTCCGGCTGTTGTGGCCATTTGGGGAGTGAACCAGTGGATGGGAGACCCCTCTCTCTGTCTCCACCTGTCTCTGTAACTCTGTCTTTCAAATACACAAAATAAATCTTTTTAAGAAAATAATTATAAGCATATAAACAACACAAAGGGTTTTAAAGAATTTAATGAAAACTTGCCATTAACTCTCCAAGATATGGCCATATAGTTTTCCTATGACCATCCTTTTAAAGTCATGTAACATATGATTCAGATTCAAAGCATAGAGATTATAAATTCAGCACTGTGCTTGTCTCTTCATAGGGTTTGGCTAACTACAAACTTGAATTAAACACACAAGGCTGAACATGCATTGTACTCTTCCATTGAGTACAGGAGAACACAGACTCGTTCCGGTGCCCTTTGCCACTGTACTGACGAAACAGGGACTGAAACTGGTCCACTGGAGGGAACTGACACAGCCTTTTATTCCCGTTGATGTCATTGCAGTGTTCCCCCAAAGTCTGGACTGTGGAGTCATGAAATTAGAAAAGGCTGGCATTATGTACTGGTGACTCAGCTTGTTATCTTCATTTACGTCTACACATAGAGCCTTTGCCCTCTCAGGATAATTCAGCAATCTGAGTTGGTGCCAGGCTGGACTCCCGACCCAGTTCCTATCAGTTAATACTAACTACTGGTTAGGTCTTATGCTTACAGAGTTGGACCTTTCAACTGTGAAGGCATAGTACTACAACTACATCCTATCTAACTGACCAAATCTATAAACCCTCAAACTGCTGCTTTGCCTACAATCACACAATCTGAAAGAAGATGGCTGATCATAAGGTTTCTAAGAAGATGTTTTCATTTAAAATCCCCTTATCACAGCTCCCAGAAAGCTAGCTGCCGCAGTCCCCTACCCAACATGCACACACACACACACACACTAGTCTAGAGGTTTAAAGGTCAGAGTACAAAGGATAGTTTGTGAAAATGTCTTATATGGTGTGGAACGGGTTAGTCTTTCCAGCAAACAACATTTATCATGGGGGTGGGGAGGACTTTAGTTGCTGGTTTACAGATACTGCTATAAACTGAGACACCAATCTGAATGTCTGAACAGAAACATAAGTGAGCTTTGACGAAGTCCTTGGATAAAGGGTATTATAAAAGACTAGGCATGAATTTCACATTGTTTGCAACAAAAGAAGCTTATCTTTTGATTCCACTTTCCATGAACTTTGTGAATTTCCCTTGTATATGTTAAAATAAAGAATGGCTTATTCAGACTTGTGCCTTTACAATGATGATGCTTACAAATAATAAACAGTTCATGATATGAGGAATATGGGAAATGATGAAATGCTGAGATTTTGGTTGGTCCTTACCCAGTACCTCTGCCTTACTACTTATACTAATACCAAAGTATTAATACAATTTTCCTAATTCTAATTGCAAAATAATTTAGGAACATACTAGGGTTATCAGACTTACCTAATTACAACTAGAATTTAAAATAAATGCTAAATAAAAATTTGTGTGTAAGTATATTACATGCCATATTTGGGACAGACTCATACTAAAAAGTTGTTATTTTATCTTGTAGATATGTTAGTAAAAACTTTTTAAAAATAATCATCACCTTCAAGTCTCAATGTTGCCAGAATTGCATATTGGTAAAAACAACAACAACAACTGATTTGAGTGGTGGACGTTTGGTCTAGCAGTCAAGATACCAGTTGGTGCCCCCACAACTCCTATCAGAGTACCTGGGCTCAAGCCCCTGCTCTGCTCCTGATTCTAGATTCCTGCCTCTGCACAGCCTGGGAGGCAGCAGGGATGGCTCCGTGATTGGGTTCCTGCCATCCACATGGAAGACCTGAGTTCAGTTCCTGGCTCCCAGGTTTGTCATGGCCCAACCCTGGCCATTGTGGGCATTTGAGGAGTGAGTCAGCATACAGGAGTTCTCTATCTGCTGAGAGAGGGAAAGAGAGAGGGAGAGAGGGAGAAAGAGAGAAAAGAGACAGAGAGGAAGACAGAGACAAAGATGAAAACTTGTACTCCTGGCCAGGCCTGAACTTGGGGTTTGTTAGATGGTAAACCCTATGAGGCCAATGACTAGGTCTGTCCTTTTAGTTTTATTTCCCTCCAATGTTTCGTAGACAACAAGCTGCCAAAACATCTAAGGAATGACCTTGCATTTCTCAGTCTCCAAGAAGTTTCCATCTTCATCCTTTCTCTCCATGCATAAATGAACTAAAGAAGGCATCCCACTGGTGCAAGGGGTAAGTCTGAAGAATTTGACCATATTCTAAGGGACATGGCTAGAACATTCCAGAGCAAAAGCTACCCCTGTGCTGGGGCCTAACACATCTACCCTGAAAACACAGTCTTGTTTCTCACCTGCCACTCTCTGGTTCTTCTGCATTTCTTTCTTTATATCTTCTAGAATGGCATCCTGAACTTGACAACTCATGTACGAAAATGCTTGCTCAGATTTACCAATAGATTAAAAAGACTCTACATAGCCACCAACAATTTTCATTCATTTGTTTCCACCTGAATTTATTTTGGGTCTCTGCTATTTCCTTTCGTAACCCCACCCCACCCTTCCAATTTATTTCTAATTTTCATGACTAAGCTTCTTAAAATTTGCTCAGTTGTAATCACTTTAGAAAGTAAGAGGTACTCTTAAAAGTTATCAGAAAATTGAATTTAAATACATTTAGTTTTGGGCAAAACATTTTTGAAATCCACGTGTATGAGGAAGTCTTCAAAAGCTAATGAGAATTGCATATTATGGACAAATTATGCATAGATCTAAATTTTTTCTTATTATCAAAATAAGCAGCTCTTAATTCCATTTTCCATGATTTCTTTTTCTTTTTCTTTTCTTTTCTTTTTTTTTTTTTTTTTTTGACAGGCAGAGTGGACAGTGAGAGAGAGAGAGAGACAGAAAGCTTTTGCCATTGGTTCACCCTCCATTGGCCGCTGCGGCTGGCACGCTGCGGCCGTTGCACCGCGCTGATCCTAAGGCAGGAGCCAGGTGCTTCTCCTGGTCTCCCATGGGGTGCAGGGCCCAAGCACTTGGGCCATCCTCCACTGCACTCCTGGGCCACAGCAGAGAGCTGGCCTGGAAGAGGGGCAACCGGGACAGAATCCGGTGCCCCGACCGGGACTAGAACCCGATGTGCCGGCGCCGCAAGGTGGAGGATTAGCCTATTGAGCCGCGGCGCCGGCCCCCATGATTTCTTGAAGTACACTTATATTCCAAAAATACTCCAAAACTTACCAAACTATTTAATTCCCTAAAAGAACTTCTTTTAAGTACAATATTTTGGTATTCAGAACTGCTTTTTTCTGCATCATCATGAGCACAAGTGAACAATTATTATTCTCATTATTATTATTATTATTATTCCACTTTTATTGTGGAAAAACACCACCACAACAAGCAATGTTAGCTCTTCCTGATGTATTATGTACGAGCTGAATAGGTGGCATCTATACCTGTCTTGAGATTAACCAGGCTAATCTCAAGGGAAATTGCAAAATCAGCTCTTTCATGTAAAATAGTATCCATGGAAAGAGTTGAATATGCGAATAAATATTCTAAATATTAGAGAGAGGTAAAAGGAAGAGGTTTGCAAAGATACTAGAATGGAGAATATGAAAAGGGCACATCTAATGGCAATGTGGACTGATGGTAAAATCACAAGTGACATCGATCCAAAATGGTAATTAATAGATCGGAGTAAGTGTTAGAAAATAGCTGTCTGCTTCACAATTTTACAAGGGAAATAAGCCCAATGAGGAACGACGTGCTAATAGCTACTCTGGGCTAGTAGTAAAGCAGAGAATCCAAATAACCTAAATCCATTCAGTGTTTCTTTTATTTTTTAACAGTGTCTCTCTCATTTCTCCCACTTTTACACTTAAAATGAGACAATACCACATATGTCCCTGATAAATGACTTCTAAGTTCTAGAGGAAATAAGGGAAAATTACACCTTTTAGCTTTCTTATTGCTTCTATCAAGTATCTTCCTTTAAACATCAATTCTATGGGTGGGTGTTTGGCCTGGTGCTTAAGATGCCAGTTAGGATGCCCACATCCCATCCCACATCACAGTGCCGGAGTTCCAGTCCCAGCTCCATTCTCAATTCCAGCTTCCTGCTAATGTACATGCTGGGAAGCAGCAGGTGATGGCTCAAGTCCCTGCCACCCATATGGGAGACCTGTTTTGAGTTCTCAGCTTCTGGCTTCAGCCTGACCCAACTCCAGCTGTTGCAAGTATTTGGGGAGTGACACAGCAGATGGGAGACCTCTCTCTGTCTCTGTCTCTGTTTTTCTCTCTCTCACTTTTTTTATTTCTCTCTATGTCTCTCAAAAAAATATCCTTCATTGTTTATTCCACTGAGGGTATGCATGTGCCTGACATTGTTTCAAGTCACAGGACTCCCACAGTTAGCAAGATACAAAGGCCTTTCTGCCCCCATTGAGTTTACATCTTAGAAAGGGAAAAACCAACAACATCAAAATAAAGAGTAGGGTTTTAGATTCCAACATGTTCCAAAGAGAAAATCAACATGTTGAAGTCAGATGAGATTAAGAATCTGCATTAGCAAGGATCATTATGGAAGACCTTCACACATGTGTGAAGAATGAGAATACATCTATCATGCAAAAAACAAAGGAGGCATATTCCAAGCTAAGACAATAAGAGAATGCTTAATGTTCATGAGGGATAGAAAGAGAGACAGAAAGATGTGGTTGAGAATGAAAAGCAAAAAGGAAGTGTTCCAAAGAACATCCCAAAGAGCTAAGAGTCATGAAAACCCTTCAAAATCATTAAGAAAATTTGGCTTTTCTTTTAAGGTGAATGGAAATTCATCAAAAGATTTGATCTTTTCTAGAACATTGCAAGATAACTCTTCATGGATAATGACAACAGACAGAGGAACAAGAGCAGAAGTGAGGGCAACTGCAGTGTCCTAGGTCAAGAATAACAGTGGCCTAAGAAAGACAGTGGCAGCACAGGAGAGGAAAGCCCAGATTCATAGCTTAAAGAAAACTTCTAGTAGCGGAGCCAACAGAATCTCCTGATGGTCCACTGAGGAGGAATGAAGGAAAGTGAGAAAAGCAAGAATGTCTGCTCAATTTTTGACTTAAGCAACTGGATAAATCATAGTGCCATTTATTGGGAAGGAAATAGTTTTGGGGTCATGGTAATAGATAAGAATTTAAAACTCCACAAATGCCATAATATGTCCTAGATGCTTCTTGGACATTTACCTGGGTTGTGGGTGACAGAAGAGACAAAATTTGATGGGGCTGGTGCCATGGTGTAGCTGGTAAAGCTGCCACCTGCAGTGCCAGCATCCCATATGGGCGCTGTTTCAAGTCCTGGCTGCTCCACTGCCGATCCAGCTCTCTGCTATGGCCTGGGAACGCAGTGGAGGACGGTCCAAGTTCTTGGGCCCCTGCACTCACACGGGAGACCCAGAGGGAGCTCCTGGCTTTGGATTGGTGCAGCTCCAGCCGTTGTGGCCAACTGGTGAGTGAACCAGTGAATGGAAGACCTCTCCTCTCTTTCTCTGTGTAACTCTGACTTTCAAGTAAAATAAATAAATCTTAAAAAAAAAAAATCTGAAGCAAAGGCATTAACATAAAGGTGATTTTTTAAATGATAATGCATGAAATTCTCTGGGAAGAGAAGAGTCCTGGGCTCTCCAAACTTGACAGATGAGCTGGAAGAGATGTCATCGACAAAGACAGAAGAGGCAGAAGGAAAATGTGATCATAAGAGACTGAGCCATGTTTTTCAAGAAGGAGCAAATGGCTGACCATAATGTCAAGACAAAGTCAGAGTCAGAAGAGAACAAGAATGCATCTATTAGCTTTGAAATATCAAAGCATTTTTGGAGTCAATAAAGACAATCGCATAATGAATTTTTTTAAAAATCATACATTGAGGAAGAGTTAAGAGTTCTTTGCATGTGTTTGGGTGTCTTCCCCAACCTGGTCTGGAGATTGCTATAGTTACAAACACAGAACTCCTTTTTCTCTGAATGTGTAACATAAATAGGAACACATATACTATTGGTATATAGCTTAAAAAAAAACTACATATTATTTTGGAAATTTTTTTCTCATCTGTAACATACACATTTATAGCATTTTAATGACAACTTACTATTTTAAGGATCTGACTTACACTTTGATCTTTTCTTATGTGTATGGCTCATTATATTGCATTATACCATTCATTTCTGTTAGTATACGCATGAACAATGGTGACTCTTCAAATAGAAAATTGACAGATATAAAATTAAAAGGTCACTTCAGAGAGACAGAAAGCAGGAGTTAAAATAGAAAGCTTCTTCTGCTGTACCACAACGCCTCATTTTGTCTCATAAGAATTGATTGAGGGCAGCAGGAGTAGCAGAGACTGGGCAGCCCAGCTTCAAGAAGGCTCTTGGCACCCAGCACACACCCTCCCTGCCACAAAGATGCCCAAGAGGAAGGTCAGCTCTGCTAAAGAGTCCAAGAGGAGATCAGTAAGGTTGTTGGCTAACCCAGCTCCTGCAAAAGTGGAAACGAAGCTCAAGAAGGTAGCCAGGAAAGATAAGTCATCAGACAAAAAAGTGCAAGCAAAGGGCAAGAGAGGAGCAGAGGGAAAAGAGGCCAAAGAGGCTACCCAAGCTAAATAAGATTGACCTGCAGAAATTGGAGAAACTAGAAATGAGGAGCATCCAACCTCTGAGGAAGCAGAAGAGAAGGAAATCAAGACTGATTCATATCATACACTGTGTTTTATCAGCAGTCCCTGTCTCCCTTCTTGTACCATCCAGAGGAGTATTTTTATCAACTATTTTGTAAATGTAAGGTTTCTGGTAGTTCTAGACACATTTTTAAAGAGGCAAGCCCACCTCATCCCATTTTCTAAGCATAAGTGATTTTTTAAGAGGTGAAATCATTCACTGGTTGTCTATTTTTTTGGTACAACCAGAAAATAGTGGCATATTGAATTGTGTGAGGCTTTGACTGTCTTGGGTGTCAGCTTAACATTCCATAGGTGAGGATGGTTTTTATATCCTACAATAAAATGCATACTAAATGGCAATCTGGAGTCTCAATTGTGCTCTTAATCTGTCTTGAATAGCTTCAATTAGTTCTCCCATGTTGTTTAGTAGAATTGTTTCCTACAGAAAACAGGAGTCTTTTTGCTGTGTCAGAACCATGTGCACTCTGTAACATTTTTGGTTGTGGTCATCCAGTTTTCCTAATCATTTTGTTAATGTGCTGTGAAAGATTGAAAAATTGAGTATGTCATGAATATGATGTTGAATTGTGAATAGGTGGGATTGATGTAACAGCAACCTTTGAAGATACTGGTACCTGATATCCTCTTAAGGAAAAGTTGTCTATAAATTTGAAGCTGGAGAGCCACTAGAATAACTTTAAAAAAAAAAGAATGATAATTTACGGCTTTTTAGATTTGCAGTACCTATGTTAAGAATTGCGTACAGGGGCCGGTGCTGTGGCACAGTGGGTTAAAGTCCCAGCCTGCAGCGCCGGCATCCCATATGGGCACCGGTTCGAGTCCTGGCTGCTCTTCTTCTGGTCCAGCTCTCTGCTATGGCTTGGGAACGCCGTGGAAGATGGCCCAAGTCCTTGGGCCCCTGCACCCACGTGGGAGAACTGGAAGAAGCTCCTGGCTTCAGATCAGCTCAGCTCTGGCTGTTGTGGTCAGTGAACCAGCAAATGAAGACCTCTCTCTCTCTCTCTTTCTCTGGCTCTCTTTCTCTCTGTAACTCCTCTGTCTTTCAAAATAAATGAAATAATTCTTTTTTTTAAAAAAAAAGAATTGTGTATAAATTGAAATGTCTGTGTACTATCTGCGTACTGATTCTCAACACCAATAAAATGTTAATTATGGACAAAAAAAGAATTGATTGACATTTAGAAGAACCGAGCACAGAAACAAAGTGCACAAGCACTTATTGACAAATTAGGTCTTTTCCACGCCAACGTTTTAACTGGATTTCTTATTTACTCTTGCATTCATTCAAACAAATCCCTAAAACAGTATGATTTATCTTCAAAGCCAAATAGTTAAAATAGCTTTGGGTTTTGTTGTTGTTGTTGTTGTTGCTGTTGCTATTATTTTTGTTGTTGTTTTGATTGTTTATTTGCTGTTTCCACTTTTACTTTGGTTTGCTTACTTACATTATCCTAACTTGCCCAGGATTTCAATAAAACCTACAGGTTTAAAGTTCCCTTCTTAATACCTATCTAGAAAGTTAGAATATTGCCCAATTACTCTACAGTTCCTAGGATTCCCCACCAATGTTTCTAGAATCTGACACCTCAGGAATACTACGTCCACTAAGAAAATAGCAAATATTTTACAGTCAGTACCTTGTACTCACATAGCTAAAGGGATTACGCAAAAGCCAAACCTCCCTTCCCTCATCACACCCCTGTATTTTTAAGACCATCCTTTTTATTTCCCATTTATTCCTTTCTTTGCATTACCATGTTTCCTCTAATTATTCTGGTTAAGACTTCCTCCCAGCGCAGTAATAAATGTCAATAGAAAATTGGGGAAAACACGAGAGAAGCTAAAATGAGCCCTTCCCCTCTAGTCTACAACAACAGCTTTGAATGAACAACTGACCCTGTTCTGTGGATGCCTAAAGTTACTGTACTTCAGTGTGGAGACTACAGCATGGATGGAAGACATGCATGAGTCCCTCCATGGAGTATCATTGACCAAACTAAAACCGCATGTCTAGGGGATAGGGTTTGGCCCAGTGGTTGAGATGCTTCTTGAGGCAACTACATCTCATATCAGATTGCCTGGGTTCAAGTCCTGCTCCACTTCCGATTCCAGCTTCCTGCTAATGCTCACCCTGCCATGCAGCAGGTGATGACTCATGTGTCCCTGTCACCTGCGTAGCAAACTCTCTTGGCATTGGCCTTTACAGCCCCAGCTGCTGCAGACACTTGGAGACTAAACCAGTGGATAAAAGACTTCTGTCTGTTCTTGTCTTTGCCCTCCAAACAAGAGAAATAAATAAATAAAAATTAGGAGATGAAAAAATAAGCACACGTCCAGGTGAGGGTCATACCAAAGCAAAAATCACAGAAGTGCTGCGATCCATCTTCCACACTTTCCCCTTTTCTCCCCACACAGCCAACCCAACGGGTCGAAAATTAGGATGCCCATTGATACATTTTCTTTGGCCTCCACCAATATCTTAAAATTTATGAATTCATTGCCAAGATCCAAAAATTGGAAAATGTTATGAAAGTTGAGACCTGCAGTTTCTTTTGGCTGGGCCAGCTGAGCCAGCTCACCAACAGGCCAACTGGCCACAGTGTGCAGCAACTGCTCCCTTCATGCAGCAAGCCTACCACACCTTGCCACATGCCTAGGATTTTGTATCTGGCCTACTTCATTCATTCTTTTTACCTGCGCTCCCAGTGTAGGCATGGGAGTTCACAACCTTTCAAAATGAAGTGCTGCCAAACTCTCTCTAATAAAGATTTGGCAGCCTTTCTGAATTAGCCAAGAAATCTGTTTCTTTCCTTTTTTAATAGACTCCTCTTTGTCAGGGATTTGGGCTGTGGCCTAAACTCTTCCATCAGATATCCCAATGGTGCATAATCTGACTTTCTGGCTTCTGACTGTCAGACAAGTGGGAGACTTGGACACAAGACAGAAAGGAAAGAAGGTGGGGACATGGTGAACTCTGGACCCAGAAAGGTCCTCAGTAGTTTCCGTACTCCTAGCCACCTTGTCACCATCAATGTATTAAGGCTGCAAACCTGTGGCTGAAATGTTTCTCTTGGGAGTGCATGCATTTTAGTTGCATTTTCAAAGGTTCAGGAATACTATGAAATCCAAACGCAGGGATTTTCTGTAATGGTAGTATCTCATAGCTGATGAAAAGGTGGTAAAGAAGGTAACCTGGAACAAGAAAGCTCCTCAAAGTCCCTACTGACCCCCACATCCATATCCTGTGCTCAGCAACAGACCTGAGCCCACATTGCTTCCAGAAGAATGAATGGCATTCTCAAGATATTGGGTAACTACTTCCACTCACTGTTGAGATGATGGGACGCAAATGTGAAATGACTACGATCATGGTAAGTCCCAAGCAACAACACAACAAAGCCCTGGGTACCTGCCCCAAGAAACACAGCAGCTCTCATTGTGCAGAAACACAAGGCTACATTCATGGACCTTGACATATCCTGGGTCATCCCACACAGCTGGATGAGCACAAACCCAGGAATGTTACATTACACTTAGAAAAGTGCCCTTCACAAAAGAAGTCAAACCATGGAGTCATTATCATGTTTAAACTGAAGAGCAGAGTGTTAACCTGCCAAAGAAAACCCACAGGAACACCAGCTGGAACTAGTAAGAGGAAACCCAGCAGTGGCCTGCAAGCAGAACACTTGAACTCAGGCTGAAACTCATTTTGAAGCTGCACCAGACTCAATGGAATATTATTCGTGAAAAAGCAAGGCTGCGATGTGTACATGTGAGCCAGGTAACACTGACCCCAGGCACTTCTGCATTCTTATTTCCATAAAAGCAAGTTCCTTTACCTCCAAACTTTCCCAGGTAGATCAAGTATATGTAAACAGATTACTTACATGTCCTTGATCTACAAAGGGCTTGTCTTCAAGAAAAGAGATAACTAAGGAGCTAGTTGCCTCCAGGGATCAATTACAGATCAATTAGCAGCGAAAACATAATTCTGAAATGATAAAGTGAACCCATGGGGAAGTGGGATTTGACAGATAAGTGTATTGTTTGATTTTTCCATTATACACAGTGAAATGCTCCTGTACTTGAGTTACTCTATCACATGCATTTCACTCTTGAGGAACAAAGAGAAACTGGGCATCTGAAAACCAAATCCTAGGCATTACAGGCACTAGGCTGGATTAGTAGGGAACTTGAACTTACCTTTCTTCTTTCACAGGTCTGATTCCATCTGCCTTTGCAAACTAGTTCCAGTCACTTCATTTATCCCTTCCTGTCCTATGCCCCTTAGTCACTATATAATGCTTGAATGGTTGGCCTTAAAATAATCTTCAGAGGAAATGGCTTATGTATAAATGTAGCAAATGGGCAATATCTCTCTGAGCTGAAGCCTTGACCTTCATTCTGGCCACATTTACAGAGGAACAACTGCTTCTCCTGGAGAATAAGCAAAGGGCTACAAATATTTTAAAAGCTGTTACACTGAGTGGATTTATCACTATATGAGTCTTGAAAGCCAATGTACAAAGATACAATGGGTAGAAGTTACAGATACACAAATTATAACTAACAAGTTAAATCTCTTCAAATACAGAAATGTTTGCCTTATCATATAGTCAGTTCCCTATCATTGGACACATTCAGACCTGAAAAAATTTCCTTTTAGGACTATGATGGAAGATATGCTAGCTTTGGATAGGAAAGAGATCAGACTAAATCAGCTTTAATTCTAACATACTTATGATTCTCTATAGGAGTAGTTTTGCCATAGATGAAACACCTGACACACCCAGCCACATGCATCCACATAATGAGGCGGGATGACTGAAGGTGACAAGTTAGGAGGAAACAGGAGATATCACCATCACTCACCCATAGCAGATAACTGTGTCTTAGATTCAGGTAAAAACAACTACACTAGATTTGAAGATAGAAGAATGATTGAAAATGATAAAAAAGAAAAAGGAAATTATAAAAGGTTGATAGGCCAGAAGCTTCAAGATATAATCTAATGGGAAAAAGAAGATAGTACACAGGGACCTAACCTAATAGCAGTTTATACTACTTAGTTTTAAAAATTGATCCTATTCTAACAGGTTTTCTGTTTCTGGGCAAGGAGAAGTCAAACAAAAGAAGATGACCTCCTCCACAAGCCTCCTCCCACCAGCCCACCCCATGTCTTTCTGAACAGTTAAGAAGCATGCACAGAGCTTATATCCAGAGGTTGCCTGCAGAGAACGCTCACCTTGACCAAACTGTGGCTTGCAAAGATGTACAAACAGATTAATGGGAAGTTTCTGAGAAAGTGCACCCAGACTACCATTCCAAAAATTGAGCTAAGGAGGTACTATGGTTTGGATGTGGTGTGCTCTCAAGGGTTCATGCATTAGCGGCTAGTCCCCAGAGTGGCCGTCTTAAAATGAATGGAGCCTTTAAGATGTGGGGCCTTGTGGAAGATCACTTGGGATGCTTACTGCCTTTGGAAGAAACTAAGGTAGTTCTCATGGAATCCTAGTTAGTTTCCTCAAGAGTGAATTTCTATACAAGATGAAGCCGGAATCCTTTCCACTTCGTCTTGCCACATGTTCCCTCTTGTAAATGCTCCAGTCATGATGCCATCTGCCATGAGACCCTCACCAAAAGCCAAACCAATGTAGATACCTGACCCAAGACTTTCCGCCTCCCAAGCTGTCAATGAAATAGACCACTTTTCTTCACATCTCATCCAGCCTTATGGATTTTGTTACAGCAACAGAAAGCGGACTAACATAGATCTCTTGGAGAAAGTTTGGCCACTTAGAAATTAGAATACAGACAAGAAGAGTAGATGGGTCATTCATTGGATGAATGTTATAATAGATAGCACATATATTATATACAATACATTATATACATTCTATTACATAATAGCGCTATCTGCAAATCACATGGTTGCTGTCCTACTGCTTCTATCTTAGAAGTTTGTGAACCTCTGACATTTGAACTGTACTCATAACATAGTGTTAATATACAGGAAGCAAGGCTATTCTTCTTCTTTGGGATCCTGTGTACCATCTGACCACAACATAGATAGAGACAGAGATCTCCTATCTGCTGGTTCACTCCCCCAAACGACTACAGCAGTCAGGTAGAGGCCAGGTCAAAGCCAAGAGCTGCAAACTCAGTGCAAGCCCCAACAGGGATGGCAAAGACCCAAACATTTTGAGATAGCCTCTGCTGCCTCCAAGGGTGCACCTTAGCAGGAATGTAGGTTTGCAAGCAGAGACAGGACTTGAACCCAGGCACTCCCATATGGGATACGGGCATCCCAACCATCACCTTAACTGTTATACAAAATATCCATGCCAGCATCCCATATAGGCACTCCTTGCTAATGCGCCTTGGAAAGCAGCAGAGAATGGCCCAAGTGCTTGGGCCCCCGCACTCATGTAGGAGACCTGGAAGAAACTCCTGGCATCTGTCAGGAACAGCCCTGGTCATTGCAGTCATGTGAGGAAGAATTTTTCACACCATTTTTTAAACTTTTCTGTAATTCTTTTTTTTTATATAATTAACAGGGGGAAAAAAAAAGGAACCCTTAGGTTTTGAGAAGAGGAAGCTGGGAAAGGAGGAATGTGGAAGATCCACATCTCCTCCATTCAACTTCCCCAACACTGAGATGCATGGTGGTATCCTGAGTTTCTATGAGAATTGCTGTGAGACGCCAACAATGAGCTCCCTTCAAATACCATTGTATTTCCACATCCCAGGGCCTGGCAGATACTAAGGGCGCAGGAAACAAACTTCAAGAAAAACAGAGCAAACCCAACTGGTGATGCTCTATCTGCAAATCTGAGAATTATGGCCCTTCTGTGTAAACAGCTTGGTGGATATGACCGGCATCGGAATACAGCGTAAGATCCAGCCTGACACTGCAGTACTGTTTTATTGAGGAGCAGGAGGAATGGAACATACACGCTTGGGCTAGCCTGAAACGGGCCGGCTCCTCTGCACTGAGAAAGGGTGCACATTCCAGGTGCTCTGTGTCCCAGTACCCAAGGTCTCTGCTGGGTCACACATAAGCCATTTGATGTACTGAGATAAAAAGAAATGAAGAGCAAGATGCCCAAGATAACAATAAGAACTAAAATAGCTCCATATTTGGTAATTCTTTCATCAGGAAAATAATGTCCCATTACACTTTGTTCTTACTTCCCAAACCAACTAGAACTCAGTTTTTCAAATTCACATTGACTGCACATAAGATGTGAACTGGAATAATTTTAATTATCAAGATTCAAGAAAGCTTCAAAAATGTTGTTTAACAGATGAAAAATGTGATTTTACTTTGGAAATGTAGCTAATTCAAAATTGTCTCAGTAGATTACTTTTCTAGAAAAATGCAATTCTGAATAGAGATGAAAGAGAAAAATCATAATCCACAGGCCACTGCATTGTAAGTATTGGGAGATGTTCCTATAACCCACAGGAAATTGGTACCTAGAAGATGGGTGCTTTTTCTAACCACCAAGATACAACTTCACAATCATGAACACTGTGTCACAGTATTCCAGAAAAAAATAATAATAAATAAGGTAAACCATGGCACATCACAGAGGGCAAGACTCCAAACTGTAAACATGATTTGCATATTAATTCAATTAGGAACCTTTTTGCTCTAATAAGAAATACAATCTTGGAAGACTCTGTAGCTGAAATTGTTGTACTAACTAGTAGGGACTTGTTCACCAATTTATTTGAAAATTAGTTCTTATGGCAAAGCCAAATCATAATGGGAAAAAAGCACCTACTCAATAATACACAGTAGACCAAAGAGGGACTGGGGCAAGTTGGCATGGGTGCCTTCTGTGCCTCTTCACTTGCCGCATCTGAGGAGCCAATTAATTCTAAATCACAAGTCAGTTCCTTTCTCCAACTTAATAGGGACAGATATTTAACTAAACCACAGAGCCTTAGGTTTCTGGATTAGTCCCTAGCACTCATCAGCCTTCTGTCTCCCATTTCAAAGTTGCTCCATTTCTTTAAAATAAGAGAACCAGGCATATCACACTTCCTCCTCGGCTTTACCAGAGGACACGCTGTCTGTACAGCCCAAAAAGGACTCCTGCTGAGTCCCCAGGAGCAGGAGCTGGCTTCTAGCCCTCTGTGCTCAGTATCCTTCCTGTCCCAGACATGGTCTTGTCCCTGGGCTGCCAACAATGCGACTCCATAAAATCATGAGGATTCATGATGACCCGAGGCCTGACCTAAGGATCCTGGAAGAAACTTCTCCTTCTCCTTCTCCTCTCATAGAACCTCAGATCTGTATGCAAACAGGAAGATGGCATGGCATGGCAAGTATTTTTTTCTTCCTTTTTTTTTTCTTGAGGAGAATGACAAAGAGTGAGAGCTCCCAGCCACTGGTTCACAGCCTGAATTCCCACAGCGGCCCCTAAAGCCAGGAGCCTGGAACTCAATCCAGTCCTCCATGTTAGTGGCAGAAACCCCAATCATTTAAGCCATCACTGTTGCTGCCCAGGGTCTTCACTTGCAGGAACCTGGAGTCAGGAGTATCAAACCGAGGGCACCAACACACTGTATGGGACATAGGCCTCTTAAGTAGTGTCAACTATTAAGCCAAATGCCCACTCCTGGTATGGCACTAATCACACTTCAGTCATTCGCCATCTGTCTTCCAAAACTCCCTCTCATTTCTGCAAGAGAATCCACACCTATGGATACCCCTGGGCAGCTATACACCTGGGATGATAGTTGCATACCGGTAAACATCAAGGCATGACTATTTTCCTTTGAAGAGGCAGTATTGATACAGGAAGGCAGATAGGATTAAATCTATTAGATTCATGAGCTGGAAGACCACGCCTTCAACCTGCCACCTGTGTGATCTCATGCCCCTACCTGACCTCACCTGTATACCCACCTGCCAATCAGACTATGTAACCACTCCCTTTGGAAGTGAATAAAAGGCCTGTTGCGCCTGGCCTGGACCAGCTCTCTTGTTCACCCCCACGCCTCTGATGCCTGCTGGCCTGCGCAGCTCATGTACTCTCCTGCCCACGTGCTTTCTCGCCCTAGCAACCCTAGTTCACTCCCTGGAAAAGCCTGGTAAACTTTTCAGCTCCTTCTCCCTCTTATAAAGCCCTCACTTTCCTATTCTCTCTCTAAATAAATGTTAAACTGTACCATGTTGCCTGTTTCATTTATAAGCAGCCGATATTTAGAATTCTTACCTAAATATATGGCAAGAACCCTCGAAATAGTAATCTTAAAATGATTAATAAAATTTTGCGTAAAAGTCCCTGATATCAGTAGGACACTAGGCCAGAGGATAATATGACAGTGAGACATTTGAGCCTTCACGCCGCTCAGGAGCTCTGAGTGTTATTACCACCAATAAAAAATGCAGAAGCTTTGCTGCTTCTGGTTCTTCTTACCTTTGGTTCCATTGAAATGAAACTGTGGGTCCCTCTGCTCGAGAGAACTGACCTTTTAATCGTCCTGCTATGGTAGAAGTGGTAGTAGTCCTTGAGGGCCCCTATCTGCAAAGGCAGGGTGGAAGGGAGAAGACAAAAAAAGACATTAATGTATGAAAACAGTCTTCTGTTTTCCTGTTTTGCATTAAAATAAGAATACACACACCAAAAAAAAAAAAAAAAAGGAAAAAAGGTCCATAAATTATGCAGTTGCCTGCTGTGCTTAAATGTTACTTGAACCTTGGTGATCACCTTTCAAAAGAAGGACATGTGATATGAAATGGAGTGTCCTTGAGGCATTGACTGTGGAACTAAAGATTATAATGGGGCAGCTTAGCCTCTCGCTCTGGATCTGCCTTTTAATGTTTAATTTATATGCAGCATTTTAAGAAATTCTATGTCAATCTATATCCAAATGTAGGAAAGGGAGGAAAAAAATCAAATAACTATCTGGTTATAAAAACACATTGCAATTTGTTTGCTCTGAGAAATGTACAATGAAGGACCTTGTTTGATTATTTATATAGTTAATTTGAAACACGTTCTAGGCAGTCGATCATTCACAAAGATAAAACCACTTAGTTGGTTTCCTGACTTCAGTCGACTGTATAAATACATGGCCCTTATTCATTTACAGAACCAAATGTGGACTGGCAATTTCTAAAACAAAACAGAAATCAGACATCCTACCTATCAACCAAGCTTCCTGTGTGAAAATCATTTGATCCACTTTGTCTTATTCATTTTTTTTCAATTTTTTAGTGGGTTTCTTTTTTTCTTTTTTCTTTTTTTTTTTTTTTTTCATTTATGTATGCTTTCCTTAGTTGAAAACAGATCTATTTAGGATGGTTTTGAAAATAAGTCCCTGTTCACTTTGGGAAAAAAAACTAACAAAACCCCAAACACTCATCTTCTCTCAGCAGATTATCAAATATAGATCACAGAATGGAAAGTGAACCACAAAGACAATATACAATGAGGGCAGGAGAGGTTGCTTCTAATTTCAGCTGACTTTCACCAGAGCTAAACAACATATACTCACTCCATCTCCCTTTCCTTTTCTACCAAACTGGACTGTGGGTTAGTTAATTTCTAGGACCACTGCAACACCCAGATTTCATTCTTTGGCAATAACATTTCACTTGCTTTGGGCTCTTTTTCCAGTACTACTCATGGCTGTGACCTAAAAGAATGATCATCATTAGGATGTTTTACAATTGAGACAATCCAAAAGTTGGGATTTCCAGATTGGAAGAAATAAAAGTCATCGGCCAGGTTAATTTATCCAGAGGAAAGATTCATTTCTTATTCACTTCTTTTTATTATCCTACTCAATTTCTGTGCCATTTAGAAAGTACCTCCTGAATGGGATTTGGGATATAATTGTATGTCTCCTCATCCTTGAAATGTGAAAGAAAGTCTGAAGTCTTATTTAGATTTAAAGGAAAACTGCCTTGACCTCCACAGAAGAAATCCTGAACTCCAAAACCAAGTGGGGAAACAGGGTGGGGAAATCCACCTCAGTCCTCTAAATCTCCATGATTTGGCCTCTGAAAACCACGAGGAAGAGGGCGCCTCGCCCAGCCCCAGCCTCTGAGAATGGTTTTAAGGAGAGGTTTACAAGCCAATTTTAGGATTCCAGGGGACCAAGGGTAGAATTCAGGAGTAGATTCTTAATCCTTTATAAGAAAATCTTAAAATCCCAAGAAGCTTAGAGTTTTCATCTCATGTAGAAGTGTCAAGAGTGTTCCTTGGGTAAATATAGTAGTTGCTGTGGAAAGAAACATAGAATCTCTGAGGAAGAACGTTACAGAGAACCTATCATCAGCAACCTGAAAAATACCAGTGTGTTTAAGATCCTGTCTACTGGACTAAATGGAACCTCTTTGATTATAGGAAATGACTGAATTCAACTCAACCACTAAACTTAAACAGTAGGTGAAATACATCCAGAAAACACAGATCCTTTGTGGCTTCATTAGAACACACTGGAATGCTGGTCTAAAGTAGCACATAGGGAGCTGGAAAATGGAACCCTTGTCCTGACTGAAATTGCTTTGGGATCCTGAAGAAGTCATTTAGTCTTGTTGGGGATTGGTTTCCTCAACTATAAAATGAGAAGAACACAGGAAGGATAGCAGATAGACACGAGACAACAGAGTCAAGTGGGGAATAATAATGCTTATAGTGTGCTTACAAGGATTAAGTGTAATAACATGTGAACTGCCCCATTAAGTCACTGCCTGGCACAGCCTAGGTGTTGGGAGGTGATTAATTTTCCTTATAAAGTTTAATTTAAATCCCATCTCTCACCCGCTGTCTTTTAATTAACCCACCATTTCTATTCCTTGGTCGGGATTCCTCTCGGTCTACCCCAATATCATCTCTTCATTTCCCTTAACTCACTGGCCAAAATCAAGAATTGATCATGGAGGGTGTAGGTAAAAAAAAAATCAGTTTATATAGGATTGGTAAAACCGAAAATGTGAGACAGTTGCTTCAAGAAACATTGGGTCATATCAATGGAACTATGTCCTGCAACTAACATTTACTTCAGCCCTTCCCTTTCTTTTTTTTTGACAGGCAAAGTGGACAGTGAGAGAGAGAGACAGAGAAAGGTCTTCCTTTTGCCGTTGGTTCACCCTCCAATGGCCGCCGCGGTAGGCGCGCTGCGGCCGGCACACCGCCGGTGTCCCTTTCTTTTTTTTTGACAGGCAAAGTGGACAGTGAGAGAGAGAGACAGAGAAAGGTCTTCCTTTTGCCGTTGGTTCACCCTCCAATGGCCGCCGCGGTAGGCGCGCTGCGGCCGGCACACCGCGCTGATCCGATGGCAGGAGCCAGGGGCTTATCCTGGTCTCCCATGGGGTGCAGGACCCAAGCACTTGGGCCATCCTCCACTGCACTCCCTGGCCACAGCAGAGAGCTGGCCTGGAAGAGGGGCAACTGGGACAGAATCCGGTGCCCCGACCGGGACTAGAACCCTGTGTGCTGGCGCCGCAAGGTGGAGGATTAGCCTAGTGAGCCGTGGCGCCGGCCCAGCCCTTCCCTTTCTAAAGATGTATTCTATAGATAGTCACCTGTGTGCAAGGAAGGACAGTAGCTAGAGAAAATTCTGTACAAGAATGCAATCAGCTGCCATTAATATGTCATTAATTCTGTGTGTATGAAAATAGAATGAACTCTAAGTTATAGTGAGTAAAATAAATAAATAACCCAAGGATATAGAGTGAAAAACAGAAGAGTCTAAATCACAAGTATGTTTATAGTTGTAATACTCAAGAATCTAAGAGCGATCTCCCTTTCACTGTTTATGTACTTGTGCTAATTTTGTTAAAACTAATTAAAATTAATGAATAACAGCAACAAATAAAACAGAACACACACATACAAATTCCACATACTTTTACAGAAGCACATATGCTTCAAAAATCCACGTGGTAGGTGCAAGAGCCATATGTATTTGGGCCATTAAATATCTGTACCAGTAAATTCCGTAAGATCTACATCTTTCAGGAATTCTGTTTTCTCTATAAAGTTGTGGAATGGTGTTCATCTAGCATTTATTGAATGTTCTTCTCCGTGTTATTGTATTTAACTTAATCCACAAGAGCCCTGGAAGATAAATATCTTTATTTGCTGAAAGAGAACACTGAGGATCTGGGAGTACCCAAATGTCCACAGCATTGACTGTGAGGTGTAAAATGTGAATTCTTGATCAATGTCTGCTAGCATCTGGTGGATTCTGCACACAAACTCGAATGGTGCCCAGTATTGTTCTATAGTTTTCCTGTACTGACAAGTAAAATGCTAAAATCTGTGTGGTTGAAAAGCCAGGCATAATGAGACCTGCTCCTTAGGGCATTCTGATATTCTGTGATAGCTGTGGTAGAGATCTTAGCTTTCTTTTTTTTTTTTTAAAGATTTATTTATTTGAAAGTCAGAGTTACACAGAGAGAGGAAAAAGAGGGAGAGAGAGAGAGAGAGAGAGAGGAGAGAGGAGAGAGGAGAGAGGAGAGAGGAGAGAGAGAGAGAGAGAGAGGCCTTCTATCCATTGGTTCACTCCCCAATTGGCTGCAATGGCCGGAGCTGCACCAATCTGAAGCCAGGAGCCAGGAGCTTCTTCCAGGTCTCCCATGTGGGTGCAGGGGCCCAAAGACTTGGGCCATCCTCCCCTGCTTTCCCAGGCCATAGCTGGGAGCTGGATCGGAAGTGGGGCAGCCGGGTCTCAAACCAGCGGCCATATGGGATGCCAGCGCTTCAGGCCAGGGCATTAACCCTCTGCACCACAGTGCCGGCCCTGGTTCTTAGCTTTCTGGGCATCTCTCTGCACATCTTGTTTCATTGGGAAGCTGGTAAAATACTGTGGTGGAGCTACAGTAGCAACACAGGGTAGCCTTCTTGTTCCTCAGCTTTCTGATTGAGGCAGAAGAAGCAAGCTCTCATGAAGACCCATTCTCCATTGGGGTGTGGTTTTAGGGAATATTTTTAGAAGTTAGCCCTCCTGATTAAGTCTAAAAATTATTTAATAGCCTATACTAAATGCTTTCCAAATTAGCACAATCAGTAGATTCAGTTCCCTGTAGCAGGCTTCCCTGACTATCCCAAACTGGATGGGCCAGAACCTCTGAAAAAGTACTTCTAGCTTTACACAATCTTGCACAATTCAGAGATCCTCAAAGATATGTACCTCTTGAGTCATGGGCTATAGGCTCCAATGAGCTAGAGGCTACTGGAAGGTCCACTGTGTCATCCTGTTAGATGACTCCAGTCGCTTCTGGTCTTCTCAAAGCCATCTGCACCACCTTTCTCTCAGAAATTTTTCTACAGAGTAGCCAGAATAATGTTGACAAAATGCAAATAAGTCAATGTTTCATGCCATATCCCTGCCTAACATCCTCAAAGGGTTTCTCTTTGCTCTTAAAATACATGGCAATAATTAACTTTTTTTTTTTTTTTTTTTTTTTACAGGCAGAGCTAGACAGTGTGTGAGAGAGAGACAGAGAGAAAGGTTCTCCTTTTTCCGTTGGTTCACCCCCCAGTGGCTGCTATGGCCTGCGCATTGTGGCCGGCGCGCTGTGCGGATCCAAAGCCAGGAGTCGGGTGCCTCCCCCTGGTCTCCCATGTGGGTGCATCCTCCACTGCACTCCCGGGCCACAGCAGAGAGCTGGACTGGAAGAGGAGCAACCAGAACAGAATCCGGCACCAAGGCCGGGACTAGAACCCGGGGTGCCGGCACCGCAGGCGGAGGACCAGCCTCGTGAGCCACGGCGCCCGCCAATAATTAACATCTAACACTTGTATTACTCCACAAAAGTTTTAAAAAGGAAATCAGAATAATACTATTATATTTAACATATAAGGGGGCTTTGAAATGTTTATGGAAATACAGTTAAAAGATAAATTTATTTTGTTGCAAATGCTTTTTTTCTAAATTCATGTATATTTTTTCATAATACTCATTTTCCAGGAACATTTCAAAGACCCCTCATATATACTATGTCAGAAACTATTCTATATACTTAACCTAATCCCGTGAATAAAGGCAATTATCCTACTGTGACTTAGAGGACATGCTAAATGTGGTCCAGCCTCACCTACGGCCTCACCCTGGATCACACTTGTCCCCCTCCTGTGCACCTGCTGGCCTTCCTTGAGTTCCTTGACCGCGTCACATTTGCTCTTCCCTCTACCTGCAGCACCCTCCCCTGTCTCCACCCTCTCTACCTTGATTTCTGCTTCTCATTCTTTATGTCTCATCTTAAGTAGGACATCTTCCAAGACTCACCCAAAAAGTTAGCTCCATTTACTATATCTTCTTACAGAATCCTAAGAATATGTACTTGTGGTTATACCTTGATTAGTCTAACTATTGGTCTAAAATCTGTGTCCCTAACTTCTTGTATGTCCCACTGATGCAAGAACATGTTTGTTTAGCTCATTATTTTATTCCCAGATCCCAGGACTTGGCTTGCTTGACATATAATTGAATCTTGGAAAAGAGTGCTGAATGAATGACCTAAATATCAGAACCACTGAATTACTGAGACCACATATCAAGTGTAGTAAATTCCTAGTATGAGTATCATAGAACTATCATCTAGAAGC
This sequence comes from Lepus europaeus, assembly GCF_033115175.1. Classification (NCBI taxonomy): domain Eukaryota; kingdom Metazoa; phylum Chordata; class Mammalia; order Lagomorpha; family Leporidae; genus Lepus; species Lepus europaeus. The sequence continues at coordinate 83,074,341 of NC_084838.1, read as the reverse complement.
TAATTTCACACACAAAAAACTGATTTAATTCTACCTTAATAGAAGAACCAATTCAGCCTAGGTTATGGTATTGGAAGTTTCCAGTTGAGACATCCCAATATATATTTTTTTCATTTTGTTCTATGTACAAGATAACAGATAGGGAGCAACGTATGTTAGTACAATTATTTTCCTTCATTAAAACAAATTAATCTATCACCTCTCTCTATATATAGAGATATAGATATATGCACTATGTCAGAATTACATTATATATAAGCATGTAATTAATATACATGTCCTTTATTAATAAGAATTGTGTCTTAGAGTCTTTGAACAGCACAAGCATGCTGAGTGCATTAAGTAAACATTAAGAAGAAAAATGTCACAACATGTTGGGAGTTACTAAAGAAAGACAGTGTATGAAGACAGAGCAGTAATATTATCTATAAGCATGCTTTCTATCTAGCTCCTCTAGGGTAATGGAAAACAAAAGATGACTCTGCTTATGTTATGCAATAGCAACAAGGACTAAAACAAGGAACAATATATAACTAACATGGGAACATTTTATACATAAATCAGGAACAATAGGAGTACATGAAGTATAAAATCAATAACAGATAGATCAAAGCCCAACCCTTTCCTTAACACCACTAAAGGGAAGAGAGAATAATTTCCTCCCTCTTGGCCCTCACAAGTTCCTCTTCTGTACAGTTACACATAAACACTCTTCTCTGCCTAGCAACACTCTAGCAATGAATTTCATCTTTCATTACTAACTCTGCAGAGTTGTTTGTGCTTTTGCTTCCTTCACGGTAGCCCTTCACCCTTGCTCCCAGAATTTTCCTATCACTACTCTCTCTCAAACCAAAGTGTGTTCTTAGAAAAGGCTTTTGTGTTTTATATTAAGTATTTTATACTAAGGTATAAACGACTTGTAAGACAATATTTACTTCTCCTATGGACAAGTACATTTGATCAGAAAATTAAAATGTCAGCCTGATAAACCAGTCCATAGTACTTGTAATTTCAAAAAGCAGTCACTATTTTTTAAAAATTTTGGATTAAAATATAATACTTGTACATTTCTGTTGATTTTTTTCTTGGCAGCAGGATGGAGCCTTCCCAATGGCCATAAATTTTCATATCACAAGCAAACTACTGACTTTTGAGTAGAGCAGGCTGGGACCCACATTTTATACTGGTTTTGGAAAAGGATCTGTGTGGCCTTTCCAAACTCATTTACCATGAAGATTTCACCTGAGCTTGTAGCTAACCTCCCCTCATCAGTATAATGACTTTTTGCATATAGTTGGCAGCTGCCTTATACATAGTGCCATAGAGCCATCAACCATCACCCTACAGAGAGTTTGCCCAGGACTACGGCATTTCTTGGCATGTAAGACATTTTAGTGCTGAAACTGGGACAGTCTTAGGCAAACCGGGATGGTCGGTCACCTAGTTACGAAGCACTGAGGTCACTGGTGGCACTGTGGCCACTTGCTGAACCTGTCAGATGGTAATTCCATCAGTGGTACGTGCATAGGTGTTTCCTGGAACCAGTTCCTTGTATGCCTTCAAACACGTCTTTCCCTACACCAAGTTCACTGACATCACATTAATGACTTCACATCAATAAAGATGGATATATTTATGTCATAAAAAATTAGCCAAAGTTACAATTTAGGGTTTTCTTTTCTCCCTGAAAAATCTATTGTTATGGATTTATCAGCACACTATTAGGTATATACATTTGTCAACCCTCATTCAATCTTATACAGAAATGGCTGCATTTGGGATGTGTAAAAAGCCAGTAATAACAACCATTACTTTTAAAAAACAAAGCTCTATAGTTCCCTCTTCTGACTTTTGCCTGTCTCTTTAAAATCTATCAAATGACTTGGAGATTGGGAAATACAAACCAAGTTATCAGGAACTGGAATTTGTCATCTAGCTCACACCTCTCCCCACATGTTCAGAAGAGATGAAGAAGAAGCAAATCACTTTCACTAAGACCATCGTCTTTGCTGACCACTTTCCAGTGCCCAAAACTGAAAATCTGAACTTCCACTTGTTAAACTCATTTCCAATTTACACAGATTACAGACAATGCCTAGATATCCTGTTTTCCCTTCATGAAACTGTTAAGTGTGATGCTTCCTTAGATCTTCCCCAAATTTTGAGAGTGTTAGAATGATTGTATGCAACACCAACAACCCATATAGGCACTGAGTCCCAACTACTCCACTTCCAATCCAGCTCACTACTAATGCACCTGCAGCAGAAGATGGCCCAGGTGTTTGAGGGGCCTGTCACCCATGTGGGAGACTCAGATGAAGCTGCTGGCCTCCAGCTTTGGATGGCTCAGCCCTGGCCATTGGCGTCATCTGGGGAGTGAAACAGCGAAGAAAGATATTCTCTCTCTCTCTCTCTCTCTCTCACCTTCTTTCTGTCTTTCTAATAAATTAATTAATTCTTCTTTTAAAAAAAAGCAGGATACTCAAGGAATGCTGGATAACCACTATGATTTTACATGTACAAGCTTTATGATCTGCAATACGGTATGCTGAATAATGTCTCCATTGTAAGAAGCAGCAGGCAAGTCAGAGAAGGAGATGAGATGACAGAGGTGGAGATCAGGGGGAGACTGGAAGATGCTACGCTACTGGCTTTGAAGATGGTGGAAGGGATCACAAACCCAGAAATGCAGAGAGCCTCTGGAAGTTGGAAAAGGCAAGGAAATGAAGTCTCTTCTAGACTCCCCAGAAGGAACACAGCCTTACCAACAACTCAGTTTTAACTTAGAATTTCTGGTAATAAATTTGTGTTGTCTTAAGTCACTAAATTTGTGGTAATTTCTTAGAACAGTAATAGGAAACTAAAAGAAGGTAGATTCAATACCTCTATAGACACCCATGAGAACATAGGAAATGAAACTTCATGGTCTATTCATATTTGGATCCTTTTTATTCTTCCTGATTGTCAGGACTCTCTGAGAATTCAGCTATCAATTTCCAAACAGCTATACCAATAAAGCAATAGTGTTTAATACTGGCCATGTATTCTTCCATACATTTTTTAGCATGATAATGATCTTATTCAATCTACAAAACAAACTGAAGTTCAAAATGAAGAAACTTGCCCAGGAAAACAGAACTGGTAAATGGCTTGTCTATCAACACAGTGTAATTAACAACACTACTAATAAATGCTACCACTCCTGGTATGCTTTCTTACATTATATATAATCTTTCCAACAACACAAGGAAAGAAGAGACAATAATTCTAATTTAATGGGCAAGGATACTGGCCTTAATCCGAGAGAAGTAACATGCCCAAGTGAGTAAGTTTCCAAGCCAGTGTTTAAAACCAAGTCAGTTTGACTCCAATAGTCCCATCCCTTTGGTTTTATTTCAAATTTAGTCCAAGGGTTTAGTACAGTCACATGCATTTCAACAGATATATTTAAATATTAGCCCAGCCCATTCCACCTCTTTGCCTTCCCCTATATGAGGCCTCACTATTTGATTCTAAAGTCACCTGATCAGCAGAGTGTAGAAAATCTACGTCCTTACAATTCCTCTTGAAAGCATGTAATCAAAAACATCTTGGCTACAAATCCAAAAAAGTGAGAACTGGATATAGCAATTTCACCAAGAAAAGCTAAGACAAACCAAATACAGTAAGCATCACATTTTCCCAGGTTCAGATGAGAAGCTTAAAGTCTGTCCCACTATTCATAAGAGATATGACATTTACCTCAAAGCAAATCAAAGAATCTCAGAGTTGAAAAGACCTTAACAGGATTTTCATCTGATTTTCGCCACTGGATGTGGGAATCTATTTTCTAAACTGGCAGAAAATGCTGCATTTTCTGGGGCAGTCCATTTGTTAGAAGTATTTGCCTAAATCCATTCACTACTTCTGGGTCAAGCCTGTGGCAAAAACCCAACAGCATCATCCCTCTTCTACATGCCAGACACCACAACTCACCCCTACTGGGTCCTCCCCATTTCTGGATGAACATCGGAGTTTCTCCATTTTTTTCTCATGTAACAAGGCTTTGTAAGCTACTTACCTTAGACAAGCCAACATCTGTAATGTCTCCCCAGTAAGCTTAGAGCCCAGAACACATAGCATGTCAGCTCCAAAAATGGCAGAGTCAAGATGGAATACATGACAACATGACCTCCCTTGGTAATTACTTTCATTGAAGCTTAAAATTCTAATATTCTTATCAGAATGAACTAAACAATCCTCAGAAATCATTTTAATTTGGTTCTCATCCAGTCTATACTTTAATTTCCTAAATGTAAATGATAGAAATTTACATTTCTGTTGAATCTTAAATTTAGTTTTACATATTCTCTTCAATGGTTTTTACAGGCTGCCTAGAAATTCATTTATTTACTGTGTACTATGTGTCAAGCACTGATCCAAAGGTATTGCAGATACAGTGACCAAAACAACGCCCCTGCTAACATACAGATAATGTTCTGACTTGATTCTGTCTACACATTGTGCCAACTGCAAGTCTGAAATTTATATCTTCTCTATTGATTCAGAATATTCTTCCTAAGATCACTCAGTTTTTATAAATAGTGTAATATAGTTAAGGATTGAGTTCAACATACAATATGCCTTAACAGTTATGACCTGGAAATCATATCAGACTTTTATTTTCTTCAGTCTTTTATTTTCTTCATTTTGTCTAAAATGAATAATTATATACTTAATGTAAAATATTCCTTGAAATATATTCCTTGGATAATAGCCTTTATTGTTTCTTGTTACAGTCAGCTATTCTTCTAGAAACCTTTTAAAACTCATCTGTAAATAATTTCTGGAAAAATTAAAAGAATTTTTTGTTTAGTATTTAAACTATTCCACCAGCTTGTAAGACAAACACCTCCCTCTACCCCAGTCCCTCCCACACACACACACAAACACACAAAATCAAGTGTCCAAGAGAGGCTGAAAGAGAGCCTACATTTAAGTCTGCACTCTTTTTATTACTAATCATCTTAGCAACTTGAAAGATTTCCACATATATGGAAACAAAAAGAAAATGGAACTTACTTTGATAGGTGGGAGCACTGAGAGATTTACACCCTGAAACAGTACAGTTTCTGTTTAGGTCCACTAATTCTCAACTCCAGCTCTACTCTAGAATTATATGGAGACTTTTAAAAAATACTAACGCCCGGGCTCCCCACCACACCTACTCCATAGCTTCGGGCTTAAAGCTCTGAGTTAAGGTCAGAGCATCAGCATTTTCTTTTAAAAAGCTTTCTAGATGATTCTAACATGCAGCCAAGCTGGAGAACCACAGTTCTACATCCTTCATATTCTGCAGAAATATAATTATTTACCCTAAAATCTGTGATTTCTATTCATATATTGCTATGAACTTAATTAAAATATGATAGCACTTCAAACAATTCATGAGAAAGGAAATTAAAAGATAATCGAAAAAATTTTTGAAATCCATGCATAGAGAGATCTCCAAAAAGTTTATAGAAAATGTGTATTATGGAAAAACTATGCATGCATTTCAAAAGTGTTTTGCAACAAAATAAAGTTGTCCTTTCATTCTACTCTCTCATTGCCTCTTTGAAGTTTATGTGAGGAAAAATCTCTCAATTAATTTGATTTTAGAATTAATATAACTGGCATGTCATTCTTTGTTCTTTCCTTTAATTATTGTGAAATCCCTCCTCCTCCACAACTCCGAAAATTTAGAAAAAATGTATTTAGTATAATCAGATTCAAAATTTTGAATATTTTTATTCCATTGATAAGGAGAAGTTATTTTGAGCACTATAGTATTTATAGTATCTTATTCCTAAAAGAGGAGTTCTGGAGTGGAGGAGCTGTGAGCCTTAAAGACATGTGATAGAGACTTTGTGTGTTGCATAACTCAGCTTATGGCCCAGGGTAGCTGATGGCCTTGTCACCCTCAGTTCAAAAACATTTATGAAGAAGAGAAACTCTTCCCATATCTTTGAAAACGGCTATTCGGAGATGCCTTTTCTTTGATCCCATCTTGGTTCATTGTAGGGTGGCAGAGTTAGTACTAATCCCAGAAAAGGAGAGCAGTAGCATAATCTGTGGATAATAGCAAAGAGGAAGTGGGTGAGACATCTGGCCAAATGTGAATTTCTTCATGTAGGCAGGTATGAGGTCTTGCATTTAGGAAGGTATGAAATTGGATCCTACTTTTGTAGCTCTTGAGGCTTAGCAGGCTGTGGGTAGCTATTGTCCTGTTGTAGTAATTAATGATGTCCCTGGATATAGATCATTTAGAAAGGATAAAAAAATTAAAAAATAACAACACCAAATGATGGTGAAGATGTAAGTAAATGGAGCACTTACACATTGCTGGAAACACTTGGCAAACAGTTTGGCAGTTTCTTGTAAAATTGAGTATTTACTTATTATAAGATCTAGAATGCTATTTCCAAGTATTTCTCTAAGAAAAACTTATATCCATTCAAAAACCAGTATCTGAATGTTTTAGCAGCATTTCAAAATATTCATAATCACCAAAAACTGGAAATAATCCAATGCTTACAGCTGGTGACAAAATGAGATTAACAAAGTGGTGCATTTATACAATGGAATACTACTCATCACCAAGAAGGAATAAACTATCAATTGATTTAATATAGAGGAATCTCAAACGTATTATAACAAGGGCAAGAAGCCAGACTTAATGAGCTGCGCACTGTACTGTTCTATTTACATGACTGAATAGAAAAAAAAACAAACCAGCTGCTTCTCCTCTGCCCTCACACCACAACAATCAACACAAAAGGCTTCTGTGACCTCAAAGGGTACGGGGTTTCTTCCCACTACAAGCAGGCCACCAATTCAGCAGAGGCAGCTGAGTGTTCCCTAAAGCAATTCAACTCTATCTGAGTGCCCAAGACTGCCCTCCCCCTAACACTTCAGATGCTAATCACAAGCCCTAGATTGTTCCACGTGGGGTTCAAACAGACTGGTTATAAATGGGGTTCCCATAGCCCTCTTCTTTGGTTCAATTTACTGGCTTAGGTGAATTCCAGAGCTCAGTGAAACAGTTAAATTTACTGGTTCATTGTAAAGGATGCGACAAAGGACAGAAATGAAGAAATGCCTGGGACAGACAGGTGGAAGGGGTGCAGATCACCCATACCTTCTCTGGGCTCACCACCCTCCAAAAGCCTCCACATGTCTCAATACCTAGAAGTTCCCCAAACCCTTTTTCCTTTTAATCTTTATTTATTTGAGATAGGGAGAGAGGAGGAGGGGTGATCCCCCATCTGATGGCTTAATCTATAAATACCCACAATGAGCAGAGTTGCATTGGAGCAGAATCCAGGTCTCCCACATGAGTGACAGGAACAGTTACTTGAGCCATCAACCACAGTCTCCCAGGGTCTACATTGGCAGGAAGCTGAAGTCAGGAGCCGGAGTCATGAACTGAATTCAGGTACTTCAAAGTGGAACATGGGCATCCTAACCACAAGGCTAAATGCCTGTTTGCCCTTTGGGTTTTTTTTTTTTTTTTTTAAAGATTTATTTATTTTATTTGAAAGTCAGAGTTACACAGAGAGAGGTAGAGACAAAGAGAGAGAGGTCTTCCATCCAATAGTTCACTCCCCAGATGGCGGCAACAGCTTGAAGCTGCGCCTCTCCAAAGCCAGGAGCCAGGAGCTTCTTCCAGGTCTCCCACACAGGTGCAGGGGCCCAAGGACTTGAGCCATCCTCTACTGCTTTCCTTTGGGGGTTTTATACACACTTCACTGCACAGACATGACTGAAGCATGAAACAAGCATGTAGAAATCTAACTGGACAAGAGGACTACGATCTAAGGCTCACAAACTGGGAGGAGGCCAAGCAAGGCCTGTCCATACTGTTCTTGGCTTCTCTCTGCAGCATTCCTTCCTTCTGGGTACGGGGCAACTTTTCTTTTGAAATAGCTCTTATGACCTACTATCAAACAAGGTAGATAGATCAGAGAATGTCATTACGGCCAGCTCCAACACAGAGAGGCAGTGGAATGTTAGAGTTTCTAGGACCCACCTTGGAGAAGAAAAATTCTAGTTGTCATGGCCTGCCATGAGGAGAGAGTTATGAGCCAGGAACTATGGGTAATAATTTTTAAAAAATTTATCAAATCACAGTGACATTCTAGAAAATGCAGGACAGACCAGAAAAATGATTAGCAGTTGCCAGGAGTTAGGAGTAAGTCAAAGGTCAACTGTAACACAGCACTGGGGATTTTTTATGATGGAATTTAATAGAATTTTCAATATCTAGATGATGGTGTTAGTCACACAACTGCATGCAATATCAAAACTTATAGAACTATACAATGAATTTTACTATATGTGATACCTCGATAATCCTGATTTTTTTTAATAAACTTGATTTAAAAAAAATAAAGTCCATAAGCTAAAGCACAGTGATCAAGGAAGTTAGTTAGAAAGATGATACAAGTAGAAAAGCAAAAAGTTTATAAGTTGTGTAGAACAGAATACATTATCAAATTGGCTTCATTCCACCAAAGGGCTTCCCTGAAGCTATACAACCACTTCAACACTAGTAACTGAATAGTGCAAACAGTGTCCCTGAGCATCCATCACAATATGTAAAGTGTCCTTACATACTTTGACATTTCATAGTAAACTACTGCTTTCCACTAACATGACCACCACGGCCACAACAAAATAACAACTAACAATGCCCCAGGATAGAGTCATTTAGAACTACCCTAAACTCTGGAGAAACGGCAAGTCATTTTGAAACAAAGATGAGAAAGCATAAATGGTTCAGAGTACTGTTAGTCTCACAACTAATAGAACTATTTTGAAAGCATGTAAAAGTCTGCAAAACAGTGATTCTTAGAGTGTGGTCCTGGAACTAGACGACTAGACGAACTACACCAGCAGCGTTGGCATCACCTAGAAGCTTGGCAGATCTGCAGATTCATGAGCCTCACCACGTGCCTCCCTCCACCTCTGCACTCCGAATCAGAATCCAGTCTTAACCTCACTCTGTCAACTTAGCCCAGAGGCAAAAAACTGATCACAAGGAGTGACTGATGAAGCAACATCCAAAAGAGATGTAGATACATTGTTGTCTATCTTGACCTTTGCAATCAAGATGAAATACAGGGGCCGTGCTGTGGCGCAGCAGGTTAACACCCTGGCCTGAAGCGCCGGCATCCCATATGGGCGCCGGTTCAAAACCCGGCTGCTCCACTTCTGATTCAGCTCTCTGCTGTGGCCTGGGAAAGCAGTAGAAGATTACCCAAGTCCTTGGGCTCCTGCACCCATGTGGGAGACTCAGAAGAAGCTCCTGGCTCCTGGCTTTGGAGCGGTGCAGCTCCCACCATTGTGGCCAATTGGGGAGTGAACCATTGGATGGAAGACCTCTCTCTCTGCCTCTCCTCTCTCTGTGTAATTCTGACTTTCAAATAAATAAATAAATCTTTTAAAAAAAATAGCGGCTTTTTAAAAAACAAACAAGATGAAATACACCTCTGCAAGTCTCCATTCTGTCTATATAAATTTCTAGGGTTTACCCTTTTGTAATGCCACTAGCCCAAAATCTGTTTAAAATAAAAATGAATTACAAGAAGAGTTTGATCTAAGCTAACTCTGGGAGATAATTAAAAACATCTATAATGTTCCTAGTACTAACAGAAATGTAGTTATCTATGACAAACTACCTTGATGGAAATTCAATTCACTTCATAACAAGTAAATAAAGTTTCAGAACTAGAAATTCAGAAATGATATGTATACTAATAGTTATAATTGTTAAAAAGTAAGCTTGTCTTGCCTTAACCATCAGGTCTTTCCTATCCTGCCACATGTGGACTATACCTTCTTAGCTCCTTCTACCTCCACTATAGAAGGGCAAATAACAATTGCTAAATTTTCAATAACTACCCCAACCACGGAATTCAGAACATGGTTTTCTTTCTTAAGCAAGATATTTTGATATTTCAATACATATCTGAGCAGAAAACTGTTTTTTTTTTTTTTTTCAGGATCAATGAGAGTTCATCAAGACCAGGCAAAACAAATAAACTAGTCCCAAATACCATCGGAATTCTATTAGCAGAATTGCTCACTTTACAAAACAAGGTTTCATTTGCACTAGATTGTCAATGCCTTCACTTATAGTCCTGCTTTGTTGACACATGACATTCATGTACTATAAATTCCAAATGCTAAACAAATGGACTATCTACTCTTGGAATCCCCCAGAGGCAAATGTTCTATCTGATGTTTGTTCACAGTTGACACATATGGAGGTCTTCAAATGGTTCATGGAAAATATCCATTATGAAAAAACTAGGCATGGGTTTAATTTTCTTGGAGCACCAAAATAAATTTATTTTATAATTCCATTTTTGGAGGGTCCCTTCTGAAGTACCCTCATAGTTCTTCAGTAGATGTATGCTCAAGGTAGCAAAAGGTGAACATCAGTTTTTAAATAAAATACTACCAAGGTAGATCTGTTGCCCCTCACCTTCATATGCTTGCTCCCACAGCACACAAAAACAGTTCCAGGTGTTCTGGATTATGGATGTTTCAGAACAATTTGTGGTGCCACTTTAAGAACTTCACAACCTTATAAACAGAATAAACACTCATAAGCTCACAGGGTTTTGTTTTACTATATTATTCTACAAAACAGCAGTAATTTCTTATATTTATATACATTTCCCATCTGTAAAGTGTTCTCTGTTATACTGTTTAATATCTGCTTATAAAACTAGTCAATTACCACCTATCGCTTTTTACAAATTGTTTACTAATTTATTTATTTGAGAGGCAAAGATAGAGACAGTCAGAGAAAGCTCCCATCCACTGGTTTACTCCCAAAATGCCTGCAGTGGCCAGGGATGGACCAGGGCGGAAGCCAGGACCCAGGCACTCAATTCAGGTCTCTGACATCGGTGGCAGAAACCCAATTACTTGCTGCCTCCTAGGGCCTGCATTACAGGAAGATGGAGTCTCACGCTAGAGCTGAGAGTCAAAGCCAGGTACTCTGATGTAGACCTTGGGAATCATAACGGGCCTCTTAACCAGTAGGCTACATGTTTATTTCAACTTTTATAAGAGGAACAAAAGTGCCTTTATGTGGTCCATAATGAGAGCAGGTCTGCTCTCATTGAGCTTTCCAATACCATCTCCTAACACCTCCACTTTCCCTCACTTGCTGTGCTCCTAATCCACTGGCCTCCTTTCTAGCCTCGAGACTTTTGCTCTTGCTGCTCTGGCCTGAAATTCCCCGTTTTTTTCAATCTCCCACTTTCTAATTCCATTTCACTTTTTAGATCTTAGCTCAAATATCAATTTATCAGAAGTCCTCTTTGACCTATTTCCAAGCAGCCTTTCCCAGTTACTCTCCAACTAATCAGTTTATTTCTGTACCAACTTTCCAAATATAGCTGTATTACCTGTACCTATTTCTGTGCCTGGTACATAGTGGTTACCCAATAAACATATATAGAATGAATATACAAATACTGTAAAATAAGTTAAGGATTATATCTCTATTTTCCAGAGATTCAGCTAAATTCAGAGATTTACTCAAGTTTACACTAGTAGCAACTGATTAAAACAAGATTTTTCTGATACCAACTTCAGTGCTACTTTTGCAATTATATATACTAAACCTATATAGGGTAAAGAATAAATAATTTACGCTTACAGTCATATTTTCAATTTTTATCAAAGTTTCAACTCCAACCTAACTTTAGAATTAACTTCTTTATCTCAATAATTCCTGAGCCTAGATAAAGTGCCAAGATTTAATTTTTTTTCTAACATAAAAAGTTCATTGGCTTTTATCTCCATGGCTTTCTTGGTCTTAAATATATGTCAAATAAACCCCAAAAAGAGAGTTTAAATAACCACTATGCCTACTAGTAAATGTTCATACCCATAAAATAGAAAGTTGGAAGTGATGTTTAAGAAAATGTACTTCACACAGTAGATAGAGCTGTTTAAGTGTCTCACTTCTATCATCCCAAAGTACTTATTGTTGACATAAAAGATAAACCCAATACTATGTTTTACCAAAAGAATCATTGCAATGTTTACATAGTTTCACAGTATCTGAAGACATACACTTATCTGGGAAAGATCTCATATTTGGATAAATGTATAAAAGGAAAATGCATTTAATATACATTAAGCATCTATCTCAGACTTCTACAGAACTGAAAAGTAATCCATGAGTTATTGTAATATTCCATACATTGAGTATCTCCTGATTGCTACATTTGCATTGTTCCAAGAGATGCAGGTAATTTAGTGGAACAGCAGGACTTCCAAAGTTTTCCTTCTTCTTAGTTCTAACATGCCAACATTCTGTAGCTTAAGTTATGAAATAGGTTTAAAGACCCAGTAAACTGAGTGATAAAAACCCAGGGTGGAGAATGGTTCAGGCAGCCACAAGCTCCTACTCCCAGTTCAAATGTGTCAGACTAATTTGAATTCTTACAGTAACTGTATTAAATATGCTGATGTCTTTTTTTTTTTAATTTTAGTTACCACATAACCTGCACAGCCTTATAAACCAAAGTTACACTGCTCAACATGATGAATGCAGCAAGTTGTCCCTCACCAAACTGTTTTATAAACCACATAGTACAGTCATGATCAGACAAAGAAAGCCAAGCTTAGCTTGCTGGCCCTGGGCATGCAACTATAGATAAAAACATTCCCATTATAACTTCGTCTTGTCTTACTTGCAAATGTGATAACTGTGCCCATCTTACTCAAGATGAGCCTTCTGACTTGCCCCAGTGAAGAGTTCTCTGGTTCCAAAGAGCCAACCAAGATGTGCAATGGCTTTAACCATTAATACCAAATATTTGTCATGACAGAAATGTAAACTATTCTTCAGACCTTTTGTTATATCAATGCCAGGAGAAAGTATCTCTCATATCCTATCAAGGCAGTTTAATAAAAGAAGTATAAAAGTCAGGTTTTCACAGAACTAGGGATAAATATTGCCTCTATAATCAAGCTATTTGCCACTGTGTCACATACTATACATGAAAATTCCTTTGATCAATATCACACACATACATACACACACACACACCGTAAATAAATATAATAAATACAAAAGTTATTAGAAATCATTAGCTTAAAAAATGTGTGAGGGTGCCACTGTTGTGGCACAGTGGGTTAAGTGCTGCCTGCAATGCTGGTATCCCATATGAGACCATTAGCTTGAGTTCCCTGTGCTCTGCTCCCAACCCAGCTCCTAGTAATGCATGTGGGAAGGTAGTGAATGATGGCCCATGTATTTGGGCCCCTTACATCCATATGAAAGACCCAGATTGATTTCTGGGCTCTCAGCTTCAGTCTGGCCCAGCACTGGCTATTACAGCCAATTGGGGAGTAAACCAGCACATGGAAGATCTTTCTCTTGTCTCTCTCTGTGCTTTGCCTTTCAAATAAATAAAATAAATCTGTTTTATTTTAAAGTAATGTGTATAATTTAAACAAATGGTAAATGGAATAAAAAGATGTATATTTTGGTGCCAAAATGTTGAAATCCATGCATAATTGTTTTCTTTTTTTAAAAAAAAATTATTTATTTATTTGAAAGTTAGAATTACACAGAGAGAGGAGAGGCAGAGAGAGAGAGACAGGTCTTCCATCCGATGGTTCACTCCTCAATTGGCTGCAACGGCTGGAGCTGCACTGATCCGAAGCCAGGAGCCAGGAGCTTCTTCCAGGTCTCCCACGTGGGTGCAGGGGCCCAAGGACTTGGGCCATCTTCTACTGCTTTCCCAGGCCATAGCAGAGAGCTGGATTGGAAGTGGAGCAGCCGGGTCTCAAACCGGCGCCCACTTGGGATGCCGGCACGTCAGGCCAGGGCATTAACCCACTGCGTCACAGCACCGGCCCCATAACTGTTTTCATAATATACTTTTTCCATAAAATTTTTGAAACCCCCTAATATATCCTATAAAGGATAAAAATAACTAGGGAAGCTTCTGTACATTATTAATAAATTAACTCTCAGGAGTCATTTTCATAATCATCGTTTGAGGATACAGAAACTTTGTCTGCTAGATATCAATTCAGGGTTCTATCCATACTTCCTTTAGAACTTCAGTCTCTTCATTTTTATAATGAAAGAACTGGGTAACATCGCCCCCAACCCAAAAACCCAACAGATCTAGGTATCTAATGGGCATTTATATTTTAGAAGGTTAATATTAGGGTTCTTTCAAAGAATGGAAGTGCCATTTCTTTCAGGACAGTCAACTACCACTAATTAATACACACACACACATGCACACACACATACACACACAGAGTTTCTTCCCAACAGTAGTAACTAAATCCAATGGAATGATGTGGGGGTGATGTGGGAGCAAAAGGCAATGCCTCATGGAATGCTGGATCCAGCAAGATTCAAGTAATAAATTTTATGGAACTTCATCATGTTCTCACATCTCAGAGCCTTTTATGATAACACACAACTAAATCCATCTGGTTGAGTTAATAATTAGTTTAAGTCTGTTACAAGTTAATGATGCACAGACAAGTCATTCCAGGGACGTGATGATACAGCGAATTTGTGACACAATTTGTAGATAATATTTTGCACTGTCCTTCATTTTTCTTCATTTCCTCCTCTGATTAGAAAACAAAAGTCATTTAAGAACAAATAAGACTTATATACATATATAGTGGATTATAAGGTAAAGGACACGTTCTCCTAGGAATCACACAGGGCTTCTGGAAGGATCTCTCAGAGGTCAAGATACAACCCAGGCCACTTCTATAAAAATACTTTGAGGTTTCTTGTATATTACCAAATAAAAAATGCCAAAAATATGTGCTTATTTATTTCTAAATGTTTACTTGTAACATCAAATTACAACTGTGCTATTCACCCGACAGTTATGGACTGTGCATTGCATATTACATATTGGTTCCTAGTGTACTATGAATAATGAGATGTGGTAATGAGATAGGAGATGGAAGTTTCCAAATGAATACTGTATTTTGGTCCTGCCAGGGCACAAAAGTATTTATGAGCTCATTGAGAGTTATCATAAATATACAATCTGGAGCCAAGTAATCACCAAGTCTAAGTTCCCAGAACCCTGTTTCCTGGGTGAGATCCTGATATTTGCCTAGAGATTTGTTATGTGGACAGGACTTTTCAATATCAATTGCACAAAAAGGCATAAACCCATTACACTAAACATCAACAAATACTTAATATTTACATATTTGTAGATATGCAAAGATCATCCTCTACTTCAAATGGAAAAGAATCATAATTTAGCAAAATTGAACTACTGTGGTTTCAAATAAAATAGGGTTAGAAATGAGCTAATGATATATGTGTTTTGATGGGAGGAAAATAAAGAAGAATGAGACCAGAGTGGTTGGAGGGAGAGCAGACTCCTCAAGCAAAGAGAAGCACTGAGCTCCCTGGGAACAGTCAATACACGAGATAGCAATGGAAAACGATAACAGAGCTGTTCTCAGCCCTGGCTGCATACCTGAGGCCTCACCAAAGCCCTGTTAATCAGACTCTCTGAAGGTGTCTACATGACTGAAAGCCACTCATGTCAGCTGTTGAGAATCAGAGCTAAGCAGAGCTCCAATCAGGATCTGAGTGACTAAGAGGAGAGCTCCAATCAGGATTTGAGTGACTAAGAGAGGGCAGGTTTGTTCTAGAATGGATCGGGTATGAAACTGGGGTGAGGAGGTGTCCAGAGCTAGGTCTCTTTGCTGTTCACCAAGAGTAGAAGGACATAGCTCTCTAAGTAAGGACATACAGATGACTGAAGCTATGGTAAGGTACAAGCACACCATGTGTGTTCTCTGTATTAGACTGATGATATTACCATCGTCCACCTATATCATTTAAACAGTCCATAAACAACCACCTTTTGACAGGAATCACAGAACAGTTCACATATATACTCTGCCCTAATGGCCTCCTTCATCACTCACAGAAAATCCAGAAACTACTACTGGACAAGGCCTGTCAAGAGCTGTGCACTTGTTTCTCAAAAGTATGGTCCCAGGACCACCAGCATCAGGGGTACCACCTGAGAGTTTATTAGAAATACTGAATGTCCAGATCCATTCCAGTTCTTCTGAGTCAGATTCTCCATTTTAACATGATCCACAGGTAACTTAAATGCAAAAATCACCAACATAAGGCCTGGGACCTAACCCACATGTCCACTATCACCAAGTCCCCAACCCCAGTTCCCTCTCAGCACCACCTTCTAACCACCCTTGCTCACTCAGCATCACTGGTCTTCCTGCTACTTCAACATACCAGGGTCTCTCCTGCCCAGGGCATGCTGTTCCCTTCCCATCACATACTCCCTCCAGATAAGTCTCATTCCTGTCCCTTATTGTTGTCAGCTATTTGCTCATAACGCCTTCTTCACATGAAGACTTACACGTAGCCACCCTGTTTACATCTGAAAAAGAAAATTCCAGACATCCCTTGTTCTAGTCTCTCCTGCTTTGCTGTTTATTCTTTTTTTCCCCTTCCCTTTTTCCTACTGTAGCCCTATCACCATCTGACATGCATTTTGTTTCCTATTCATTTGGATTATTAGCAGCCTCCCTCTGGTAGGTTACAAAATATGGTCACAAATTCCCTGAATCCTCTCTTAACAGATAAACAGCTGGGTTTGGTCACGTGACTTTGTTTTGACCTATGAAATGTTCGGAAATAAGACACAAGCAGACATGTGAAAAGGACTTAAACACTGAGGTTTTCTCTCTCTGGCTGCTGGGACACCTCTCATCACTAAGGGAAGAAGTCTGTGCTAACTTGAGAGATGGTGAGATCTGTGATAAACTAGCCCCTCCTCATAACCTCAGCCAGGACAACCTACGGGGATGTGAGTGAGGCTATTCCATACCAGCCAGGCCCCAGCTGTCTCACCGTTGACTGAAGAACCTACCAGTCAAGTAACAGCCTCATATGCAAAAATGATTGTGGTGGTAAGGCACTGATTTCTGGACGACTTATTTTGAAGCAAGTTAATACACTCCTGTAAGTATAGGAATGTAAGTATGTACGTCTAGTACACCCTACATTTCCAGGGCTTAGTATAGTGCTCAGCAGAGTGTAGATATTCTAATACATTTGCAATGAATGTAGAAGGACAGAATAATGGCAAAGGGAATACTCACAAGCGAAAGAAACAGATAAATGCCAGAGAAGGCCTCTGAGCTGAAAGACTAGAAAAGTGGGAGAAATACTTACTAGGTTCCCTATAACTTTGGTCTTTTCAGGATTAGCTTGAACAAATAACATTTTTTACAAGATTTATTTATTTATTTGAAAGTCTGAGTTATAGAGAGAGGGAGAGACATGGGGTTGGGGGTGGGGTTGGAGAGAGAGA
The DNA here is from genome assembly GCF_033115175.1 of Lepus europaeus. Lineage (NCBI taxonomy): Eukaryota > Metazoa > Chordata > Mammalia > Lagomorpha > Leporidae > Lepus > Lepus europaeus. The sequence continues at coordinate 83,056,936 of NC_084838.1, read as the reverse complement.
GAGATCGTCCATCTGCTGCTTTCCTCCCCACGTGGCCACAATGGCCAGGGCTGAGCCAGGCCAAAACCAAGAGCTTCATCCAGGTCTCCCATGTAGAAATCAGAAGCCCAAACAGTTGTGCCATCCTTTGCTGCTTTTCCCAGGCTACTAGTAGGGAGCTGGATTGGAAACCAGGACATGAACCGGCACCCACAGGGGATGCCAGCATCACAGACAGCAGCATTACCAGCTATACCATAACACCGACCCTCAAAAATAAGATTTTTAACTACTTCAGTAATAGAATATTTCAGAAAAAAAGTTAGCACGTTCATGTGCAGTATATCAAATTCAGTCAAAATAGTCTAGCTCCATGGTGCATAACTTGCCTAAGCCCGCACAGCCACGTGACCCTTAGAGTATTTTTTACATTATACAGCACTCACTCTCCCCATTTTAAGTTATTCCGATTTTTAACAGATCACAAATCGGTGGACCAAATTATTGCATGTTGCTTCAATTCTATCTTGCCAAAGAAGAAAAATCTGCTACTTTGGATGCATTTCAACAGTTGGAAATTCAGGCTATTACATTTTAAATCTCAAATGTTCCCCACTGTGGCCACATCACATGAATCAGTGAGCACACAGACATCCACATGTTGTGAAGCCTGTTGACTAACAATTAACGCATGATGTCCACTGGAACAGGGTGGCAAATTTAAGTGGGTTCTGCAGCAGTGAGTGCCATAATTCTGAAAGCACAATGTGGCCCTCAGAGAAGGCACAAGGAAGTGCTATTGGCAAAACAGAAAGAGGGCTCTCTGTTAATCTTTTGAAGTACCAAATTTATATGCTGTTTTCACTTGATGGGGAGAAATAAAAGACAACTTGCCACACAGTAAGATGCACTCTTCCTGGAAAAGCAAAAATCAATCCAGAATTTTCTAAAGAGGCTTATCAGTCATTAACAGACCTATCTGAACTCACGGAACAAGTCTCACCCAAAGAACTGGGGAGGCCTGTGTGTACCATGAGGACAGAGGAGCAATGCTAAGGGCAGTCAAGGCCTCGGACAGTCAAGGTTTATTTCAGGAAATGCAGATCTCCTCTACACAGCATACTCACCTGTACACATCTGCAAATAGTATCTGGCTCCTAGTTTTTCATTTTTGTTGGCTACACAAAATTACCAATTGAATAATAAGCAAAATGTGCACTGGAGATCACTGGGGTCTTCCTTTAAGTCACTGGATTCTCACCCAGAGCATCCTATAACCTTTTTTGTTCCTTCCGTCACATATCTTAGTCCCTACTGTGCAAGGCAAGGAGAAAACAATTGAGAGTGAACTTTTGTATTAGCCAGGATGTGAAAGGTCCCACTGTGATAACAAATGAATCCCTGAACCTCAGTGACTATGATTCAAATCCTATGCCCACAGAGCATTGGCTAAGAGTACCATTCATCGGATCTCTCAAGGACCCAGACTAATGCAGAACCCACCACCTGGAGCTTTGCCAGTCACCCAGGCAGATACAAATCACCACAAATCATTCACTGACTGCTACTGAAGGGACATGTCCCTTCTCACATTTCACCGTCCACAAGAGTCTCTTAGCCACACTTTACACCAATATAGGGAAATTCAGTCTTATCGCACAGCCAGGAAGAGATCCATAAATATTCAGTGCACAGAACTCTGTTTACATGTTCAACCTCTTTTTACTCCCAGCCATTTATCCACTTCAGAATATGTTTCTGAGAGCATTTTAACTACACAGCACTCTTTGATGTTCCATGTAGGATATAAGGATGGAGACAGAAATCCTGTCTTTAAGGGGATTACTATCTAGCAGATAAAATAGAAGATAGCTATCTAACTGTCTAAACTGCATATAATACTAAAATATCAAATGACAATAAAAAGTATACAATGTTCAGTGAGATATTAAACAAAGGAGGCTTTAGCCACATTAAATTTGATATGAGAAAGTGACATCTGAGAATAGCTTTGCACAATGAGTGAGATTTGGACATGAATATGTCCAGGCAATGAGAGTGATGAGTATAAGCAGAAAAGTAATACACGACAGTTCAAATGCAAAGGATGTCAACATAATTAAGTTTAATGTTGTTTAGAACACTGGAAAAGGAGCAGGAGAGGAGAAAGAAGTATTGTTGAGCAGAGGAAAGAGGGAAAAAATGAGTATAAGACAGGACTTGTGTAACAGTCCAAATGAAGTAACAAAGGCCTTGGCCTCAGTAGGCCCAACATAAAATGGAACAGTTCTGCTGTCAAAACATATACCCCATCTCTCTTCCATCGAACCCAGAAAATTTAACTCATCCTTCCTTTCATCTCCTCAAGCCTGAAGGCTGGGTCATGTGAGGCTTGGAGATGGTAAGGTGCAGAGGTCACATGAGGAAACCCCATGGAGAGTCTGGCTTCTAGCTACGTCACCCAATCAAGAGAACGTTCGTTTCATTTAAAGGGAGTTAACTCCCAATGACTATTTGTTCTATTTGTCCTGAGTTTGTTTCCTATCTCCAAGGATATTTCTGAAGACACTCCTTAAGGAGTAAGCTTCAAAGCTTAATTTATGCCTGTTTGTTCTGGAGTCTGCAATCCTTCCTCTGATGTAGATTTTATTCCAGAATTTTGGCCCTCAAAATGCCCAATCCAGGTAGGACCTGCTATGAGACGCTGACAATCACAAGATTCTCCTGATTGTTTTACACAGAACTTTAGGATCCTTCAAGAATACGGTATCTGATTATTTGTTGCTACTCCCACTGCTTCCACACAAACAGTAAAATTTGCTATCTGAAGCCATTTCTCACTATTGACCAGTTGCCTCATTGGAGGAACCCTGTGCTGTTTTTTCCACTGCTCTGATCAACACAAGATCTACCCTGCTACCCCCAGGGAGATGATCACACTCAGCACAGCCCTTGGGGCTACTGGAATCCATGGAGAAGCAATCCTGGTCTTAGGAAGTCTGAGACTTGGCTCTCAGGGCAGATGCTGTCATACTCTGTACTCTGATTCTTACACTAAGAATGCTCATGGAAGTCAAAATCAGAAAGAATGACTTAGCTAACAATGCCAAGGTCTGAATCACTAAAAGATAAGCATCAGGCTACTCCTGGGATGCCTGGATTTTATACAGTCCACACAAAATGGACTTGTCAGATCACTGTTACTTACTATGCTTCTTTATAGAACACAGTGTGCACTGCTAGCCTTCCCTAGTGACTCTTATAATTTTTCTCCCATGTTCAGATTTATTTTGCATGTCTAAAATGCTTTAGAAGTCAATCAGTATTTAATGTTTACTTGCATAGAGCAAGACACCGTGCTGCATGCTACAGAGTAATAATATAGTCCCTCATAAGGGGGAAAGGAAGAAAAGTATATTAAATTCCCCAAGATAATTTTGGGCAAACTACCATAGGAGTCAATAAGTTGAAAAATTAGGGCAATTGTATCTCTACTTATATTTTATCTATACTTCCAGAGCAAAGAAGAGGAAATGAGATGACATTTGGGATATGGCTTCAAGAAGAGATGAAATTTCCAGAAATGTCATGAATCAAGTGAATATTCCAAATGGAGAGAATTGTACAGATACACCAAAGCACTGGGCAGCACCATATATGGGGAACAATTAGAAATTCAGTTTGGGCCGGCGCTGCGGCTCACTAGGCTGAGCCTACTAGGTGCCTGTGGCGCTGGCACCACGGGTTCTAATCCCAGTCAGGGCGCCAGATTCTGTCCTGGTTGCCCCTCTTCCAGTCCAGCTCTCTGCTGTGGCCCGGGAAGGCAGTGAGGATGGCCCAAGTGCTTGGGCCCTGCACCCGCATGGGAGACCAGGTGGAAGCACCTGGCTTTGGATCAGCGCAGCGCACCGGCTGCAACACACCAGCCATAGCGGCCACTTGGGGATGTCTCTCTCTCTCTCACTGTCTAACTCTGCCTGTCAAAAATAAATTTAAAAAAAATTAAAAAAAAAGAAATTCAGTTTGACTTTTTAAGGGTCAGAGTACAACAGATAATGGAAAAAATAGTTCAGGGACAAGTAGACACAGGCCTTTAAAGCCTAGAGAAGGAATTTGTTTGAATCCAATAGGCAATTGGGAACTACTGGTAGCTTACATACAAGAAATAACATCACCAAAATTAAGCTTTAAGAGCATTCTCCACAACCTTACACTTGACCCCTTCTCCCTAGCTTCCCTTTCCACCAGCAATCTTCTCTTCCACAGGGGCCTCTGCATTTACCATCTCCTCTGCATAGGCCTCATTCTACCCCAGACCACCATGTAGCTGGCTCTTCATTAACATTCAGGAATCTGCTCAAGTGCATCCTCCTCCAAGAGCCTCCCTGACAATCGTATTTAAAGGAGTTCTGTCACCCTTCGTCACTCTTTATTAGTCCACTACTACATGTTGTTTTCCAACAGCACTTGGGATCAGTTGAAATTATCTTACTCATTTCATGAAGACTTACCACGTCCCACTAAAATACAACTTCTGTTTGAGCAAATGTTGGTGTCTATCAGAATGGTTGACAAATAGAGGTACTCAATAACTATTTTTATTAGCTTTATTAAAATATAATTCACATACCACACAATTCATCCATTTAAATTATACTACTCAATGATTTTTAGCATATTCACAAAGTTTTGCAACACTCAGTATACTCCATTTTAGAACATTCTCATCTTCCCCAAAAGCAATCCCACACCTATTACCAGTCACTCTGCAGTCTCCACCAATCCTTCCAGCCTTAGGTAACTACTAATCTACTTCCACTCTTTTTAGATTTACCAGTTTTCTGCATTTCCTATAAACAGAGTTACAATATATGGCCTTTTATGACCAGCTCCTTTCACCTAGCTCATGACTTTCAAGGTTCATTCACATTGCAGCATCAGTTCACATTGCAGCATCAAGGTTCATTCACATTGCAGTATCAGAACCTCATTTTTATTGTGAAATAATGTTCCATGTTTATATATTCCTCAGTTGATTGCCTGTCTCTACTTTTCAGCAAGTATGAATACTGCTGTCTTGAACATTTGTTAACAAGTTTTTATGTGAACAAATAAGTGATTTAATTTCTCTTAAAGTGGAATTACTGGGTCATATCATGGGGTCTATGTTTAGGCTTTTGAGAAATGTTGGGCTATTTTCCAAAGTGGTCACATCACTTTACATTCTCATCAGCAGTGTAGGACGGCTCCAATTTCTCTACATCCTCATTAATTATTGTGATTATTTGTCTTTTGATTGTAGGTATCTTACTGAGTATAAACTAGTATCTCATTAAGGTTTTGACTTACATCTCCCTGATGACTAAGGATGTTAAACATCTTTTGATGTGCTTATCAATCATTTACATATCTTTTCTAGAGAAATGTCTATTCAAATCATTCGTACCCATTTTCAAGTGAGCAATTTGTTCTTTTATTACTGAGTGGAAGAGGTTTTTTTAATATATATTTTACATACAAGTCCTCCATCAATATGATTTGCAAATATTTTCTCCTATTGGGCTATCTTCAGTTTCTTGATCCTGCACTTTAATAACTTTTTAAATAAAACAATGAAAAGAACTAATCCTTCATGATAAAGAAAACTTGTGACCAGCTCATAAGTACGTGATAGACAGTGGCAAGACAGGACCTAGAAGGGTGATTCAAGTCACCTGTTTTCAGCCTGAGTTCCCTTCATTGGTTCCCAAAAGTGTTCAACCAGCCCAGAAGCACTGATACCCTCCTGTGATGAGTCAGGAAATATAGTATGTGTTAAACTGATTCATGAAAGCTAACCAAGTAGAAAGATGCCCCACGGTGGAAAAAAAAAAAAAAAAAACAGGTCTTTGCTGGAAGCTAACCTTTAATAAATTTTAAGTGGCCTGCAATTTAGTTTACTCTTTAGAAATTTTAGAATTGATGAATGGGATCCTCTTACAAACATATTAGTTGAATGCAACTAGAATAGGCCCAAGATGAGTAACTATTATCCTTCTAAACTTCTAGTTATAGATAATTGTTTATAAAATTAAAGGCCTGGAATTATCTCTTCCCCCTGCACAATACTCAAATTAGTGACCATCACAAAGCTTTATTTTGGTTGAGGAACTTTAAGTACAGAAAACAAGATACAGGGGCCAGCAAGGTGGCGCAGTAGGCTAATCCTCCGCCTGCGGTGCTGGCATCTCATATGGGCGCCGGTTCAAGTCCCGGCTACTCCTCTTCCAATCCATCTCTCTGCTGTGGCCTGGGAAAGCAGTGGAAGATGGCCCAACTCCTTGGGCCCCTGCACCCACGTAGGAGACCTAGAAGAAGCTCCTGGCTCCTGGCTTCGGATCGGCGAAGCTCCGGCTGTTGCAGCCAACTGGGGAGTGAACCAATAGATAGAAGACCTTTCTGTCTCTCCCTCTCACTGTTTGTAACTCTACCTCTCAAATAAAATAAATAAAAATCTTTAATAAAAAAAAAAAGAGAAAACAAGATACAAACTTGGGAATATCAATATGGTGAAAATGAGTGTATATATATATATATATATATATTTTTTTTTTTTTTTTGACAGGCAGAGTGGACAGTGAGAGAGAGAGACAGAGAGAAAGGTCTTCCTTTTTGCCGTTGGTTCACCCTCCAATGGCTGCCGCAGCAGGCGCGCTGCGGCCAGCGCATCCCGCTGATCCGAAGCCAGGAGCCAGGTGCTTCTCCTGGTCTCCCATGCGGGTGCAGGGCCCAAGCACTTGGGCCATCCTCCACTGCCCTCCCGGGCCATAGCAGAGAGCTGGCCTGGAAGAGGGGCAACCGGGACAGAATCCGGCGCCCCGACCGGGACTAGAACCTGGTGTGCCGGCGCCGCAGGTGGAGGATTAGCCTAGTGAGCCGTGGCGCTGGCCAAGAATGAGTATATTTTACCACTATAAAAGCTTCTCAGTATAGGAAAATATCACTTTGAAATTTATTACAAAAATATCAGCTCTTGAAATACACACACACACACATCTAAACAGTTTGTCTCACTAGGAAAGGCATCAAGGAAAGACTAGCTTTTAGTAAAGCTTAACTAGTTTCAAAGCTGGCATGGTATCCAAAATGTATTTTTCTCAAGACAGAATTAACCTCTTAGATGACACACAGAAGATTAAAATAGAATCTCAATGTTTCTTTTGTGATGCTAACCCTAAATTAACAATAAAATTAACATATAAATGCACACAAAATCAATCTATTATTATATAGAGCAATCTGAAAATATTATATATTGTTTACAGAGGAATACATAAGTAATTTTAAAAACCTATATTCAAAAACATATCCAAGTTCTTATGATGCAATAAAGTTTAGAGTAAGAATACATAAAAGATAGATTCAGAACAAAGCTTTGTTGTACTATATAAAATATGTATGTAAAGGGCAGAATACATGACATGTGAATAAATTATAGTTATAATTATCTGTTATAATACAGGGATAGAAAGCAGGCTATGTGACAAGCTAAGCTGGAAGTAAATCTCAAATGTGACAAGGTAGACAACACTTTTGAATCATCCTTAAATATTATTTCTGGTTTTATATTCTCTGTTTGCACTGTTCCCTCTATATTCAGTGCTCAACGCAATCTTCAGTTTTTAAATCAAATATGAGGAGACACATTTGGGAGTTTAAAGCAATCACCCATGTGTCTGTCTCTATCCCTTACGTTGGTACAGGACATGCAGTGCAAATAAAAGCACACAGATGTGTAAAGTAGAGATAATACCTACATCTATCCAAGGAGAATTGAAATATAGGACAAACTTCATGTTTCTCTTCCCAGTAGGTACACTAGTACAAATTACTTGGTCCCATAATGTTATTCACACTAATAACTTGTCCAAGACCCCAGTCTTAGATTCGTGACTCTTTTCAAGCCTTCACCTGTTCCCCATCTGGTCAGCCCACCTGCATGTCCACATCTTGGACCTTATCATCAAACAAAACAGTTCTAAACAGTAGCTTACAAAAACAAACACAACGAAGCAAAATCCTCAGGATGGTTCTAATATTTTCACTCCTGCCATTCTTAAAAAACTGGCCAACTGTTTTATTTTAAACTTAAAGCCTGCCACTCACCCTATTCCTTTGGTCCTACCTCCTCCCACATAGCTTCAACACTGTGGCCATCATTTCAAAGATGCTAGCCCTGATATTCAAGAACTGGTTGGCTCCCACCCACAGTATCTCTTTTTGCCTTCCTTCTAAGCCTGATAAATCCAAACACCCTATTTTGTCCTTTTCTAATCTCGTGAAAATTCATGAGAACAGCACAATACAGAATCATTAAAAGAATAGTTCAACTTTTCACTCATTCATTTAATCATTACCTCCTTAGCAAGGGCTAAGTACAGGCTACAAATAACTCATTGCTCTTTGACAATTCTTTTATAGTGATCAGTCATTGATTTTTATCAGAATTTCCTAAAAGTGTTCCAGAACACTGGAGCACCCAGACATCAATTTTACAAGCCCCTTTCTCTGCCTGCACCTCTTAAGTGACAGAAGATCAAGGCTATTCTACACATGTGCTTCCTTCCTTTCTTCCCAGCATGGATTCCTCAAGACTCACTCACCTGTCACTCCTCTGTAGTCTCAGAGGTACTAATCTTCCTCTTCCTTTCGGAACCTACTCCTGTCCCCAGAAGCCCTCTATGCCCCCTGCTGCTCCACGTGCCCACTTGTGCTTCTGCTGTGCCACACACTGCTCCAGGCACTGGGCTACAAATATGAATGTGGCACTGCCCTGCTCTCAAGAAGCTCGCCAGCTCCTGGAAGGACATGCGTGCATGTGACCTAGCATTTTTCTGAGCATATTGGACAAGTCTGAAAGGCAAAGGGAATGTGAAAAACAGGGGTGAAGTGATTACAGGTTTAAAAATTTAAATAACCAAACAAGATATATAATAGTTGAGATTTACTGAGTATATAGTACATGCCAGGTACTATTCCAACTACTTTTTAACTAATCCCCCAACAAGGAAATACTCTTAGTATATCCTTTTTACACACGAAGAAACTGAGGCACAGAAAGCTTTAAGATGCTTGCCTCAGGACCCCCAGTAATGTTAAGATTCAAACTCTTTTAACTCTAGACCTTTGAATTCTAACTATGCTAGGACATTGGCAGGAAAGAAATGACAGGAGGGCCAGTGCCGCCGCTCACTAGGCTAATCCTCCGCCTGCGGCGCCAGCACCCCAGGTTCTAGTCCAGTTGGGGCGCCGGTTCTGTGCTGGTTGCTCCCCTTCCAGTCCAACTCTCTGCTGTGGCCCGGGAGGGCAGTGGAGGATGGCCCAAGTGCTTGGGCCCTGCACCTGCATGGGAGACCAGGAGGAAGCACCTGGCTCCTGGCTTCAGATTGGCGCAGCGCGCTGGCGGCCGTAGCGGCCATTTGGGGGGTGAACCAATGTAAGGAAGACCTTTCTCTCTGTCTCTTTCTCTCACTGTCTAACTCTGCCTGTCAAAAAAATTTTTTTTAATTAAAAAAAAAAAAAAGAAATGACAGGAGAGAATGTGGAGAGACAGTAAGTAAGAGAAATAGATGCACAGTAAAAAACTTTGTCTACTGTCCTACCACCCAACTTCCACTCCGCTATACAAACAAGCATTGGTGCTGAGAACACACCAGTTACTCATCTCTTCCTTCTGGGCTCTGCCTACGGCACTTCTGACCATTGCACACGCTCTAACGGGGACATCCTTCCATCCCATGACTCTTGAACGGCTTCTTCCTGTCTCCTGTTCCCTTCCTTATTCCCTTCCCTCTTGCCCTTCTTTCTTTCTTCCGTCCTTCCTCCATACATGGAGACAGCCCTGTGTCTTCTAGTTTCTGCCCCCTCTCTCTTCATGCTTCACCTCTTAGCAATCTTATGCACTACATAGCTACATAGACATTGAGGTGGAAGAAACTTTTCTTCTTTCCTGATTTCTTTCTTTTTTTTTTTTTTTTTGACAGGCAGAGTGGACAGTGAGAGAGAGAGACAGAGAGAAAGGTCTTCCTTTGCCATTGGTTCATCCCCCAATAACCGCCACGGCCGGCGCACAGTGCTGATCCAAAGGCAGGAGCCAGGTGCTTCTCCTGGTCTTCCATGGGGTGCAGGGCCCAAGCACTTGGGCCATCCTCCACTGCATTCCCTGGCCACAGCAGAGAGCTGGCCTGGAAGAGGAGCAGCCGGGACTAGAACTGGCGCCGATATGGGATGCCGGCGTCTCAGGCCAGGGCTTTAACCTGCTGTGCCACAACACTGGCCCCGGGGTCCTGGCTTCTTAAGAACACAGAATGACTTAGGAACTGTAAGTGACCTGGTAGATTCTCATGTTTGTTAAATCAGTAGGCTGCTGTCTCTTCCTTCTGAAGGATCATGAATATGTAGGTACTTCAAGAAGTTTGTAGAAAAACTGAATTAAAAGGTAAGTTTATTTTGGTGCAGAAAATTGTGAAATCCATAAACAATTTTTTCACAATACACAGCATCCATGAACTTTTTGAAGACCTCTTGTAAAACTTCTTACCCTGTATGATAACAGTGAAACTCCCTAGCCTTGAAGGCTTTATATAATCTGATCTATAGCAAGGTTTTTCTCAACCCACATCCAATCTCCCTATTCTAACAACAGCATCCTATTTTCCTTTTTTTTTAACTGGCGAGCTGCCTATCAAAGGTCAAGATCTCCTTTCAAGGCTGAACATGTGACTCAACCAAACCTATACTGTTGTATCTGTGGACAAAGTGACTGAGCTAAATGGGGGATAGGACCCCATTCAATGATCTGGACTGACTGGAATCTTTTTCAGGGGTTAATTTTAATACTATGAATCATATGAGCTTTGCTGCTCTGTGAAAAGTGCCTGTCTGAGAATAAAGCTAATATACAGAAACAGAGAAACTGTTGACGTTAGCACTACTATTGTCTTTTCAGCTGGATAGTCCCACAGTTACTTTTTTTGAAACTCTTGAATCCAGATGTTTCAGAATTCAAAATTCTTCAGATGAAAAGACTACAATGGAGCACATGAAGGATCAAGGACAACATCCTCATCATCACATAAATAAATATTTCTACAACAAAACAAATTTATGTACTATTTAATGTCAGGTTAGGTCAGAATATGTGTTTCCATGAAGAATGTGCAAATCAGAACCCCAAAAAGGGTTCAACTTCTATCTTCAGAACTGGGCACAAAGACATGTGGATCTGTTTAAACCAAGAATTCCTGTTTTCATATCTGCTTGTTTATGAGCTTCCTTTAGGTAGTATCAGTTGCGTTCTCGATATTTACACCTGAAAGATTATCATCTATATTTTTCATGGGCCTACTAAGGTTTAAGTGTTATTTCCCACTGCTCTTCTATACAACCTCACGTTACAATTAAATTAAGAAGACTATGCTTTGATCCTTTAAATAAAAAATCCTGCAACCTCCATATTAAATATGCCTTATAAACCAAAGATGTCCAACTAGGAGGTGCGAAGCCTTTGCTGGTTGATTTTCATGCCAGTTGTCCCAGCTCCACACCTGACTCCAGGATCTTAGAAGAAAAACATACCTAAAGCCATCCTCTTTAGGAGATAGCACAATCGGGGCTACACTGACTCTTCTCCCTTTCAGGCCCAGTCACATCCCCTGGGGCAATCATGAGACACAGAAAAACCACAAGTTGTTTCACTACAGAAATCCCCAGGAGCTACAGTCCTCTCTTATTTTCCTCTGAGCAGCTTCTGCATCTCTTTGGCATCCTTATAGATCACTTAATGCTCCCTGTGTCTTGCTTCACCTTTAGATCTACCTTCACTATTACAGCACCTGATTTGCCCAGCAACCTTGTGAGGTGGATTCAGAAGGTATAATGATCTCTAATGAGACAAATGAGGAACTGAAAGTCAAGATGATTAATATAAGACTCTAGAGTTTCACTCTAACAGTTTGACTTCTGGGCTTGCTTTCTTTCTAGTCCCATTTAACACAAACTGAAAAGTTTACTGACATTTTATTCCCCCTTCAGACCTTTAGATTGTACAGATGCAACCTGTCAAAACTCATGACTATTAGTAACCTCACTCTAAACAACATGCAACTTTTATTTTTATAAAAATAAAAACTGACAGATAAATACATACATATATGAGGATATTTTGAAAACTTTATGGAAAATGGAACTACATCATGAATAAATAAATGAATAAGTGAGTATATAAAAAAATGCATGATCTTCAAAACTTTGCACTGCAATAAACTTTTAACCGTTTCCCATGAACTTTCTGAGGCACTCTTGTATATGCAAATTGGCATGTGCATAGATACATCTTTGAGATGCATAAGCATCCACAAACAGACATTCTTACCAGTCAGGAAGCCAAAGTTGGCTCCTCTGTCATTGAATGCAACCTGAATTAACTGAATAACACAGGCTGAAGCAGAACAGTGACAGAAGACACAGCAGCACATAACTTGAACCGACAACAAAAACACCCCTCCCTGCCCAGGGGATATTTCTGGGTCAGGACTTCCTCTCTCAGCCAAAGAGTCAGACATTGCTGGACATTTTCCCAGCATACTACCCTGCTTCTCTGGCTGACCTTTAGGGTTAGGACCTCTGGATAGGAGCCCATGACAGATAGTGATATGGCAAATGTGGCTGCCCCTGGGCTCACAAAAATGTAGTTTTTCATTTCAAATAGACTCCAAAAATCCCTAATGGCCACATACAAGCCATTCCTTGTCCATGAGGTTAATGCAACAGACCCACCATCAGCAGGCCATGCACTCTGAATTGCTTTTTCCAGTCCTGGTTCCCCTCCATTTACCTCATCATGAGAAATATGTATATGAGAGGTCAGGGTTAAGGTTCCTGGGTGTGAAGAGCTGCCTGTGCAAAGCCAAATATATCACACAGGGATCAACCAGAGACTACAGCATCCGTTTGCTCTTCTGTTTACAAAACAGTTTAAGAATTTAGTCAGGGACCAGTCTAGTCCCACACAACCCATCAGGCCAGCCATAGCTCCTATTTCCAATGCCATCCATGAGCACCTAGAAGCTTCTACCCCACTGTTCATCAACATTTCAAGCATCCTGCTACTCACAGGTCCAAATTAGTCAGCAAAGCAGGACATCTCTGAGCAAGGTTCTTCCCCAGCCTTCCCACTAGGAAAATATTTCTTCTAACTTTAATCAAGCTATGTCCAGAATTAGATAAAATACACATTCAAATATGATTTAGCATAATATAACCAGGTAAGCTGTTATATAAAATAATGATTCTTCAGATACCTTTCTTCCCTTTTCTCTCTCTGCAGCTAGCACGTCCTATAATATCAAATGAGTTACAATAAGGGTCGATAAAGAAAGAGGGCACTGTCATGGAAAATCAGTCATAATTGTTGAGACTCCAATTGGAAATTGTTTTTAAACTATTTCAGGTTGTTAGCTGAAATGGAAAATCATTTTCCCTGTCTACAAAGCTCCTCTAACTCGGCCATCAAAAATTTATTTCCCCAATCACCCATTGCATCTTCTTGATCTTCCATTCTAAAAATGTCTTCCTTTCTCCACATTGAAAAAAATTTTGGATCTCAGTTATTTCAACCTTTCTCCACAGATTTAGATTCAAGAAACCTTTTGGGCAAGCCTAACTATGTGCTGAGCAATGCATAGTTAACTCTATTATCTAGAGATTTATCATTTTACAGATGAAGGAACAGGGGCTCTATGAAGTTCAGTGACTTTCCTGCTTTCACATACTTGCCAGTGGCCTCTCCAGAATTTCCAAGTGCATATGCCGTCCACAAAGGCTGTAGGTAAATTATTTCCTCAGGATGGCTCACATGTGGTTTTAGCCTTCGGGAGTCAAGATAAGTTACTTGGTGTGGAGGGGGATTTTTGCTACTGGTGATTTTAGGCTTGGAATCAAGGATTACAAGCAAGTCACAGAGTGATAAACACAGCTATTGCATATTGCAATCTATTCATGAGAGACCTTCCCCGGAACTGAAACAACAGAAAGTAATTCTTCTTTGTAGATCCAATCCAATGAAGGCCCACAATTTACAATATATCAAATCTTATTTCTTTATGCCACTTTCATTCCCTAGCCAATAGACTGTTAGCTCAGAGGGTTGGAGCCCAGGATTAGTGAGGGAGGGCAAAGGCTCCTTCCTCCTTCCAGTAGCCTGCACACCTGCTTTTCTGGACCGATCCAGCAGGTGCTCTTGCTACTAGTTTCACCAAGAGGGACTGGACTTAGAACTTGTAGGCAAAGAGAAGCAGAGCATTCTAGAGCTAACATTAATACCAAGCAAAATATCCTATGTGCTGACATGACAAAAACTACTAAAATGATTATGGTTAGGAATCATTTCAGAATTTCAAGGCATAACCATTCACAAAATATAAACATCTTGTAAACCCTATCAAAACATAATGCTGTCTCTATCACCACAGCAAGGAAACTCTCATTACAATCCCCTTCTAGAAATCAAGCATCTTGCTTTTGCCTGTTTGTTTCCTTGCTGCCTGTGTTACCCTCTATAGTCTATATTCCATGAACAGAAGCAGCACACCTATTCTTTTCTACAGAAATCTCTTGGCCAGAAATTTTACATCTGGGGAACTTTAAATGCTAAAAAGCTACACAAAACTTTACATTGATATTCTGAGTAGATGATCAAAACTTCACCTTTACTGTGGTGAAAAATTCCCTATATGATCCAGAATATTTTGATAATCAAGATATCCAAAATGCAACCAGGAGGGTAAACGACTTCAGAAATAATAGCAAGTTTTAGTTTCAATTTGCGACACAGGAGATGAGACCCTAAACCCAAATGGGTTAAAACCAAGAGAGCATTCCAGAGGCATTTGCAAATTAGTTAGTGCCCTCAATCACAGCTGGTTTATTGATGGAAAGAAAGAATAACAAAAGGATGTCTACAGTGTTAAAAGGTCAGAGCAGTAAAGGATGAATAAGAAAAACATTTGGGCCTTACAGTACAAGGAGACTGCACGTATGAACTCAGTTTGCCACCCCAAAGGTTTAGGCTGGGCTTATGTTCCTTTGATCTACAGAGGAAATGCTTTACGCCCTGGAATGGCTGATCTTTTTACACTGGCTATGGCATCAATTCAAGGAGTCTTCTGTAACCTCTGTACTCACAAACTGTCCTCATTTGTGCTATAAAAACCACAATAAACAGGGCTCGGTGTGATCGGGATATAAACCTCCTTACTATCACTGTTTAAATGAAAAGGCATGGGTTTTCTCTGTAAGGCAGGGTTGCAGGGTACTGTAATGGTTGCTTATGTAAGTGTGGGTTGGGGGACAATTGCTCCCTCACACTATGCCAGATTCTGCATTATTTAAGCTGTACTCAGTGAATACAGAGAGATATAGGAGCTTCTGCCACTGCAAGTCCTGAAAGCACCCGAGGGCCATGTAGTCCAGGTTTGATTGAACTAAGTATCCGTCAATTAGGAATCATGGCTGCAGGAGCTATTAAATCAAGAGTCTTAGGAAACGAAGATTCCCTAGAAAACCCTCACACAGAGAGCCTAGGAACTGAATCTAGGCTTTGCCACTCTCTGGGCGGCCCTGTGGAGTTCAACCCCCAAGAGCCTTGATTTCTTGTCCCGCGGTAAGTCACCGGCCAGTGTCGTTTGGCAATTAAGAAAGAGGCATATCTTCACGGAACTTCTTCCAAATTTGCCTGGCATAGGGGAGTTGTTTGAAGAATGTGGGATATGAGCCTCCGGGCAGATTTCCCCCACTACTGTACTTTCAGGGCCAGCCTTCCTGGTTACATTCCCGAGATGGGTGCAGCGTTCAACTCTAAGTCCAAATCAAAAGACCGCAACGGACCCAGGGTTTTTCTCCCAAGAGACAAGGAAGCCAGCAGAAGCCTAACAAGCCGTGTGCAGATGACAGGCACAAGGGCAACAAAATCTGGCGGGTCCCGAGTAACTTCCTCGAGGGCGGGGGAGGGGACGAGCGGCGGCGGACGTGTAGCCGGCAGAGTATCCATTCCGTGCCCCTGGCCTCTGTCTTCCTGCTCCAACAAAACCGGCTGCTCTGGAGTGCGCCCTCCCTCCTCTGTGCGGGCTGCGAGCGAGACCCCGCGCTGCTGCTCACCTGAACCTTCCCGCGCTCCCTAGCTCCTCCTAACCGTGGCGACAGCCCCTCTCCGGGCGCTGCTCCCCCCGCACCCCCCACCGCCCAGGGCTCCCCGAGTTCCTGGATTGGGAGCGTCAGAGCATCAGACACTACCCGTGCTCTCCTGCCCCAGAGGCACCGGCTGGCTCCTTCCTCTCGGCTATGGCTGGCAGAACACACACAGGGTGCGTGTCCCCTGAGGAAAGGGCGCCCCCTTCACCCTCTTCGCCCACCCCGGCAGGATCTCGCTGAAGCCTGGCCAAGGTCCCTTCCTCGGAGGCAAGGGTGCTTTCTGGGACACAGTTCCACAGCCTTCTCCACCCCCATGTCTCATACGGACGTGGGGGGAGACTGGGGTGCTGGGGAGAAGAGAACGTGGCAGCCAGGTCCCTTTACCCGTCCTACCTCTAAATCATCCCACAGCATCCCCTCAGTGAGCTGGCATGTCCCCTCAGCATGGTAACTCTGCCGAAAGCCCGCGGGTGGCACCCAACAAAAACCCCACGCTTCTGCTGCCTGCCCCGGGCCCGCCCGGCCGGGCCCGCCCGGGGGGCAGCGTCCCCGTTTTCCCCGGAGCAAAAGGCGGTCTACGCGCTTTGTAAGTTGCCCACCGTCCCCCGCCCCCGCCGGAAGCGCGGGTCGAACCCGCGCCCGGCGCGGCAGCGGGGAGGTCTCCCCCAAATCTGCGCTCGCACCAGGTCCCGCCCCCTCTGACCCCCCCCCCCCTTTCCCGCCTCCGCTGAAGCTCCAGTCCCCGCGCTCCGGCGTCTCCGGCGCCCAGTGGACCCGCAGCTCGGTAAGAGGAAACTACTTTGTGGGCAGCGTTCAGCTCGGAGCAGGGAAGGAGGTCCCTGGCCGGCCTGGGGGCCAAGGGCGCACTCGCCCCCTCACCCCTCAGAAGCGCTCACCCCAGCCGCTGAGACTTTTCCCTCAGGCCACCAGCGCTCCCAGACTTTGCAGCCCACAAGGTCCCGCCAGGTCTGATATTGCCACGGAGTCACCTCAGATTTTTTTATTTTTTTTTTCCCCCAGAGCCCCTACCTGTCCCGTGTGGCTTGCCAAACACGAGTAAACAAAACACGAGCCCCGCCGACTTCGGGCCGTGTGCGTGTGTGTATGTGAGCGCGCGCACGAGCGGGAGAGCATCGCCCCAGAGTTCGGCAACAGCTGCAGCAGCATCTGGAAGAGGGGGAGGGGGCGCCGCGAGGGGACAAGAAGCACCCAGCGGCTTCAGGACCCAGGGCCCGGCCGGCCCGGCGGTCCTTACCTGTCCTATGTTGAGGAAGCCGTACTTGCTGGCGATGCGGTCGGCCTCCGCGAAGCCGCCGGAGATTTTGACTGCCCAGTGGTTGGTGTAGACGCGCGTCCGGCACACCGGGAGCAGGCAGCCCCCGAGCAGCGCTAGCACGCACAGCAGGTCCAGCCGTCCCGGGCAGCCACAGAGGTTCCCCCAGCCCATGGTCCCGGCGCCTCGCTGCCTCTCTCCCTCGCTCGCTCGCTCGCTCGCTGGCTCTGCGCGCTGAGCGGCGCGCACAACTAACTTCGGCCTGGGCCGCCCCGGCGCGCAGCCCCGCGGCTCGCAGCCCCAGGCGATCGGCAGGAGGCGGCGAGCGCCGACAGGGAGCCAAGCAGCGGACCTCTCGCCGGCTCCTAGACCATCCCTGGCGCTGCGGAGACCCTGAGCTCCCTGCTCTCCAGCCCGCGGGGCGGTCAGCCGGCGCTCCTCGGCTCCGGCGCAGGGCGGGCGCCCTCCGCAGTTGGGTCTCTCCGGCTGGGCTCCGGGACTCCCCGACTGCCTCTTGCTCCTCCCTGGGCCCCCAAGAGCGGCGAAGTCGGCCGGCGGGGGCAGTGCAGCCAGCGGCCGGGCGCCCCCTCTGCTGGCCCGGGCTCCGAGCGCTCGCTGGCTGGCTCCCTGCGCTCTCTCCGGCACCGAGCAGCGCGCGGGGAGTGAGAGTGGCAATGGCAGCAGCGCCTGCTCTGCATAAATGACTCCCCCCGCCCCCTTCAACACCCCTCCTTTCCCACATCCCCCTCCTCCGCCCTCTGGAGAGAGGCCGCGGCCAGGCGCCAGCCGGGTCCTAGCGCCTCCGCGTTCTCCCGCTGTAATCTCCCGAGTCCCGGGCGGCCGAGGCCAGCGCGTCTTCTCAAATGACACCGAGGGGAGCTCCGGGGTCTTGATTTAACCCCCTTTCCCCCCGCTCTCTTCCCTACAGGATTTGTATTCTTCCGCCGCCCGTTTTCCAAAGACCGAGATTGGCACGCTGGTGCGAGTGAAGCGCCCTGAAGATTCATTCATCCTCTCCCTAAACGTCCTTAAACAACTAAGCATTTAAGGAGGTCACTGGCGTGTCAATTACCCAACAAATAACCCGAGATTTTCACTTCGTTAATTCTTCACGCTTTTCAGCAACTATTTATTTTACACATTCTACTCCCGCGAGGAGCTACCACACAGGACAGCACATCGCGTGGACTCTGGCAAACGCCAATCGCCACGGCTCCAAAGCCAGGTCCGGCGCCCGCTGACTTTCGAAATCGGCGCATCCGATAGCAGGCAGAGCCACGCGAGAGCAAAATTCCAGCCGGGGAACTGAGGAAAGGTGTTTCTATGAAAATCTGGTACAAAAATGGATGGAGATGTTGGGCCAAGGGAATACTTCATTCATTGGTTTCGTGGCTCCTTTCTCCCCATCAAGGGAAAAAGTTTCCCAACTTTTCCAGTTACAGCCCTGTAACCACTACAGGCTCTAACAGAAACAGGACCACAGAGGAACTGCTGATGAAGTATGCGGCCGCCTTCAAGGCTCACTGCAGGCACAAGGCAGGAGGGAACTAGGATGAACTCTCTTCCAGCTTTTCCTGGGCAACCTCTCTGCCTTGTGCATGGGACTGATGTACAAACGGTGAGTTACTGTAAAAGAAAGACAAATCGTCCTCATGAATGAAGTCAGCTTGCCTTTAGAGTCCTCACTATAGCCTGAACTCACCCACCCCTGTTTTTCTCCCCTTCCTCCCATGTCCTGTTCTTTCTTCCTGAGCGTTAGTTAAACCTATTTGATAGTCTAACCCATCCCGCCTGTCGTTTCCAGTAATGATTGTGTTATCTAAATATGCTTGCAAACAACATTCTGCTAGCACTTTGGAGCTGAACATTTTATGACATTTCACAGACTGTGGAGATGAGCTGTATTATTGAATCTTGTAAACAAAACCCACAGAATGACGTCATCCTCGCATTACTGATGAAGTAGGGGATTAGAAGAACTAAATCATTTGCAGAAGGACACATTTTACTCATTTATTTGTTTGACTGATTTAACACCTCTGTTTCTGCTTGTATGTTGAACTGGGCACTGGAGAATGAGAAAGGGAAGATGGGGGAGACACAAAAGATTAGTGGAATTCAGACCCTGTGAATTTTCCAGAGTCAATGTGGTTCACCATTAGGATTTATTATTGCCTGTAAGTAGAAAAGCATACGCACAATGCTCAGGTTTAAAAGTCTTGGTACACTCTTGCCATTGGCCAGCCCCTCCCCAACTATGGAGCCCAGAAACTTCAGAATCTATTAGATCTTGGGTAACTTCCACCCTGACCATCCGCATCTATACATAGACATTGGATTGTCCCTCTAGAAGCTGATGGTTTCAGATGGGATGAGAAGTGTAGGGTCAAGATCCAAATGTCAACACACACATAAGGGGTAATCAGTTCCCTTTTCTTTCAGAATTGTGGGCATTTGCTGTGAAGCAGGAGGGACATCTTGTCTACCCATGACTCAGAGGAAAGTGGCCGTTGCACAAGGTATTTTACAAGTTAAGTTTGAAGCATGACCTGTGGATTTCTCTCCAGGACTCTGGGGCCTTACTGTTTAGGACTACAAAGGCAGCACAAAGTGCTTCTTTTGGAAAGCCATGCTGCCCTGGACTTCAAATGAAATGAAGAGGAATCATGGTATTTGGTCTTCTAAGATCTGAAGACGGTTTCCTGGGGGTGGCAAAATTACTCATTAATAATTTTCTTCCATGGTATCTTTCTCGTTTCCTTCCACTAAAACTCTTTGCAAGCATCCTTTGCAAACATTCCCAGCATTGAACATGAGGAAGAATTGGAAAATAAGATAGAGAATGAGCAAACCACTTTTCTACCTTGTGAACTAATATTTGGGCCAGGCTTTAGATTACTCAAAGGGCATAATCTTCTATTTGGATGTATATATAGTTAAAGGAAAAATACCTAGGTCTCTCTCTGTGTGTGTGTGTGTGTGTGTTTAAGGATTCATTTATTTGTTTGAGGGGCAGAATTACAGACAGAGAGAGAGAGACAGAGAGGTCTTTCATCCTCTTGTTCACTCCCCAAAGGACTGCAATGGCTGGAGCTGGGCCAATCCGAAGCCAGGAGACAGGAGCTTCTTCTGTGTCTTCCACTTGGGTGTGGGGGCATAAGCACTTGAGCCATCTTACAATGGTTTTTCTAGGCCATTAGCAGAGAGCTGGATCTGAAGAGGAGCAGCCTGGACATGAACCAGCACGCTTGTGGGATGCTGGCTCCACAGGCAGAGGCTTAACCTACTATGCCACAGTGCCAGCTCCAGCTCTGTCTTTTTGAAAGAAGATTTGGAAGCTCTATGAATCTGTTAAATCAAATATATGAGTGTAGATTCATTCCTTCTATTTCCCATCACTTTTGCAGTTACCTTCCAGATCAATTACAAGTGCATTCTCAAAAAGTGTGATTCCTAAACCAAAATTGTATCAAATATCATACCTCTCCCATTGATAAATAAGCACATGCTTCTTCCTGCTTTGGGATCTACCTAAATGAACTCATTAGCTTTTGTGGATAGCCCTGTTGGCCAAGAAGAAAGCTTACAGATAAAGATCAGTAGCTGAATCAGAACTGGGCTCTGTTCCTTGTAATAGCCCTACTAAAAATACCTTGGAAGTCAAAGGGAGGAGGAACTGGTAAAATAATAGTGGTTAATGTAAAACCATCACTAACACTGGAATAGAAGCTAAAATCTAAGTCCTGTGTGAATGAATGCTTTCTAGATGCAAAGAATGGCACAGCAATATTTGACCCTTAACTCTCCCTCTATGAAGTGCCATAAGGCAGGAAACCAGGCAGGTACAAGTTTTACTCTGCTTTGTACTTAGCAACTTATTACTTGATAATGAGGCCCCACTAGTGTCTGGCCTCTCTGCCAAGGTCAAGAAAATTTCAGTGAAATGCAATGAGCAGAAAGCTAAGCAGTACAGCAGGGAATGAATAAGAACCTGGTAAGGACATAAGGAAACTCTGTGAGTAGGAATTATCCTGGGGAGAGTTTGCTTCTCACTTCTCCTACATCCTTTGCTGGAAATTAATATCTCTTCTAGACTGAGATTCTTGAATCAATGATAAAATGTTAATGAGACGTCTGGTGCTAACCAAGGGCGGAAGAGTGTCACTGGACATTTCACTACCCAGTAGAAGAACTGCCAAACCTGTGGCATTCTAACAGTCTTCTAGTATACTCAATTCAGAATTGGCAGTGAAAGTTCACCAAACTTAATAATCATAATAATCACAAGTTATAGTAATCACTACAATTTAATAAGACCTAGTTATATGCTAGGCATTGGGTCAAAAATATTTTAGGTCTTAATCTCATTCATAGAATATCTGAACCGAAAAAGACTTTAGATATCATGTTCTCTAACTTCTTTATTTAATAAGATAAAAGTATTAGGGCCAATAGAAAGCCAATTTGGAGGACAGTAATTCTGCCAGGAAAAATTAGTAAACATATGGATGAATACTATGGCAGAGGAAGGGCTGCATGGATAAAAGATGATATTGTTCAATGAACCAAGGTATAACAATCTAATTTGCATACCTGGATTAATCAAATTAATTCAAATCCAAAAAAAGGAAATGCTACCTACCATTTTAGATTCCTTAGGTAAAATTTGATCACCACCATTTAAAAATACATATTGATACATATGAGCTGTGGACAAGAATTAATTCACTGCTTCATATTTTATTAATTGCATAACAATTATATAATTGGACACTAATAGGTGACTAATGACTAACAGATCTCAGGAAGTTTTAGCTCACTCTTTGTCTTATTTGAAGTTGGCTTTCATTGGCCTTGTTGACCCTCTTCTGTGTACATTGTGTTTATTTTTTTAATATAAAGAGAACAGATTTCATGTACTTTATAGGTACAATTTTTTTTTAGATTTGTTTTACTTATTTGAAAGAGTTACAGAGAGAAATAGGGGGAGAGAGAGAGAGAGAGAGAGAGAGAGAAAGAGAGAGATATCTGCCATCTGCTGGCTCATTTTCCAAATGACCACAATAACAAGGGCTGGGCCTTGCAGAAGCCAGGGGCCAGGAGCTTCATATGTTTCTCCTGTTTGGATGCAGGGGCCCAAGGACTTGGGCCATCTTCCGCTGCTTTCCCAGGTACATTATCAGGGACCTGGATCAGAAGTGGAACAGCTGGGACTTAAACTTGCAACCATATGGGATGCTGGGATTGCAGGTGGCAGCTTAACCCATTGTGCCACCAGGCTGGCCCCTCATAGGTACAATTCTAAGAGCACTGTACTTCTCTTCCTCCTTCCCTCCCTCATCACCCTCCTTCCTTCCTTCCTTTTTTTTTCCTTTAATTTTTACAAAAACATAATTTCACTCCACTCTATAATCACAGGTTTAATGCATCACTAACCATAATATTCAACAAGTAAAAAGTAGAAAGACCAGAGTTCCACAGCAGTATAAACAAGGGCTAAAAACTACCCTACAATGAGAAATTGGCTCCCAGAAAACTTCCCATTGGAAGCAAATTGTCAATGTTGTAGGTGATTTCTTCTTGATATAAATGAAGAAAGTGACACCAAATGTCTGTCACCTTATAGCTTCTAATTCTGGTCCCAGAGCAATGTCTTCATTAGGATGGATATGATGGATGGATGTGATGCCCTCTTACCCCACCTCAGACTCCAATTCAAAGGGAAAGTAAGTAGGGAAAGAGTGAGAGAAATCTAAGGAATGGGTTGGGACTTGAAGCTTTATCTGCCAAAATTATTGGGTACTGACCAATGGCAGCAGCTCCCCTCCAAGACTCAAGAGCTGTCCTTTTGGACTAGAACCCGGTATGCCAGCGCCGCAGGCGGAGGATTAGCCTATTGAGCCACGGCGCCGGCTTCTCATGGTGTTCTAAGGATAGTTACCATGCAGCTACTAGGCAGCTACTGTTTAAGCAACTCTCCAGATTTTAATAACACACACACACACACACAAAGAAAAAGCAAAAAGAAGTCAGACATGTTTTGTTACCCTTAACCCTTAGATTCATGGTAAAGTTCTTTAAGATATTGCATTGCCAAACCTCACAACAATACTTTGTCTGAAGGAGAAGGAATTCAACTAAAACTTATGCCAGGGGCCTGTGTTGTGGCATAGTGGGTAAAGCTGCTGCCTGCAGTGCCAGCATCCCATATGGACATCAGTTTGAGACCCAGCTGCTCCACTTCTGATCCAGCTCTCTGCTATGGCCTGAAAAAGCAGTAGAAGATGGCCCAAGTCCTTGGGCCCTTGCACCCGCGTGGGAGACCCAGAAGAAGCTCCTGGCTCCTGGCTTCAGATCGGCACAGCTCCCTTTGCAGCCAATTGGGGAGTGAAGCAGCGCATGGAAGACATTTCTCTCTCTCTCTCTCTCTCTCTCTCTCTCTCTGCCTCTCCTCTCTGTGTAACTCTTTCAAGTAAATAAATAAATCTTTAAAAAAACACTTAATGCCAATGAGAGACAACAATCATTTGCCATTGTGTATCTAAAATGGCAGCAAAGTTTGGCTTTCAAAAAGGTTACCTTATACTTAGTCATTGTATATGATAAAATTTTATATTTTAAAGGATAATGGAGTACATTTCAGCAAAAAGCTTCTGAGGGCTTTCAAAATTTAAAAAATGCAATATTCTCCCAGTTTTACAAGTATTTACATTTCCTTTGACCACTCAAAAACTGACACTGGAAACAAGGAGACAAACAAACAAAACCAACCACACCTCAATTTGAACTTTGGCAAATGCTACCCTTTTAAGTCCTGTAACTTAGTTGACTTCCCCAAAAATTCAAGAATTGAGAAAATATTAAGCCATTGGAAACCCTAAGGCCAGCCTGTCTTTTCAATTTTCTCCAGATATGAACAGTGAAAGGCTATTTTGTGGATGTACTAAATAAGACTATCTTATAAATTGGTTGTATAAATGCTCAATATTGCTTCTGTGAGTAAAGACACCAACTTCTATGAACACACTGTGCATCATAGTTAGGGTTTGAGGGAAGAAAATACCTTTCTCTAGTGCTGCTGTGTATTTATTTAACATTAATTAGAGTATTGTTCTGAGGTCTGGCAGGGTGTTGAACAGTGAAAGGTGAGCAGAAATTTCCTGTGTGGAAAAAAAAGGTAACATGTTCAGTATCATTTATCATTTCTTATTTTGGTTCTGTCATACCTTTTTCTGTGTGTGTCCATACAGATGCAAGTTGGCAAATTCGTAGGATATTTGCATGTTGACATTTTGGCAGGAAAATGAAAAATGAGAAGAATTTCTGCAGAAAATGTCAGCAATGCAAACCTTAGAGTCTTTCTGCAAAACTGAGCTAAGCATTATTAGAATAAAAAGAATCTTAAGGGATGGTGGAAGTTAAGATTTCAAAGCTCAGAGGAACTCAGTGGTAGATGTTGGATGGAAAATAAGAGTGAAACTTACAGGTCAAAAGTGATTGTGTAAAGATCAGTGAGATACTCAAAGCCATAGCGTTGTCTAGATGGAGAAATTGAATGTACATGGAATTGATTCATCTTCAATACCCTAGACACTTTAGAAAACACTTTTTCTGCCCAATTGTGTGTGGGAGGAGTTTTGGGTTGAACAGATTGATTCTCATGATTTCAGAGATGTGAGGTTCCAGAAGTGGTTCATTTCTATGTGGACACTAATGACTCTGAAGCAAATTATCTAATCAATATTCTATTATCCAGTAGTCCTTTTACTTCCAGTGGACTCAGAATGTTTTCAGTGCTCCTGTGTTAATCATCTCCTCTGTATGTTGAATGATAAACTCTCCACCAAATGGAGTCCGGGCAGGAACAGGCCTTTTCCTCTCTACAAATTCAAAGTAAAATTTCCTGAAAACATCTGCAGAGGAGACTGACAAATCTGTCCCACAGGACAAGAGTAAACCTGGTCACACTGATGGAATAAATAATGACCCAGAGAGAGAGATTAGTGAGGAACACCCATTCAGGGCTGGTGCAACGTTTGTGTGGACTGTACAGAGTACTTCAGCTTAGTATAATGGTCACTCCTCAAAATGACACACCAACATGGTCATTATTTTGATGCCGTCATGACTATCAACGGCACCTAAAAGTTACAGAAAGTGGACAGTGAAATGGTTTGTACAGCTGCACACAACCAGTGAGTGATGTTCCTACAGTGGAACTCGAGTCCTCTGAATCTCACTTTTGCACTCATTCTACCATCCCAGAGTTACAGCAATGTCTCTACAAAGATAAACCCTTGAAAATATACACATCCATTCTGTTCCTTTGCATTTGCATACCCTTCCTTGTGGCAAGTTCTCTGTTATCAGTTGAGGGAGACAGTTGGAGAATTCAGCTAGGGGCCTTCCTCCCTGGCTTCCTAGGCCTGTCATCAAGTGGCAGTTTTATTTCCCTCCCCTCATCATCTTACTTCACTTGAGAGTCCAATCATTTCTCAGCTCCATCTCCAGATGGATAGTCAAATCAACATGATCCAGAAGTTTCTAGGACAAAAGGGAATGTGTGATCCATTGTGTCTAAAACACTTTGCTCCTGTCATGCATGAATAAAGAGGGTTTTTTTTTTTTTTATTCCACTTGCTAATTATCCAGGTCCTATATGCTGTGGATGGATTGCAATCTGACCATTGTGGGGAAATTCTGCTAGCTTTGTGACGTCATGGTAGTGGACACTTTTATAAAGGATCCTCTTAAGATTCCAAGTAACATGTTTACATGTTTATAAGTGGTTCTCTCATGATAGCCAGAGGTGCCTTTTAAAAATCGGGTCCTCCCCACCACACACACATATATAGAGTTACATACCTCAGTACACATATGAGGCCATTCAAAAAGTTCATAAGAAATGTGTGTTATGACAAAACAACGCATGGATTACAAAAAAATTTAGAACAAAACGAACTTATCTTTTAACTTCATTTCCATAAAATTTGTAAAGCACCCTCATAATTATCAGTAAAACTTTGAGAATAACAGAAAAAAATTCATGCATGGATTCACACCTTCAAAAAATTATGCATTCATGAAAAGATTTGGATGGCAAATGCTACAGGTTAACATTCAATGGGATAAGGCAGCTTTAACAAAATCTCTTTCTTCCTATATGGTAAATTTAATTTCTTTATTCTACACTATCTCCATTTTTCTACCAACACCTACGTGGTTCCAGGTTTCTTATCCATCTGTCTAGTCATCACATGTTTTCTTTCACCAACATCATCTTCTTCATTGGAATAAATAATAGAAGAATATTTAGAATAGTTTGAAAAGAGGAGCAAGATAGTGATATTTCCACTGTGGAATCACAACTGTTTTTGTATTTATGTACTCTTTCCTAGTATTGGTCTGAAAACAACTGTATCTTTAATAAGTTATAAACTTACCACATATACACTTTTATATTCTGCATTTTTCACATAATACATACTATAAATATGTCTCTACAGTCTTTGTAATTATCATTTTAATGACTGCACTCCACTCCATTGGGTTGATGTATCATAATTTACTAAACTCTAGTATAAGACATTTAAATTGTTTCCAATTCTTCATTGTTGTAAATAATACTGCAGAGAATATCTGCATGAATAAAGACTGTGTGTGTTTCAGAATTTTTTTTCCATAGGATAAATTCACAAACTTCAGGTCTCTTATGCTCTGAAAATCAGAAAATAATTTGCAGCCTCAAACTCCAGAGGATCCAGCAGGTAACATGAACAAGTAAGCCAATAAAAATGATGAACCAAATCAGCTCTTATCTCAGCCTTGACAACATTTCCTAAATCTGCTGCCCTTTTTGTTAATCTTGCTGCCTCCATCTGTCCATCCATCCTTCAATAAATCCATGTCAATCAGTCAGTCAGTCAGTCAGTCAGTCAGTCAATATTAGCCTGGTTGCTTTGATCAATGATTAATTAAGAATTCCCCTTTCCTCAAAGCTTTAAGTCATTTGGTTGAGCTCTGGAATTGCTACCTTATTATTTAATTTGTCTAATTATCAATACCAAGCACAGACATCAAGAGTTAAGAAGTTTGGGGATGAGGAAGTTGCTGCTGGAATAGGTTTGGCAATTTCAGGGAGAACATGGAGCTTGAGATAAATTTGAAGGCATGGGCCAAGGATTGGGTTTGGATAGAGTGAAAATATCACAGGATTCTAAAATTTAGCATACTTTCCAGAGTCAAATACAAATAATGTTACAAATAATGAGGCTTTAGGAAGTTTTTTTATACTGGATGCCAAAATTCTCAAACTCTCCAGGTTGAAAAAATACCAAGTAATCTATCTTAAACCAATGAGAATATTTATAACTGAGTATTTTCTCAAGCTGAGCAAAGTGTAAGGGTCTGGGCTGTGGATGAGTTTAGGGGAAAACAGAAAGGGAACTGGAAAGCTAAGACTTTCAAAATATATTCAAAATAATCTCTGGCTCTTCAATATATGGAGGAAACCAAACTTGGGCAGGAAAATGAAACACCCTAAACTCTCCCGATAAAATCCTTTCTCCGAGACCCGTGTTTCCAAGTTTCTCCATGATACAAACTTTGGGCTTCTATAGCGACCAAAGCATAGTAGTTTGTTTCCAGGAAGTTCAAGTGTCCTGAATGATGGTTTTGTGCAGTAATTTAAAATGTACAGGAAACACAACAATCTAATAAAAATTACACAGGGCTTTCTCAAATGAGACAATCAACAAGTTCACTAATTTCCTTTCCAACAACAAATGGCCATTTCCGCCATACCTTTTAGATCACCTTCTTCTGAGTTTCTTTCCTTTCCCTCTTCTTTCTGTTTAAAGACTTTAATAACTCTCGCCTGCAACTTTAATTATTTAATTTCTTCACTGCATTATTTAAAGAAAAGACAGTTTTGTGGCTGCAGGATGCATGAAGGAAGTATGGCTCCGTGCAAATTGAGAACTGTGTAATACTGCATTGCAGTAGATAAAATTTAGTACAGAATATTTTGCCATCTCTAATCTTTTCTCTTAATGTGTTCTCCTGAAAATCAGGACTAAGTGGCCATGTACATAGATTTCAATAAAGAAAAGCTTTCAGGAGCTTGAAGAAAGGCAATGTACTTGAGGGCATATCAGTATTTTGTGCTAAAAACATTTAGAAATGGGCCAAAATAAAGACAAGGCTAGAAATGCTTATTATCACATTTAGATATAGAGTTTTTCTTGACTCTTCCTCTAAGTGTAAAAATAAATGGAATAACAGTAGCAACGGTACATGAGTACAATTTTTAAAAATTCATGGCTCCCTAAACAATATGGCACAGTTTCAATCAAAATTTTAATTACCTCCAAGATATAGATAGATGCAATTACAAATAAAAAATGTCCACTTCTTGGCAGGCGCCATGGCTCGCTTGGCTAATCCTCTGCCTGTGGCGCTGGCACCCCGAGTTCTAGTCCCGGTTGGGGCGTCGGATTCTGTCCCGGTTGTTCCTCTTTCTGTCCAGCTCTCTGCTATGGCCGGGAAGGCAGTGGAGGATGGCCCAAGTGTTTGGGCCCTGCACCTGCATGGGAGACCAGGAGGAGGCGCCTGGCTCCTGGCTTCGGATCGGCGAGCGTGCCCACCTTAGTGACCATTTGGGGATGAACCAATGGAAGGAAGACCTTTCTCTCTCTGTCTCTCTCTGTCTCTCTCACTGTCTAACTCTGCCTGTCAAAATTTTTTTTTTAAAAGTTTAAAAAAAAGTCCACTTCTGACTGGATCAGTATAAGTAAAATAAACAAATGTATTTTATATCCTCCTCAAATATTATAGCCTTTAATCGCTATCTTGGTATACTTTTTTAAAAATTCTCTTTCTCTACTCATACACATACGTACATATACAAGGGGACTTTAAAATTTGTAGAAAATGGAATTAAAAAGAAAGTTCATTTTGTTGCAAAAACATTTTAAAATCCATACATATGAGAGGAGTCTTCAATAAGTTTATGGAAATGTGCATTATTAAAAAGTATGCATGGATTTCAAATCTTCTTTTGCACAAAAATGAACTTATCTTTTTTTTAAAAAAGTATATTTATTTATTTAAAGTCAGAGTTACACAGAGAAGGAGAGGCAGAGAGAGAGAGAGGTCTTCCATCTGCTGGTTCACTCCCCAGATGACCTCAATGGCTGGAGCTATGCCAATCCAAAGCCAGGAGCCTCATCCAGATCTCCCAAGTGGGTTCTGGTGCCCAAGCATCTGGGCCATCCTCTGTTTCCTTCCCAGGTGCATTAGCAGGGAGCTAGATCGAAAGTGGAGAGTCTGGGACTCCAATCAGTGCCAATACCAGATGCCAGCATCGTTGCAGGTGGTGGTGTAACCAGTCAGGCTACAATGCCAGCTCCTTCTCTCTATCTTTAAAATGTTTTTTCATGGCTGCAAAAAATGTCCACTATATTTATATAATGTAAACACTTAGATAACCATTACTCTGTTGTTTATAATATAAACAGCTTCCAATTTTGAGGGAATGGTACATTATAGATTGTACTGAATTAACATCTACATCAAAGCATATCTTTTTGGGTTTAAGAGAGCAGAGTTAAATGATTTGCATAGAGCAAGCTTTAGAAAGTCCCCAATATGGATTTCTACAGAAAAATAATATTCATGTCAAAAAGTTTACAGTGCACGTGTATTGTATGGTATTGACATTGTGGACTTAAATAATACTGACTAGGTTCAAGATTTGTTGCCTGCTGTTTGCATTATCTTGGCTAAATTCCTTAAATTTTTTCTATCTCTGTATCTGTAAAATGGGTTTAATTCTAATGTTTACTTCATAAATCTGTTGTGAAGACTAAAAAAATGAAAGGAGCTTACCATGTCACTTCATATAGTTATTTTGTAGTAAAATTAGCAGAAAATGTCATTTTTATTAACAAATATTTTATAAAGGGTGTACACAAAAATATCTCCAAACATCAAGTAGGAAGCATTATTTCACTTTATTCCTGTAAATATTTTAAGGTTTTCATTGCCTTTTTTTTTTTTCATTTTAAAAAGAACAACTCAACATTCAGAGAATCTGTGTAATTGATGTTGTTAGCAAGCTATCTACCATTTATTTACATTTTAATGTTGTGCCACATAAACTCAATTGTGATCCACTGCATAATATTATGCAGAGATGGCACTGAATCACCCTGTGCAGATTATGTCTTCCAAATTGCTAAGATTCGCAGACATCCACTTCCATGCAGTATCTGTTGTGGTATCTCCTGAGTAGATTGTGGATCCAACTACAGTTCAGAACCAGTCAGGCTATCAAAGAGGCTATAGATGAGATGTGTTATGACTCAATACATTCTGGAGACTCGGTCTTGGATCAGAGTGACCATGAGCAAGCATCAGAGGGTGATGTGATATGGCTCCTTAGGAAAGCTGACTATAGAGAACAGTCTGAACAGATGGAAACATGTACATTTAACCACTATGGAGGTTTATAATTCATAGAGTTCTTCCTATCACCTGGAGCTCCCTACATTCTCCACATCATCATCTGACAATGGATCTGCAAAATTCAATTCAAGATATTTACTGTGAAAAGGACAATTGCTCAACATTTACGCCCCCTGTGCCCATGGCAATCACAAACTGTAATGTAGCCAGCTTTATGCTTTTCTACCCTGTTTCCTCCTCTACCTACCTACCTGCCTACCTACACACACACATACACACACACACACCCTGAAATTAAAACTCCTGAAGACAAATGCTTTGTTATATGCTATTGTCTAACTTAAGCAATAAGCAATTAGGTTCCTAATATCTTCCTATTTGATGAATAATTCTTAATCTCCTGATAATAAACAGATGATTCATACCATTTCAATTCCAGGATATGTGCTGATAAATTAGTAATATTGACAGATTGAAAAGCATGTCTCTTTCGAAATATTTATAAAAGAAATGACGTATCTACGATTTGCCTAAAAATAATCCAGGTATTTGGGAGGGAGAGGTGAGAGGGTCATAAATTGTGGTTATTGATGAAAAATATCACCACATATTGATAATTGTTGAAGGTAGATAAAGAATAAGGAGAGGCTGGTGCTGTAGCATAGCAGGTAAAGCCACCGCCTACAGTGCCACCATCCCATATGGGTGCCGGTTCAAGACCCGGCTGTTCTACTTCCAATCTAGCTCTCTGGTATGGCCTGAGAAAGTAGTAAAAAATGGCCCAAATCCTTGAGCCCCTACACCCATGAGGGAGACCTAGAGGAAGCTCCTGGTTCCTGGCTTCAGATTGGCTCAGCTCCGGCCATTGTGGCCATCTGGGGAGTGAGCCAGTGGATAGAAGATTTTTCTGCCTTTGCCTCTGTCTTGCTGTAACTCTTCCTTTCAAATAAACAAATAAATCCTTTAAAAAAGATGAAGAAGTTGAATATACTATTTCTCTGTATATTTTAGAATTTTCATAATACAAAATAAATGTGAATGTGCTTCAAAGTGTTCACAGAAAATGGAATTAAAAGTAAACTTCTTTTGATGCAAGAAAATGCTCCATGTATATGAGAGATCTTCAGTTCATGTGAAATGAATTAGGAAAACCTATTCATGGAGTTAAAAAAATTTTTTGCACCAACATAAACTATCTTTAATTTCATTTTCCATGAACTTTTTGAAGTACACTTACAAGTGCATACACACACAATCATAAAACACAATAAAAAACGAATGTCCTAAGAACACTGACTTTACAAAGCTAATATCTTAGAGATGGGGAGATGAGCATTGGTGGAATTTTTATTTTTACAGAATATGTTTGGAGGATATGATCTGAGCCAGGCTCCATGTATGGTTTGCTATGCTCTCAATGGCTCACTACTACTGTACTTCAGTCCAAACCGGTGGGATTATAAGAGCTAGGTGGGTAAAAGTCTCCTTTATTCAAGGACCCAAAGGCCGACATTGAACCAAAAATAAGAAGAAAGAGAAACAAACTATGGGCTTCAGAAAGAAAAAGAAACAAACTATAAGTTTCAAACATGTAAAATCTGGCAATAAAACTCATCGGTGAAGTCCTGGGAGAGGGCAGCATGACTAAGGTGGCAGTGTGTGTGTTTGTGTTGGCTGTTTCAGTCCTCTCCACACCTTAGCCATCTCTAATTAATCCCTTTGGAGCAGCGGTGGCTGGAATGCACAGCCCACTGCAGTCTTGTCCCATGCCAGCCAAATGGAATCCTGAGGCACTGCACCCGCACGTTAAGGAGTATTCTTGCCCTTTAGATTTAAGAACAGCTGATTAGACCTAGATTTCCCAATCCTGCCTACCCACTAAAAATCATTCAATCACAGAGTAGGAACTGGGTATAAACCTTTTTTAAAAGTTGCCCTAGTGTGGGCCGACGTTGGGGTGCACGAGGCTAATCCTCCGCCTGCGGCGCCGGCATCCCACATAGGTGCTGGTTCTAGTCCTGGTTGCTCCTCTTCCAGTCCAGCTCTCTGCTGTGGCCCGGGAGGGCAGTGGAGGATGGCCCAAGTGTTTGGGCCCTGCACCTGCATGGGAGACCAGGAGAAGCACCTGGCTCCTGGCTTTGGATGGGCGCAGCTCCAGCCATTGCGGCCATTTGGGGAATGAACCAACAGAGGGAAGATCTTTCTCTCTCTCTCTCTCTCTCTCTCTCTCTCTCACTGTCTGTAATTCTACCTGTCAAATAAATAAATAAAAATCTAAAAAAAAAAAAAAAAGTTGCCCTGGGTGGGGCAGCACTATGGTGTAGCAGGTAAAACTGCCATATGGGTGCCGGCTCAAGTGCTGGCTGCTTCACTTCCAATCCAGCTCTCTGCTGTGGCCTGGAAAAGTGGTAGAAGATGGCCCAAGTCCTTGGGCCCCTGCACCCATGTGGGAGGCGTAGAGAAGCTCCTGGCCCCTGGCTTCAGATCGGCCCAGCTCTGGCCACTGCTGCCACTTGGGGAGTGAACCAGCGGATGGAAGACCTTTCTTGCCCCGCCTCTGCCTCTCCTTCTCTCTCTGTGTAACTCTGACTTCCAAATAAACAAATCGTTTTTTGAAAAAACAAAAGTTGCCCTAGATGATCCCGCTTTGCTAGAAAAGTACCCCAAATGCTATAAAACAGCAGTCCTTATCTTGGAAATGTGCAATCCATCTCTATTAAAAAATGAGAAGAGGGTATTTTGCAATGGGTCGTTTTAGTTGATGTTGTGGTATGCTGCTCAGACAATCCCCTTCCATCCTTTCAGGTTCAAGGCGCTCATTCCTTAACCTTCCTTCTCAAGACTGTTGGCTACTGTGGGATCTTTTCATACCTGAATCCCTTGAGAGAATTACCTCACCCAAGGAAGCTGCCTCACCCAATGCTGCACCACTTTGCCGGGGATCATCCACACCACAAGTAAGAATGTCCAGTCCTTGTGCCTCAACCTGGGATGTTTCTGATGGGTTGTTCCTGTTTCAGAGAGACCAGCTGTATCTGTTATAGTGGGGTCAATTCTCCCCATGCCTGATCCTTTTTCTTTCTTTCTTTTTTTTTTTTTTTTGACAGGCAGAGTGGGCAGTGAGAGAGAGAGAGAGACAGAAAGGTCTTCCTTTGCTGTTGGTTCACCCTCCAATGGCTGCCGCGGCCGGTGCGCTACGGCTGGCGCACCGCACTGATCCAAAGGCAGGAGCCAGGTGCTTCTCTTGGTCTCCCATGTGGGTGCAGGGCCCAAGTACTTGGGCCATCCTCCACTGCACTCCCGGGCCATAGCAGAGAGCTGGCCTGGAAGAGGGGCAACCGGGACAGAATCCGGCACCCCAACTGAGACTAGAACCCAGTGTGCCAGTGCCGCTAGGCGGAGGATTAGCCTGTTGAGCCACGGCACTGGCTCTGATCCTTTTTGCAAGGACCTCTACTCCTAATCTTTCCCAACCTGCTTGCTGGCACACTTCACTGTGCCAGTCATCTGAGTATCTCCATCTCGGAGACTGTTTCCCAGGGTACCTGATTCGAGATAATCAGAGAGGCTTTGTTGGGATGCTCATTGGCTTTAGTGTTTAACCACCTGCATTTCTCAAGTGAGGATAAGAAGCCCCCTTATTTGCTTTGCTATTTACACAGTCAACTCAGGACTAGACTGGAGCTGCTTTTCCAAAAATCTCATCATTGCTACTAGTCATAGTAGATGGGAAACTTAAGGCTATGCTCCATAATTAATTAATGCATCAAAACTGTTTATAAGCATGATAAGCATCTTCATAGCACACTTAAGTAAAAACAAAGCGATTGTGAATAATTGTGAATGGTATTCTCTACCATGTCACCAGCATCCTTGTGTGATACCTGGGTGCTCTTTAGACTGTTCCACTGCCTCCACTGGGAATCCCTGAAATCTCCCTAATGTTGCTTTGTTCCTTTTCCAAACTGCCGCAATTCCTGAATTTGCTTTGCTTTTTTTTTTTTTTCAACTTGGGCAACAACTGACAAAGTCTTCTACTGGAAGATTTTTTAGGAATACATCTCTTAGTTTATGACACCTAAAGAGTTATCTGCAGGGGCTGACATTGTGGCGTAGCTGGTAAAGCCGCTGCCTGCAGTGTCAGTATCCCATATAGGCACCAGTTCAAGTCCTGGCTGCTCCACTTCCAATCCAGCTCTCTGCAATAGCCTGAGAAAACAGTGGAAGATGGCCCAAGTACTCGGGCCCCTGCCCCCATGTGGGAGACCAGGAAGAAGCTCCTGGCTTTGGGTAAGTACAGCTCTGGCCATTGTGGTCATTTGGGGAGTGAACCAGCGGATGGAAGATCTCTCTCTCTCTCTCTCTGCCTTTCAAATAAATAAATAAATAAATAAATCTTTTGGAAAAGAAGAGTTGGTAGGCACCTTGGCTCACAAGGCTAATCCTTCACCTGCGGCACTGGCACTCCGGGTCCTAGTCCTGGTTGGGGTGCTGGTTCTGTCCCGGTTGCTCCTCTTCCTGTCCAGCTCTCTGCTGTGGCCCGGGAAGGCAGTGGAGGATGGCCCAAGTGCTTGGGCCCTGCACCTGCATGGAAGACCAGGAGGAAGCCCCTGGCTCCTGGCTTCGGATCCATGCAGCGCGCCGGCCGTAGTGGCCATTTGGGGGGTGAACCAACGGCAAAGGAAGACCTTTCTCTCTGTCTCTGTCTCTCTCTGTCTCTGTCTGTAAAAAAAAAAAAAAAAAGAAAGAAAGAAAGAAAAGAAAAGAAAAAAAGAGTTATCTACAGAAGATAGTAGAGGCTGAGTATGTAGATCTGCTAGTCCTGGTTCTTTTCTTTTTTAAGATTTATTTTATTTTTATTTGAAAGTCAGAGTTATAGAGGGAAGGAGAGAGAATCTTCCATCTGCTGGTTCCTTTACCAGGTGGCCTCAGCAACTGGGGTGTCCAGGTCGAAGCCAGAAGCCAGGAGCTTCTTCAGGGTCTCTCACATGGGTGGCAGGGGCCCAGGGACCTGGATCATCTTCCAATCCTTTTCTAGGCTCATTAGCAGGGTACTGGATTGGATGTGGAGTAGTTGGGACTCAGATCAGCACCTGTATGGGATGATGGCACTGTAGGCAATGGCTTAACATGCTGCACCACAGCAGTGGCCCCTGCTAGTCCTTGTTCTATGTGGAAACTTCTGTATAGTGGATTCAAGGTCATTTGATAGTGGAAGATGCATGGACAGGTGGGATGTGTTTTACAGTCTGAGAATTAATATCTTTCCCTCTACTTAGGGTGACCAAAGTCTACATGGAGTAATTTGGTGGTGGCTCTTTTCCCCAATGAATGAAATCCAAGAACTTTGTCATTTTCTTTGCCTTGATGAATAACTTCCAAGTTGTACTCAGTCATGAAACAAAGAGAAATGTGACTTGTGTGCGTGCTTTACCATTTGAGAGGGTGCTTTTATGTACTGTAGATCCTTGCTAGTCGCTGTGTGATTTATGATGTAGCAGCATTGACATCACCTGAGAGTTTATGAGAAATGTACAATATTGGCCTCTGTCCCTAACCCAGATATAAATCAACATGAGTTTTTTAAAAAATATTTATTTTATTTATTTGAAAGGCAGGGTTACAGAGAGAGAGAGAGAGAGAGAGAGAGAGAATCTTCAATTTCTTGGTTTAAGTCTTCCATGGCCACAATAGCCAGGGCTGGACCAGGCCAAAGCCAGGTCTTCTGGGTCTCCCACATGGGTGCAGGTGCCCAAGCACTTGGACCATCTTCTGTTGCTTTCTCAGGCACATACACATAGAGCTGGATTGGAAGTGGAGCAGCTGGGACAGGGATGTGGGATTCCACCATTGCAGGTGGTGGCTTAACCCATTTTACCACAATGCCAGCACCAGAAAGTGCTTTTTTTAAAAAAATATTTATTTACTTTATTTGAAAGGCAGAGTTAACAGAGAGACAGAGGCAGAGAGAGGGAGAAAGAAAGAGAGAGGTCTTCCATCTGCTGGTTCACTCCTCAGATGACCGCAATGGCTGGAGTTGTGCCCATCAGAAGCCACGAGCCAGGAGCTTTCTCCGGGTCTCCCTCATGGAAGCAGGGGCCCAAGCACTAGGGCCATGCTTGACTGCCTTCTCAGGCCATAGCAGGGAGCTGGATCAGAGGAGGAGCAGCAAGGTCTTGAACCAGTGCCCATATGGGATCCTGGATCCTGGCGCTTCAGGTGATGGCTTTACCCGCTACGCCACAGCGCTAGCCCCTAGAATGTGCTTTTTAACAAGATGGTTCTGTATTTCTAGAAAGCCCCCAGGTAAATTGCATCCATAGGTCTGCATAGTGCATCTTGAATGGCAAGTCTCTAGAGAGTTCTATCATGTTTTCAGCAATTACAATTCCTATCCTTGTAGATGTTATGTTGTAGGTTTGTTCTCTGTCTCCCCCAGTGCTGTATTTAAAGCTCCATTTATTGTCACCTGGTCAAATGAGGCAGCATGTAAGGGATGGTAAGTGGTGGTTTCCCAAAAGGATGAAGAAAGTCCTTGTCTTATGGGTAGAATTGCTGTCAATGTAGAAATACAGCTTATAGCCCCACTCTGGGAAAATGATTAATCATCTTGTAGAGAAAGCTTGCCAAGAAGCAACTTTTACATGAAGCTGAAGATGGCTGTCCTCACCAGATCCATTTCAGAGACAGTAGAAAGTAGGACTTTTGTGGGACATCACAGAGAACATTCCTTAATCTTCCAAAATTTAGAGAAAAAAGCACCTAATGGGGAAGCAGGAGACCAGGATACTTGGTATGGAACAGCAGCCAACCAGATACAAATAGTGATAAGTTACTTATCCTCCCTGGGTTTAGTTACCTTATCTTTCAAATGAAGGAATTTTTAAAATATTACCCAGCTCTTAAGGCACTTAACAACTCTGTCATAGAATTGGCTGCAAAACCCCCTCTTGCCACAAGAGGGAGTTCTCTTTCTGAAATCATAGAAATTCTATGCATAGACTACATAGAAAAGATTTAGGCAAACAACATTTAAGCACCCAGAACGAAATGGTCTTTCATAAACAATAAAAACAGATTAAAGGGCTAATTAAATTTTTACTTAGATTAAATTATGACTAATTCCTTGTTTGAACTTAGCAAAAAGGAAGACTTTGGAGAAAATCAGAGCAAATAAAAACATAAATTGAGAGACTATAAATATAATCAACAAGGAGGGTTCTGACGCTCCTCCTCAGTTCCACTAAGCAGTCAGTGCTAGTCAGTGTTTTCTCCTTCACAAATTGGCAAGACTTTGAAGGTCCTGGCCTTATAATACAGTTTTGTTAGTCTAGGAGTAATTACAGGACTTGAGGTGTGTCTAAATGACAGTAAATAATGCTGGTAGCAAATAAACTGGTATGTAAGGTATCGGGAGGCACTATTTTCAGGATGCCAAACATCTGCATTAAACATTCCGTGTAGCTTCAATATATTGCCTTCACACGTGATGTTTTCAAATCGCTGAAGGTTAGTTGTCATGTGAGCTCAACACTGAACCACAGAGCTAAGATTTTCGTCCTTGTCGTGGCCCTGCCAGACCCCTCGTGCTGTCGCTGATGCGATCCTTTCTGTTTCTTCTTTCCTCTATCTTTCTGGGTTGTTAAAGGGTGTTTTCCAGTCTGAAGGTAGTTGGCTTGCCTTCAACAGGCTAGTGCTGGGAGAACAGGGACTACTGGCTGACTTTTGCTCTTCCTTCCACCCTGTCTAGAGAATCATGCCATTCAAGAGTTGGAAGGCATTCTTGGAGGCCATCTAGTTCAATGTTTCTAAAGTGTGGAGTCTTGTATGTATGCATCAGGATATTATTTTAGCTTGTGCATTGACAAGCAGAGGAAGAAGACATTCCTTCTCAGGACCTCAAGGAAGAATGTCTCTAAAACCCCTCAAAAGAGTGGCCAATTTCCCCTTTGTAAAGAAGAGAGAGCAGTCCACGACACCTCAGAGCCTTCACTGGGCAATGCCATCTAGCTAGAATATAGTAGTATTTCTTGATTTGTTGTATTGATTTTGCTGTGGCTGTGTGCTATTTATGGCAATATTGGTATTTCCATCCACAGTGACATCAAATTTGCTTTTTAAGTAAACAACTGAATTGACTTAAAGAAAGATGTTGTGTATGTAATGGTGGCACACACATTAGTCAAAAATTGTGCAGATGGTACCAGCAGGTAGTGTGAGTTGACAATGAATATATAATTTTATCTTGTGACACCATGATAAGTTCTCACACTTATACATATGGTTCTGTGATGGGATTGACCACTAATGAGTTATTTGAATCAGACTGACAAAGAAAAACAAATGTGCCTTATTTTCCTTTCAAGTAGTCAAATTTTTACTCCATTACATATATTGAATAACACATATTGCTCCTCAGAGACAAACAAGGGAGGAGGAAAATTTCACACAGTGCTATGTGAAATCCCATTGCAGCCCATGGGCAAAATCCCATAACTACCAATGCCATTTCAAAGAAGGTTCTCTATTTCTTTATCCCCGTAGCTCAGAGTTAATAGTACTTGGTTTACCTAATTACGACAAATTCTTTCCAATAATAATCCTTACAAGTAGTGCTTTCTCTGGCCCTGGGCCAGTCACTCAATAAAGCTAAGACCTACCCGTTATTTCCTTTAGGCAGGAAATCCTTTTTCTATTACCTTGGATATTTCATATAACTTTATTTGTATGTTTATCATCAATCGGTACAGTCATGCTTCTTGAATTATGTGAGCTCCCTGAAGGCAGGGGTCTCATCTGCTATTTTCACTGCTGTATTTTCAATGCCTCTTCTTCAGTAAACATTTGTTGATTTGCTGACAGATTCATTAACTTCACTGATGGGAATAAGTCTTGATTTGGGGGCACTGCTTGTTTATGTAAAGCCATCTAGAACATCTGTTCTGTGTAGGTGCACATCACAGAAGCAGTTTTCATCTTAAAGAGGGAGATAAAGAATATACCATTCATGGAAGTTATGCTTGGCTTGGGATTCCAAAGAGTACGAGAGATTTCTGCTCTGTATTAAAGAGTGGAATCATCACAGGTGGCAAAATGCCTAATAATTGTCCAACAGCATCAGGAAAGTAGATCATTTTAAAAACTCACTGTATAGTACAAATATAATGGGAAATAATGCAGGGTTTTCACAGCTTCCTGAGAGTATTGTGATTTTTGTTTTGTTTTATTTTGATTAAATATTAAATTGGTTTAAAACACACTTTGGATAGTATATTGCCAATAAATACAGTTCAGTTCAGTGGAAAATATAAAATTAACAGGAAAACTGAGGACATAGAATTGTTGGTTTAGAAGAGACCAGCGCTGTGCTGTAGCAGGCTAAGCCTCTGCCTGCAGTACCGGCATCCCATAACGGGCCATGGTTTGTGTCCCAGCTGCTCCACTTCTAATCCAGCTCTCTGCTTATGGCCTGGGAAAGCAGTGGAAGACGTCCCAAGTGCTTGGGCCCCTGCACCCATGTGAAAGATCTGGTTGAAGCTCCTGGCTCCTACCCAGCTCTAGCAGTTATGGCCATTTGGGAAGTGAACCAGCAGATGGAATCTCCCTCTTTCTGAGACTCTGCCTCTCAAATCAATAATGGGTAAATCTGAGAGACAGAAAGAGAGAAACAGAGAGAGAAAGAGAGAGAGAGAGAGAGAGAGAGAGAGAGAGAGAGACTTGTCCCTTGAATGTCACTTCTAGCCACAACACTTTGTTTTCTTAACCAACATTTTTAGGGTGGAGAGCCTTGGAAATCCAAAGTATACTCCATAATCTTGAAGAGTAAACTCAAAGCGAAATGGACAAGGCAGACAGGCAAATCAGTGATTCTCATTCACCTGTGTCATAGAACATATA
Organism: Lepus europaeus; assembly: GCF_033115175.1. Classification (NCBI taxonomy): domain Eukaryota; kingdom Metazoa; phylum Chordata; class Mammalia; order Lagomorpha; family Leporidae; genus Lepus; species Lepus europaeus. The sequence goes on along the minus strand of NC_084838.1, from coordinate 83,016,093 downwards.
AGAGAATAAAATGCTTATTGCTAGTGGAGTATTTAGGAGAAGCAATGACCCAATTTTTCCATGCATGTGAGGGTTAAGTGCCAAGCAAGAGCTTCTGAGAAGTTTGTAACCTGAAGGTATTGTGGGACTTAGTCAAATGACGATTAGTAAACTATTCCATAAAATTTGTATGCCTCCATTATTCAGGTCTCATCATTTTTCCACTCTCTGGAATAACTTTTCTTTCGCTCTACATTCTATTTCTCTGTATGCAGTCTTGATGTATCATTTTAAACAAAAGAGAAGGTAGTGATGAACTCCAGCTTGTAACCCTGTAGGAATGTAATCTGATTTTACTGCCTTCAGGTAAGAAAATGATAGTACCTCCTCTGTTATTCCAGCAAAACTACTTGAAAACCAAGATTGAAGTTTCTTTTTTAAAAATTTTATTTAAGAAATATAAACTTCATGCATTTCATATATACAAATTTGGGAACGTGGTGATTGAATTTTGACCAGGGACCATGGGTTAGCCCTCAAGCTGGGTGTCTGAGTGAGAAATGGAAAACCTACAAATACCACACCCTTCTAGATGGTGTTGAAGATAATGTCGCTGTTAATGGCTTACACCACACATAGTGATGTTCAGCTTTTAGAGTGCACATATTTTTAAAGTCTGGTTCTTGTTCTCAGATAAGAAGAGAGAAAACTCTTTTTTATTGTAGGCTATCTTTGGACAAAAGCAGTGTAAGTGTCTGACTAGAAGGTGGAGGGGAAGGGTGTGTGACAATGATCAATGCCTTTTAAGTTGCCTGAGAGGCTCAGCTGCTACTATCTGTTCATCTTAAGGAGACATCAGAACTGATTTTAATTTTTTAAAAGCATGCCAATTTTTGAATAATTCATAGGAAATTAAATTCTACCCAGAATTATTCTGATCCTTAGAAAAAATACTTTTTTATATTGAAATTGTTTAAAACTCACAAGAAATTATAAAATAGTATAAAGGGTTCCTATCTACCCTTTATCCAACCTCCCCCAATGATAACATTTATTCATTTGGAGAATGAAACCAAATCAATTTGGATCAAAGAGGATGTCTGTGTTTTGGGTAGTGGAGGTGGAAAAGGGGAAGAAGGTAAAGTAGATAAGTCTAGAAAGGCAGTGTATTAAAGTTCTTCAGAGAATCAGAACCTATAGGACGTGGACAGATATAGATAGGTAGCTAGATGAGAGGGGATTCTTTTTATTGGAATTGGTTCACATGATTGTGATTATGAAGACTGGAAGCCGATGTTATAGCTCAGTCCAAATCTGATGATCTGGGAACCAAGGGAGTCATTGGGTTAACTCTCAAACCAAGAAGAAAGACCTGAGAAACTGGTGAGAGCAAAAGTCTGAGTTGACTTTCAGGTCTCTGGATCTGACTAGTAGCTAACATTCATTTGAAAGTCAGGTGATGCCATGGATTGGATATGGTTGATACCCCAAGGGTTTATGTGCTGGAAATTTGGTCTCTGGTGTGGGGGTGTTGATGTTGTGGAAACTTTAAGAGGAGGAGCTTTGGGGGCCAGCATTCAGCACAGCCATTTAAGCTGCTGCCTTTGACACCAATGTAGGTTTCCCATATGGGTATGAGTTTGACTTAATCCAGCTCCCTGCTGATGCACCTGAGAAAGCAGCAGAAGATGGCCCAGGTCGTTGGTTCTCTGCACCCACGTGGGAGACCTGGATGAAGCTCTTGGCTCTTGGCTTTGTCCTGGCCCAGCCTTGGCTCCCTGGCTGTTGTGGCCATTTGGGGTTGAACCAGAAGATGGAAAGTCTTTCTCATTGCTCTTTCTATAATTCACCCTTTCTTTTCCTTCCTTCCTTCCTTCCTTCTTTCTTTCTTTCTTTCTTTCTTTCTTTCTTTCTTTCTTTCTTTCTCTCTGAGAGAGAGACAGAGAGAAAGGTCTTCCTTTTGGGTTGGTTCACCCCCCAATGGCCGCTGCGGCAGGCGCACTGCAGCTGGCGCACCGTGCAGATCCGAAGCCAGGAGCCAGGTGACTCTCCCATGCAGGTGCAGGGCCCAAGGACCTGAACCATCCTCCACTGCACTCCTGGGCCACAGCAGAGAGCTGGACTGGAAGAAGAGCAACCGGGACAGAATCTGGTGCCCCGACCGGGACTAGAACCCGGGGTGCCGCTGCTGCAAGCGGAGGATTAGCCTATTGAGCCGCGGCGCTGGCCTCTCCTCCTTTTAAAGATTTTATTTATTTATTTATTTATTTATTTATTTATTTATTGAGAGACAGAGACAGGGAGAGATAGAGGTCTTCCATCTGCTCATTCAGTCCCTAAATGGCCACAACCACTGGACCTAGGCTAATCCGAAGCCAAGAGCCAGGAACTTCCCCTGGGTCTCCCACAGGGGTACAGGGGCCCAAGCACTTGGGCCACCTTCCACTACTTTCCCAGTTCATAAGCATAGAGCTGGATTGGAAAAGGAGTAGCTGGGACAAGAACCAGAGCTCACATGGGAATTTCAGTGCCACAGGCATAGGCTTAGCCTACTTTGCACAGCACCAGCCTCAATGAAACCCTGCCTTTCAAACCAATCAATAAATCACCCCCTTCCCCCCCCCAAAAAAAAAAAATAAAGAGGAAGCACCTAGTGGAAAGTGAATTAGGTATAAAAAAAAGTGAATTAGGTCATGTGTGTTCCACCATAATGAGTGGATTAATTCTGGTCTTGCAGAATAGGTTGGGGCTTACAAGAGTCAGTTCTTTTTTATTTTCAATTTTTAAAATTTATGTAAGGTGAACAAATTTCATGTATTTCATATGGACATGCTTCTGCCTGCCCTCCTCCTTCCTATTTTATGAGGGCTGGTTGTTATAAAGTAAGATTACTCCACAGATCTAATCTTCTCTGCATATGGCTGTTTGCATGTTTGTCTCCACAATGGTGTGATACAGCCAAGGGATCTCACCAGATACTAGCATCATACTGTGTGACTTTTCCAGCTACTGGCATCATGAGCCAAAAAAACTTGGTTATAAGTGATCACCTCTGGTATTTTGTTATAGCAACACAAAACACACTGAGATAAATGCAGATACACAGTTGGCAATTATATCTCAGACTCATTAGTGATGAATTTACTAATTTATTGTGGTTTGCACATTTAAGTATCTAGTGAGAACTACAAAGTGGTTTGAGATGAGATAATCAGGTGGATATGAGTTTTCATCTTTCCTTTGACCATGGTGTCTCTTTTTTTTAATAAAATTTTTTAAACTTTTTTTTTTATTTGACAGGTAGAGTTATAGACAGTGAGAGAGAGATAGAGAGAAAGGTCTTCCTTCCATTGGTTCACTCCCCAAATGGCTGCCACTGCCAGTGCTGCGCCAATCCGAAGCCAGGAGCTTCTTCCAGGTCTCCCATGCAGGTACAGGAGCCCAAGCACTTGGGCCATTCTCCACTGCCCTCCCGGGCCACAGCAGAGAGCTGGACTGGAAGAGGAGCAACCGGGATTAGAACCCGGATCCCACATGGAATGCCAGCGTCACAAGGCAGAGGATTAACCAAGTGAGCCATGGTGCCGGCCCCAATAAATCTTTTTTTTTTTTTAAGATTTATTTATTTATTTGACAATCAGGGTTACACAGAGAAAGGAGAGGCAGAGAAAGAGAGGTCCTCCATCCGTTGGTCCACTCTCCAGTTGGCTGCAACAGCTGGAGCTGTGCCAATCTGATGCCAGGAGCCCAGAGCTTCCTCTGGGTCTTCCTATGCAGGTGCAGAGATCCAGGAATTGGGCCATCTTCTACTGCTTTCCCAGGAAATAACAGATTGCTGGATCAGAAGTGGAGCAGCCAGGACTTGAACTGGCGCCCATATGGGATACCAGCACTGCAAGCAGTGGCTTTACTCGCTACGCCACAGCACCTGACCATGATGTCTTTCTACTGAAGGAACAAGTTAGTGACTGTGTTAGTCCATTTTCCTAAACTGTAACACAGTACTTGAGGCAGGGTATTTTTATAAGAAAAAGAGGTTTATTCAGTTCACAGTTCTGGAAGTTCAAGGGCATGGCATTGCCGTTAGTTTGCTCTACTGTGGTGAAGACTTTCTCCTGGATGACATCACAATAGTGGGGGACATGCATGTCCCATAAGGATCACATGACAAAACAGGAGGCCGGAGTGAAGGAGGATACCAGGATTGCTCTTCCTGTCTTTCTTTGACAACCTTCTCCTGAAAACTAACTCAGGGGTCCACATCCTTAATCCCTCCCAAAGGCAATGACCCCCTATGACCTAATAACTTCACACTAGGCCCCACCTCTGAAAGGTCCCACCACCTTCTAATATCACTACACTGAGGACCAAGCTTTCAACATATGCACTTTTGTTGGGCACACTTGAACCATACTCTAACCATTGACTTTTGTCATGACTTTTGTCCCATCCCACAATCAGGTGCATATTGATTTACTACCTAAATGAGTACTGCTCTTTCTGCATTATATGCTATGGAAAGTTCTTTCATAATCTGTTTCTCCTTGCTAGTTGACTCTCCATTTAAGTGAGCCACATTTCTGTTTTCTCTTTTTCCCTTAGAGCTTTAAAAGAAGCCAATTGAAGTGATGAGACACAACATCCACTTAATTGATAGAGAGATCTTTGTTACGGCTTTAGGTACCTGACATGTCTATGGAGAGAAGAAGGGGGTAATAACACCTATTTGAAAAGCTTCAATTGTCAATCAATGGATGCTATAGGTAACCATGCCAGAGACAAGAACCTTTACATCTCTGGACTGTTTTATCACCCATAGAATAAGGATCTGTTCATCTTTGTTAACCACTTCCAGTTTCATGAAGTTTATGAAGGCTTGTATAATGTCTTTGCACCAGTAATAAAGTATGAAAAATAATAATTTTTTAAAAAGTTCTCAAAGCAGTTAAAAGCAAAGTTTTTCCTTTCTTTTTTTTTTAAGATTTATTTATTTATTTGAAAGTCAGAGTTACACAGAGAGAGGAGAAGCAGAGAGAGAGAGAGAGGTCTTTTATCCATTGGTTCACTCCCCAATTGGCCTCAATGGCCAGAGCTGCGCCGGTCCAAAGCCAGGAGCCAGGAGCTTCTTCCAGGTCTCCCACGTGGGTGTTGGCCCAAGGACTTGGGCCATCTTCTTACTGCTTTCCCAGGCCATGGCAGAGAGCTGGATTGGAAGTGGAGCAGCTGGGTCTCGAACTGGCACCCATATGGGATGCCAGCGCTTTAGGCCAGGGCATTAACCCGCTGCGCCACAGCGCCTGCCCCAAAAGTAAAGTTTTTCAACTGAATACTAGGAAAGACTTTGGAAAATGAAACTACTTATGCTGTTAGTATTAAATAGTAAGCACATGAGGGAAAATTCCCTTGGCAGCATATATGAAAGATTAATTTCTTCTTTTATTCATTAAACAAATACTCATTGGGTGCCTAGTGCTGCAGCAGCAAAATAAAAAGCTTTTTTTCCTGGAGCTTAAATTCTGAGATGGTAAAGAGTAGGGGTGAAGGGAGAGTTTAGACTCTCTAAGAGGGTTCTAAGTACTGTGGGGTATATCTAGAACCACATGCAATCAGTAATTACTGTTGTTATCATGATTAGCTGTAAGATGTGGTACAACATTATTCCTATGTTACTTGCAGCTTCCAAAGCACTTTCCCACTAAATTTTTCACTTGCTCTTCATATTATAAGGAGAATTGAGATTTTATAAATAGGAAAATGGACCTCAGAGAGGTCACGTATAGGATGCACAACATGCAGATAGGCAGTCTGGTGTCAAGCACAAAGTTTTTGCATTAGAAACACTAATGTCCCAAGAATGGATCTTAGAAAGAGATAAAGAGGGGTAGCATTTGGCATAGCAATTAAGATGTTGCTTAGGACAGCTGTATCCCTTATCAGAGTGGCTGAATTTGAATCCTGGCTCCACTTCCAATTCCAGCTTCCTGATAATGTATACCCTGGAAAGCAGCAGGTGAAGGCTTAAGTACCTGGGTCTTTGTTATAAACCTGGAAGACCCATACTGAGTTCTGGACTCCTGACTGCCGCATGGCCTAGCCATGGTTGTAGGCATTTGGGGAGTGAGCAAGTGTAAGGAATATCTCATCTCTGTCTTTCCCTCTTTCTGTCTCTGTCTCACTGCCACTCAAATAAATAAAGAAAGAATTTTAATTGGAGAAAAGAAATCATTATCACTTGTAGATTTACAAGTTGGTTACATTGCAAGTAAAACCCATACAACAATCAAGCATTTATTTGCCTTTTTTCCCATTTATCTTAGATTGATAAGAAAGATAATCTTGACAATGAAAGTAATTACAGGAATGAGCAAGAAGTAAGAAGACTCTTGAGGGTGTGGGCAAGATACTGAACTCAAACTTAGTCTTCTCTTGTGAACCTGAAGGACACTTCCAAGTATACTCTCTTGGGTAAGGTAGGGCCCAAAGAGTCCCAGCCATGATCTTCTCACTATATTCTAAGTCACTATCCTGAAAAGCCTCCCTGAGAGACTGGCCAGTTTGGTACTAGGAACTCAGTAGAAAGCCTTTGCTTTCTACTCCAAAAAGATAAGCAGTTGATGAATATTCAATATTCATTGACTAGTAGACAAATGAATGATTTTCATAATATAAGAATCATTTTACATTAGAATGCTGCCTACATTGTTTCTGTATTCATTTGCAGGATTTCTGCCATTAAAAAGGTGTTTCACTAGAGCACATCCTCTTTGTTAATAGAAAACTATGCCTTATTTTTGGAAAACAAATAGAGCATGGTGACTGCAGGAAGCTTCTTATTGCTGATTAATTATAGTTGCCCAACTGTTCATTGAGATAGATAATGCTATTCCTTTAACATGCTGGCATCAGAGGCCTTGAAAGCCCTGCCTAGTCAGTTGGTTTCAAGGTAGAACAAGTAGTTACTGAGAGAAATGGTGATAACTTCTATTCCAAGGCCTATCTGAAGTCCAGAACCATGAGGCAGGCATTTGGCCTAGACAGTGGTTAAGATGCCTGGAATAGATTCACAGCTCTGCTCCTGATCCCGGCTTCCTGCTTATCTGTACCTGAGAGGCGGCAGGTGATGGCTCAAGTGCTTGGGTGCCTGCATCCATGTGGGAGATCTTGATTGCCTTGAATTGAGTTTTTCTAGTTTCAGCATGGCCCACCTTTGTCCTGGTCATAGTGGCTATTTGGAGAGTGAGTCAGCGGGTAGAAGCTCTCCCGGTTTCTCTGCTTCTCAAATCAATTAAGTGAAGTCCAGAACCAGATTACTATGACACTGGTATACTCTATTTCCTTAGAGTTTAATAATATATTTCAATTCGATTCAGATAGTACTTTTTGAGTGCTCTGTGTGTTACATTTGTTGGAAATGTTGCCCTTGTTTGGAAATGTAATGTAGGACATTTTTATGAGGTCTGCTTGCAGGATGGGAGAACAAATGCAGTTTCAAACATGTAGGCTATCTTTACTCTTCTTTGGGTCACATGCTATTAGAAGCTATTCAAAATATTGTTGCTTATGTTTTGTGCTGATTTGAGTTAACAAAAAATAAATGCAACAAATAAACTATTAACAGTATCACAGCAAAAAGTAAAGACAGTATCTGTGGTTTGCTACTGTCTCTTTAATAAAAATAAATAAAAGCAGTGTCAAGGGAGAAGAAAATATCCATGCTCACTTTTGTTGTGGCAAATATGATTATAATTACGGCTATGTTTCTGTCTTTGCAGACACCTCTCAGGGAGATGTCAATGTATTTTTCACAGTGTTAGAGCAGCCGATGCTACAGTTTAGCAAGATGATTTTCTCAGGGCAATGAGGCCAGTGATTGAATGAATGGGTATCCAGGCTGTTGATTTTCTGAAATTGGCCCTTCCCTTCCGGCTGGCATGTTTCAGGGTGGTTGTTATCTGGGAAAGACCTATTCATTTGATGAAAGAGTGAGGTCATTGGGATGCCCCCACCCTTCCTACACTTACAATGCTGAGACCTTTTATACCAGTGTCAGAAGCCAAAACCCTGGGAGGGGTGGAGCCCACCCACTGCACTTGAATCAGGAGGCTTTTCTTCTTGAGAAAGTTGATTTACACACTGAAGACAGGGAGCTGAAGACAGTGTGTCACCTAAATGAACCCCATTGTGCACCAATGAAAAAAAACCTTAAACGTTCTATGACTAACCCCCTTCCCCCCACTCCCACCTCTGTGTTTTTTAACCAATACCCAACAATGGAGAAAATAGATTGTTTCTAAAAAGTTAAGGATTAAATGCAATTATCATGAGTTTCTCCCATTTGGTTCAGATTATAGAAATAATTGTTTTTCCCAAATTCTAATCTCAAATCTCACCCTTTTAAAAAAGGATTTATTTATCTATTTATTTATTTGCTTATTTATATGAAAGTCACAGTTACAGAGAGAGGGAGAGATGGAGAGATATGCAGAGAGAGAGAGAGAGAGAGAGATCTTTTGTCTACTGGTTTGCTCCCCTGATGGCCAAAACTTCCAGGGCTGGACCAGGCAGAAGCCAGGAGCCAGGAGCTTTATAGAGGTCTCTCCCATGAGTGGTAGGGGTTCCATCTTCCACTGCTTTCCCCAGGCCATTAACAGGGAGTTGGATCTGAAGTGGAACAACCGAGATGTGAACTGGTGCCCCTATGGCACAGGTGGTTGCATAGCCAACTGCACTAAACCCTGCCCATTCCCCCTGCCCCCAAAATCTTGCTTTTTGTATCCCTAGAAGAAGAAAAAAAAATGAACACAAGGGTTAGTATTTTTTTCTCTTGGTCCTTTTTAGCCAAATAATTCCTGATGTACCTATTACCTGGAGTAGTGCCTAACACAGAGTAATTAAAAATGTTTCTGAATGAATGAATGAATTGCTTTAAAAGCTTACTGTCTCAAGCTCATGAAGATGAATCCACTAGAGCTTTTATTCCCAATGAAGCTACAAGTTGAGAAAAGAAATACACAACTGTGTAAGTTAGTAGCATACAAACTAGAAAGGAAGTGCCATAATAACTTAGCCTCATGTAAATACCTATTATGTGTTAAATATTTTACATACAATTTATTGTTATTGGAACATCCCACAAATGGTAAGGTTATAATACTTTTTAAAATTTAATTAATTGTTTACTTATTTGAAATACAGAGTAACAGAGGGAGAGAGAGAGAGAAAGAGAGAGAAAGAGAGAGAGAAAGAGAGGGGCAATATCTTCCGTCTGCTGCTTCACTTCTCAAATGATTGCCAACAGCTGGGTCTGAAGGAACTGAAAACCAATAGCCAGGAACTCCATCCTGGTCTCCTACAAGGATGTCAGGGCCCAAGTACTTGGGCCATCTTCCACTGCCTTCCTAGGTGCATTAACTGGATTGTAAGTGGAGCAGCCAGCACCTGAACCAGCATTCTGATGTGTGGGATGCTGGTGTCACAAGTGGAGGCTTAATTCACTAACTGTAACAGTGACCCCAATCATCCTCATTTTATAAAAAATATTTATTTATTTATGTATTTAAAAGACAGAGTTACAGAGAGAGAGAGAGAGAGAGAGAGACAGAGAGAGAGATCCTCCAAGTGCTGGTTCACTCCCCAAACAGTCACAATAGTCAGAGCAATGCTGGTCCAAACCAGGAGCCAGGAACTTTCTCCACATTTTCCAAGTGGGTGCAGGGGCCCAGGCACTTGGACCATCTTCTGGGACTTTCCCAGGTGCATTAGCAGGGGCTGAATTGGAAAATGAATAGTTGAGATCCCGAACCAACACCCATACAGGACACCAGTGCTGCAGGCGGCGGCTGTACCAACTACACCAGAGCACCGGTCCCCATCTTGTTGTGAGAAAATTGAGGCCTGCATAACCCAAGGAATGATCCTAAAGTCACAGAGCTCAACAGAGGTAGAAACAACACTTGAATTAGATTTGTTATTTATCAAAGGTACTCTATCACCTTCCATAAAGGTCTTCAGAGCTAAAAAGATAATAATAGTTAATGTGTATAGCAGTCATAGATTGTATGTATCAACTCATTAAACTGTATACTAGCCCAAATCAGTGTATTTTATGGTTATCCCTATTTTATAAATAGAAGCAAAAATGAACCAGGATATTATATATTTTTTAAAAGATTTATTCATTTATCTGAAAGGCAGAGTAGCAGAAAGAGGAAAGAGAGAGAGAGAGAGAGAGAATCTTTCATCCACTGATTCACTCCCCAGATGGCAGTAATTGCCAAGATTGGGCCATGCTGAAGCCAGGAGCCAGAAGCTTCTTCACAGTCTCCCACATGGTTGGCAGGGGCCCAGGAATGTAGGCCATCTTCCACTGTTTTCCCAGGCACATTAGCAGGGAGCTGCATCAGAAATGGAGCAGCCAAGACATGAACTGGAGCCCAAAAAGGGTGCCGGGACTACAGGTTGTAGTATAACCTTCTGTGCCACTGTGCCAGCTTGAAAGCAGGACAGCTTTAGGAAGGAAAATAACTTGAAGTAATCTTTTAAAGATAAGTAGAGTCTGTGAATAATGTCATGTGAATAATGGTCAAAGTGGTGAAGAGTCTGAGACTTTACCTACTTGTATGCTAACAAGTTAGCTTGCTTCCATTTCATAGATGCTGGTAGAAGATGTAAGACTCCAAGATCAGGGCCAGCACCACAGCTCACTAGGCTAATCCTCTGCATGCAGCGCCTGCAATCCGGGTTCTAGTCCCGGTTGGGGCTCTGGATTCTGTCCCAGTTGCTCCTCTTCCAGTCCAGCTCTCTGCTGTGGCCTGGGAAAGCAATGGAGGATGGCCCAAGTGCTTGGGCCCTGCACCCGCATGGGAGACCAGGAGGAAGCCCCTGGCTCCTGGCTTCAGATAGGTGCAGTGCGCCGGCTGTAGTGGCCATGTGGGGAGTGAACCAACGGAAAAGGAAGATCTTTCTCTCTGTCTCTCTCTCACTGCCCACCCTGCCTGTCAAAAAAAAAAAAAAAAAAAAAAAAAGACTCCAAGATCAGAACAGTGAACAGAGTATTATGTTCAATTTTGTTGCCATTTAAAACTGAATCCTTATTCCCACAGAGCAATGTAAAGAGGGCTATATGTGTATGTGTATACACACACACATATACATACATACTCATATACATATTGGATTATATTAGAGGAGAAAAAACTCTGAGTCTAGGAATCTGAATCCTTTATAATGAATAGGAAATAGGTGTCTTTGCTCTAGAGGGGCATACATTCTCTATCTGTAAAAATTGAAGAGTTCTGAACAAAGAGTGATCAATGTTTCTACTCCTAAAATGTGCAAAAACATGGGAAACTCATACAGAAATGTACCCCAACAATATGTTGGAGAAAAGCAATTCCTCGTGGGAAGAAGATGAACTAAGAACAGAAATAGGAAAGTATTAGGTAGTGGAGTGCTTTGAGGGAAGAATTTAAGAAAATATAACCAGGGAACTGGCATTGTGGAGCACCAGGTAAATCTGCCACTTGCGATGCCAGCATTCCACATGGACACTGGTTTGTGTCCTGGCTGCTCTACTTCTGATCCAGCTCCCTGCAAATGGACTGTGAAAGCAGAAGAACAAGACCCATGTGTTTGGGTGCCTGCTACCCATGTGGGAGACCTGGATGAAGCTCTTGTTTCCTGACTTTGGCTTGGCTCTGCCCTGACTGTTGCAGCCACTTGGGGAGTGAATCAGTGGATAGAAGATGTCTTACCCTGTCTCTGTGCAACTCTGACTTTCAAATAAATAAATCATAAAAAAGCAACAAAATATATAACAGGAAAGTAATTGGAAGTCAGACAATGACCTTTAAACACTTTGGAGAAAAAACATTGCATTCGTTTTACTGCTAGAATTCTTAGGGTATTCAACCTTTATTGGAAGTCCAGTCTCCAGTTTATGAGGTACGAAATCCTCCCAAAGATAATTCCTTTAGGAAAAACTTGCTTCTTCCTTTGAGATAGGAGGCAGCTTCATAGGGTTCAAGACCATTTGCTTGGGGCCAGCGCTGTGGCATACTGGGTTAAGCCTCTGCCTTTGACACCGGGATCCTGTATGGGTGCTGGTTCGTATCCAAGCTGCTCCACTTCTGATCCAGCTCCCTGCTAATGCTCCTGGGAAAGCAGTGGAAGATGGCCCAAGTCCCTGGGCCCCTGCCTCGCACATGGGAGACCCGGAAGAAGCTCCTGGCTCTTGGCTTCAGATTGGCCCAGCCCCAGCAGTTGTGGCCACGTGGGGAGTGAACCAGTGGACGGAAGACCTTTCTCTATCTTGCCCTCTGTCTGTAACTCTACCTCTCAAATAAATAGGCAAATATTTTTTTTAAAAAAGACCATGCATCCCTTAATAAAAGGCAATATTCTAATCATAGTCCTTTCACTGAAAGAGGTTTTGATTATGAAAATCTGAATTAAGTCTTAGTGTATTATCAGCCTAAATAAGCTTTCTTCAATGCCTGGGTATGGGAGTTAGGTGTTTTAATTCTGCAAATTGTCTACTTCCAAGATGCTATCTATAGATAGTGACGGTGAAGATATCCAGCCTCATTAGCCTTGCACAATTGTTTTTACTCCTTTCACTCCTTCACAATTTTCTCCAAATCTAAACTAATTAGAGAGAAGAGCAGATCAGTGGGTCTACTTACAAATCACTCCAGCATTTGAAAGAAAGCGTGCAAGCGAAAGTATGTTTCTAACCACAAATAAACTATTTTATGCTAACTATAAGTTAACCCCAAACTGAGTTAAACTCCTGATAAAATAAATTTTTTATTCTCTTTACTGAGATAGGAAAGAGCAGGAAAGGGTAGAAGGGAGTATTTTCAAAGCCCTAGGCAGGCTTTGTGCACACTTAGTTATGATACCTGTATTTGCCATAATAAAATGTCACAGACTGGGTGGCTTAAATACAGAAATTCATTTTCTCTTAGTTATGGAGACTAGAAGGTCAAGATCAAGATGCCAGGAGGTTGAGGTTGATAACTGGTGAGGACTCTCCCTTTGGGTATAGACAGATACCTTCTTACTGTGTGATCTCTGGTTTTCCTTGGAAGGTACTGGGTAGAGAGAGCACATAGGAGCTCTCATTTCTTTTCTTGAAAGAACACTAATCTATTGGATCAGCATCATACCTGTATGACTTCATTCATCCTTATTTGCCTCTGAAAGACACTATCTCCAAGTGCAGTTATTTGCCATATTGAGAGTTAGAACATCAACATAGAATTTTAGGGGGACACAAATCAGTCCATAGCAATAGAATTTGATAATCAACTACAGAAGGACTTGATCTTCATTGTAGAGATAAGGAAACTGGTTCAGTGAGCTGTGCAAGGTGATAAAGTGGAATAGTCAGACTGTAACAGAATTTCTGGTTTCAAAGCCATGCACACTGCCTTGCAGTGGCCATTTGGCCACATCCCCTACATACTGAATTAAGTATTAACACATTTGTCAAAGATTTTATAACGCTTTTTCAACCTCCCAACCACAAAGTGAAATTTTTAAATTTATTTTCAAGGTAGGAAAATGAGACACAGAGAATTTAAATGATGTGCCAAAGAGCAGTTTGAAAGTAGAATGGTCAAAAATTCAAATCCAGGTTAATTTTATTCCAAAACCAATATTTTTGTTCTGTTTCTCTAAAGTGCATTTTTAGAGGCGATCAATTACTTACTAACCAATAACTTAATTGAAATGCACCACAAATTAGGTTACTCTAAACTTTCTGAAACTATGAACATTTCCTAAGATGAAAAAAAAAAATGTCTGTAGGACATCCGTCAGACAGTAGAGTTTCAATGTATACAAAGGCAAATAACATCAAAATGCAATTTATTTTGGTATGTGCCTGAAATTCCATGCTAAAAGAAAGCCAGTGTGAATTATAATCATAAAAATAAATATTAAAGTGTTGGAGCTGCAGGCCCTCAGAGTTCTAGTAAAATGTCTTTTGTTTCAAAGTTGTATCTGGTCCAATTAAAAGTTATGTTTTCTACCCAAAGGTGGCAGCACATGTATTATTGCTTTTTGAAGTGTTTTCGATTGTATTTAATATAGTGGAGTCTTTGAGAACCTCAAAGGACCTTAATGATCATATGTTACAACCACAACGTTTTAAAGCTGAAGATATCATGGTCACAAAGGATTCTGTACCCTGACCAGTATCTTATAGCTTTTTAAAACCACAGCCCAAGCTAGATTCCATATTACTTGTCTCTCAGACCCATGTTCATAATACTAAGCTCTTCTTAACTTGGGAACAAATTCATTGCTATAAGTGAAGATGAGAGAGCAAACTTGGGTTTACAAGGGGAAAGGGAGAAGAGGAAGAAAGAAAGGCAATCATTTCAGGAAAAAAATACTTGATGCAAATTTAAAGCCTTACAGTAATTTTATAGAAACTTCAAAAGGTTGATCCACTTGCAAAATAGATTTCACGTTCTAGGCAATAGACTGGAATCCTTTGCTGTATCAACACCAGATCAACTAGGGCCAGATTATGAAATCAGCAACACCAGGGAGCTTGTTAGAAGTATAGAGTTTTAATCCTTTGCCCTCCAGAGTTGTTGAGCCTCAATTTGCATTTTATAGATCCCAAGGAACATCCTTGGCACCTTGGAGTTGGAGAAGCATTGGTCTAGAGACTCAATTCTCAGTTACAGTGTGGTTCTCATGTGTGGTCGCTAGACAAGGAGCATCAGCATTGTCTTAGTGAAATAAACCAGCCCGCAAAAGACAAATGCCATTTGTTTTCCCTGAGCTGTGGTAACTAACAGAGTATCTAAAATGTAATGTATAGGGGTGAAATCAACATTTTGAGATTCGATTATTGTTAACAGCCCTTGTCTCTACTGTTGAGGAACACTGTTTTTTTGTTTTTTTCCCTCATACTATTTGTTGAACTCTTTAGTTAGTGTGGGATTAATCTTTTTTTTTTTTTTTTTATTTGACAGGTAGAGTTAGACAGTGAGAGAGAGAGAGAGAGACAGAGAGAAAGGTCTTCCTTCCGTTGGTTCACCCCCCAGCGGTTGGCGCGCTGTGCCGATCTGAAGCCAGGAGCCAGGTGCTTCCTCCTGGTCTTCCATGCGGGTGCAGGCGCCCAAGCACTTGGGTCATCCTCCACTGTACTCCCGGGCCACAGCAGAGAGCTGGACTGGAAGAGGAGCAACTGGGACTAGAACCCAGTGCCCATATGGGATGCCGGCGCTGCAGGCGGAGGATTAACCAAGTGAGCACCGGCCCATGGGATTAATCTTACATGTATAAAGTAAACTGAAAATAGATCTTTGTAAAAATTAAGAGTGAGAATAGTAGAGAGACAAGGAAAAAGGGTGGGAGTGTGAGCGTGAGGAAAGGTTGGGCAAACTCACTATATTCCTAAATCTGCATACATGAAATGTGTAAAATTTGTATACCTTAAATAAATATAAAAGAAGTGGAAATTATCCGGCCCTGATCCAGACTTACTACATCAGACACTACAGTGGCAGTGGGGGGAGAAGGGAGACCTTTCTAATCACGTGATTCTGGTTTTCAAAAAGCTTGAGAAGCCTTACCATGAATGTACTTCAGAAGTCCCGTGTCTCTGGTGATCTATCTGCTCCACTTGCTTGGAATTGTTTTCTATCTCTGATTTATCCCTCCACCTCTTACCTAGCTGAAAGACATGCCCAAATGGCTTAGTTTCTATTTGCTGTGTGTGCGTGTGTATGTGTGTGTAATCTAATAAACAACGCTTTTCTGCTTATGGCACCCTTAGGAGCCATTGTTAGTGAGAATGGATTTGCCAAAGAGGAGATTGTGATGAGAATTGCTATCTGTTCTGGCCCATGTCATGTTTTCATGTGCAGATTTTGATGCCAAGGGCCTCTTGAATACCTTTCAGGAGTCTATCAATTGACCAAAATTCATAATCCTTTGGTAATAAAATATTGATTTCGGGTACATTCAAAAAAATTTGAGAGAAGACTCTAAAAACTACTGTCCCAAGAGAGGAATATGGAGACTGAAAGTTTACTAAGGGATGTACCAGTCTTTACAACATTGTTTATTCTGCAATTATTTACTGAATCTCAAACAGTACTGTTGCAGATAATAGGGATGACAAAGATTTAAATGAAATAAACTTCTACCTATATAATAGGACCATAGTGTCTCTACTCTGGGAATTTTATGAAGTAGAACTCTCCAAAACCTGGCATTGGAGACCTTCAAGTACCAGCTTAAGGACAAAGCAAGAACAAGGATGGAAGGCCTGTTTTTGTTTAAATGCCTCATGCTACGGAAAGACCCAAATTTGACCCCAGATGCCAAATTATAAACAAGGGGCCGGCACTGTGGCGTAGTGGGTAAAGCTGCTTCTTGCAGTTCTGGCATCCCATATGGGCACTGGTTCGAGTCCTGGCTGCTCTTCCGGTCCAGCTCTCTGCTATGGCCTGGGAAAGCAGTGGAAGATGGCCCAAGTCCTTGGGCCCCTGCATCCGTGTGGGAGACCCCAAGGGGGCTCTTGGCTCCTGGCTCCTGGCTTTAGATTGGCACAGCTTAGTTGTCTCTGCCTCTCCTTCTCTCTCTGTGTAACTCTGACTTTCAAATAAATAAATAAATCTTAAAGAAAAAAAACTATTTTGTCTCCCAGAACATGTTTTATTCTTCCATTTTTTTTTTTTAAAGAGAGGCAGAAGCTGAGGCAGAGAGAGAGAGATCTTTAATTTTTTTTTTTTTTTTTTTGACAGGCAGAGTGGATAGTGAGAGAGAGAGACAGAGAGAAAGGTCTTCCTTTCTGCCATTGGTTCACCCTCCAATGGCCGCTGTGGCCGGCGCATCTCGCTGATCCGAAGCCAGGAGCCAGGTGCTTCTCCTGGTCTCCCATGCAGGTGCAGGGCCCAAGGACTTGGGCCATCCTCCACTGCCTTCTTGGGCCATAGCAGAGAGCTGGCCTGGAAGAGGGGCAACCAGGATAGAATCCGGCACCCCAACCGGGACTAGATCCCGGTGTGCCGGCACTGCAAGGCGGAGGATTAGCCTATTAAGCCATGGCGCTGGCCTTATTCTTCCATTTGTGACATGAGGATCTAATTGCCCTGCCTACCTCATCCAGATGTTGATAGAATCAAATAGAAAAGTATTTTGTAAATATATTTTAACATATGCATGCATAATTAAAATATAGCAAGAAATGTTCCTATCACTGTAATGCTATCATTAATATTCTTTTCTGGAACTGAGGAACTCTTTTTCCTCTTCCTTTGTGCAAGTGAGCCGTGCTGTGATTCTGCAGTTTAAAGTAAAGCAAGGGTCAGCAAGTTTTTTCTGTAAAATGCCAGATAGTAAACATTTTAGCTTTGTAAGCCATATGGTGAAACTGCTACTGTGTTATTGTAGTTGGAAAGCAGCTATTGACACTACATAAACAAATTTCTGTAAAACTTTATTTATAAAAACTGGCAGCAGGCGAAATTTGATTTTACAGTATGTCCAATCCTGACCTATTCAGCTGGCTTCAGTTCTTGTTCCTCCAATAAGCCTCTGCAGTACTTGGGAATCCGGAAACAAATGAGATAAAAAGTGGTGCTAGTTCTTAATGTTTTGTTTAGGAAGGGGGAAGAAAAGCTCTTAGTATGGATATTCTAGAGAATTCCATTCAAATCAGCAACTACTTAGTGCATTGTACTGTGTGTCCAGCACTGTGTGGGGACCTAATGTTCAATAACTTGGTCCCTACTTCTCATGATATTTGTAGTCTAGGTAATGAGAAAACATGGATTGGGCTGGGATGAGAGAATAAATCAATTGTGAGTACTTGTTGTATAATCTGGACTGTGCTGGTCACAGTTGAGAAACGTGGTTTTCCCATCCATGGAGTTTCCCATCTATGGGGATTGATTAAGCAACACTTATTAAGACAATACATAAGGACTCAGCTGGGTGTGGAATGCCATTGTTTCTACTATTGAGGTCTTCACGAAAGAGGGAGGGACTAACTTGGAGAATCTGGAAAAGGCTCTATTAGATCTTCCCCTAAAGGGTGGCAGTTTGTGGACAGAATGGACCTTGAAGTATGCCCTTCCCCATTTGGAATCAGAGTCTTTGGAAAATGGATACAGAGAATCCATGTACCTATCCTTTCATTTTCTGTCAGCTCTGAAAAAGAAAGATATACCAATTATCATCTCCCATCCAAAATGAATAGTTTAGAATTTTGGAATAAACAGGCCAGTTCCTTGCTTGGTTGTTTTTTGGGGGAGGAAGAAAAGCCTAACACGACCATTTTGAGTTACAGAACAAAGCCCACTTCACATGGGTTGGGATCTGCAGAACCTCATATCTGGAGTCTATTATGGCAGTAACAGGGCCAGATTTCTTAACTACTGAAATCTCAAGTTGCTGAAGGTATGCCAGGCCATTCTACTTTGTGGAAGAAAGAAAGTAAGCCCCTCCCCGCCATGCCCATAACGTCATTTAAAACAAAAACAAGATTAAAGATAGAATCTTGAAATAATAAAGAATAGATCACTTTTCTAGGCTCTATGACTCATAATACATTGTCCCACCTTGTCCAACTTGACCAATAGACAAATGTGAGAAGTATATCAGACACATTTCCTGAAATCAACCTAACAAAAACAGAGTTCAAAATATTTAATTTTTTGTTTGAAACCCCCCAAAAATTGTATTTCTAAATACTTAGATCAGACTTCAAGAGTTGGGATAAAGTGAAGAAGAGAAATTACAAGGAATGTTTAAGAGAAACCATATTAATGATAAATGATAAACAATATTTATTAATCTGCTATGTGCTTGTAGGAGTTTTGTTAATTAGTCTTTCAAGCCTGACAATAGCTCTTTGGATTTTGCAGTATTCTTCTTGCTCTTTTAGAGGTGCAAAACTGAGACTAAAATGCATTATGTTTAAGTCCACTTTTCATTACTATAACAAAATATTAGAGGTGGGCTACTTTGTTTTTTTTTATTTAATAAATGTAAATTTACAAAGTACAACTTTTGCATTGTTGTGGCTTTTTCCCACATAACCTCCCTACCCCCCGCAACCATCCCATCTCCCACTCCTTCTCCCATCCCACTCTTCATCAAGATTCATTTTCAAATATCTTTATATACAGAAGATCAACTTAGTATATACTAAGTAAAGATTTCAACAGACTGCACCCACACAACTGCACAATATATAGAGTACTGTTCGACTAGTAGTTTTACCATTAATTCTCATAGTACAACGCATTAAGGACAGAGATCCTACGTGGGGAGCAGGTGAGCAGTGACTCCCATTGTTGATTTAACAGTTGACACTCTTCTTTATGATGTCAGTAATCACCTGAGGCTCTTGCCATGAGCTGTCAAGACTATGGAAGCCTCTTGAATTCACCTACTCTGAACTTGTTTAGTCAAGGCCATATCACAGTGGAGGTTCCTTCCTCCCTTCAGAGAAAGGTGCCTCCTTCTTTGATGGCCTGTTCTTTCTACTGGGATCTCATTCACTGAGATTTTTCATTCCTGTCGTTTTTGCCACAGTGTCTTGGCTTTCCATGCCTGCGAGACTCTCATGGGAATTTTAGCCAGATCCAAATGCCCCAAGGGTTGATTCTGAGGCCGGAGTGTTGTTTAGGGCATTTGCCATTCTATGAGTCTGCTATGTATCCTGCTTCCCCCGCAGGATCATTCTCTCCTTTTTTATTCTATCCTTCATTATTTGCAGACACTGGTCTTATTTGTGAAATTTCTTTAACACTTAACCTATCTTTTTGATCAGTTATGTACTTAAACTGATCACTTTAACAAGTGAGATGGCATTGGTACATGCCTCCTTGATGAGACTGAATTGGAATCTCCTGGCACATTTCTAGCTCTACCATTGGAGGTAAGTCCGAGTGAGCATGTGCCAACCTGTATCCCTCCTCCCTCTCTTATCCCCACTCTTGTATTTAACAAAGATCACTTTTCAGTTAATTTTAAATGCCTAAGAATAATTGTGTATTAATTACAGAATTCAACCAATGGTATTAAGTAGAACAAAAAACAAAAAAATACTAAAAGGAATAAAATAATAAGTTGTTCCTCAACAGTCAAGACAAGGGCTGATCTGGTCATTTTTTCTCATAGTGTCCATTTCACTTCAACGGGTTTCCTATTAGGTGCTCTGTTAGTTGTCACCGATCAGGGAAAACATATGATATTTGTCCCTTTTGGACTGGCTTATTTCACTCAGCATGATATTTTCCAGATTCCTCCATTTTTGTTGCAAATGACTGGATTTCATTGTTTTTTTTTTTACTGCTGTATAGTATTCTATAGAGTACATATCCCATAATTTCTTTATCCAATCATCTGTTGATGGGCATTTAGGTTGATTCCATGTCTTAGCTATTGTGAATTGAGCTGCAATAAACATTGAGGTGCATACAGCTTTTTTTCCCCCAGTTTAATTTCCTTTGGGTAAATTCCAAGGAGTGGGATGGCTGGGTTGTATGGTAGGGTTATATTCAGGTTTCTGAGGAATCTCCAGACTGACTTCCATAGTGGCTTTACCAGTTTGCATTCCCACCAACAGTGGGTTAGTGTCCCTTTTCCCCCACATCCTCACCAGCATCTGTCGTTGGTAGATTTCTGTATATGAGCCATTCTAATCAGGGTGAGGTGAAACCTCATTGTGGTTTTGATTTGCATTTCCCTGATTGCTAGTGATCCTGAACATTTTTTCATGTGTCTGTTGGCCATTTGGATTTCCTCTTTTGAAAAATGTCTGTTAAGGTCCTTGGCCCACCTTTTTATTGGGTTGTTTTTGTTTTGTTGCTGTGGAGTTTCTTGATAGTTTTGAAGATTCTAGTTGTTAGTCCTTTATCAGTTGTGTAGTTTGCAAATAATTTCTCCCATTCTGTCGGTTGCCTCTTCACTTTCCTGACTGTTTCTTCTGCTGTAAAGAAACTTCTCAATTTGAGGTAATCCCATTTGTTTTTTTAGCTTTGACTACCCATGCCGCTAGGGTCTTCTCTGGGAATTCTTTGCCTGTTCCAATGTCTTGAAGGATTTCCCCTATGCTCTCAATTAATTTCATGCTGTCGTGGCATATATCTAGTTCTTTGATCCATGTTGAGTGGATTTGTGTATATGGTGTAAGGTAGGGGTCTTGCTTCATACTTCTACATGTGGACATCCAGTTTTCCCACCACCATTTTTTGAAGAGTCTGTCCCTGCTCCAGGGATTGGTTTTAGCTCCTTTGTCAAATATAAGTTAGTTATAGATGTTTGGATTGATTTCTGTTGTTTCTATTCTGTTCCCTTGGTCTATCTATCTATTTTTGTACCAGTACCAGGATGTTTTGATTATAACTGCCCTGGAGTATGTCTTGAAGTCTGGAATTGTGATGCCTCTGGCTTTGTTTTTATTGTAAAGGATTTCTTTAGCTATTCACGGTATCCTGTTTCTCCATATGAATTTCAGCATCATTTTTTCTAGGTCTGTGAAGAATGCCTTTGGTATTTTGATTGGTATTGCTTTGAACCTATAAATTGCTTTTGGGAGAATGGACATTTTGATGATATTGATTCTTCCAATCCATGAACATGGCAGATTTTTTCCATTTTTTTTGTGTCTTCTTCTATTTCTTTCTTTAATATTTTGTAATTTTCATCATAGAGATCTTTGACATCCTTGGTTAAATTTATCCCAAGGTACTTGATTGTTTTTGTGGCTATTGTGAAAGGGATTAATCTTAGAAGTTCTTCTACAGCCACGACATTATTTGTGTATACAAAGGCTGTTGATTTCTGAGCATTGACTTTGTATCCTGCTACTTTACCAAACTCTTCCATGAGTTCCAATAGTCTCTTAGAGGAATTTATTGGATACCCTATATATATGGGATCATGTCATCTACAAATAGGGATAGTTTGTCTTCCTTCTTTCCCATTTGTATCCCTTTAATTTCTTTTTCTTGCCTGATGGCTCTGGCTAAAACTTCTAGGACTATATTGAATAGCAATGGTGAGAGTGGGCATCCCTGTCTGGTGCCAGTTTTCAGTGGAAATAGAGGTGGGCTACTTTGTAACCTGTCTTTTTTTAAAGTATTTTTTATTTAGATTTTTTTTTATTTTAAATATAGAGTTACAGAGAAAAGTAGAGACAGAGAGAGAGGTCTTCCATCCGATGGTTCACTCCCCAGATGGCCACAACGGCTGGAGCTGTGCCGATCTGAAGCCAGGAGGCAGGAGCTTCTTCCAGGTCTCCCATGCGGTACAGGGTCCTAAGGACTTTGGCCATCTTCTACTGCTTTCCCAGGCCACAGTAGAGAGCTGGATTAGAAGAAGAGCAGCTGGGACTAGAAGTGGCGCTCATGTGGGATGTCAGTGCTTAAGGTCAGGGCTTTAACGCACTGCGCCACAGCGCCAGCCCTGAGGTGGGCTACTTTGTAAAAAAAAAAAAAAAAAAATGGAGCTTTATCTTGGCTAGCAGTTCTAGAGGTGCAAGGTCTAGGAGCCTCATCTGATGATGGTTTTCTTGTTGGCACAGTCCTGAGGCAGCATACATCATCACAGGGCAAGCAACTATAAGAGCATATGTCAGTCGATGTGTCTTTCCCTCTGCTTATAAAGTCATTGGGATTCAATCATGTGGGCTCTACTTAATAACCATATCTAATCCTAAACAATTTTCAAAAATCTTACCTCTAAACACAGCAGTGGATTAAGCTTCGATCCTTGCAATATTCTATATTGGGGTTAAATTTCAACACATGAAGCCTGGAGACCCTCAAAGTCTATCCAAACAATAGCAGATTAAACAACTTTCCAAGTTCTCCTAGACAGAAAATTCTTCCCAAGCCAAAGCTTAAAGCACAACATAAGAAACCTTATAGTGTAATCAATAAAGATATGAGAATGAACCATCAATGAGATAACTTTTTAAACTGAGTTTTAAGAAATTGGACTGCATTTTTCTGAATCTACAAAATGTAAGTTTATTAAATGTAATGGCTATGAGAAAATTGTAGCCCAGGGTTACATGATATATCAGTGCCCAGAGCCCGGATCTCCTGGCCCCATTTTCTGGACTTCAACACACTCTCTAGAAGACCTTGAACCATCTGTTCCTTCTGTAAGATGCTAAGATATTTGGGAAGGAATATACTGACTAAAATGCCTGCTGGGCTCACTCATTCATCTTTTCTGAAATCTTGTCTAATATATGGGTTGAAGTAGGAAGTAGGAAATGCTCTCAATTCATTTTTCTAAAAAAATAATTATTTCTACTGCTTCTTTCCCAGTCTTTCTTAGTTCCCACATTGGAGATGTATAGCTTTGTTCTTTTTAAAAAAACGAAGCCAATATTTGTTCATTATATTTTAGAGGAGAGACACAAGTGTATATAATTAAACTCAAGAAGATAGAGTGCTCTGTGCAAAAGCAAAGCAGCCTTCTTGGTAGCTATAAATGCTGTTCCACAATAGCTTCTACTCTTCATCATTCCTGAGCTTTGGGTTCCGCATATCACATACTGCTATGGAATGTACAGCTAATGCAGTAGAGCCCCTGTTAGGATGTGTGTTTTGTTTTTCCATGATTGCTTATGAAGCTTCCTAAGTCACTTATGGTTTTATTGTGTGTGTGTGTGTGTGTGTGTATGATCAAAATTAATTTTCACTTCAAAATTTTAATTGACCCATAACTATACATACTTATGGAGTACCATGTGACATTTCAATATATGTCTACAATACATAGTGATCATGATGATCAGGGAATTGGTGTATCTATGGGCCTCAAACATTTATCATTTCTTTCTGTTGGGAACATTCAAAATCTTCTCAGCTTACTGTTTTGAAATAAACAACTGTGTCAGCCATAGTTATTCTACAATATTATAGAAAATTATGTACTACTCCTCCTAACTAATTACATCTGCATACTTGTTAACTATCCTGTCTCCATCCTTCCCTCCCCCTGCACCCAGGCTCTGATAACCAGTGTTCTACCCTCTGTTTCTATGGGATCAACTTTTTCACTTTCTTATATAATATAAGTAGAAACATATGGTACTTCACTTTGTGTGCCTGATTTATTTTACCTAACATTAATGTCCTTCAGTTCCATCCACATTGCTACAAATGACAGAATCTCATTATTTTCTACTGTGAATAATAATACTATATAATAATATATGTACCACCTTTTCTTTATCCATTCATCTATTGATGGACACCTAGATTGACTCCACATCTTGGCTGTTGTGAATTATGAACAATACACATGCAAGCACAGATGTCACTGTTACACAGTGGTTCCACTTACTTTGTATACATATCCAGCAGTAGGATTACTGGATCATATAGTCATTCTATTTCTAGTCTTTTGAGGAAACGCTACACTGTTTTGCATAGTGGCTCTTCTAATTTTCATTCCCACCAATAGTGTTTGAGAGTTCCACTTTTCTCTACATCCTTGCCAACATTTTTTTTTTTGTCTTTTTGATCATAGCCATTCTGAGGTGAGATTATATCTCATTTTGATTGAAATAAAATTCCTAATCAGGGAAAAAATAAACATCTGCTCCTCCATCTTCTGCATTTTATACTTATCTTGTCATTTAATCTTTGCAGTTAATAACCCCTGGCCTGGAAGCTGTGTCTCTAAGGCCATGTAAGCTGAGAAAACTGGAGTCTGAACCTAGGTCCTTTGTTTCCAAAAAATGTACTCTTTTCCCTATTGTACCCTTTTCCTACTGTACCAAATAACAGCCTATAATAGTTAGTGATAAGATTAGGGGATAAAAATAATGTCTTCAGAAATTTTTTAAAATTTACTTATCCTGTTCCAAAAAGCATTTAAATATGCTGTAAAGCTCTGTAAAGAATAATGAAATATGAAAGAATTATAACTACAGTAGATGAGAATGAGGTTAACATTAATTTTTCACATATTTGCAAAATGCTTCAGAATTTGAAATGTGCCTTCCTTACCTGATTGATCCTATACATTCCCCTTTAACAGACCTCTTGAAAGCAGAGGAAGTAAAATAGCTTTGCCTAAATCAGCTGAGCTGATCTAACTCCCTCGCCCATGTCCCTCTCACCCCTTTCTGGCTTTTTGACCTCCTCACTCCATGCTTCTCCTATAGTGTGAGGACACTTACTATCTGGAAATTGCGTAATTTGAATTGACTGCTGTGATTTTATTATATTTTTGTCTATCTATTTATCAATCATTTACTTATTTTATATTTTTTATGGTCTCTCTCTGGTATTTTTCACAGCAAGGTGAGAAGCATCATTATACTTTCTTTTACCTTTTATTTTAATTAATTAACTAATGGTTAATATGAGAGGCAAAGAGAGACAAAGAAGAAAGAGCTCCCATCCACTGGTTCAATCCTTAAATGTTTACAACTGATCTGATCAAGAGGCCAAAGTTAGGAGCCAGGAGTTAATTCAAGTTTCATATGTGGATGGCAGGAACCCATTTGCGTGAGCTATCAGCCCATCTTCCTCAAGGTCTGTATTAGCAAGAAGCCAGAATTGGGAATGGAGCCAGGACTCAAATCCTGGCACTATGATATCAGACACAGACATCCTAATCAGTACCTTAACCATAAGGCCAAATGCTCACCCTGACAATGCTGATTTTAGAAGGAAAATAAATATGGCTCCAAACTGGACTGGGTAGTCACACGTACGATGGGCTGAGCAGAATGACTCTTCTAGTCCTTGTCACTAGTGCACAGGAATACTTGTGCAAGCATTATGGACTTGCAACTCCTCTCACAGCCACTGCCATACTGTCTGCCAGTGTACTCTTGTATTTTCAGATTTTATTTCTTTGAGAGGCACAATTTAATAGAAGGTAGACATGGACTCTCCCAACTCAGTTTTTCTGGATGGAGTATACCACAATAGGGTATGTTTTATGTGTTGTTTGTACTTATGTATGTTTCAAAAGTGGTCTGTTGTATCCTTCCTTGTGTATTTGATAGATCAGTCTCCTGACTGATTCCATCCTAAGGAGACTTATGTTCTGTGACATTTTGACTACACAATAGACTAGACACTTTCTGATAAGGAAACTAACATTTAAAAAATTATAAGAGTGGTTCAAGATTAACTTTACTATAAAAATATAATTGAAGGAATATACATAGAGAAAGCAACTTGTATTCCCCAATCCCATATAGTAACAGCTCTATGTGTTTCTCCTGAAGACATTTTTCTGCATATTGTATAAAAAGTTTTATTTTTTTAATCTTATATCTTAGGAATAGAAATTTAGCCTGGCAGTCAAGACATTGGTTAAGACACATATGAATACCTGGGTTAAATTCTTGGCTCTGACGCCTGACTTCAACTTCCTGCTACTGCAGACACTGGGAGGCAGCCATGATGGCTCAAGTAATTGTTTTATTTTATTTTATTTTATTTTTTTATTTTTTTGACAGGCAGAGTGGACAGTGAGAGAGAGAGAGACAGAGAGAAAGGTCTTCCTTTCTACCATTGGTTCATCCTCCAGTGGCCGCTGTGGCTGGTGCACTGTGGCTGGCACATCGCGCTGATCCAAAGCCAGGAGCCAGGTGCTTCTCCTGGTCTCCCATGGGGTGCAGGGCCCAAGCACTTGGGCCATCCTCCACTGCCCTCCTGGGCCACAGCAGAGAGCTGGCCTGGAAGAGGGGCAACCGGGACAGAATCCGGCACCCTGACCGGGACTAGGACCTGGTGTGCCCGTGCCGCAGGCAGAGGATTAGCCTATTGAGCCGTGGCGCTGGCCTCAAGTAATTGTGTACCCACCATTCATGTAGGAGATATGGGATGATTTCCTGACTTCCAGCATCAACTGACTCCAGCCTCATGTATTGTGGGTGCTTGGGATGTGGATGGGATTGGTCTCTCTCTTTCTCGCTTAGAAGGAAAATTAAAGGAAAAAAGCTACAAACATCTTATGGGTCCATGGTTACAATTGTGCCTTGTCATGGTACACAGTGAAGTTTTGACAGCAACTAAGGTGTTCACACTGTCAAAGAGACACAGGGATGGTATAGCTAAAAGGTGATCCTCAAATAATTTTAACTTGTGCTTCTTTTCCTAACTACACTATTTCAGAAAAAGCATAGGTAAGGGTGTGTGTGTGTGTGTGTGTGTGTGTGTAGAACTGATATATAGATTGAGCATTTTTAATCTGAAAATCTGAAATTTCAAACGCTTTTTTCCTAAGCATTTAATATAAGGGATATGTAACCTTATATATCTTATAAATCCTAAAATTGTTGATATTAGGAAAATGTTATTTTTTAAATGCTAAACCATTATTCTAATGTCAACATGTCTGATATCCTACTGTTCCTATGATTCTGTTTTTAGAGATCTTCCTTCCTTACTGAGTAAATCCTAAGCTTCATGAAATGGATACCTCTGAGAGGTACCTGCTTAGGGAACAGTCTGTGGCTCTACCACTTTTCGGGCTGCTACAAACTATGAGACAGGGCCTGTCATATAGAAAGTCTTTCCTGACCTGTCCTTAACATGAGGGGGCTGGCATGTGACTGAATGTGATGGCAGGGACTTGGTGAGTCTGCCCTTCCCTCCCCTCCCCTTAGTATGTCAGCAGCCTGTGACCCTCACGCAAGGTGCACTGAATGTTACAAGCAATATCTCCAGTCTAAACAGCAAAACAAGCTACTGCCTTCTGCAGTTCACACCCTACTGTCTTTTGCGTCTCTAAAAGTTCAAAACTACCTGAGAGGTCTTCACAAATCAGTGATCTCCATTACTTTCTGGGCCTTAGTCTCTTCCTCTATAAAGTAGTTAGAGTCATTAAAATTTTTCTAAATCACCTACCCCCAAATTTTATATGAAACAAATATTTATTGTTAACACATTATAGTCCAATCTATGTACATACATTTTCTATATTCAGTTACTATTTTTTTTTTCTCACTCACCTGTTAGAGTTGCCTGGAGTCAAGGCTAGCTTTTTCTCATATGAATATCTAAAACATCTCAAATGGCATGACATTTCTCAACTTGCAAAATCATCCAATTTAGCAAAATAATTTGTGCCTTTTTATTAACAGAAAGTCATTTCACCCAAAATGTGAGGATAATTGGAGGCATTTCACAAGAGAAAGAAGGACAGCTTTTGTCATCTGGCTCTATTGTTGAAAAATTAAACCCTGTAGTTTATGAGGAAATTAGATTACTCTTGGAAAAATATCATTTTCTCAGAAAACTACCCACACCGCTAGTTTGAAATTCTGTCAAATCGTCTCCTTCCCAAAGTAAGATAGAGAAATAGATCAACATTTTTAACACCAGATGGGAAGGTATCTGTAACACCAATAAAATAGGTGATTTTTTGTGGTGTTATTTATTTGTAGCAGGTGAAGTAATGACTCCCAGGGATATTCATATCTTAAGTCCTAGAGTTTGAATGCTACTTTATATGGCAAAAGGGGTTTTGCAATATGATTAAGTTAAGAACTCTGCAATGGAGGGATTACCCTGGATGATCCAAATGTGTGGGAAACCTAGAGTTGACAAAGAAAGCTAAAGAATCACTGTCAGCCTCCAGAAGCTGGAAGAACCAAGGAAGCATTGTCCTCTGGAACATTCTGATTTAGTCTCATAAAATTAACTTAAAAGTTCTGACCTGTAAGAGAAAAAATGTATATTGTATACTACATCTTAGAATTTGTTATAGCAGAAATAGTAAAGTAATATATCATACTTAAGGCTTTATTATTTTTGCTTTTAGCTTATTTTTGTTTGACCTGTAATTTTTACACTTTTATGGGTAAGTGTGATTCCATTGTATAAAAGCAGCCATTTTCCTGAATGTTTTTGGAATGTATTCAGTTAGTAAGCTTGGTAATGAAAATCTGTTTCTAATGCAGTGTGCAAGGGGATACTGGTGTCAGTTACCAACTCTTAGAAACAAGAGAAATAGGAGCATGGGGATATGACAATGCATTAGTCATTTCAGGCTGCCATAACAAAATGTCATAGATTAAGTGGCTTAACAACAGAAATTTATTTTATCACAGTTCTTGCATCTGGAAAGTTCAAGATCAAAGGCAAGGGGTCTCTTCATGGTTTGTAGGCAGCCACCATCTTACTTCTACTCATATGACCTTTTTCTGTGTACCTTCAGAGAAAGAGCGAGAGGGAGGGGACTGTTCTATGTCTCTTCTTATAAGGAAACAAGTTCTGTTGCAAGAGCACCACCCTCATGACCTTATCTGACCTTGATTACCTTGGAAAGGTTCCATCTTCAATTGCCATCACAGTGGGGATTAGAGCTTCAACACATGGATGTGGTGGCAACACAAACATTCCATCTGTAACACCTTTATGAAGTAATAGGATGGTATAAGGTTTCCAAAAGGTTATTTCTTTTTGTCCCAGAAACTGGGAATCAGATCCTGTATCTGAGAATAAACCACTAACTACATGTGATTTTAATTTCAGAGGGACTTCCAGATGTGTGCCCTGTGACCCTCCTTTTAGGTCATCCTGAGAGGGACTGTTTTAGAACAACCTGCACTTACACTACTCTCTTTCCTCAATCCAAGGTCAATAAAGAAGACTTACATGAAGCAACAGGTCTTCTTATAGGGATTTGCCGATGTGTAGACTGTTTTTTGCCTTTATCTCCTACATACATATGAATGTATAACATATAGTATGTATGTCCACATATGTAAATGCCTAAGTAATAAAATATTTTACTGAATAGTAATTTTTTTTTACTTGACAGATAGAGTTAGACAGTGAGAGAGAGAGAGACAGAGAGAAAGGTCTTCCTTCCGTTGGTTCACCCACCAAATGGCCTCTATAGCAGGTGCGCTGCACCAATCCAAAGCCAGGAGCCGGGTGCTTTTCCTGGCCTCCCATGTGGGTGCAGGCGCCCAAGCACTTGGGCCATCCTCCACTGCAAATGTTTTGCACTGGTAGAGAATTCTGCTTTTGTCATCACTGTGCATGTTCCCATTTATTATTTCATTTGATCCTTATAAAAATCTCATATTATAGATTAGTTATGATATTTCCATTTTTCTGACAAAATAACTGGTATCACTATGTAGGAAAAATGGACTATATTTGCTTAACTTTTCCTTCAAGGACTCTATTCCATAGCTTAAGTTTGAACTGTATAATGTAGTGGCTGTTAACCTCATGTGGCTATTTAAATTTAAACCAATGGTTGCTAAATAAAAAGTTCAATTCTTCATTCCCGATTGTCATATTTAAAAAGGTTACTACTCACACGTTGGTAGTGGCTACTATACTGGGCAGCACAGATACATATGTAATTTCTATCACTGTAAAAAGTTCTTTTGGCCAGTGCTGTTCTAAGGGTTAAGGAAAGAGTTTCCTAGCCCCGATGTCTGTGAAAGAATCAGACTTCTCTTCTGCTTTCTGAATGCCTGAAGTTCTCACAGAGCCACATCTCTACACTTTCTGCATAAGAATAGAGCTGGATGGCTAGTGATGCTGCCTATCATCAAGTAGCCATGGATCCTGCATTGCTCATATTATCCAATAGTGATTGTAGGGGTAGTACCATTCCTATTTGGAAAATGCTGCAGTTGGACCTGAGATTTACAAGATTCATTGAAACATCATCAAGGCAATAACTTCAAATGTATTAGACAATATTGATAAAGTGATTCTCTAAGCACTTCTTTGATTAAGTCTTGGAACAAATCTTCCAATTTAGTAGTCATATCTAAGAAGGTTTTCAAATTCTGCTTCTCCTGCATACTTTGGGTTGAGCTTCCAGAGAAATTTGGATTGAAGATATTAAATGTTTGCTTCAAATAGTAATTATTACTTTAGCCAAATATGGTCCAAGAAACATAAGGGCATGGACAAAAGAAAAATGTTAAATAAGCAACTTAATTTCTAAAACAAGTATTTATTAAACCATCTATGTGTTGGATACTGTGCTAGGAGGATACAAAGAAACATGACTTAGTCTCTGTCCTTATTGTACTTAGGATAATTGGTGAGATTAAAATAATCAATTGTGTTAATAGTTCCCCTTTGTGAAGTACCACAAACTATGATAAACACTTTATGTTAATTATTTAAGGCCCCAAGACCTCCAAGGCAGTAAATAACAAGGTAATTGTCAAGGCAGAGATTAAGTAGGGTGTAAAGAGATGGTGAGAATCCCAGTGTCTTCTTTGTCTAAAGGTGGAGACAAGAAGCTACAGGAACAGAACTTCTCATGCAAAATAGAGCTGTTTATGTGGCCACATGACAATAATCACATAATCAATTTTGCACATGACAGTAATCAGAATCTGGTTTTCATTTGGCCAATGCTGCCACTCCTCTAGGTCCATAGTATTCAAAATTGATCTTAGGGATGTCTGACTGACTTTCCACAAGAAATTGTATTAGTCAGTTTTGTCACTATAATACTTGAGAGAAGTTACTTGTGAGTGAAGAAGGTGTGTTTTGGCTTAGTTATGGAGGTTCACAGAATAAGATCCGGTGGCCCCATTGGTCATGTGTCTGATTAGGGTGGTGGATAGCAGGACATGTGTGGATGAAGAGTCACATGGAGCACTTAGGAATGGAGAGAGACAGGGAGCATGTTTCTTATCTACCTTCCATGTAATGCCTTCTTATAAAGCAACAACAATTCAGTAACATGGATTCAACTCAAACAGCCTCTACCAATCTAATAATTCTCAAAGTCTCACCTTCAGCCACCATATCTGGATTAAGTTCCATCCTTCAGTCCATTAACTCAAGATCAAGCCTTTAACACATGAACCTTGGAAGGGCACTCAAACCATAGCACTCAAAACATAACAAAGTCCAAAATTTTTCTCTGGGGAAATGGCCAAATACTAACCTCCTGTTCCCATATCTTTTCCCTGAGATTTAGAAGTTTAGAGGTAAATTGAGGTAGACTAGATAGACCTCAATCAAAATTCTCTAGGTAGTGAACTGAGATAGACCAGAGATATCTGCTAAGTGTTTGGTGAGTATGAAGAGAAATATCTTCAGTATTGTGTCATGTTTAAAGAAAAAGCCAAAGTCAGTACTCTTGCTTTGGTGCCCCTAGAATGGAGAAAAGGTGAGTGAGAAGATATACATACATATACAATATATGTATAGATATATACACATAAATATGTCTACATACACACAATATTCTCTGGAAAGGAAAGCAATTTGTGGATTTTGTTGAAACCAGTGTTTATCAAATATATTTAGTGAGGTATGAAGAGCAAATATTGTATACAGCATTTGTTCTAGGTATCTTGTGAATTAATTTTCCATGAAATTCCAGTTTGAGAAATGCTCTCAAGATCTATCCCATCTGGCCTCCCCACGTGCCCATCTCCCAGTTTATGCATATTAGTTTCCATATGAAACAAATGTAGGAGGACTAGGTGATATTTGCATCTCAAAATCAACATACAAAATGATTCAACTGGAAAAGGTAATCCCATAACTTTCAATTTATATGCTGGAATTTGAATGAAGTTAAATTAGGAAAAATGTCAAATATATGAATAGCTGTGTCAGAGATCTGTTTCTATAGCAGTATATCTGAAGAAAGCCATGGGATTGTCCCTGCCAGAAAATTCAGCAAGAAGCAACTGCATGATGACTGACAAATAACATCATGTAAACTTTGAAGACGCTCCACTAGAAGTCACAAGTTCTACTTACAGAGTGTGGCCTGCTGGAGCTTCACTGTGCTGTGCTATTGTGTCTTACTTGAGTTCTATTGTTGATGGAAGATTTTTTGGAAAGGTTTATTTATTTGTTTGAAAGGCAGTGTTACGGGGCTGGCACCGTGGCTCACTTGGTTAATCCTCCACCTGTGGTGCCGGCATCCCATATGGGCACTGGCTTCTAATCCCAGTTACTCCTCTTCCAGTCCAGCTCTCTGCTGTGGCCCAGGAAAGCAGTGGAGGATGGCCCAAATGCTTGGGAGCCTGCACTTGCGTGGGAGACCAGGAAGAAGTATCTGGCTGCTGGTTTCGGATCGGTGTCGTTCCAGCCATAGTGCCATTTTGGGGGTGAACCAATGGAAGGAAGACCTTTCTCTCTCTCTCTCTCACTCACTGTCTAACTCTATCTGTCAAATAAAAAAAAAAGAAAAAGAAAAAGAAAGAAAGAAAGAAAGGCAGTGTTACAGGAGAGAGAAAGAGAAAAGGAGAGACAGAAGGATTGATCTTCCATCTGCTGGTTCTCTCCCAACATGGCCATAATGGCTAGGGCTGAGCCAGGCTGAAGACAGGAGCTAGGAGCTTCATCTGAGTCTCCACATGGGTGCCGGGGCCTGGAAATTTTTAAAGGGGAGATTTACTGTCAGCTTTGCTAAGGTGGGGCTGCTTTTCCTGATATTCCTATCTGTAGGGCTTGAGTTAGTTGGCCATGAGTTTCTTGAGATTTGTGTGGTGGAAGTCAACCAACAGCCATGGCTATCTGAAGGTTGTGGAAGGATGATATGGCAGCAGAATCACTGATGATGTGTTGTCTTTGTTTTCTATTCTGCATCAAGTTCTCCTTTTTTTTTAAAAAAAAAAAGATTTATTTTTTATTTATTTGAAAGAGTTACAGAGAGAGGTAGAGAGAGAGAGAGAGGTCTTCCATCTGCTGGTTCACTCCCCAGATGGCCGCAACGGCCGGAGCTGTGCTGATCTGAAGCCAGGAGCCAGGAGCTTTTCTGGGTCTCCCATGTGGGTGCAGGGGCCTAAGGACTTGGGCCATCCTCCACTGCATTCCCAGGACATAGCAGAGAGCTGGATCAGAAGAGGAGCAGCAGGGACTAAAACTAGTACCCATATGGGATGCTGGCACTTCAGGCCAGGGCTTTAATCTGCTGTGTCACAGCGCCAGCCCTGTCCTTTGTTTCTTTTGTCCAGTGGAGACCCCAGAGCTCTGGATGAAGGTCATTGTGCTACCATTTTTCACATAGTTATTTCCACTATTAGCTCCTTTGGGACACCTCTTTTGGCAGTTGGGTGGTTGTGGCTTCAGAGATTCAACAGATGACTCGCCTAATTTCCCAATTGCTCTTTTCAGACATTTATGTCCCCAGCTTCTCCCGTAATTATGTTATTGCAATCCAGATACTCCCCAACTTACATGGGGTAACATCTGGATAAGTTTATCCCTTGTAAGTTGAAAATACTGTAAGTGGAAAATGCATTTAATACACCTAACTTACTGAACATCTTAGCTTAGCAACACAGCACACTAGAGAGTATCAGTTGTTTACCCTCAGGATCGCAAGGTTGACTGGGATTTGTACTCACTGCTGCTGCCCAGCATCTTAGAGAGAGTAGTTCTACAAATTACTAGCCCAGGAAAAGATCAAAATTCAAAGTAGAATTACCACTGAATGTGTATGATTCTTGCACCATTATAAAGTTGATAATGAGGATTGTCTGAATTAATATGCTTATTCTCTGTCTCATATCTGCTTCCTCAACTGGACTGTGACTGATTCAGTTACACATTCATTATTATTAGAAGACACTGCATAGTGTTTATATCAACGATCATTTGGTTTCTGTAGAGTACGTACTCTTTGCCAAGCACTATTCTACTTGCATAAAATAACTACTTTATTCCCCATAGCAGTCTTATGAGGCAGAAACTATTATTTCCATTTTATAAATGAGGAAATGTAAAGAAAGAGACATTCTGCAATTTACCGAGATTTCTTAAGTTAGTGAATATAGCACCAAGATTCAACCATGAATTCTGACTCTGGAATCTATTCTTGTAATCACTACAGAGATGAAGTCAGTCAGAGTAATGGCAGGATCAGGAATCGTGTCAGAAAAGGAATAACTGGGAAATGGGAATCTTTAATCAACAAAGTAATTCATAGTAAAGATTTTCAATCTCAGAAAGAGTGACAGAGAAGAGGAGGTAATCCTGCTATTCCTATGTTGCTGGGAAGAATTACAACTGTTTGGGGAAATAAGTTCCAATACTTTGAAGACACTCTAATTGTTAGAACTATTCAAAAGTGAATTGTGTTGCCATGCTGATACTGTTCAACCAGAGATAGAATGGTCATCGATCAGAAAGATGGCTTGTGTATCTTAGCTTCATTATGAGCTCACTGTTCTTTCATTCAATTAAGAAACATTTCCTGAGAGCCAGGTATAACATTCACACTGGATTCAGCAAAGTAGACGTGATCCCAGACAATGTTTACACACTGTAAGTATAGACAGATATTAAACAATAGAAATAATGCATACACACATAGACTAAACACACAACACAGTCTGTGATAAATATTCTGAATAAAAAATAGAGTACATAAAAAACATGACTTGGCAGCTTCAGGAAGAGGTGTATGATAAAATTACGTTTAGTCTGAAACTGCTGGATAAATAAGATTTTCTGAGTGAATTGGCAGGAGATGATGGTACCAGGCTATACTCACTCTAATACAGCTTTAAAATTGTCAAGCTATGAGCACTAAAAAATACAGGCTTATACATTTATAAATTATCTCTTAAAAATTTAAAGAGATGCTGCTGAAATATACTCTAGATGAACAAACACCATAGAAGAGAAAGAAAACTAATTGGCCAAGGAATTAGAATATCTGTACAAAACTTTAGACAAAAATTTAATATACTGAATTTCAGTTTTCTTATTTGAGAACAACTGAAAGATAAATTCTTCATTGTTTTTCAAATGTATGAGGTCTGAGATAGTAATATTTGGGCAAGCACTGTACAATGCCAAGTCTTACTTGACCTTACCTGATTGTGCTTAGGGATGCTAACAAGAGTCAGCAAACTTTTTCATAAAGAACCACGTAGTGGGGCCAATGCCATGGTGTAGCTGCCGATCCAGCTCTCTGCTATGGCCTGGAAAAGCAGTAGAGGATGGTCCAGGTCCTTGGGCCCCTGCACCCGCGTGGGAGACCTAGAAAAAGCTCTTGGCTCCCGGCTTCAGATTGGCTCAGCTCTGACCATTGCGGCCAATTGGGGAGTGAACCAGTGGATGGAAGACCTCTCTCTCTCTCTCTCTCTCTCTCTCTGCCTCTCTGTAACTCTGCCTTTCAAATAAATAAATAAATCTTAAAAAGTACCATGTAGTAAATATTTAGGTTTTGTGCACCCTATAGGCTCAGTTACAGCTACCTAACTCTGCTGTGCAGTACTACTACAGTGACTGAAAATACATAAGGAAGGATGTAGACATATTTCAATAAAATTTATTCACAAAAGCAATCAGCCAAATTTACCCACAACCCTAATGTAAGTGGTTGTTTTTTCTATTGTGTCAGTCCAAGATGTAGGAGATAATCCTCTTTCTGGATACCCTCCCTCTCTCAGCCCTCCCCCTACCTTCTCCATAGAACATTGTCTGGCTTCGAGGTTCATCCTAGAAGGGTGTACACTTAGTCTAGAAGGTCTGTCTATAGCTGTAAAAGTGTTTCAGGTTTTCCAAAGTGAACCATCTACAAAGCAAAGATTCCTGTTTTCCTAATATTGATTGTCTTTCCAAGCACAAAGTTCTTAAAGTATTTTTAATTAGGTCATTTACAGAAAAACAGTTGCCAACCTCTCTTTTACATCTGCCTTTGGATTCAGAACTGTTCTATCACTATAAAGGGATTCCCATTTACAGTGGTTCTTTTCCATCTCCCGGAACCCTGCTCCCTGGAAACCACTAATCCATTCTCCATGTCTATGATTTGTAATCCTATGGTTTTCATCTCACTGTGAGACCCTGGTGTGCAAGGCTTCAGTAACTTTTGAATGAATGAATAGAAATAATGTTTAGTATTCCTTTTGAAAGGGATGTTTAAAAATGGAATATTTTGTATTTATTAACAAAATTCTGATTGGTTGGAAAGTATAAGATTCCAACATAACTAAAATCACTTATTCTGATCTTTTATAAATAATGTCTTCTGAGGGTGAAAATGAATCCCACAGAATAATGAACATGGTGTGGTTAAGATGAAGCAATGACTCTGTGGAGAGTTTGTTAATTGTGTTACTCAGGAAGTGTCTTGGCACTTCACAATGGTCAGTTTTTCAGCTCACGCCTCAGTCAGGAAGTGACTGTTACCAAGAACTTAAAGGAGTTTACTGTATCACAGCAGAGACTACTGAAGGCGGTATTTGGAGACAGAGATTAAACCAAGTCTGAAAATTGCAGCTGTTCACTGTCATTTCTGGGATCAAATGTTTAAGAAGTTAGAGATTCTTAGAGGAAATCTTGGGCAAGTTAATGAATGAGGAAGTCCATGTATGTCACATCCCATACAAAAGCTACACATTAGCTGAAGCCAGACCCTGTAAGGGTAAAATAGGCTGAGCCAGTGGTCTTCAAACTGGACCACCCAAAGATTTCCCAAGGATTGTGTAGGCACAAATTTAGACAATTGACTTTAGACCTTCAACTTTGATATATATCCTTTCCTAAAGCTATAGTAGCTGAGGTTGGGTTTGAGACCACAGTAACTCTTCTCCCACTTCCAAAACACAAGCATTTCTTCTCCTCCATCCAGAAATACTTTTGGGATGTGTGTAAACTTCATATCAAAGAGGAGGTGTTCCTAAACATCGATCTACTTATCCCTAGCAAGCACCCTATCTTTTTTTTTTTTTTTTAAGGGAAAGAGTTTATTGGGGGAAACAAGACAGATCGGAGGAAAGGGGCAAGGAAGGAAGAGAGGAAGAAGGAGAGCATAAGAGAGACAGAGACAGATAGAGATCAGGAGACAGAGAAGGAGAGAGAGAGAGACAGAGATGACCACATGTTCAGAAACAGGTCCTTTTAAAACTTTATGGGGCGGGGGGGGGTGGGGGTGGGGGGTGGGCAGGGAAGTAGGAACATCGAATCCCATTAGGTTGAGGGTGGAGCTTGACACCGGTGGTTAGGCCATGTGACCACCTGGCTTCCAGCAATGGCGGTAGGGGCTAGAGCCTAGGACGGTGTCAGGTAAGACTGCGCCATTTTACTAACATTCCCCCCTTTTGTTTTTTATAAAGCAGGAGTTGTATGGGATTACATTAGTCACAGAAGTCCAGGAGGGGTAGAGGGATGATGATCTGTCTTTAGAGCTACTTTTTTTTTTTTTTTTACAGGCAGAGTGGACAGAGAGAGAGAGAGAGAGAGAGAGAGAGAGAGAGAGAGAGAGAAAGGTCTTCCTTTCCGTTGGTTCACTCCCCAAGTGGCTGCTACAGCTGGCACGCCTTGCTGCTCTGAAGCCAGGAGCCAGGTGCTTCTCCTGGTTTCCCACTCAGGTGCAGGGCCCAAGAACTTGGGCCATCCTCCACTGCCTTCCCAGGCCACAGCAGAGAGCTGGACTGGAAGAGGAGCAACCGGGACTACTAGAACTCGGGGTGCCGGCGCCACAGGCGGAGGATTAGCCTAGTGAGCCATGGCGCTGGCCTAGAGCTACTTCTAAGCACCCTATCTTATACATATCACCGATAAAGGTGAAACTTGGTCGTGGAAAATTGATAATTTTGTCCTTGTTGGTGTATTCTTACTTCAGATATCCAATTGAGTAAGGCATTGCAGTAATGATAAATTTTTTGAATCCTCCAACTTCTAAGACTATGTAGCTGTCAGAGAAGGTCCTATAAAAACAAAGTACAACAGTAGAAAATACTGAACATTGAAAAACTTTAAAAAATGTTAAAATACAGGTTTATTTCATCTACTTCTTGTCCTTGTCTTTATGATAATTAGCTGAAAACAAAAATAAATCTTTCAGCAGTCAAAGCTGTTATTGATTTTTTAAAAACTGTAATAGTTTCCAGTACCACCAAAGTTTTCAAAACACAGTGCATAAAACCCTTGGATCAAAGTTTTATGTGTTTCTTTGAGATTTTGGATGTGTTACTTCATACTAATAGGTATTTTATCAAAATGTTTTGATAAAACACAGTAAATCTTTATTTTACTTTGTCCCATAAAATATTTAGCACTTACATTCCCTATTATCAAAATTGCGATTAATTTTAATGGTATATGATCTTTAATAAAATAAATAAGTTTCATTGTAATGTCTAATCAAGACATGGAATTATTTCTGACTTTAAAAATTTGATTCTTATTTAATCTCCCTTAAAACCCAAGAGTCAGAACATATTTACTTAATTTGGTGCCTTTTCATCATATTTCCTGCTTCACAAATAACAAAATTTTAGCCAGATTTTGTGTTCTCATTGGGTAGAAAATGAGTAATAGGATTTTGTTAAAATATATTATGTGGTAGATGTATTAATTACATCAAGTCTACAATAATTTAATTCTGAATAATTTTGGTATTATATTTTACAAGATGTGAGCTATTATATTTCCTGTTTTAAAAAAATTTCTGAAGTGTGTAAAAATGCTTATTCCAGTTGAAAACTAGAATTTGATATTTTCTGATGGAAAATAGATTTTTTTTTTTACTTTTTTTTTTTTTTTTTTTTACAGGCAGAGTGGACAGTGAGAGAGAGACAGAGAGAAAGGTCTTCCTTTTGCCATTGGTTCACCCTCCAATGGCCACCGTGGTAGGCGCGCTGCGGCCGGCGCACAGCGCTGATCCGATGGCAGGAGCCAGGTTCTTCTCCTGGTCTCCCATGGGGTGCAGGGCCCAAGTACTTGGGCCATCCTCCACTGCACTCCCTGGCCACAGCAGAGAGCTGGCCTGGAAGAGGGGCAAACGGGACAGAATCCGGCGCCCCAACCGGGGCTAGAACCCGGTGTGCCGGCGCCGCAAGGTGGAGGATTAGCCTAGTGAGCCACGGCGCCGGCCTGGAAAATAGATTTTTTATGATTGATTGATAGAAAATGAAACTTGAGCTTCCTAATCTAAATGGCGGAGGATTCTCATAACTTTAATAAGCTAAATCTGTAGCTCCAGGGTTTTGATGAAAGAATATTTAAAGTTCATTATTAAATAAAAATACTTTATTAAAAATATTGCAATTATAAGAGTACTAGATTTTATAATATTTTGATTTTGCCAAGTTCCTTCTGAGGTTAAACAAAATGCCTTTAAATTGAAGAACAAGGAGTATGTTGGAATTCAGCTTGAAGTGACTGCAGCCATCTTGGTTGTATCCGCCATCTTGGATGTAATAGCTATCTTGTCTTCCAGGTGGATACTGAGGGTCATTTGAAGCCCTATGATAGTGTGAAAACATTGTTACAATAACCTGTTAGCATTCTTATCTGATCCTCAAAATGTGTAGTTCTTGACACTAGCTTCATGTTAA
The DNA here is from genome assembly GCF_033115175.1 of Lepus europaeus. Classification (NCBI taxonomy): domain Eukaryota; kingdom Metazoa; phylum Chordata; class Mammalia; order Lagomorpha; family Leporidae; genus Lepus; species Lepus europaeus. Next base: position 82,975,844 of record NC_084838.1, on the reverse strand, counting down.
GGCAAACCTTGGGAGGCAGTGGTGATGACTCAAGCAACTGGGTTCCTGACACATATGTGAGACCTAGATTGAGTTGCTAGCTCCTGATTCAGCCCTGATGGGTCATTGCAGGTACTGGGAGTGAGCCAGGGAATGGGAGCTCTCTTTCTCTCTCTTTCTCTTTTTCTTTCTTGTTCGCTTCCTCTGTTTCTTTCTCTATCTCTTTCTCTCTATTCTTTGCCTCTCAAATAAATAGAAATAAACCCTTAATTAAAAAAAATACTATGTTTGCAGATTTTATTCATTTATTTGAAAGTCAGAAGTACAGAGAAAGAAGGAGAGAAAGAGAGAAAGAGAGAAAGAGAGAAAGAGAGAGAGAGAGAGAGAGAGAGAGATTTTCCATCTGCTATTCTACTCCCCAAATGGCCACAATGGCCAGGACTGGGCCAAGCTGACTCCAGGGTTCTTCGGAGCTGCACCGATCTGAAGCCAGGAGTCAGGAGCTTCTTCCAGGTCTCCCACGTGGGTGCAGGGACTCAAGGACTTGGGCCATCCTCCACTGCTTTCCCAGGCCACAGCAGAGAGCTGGATTGGAAGAGTAGCAGCCAGGTCTTGAACGGGCGCCCATATGGGATGCCGGTGCTTCAGGCCAGGGCTTTAACCCACTGCACCACAGTGCCGGCCCCACATACATATCTTTTGCACAGTTGTTTGATAGGATGATTAATGAACGATGTTCAATATTACATTTATATGAAATTACACAAAAGAAGCAAAATTAAAATTTGAAAAACCTAAGGCGGATGTAAACGAATGGTTAAAATGTCTGTTGGGGCAGGCGTTGTGGCGCAGTGGGTGATATCTCCACTTGAGACTCCTGCATCATATATTGGAGTTCTGCTCTAAATTGTCCTTACTGTGCTTCTGATCCAGCTTATTGATAATGAACCTGGGAATCAATGGATGATTGCTCAGGTATTGAGTTCCTGCCACCCACATGAGAGACTCAGGTGAAGTACTTGGCATCTGGCCTCAACTTGGGCCAGCCCAAGTTGTTAAGGCAATTTGGTGAATGAGCCAGTGGCCTGAAAATTCTCTCTCTGCCTTTTAAATAAATAAATAAGTGTTTTAAAAATACATTATGTTAAACAGTTTTTTCTATTAAAGCAGTATGTTCACATTTTTTTTTTTAGTAGGACAGCTATGGTGTTGAATCATTCCTGGTTTGGGTTCAAATAAGATGTGAGCAGGGGACATGGAAAGGGGACCAGCGTTAACCATGGAGAAGAACAGCCACTTGCAGAGCTTCTTCCAGAATCAGGAAAAACCGGGAAGGGGATGTCCTCTTCGTTCCTTCCTTCCACTGTTTCTCATGAATGAATTTACCCCATGGCTAGTTTATGAAACATACTTTGCAGAGGAATGACATTAAATAGATCAAGGGCCTGCAGGCAAGGGACATTACAGAAGCTAAAAAGTTTGAAAGCATCTGATCAAAGCCAAACCTCCCACCATGGAAAATTAAGAATTAACTTTGTATGCTGTACTCCGTATACTTGTCATCTGCCCCTCCCCCTCATAAAATAACTATAACATGCCCTGTAGTATGTCCTGAAATCTAGTATTGTGATGCCTCTGGCTTTGTTTTTGTTGTACAAAATTGCTTTAGCTATTCGAGGTCTCCTGCGTCTCCATATGAATTTCAGCATCATTTTTTCTAGATCTGAGAAGAAAGTCTTCGGTATCTTGATTGGTAATGCATTGAATGTATAAATTGCTCTTGGGAGAATGGACATTTTGATGATATTGATTCTTCCAGTCCATGAGCATGGAAGATTTTTCCATTTTTTGGTATTCTTTTCTATTTCTTTCTTTAAGGTTTTGTAATTTTCATTGTAGAGATCTTTAACATCCTTGGTTAAATTTATTCCAAGGTATTTGATTGTTTTTGTAGCTATTGTGAATGGGATTGTTCTTAGCAGTTCTTTCTCAGCTATAGCATTGCCTGTGTATACAAAGGCTGTTGATTTTTGTGCATTGATTTTATATCCTGCTACTTTTCCAAACTCTTCTATGAGTTCCAATAGTTTCTTAGTAGAGTTCTTTGGATCCCCTAAATAAAGAATCATATCATCTGCAAAGAGGGATAAGATCAAAGTCAGCAAACTCTAAAGGCTTCCATAGCCCTGGCAACTCATGACCAGAGCCTAGGGAGATTACTGATGCCATGAACAGGAGTGTCAAATTGTTAAGTCAGCAACAGGAGTCACTGTGTACTTACATCCCATGTGGGAACTGTCCTTAATGTGTTGTCTAATGTGAAGTGATGCTATAACTAGTACTGAAACAGTATTTTTACACTTTGTGTTTCTGTGTGGGTACAAACTGATGAGACCTTTACTAATTATATACTGAATCGATCTTCTGTATATAAAGATAATTGGAAATGAAAAAAAAACCTGGTGTTAAATTAGAAATGGCATAGAAAATTAATTAATTTTTTAAAAAATATTATGTAGGATCTCTGTCTTTAATGTGCTGTACACTGTTATTTAATGCTATAACTAGTACTCCAACAGTATTTTTTTCACTTTGTGTTGCTATATGGGGGCAAATTGTTGACATCTTTACCTAATATATACTAAACTGATCTTCTGTATATAAAGAGAATTGAAAATGAAAAAAAAAAAATGACCTAAATGAGATCCCAGTGGAAGGAACGGGCCATCAAAGAAGGAGGTACCTTTCTCTGAAGGGAGGAGAGAACTTCCACTTTGACTATGACCTTGTCTAAATATGATCAGAGTCGGTGAACTCAAAAGGCTTCCGTAGCCTTGGCATCTCATGACAAGAGCCTACGGTGATTACTGATGCCATAAACAAGAGTGTCAAATTGTTACGTCAACCACAGGAGTCACTGTGCACTTACTCCTCATGTAGGATCTCTGCCCTTAATGTGCTGTACACTGTGATTTAATGCTATAAGTAGTACTCAAACAGTATTTTTCACTTTGTGTTTCTGTGTGGGTGCAAACTGTTGAAATCTTTACTCAATATATACTAAACTGATCTTCTGTATATAAAGAGAATTGAAAATGAATCTTGATGTGAATAGAAGGGGAGAGGGAGCGGGAAAGGGGAGGGTTGTAGGTAGGAGGGAAGTTAAGTGGGGGGAAGCCATTGTAATCCATATGCTGTACTTTGGAAATGTATGTTCATTAAATAAATGTTAAAAAATAATATGTAGATGAAAAAAAAAACCTATAACATAATTACGGTTTTAGGTCATGCTACATTATTATGTCTGGTGAATGTTTCACAGCTGAGCCAAGTAATATACTATGACTTCTTTCCATTTTTAAAACGATTTATCGTTGGGGCAGGCTCTGTGGCTTAGCAAGTAAAGCCACCGCCTGCAGTGCTGGCATCCCATATGGACGCTGGTTGGAGACCTGGTTGCTCCACTTCCAATCCAACTCTCTGCTATGGCCTGGGAAAGCAGCAGAAGATGGCTCAAGTCCTTGGGACTCTGTACCCACGTGTGAGATGCAGAAGACACTCCTGGCTCCTGGCTTTGGAACGGCGCAGCTCTGGCTGTTGCAGCCAATTCGGGAGTGAACCAGTGGATGAAAGACCTCTTTCTCTGCTTCTCCTTCTCTCTCTGTGTAACTCTGACTTTCAAATAAATAAATAAATCTTTTAAAAAAGATTAATTGTTTTCATCTATTTGAAAGGCAGAAAGAGAAAGAGTGATATCTTTCATCTGATGGTTCACTCCCTAAATAACTAAAATGGCCAGGGCTGGACCAGGCTACAATAAGGAGCATGGAACTCCATCTGGGTCTCCCAGTTGGTTGTCATGGACCCAAGCCCTGCTGCCTACCAGGATGCATTACCAGGAAGCTGTATTAGAGGCAGAAGAACTGTTTCAATATGGGACACAGGAGTCACAACTGATGGCTTAATCTGCTGCACCACCCACCCCTTTTTCCATTTCAGAACACATTGTTGTTTTTTTCCTTTTTGTATACCTAATATTAAATCCCAAACATTCAAATACACACCATACTATACTATACTTCTAAGTACTCAGTCCACAGCTATAATAATAATTACTGCTTCCCCTCTCCCCTTTATTGGTGCTCTACCTGCCATCAAATTTTGGGTTGGGTCGAAGGAAGGGCAAATTCCAAGCTAGTGATTGCTCTTTCGTTATTTGCTATGGTTTAAATTATTTCTTGCTAACTATTCCTAGTTTCTGCAGCAGTTGTTAAAAATCCCTTTTCAAGTCACTCAGCCATATTGGTTATTCTTACCTGCCTGAATCTGAGCAGATTTCTCTATAGGTCTTGTACATATCTGCTATTCTAGGATCTTTCTCCACCTTCTTCTCCTCACCTCTACTCTGAAACTCTAGTGTCCTCTTCTTGGTCATGTAGTAGGTTCTGTGAAACAAGATTATTTTCATTTTTTGGCTTCCCTACGTCAAGTTTAGGATTCAGCTTTCTCAGCTTCACTTAATATGTTCCAGATTTTGGAGTTTCGTGACCATTGTATCTCTTCATTATCTTTTGTTCTTGGGGATGTGTGTGCTCTACAAGCCTCTTTTTTGCAATTTTAGGAGGCCTTAGGAGGGAGTAAAATTAAATGTATGTATTCAGTCAGTCATCTTTATTCTAAACACTCCACACCTTGCATTGCTCATTTATTTTTTTCACATGCTTTAGGAAATTGCCTCCAACCTTCCCTCATATTGGCAAACTGGATCATCCTATTTGGAGATCCTGTCATAGACGATATGATCACTTCTAATTATTTGACCAAGTCCCCTACCAGATTAGAAGCTCCTTGAAAACAGGAATTGAGTTTTATGTATTTATTTTGTCCTTCCTGGTGCATAGCATATAACTTAGCTTAATATGAGCCCTCAGTAAGTGTTTGCTGAATTTAATTGGTAAGTAAAAGCCAATGGTGGCTTAGAGAGATAAAATCATTGGAAAGAAAGGAATATCTAGCTATCCAGAGCATTCACTTTTCACCTGAGCCTTTTGTCCATCCACATTCTGCTTTTGCTTATCAAGAAATTGTCTTTCTAAGGATTTTCAGCTTTGGAGTTTAATGGAGAGAAATGGGTTCAAACCTGGGAAATATTATCCTTTATCAACCAACTGATCAAGATGACAATGGTCACTTGTACATGTACATTGTCTTTTAATACTTATTGAGAAGTGGATGTGGGAGTAGCTTTGCATATTCCCAAGTCTAAGAACTTCTGGAACCTAACTTGTTCATGATCTGTGGAGTTTCTAAAAAATATGTGCACACAGAGCTCTCCAGTTATCTTGAAGTCATGGTTATTATAATAGAAATGCTTTTTAAATAACTTTGTGCAACTTTTTGATATAATTCCCCTTAGATCTTCAGGCCAGGTGTACTTAGATTTGCTAAAAATTTATCATGAGTGGTATAGAGTCAGTTTAGTCTGAGTTTTGAGAAAGTTGGCTGCCTTTGTTTCTAGGTCTCTCCGTGGCTACAGAGGTTACTGCTGTTACACTTATCTTGCTCCTACTCTTCTTGTGCATGGATTTCTTTGTCTTTCATGATCTATCACCCATGCCAATCATGAGAGTTAGCTTTGGACCGGTACTTTACTTTCACTTGAGTCATTTTCACTTGGCCTTGCACTTGAACCATATTTTCTCTTGGCTTTCCAGATTTTGATTTACTGTGGCCTGGCCCTTCTGTTTTCCATTTAATTCACACTGTATATTTGTCTTCCAATATCCTTGCTGGGCTTGTTCAGAAAGCACTGAGTTCCCTTTCTGTTCAGCCCAGCACCCAACACTATGTACCTTTACTTCATAGCCAGACTTACTCCTTCTTTTAATCAAACCCATTTTTGTCCTCTATCTTCTCAATTCACTCAGCAAAAAGATGGCAAAGGAAGAATGAAGTGTTAAATGAAGTGCTAAACATTTTTGGGGCACAGGTACATACCTGAATCCTCTTTGCAATTAGAGTTCAGATATAGACAGCTATGTTAGATACCTTAGAAAAGATGGATTACTAACAGGTTACAAGCTGTGCCAGACTCAGCAGTAGAGTATTAACTGATGAGGATACTGGTGCAATGTTCAGAATGAGGCAACATTTAAGCTATCCTGATCCTACACCTGGGGTTGCCTAGGGTAGGAAAAGATATAAAATAGAACAACTAGTACTTCAACATCAGGGTGCTTCAGAGACTATACTGAAAGGTATCTCTCTTATTTTACAAACAATTGGACATAGTTGATAAATATTTTCCCTCATCAGTTAAAGATATGAGCATCAAAGGTCAAAGCAAATCAGGGACAACATATGGGAAGCCTGGCAGAGTCTTGGGAGCACAGAGAACCATTGCTGGTGACTTTTGACGGTGGAGGTTCACAGCTAAGCAGTTACAGAATTCTAGGTGGAATAAAAATTACAATATACACATCAAGTACACTGCAAGTAAGGATTAGGTCAGTGCTTCCTTGTAAGTAGCACCAGGAGAGTCCCAGAAAGCTCTCCAAGACAAGTGATTAGAAAACAAATGAGAAAGATGGCAAGAGCTGGGTCAGAGCATTAAGACAGCAGAAGTAGAAGCAGAGGGGAGAGGAATTACATGTGAACTTATGCCCTTCTCTTTTGGAACTTGCAGTTAAACACAATAAAAGGGGGAGAAGGAGTGTTTGAACATCCCTTGAGACGCAGGTTATATTCCAGGAGGACCTTGGAATAATCTAGTAAGCTATTTGTAATCCATGGTTCCTATGCTGATAAGACCTGGAGTTATAGGCACATTATCTGGGAAATAACATTGCAGAGTGCCAAATGCTTCAAGAGAAATTTAACATTAATGACTCATTCTGGAGCTCTTAATTACTGGCCAACTGACTTTTCTATTCATAAGAAATTCAATTGTACACAGTCACTTCCTTCAAATGTAAAAAGAAAATACAAACACATACCCACACATACAAAGAAATTCCTCATCAAAAAGACTAGAGGGTTCGATGGTAGAAAGAGAAAAGTGTTTATAAATTGAAAATGACAATTGCAATTTCCTCTTAAGTGGCCCACATTTTTGAGTGTGCTGTCTATTTGCGGTGCTGCTCTCATTTCTATTGTTCTTGGACTAGTGTCCCTATGGCAAATTTATTGGAAAAGATGACAGCCTTGCAGTTATATTGCAATACTTGTCTATGGTTGTCCAGCTGTCTTCATTTCCTATATGAACACATTTTCAAAGATATCTGTTGAGGTACAGAGTGTCCCAATATTTTTGTTGTAGCTGAATGAATCCAAAACAACCAGCCCATTTAATAGTCATTAAAGTAGGGTTGACTATTATACACAAATGGTGGTGTTGGCGGTGGTTGGGCGGGGGGGAGAGAAATGTGATATAAAGGGTTGAGATGTTACCAAAAGCAATGAGAGGAAATAGTTAGAAGGGAACCAAATCAAAGAGGTCAATGTTAAGAGGACTAAGATAACATTCAGGTTGAAGTGCAAGGCTGGGGTTCTTAGAGCACAGTATGAGATTCAGTCTTTTGGAGATACTAGGGGTATTGAGCAAGGTTTCTCTACTTGCCAGATGTGGCATCTTGGGCTGGTTACTTCATCTCTCTGTATCACAATTTCCTGCATTTTTAAGGTGGGCATGATAATAATATTACTTCATAGAGATTTATACAGATTAAATGAATTCATATTTGTAAAGTTCTTATTAATTATTGATTTTTAAATTTTTAATTTGAGAGCAAAGATAAAAAGAGACAGGGACAGAAGCTCCCATCAATTGATTCATTCTTTTTAAATTTTTTTTAAATTTAAAAAAAATTTTTTTTTGACAGGCAGAGTGGATAGTGAGAGAGAGACAGAGAGAAAGGTCTTCCTTTTTGCTGTTGGTTCACCCTCCAATGGCCTCCGCAGCCAGCGCATCGCGCTGATCCAAAGCCAGGAGCCAGGTGCTTCTCCTGGTCTCCCATGCAGGTGTAGGGCCCAAGCACTTGGGCCATCCTCCACTGTACTCCCGGGCCATAGCAGAGAGTTGGCCTGGAAGAGGGGCAACCGGGACAGAATCCAGCGCCTGCCCGGGACTAGAACCTGGTGTGCCGGCGCCGCAGGTGGAGGATTAGCCTATTGAGCCGTGGCACTGGCCTAATTGATTCACTCTTCAAATGCCCGCAATGGTCCCAGCTTGGGGCAGAACTGGGGAGCATGAACCTCAATCCTGATCTCCCACATGGGTGTTCTGAACCCAACTACTGAGCCATCACCTGTTATTTCCCAGGATGCACTTTAGCTGGAAGCTGGAATCGGGAGCAGAGCCAGACCTCAAACCCAGGCACTTTGATCTGGGGCACATATGTCCCAACCGATTTCTCAACCACTAAGTCAAACATTGATCCTTAATTATTATTTTAAGATTACTTTTAATCTGTCTCCAAGAAAAAGATATTAAGGGGGATGAGAGACTTGAACTTCAACAAATGTATCATAATTCAGATGTGTCATAGTTATCTTTGTGTTTCCACACTCAGCAGAATACCTGGTCCACTGCAGTTACTCAGTAAATACTGGATGATTTGCCTTGATCCCATGTCATGTCCTGCAGTCTAGCACAGACACTTGCCTCCCACGGCCCACTTCAGCAGCTACTTTAAGATGCTGAGTCTTGGCCGGTGCTGTGGCTTAACAGGCTAATCCTCCACCTTGCGGCACCAGTCCACCGGGTTCTAGTCCCAGTTGGGGCACTGGATTCTATCCCAGTTGCCCCTCTTCCAGGCCAGCTCTCTGCTATGGCCCGGGAAGGCAGTGGAGGATGGCCCAAGTGCTTGGGCCCTGCACCCCATGGGAGACCAGAGGAAGCACCTGGCTCCTGGCTTCGGATCAGCGAGATGCGCCGGCTGCAGTGGCCATTGGAGGGTGAACCAACGGCAAAAAGGAAGACCTTTCTCTCTGTCTTTCTCTCTCTCTCACTATCCACTCTGCCTGTCAAAAAAAAAAAAAAAAAAAGATGCTGAGTCTTAGTAGGTTGCCCATTCTGGGGTCAACCTCTGCATTTTCGTTCATGCTGTTACACATTGACATCCTGGTGTCTTGGCCATCAGCTGCTCTCCTGTCACAGTGGGTTCACCATGTGACCATCAGTTTAGGAGTATCCCCGATAAGTCTATTTGCTTAATAATGTTAATATATCAGCTATAACAATGTACTAGTCATTAGTATTAGTGATCCAACATTTTTTATTAATTGTGAAACTGTGCTTTAATTTTTTAATAGTTTCTATACCCATAATGACATTGGAAATGGCCAAAATGTTAATATCCTTTGTAATAATCATAGTAGAAATAATAAGTTGATCATTCAAAGTCAATTATAATCCCTTGAGAGCTCCTAGTTGACCAGCAAGGAACACAAGGTTTGCAAACATATGATTTTAGACTTTAAGACTCTAGCTTCTGGCATCATGCCTCACACTTACTAAATCATTGAAAAACAAATGCTTGTGGAAAGGATTGACTGGCTTTTAAGGAACTCATGTACTTCTCTTTAAATGTAGTCCTGAAATATATTCAATCATTAAACACACATTTGTTGAGTTCCTATTAGGTGCCAGGTGTTCTTCTAGGATTTGAGTATAAAACATAGAATAAAAGAAAACTGCCCTCTGTGAATATTACATTTCATGAGTGATTAAAAAGTAAATAAGATCATTTTAAACATAGATAAGTAATATGATTAAAATACAAAGTAATGAGAGTGATAGGAAATTCAACAGTCATTACTGAAGATATTATTAGGAGGTCATTTTAGATTGAGACTTGAAATGGCCAGAATGCTTTAGCTACACAAAGATATAACAGAGGAATGATGCTGGCATATGAGAGAAATAGGAATAAAGCTGCAGTCTACTGATGGAAAGTGAAGCAGAAGGTGGGAGGTCACAGAGGGAGGCAGCGGCCTGATAGAATGGAGCTTCCTAAGTGGCCCAGATTTCATTTTATAGGTAATGGGATGCTTTGAGAGAGATAGGCTTATGTAGAGAAGAGACAAGGCCTGCTGAGAGCAATCTAGTTGCTCAGGAGAATGTACTCCAGTGGGGCAGGAGCAGAATCACAGAGACAAGTTAGGAGGTGATCGCAGTGCTCCATATATGACGAATACTGGCTTGGATTTGGATGGTAGCAATGGGCATGGAGAGAAGTGGATAAATTAAAGAGCTGTTTTGGAGGTGGTGCCAATAACAATGGATGGGTTGGATGATGGGGGTGAAAGAAATGAAGGAATAGGAATGTCTCCTGGGTTTTAGCATAAATAATTGGATGGTTGGTGCTGCCATTTGCAGAGGTGGAGAAAATTAGGGAAGAGCTGGAAGGGTTAGAAATCAATAATTCTGTTTTGGGTCTATTAAATTCCAGCTCTAATACTGCTTTCATAGTTTTCAATTTTGATCTCAGTGAGCTACATGACATTTCAGTGGAGAAACTTTATCTGTTAAACTTTTAGTGGAAAAAGTGATTATTGGAGAGACTGCAAGTAATGGCTTAGATCTCCAAGAGCGGAGGTTGGAGTCTTCAAGGACCCCTCCATTCTAATGAGCCCTGAGCTCCCTAGGGGAAGCTCAAAAGCAAATCCCAGAGTTCTTCCGAGCTCACTGTGGTTTTTTCGGGACCATTCTACCTAGGAAAAGAAAAAAAAAAAATAAAGAATGTGCTTATACCATATTGCACATTCTTCTCCTGGAACAATCAATCAAAGTTATGTTTATTTCCCTGGTTTGTTGTATATGGAAATGAGAATTCTCAAGTAATCCAAACGATGCCTACCTGAATCAGCACACAGGGTGCCCTGAGACCTAACATATCTCTTCAGAATCGCTCCCACAGGCTTTGCAAGATGGGAACAATTGTTTATTCTTTGTATAAATATTCTCTCCAAATGTTTTTTATCTACCTTATATGAATTATCTTTTCCTTAAAGGCCATACATTTGGCTGCTTTCAGACTTCCAAATATTAAAGTATGAAGTTTAAATGGCTAAGTTGCTTACTGGGTAGAAGGATGATATGTCCAACAGAGAGACAATACTTAAAAATGTTGAATGGTGAACAATTCACAGTCATATATATATATATATATATTTTTTTTTTTTTTTTGACAGGCAGAGTGGATAGTGAGAGAGAGAGACAGAGAGAAAGGTCTTCCTTTTTGCCATCGGTTCACCCTCCAATGGCCGCCGCGGCCGGCGCATCACACAGATCCAAAGCCAGGAGCCAGGTGCTTCTCCTGGTCTCCCATGCAGGTGCAGGGGCCCAAGTACTTGGGCCATCCTCCACTGCCTTCCCGGGCCATAGCAGAGAGTTGGCCTGGAAGAGGGGCAACCGGGATAGAATCCGGCGCCCCGACCGGGACTAGAACCCAGTGTGCCCGCGCCGCAAGGCGGAAGATTAGCCTGTTGAGCCACGGCACCTGCCAACAGTCATATTTTAAAGTCTAGCAAATTTCATTTGTTACAATTTAAAATTTGTTTCAGAATTACTTAATTTATTACTAGAGTATTTCAAAAAGTTCATGAAAAATGCATATTGGGAAAAAATTAAGCATGGATTTCATTTTTTTTTTTTTGCACCAAAAGTAAGCTTACTTTTAATTCTATTTTTCCACAAACTTTTTGAAGTATTTTCTTACTCCAGAATGCAAGGTACCACACAGGGGACTGCACATAGTTCCTTTTGAAATCACCATTTTTTTAAAAGGTCATTTATTTTCATTTGTTTGAAAGGCATAGTGACAGAGAAAGTGAGAGAAAGAGGAAGAGACAAAGGTGGGAGACAGGAACTTCCATTTACTGATTCACTCCCCAAATGTCTGAAGCAGCCAATACTGGGCCTAGTCAGAACCAGGAATGCCATCCAGGTCTACGACATGCATGGCAGGGATCCAAGCACTTGAGCCATCACTGGGTGCTTCTCAGTGTGTGTACAAGTAAGAAGTGGCACTCCAATGTGGGATGTGGGTGTTCCAAGAGGTGGCTTAACTGACTGAGCCACAAAGTCTGCTTAGCAAAACCCCCTTTAAAAATTTTATTTCCTTAATTTATTTGAAAAGAAGAGAGACAGACACACAGAGATATCCCATCTGCTGGTTTACTCCCCAAATATCTGCAACATTGGGGCTAGACCAGGATGAAGTCAGGAGCTTGGAACCCAATCCAAGCCTCCTACATGGGTGACAAATTCTTGAGCTGCTACTTCCAAGGGTGCACATCAGTTGGAAGCTGGAATTGGTAGAAGAGCCAGGACTGGAACAGAAGTACCACAGTATGTGATGCAGGCATTCCAAGCAGCATCTTAACTAGTACACCAAATGCTTGACCCTACCACCATTTTGTTTTCAAGTGTTAGGAATTCATTAAAATGAATAAAGAATGATAAGGAATATAATTAACAATGATGCATTATATATTTCTTTTTTTAAAGATTTATTTATTTATTTGAAAGTTGGAGTTACACAGAGAGACAAGGAGAGGCAGAGAGAGAGAGAGAGGTCTTCCATCTGCTGGCCCACTCCACAACTGGCCACAATGGCTGGAGCTGAGCTGATCAGAAGCCAGAAGCCTACAGCCTCCTCCAGGTCTCCCATGTGGGTACAGGAGCCCAAGGACCTGGGCCATCCTCCACATGCATTACATATTTCAAAATAGCTGGAAGAGAGTATTTTGAATGTACTCTCCACAAAAAATGATAAAGTTTAAGATGATGAATATGCTAATAATCCTGACTTGATCATTACCCAGTATTTACGTGAATCAAAACATCATATTATGGCTGGCGCCGTGGCTCACTTGGCTAATCCTCTGCCTGCGGCACCGGCACCCTGGATTCTAGTCCTGGTCCAGGCACCAGATTCTGTCCCGGTTGCTCTTCTTCCAGTCCAGCTCTCTGCTGTGGCCCGGGAGTGCAGTGGAGGATGGCCCAAGTGCTTGGGCCCTGCACCCGCATGGGAGACCAGGAGGAAGCATCTGGCTCCTGGCTTTAGATCAGCGCAGCGCGCCGGCTGCAACGGCCATTTGGGGCGTGAACCAACGGAAGGAAGACCTTTCTCTCTGTCTCTCTCTCTCTCTCACTGTCTAACTCTGCCTGTCCAAAAACAAATAAACAAACAAACAAACAAACAAAAAAACCACATCATATTGTACCTTATACATATGTGCAATTATTATGTGTCAATCAAAATCTAAAGCCAGAAAAGAATAAGGGAGCAATGTGACTCTGTAAGTGCTATGGTCTGAATGTCTGTATTTCCACAAAATATTTGTTGAAACCTTATCACCAGTGTGATGCTAAGAGGTGTGGTCCTCTGGGAGATGATGAGATTGTGAGGGTGGAACACTCCAAAAGGGAACTGGCTCCTTTGTGAAAGATGCCTCAGAGAGCTGCGTTGTCCCTTCCAGGCTGTAAGGACACAGTGGAAAGGCACATCTGAGAGAAAGTGGGCCTTTTCCAGAAACCAAATCTTCTGGTTCTTTGATCATGTAATTCTCAGCTGCCAGAACAGAGGGAAATCAATTTCTAGTATTTGCAAGTGTCCCGATTTAGGGTATTTTGTCATAGCAGGAGTGATTCCCAGCTCCTTTCCAAATCATTGCAATAGAGTGGCAAGAGAGAATTACAAGGTGGTTCTTTGATGGTTTGCAACTGTCTGGAAAAGATGAGGAAAACCTGCAGCCCAAGCAGTAGAGAGCCCCTGTCCTCCCGATGGGCAGTCCTGATTTGTGGATCAGCATATTCTAACGTAGAGCACAGAGCCTCCCCCTTTATATCAACAGCTCTTCAGCCTTAAACTCTTTCTCCAGAATCATAAGGAGGGCCTCAGGAAATCATATTTTCTGCTTTTGTGCATCTTCACAGCAGATGATCTGTGTCTTTGTAACATAAAGTCAGTTTGACTGTATATAAAATACTATGGCTTAAGGTTTTTTTTTTTCCTTGAGAATCTTAAATGAAATACTTTTGATTTTGTGATTTAAGTGGTTGTTCTTGAAAAGTCTGAAGACAATATGATTTTTTCCCATTTGGTCTTTGCCTAGAAGAGAAGAGAATGTGTTCTTTTTCTATAAAGTCCAATCATTTTATTAGAATATGTGCTAAAATTTTCCATTTTTGATTGGCTTTCTCTGGCATGCAGTGTGTCTATTGCATTTGTAGTTTCAATTAAAATCAACTCTCTTTTTAAAAAAATATTTTTAAATGTATTTCAAAGAGTTACACAGAGAGGATAGAGATAGAAAGAGAGATCTTCAATCCATTGGTTCACTCGCCAAATAGCTACAATGGCCAGGGCTGGGCCAAGCCAAAGCCAGAAGCCAGGAGCTTCTTCTGGGTCTCCCACATGGGTGGCAGGCCCAAGCACTTGGGGCATCCCCCACCGCTTTCCTAGCTGCATTAGTGTGGTGCTGGGTCGGAAGTGGAGCAGTTGAGACTTGAACTGGCACCCATATGGGATGGTGGCATTGCAGGTGGCAACTTAACTCATTATACAACAACGCTGGCCCCAAACTTTGCTTTTATTAATGAACTGTTATAATATTTTCTTGTGTATTCCTTCTAATTTAACCTATACTTATGAAATGATTTTTCATTTCTCAATTTTTCCTTAACTCTTTCAGTTCATTTTTAAATCTCCATTTCTCTGATCATCTCAATTCTGAATTTTTTTCCCCAGTTCTGATCTGTGCTGTTTACAAAGAGTGTTCTATCTCTCTCTATTTGAGATATTAGGTTACACTTTCTATTTGTTTCTATTTATTTGTTTATCTATTTATTTATCTCTTTGTTTCTACTTATTTCTATTTGTGGACATATTTTCTGGTGTGCTTTCTTTGTTTATACACATTTTCCATTTTTTGATGCACTTTTTTCTAGTAATAGCTTCTCTTGGGATTTGTCAATGATTCTTTTTTGCTGGCCACTTTGTTTTTTATAAGATTTATTTATTTATTTGAGAGTCAGAGTTACACAGAGAGAGAAAGAGAGGCAGAGAGAGATAGAGAGAGATGTCCTCCTGCTGCTGGTTCACTCCCCAATTGGCCAGAATGCCCGGAGCTGTGCCGAACCAAAGCCAGGAGCCAGGATTTTCTTCCTGGTTTCCCACGTGAATGCAGGGGCCCAAGGACTTGGGCCATCTTCTACTGCTTTCCCAGGCCACATTAGAGAGTTGGATTGGAAGAGGAGCAGCTGGGACTTGAACCAGCACCCATATGGAATGCTGGCACTGCAGGCGGCGGCTTTATCTGCTCTGCCACAGCGCGGGCCCCTGGTGGCCACTTTTAAGTGACATAAGCTTCTTATTTTAGGAGAAAAGACGGTCCATGAAAATTCCTGTAGCTCCTTGGCTGTAGGTTTTGCTCTCTTGCTGTTTTCACAAAGTTTGTAACAATATGGCTATGCATTTCCTGTAATCTGCTCGTCTCCTCTCACTTTAGTCTGTCTTTCTATCCTGTGACTCTTATTCTAGCCTGCTTAATCTGGACTCTGTTCCCAGCCATATTTTTTCAGCAGCCAAGGTCTACTCCTGCTGCTGGCTGTCCTGAATTGTAGTTCATGTTGCTATCAATGCCATGTCCCTGTCTCAGAAAGGAACTTGAGTTTGTAAGTTTTGAAGAGTTACAGGTGCCAGAGTGCCCCTACCCCCAACATCAAACACTAGAACCTTTATACTACCTTTGTAGTGGAAGCTGGAAAGCTGCTTCTTCAGCTCTTGTTGCTCAGGAGTATCTGACTGGACGCGGGGTCTTCTCTTTTCAGAACTGTGAAAATATCAGTGAAATTATCTCTACTTCCTCCCAGCAGATGTTGTTATTTGTTGAATCCTGTAGCTGTCTTGGATTGTTTGGAAGAGTTGTGGGGATGTTTGTTGCTAGGTTTTGTTGGAGGTGTTTTCCATGGTCTTTGATTTTGTCATCCCAGTTTAGTTCTTCTGTTTGATTCTGAGGAAGTTCAGGGAGATTAAAAAGCAGTGCTGCTGCCCTTGTCACCTCCACGTAAAAATCTTTACTCTTTGGATAAATTCACATGTAGAATTTTGAACTTAAAAAGCATTTATTTCCTAGTCACTCAATTTGAGAATCTTCTAGAATTTTCTTATTTCTGCCATTCCAATTATTTCTGTGTCCTATTGTCACTATTTTGCTAAACACTGAAGAAAATTCCCTGATATGAGATTTAAAAGGTTGGTTGGGAACAGAGTGGCTAACGTAGGCCTGGTAGGTTTACACACCAGGGCTGCATTTCACCCCTTACAGCTTACGTCAACACAAAAGAAGTAAATTGGAAAATTTTAGTTTATAAATAGTTTTCTATATACCTATTATTAATAATTGTTTTCAATACAACTATTTAATTAGGTAACAGTGATGGAATTTCCTGTTTCTTCCATTAAAACACGGCCTACTATATTGCCTGAATTGCTTCTTACAATGTGTAATCAGTTCCCTTCAGTATACCAACTTCTGGAAAAGTACACAAGTAGTCTTTGGAAACAGAAATTTTAACATGGACCAGTCATTTGCCAATAGTAATAACAATAAGTGAAATACACTCAGAACTTTTCTTATGCCAGACCACAGCAGGCAGAATTTTAATATTGTTCTCCAAATCCTGTCATCTGCTTTATAATCCCCTCCCCTTGATTGGGTTCAGGGTCCATAAATATGATAGGCTACATTTTATGGCAAAGATGAAGACATTTTGTTGATTAATTAAAATATCAAATCAGTTGATTTAAGCTAAACAAAATTAAAAGAATACTTAGAGTGAGTTTCATACTTTCTTATGTTCTCATGTTGCTAATTAGCTTCCTTTTGTTGCAATATGAAAACTCCCTGCAGCATGTTTTGTAAGGCAGGTCTAGTGGTGATGAACTTGGTGAGTTTTATTTGAGAAGGTCTTTCTCTCCTCTCCAGTTTTGAAGAAGAGGTTTTTCATGTACAATATTCTTGGTCAGAAGTTTATTTTTCTTTCAGCAATAAATATATCATCTCATTCCCTTCTGGACTGCAAGGTTTCTGCTAAAAAAAAATCCACCAGTAACCTAATAATCATTCTCTTGCCAAGCGGCTTCTTATGATACTTTTCAAATTCTCTCCTTGTCTTGAACTTCTGACAACTTAATAACATGTCTTGGTGTGAATTTCTGTAAGTTCAGCTTTTTGGCATCCTTTGGACTTCCTGATCTAGATGTCTATTTTTTCTCCCAGATTTGGAAAGTTTTCTGCTATTATTTCTTTGCACACATTTTCTGTCCTCTTCTCTCTTTTTCTTCTTAGGCTTTCATAATGCATATACTATTCTGCTTGATGATGTCCCTTAAGTACCTTATACTATCTTCATTCCTTTTTATTCTGTTTTCTTTTTTCTTCTCTGACCAGATAGTTTCCAATGACCTGCCTTTGACTTCACTAAACCTTCATTCTATGTGATCTAGTCTTCTGTTGAACCCATACCTCTATTAAGTTTATCAGTTTAGTAATTGCATTAACGTCACAATTTCTGTTTGTAATTTTTCTTTTTTTTAAGGATTTATTTATTTGAAAGTCAGAGCTACAGAGAGAGAGACAGAGGTCTTCCATCCATTGGTTCACTCCCCAGTTGGCCACAATGGCTGGAGCTGTGTGGATCCAAAGCCAGGATCCAGGAAATTCTTCCAAGTCTCCTACGTAGGTGTGGGGGCCCAAGGACTTGAGCCATCTTTCACTGCCTTCCCAGGCTATAGTAGAGAGCTGGATGGGAAGTGGAGCAGCCAGGACTTGAACCAGCGCCCATATGGGATGCCGGCACTGCAGGCGGCAGCTTCACCCACTACACCACAGCACCATAGTGCTGGCCCCTGTTTGTAACTTTTTAATATTTTGTCTTTGCCAAAATTATCACTTTGTTCATGCATTTCTCTCCTTACCTTGGTCAGTATCTTTGTGACAGTTATTTTGACTTCTCTGTCAGGTAAATCATACGACTCCATTTCACTGGGGTCAGTTTCTGAAGATTTATCATTTTCTTTTATTTAAAACGTATTGTCTCTCTTTCTTCATTTTCTTTGATTCTCTCTGTTGAGATAATAAAGATGTGTTCCCCAGTCTTCACAGGTGGGCTTCATATAAGTGATGATCCTTAGTAATCATCCTGGCCAGAATGTCTCTCAAAACTTTGTGCTCATGGAAACTGCCATCTTTGCTCATGGTAGCTCCAGGAGAAAAGAGCCAGCCAAGTGCTGCCAGTGTCCAACATAGCTGAGGGAGATCAGGCCCTCGTAAGAGCAGTTGGAAAAGTCGGGGTGTTCATGTGTAGCCCAGCTTCTTGTAGGGAGAAGCTGGGGGCTTTGTTTTATTAGTGGAATGAGCTGAGGGGAAAGCCACAAGAAATACTGCTTTGGTTATTCAAACTCCCAGGGGAGCAATGATTGGCTGCCCTGTCAGTTTGCATAGGCAAGCAAATTAGAAGCCAGACTCTCAGGCAGCAGCTGGAAATGTCTGGGCTGTAGATGTGAGGTCCAGCTCCTTCCAGGGAGAAGCTGGGAGCTGGGTGTTACCATCTGTCCACTCTGTGATGTGGAATCCCAAGTAATTCAACAGGATGCCCTAAGAATTAGTTTATTTCTATAAAGTCAGTAATAATGCTTCTTCTCGCATTTCTAATTTTTGTAACATGTCTTCTTTCTTTTTTGTTTAATGTTTTCTTAATTTTATTTATCATTTCAAAGATCGTTTTGCTTCACATATTTTGTGTTCTTTTTCTATGCTCTATTTCTTATAACTCCACCCTAATCTTTATTATTTGTTTCCTTCTGACTTCTTTGTGTTTACATTATTATTTCTCTTCTCGTTTCTTTAGGTGGAAAGTAAGTTATTGATTTGACTTTTTTTTTTAAATATGTGTTTACCATGATAAATTTCCCTTTAAGCCTAGTTTTAATTGTGTCCTCTAAATTTTGTTATACTGAATTTCAGTTTTTATTCATCTCTAAGTATTTTTTAATTCCCCTTGTGGTTTCTTTGATTCATTCATTAGTTAGGAGTCTGTTTTTTTAATATGTGTATATTCATGAACTCTCCAAATTTCCTTCTATTGTTGACTTTTAATTTTATTTAATAAATTTTAAATTTATGAAGACTTGTTTTGTTCTCCAGTATATGGACTACCTTAAAAAACACTCTATATGCACATGCAATGAATATGTATTCTGGTATTTATGGGTGTGGTTAGTTGATTTGTAGCATTGTCCAACTCTTTTTGTTGACACTCTGCCTAGTTGTTGTATCCACTAGACATTGAGTTATTGATACATCCAACTGTTATTGTTTAATTATCTACCTCTCCATTCCACTTTGTTAATTTTTGCTTCATGTACTTTAAAGACCTGTTGAGGTGTACAATGCTTTTAATTATCACATCTTTTTAAATTGACCCTTTTATCATTATGAAATGTTTCTTTCTCTGTCTATACCAATAACTTTTGTCCTAATGTCTATTTTGTCTGGTTACTATAGATAGTCTAGCCTTTTTATAATTGCTGTTGGTATTGGACACCTTTTTAAAGTCATTTTGTTTTCTTCTTATTTACATCTTTAAAATTCAAGCATTTCTTTTTAGACAGTATAATTGAATACAATTTAAAAAATCAATTCCAAAAATCTCTGCCTTTTGATTAAAGAGTTTAATCACTTTACATTTAATATAATTACTGATACACTGTGATTCACATCCATCTTTTGAGTTTTGGTTTTCTTTGTGTTTATGTCATTTGTTCCTCTGTTCCTTGGTTCCTGCCTTCTCTCTTTTTTTTTCTTCTTCCTTTTCTTTGCTATAAATTGATATTTTCCACTTAGCATTTTAATTTTTTTGCCTTTTTTAAAAACTACTTTTTGAGGTATTTACTTAGTGTTTATCTTGGTGATTGCAATTAGCATCTTAACAAATGATCAAATTCAGGTTAGTACCAACCCAATTTCAGTACTATATAAAACCTTTACTGTATTCTCTTTTCTTCATTTGTGCTATTATTGTCATAAAATTACATCTTTATGCATTGGATATCCATCAATAGTGATATATATTTATTTCTTTAGACAGTTGTCATTAAATCAGGGAGCTGAAAAACATTTACAAATAAAAATACTTCTATTCTATCCCGCTTTTAATACTTTCCTACTTAGTTATGTTTACCAGCTCACTTTATTTTTACTTTAATATGGCTCATAGTTGCTTTGTAGTGTTCTTTCATTTCAGCTTAAGGAGGAAGAGGGGTGGGAGAGCTGGGGGGAGGTGGGTATGGTGGGAATAATCACCATGTTCCTAAAGTTGTAATTATGAAATGTGTGAAGTCTGTATTCCTTAAATAAAAGGTTTCTGGGGAAAAATCCCTTTTGTATGCCCTGAGTAATTCTGCTGGGGCTGAATTCTTTCAGTTTTCATTCATTTAGGAATGTCTTAAGTTCACCTCCACTTCACCAGGTAGTCTCGTTAGAAACAGAATTTTTTCTTGGTATTCTTTTTTCATGCATCACTTTGAATACATACCCCACTGTCTACTGGACTACATGGCTTTGGGAAATCAGCAATTATTCTCACTGAGGAGTATTTGCACCTGAAGATTTGCTTCTCTCTCTATTTAAGATTCTTCGGGTTTTCACTATTTTATTATGATGTATCTAGATGTGGATTTTCTTAAGTTTATCCTACTAGGAGTTGAGATACTTGGATGTGTAAACGAATGATTTGGAAAGTTTTCAGCCACTATCTCTTTACGTGTTTTTTTCTCTCTCCCCTGTGCTGTAGGGACTCCCAATGTTACAGACAAAAGACAGAAGAAACCAAGTGGCACATTCGGGAGGAAAGGCACACAGTTTATTACCACACGGACTTGACAGGGCTCCAGTCCTAAGTGTTGAGCCCCAACTCTCGGTTCTTGCTTGTTTTTATACCCCAAAACAGGGAATTTCAGAGGTTATTTCCATGAGGCATCTAAGCATGTAGAGATAGACACTTCAAGCATGCGGCTGGGCTTTCTGTACAAGCAACCTACTCTGGGAATTGGTTGAACAGTGAAGCCAAAAAAAAAAAAAAAAAAAAAAAAAGTCCCTAAGAAGTCCCTGAGCAGACAGTCCCTGGCCTCATCCTGTCTGTCTGAGCTAACAGGGGAGGGAGACGGGGCCTCCAGCCTTAGCAGCCAGCACCGTGCCCCGTTAATGCTAACATGTAGGAGTCTGTCAGAAGAAAGAAAGAAGAAAACTCTTATTGCAGTTAGCGTTAGCAGAATACAACCCATAGCAAGCCTCCAACACCATTATGTATGTGTTGATTTACTTACTGGTTCCCACAAGTTCCTTACACCATTTTTTTTTTTATTCTTTATTCCTTTTGTTTCTCAAATTGGTAATCTCAGTTGACCTGTCTCTGAGTTGCTGATTGTTTCTTTGCTCAGATCTGCTGCTGAGCCTTCTTGTGACTTTATTAACTTCAGTTATTGTGATTTTAAACAGAATTTCTACTTGGTTCTTTTTAAATAATTTCTCCCTCTTTGTTGACATTTTCTATTTGATGAAGTACAATTTTTATACTTTCTTTCAGTTACTCAGTAGTGCTTTTCTTGAATTGTTTGAAAATAGTTTAAAAGTCTGTTTAGAAAGATTGAATATCTTTGTCTACTAATTCTAGTTTTTTGGAGCTGCCCAAGGTTATTTTATTATTATTATTTTAACTTTCTCTGTGGGTGCCATATTTTCTTGATCACTTTTATTTTTATGTTTTTTTTTTCTTTTTTTTTTTAATTGAAAGTTGACATCTACTGGTGGGCACTGTGGCAAAGCAAGTTAAGCCACCTCTTGAGACATGTGCATCCCATATCACAGTGCTGGCTCAAGTTGCAGGTACTCTGCTTTCATTCAGCTCCTGCTAAGGCACCTGAGAAGCAGCAGATGAAGGCTCAACTACCTGGGTTTCTGTCACCCACATAAGAGACCCTGCCGGAGTTCCCTGCTGCTAGCTTCAGCCTGGCCCAGTCCTGGCTGTTGCAACCTCTCTCTTGGCCCCAGTAAATGTCTTTTTAAAAAAGTAATCCATAGTGTAGTAATTCTTGATTCTCTTCTGATTGGTTGTCATTATTATTGCTACTATTTTTGTTTGTTCTCTATTCTTTGTTTTCTATGGCCATTGAGTTTTCTAGTCAGTTGCTTTAGTGGTTAGCTAATGTTGGACAAAGTTTTCCCTAACTGCTTGTAACCTGTACGTCTCCCAGCTGTGCTGGGGATTCTGTGTGTGCACTGGGGCATGTAACACTACTCAGGCAGTTTACTTCTTTGCCTGACCCTTCACTTACGGCCTGAGAGGAGCCTCATGCTCAGCCTCGTTTGAGTGCCTAGGACCTTTGTGCGTCTCCCCTAAGCATGTGTGCAGCTCTGGGCATGCACATAGCCCTACACATGGAGGTAGTCATCTAGATTCTGAGGAGTACATGGGAATTAAAAAAAAAATTGTGGGTATGTCATTGTACAGATTTTGGTCTTAGCAGATACCGCATTGAGCAACCATTGCTTTCAACAACTCCCTCTTATTCTAAGAGCCTTTTGTCAGTTGGAAGTGCTGAGTCAGGTCAAAGACAAGCCATGGAACCTTCCAGATAAACCAAATAATGACAGTTCTCTGGGAAAGAGATTGTAGAGGAGTTTCTTTTTGTCACCTTCAGGCTTTCACTATTCTTGTGGGACTCATGGGTTTCAGTGCTACTGTGAAAATGTGGAACGAAGAATAGAAATAGGATGACATTAAAATGCCACTAGGCTTATTGCTTTTATAATTACTTGAGTTGGTTTTTGTTTGTTTGTTTTAATAAACCCTTTCCAGATTTGTGCAACTTTTTGCTTAATGGCAAGAGTTCAGAAAAAGTTAATTTAAAAAATATTTATTTGGCAGAGTTACAGAGAGAGCGTGAGAGACAAAGAGACAAAAAAAGTTCTCCTAGGGCTGGCACCATGGCATAGAGGGTAAAGCAGCCACCTGCAGTGCTGGCATCCCATATGGGCACCGGTTCGAGTCCCAGCTGCTCCACTTCCAATCCAGCTCTCTGCTATGACCTGGGAAAGCAATGGAGGATGGCCTGGGTCCTTGGGCCTCTGTACCCATGTGGGAGACCCAGAGGAGGCTCCTAGCTCCAGATCAGCACAGCTCCTGCCATTATGGCCAACTGGGGAGTAAACCAGCAGATGGAAGACCGCCCCCTTACCTCTCCTTCTCTGTTTAACTCTGACTTTCAAATAAATCTTAAAAAAAAAAATTGGTGAAGGAAGCAACAACAAAAATTAAAAAACAAACAAACAAAAAAGAGATCTCCCATCAGGTGGTTTATTTCCCAAATAACTAAAATTGCCAGGGCTGGGCCAGGCTGAAGCCAGGAGGCAGGAACTCCACTGGGGGTCTCCCATGTGGGTTCAGGGGCCCAAGCACTTGAGTCATCTTCTACTGCTTTCTCAGGTGCATTAGCAGGGAACTAGATCAGAAGTAGAGCAACTGGGACTTGAACTGGCACTCATGAGATGCTGACATCCTAGGAATTAGCTTAATCCACTGCACCACGTTGGTGGCCACAGAAAAAGTTCATATTTGTGGATTTTTTTTGCCAGTGTTCTCTTTGCTTTTATGAAAAAAAAAATTTTCATAAGATTTTACTCTGCTATTCCCATTAACATTACTTAAATACTTTGTTTGCTAGCTTTTGTTTGTGACTCAATTGAGAAAATAATTGGTATATTGCCACAAAATTGCTATCTGCCACAATGTGCTGGCTAGAGGGTAAATTCAGGACAGAATAGAAATGTCACAACTGAGAAAGTAACAGATTCTCAAAGGCTTTCTCTCGAATACCATGGGAAGTAAATAAATGCTAGGCAAGGACATTGCCACTGGTAGTGTGACGCTAAATGAAGGAAAATATTGCCAAATAGTCATTTCAAATAAGCATAAAACAAGAATGTAATATATGTCAGCTAATCTGCATTAAAACAGACAAAATGTACAATAGCCTTTCAGAAATAAATTTTATCAGAAAAACTTTAAAGCAAACACAAAATTTTGAAACCTTCCCAATAAACCCATTTTAACCTTTAACCCATTCTAACAAATATCAACCTCTTTTTTTTTTTTTAATTTTTGACAGGCAGAGTGGACAGTAGAGGGAGACAGAGAGAAAGGTCTTCCTTTTTGCCGTTGGTTCACCCTCCAATGGCCGCCGCGGTAGGTGCGCTGCGGCCGGCGAACCGCGCTGATCCGATGGCAGGAGCCAGGTGCTTATCCTGGTCTCCCATGGGGTGCAGGGCCCAAGGACTTGGGCCATCCTCCACTGCACTCCCTGGCCACAGCAGGGACAGGATCGGTGCCCCGACCGGAACTAGAACCCGGTGTGCCGGCGCCGCAAGGCGGAGGATTAGCCTGCTGAGCCATGGCGCCGGTAAATATCAACCTCTTTTTTAAATCTGATCCCCAAACATTTCTCATTCCACTGAATTATTTTAAAACAGATCCCAGATATCACATCCTTTCATATTTAAATACTCTAAGTGAGAAAGACACTAAAAGTGCATTCCTAAATGAGGTGTTAAGAACACATACTGGCCAGCTCAATAAGCTAATCCTCCGCCTTGCGGTGCCGGTTCACCGGGTTCTAGTCCCGGTCGGGGTGCCGGATTCTGTCCCAGTCGCCCCTCTTCCAGGCCAGCTCTCTGCTGTGGCCCGGGAAGGCAGTGGAGGATGGCCCAAGTCCTTGGGCCCTGCACCCGCATGGGAGACCAGGAGAAGCACCTGGCTCCTGCCATCGGATCAGTGCGTGCGCCAGCCACAGTGCGCCAGCCACGGCGGCCATTGGAGGGTGAACCAATGGCAAAAGGAAGACCTTTCTCTCTCTCTCTCTCTCACTGTCCACTCTGCCTGTCAAAACAAAAACAAAAACAAAAACAAAAAAACACATACTGTAGGGACCTGTGCTGTGGAACAGTGGATTAAAGCCCACTTCTGATCCAGCTCTCTGCTGTGGCCTGGGAGAGCAGTAGAAGATGGCCCAAGTGCTTGGGCCCCTGCACCCACGTGGGAGACCCAGAAGTTCCTGGCTCCTGGCTTCGGATAAGCTCTGCTCTGGGTGTTGTGGTCATTTGGGGAATGAACCAGAGGAGGGAAAACCTTTATCTCCCTCTGGCTCTTCCTCTCTCTGTAACTCTTTCTTTCAAATAAATAAAATAAATCTTAAAAAAAAAAAAACATACTGGGTAGGCCTCTGGCACAGCTTGGGATACCTGACACCACAGTGTATTTATAATTCTAGCTTCCTGCTAATGTGAACCCAGGGAGGCAGTAGATGGTGCATTAACTACTTAGATCCCTGCTACTCATGTGAGAGACCCAGATTGGGTTCCATGCTACTGTCTTTGGCCTGGCATGGCCTCAGCTATTGTGTGCATGTGAAGAGTGAATCAACAAAGATCTCTGTCTTTGTTTTTCTGCATTTCAAGTTAAAAAAAGAATCCATACATTTAATAATCATGATATTTTTTCCTCTAAGAAAATTAGCAACTAATATTTATATCACTTGTTTCCATTAGATATCTGAATGGTTGAAGAAAGATAAATATCTTACAGATACTTCATACAGATATATTAAACACAATGTGAAATAGTCATACTTGTCCCAAGTTGAATAAACTTAGAAGATAATGAATTCACTGTTATGATGATGTTCAAATACAAGCTCAATACCACAAGGCAAAGGGAATGATAAAGAGTCTAACATTAGAAGAATGGCTGCATAGATGATTATATCTTTATTAATAAAATTATTAAACTATTAAATTATTATTTAACATTTTGAATACCCACAAAAGTAGAGAGCATATTGCATTATATCTCTATAGCCTTATTATTCAGGCTTTTCCACATTGGTTTCATAAATTCCTTTTTACTTTTTCTCTGCTGAAATATTTAAGGTAAATATCATGAAATTTTATTATAGTATATTTCCACTTAAGATGTACTGATTTTTTATATAAATAAGTTTTTTATTTTTGACAGGCAGAGTGGACAGTGAGAGAGAGAGAGACAGAGAGAAAGGTCTTCCTTTTGCCATTGGTTCACCCTCCAATGGCCGCCGTGGCTGGCGTGCTGCGGCTGGCACATCACGCTGATCCACAGCCAGGAGCCAGGTGCTTCTCCTGGTCTCCCATGCGGGTGCAGGGCCCAAGCACTTGGGCCATCCTCCACTGCCTTCCCGGGCCACAGCAGAGAGCTGGCCTGGAGGAGGGGCAACCAGGACAGAATCCGGCGCCCCGACTGGGACTAGAACCCCGTGTGCTGGCACCGCAGGCGGAGGATTAGCCTATTGAGCCGCGACGCCGGCCTATAGAAATAAGTTTTAAAGCTACTTTATTTGAGAAACTAGAAATCCATCACAGTTGCTATGAAAATGGGAAGTTACAAATAAAATGAAGATTCAGTTCATCCCAAATTAATTTAGGATAAAACTCTGAGAAGGAAGCAGGTGATAAATATAATAATATTAATAATAAGCTCCAACAAACACAGTATCATTTTGAACAATAGTGGGTGAAGGTTGGAATTCACCGTCCAGTAGGCACATGAAGATGGAGCACACTGTCAGACTTTATCAGCTCCTTTACATGTTCCCAAGGTATTTTCTCAATCTCAAAGGAATAACATGTTTTATTGCCCTTGAAATCTACTTCAGCTTAGCTATAAATTTTATGCAGTACAAAATAAACAGAACAAATTCTAGATAAAATTTTATCTTTTGTAATATTTAGGTTGGAGCCTAAAATCCCACTAACTGCAGAAAGAATTTTATAAAAATGCTATTGTCTGGCAATAGAGAAGTCAGGAGTCTCAGAGACTTCAATTGTATTTTCCTAATAATCACCAGTTTTTCAAGTCTGCTGTCTACACACAAAGGCATCTCTCATGCTGGGCCAGTATAGACTGTGGGAACTTCCTCCTCACATATACTGATTTGTGGGGAGTAAAAGAAATGAATTCTGTGCAGAGCATCAACATTATCTTCTTTAATAGCTATTATTGATATGTAAAAATGATTCTTTTAATGCATGTGAAGATATCTGCTACACACCTTTCCCTGAAAACTGTCCTGTAGGTTTCCTCAGCAGTGGAACTCATCTATCTATGCTTGTGTCTCATGACCCTGCCCCTCAAATGATGTGTGCACGTTGACCATACTTATTGGATCACCAGAGGACATCTGACCTGAGCTCACTGGGGAGATTTCACTTCTAGTAACTTGAAGTTAGAAATCAAAGATAATTTATAAATTTTTGCATGTGAGACCAAGAGAATAT
This sequence comes from Lepus europaeus, assembly GCF_033115175.1. Taxonomy (NCBI): domain Eukaryota; kingdom Metazoa; phylum Chordata; class Mammalia; order Lagomorpha; family Leporidae; genus Lepus; species Lepus europaeus. The sequence goes on along the minus strand of NC_084838.1, from coordinate 82,948,433 downwards.
ATCTGAAAGAGCTGGGTCAGAAACCTTCAGTCATGTTCAAGGTAAAGGTGACAAACTGGCCAGCAATGAAAGAACAAAGAAGATGCACAGAGCCAAATGGAAGCAGAGATAAATGAGAGAAGAGGGAGAGAGTCAACCTAAATCCCCGTTGAATTTCCAGTTCTTGTGGCAATTACTTGGTAGGTCTGGTCTCTCTTGAATTGTGCAGGGTAATTCAGTAACTTTCCAATAAATGAGTTTTTTTCTTTTTTTCTCAAGTAAGCTTGAGTTGCTATCAATTACTTGCAAACAGAGTCTTGACTAAGACAGTTTGCCTATACTTTTGAAGAAGATGGAATGACTTCAAGTGTCAATTGTATACAGTCATGACCAGCCAGTTTCAAACAGGCTTTCTGAAAGTCAAGTAGTTTTTATCTCACCAGCAAAACCACTAATCTTCTCTCATTTAATGTTGTCAATAATGCATTTGCACCAGTTCCCCTGAGATGAGATTCTCATTGTTGTCGGTAAAGTCAGCGGGAAGGGATGTGGATCCAAATTCTTTTGCCCCATGAAGAGCTGAAATGATACAAATTCAAAATGACACTCCAACAGGCTCTCACTGATAGACCCTACTCTTTTTAAGATAAAAGAGTTTTATTAAGGTGCCAAATCCAACAAACAAGATGGATCTTGAGGACAGAATGATGGACGTGTCTCCCTTCATGTGAATTGCTTCTCATTATTTTCTTGTGCAAAGAGGAAGCTGATTCTTCCCTATATGTATGTTTGTTTTCCTGGGGGGATTCTATTTCAGTGAATGAATACTGAGAACTCATACCAAACACACTCTGAAGCTCACAAAAACTGGCAGGAACAAAACTGACTGCTAGAAGTTCCAGGGGACAGTGTTTTCTTCTGTATTTCAGGGTTATTATTGCTACATGGGGTTTTGATTCTTTATCCATTCTTTGGGGACAGTTATTAAAACACTCTTGTATTTAAAAAATTGCTGTTGCAGAAATAGGTTTGCTTTTAGGAGATTCCAAGGGAGCCTAGATTCTTCTCAGTTTGGCAAGTTTGTTCCTTAAGGAGATACATGTTTGCTTAGTTCCTTGTTTCACCAAAGCAGAGCACTTTCTCTGCCCAAGGGTCCTGGAACCTGATTTGTGCAATGGATGGAGCAGGAGCAGCTTGGGGAAGTGGGCCTCATGATGCTGGAAGTTCCAAGTACTGGAACACAGTTGTTTGCTTTTCATTGACTGATAAGCTCTGACATTTATTGAACATTAGCTATCTTTAGGCAGTTTGTCTATAGCCATCATCTTACTTTACTCTCATAATCTGCATGATATTTTAATCTCATTTTACCAGTGAGGAATCTGAGGTGAGGTAATCTACCCAGGGTCCCTCAGTGACAGAGTTGGGCTTTGGACTGAGGCTGTTGGGTCCCGGAGTCTAGGACTCACATGTTATGGATGAGTTCCAAAGTCCACACTGCTTGCTTTGCAGATCTTGCCTCTGATGTTAGAAATTCCTCAATAAAGTGAGTAATTTACCCATTTTACAGATGAAAGGAAACTAAAGACCAACAATTAAAAGTGGGCTACTTAAGACTTTATTTCTAATAATTTGATTTTAATAATGTTTAGTGTGTTTTTCTTTGTGCTTATCCTGCCTGGTACTAACTGAGATCATTGCATCTGTGGGTTTAACTGTTTCCCATTTGGGAGTTTTCCAAGCACTATTTCTTCAGATGATCATTTTTGACTACTTTTCTAACTCTGGGAGAATTATAATTAGACTGCTTATTATTGTTCCACAGGGTACAGAGACTCTGCTTGCTTCTTTTCAATTTTAAAGCATAGTTTTCTTTACAATAAAAGTTGAAATATTTACATACAGAAGACAAATCTGGGATGTGGGAGTGAGTTTTATAATTCCAAATATATTGGACAGTAATAATTATGAAAATTTCTGTACCTCTCACGTTGTTTGCTAAACATTAACAAAATAAGAATTCAATGTGTGTACACTTTTTTCTCTTTGATCTCATCTATTTTGTAGAATAAGATACATAATGCATCTAGTTGTGCTGGTGTTCATTTACTTCTTCCAATAATGAATTGTATTGATTAATAACCAATCACTTGATAGTCAACTGCTGTGTGCAAGACATGGCTTTGGCCTTTTTAGGGAGATGAGAAAAGGAGTGAGAACTATACCAAAGGGTAGGATACAGTTTCAACACTCAAACTGCTCATGATAGGAAATAGACAGACTTAGTACATACAAGCAAAAAGCTAGCCAACAACAAGACTATTGTCCTAGCATGACATCCATATGGTCTCTCTGAGACTATCCCTTTATCCCTCATGACCACTGTAACCATTCTACCCCTCCATCTCACCTCTTTGCCTTAATAATCTTCTCCAAGATGTTTGTCCACAGATTCTAGTTTAGGATAGGGATTCTTTCATTCAAGTCACAAATATTTACTGATAATTTACAAGATGTCAGAGATATATTAGTAAAGTATTTCTCTGACCTCGTAGAACTTATATTTAATCAAACATGCATTACTCTTAATTCTAACTTTCCAATGATGATTATGTTTAATGAAGTTTTATTTTATGCTAACATATACCTGTAGGATCTGGAACACAGCAAACATTTGGTTTATAAATGGTGAATGAATAAATAATAAAGGGAGTAATGAATGATCTAGACAAGGATTTTTCAACCATAGGACCATGGATATTTTGGATCAGGTAATTCGTTGGGAGCTGCATGAAGTTCAGCCTCTGGAGGTTTATACTTTATTTGGTCGTATTAAGTAAAATTCTATAACCCACACTACATGCCGCCCAAGCTCCTGCTGCCAGGTTAATATACATCACTTATACTAATACTATATACATATTTTACATACAAGCCTTTACTAGTACAACGTGTGCCTGAATGCAGCTTATGTGATGTAAAGCACATGACAGTCTTGCTGTTAGGAACACCAGACTTAGACCTTTGTAAGGGGAGAAAAGACTGAATATAGTGGTTGAAGATTGAAAACTGAGCCATGGCTCCCCAGGCTTGGCCTTGTACCTACACTGTCTTCATGATAAACAGTGATTTAGATCTTAGAAATGAAAGATGTTTTCTCTCCATTGCAGCTTATTCCTCCCAATTCTATTGAAAATAGATCTTTAGCCTATTAGTTTAGGACTTTGCTAAAAGCTTTCATGTGTTTCTTAGATAAAATTTTCTCGAATAATTTTCTCTATATTAAGGCTCTATCTTTAAAGCCAGGAAATGCAGCAGGGATTGAAAAATTGAGTTTAAGCACTGAGAATCTATAGGAGCCAAACTGACAGAGCTCAGGCCAGAATGCTGGAAGTAAGGGCCCAGGAGGCACTGGCTTGAATTCATGTAGTCCTTCCCTAGCCTCTCTGAGAGAAAATGGCTAAGGTACTAATCTTGTTGTACTCAGGATATTAAATCTCTCTCTTGGTGGGGCTTTGTATTCAGCTGCATATAGCAAATGTCAGTTCAGTGGCTAGTTCAAATAATGTTTATTTTTCTTGGGTAACAAAAAGGTATAGGTAGTCCAGGGGTGTAGCGATGGTCCCCAAGAAACAATCAATATTCCATACTTTTCCTATAGTTTTGCCTCACCACTCTTAATGTATGGAACAAACATGCAAGTTTCATTCTCATGGTCTCAAGATGGTTTTTGTACCTGTAGGTATTCATATGCTAGACAAAATGAGAGGGAAAGGGAAGGAAGTAAAGCATGAAGGTTTTCTCAGAAAGCTCTGATTTATTGTTCACTAATGTAAGTACTTTGGAAAGTTCTCTCCCCCATCTCATTGGACTGAAGTGCATTCTATAACCATGATAGTAGGCTGGAAATTGTGCTAATTTAGCTGGCCATTTTGCCATGCTCAAACAAATTATAGTCTTAAATGGGTGCAAGGAGAGAAATGGATACTGGCTAAGCAACTAGCAGCATCTAACACTTGGAATGATGTTGGGTGCACCAAATGAGTTAACACTTTTAAGAAGCTAAGAACCATGATGAAAACACAGGTATCCAATAATCAGCGAGTGTTTCTAACAAACTCAGAATGATGCAACGACTGTGTAACAATGCCTTTGAGAAGAGGAAAAGTATTTTCCACTTAGTTTTACCTCTTCCCTTGACTCTGTTGCCCCCAACTGAGTAGAAGCTGTTTTCTTATTATATTCTTGTATACTAGTTTTCAAATACTTGATGACTTTTTGCTCAGTGCTCTTTGTACAATGATAACTCATTATTGTCCCCAGTGGCATGCTCTTTTCAACCTGTGGAATGTAACACAAAGAGGAAACACAGGGCATATGGCAGCCAAAGGGCCTGAATGCAGCTGTATAACTTGCACCAATGAACAAAATGACATTTCTCAACATTGGAGCATGCTTGACTGCAAAATAGAAGCTGAGACGTACAGAGCACTGCAAACGCAAACATTTTAGTCAGCCATTTCTATGACTATTTGGGTATACGGCTCTAGCATCTGGGACATCAGTGCAGAATAGACTGCACTCATAAAATAGTGAGCCCTCCAGTGGTCCCTGAAGTCTGTGGTTTCTTTTGGAGCAGTAGTCCTTCTGCTCATCTCAGCATGCTACTGCCGGCTTTGCCTCCTTTTTCCTTTTACCCCTTCAACACCCAATATTTATCAAGCCCTTACTCTGAACTCAATAAATGCATCCATGCTGGGGAGATGGAGTCTTAGGAATTCAAAACTCATTACTTAATACATATCTGCATTTTTCTGATATAGTGATTGACTTTGTAAAGAAACCAGAATACAGTTGTGTGCAAAATAAAGGAATAGGATGAGGTCTGAACACTGAGTTTTCTCTGGGAGAGAGATAGGTAAACAGGGGACCACAATATATGGAAATAAGTGCTATGAATGAACAGATACCAAGGTCAACTGCAGGCTGGCTGGGTTTGGTTTAAACTGAGAGCATTCTGCCCTGTTATCTCCCTTTAGAAGAAGGGAGTATTTAATTGGAATGATGCTTAAAAGTAACAGAAAAATTGAAGAAGCTTTGTTTGTTAAAACATACCAAACATTGTATATTTAGGGTTTTACACTTTTTTTTTCCGAGATGCTTTGAAGCCATGAAGATGTGAGCTATAATAATTTGCCTTCAAGTTATTCATAAAAATAATGGCGTTTCGATCAAGTTTTGCCCTAAGAAAAATGCAACTTCTAGTGGAGTAAAAAAAAAAAAAAAGATATCATAGGTATACTATTATTTGTTACCTGAGGGATGTTTCAATTTTGTCTTGTCTTACAAAAATAAATGAGATTTCAAAAGTGTTCATTGGGGAGATAGTGGAATAATGATGAAAGTGATAGGGTACTTTTCGAGAAAGAAGTGTGCAACTTGGAAGAATTGTAGAATCATAGAATTTCCAGACTGGAAGGAACCTTAGAGCACCTAGCATGTCATATGTAATGTTGCAGATAGAAATGACAAAGAAGTGAGCTGGTGTTGCAGAATCGAGGCTTTGGTGTTTTTTTTTTTTTTTTTTTTTTATATTCCATTTTCAACTTGGGGAGTTTTGATGTGAATACTGATGCAGCCAAAAGAGGTCACCTCCATCTCCTATCTCTTTGAACATATTACTCCAAGCATTATGTTCTGGAAAGGGAAGGGAATCATGAAAGTTTCTCAGAAAGCTCTGCTTTATCATCAGTAATGTAAATACTTAAAGTTCTCTCCCTATCTCATTGGACCGAACTGCATTCTACAACCATGAATGTTAGGCTGGGTAATTTAGCTGACCACATCGCCATGTTCAAATAAAATTAGTCTTAAATGGATGCAAGGAGAGAAATGAATACAGGCTAAGCAAATAGCAATATCTAACACTTGGAGTGATGTTGAGTGCACCAAATGATTTAGCACTTTTAAGAAACTAAGAACCATGTATCTAAGAACCAGGTATCTGATGATCAGTGAGTGTTTATAACAAACTCAGAATGAAACACCTGTATAATAAACTATTACAGTCAATAAACTACTCAGAACTTAAAATTTTAGAATGAATTTAGGAAAATTCTTCAGATTCAGTTTTTATTATGTGAAATACAACAAAATATATAAACAAAAATTTCATTTTGTATTCATATAAAACATGTGCTAATGTGCATAGCATTAAAATAGATGACATAATATGTAATAAAAAGACTGGAAAATATAAATCAGTCTTAGGAAGTAGATGATGCATACTGTGGTTTTGCCAGAATTACTATGACAACTGTAACTTTTGCATTTCCTGATTTTTTTTTTTCAGTTTGAATTCGTGACTTAAATGTCACATTATCATAGGTTTTGGCTTTCTCTTTTCTATGTAGTTCAAAAAGAAAAGTCACACACCAGTGCTTCTGTTAAATCCTCATTTAATTAAGTGCACTTCTTGAGTATGTCACATTCATCCAGGGATCAAAACTCTGGGTGGGTCCTTTTGCAGTTAGCAGGAAAAAGAGAGAGAAAAGAAAGATGAAAGGGATGTCTTAAAGATTGGTAAAGTGTGAAATTAACAATCAATGTGTCAAATTCTCTCATTACAGATTTCTTTTTTCCAAGTTTTTCACTGATAGACAAAAACATACGAAAAAGTAATCATTTGGCTCTCAGGATGTGAATCTATGTAGATTTTGTTGCTATGGTTCAGAAAATGGAATAAAGGAGAATCTCTTTATTATGTTTTGCTTGACTTTATCTTATGTTTAACTTTATGAACTGATCACTTTTCCAAAGTCTGATTTATCCTGTGATTTTATCTGAATCTACAGAACTTAGCAGCATGTTCATGGAGATACAAGGTGCCATGTAAAAGTCTACAAACTGTGTTTGCTCATCACTTTTGTTATTTATTACCAGAGTTCACAATTTCTGGTTTTTCTGGATGTCATTTTCAAAATTAACAAACATTAATTTAATACTCTTAAGATATTTAGTAGAGTCTTTAAATATAGTCCATGATCTTAGGGTTCAAGTAATATTATAGGTGGATTAAATCCTACTCATTTGTTTAACAATTATTTTTGGGGAAACCTACTCTATTCTGCATGCTACACACACAGAGAAAGAAAGAGAGAGAGAACAAATTAGAGATAACATGAATCTAATCTTGCACAAATGTGGGAGAAGCTAGGGAAGCAAAGGTTTGGAAAGGGATAGTTAGAATATTAGAGACTGAGCCACTATAATCAGTTCATCAAGAGATTTGTGCATATCGACAATTTGGAGCTTACAGAGAAATCCAAGAAGCTGAGCACAATCTGATGTCAAAGAGACAGTAAAGGGGAGTTCTGCTGTCTCTGGATTGAGCATCGGGTCTACTCTGCTGTTACTCAGCATGGTCAGCATTCAATGAAGCAGTGATGTGGAGCGTGGAGACTTGGGACAAGCTAGGCACCTGCTGGGCATCTCTGCATGCTTCATGACAGGGTGTGGTCATGAAAAAAGATGTTCTGAGATTGGTGACAGTTGCTTCACTTTGTATCCGAAATGTCATGCGAGTTTCTCCTTTGTCCAACTCCAGCCAAAGAGGAAAGGGTCCTAGTTCTTCACTTACTCATGGTGACTCCAGTACAGTCCAGCCCAATGATCAATACTGAAATACTTGCTGTCTTGAGGATGCTTGGGGACTTATAGCTCATAGATTCAAGTCATAGTGGAAGAGGTAAAGAAATGACTCTAAGTTTGTTCTGATGGGACAGAGCTGTGGGGAATTAAAAAAGACTGGGAGTGGCTCATAGACCTGCGATTTAGGGAGAGGAAAGACTAGAAGACAAAGAGTATAAACATTCGTGTAAAATACATATTGAGCCAAACACTGAGGTTGGATGAATGAGATGACTTTGTTCTTGTTTTTGATTTAGAGAATTGAGGGGGGAAGGCTAAGGTGATCTACCCAAGGTTGCAGAACTGTCAACACTGATCCAGAGTTTGACTCATTTTCCCTTTCTCCTCTACTGTTGCTACCTTCTGAGTAGCCGCTTGATTAAAGACCTTCCTTTATTCTTGTCACTTTTTGAATGGTCACACAATATACAACTTAAAAACTCAAGAATGATTTCTGCTTTTGAGGAGCACATGATCCCGCAGAAAAGACAAGCCTTGAGCTAACTTATAGAAAAGGAAGATTTCCTTAAATTATAGGGAAACAAGCAGATATGGTTCAGTGGGAGCTCTGGGGAGGAACAGAGAAATGGGTAGTGACAAGGAGGCACTAGGGTCTGATGGAGTAGCATTTAAAAGCAGAGTTACAGAATTAGATAATTTGGGTTCAAATCCCAGTGCCATCACTTAGGTGGCTGTCTCCCCTGGGAAAATTTACTTAGACTATTTGCCTCATTTACCTAAGCAAAAAAATGGGAATGCTAGTAATAGTTTCTTTTCCTGGGGTATAAGGATTACTAACTGAGATGATATCTGTAAAGTTCTGAAAGGAGCACTTGGCATTCACTAATAAGAAAAAATAAGGCTAGCATATTTAGTTTCCATACAATATAAAGGAAATAGAAGGAAAAGAATAAAGGAATATGGATGTGAGAAATTGAAAGGAATACCCTGAGGAAACTTAAGGCCGAGACTAAGAATTGAAATTGAGAAAACGTGACCAGTGAGGAACCATGGGACCATGGAAAGCAGACTAAACTTCTAGTGTGGATGTGTCTCTGTGTGTATATTTGGGTGGGTGGGGTGTGTGAACATGAAACCAGCATGAAGAAGGTTAGAGATCTAGAATTCATCAGAATGACTTGTAATATCATAGAGTTGAGAGAGAAGACTGGACAAAAGCACAACTACCTGGATGAAATACATTTCAAAGCACAAGAACATTGGGGGTGCAACCCATTATCAGATATGTGACCTCTCAGGTTAGGAAGTACCAGGACTAAGCCCAGGGATTTGTGGGTAATTTTAATATAGCCTTAGACTACGATAGGAACACACGGCAGTAGGAGAGAGTTAAGATTGTGAAAGGGACACACACTCGGGAGGACCATCAGACATTGGGTCACAGATGCTGTCAAGAGGAAGATGGTGATGGTGATGAGAGGAAGGACAGAAGACGGAAGCCAACAGATTTCTATCTGGCCTGTGAGTGACAGGAAAAGCTGCAGTAAGCACCACTTAGGGAGAAGGCCAGAGATCTTCAGTGAAAAACAAATGGATTTCCTGTAAGTTTATTCTTGATGAGCGACTGGCAAGAAAGCTCTCTCTGAACCCCAAAGAATTATAGTACAGATTAAAATAACTTAAAAAACTCTCGTAGTTAGAAATAAAAAACTTTACAAATCACAATAGAACTTATACAATTATTAAAACTGACTAGTATGGAAAATACTGCTTATTTGGGTGAGCATTTGGTACAGTGGTTAAGACATTTTTTTTTTTTTAAGATTTTATTTATTTATTTGACAAGTAGAGTTACAGACAGTGTGAGAGAGAGACAGAGAGAAAGGTCTTCCTTTTCCGTTGATTCACTTCCCAAATGGCCGCCACAGCCATAACTATGCCAATCCGAAGCCAAGATCCAGGTGCTTCCCCTGGTCTCCCATGCGGGTGCAGGAACCCAAGTAGTTGGGACATCCTGCACTGCCTTCCCAGGCCACAGCAGAGAGCTGGACTGGAAGAGGAGCCGCCGGGACTAGAACCCAGCACCCATATGGGATGCTGGCGCCACAGGCAGAGGATTAACCAAGTGAGCCATGGAGCCAGCCCCAAGACATTGTTTAGAATGCTTGCATCCCATGTAAAAGTCCCTGATTTGAGTCTTGGTTCCTCTGCTTCCAATTTGGTTCTTGCTAATACAGACCCTGGGACACAGCAGGTACAGTACCAGTGCTTGGGTCTTGTCACCCACATAGGAGACCTGGTTTAAGTGCCTGGCTTCCACCTGGTCCATCCCTGGCTATTGTAGGCATTTGGGGAAGGAACCACAGGATGGAAGATCTCTCTCAGAATAAGAAGGAACTTGTTCAACAACATGAAAATCATTAAGATTGTGTTTTAAAATCCCACAGCTAACATCATATCTAGCAGGGAAAACCAGAGTGCTTTCTCCTCCATTAACATAAAGAAAACAGGGGTCTGCACTGTGGTATAGAGGGTAAAGCTGCCACCAGCACTGCTTACATCCCATATGGGTGCCAGTTTGAGTCCTAGCTGCTCCGCTTCTGATCCAGCTCTCCTCTATGGCCTGGGAAAGCAGTAGAAGATGATGCAAGCTCTTGGGTCTCTGCACCCACGTGGGAGACCCGGAAGAAGCTCCAGACTCCTAGGATGAGTATATTGGAGGAAATCAACTATAAGGACAGAAATGGAGGTTGGTGAGAGGGATGTTTGAGATGAATTCTTAGAGGAGGTATAGTTATCAGCAGAATACATTCTAGGATTTAGAAGTAGATACTTAAGGTAGTGTGGGAAAAAAATGTTCTGTGTTGATTATGTTGTAAGAGTAAAGTAGAAAAAAAAGATTATTTCCCTCTCATTCATATTATGTGGAAATTATCTATAGCTATCTACCTAAGCTATCAATATGAATAATTATAAGATATCTATATCTAGTATGTTTTATATTTTTCTAAGTAGAATTTAAGATTTAAGATCCAGAAGTTAGTTATGAAATTACTTTTATACATTAAATACCTTTTCTTGAGATTCTTATATTTTGTTTTACACTGAATTTCTTAAGCAATGTTACAACATTACCTAGGCATTTGGAAACCTGAATATTGCCCAGATCTGTCATATTCTGACTTCCCAATTTTTGGACCACTTGGTGTTGCTTTCTCTCAGTTGGTAGGAAGATAACTTAATTCTTTCTGAGATGAGTATCCACAGGTGTCTATTTTCTGGGCCTTTTCAAGCCTAAGAATATCTTTCTGTTGCTTTCATATAAGAATGGAATTTTTTTATTATAAAATTATTGGGTCATAACATTTCTCCTAGAACTCCAGGTGTTATTCCATTATTTTCTGGAATTTGATGTTACAGAAAAGGAGTTTGTGGTAAATTGATTATTATTTCTTTGTTAGAAATGCCTTCTTTTATTTTGCCTCAGTATTAGTAAGATTTTTTTCTCTACTCTTGGACCTTACAAATTTTCCCCGTCTGTATTTAGAAATAAGCCTCTTAATTAGTGTTGCCTGTAGTGAGCTTGTTCAATACATAGCTCTTTCCTCAACACAAGAAAAGTTTGTTTCCTGCTGTTGCATTCATAGCAGGCTCCAGCCTTCATTCCTTTTAAGTAAGATCTTTCACATTTTTTTCTTCTGATTTTCATTCCATCACAGAAAAGTCTTAAAGTTTTGGCTCTATAAGGTCAGATCTTGTCTTTATTGAATCAATTGTGTGTCTTTATTGAATCAATTGTGTGTCAATTTTGGCACACTTTTAAGGTTTTTATTATGTAATATTTAACACAAAATAATGTAGTTAATACATATATACATTTATTATGCATACATTTGTAAAATGAACATTTATTATTTAACATCACTCTAAGAGCAGAAGCTCCGCCTATCGTTAACCTCAACCTCTATACTTGTTGAGAGGCTAATTTTATCTTGAATTTTGTGTTTAGCATTCTCTTCATATATTTTTTAAAATAATTTTTAAATTTTATAATGGTTTTAGATTTACACAAAATTATGAAGATAGTACAGTTTCTGCATAGCTCTTGTAAATTTACTTAATGTGCTGTACTTATATAGATTATTTTTCAAATACTCTGATTCTAATACATCTTAAGTTTTATCTTGCCTTTTTTTATTTTGGCTTGTAACAGTGCCCAAAACTGCTCACATTTTATAGAGGATATTGCACTGTTTATAGAAAATTTCATGTGTGTTCTTCAGTAATTTTTTAAAGCATGTTTTTCTTTTGAGCTTTCTGGGTAGTGACTTCTTTTATTTCAGCAATACATTTCAATAGCTTTTGTGTTGGTTTCCCAGGGTGGCCATAATAAAACAACAGAAATTTATTCTCTCCTGGTTTGGGAAGATAGAAGTCTAAAGTCAGCATGACAGTATCCAGCCACTCTCCCTTCTAAGCCTCTAAAGGGGACTCTTCTTGTCTTTTCCAGCTTCTGGTAGCCCAGGTGTCCCTTATAACTCCAATTTCTATCTCTATCTTCCAACTTCTTTTTTCATGGGATGCGATTCAACTCATTATAGGCCTTATATTTGATTCAACCTGCTCAGGCAAAATGTTTAGTGGATTATCTATCCTTCATCTTACAAATGTCTTGATTGTGTAGTTGCTACAGCAGTATCTAATTTCTAGATTCCCTGCTGTTTTTCAAGTGCATCTTCTATATTATTCTATTCTTACCTTTTTTTTTTCTTCTCTTCACTTTCATATTTTCCCTCTGAGTTGATGTAGAGAGCTACATTTCTGCATTACCACTCATTTCCATCTGGTTTCTGATGGTTTCTTTTTTGGAATTTTTCAGAAGCTGTCTTGGTATTAGAACTTGGGAATAAGGAGGAAGAATGGGGAAAAAGTGCCTTGCAGAGTCTGAGGGACAGCCACACATTTTGACTTAGTTTTCTACTGATTCAGATCCAGAGGGAGGGGCAGAAAGTTGGGATGCTGAGTGGTAACCCTATCATTTGTGTATATGCATCTGAAGTTCTAGTACTAGCTGATTTTTCAGTCTTAATAGATTGTGTTGTTGAGAGTATTTGTTTTCTGTCTTGTATTTTTATACTAATTTAAATATTTTTTAAGAAGGTGGGAGAGGATGGATGAGGAACTGGGACTTAATGGGTTCTTGAGCATAAAGGCCATGTATTCTGAGTGCTCAATATTTGTGCTTCCTGGAGTTACTTGGTACTATTATTTTTCAGTCATCTCATTCAATATCCCTTTAATTTTTCTTCACATGTTAAATGAAAGTATGGTAAGTGATAATAATTGCCAACATATATGATCATTTCTGTATTTTATTTAGTCTTACTGTTCACTTTTTAAAAAGAAGGTAGTCTGCTTGAAAACAAAACAGAAAATCCACAAATATCCTAATTAAAAAATGGGCAAAGAAATTGAATAGATCTTTTTCTAAAAATAAGCTCATGCAAATATGCTCTACATCACTTATCACTACAGAAATGCAAATCACACAATGAGATACCACTTCACACCCATTGGGATGGTGATTTAAAAAAGGAACATTAAGCCACAATTGTTTGGGATTATGTCAGAAAGTGGAAACATCATGTATCATTCCTGGGAATGTAAAATGGTGCAGGCACTGCAGAAAAGAAGTATGGAGTTTACTAAAAAAGTTAAACAGAATTACCACATGATCCAGCAATTCTACTTCCAGTGTATACCATAGAGAATTGAAAGCAGGGACTCAAATAAATGTACACCAGTGTTATAGCAACCTTATTTGCAATAGCCAAAAGGTGGAAAAAACTCAAATGTCCATTATATGAATAAATAAACAAATGTAGTATAGACCTGTAATAATAGAGTATTGTTCAACCTTCAGCAGGGAAGGAATTTGAATACGAGTGACAGCATGGATTGAAAATGTTATGGTAAGTGAAACTGGCCAGACACAAAAAACAAAGATTAAATGACTCTGCTTATATTAAATACAAAGAATATGAACATTCATAGAAACAGAATGTGTAATAGAGGTAATCAGAAATTAGTGGAAGAAAGGAAAGGGATGTTACTGCTGAGAGGGAATGGGTTTTTTGCTTGGAATAATAATTCTGTTTTTTTTTAAGATTTATTTATTTTACTTGAAAGTCAGTGTTACACAGAGAGAGGAGAGGCAGAGAGAGAGAGAGAGAGAGAGAGAGAGAGAGAGAGAGAGAAAGTCAGTCTTCTATCTGCTGGTTCACTCCCCAATTGGCTGTAACACCCAGAGCTGTGCTGATCTGAAGCCAGGAGCCAGGAGCTTCCTCTAGGTCTCCCACATGGGTGCAGGGGCCCAACGACTTGGGCCATCTTCTACTGCTTTCCCAGGCCATAGCAGAGAGTTGGACAGGAAGTGGAGCAGCCTGGTCTCGAACTGGCGCCCATATGGGATACCAGCGCTTCAGGCCAGGGTGTTAACCCGCTGCGCCACAGCGTCGGCCCCAGAATAATAATTCTGGAAATGGGTAGTGATGATGATTGCACAAAATTCTGTATATATTCCATAACACTGAATTATATATTGAAAAATGGTTAAATCAGTAAATAAGTTATGTTAGGTATATTTTGCCATAAAAACAGAAAAGATCAACCCCTCCTACCAAAAAAAATGATAATAGTCCATGAAAGAACTGAAAGTGTTGGGGCAAATTACCAGTCACCTTGTGCTTCTTTGCCCTCAAATTTCAAGGTAATGGCGTGGTTCTGGGTGGTTCCACATTGAACTCTGAGGCCAAAAGTGTGGCTGAGAAGGGTCAATGATTTTACTCTGTAGATGATCTTCTTTAAACTTTGCTCTTTAGAGTTGTATTTTGCATTTTAATACTGTTGGCAAATAGAGAAATAAGATTTTTTTTTCTTTTAAACAAACAATTGTCTGATAGAAGAGAAATAAGAAGGCATAGTAATAATTATGTTTTCAAGATCTAAGCTGTGGCATAGCGGGTAAAGCTGCCACCTACAGTGCCGGTATCCCATATGGGTGCTGGTTCAAGACCTGGCTGCTCCACTTCTGATACAGCTCTCTAGTATGGCCTGGGAAAACAGAAGATGGCCCAAGTTCTTGGGCCCCTGCACCCAATTGAGAGACCTGAAAGAAGCTCCTGGCTCCTGGCTTTGGATTGGTGCAGCTCCGGGCATTGCGGCCAATTGGGGAGTGAACCAGCAGATGGAAGACCTCTCTCTCTCTCTCTCTCTCTCTCTCTGCCTCTCCTTCTCTCTGTGTGTAACTCTAACTTTCAAATAAATAAATCTTTTTTAAAAAAAGAAAATATTGGTAAATGGACAATATTTAGAGAAGTATCAGCCATTCTCAAAGTCTTTGAGGAAATACGTAAGCAAATAAATCAGTTGGTGACTATATGGGTAGAGAGAATCACTAAATAAAATAGATATAGAGTTTGAAGATAGCCAGTTGGGTCAATTAAACCAAGAAATATCACAAAATGTGCTGTCCAACATGGTAGCAATTAACTATGTCTGGCTATTGACCGCTGGGAATATGGCTCATCCAAATTGAGATATTCTGTGCCTCAGATTTTAAAAATATAGTACTAAAATGCAAATATTTTAATTTGTTGATTATAAATTAAAATTACAACTTTAGATATATCAGATTAAGTTAGATCTATAATTAAAATAAATCCCATTTTTACTTTTAAAAATGTGGGTACTAGGACAATGAAAATTATATGTGGCTGGGATGGGCATTTGGTACAGTACTTAGGATGCTGCTTCCCATTTTGAAGTGCCTGGGTTTGAGTCCTGGCTCCACTCTGGATGCTAGCTTCCTGCTAATGCACAACCTGGGAGGCAGAAAGTGATGGCTCAAGTATTTGGAGGTCCTTGACACCCTCTAGGACTGTGGTGTTCCAGCTCTGACTGTTGTAAGCATTTGGGGAATGAACATGTAGATGGATGTTCTCTCTCTTTCTTCCCCTTTTCTTTTCAAACAATAAAATAAATATGTAAACAAGTGGTTGACGACTAACATTTGTGACTTGTACTCTGTTAACACTGGTCTAGACCAAGTAGAATATGATAAGTAATGGACAGGTATGTGAGCTATTGTTTTGTTGCTTTTCTGGCTAATGGAGGACTTGGAGGGAGCATGACTGATTTAACCCTACTAGAGAAAGACTGAAGAGACCGGAGTTGGTAGTGAATAAGAAAATTGTTATTTTTGAATTTCCATACCTCTGGGAAGCCTACTTGTTCAAAACAACTAAAGTATCACTGCTTGCCTACTGTTTACGTAAGCTCTTGGCGAATGCAGAATATAGAATATTACAAGTGACTAAGCCAGTCCCCAAAAGACAGATATCATATGTTTTTCCCTGATCCAAGGTAACTAGTATAGTACCTGAAATATAACCTATTGGAATGAATTGGACATTTTGATATTTGATGTAATCTATTGGAGTGAAATGGACATTTTGATATTTGATGATTGTTTACAGCCCTTATCTCTTCCACTGAGGAACAGTGCTTTTTATTTTTTTTTCTTTCTTCATACTATTTGTTCGACTTTTTTACTTAGGGTAGCATTAACTTTACAATCATTAAGTAAACTAAAAATAGATCTTTGTAAAAATTGAGAGTGGGAATGTGAGAGGGAGAAGGAGGAAGGGTTGGAGCATGGGCGAGAAGGTGGAGGGGGGAGTGTCACTATGTTCCCACATTTGTACATATGAAATACATGAAACTTGTAAAACTTAAGTAAATTTTTTTTAAAAACTACATGTGATTTTTACCAAGAAGGTGATGTGGTCAGGGAACAACCACTAGAGTCACACATTTCTAAATTCCAGGAGAGAACCTGTTAACTTACAGGCTGCATGGGCTTGACCCAATGAAATAATTTCTCAGGACCTGATCTTCCACTGCTGTACAATGGATTTATTAATATCTACCTAGTAGAGGAGGTGTTAGGTTTGGCATAACATATAAAATATATAGCACATTGAATGTCAAATAAATTGCTCTTGAATTCATTGAGAAGTATAAAGAAAACACAATAAACATTTAATAGACCTTAACCAGAAAAATTATAAAGTTTTTTTTGTGGTGTCTTGGGATAATTAAGACCCATCCTAGGCCAATCCACACCTTTGGTTTCCACAGCAAGCAATGAAGATAAAATCACAAGACATTTCCTCTTTCTCCTGTGTGCAGTTAGCTTCAAGGAATTAGCACAGGATAACAGAGACTCACTCTGCATTCAAACACTGAGCAGCGACAACCTGCTTCTTCTAGCCCCAGATGTGGGCAGGCCACCCCATCAATCATTCTCAGTCATCCATCAGTGTGTCATTTTAGTATCAGAGATCTGTTTTGGCAGGCTCACAGCAGGGTATGTACAATCAGCAGAGACACTACACTTAACCATGATTGATGCTCATCTTTTGACAATTTCTCCTGCCAGACCCTTCCATCATTATATGGCAATGTTTTCGTAAGTGCTAAGTAATTCCTCTGAATTATCACAGCCACTTTGCAGACCCACTTCCAGTGATGTCTTCTGTCACAGCTGCCTTTGGAAAGGTTTTTATCTTCTCTGTCCCCCTTTTTTCTTTAACCTCTGATGCTTCTTCCCATGTTTCTATCACTTCCTCCATTCATCACAACAAGGTATTTTTTTGAGGTCAATAAAAGGGATATTATTATTAGTCTAGTTGGGCAGATGTTCCAAATACATTTCCAATTCCTAACTTAACTGGCAGCATGACCTTGAAAACATAAATATTAGTATGCCTTCCTATTTTTCTTCTATCAGACATCATGATTTTCAATAACTTGAGGCTGCGGAGAGATGTAAATAAGGTGATCTTTCTTGCCACTTCTGATCTGGCATTTGATGTTAGCCAGAGAAGCCTTCCAAGTTTGCACTTCTGTGACATGGACTCAACTCCCTCCTTCTCCTGAGCAACCCTTGCCCCAGTTCCAGGCCTACACCCAGATTCATAATTGTCATGGGACCATTAGAAATGATAAATTCAGATGGCCCCACATTTCTCTGTTACAAGAAGAGATCTGTAACTGAAGATAGAGATATGCAAAAGAAAACACTTGGCCCTCCTTCCTGGAAAATGAACAGCACTTTCATTTGTGGATATCCAAAGGATCAATGAAAAAGAAGGATGACCATGTTTAAGTTGATAAAACATATTTTAACCTGACTTCAGCTCCATTCAACACTGGCTATTGCTCCTCTGTAACATACTCTGTCCTCCTCGAAATGAAAAATATCCTAACATGATCATTTCTTTCAAATAATCCATGAGTTTTTCTTTTCTCTTGCATAAGTTCCTGAAAAATCTCAGGAAACAGAATAACTGATACTGATATAAATTCTCAGCAAAACAGAATATGCTCACTTAGAGTTAATCAATAAGGAAGTTACCAAAGAGAGTATGAGGTAATGTTATTCTTTTCTGCTTATATATTTATCTTTGAAGTTCATCTCAATTCCAATAGTACCTGAAAAGGCTGCTCTAATAACTTTAGTTATCGAGTGCTTTTTCATAATTCTTGCTTACAAATGGCATAAACTCCAAAATAACATCATATCATATTCTCTTTTGTTCCCTACTTACACAACCTATATTCTTTCCTATATGACATAAGGAAAGTGAAGTAGAAAAACTTTTCATGAAAATTTTCAAAAAAAAAAAAAGATAGTGGTTTAGATTTAACAATGCAAGATAAATTGCCTTCAATACTTGGAGCAACTACCCTCACCAGACACTGATCATCTTTTTAAAAAAATATTCATAGCGTCATTCAGACATAATTCACATACTAAAAGTTTACCTAATCAAAGTGTGAAATAAAGTGGTTGTTTTGAAATTTATTGTCTCATGTTTGCACAGCATTGGCAACTATTACAACAAATTTTAGATCTTTCCATCTTCCCAAAAATAAACTCTGCACCTAATAGCATTCATATCCAACTTCCACCCAAATCCCTCAGCCCAAGGTAACCACAAATCTACTTTATGTCTCTATTTATTTACCTAGACATTTCAGATGAATGAAACATGTAATGTGTAGAATTTGCCATTGGCCTTTTTCACCTAATATAATGTGTGTAAACTTTCTCCATGTTGCTACCAGCATCAGCAATTGATTTTTTTTTTGACTTTTATTTAATGAATATAAATTTCCAGTATACAGCTTATAGATTACAATGGCTTCCCCTTCCCATAAATTCCCTCCTACCCGCAACCCTCCCCTCTCCCGCTCCCTCTCCCCTTCCATTCACATCAAGATTCATTTTCAATTCTATTTATATACAGAAGATCAATTTGGTATAAAATACTTCAACAGTTTGCACCCACATAGAAACACAAAGTGAAACATACTGTTTGAGTACTAGTTATAGCATTAAATCAAAATGTACAGTACATCAAGGACAGAGATCCCACATCAGGAGCAAGCGCACAGTGGCTCCTGTTGTTGACCCAACAAATTGACACTCTAGTTTATGGCACCAGTAACCACCCTAGGCTGTCGTCATGAGTTGCCAAGGCTATGGAAGCCTTCCAAGTTCCCCGACTCTGATCATATTTAGACAAGGTCATAAAAGACAGGGTGAGGATAGTAACCAATGATCCTAAGAGTGGCCTTAACCAGGTCTGAACAATTATACAGCATTAAGTGGGGAAGAGGACCATCAGTACACACAGGTTGGGAGTAGAGCCATTGGTGGTAGAGTAGAGGTTATGATTACAAAGGAATGAGGCTCAAGTGCACTAGACAGGGTCTAGAACAAAGGACAGAGTCATTATTAGAGGAGCTAAGAAAGGTGTTGTCTAAGCTACAATTAAGTTTTCTGATTGAGAGGCAAATAGAACCTGATAGAAGGGGCTTGATAATAATCTGTTGGGTTTTAGGCCTTGTAAGTTAAGAGGTCCAGACCTATCTATCTCTTCACATGGGGTATATCCTAAGGGAGGTGTGAACCTCCTAGGGGAAGGCACTCTGTTGACTTTCATTACTTGGCTGGCCTGGGAGGAGAGCTGGCCAGGTAAAGGCAGGTGGCATCTCTAACAAGAAATTTACAGTTCTGCCTGCAATGTTGCTGACCCTACTTGACCATCCCCTCAGCTGCAGTGGTCACTTTGGAAGTTGGGCTGAGTGAAGGGCTTTTCAGCTTAGAGCCAATAAGATCTGTGGCTCTGACCTGGGCATCCTTCGATTCCAGGGCAGGTCCATTTCCAGTGATCCAACTCTTGGCAGAGCTGCCAGGGCTCTTCACAAGCTGACTTCTGCTGAAGCCCAGGCTTACCACATTGAAAGCCACTGCAGTGGACTGGCCTGTTGGGTCTCCTTGAGGGCATATCACTGCACAGATCAGTCATTAATAGGCCTGCCACCCATTGCTTCTGATGCCTAGCTTTCTTTTCCTCCTGGTTTGTGTTAAAGCAGACCAGAGGATGCAAGTCAAGGGAGTGCCCGTGTCCCATCTTTAATCTTCGGTGGCCTGAACTACAAGTCTATAGTCACAGGCATGTTCTGTAGTAGTTTTTCTAAGGTAGACAATGCCCATGAGGAAAATTATATTCTCACTTTAAAACTTTCTTTCCCTTTGGTCTGAAAGGGAGGTTTTTTTTTCTACTTACTGTATACTTCGCTGATGGCGATGTGAATCTAGCTATGAGATTATTAGTTAAGTTCTTATTTTGGCTATGCTATTACAGAAAAATGTCAGCCATCTCTTATAAGGTCTAAAGATTAAATTGTGCATCCTACTGATTCCTTCATAATAGAATTAGTTCCCTACCTTGAAGAGAATAGAGAAGTGAAAGAACAAGTTGGGCTTAGAATAGAGAAATGAGGGAGCAAGTCCTAGATCACTTGCTGACAATAGCAATATTACATGAATACTTAGCAAACCGTTTCAACCCTTAGATAAGAACTTAATAAAACTTTTACCAGAAGGTCCAATGCCTTCTATAAATTTTAAGAATCATGTATTTGAAAACACGTCTTAAATATGTAACATGGTGTAGTTTGTTTAACCAGTAAACTTAAGCGCAACCATATAAAATGTTTTTAGTTTCTTTCTACGAACAAGTTTAAAACTTATGATACACAGATTCAGGTCATACAAATTAAAATGTATCTTTGATTGATTTTAGCAGCTTAAATTTATGGACAATCTTATCTAAAAGCCATTTAAAATAAAACTCTTAATAAAATTTCCCCATGTGGACATACAATATGTACGCACATATAACATAGCATAATAGACCAATATCAAAATCCAAAATATCTGGTTGAAATAAGATTCCTTAAAATCATGACATAACATAGACCAAATCTGATCATTGTTACAAGGTGATTATTCAAGTCTTTGAAAATAAGCACATAGTTAAATAACCCATAGCTCTTCATCTCCTCCCTCTCTTTTTCCACTCTTAGATTTAACAGGGATCACTTTTCAGTTAAAATTTAAACACCTAAGAATAATTGTGTGTTAATTACTGAGTTCAACCAATAGTACTAGAACCACAACAACAACAACAAATACTAAAAAGGATAAAGTATTACATTGTACATCTAAAGTCAGGACAGGAGCTGATCAGTTCATTGTTGCTTATAGTGTCCATTTCACTTAACAGGTTTCCCCTTTGGCACTCAGTTGTCACCGATCAGGGAAAACAAATGATATTTTTCTCTTTGGGACTGGCTTAATTCACTCAGCATGATGTTTTCCAGATTGCTCCATCTTGTTGCAAATGACTGGGTTTCGTTGTTTCTTACTGCTGTATAATATTCTATGGAGTACATGTCCCATAATTTCTTTATCCAGTCTACTGTTGATGGGCATTTGGGTTGGTTCCAGGTCTTAGCTATTGTGAATTGAGCTGCAATAAACATTAATGTGCAGATGGCTTTTTTATTTGCCAAATTAATTTCCTTTGGGTAAATTCCAAGGAGTGGGATGGCTGGGTTGTATGGTAGGGTTATGTTCAGGTTTCTGAGGAATCTCCAGACAGACTTCCATAGTGGCTTAACCAGTTTGCATTCCCACCAACAGTGGGTTAGTGTCCCTTTTTCCCCACATCCTCTCCAGCATCTGTTGTTGGTAGATTTCTGAATGTGAGCCATTCTAACCGGGGTGAGATGGAACCTCATTGTGGTTTTGATTTGCATTTCTCTGATTGCTAGTGATCTTGAACATTTTTTCATGTGTCTGTTGGCCATTTGGATCTCCTCTTTCGAAAAATGTCTATTGAGGTCCTTGGCCCATCTCTTAAGTGGGTTGTTTGTTTTGTTGTTGTGGATTTTCTTGATTTCTTTGTAGATTCTGGTTATCAATCCTTTATCTGTAGTATAGTTTGCGAATATTTTTTCCCATTCTGTTGGTTGCCTCTTCACTTTCCTGACTGTTTCTTTTGAAGTACAGAAACTTCTCAATTTGATACAATCCCAAATGTTAATTTTGGTTTTGACTGCCTGTGCTGTTGGAGTATTTTCCAGGAAGTCTTTGCCTGTGCCTATATCTTGCAGGGTTTCTCCAATGCTCTCTAATAATTTGATGGTTTCGGGTCGTAGATTTAAGTCTTTAATCCATGTTGAGTGAATTTTTGTGTAAGGTGATAGGTATGGGTCTTGCTTCAAGCTTCTGCACGTGGAAATCCAATTTTCCCAGCACCATTTATTGAATAGACTGTCCTTATTCCAGGGATTAGATTTGGATCTTTGGTCAAATATAAGTTGGCTGTAGATGTTTGGATTGATTTCTGGTGTTTCTATTCTGTTCCATTGGTCTATCCATCTGTTTCTGTACCAGTACCATGCTGTTTTGATAACAACTGCCCTGTAGTATGTCCTAAAATCAGGTATTGTGATGCCTCCGGCTTTGTTTTTGTTGTACAGGATTGCTTTGGCTATTCGAGGTCTTCTGTGTCTCCATATGAATTTCAGCATCATTTTTTCCAGATCTGAGAAGAAGGTCTTCGGGATCTTGATGGGTATTGCATTGAATGTATAAATTGCTTTTGGGAGAATAGACATTTTGATGATATTGATTCTTCCAATCCATGAGCATGGAAGATTTCTCCATTTTTTGGTATCCTCTTCTATTTCTTTCTGTAAGGTTTTGTAGTTTTCATTGTAGAGATCTTTAACGTCTTTGGTTAAGTTTATTCCAAGGTATTTGATTGTTTTTGTAGCTATTGTGAATGGGATTGATTTTAGAAGTTCTTCCTCAGCCGTGGCATTGCCTGTGTATACAAAGGCTGTTGATTTTTGTGCATTGATTTTATATCCTGCTACTTTGCCAAATTCTTCGATGAGTTCCAGCAGTCTCTTAGTAGAGTTCTTTGGGTCCCCTAAATAAAGAATCATATCATCTGCAAAGAGGGATAGTTTGAGTTCGTCCTTCCCAATTTGTATCCCTTTAATTTCTTTTTCTTGCCTAATAGCTCTGGCCAAAACTTCCAGAACTATATTGAATAGCAGTGGTGAGAGAGGGCATCCCTGTCTGGTACCAGATTTCAGTGGAAATGCTTCCAACTTTTCCCCATTCAATAGGATGTTGGCCGTGGGTTTTTCATATATTGCTTTGATTGTATTAAGGAATGTTCCTTCCATTCCCAGTTTGCTTAGAGTTTTCATCATGAAAGGGTGTTGTATTTTATCAAATGCTTTCTCTGCGTCTATTGAGAGAATCATATGGTTTTTCTTCTGCAGTCTGTTAATGTAGTGTATTACGTTGATTGTTTTGCGAATGTTGAACCATCCCTGCATACCGGGGATGAATCCCACTTGGTCTGGGTGGATGATCTTTCTGATGTGTTGTTGCAATCTATTGGCCAGAATTTTATTGAGGATTTTTGCATCTATGTTCATCAGGGATATTGGTCTGTAATTCTCTTTCAATGTTGCGTCTCTTTCTGGCTTAGGAATTAAGGTGATGGTGGCTTCATAGAAAGAATTTGGGAGGATTCCCTCTTTTTCGATTGCTCTGAATAGTTTGAGAAGAATTGGAGTTAGTTCTTCTCTAAATGTCTGGTAGAATTCAGCAGTGAATCCATCTGGCCCTGGGCTTTTCTTTGTTGGGAGGGCCTTTATTACTGTTTCAATTTCTGTGTCAGTTATGGGTCTGTTTAGGTTTTCTATGTCTTCCTGGCTCAATTTAGGGAGGTTGTATGTGTCCAAGAATCTGTCCATTTCTGATAGATTTCCCTGTTTGCTGGCATACAAGTCCTTGTAGTAATTTCTGATGATTCTTTTTATTTCTGTGGCGTCTGTTGTTACGTTTCCCATTTCATCTCTGATCCTATTGATTTGGGTCTTTTCTCTTCTTTTTTTAGTTAGTTGGGCCAATGGGGTGTCAATTTTGTTTATTTTTTCAAAAAACCAGCTCCTCGTTTGGCTGATTTTTTGTAATGTTTTTTTGGATTCAATCCTGTTGATTTCTTCTCTGATTTTAATTATTTCTCTTCTCCTACTGGGTTTGGGTTTGGTTTGCTGCAGATTTTCTAGATCCTTGAGATGACTTGAAAGCTCATCTATTTGGTGCCTCTCCAATTTCTTGATGTAGGCACCTATTGATATAAACTTTCCTCTTAACACTGCTTTTGTTGTATCCCATAGGTTTTGGTATGTTGTGCTGTTATCCTCATTTACTTCCAGAAAATTTTTGATTTCTCTTTTGATTTCTTCTATGACCCATTGTTCATTCAGGAGCATGTTGTTCAATCTCCATGTGTTTGCACGTGCTCTAGGGATTCCTGAGTTGCCAATTTCCAATTTCATTCCTTTGTGGTCTGAGAAGCTGCATGGTATGATTCTGATTCTTTTGAATTTGCTGAGACTTGCTTTATGGCCTAGTATGTGGTCAATCCTAGAGAGGGTTCCATGTACTGCTGAGAAGAATGTAAAGTCCTTAGATGTAGGATGAAATGTTCTGTAGATATCTGTTAGATCCATTTGGGCTATAGTGTCGTTTAAATCTACTGTCTCCTTGTTGATCTTCTGTCCTGTTGATCTGTCTATCTCTGAGAGTGGAGTATTGAAGTCCCCCAGTACTATTGTATTGGGGTCTAAGTCTCCCTTTAAGTCCCTTAACAAGTCTTTTAAATAAGCTGGTGCCCTGTAATTAGGTGCATATACGTTGATAATCGTTATATCTTCCTGTTGAATGGATCCCTTAATCATTAAATAGTGCCCCTCTTTGTCTCTCCTAACAGTTTTTGTGGTAAAGTTTATGTTGTCCGATATTAAGATGGCTACGCCCGCTCTCTTTTCATTTCTGTTGGCGTGGTATATCTTTTTCCAGCCTTTCACTCTCAGCCTGTATGGATCATTGTTGGATAGATGGGTTTCTTGTAAGCAGCAAAAGGATGGGTTTTGTTCCTTAACCCAATCGGCCAATCGGTGTCTTTTAACTGGACAGTTCAAGCCATTAACATTCAATGTGACTATTGAGAAGGAGTAACTTTGCCCTGCCATTAGCCAAAGATACCTTCTAATATATGGTTTGAGATTCCGGTGATCTTTTGGTGTGAGGTTTCCTACCTTTACCTTCTTTCATATTGGTGACCGTGTTTCTGTGTTTCTGTATGTAACACATCTTTAAGCATGTTTTGCAGGGCTGGACGAGTGGCGACAAATTCTTTCAATGTCTATTTGCTGTGAAAGGTCTTTATTTCACCTTCATTCATAAATGAGAGCTTTGCAGGATATAATATTCTGGGCTGGCAGTTTTTCTCTCTTAGCACCTGGGCTATGTCTCGCCATTCTCTCCTAGCTTGTAGGGTTTCTGAAGAGAAGTCAGCTGTGAGTCTAATTGGAGATCCTCTGAGAGTAATCTGGCGTTTCTCTCTTGCAGATTTTAGGATCTTTTCTTTGTGTTTCACTGTGGTGAGTTTGATTACGACGTGTCGTGGTGAGGATCTCTTTTGGTCATGTTTATTAGGGGTTCTATGAGCTTCCTGTATTAGGATGTCTCTGTCTTTCTCCAAACCTGGGAAATTTTCTGCTAGTATCTCACTAAAAAGGCCTTCTAATCCTTTCTCTCTCTCCATGCCTTCAGGTACTCCTAGAACTCGAATGTTGGGTTTTTTAAGAGTATCCTGTAGATTCCTGACAGTATTTTTTAGATTTCTGATTTCTTCTTCTTTTCTTTGATTTGATTGTTTCCTTTCCTGTTCTCTGTCTTCTAAGTCTGATATTCTCTCTTCTGCTTCGCCCATTCTGTTTTTAAGACTCTCTAATGTGTTTGTCATTTGATCTATTGAATTCTTCATTTCATTAAGATTTCTCGTCACTATCACCATTTCTTGTTCCACTAGTTGTTTCATTTCATTTTGATTCCTCCTTAATATTTCATTTTCACGAGAGAGATTTTCTACCTTGTCCATTAAGGATTTCTGTAGTTCAAGAATTTGTTTTTGAGAACTTCTTAATGTTCTTATCAATTTTTTGAGATCTGTTTCTTGTATTTCTTCAATCTCCTCATCTTCATAGTCTTGAATTGGGGTGTCTTTTTCATTTGGGGGTGTCATAGTGTCTTCCTTGTTCTTGTTAGCTTGGTTTTTGCGTTTGTTGTTTGGCATGTTGGAGATATTTGGTTTCTTCACTGTGGTGTTTTTTCTTGTTACACTATGGATCTATATTAAGTGTACTGTCTGCTTTCAGTGGTGCCTTAGAGGCTTGAGATGAGCGTGGACTGAGAGCTGTGTTTGGTTCCTCAGGGCTGAGGGTGTGTCAGAGATGACACTCCCAGGTTAGGTGTGGTAAATCTCTCTCTTTTTTGATTCAAAAGGGAAGTAATTCCGCACAGCTGAACGTAATTGGAGGTAGTTAGCAGGCAAATGATATACCCACAGGAGCCAGAGATCGGAAGCTCTTTCCCAAGGACCACACAGGCAATCTCTGCTGCCCTCAGTGTGGGCTCCAATTCTCCTGAAATCTCCCACTGGGTTGTCAAGTTAGATGCTAATCTCCTGTTATTTCACCCCTCCCCCCAGAGTCAGGTTTTTCTGCTAGGCTCAGGGCTGGTGCAGACCTGAGGTCGCCCTGCTTATGACGTATGTCCAAAATGGCGCCTGCTCTGTCTTGCTCGCCTTTGAGAGGTGAGCGGAGAGAGAGAAACTTGTGTCCGTATCGGTCGCTTTTTTTATTTTTTTCCTCTCTCTCTTCTAGTTAGCCTGGTGAACTTTTCCCCACGGAGTTTCAAGCCTTGTTCCCTCTAGCCTCCTCTTTCTGCTTGCCCGCTGGTGTCTCGGGCTACTGTGGTTCGGCTCACCTCGCGTTCCAGCGCTGGTGCGTTGAGTCTGCTGCTGGTGTCCCGAACTTGGGCTCCCACGCTCTCCACGCAGGTACACTGTGAATTACTAGTTCCGGAAGAGTTTCCTATGCTGTTTCATACCCTACTCTTCCTTGACCCTGCAGTATCTCCACTTATATTCACCTGTCTCTCTCTCCGGACTAATAGTTTGCTCTCTGCCTATTCCGCCATCTTGCCGCTCTCAGCAATTGATTTTTTTAAAAAAGAGTTATTTATTTATTTGAATGGCAGAGAGACAAGATCTTTCAACTGCAATTCATTCCCCAAATGCCAAAAATAGCCAAGGATGGCCCAGGCTGAATCCAGGAGCCCAGAACTCAATCCAAGTTTCCCACATATGGAGCAGGTAGAGGAGATGTCTTGTGATTTTATCTTCATTGCTAGCTGTGGAAACCAAAGGTGTGGATTGGCCTGGGATGGGTTTTAAGTACCCCAAGACACTACAAAAAAAAAAAAAAACTTTAGAATTTTTCTGGTATTTGAGCCATCACCACTGTAAATCAGGAAAGACAACAGCAGGAAGGTGAAATCAGAATTAGAGTAGGGGCCGGCTCTGTGGTGCAGCGGGTTAAAGCCACTGCCTTCAGTGTTAGCATCCCATATGGGTGCCAGTTTGAGACCCGGCTGCTTCACCATGATATGATAGTTTTGGCCAGCTGGAATTCTGATAGCAATTGCACTGATTCTACAGAACAATTTGGGGAGTATTACTGTTTTAACAATATAAAATATTTGACCTATAAAATGGAATACTTCCCATTTATTTAAGTCTTTAATTTCATCCAACAATGTTATGTAATTTTCAGAAGGAAAATTCTGCACATTTTTGTTAAAATTACTCCTTAGAGTATGATTCTTTTTGGTGTTTTTGTACATGGAATTGATAGCTTTATTAAGCTGATTTTTAATGTTCATGGAAGTGTTTAGAAATACATTTGGAAATAGCCAATATAAGTATCCACTAATGAATAAATGGATAAAGAAAATGTGGTATATATAG
Organism: Lepus europaeus; assembly: GCF_033115175.1. Taxonomy (NCBI): domain Eukaryota; kingdom Metazoa; phylum Chordata; class Mammalia; order Lagomorpha; family Leporidae; genus Lepus; species Lepus europaeus. The sequence goes on along the minus strand of NC_084838.1, from coordinate 82,920,420 downwards.
ACACTGGATACTATTCAGCCTTTATCAAAGAGGGAGGCATGGTATGGGCATTTAGTCTAGCAGTCGAGATACCTGTTACGATGCCCACATCCCATGCCAGCACAGCTGTGTTCAACAACTGGCTCTGGCTTCAGATTCAGTTTTGTGCTAACACAGACCCAGAGGCAGTAGTGATGGATCAAGTAATCGGGTTTCTGTCATACATGTGAGACAGCTGGGTTGAGTTCCTTGCTCTGGCTTTGGCCTAGCCTAGTCTCAGATGTTGTAGGAATATGGTAAATGAAGCAGCAGGTGGAAGTTCTTTCTCTCTGCCTCTGTCTCTCTCTATGTGCCTTTAAATAACAATAAATAAATAAATGATTGAAGTTCAATAAAGAGAGTGAGATTCAGAGTATTATTCCTAATCTTAAATGGAATAGTTTGAGCTTTCAAACGTAAATGATATTAGTCATGGGTAAGCTGACTTTATCAGATTGAGGAAATTGCATTTTTTGCCTCCATCTATTGATATAAGAATGTACTTTTGGTTCGTTCTTTATTAATATATTATGTTGATTATTTTTATAGACTGAATTGACTTTGCATCTAGGGATAGATTACACTTGCTCCTGATATATCATTATATATCCCTGGATTCAGTTTGCTTGTGTTTGTTGAGGAATTTGTATTCACAGTGACATTGAAGTAGTTTTCATTTATTGTGATATTTTTGTTTAATTTTTTTTTTTTTTACAAAGATCATGCTGGCTACACAGGATGAGTTGTAAGACATTACCTCCCTTTGCAATTTTTGGAACAAATTGTGAGATGCTGATGTTAGTTTCTCTTTAAGTGTTTATTAGAATTACCCAGCGAATTTGCTTGTTCCTAAACTTCTGTTCATGACCAAAAATTTTGATTCTATCTCACCTTTATACTTTTTGAACATTTATTAAAATTTTTCATTCCTTCTTAAGTCAGTTTTGGTAATTATGTCTTTTAAGCATTTATCCATTTCATCTAATATTCCTAATTTGTTGGAATGGAATTGTTTGTAGGATTTCCTTATACTTCCTTTCACATCTGTACATTTGATAGTAATGTCTCCTCTTTCATTCTTGATTCTAGTGACTCGAGGATTCTATTTTGCTTGGCCAGTCTAACTAAAGGTTTGATAATTCTGTTCATCTTTTCATGGAGCCAGCTTTTGTTTTCATTTGTTTTTCTTTTTTTCTATTTCATCAATTTTTTATTCTTTGTTAAATCTTTCATTCTCCTTGCAATAATTTGGTGTTTTTTTCTAGTGTTTTAAGGTAGAAGTGTATCAATTTGTGATCTTTCTTTCTTATTATTATAGTCATTTACAAGTATAAATTGTCCCCATAACCATGGTGTAGTTGCATGTTATCCATTTTGATGTATCTTGTCTTACTGTTCTTTTATCTCAAATTATTCCCTCATTTTACTTGTAATTTCTTATTTACTTACATCAGTTTTTTAAAAGGGTGTATTAATTCCCCAAATTTATTTCTGCTATTTATCTCTAATATTACTATATTGTACTTGGAAAACATATTTTGTATGATTTTAATGCTTTTAATTTACTGAGGTTTTTTGCTTAATCAGCATATAGACTATATTAGAGAATATTTCATGCTCACTTGAAAAGAATGAGTAGTGTTCTGTTGTTGGGTGGAGTATTCTACACATGTATATTGTATCTAGTTAGTTTATACATTTATTCATGTCTTTTATTTTCTTGCTGGTCTTCTACCTACTTATTTCCATTATTGGAAGTGGAGTATTAAAGTCTGAACTTATTACTGAGTTGTCTACTTTCACTTCAATTATGTCAAGTTTTGCCTCATGTATTTTGGGACTCTTATTAGCATGTATGTTTATTATAGTTAAATCTTGATGGATTACTCTTTGATCACTATGATGTTAGATTTTACTAATTGCCAGATGATTGCACTATTGCTTTTGACATTGCTTGTGGCATAACTTGCTCCAAAGTCTCATGCAATTAAATTCAGAGTGCTTGCTTTGCAGGAACAAATTTTGAAACCAGTTTTTCAGATTTGTTCTGATCCCAGGAAGGTCTTCATTCACTTTTTCGTTGGTTCTTTCTGGCAAACTGGAAGTCTTGTGATTTTCTTTGTTGCCCTCATAGAGCCAACAACTTCCTCTTAATTGCCTACCAGCAAAATTCCCATTGTATTTGAGAGCTTCTTTAGTTTTGGATTTACCCACACAATATTTCAAATACAGTCAGCTCTCTGGGGAGACCTTCGGAGCGCTCTGTTCTTATGTAGTGCCTTTTCTTTTCAGAAAGTTCAGCACTGCTGCCCCAGTGCTGGGAGCTGAAACCACATTCTTGCTTTACTAACAGGGCTCTGGGCAGCGATGGTAGTGAGGTGGAGGAGAGAGGGAGGAAAAACTGAAATGGGTTGTGACTGCTGTACCACAAACTCTTGCTGTTTTTTCCATGACTTCCATGTAGATAAATAAATATTTCCTTATTTGGTGTATCATATTAAGACAATTTCCATCAGCTTTAAAGGTCTTTTGTTGCTCTTGTTTTAGTTTATCCTGTCAATATTTTTCACTCGTTTTGATTGTCTTGCTGGGGAATTGGTCTTTGGAGATCTTCACCTTCATGATCCAGACACAGAAACTTACCAGCCTTGTTTTATTTTACATTTAAAAATAAGACTACTATTGTTACCTCACAGGCCATGCAAAGATAGATGATGGTCCAGATTTGGCCTGCTGGCTGTGGTTTGTCAATCTGTGCTCTCCAGTACTGATGCTGAGTTCCATGTCATGTATGACATCTGGATCAAAACTCTCTACTCATACATCACATGTGGGATTTTAAAACATCTTCTTCTGCCATGAAAGAGAGGTTTTATTCATTGGGGTATAAACATTCTCATTGCTATGCTTAAAATTGATCAATTCTGTTTTTTTTTTAATATTTATTTTATTTATTTGAAAGGCAGAGTTCAGAGAGGCAGAGGCAGAGAGAAAGAGAGAGAGAGGTCTTCCATCTGCTGACTCATTCCCCAGTTGGCTGCCTCAGCTGGAGCTGCGCCAATCCAAAGCCAGGAACTTCTTCTGGGTCTCCCACTTGGGTGCAGGGGCCCAAGGACTTGGGCCATCTTCTACTGCTTTCCCAGGCCATAGTAGAGAGCTGGATCAGAAGTGGAGCAGCTGGGACTCAAATTGGCACCCATATGGGATGCTAGCACTGCAGTTAGTGGCTTTACCCACTAAGCCACAGTGCTGGCCCCTCAATTCTGGTCTTAATAGCTGTATCTTGACAATATTTACCTTCTGTTTATTGTGTTTGGAGAAAAGTAAACGTAAAAGAACTAACTCCTGGGGTCGGCGCCATGGCTCACGTGGTTAATCCTCCACCTGTGGTGCCGGCATCCCATATAGGCGTTGGGTTCTAGTTCCGGTTCCTCCTCTTCCCATCCAGCTCTCTGCTGTGGCCCGGGAAGGCAGTAGAGGATGGCCCAAGTGCTTGGGCCCCTGCACCCGCATGGGAGACCAGGAGGAAGCACCTGGCTCCTGGCTTCGGATCGACACAGCGCCGGTCGTGCTGGCCATGTGGGGAGTGAACCAACAGAAGGAAGACCTTTCTCTCTGTCTCTCTCACTGTCTGTAACTCTACTTGTCAAAATTTAAAAAAAAAAAAAAAGAACTAACTCCTAATATGCCTGTCCTGGCATAGTTGCTGTACATTTTCTGATAACTATCACTTCTAATCTAGTTATCTATAAACTTCACAAGATTAGCAATTTCTTCATTAAGCGCTGGACTAATTCTCAAATAGTGGATTGCTGCTCCCTTGAGAACTTTGCTTTCCAAGGCTTTACACCCTTGTCCTCCGGTAATGCACCTTCAATTTCCACACTGTGAGAAGTCCCAGTGACTGCACCCTCCGGGCTCAGCAGTCCTCTGTGGTCCCTTTTCTACAAGGCATGAGGAAGGAAAGAGTCATATTTTCCACTTCCCAGGAGTGTAACTTTGGGAAAGTCAGTATTGCTTCCTCATCTCGGACCTTACCACCATCATCTTTTAAGTTCCTCAAATGCTCTTTCCCCAGTTCTGGGAGTAGTCACCAGGCCCAGTAGTTAGGAAGACAAACCATCATGGAGCAAGCTGCCTGTATCCCTTTCTTGAGGTAACTATCAAACCCTAAAAGCAATTTAAAGGGAGTCATTTCCCTTGTCTTCAAGACTATATCTTGGCTGAGGCCCAGTTTGAAAAATTTTGTTATTTTGCAATGGAAGAAGAAAAGGGATACTGTACTTTACCCAGAAGTTCCTTTACCCTCCCAGCCATTTCACACATTGACCAATTTATTAACCAAGCTTCTGTTGGGAATGTTTGTTCTGCCTCAGTGGTATCTCTCAGTAAATTCTGTGGGTTACTGTCTCATTCCTTAAATGTGAGGGCCTCTGAAATGACCATGGAGCAGTTAGTCTCCATTTTCATAGGCTTTGGTCATTTCCCAAAACAAGAAGCAGGATCTCCATCTGCAACATTATCCTAATGCAATAAAAACATAGTAATAAAGTATTGAATTTTTGAGGGTTAATCAGTAAGAAGACTGAAATAAGCACATCTCAATTATGAGGCTGATGTTGTAGCATAGAAGGTTAAGCCACTGCCTGCAGCACTGGCTTCTCATATGGGCACCGGTTCAAGTCCTGACTGCTTCACTTCTGATCCAGCTCCCTGCTAATGTGCCTGGGAAAGCAGCAGAGAATGGCTCAGATCCTTGGACCCCTGCATCCACATGGGAGACCTAGATGAAACTCTGGACTCCTGGCTTCAGCTTGGTCCAGACCCAGCTGTTGAGGCCATTTAGGAAGTGAACCAGCAGATGGAAGATCTCTCTGTCTCTCTCTCTCTCTCTCTCTGTAATTCTGCCTTTTAAAATAAAGAAAGTAATCTTTTAAAAAAAGAAAAGATAAAATTTATGTTGGTGTAAAAAAAAATGAAATCCAAATATATACAATGGTCTTCAAAAAATTCATGGAAAATTCATGTCTTGGAAAAATTATGCATGGATTTGGAATTTTTGCACAAAAATTAATTTTTTTTGACAGGTAGTTAGACAATGAGAGAAAGAGACAGACAGAGAGAAAGGTCTTCCTTCTGTTGGTTCACCCCTCAAATGGCCACTACGGTCGGTGCGCTGCACCGATCTGAAGCCAGGAGCCAGGTGCTTCCTCCTGGTCTCCCATGCGGGTGCAGGGCCCAAGCACTTGGGCCATCCTCCACTGCACTCCCAGGCCACAGCAGAGAGCTGGACTGGAAGAGGAGCAAACGGGACAGAATCCGGAGCCCCGACTGGGACTAGAACCCAGGGTGCCGGCACTGCAGCCGGAGAATTAGCCTAGTGAGCCGCGGTGTCGGCCCCAAAACTAATTTATCTTTTAATTCTATTTTTTTCCATTTGGAAATACCTCTGAAAGAAAGAAATTGCCTGTTTGGTTAATGATAAAAGCAACAAAGCAGTTATAATCCAGTGACTAAAGTGAACTGAGCAAATCTCTCTCTTAACTTCCTGGAACAGACTTCTTACTGTCTGTCCAGGAACAAGCAATCTCCTTGCTGTTGAGTGGTTCCAGCTCATTCTCCTTTCCTCTGCCATGGTTCACTTCTTACTTTGGCACCAGTCATCTCATGGATTCCAAGACTTTAATTCTTTCTTGACCAAAAGTTTCAACAATAGTCTTAGGAAAAATAGGGTTGGGTAGGAGGTAAACAGTTTTCTTCTTTCCCAGTGGCCTAAGCATGGACACTGTTAATTCCAAACTCTGCTACTCAAATTGGGCTAACACCTTTAGCAAAATTTTACTGAGAACCTGAGTATAAAAGGAAGGATTGACATGTCCTGGAACCTCACTACCTGGCAGTAGATATGACTGGTGGACCCATCTTGGGACTGGCAGTTAAGTCTTGTTTACAGCTGCCTCCTACAGGGACAGCAGACAACTGCTTTTCTCCTGGCTTAAGCTGGTTTAAGAGGAGAACTTGTGGGTTTGGAGGAGAGATCCTGATGTGAGTCAGGATAAGAGGCTCATAGGTTGAAACTATGTGCTTATTCTTAGCAGTTTCTGTAAGAAAGAAGTTTCCCAATATCTTAAATGCTGGGTTCTAAGAGGCAGGTGTAGATTAGTCTCCACCCTCCATAGCAAATGCTAGGGGACAGAGTTTTCCACTTGCAGCCTGAAAAGAAGCAAGATCCCTTCCAGCCAGGGCCAGATGTTTCTGACTCTCTCCATCTTCCCACTTAAAGAAAATGGACAGCAAAGAGTGACCTGGGACTTCCCTCCTAAATTTACTAAAACTATAATTGTTAACCTTATTTATAAATCAGACTAGCAAGAGAAATAACTGTTTAGTTAATTGACATTCTAAAAGTAACACAAACTCCAAAAACTCAAGTTTGATAGCTTTGAACTGCATAGATCTTGAAGGATCTCAGTGCCTGCATGGGTTTTCCAAGATGCCTCACTTAACTCCCAAGTGACATGGAGGCCAAGGAAAAGAGAGCCCAGTTATTTCATGTCTGTACAATCACACCTTTTTTTTTCCTGCAAATTCCTGATGTCAGGGACTATGCTGCAAAAGAAAAAAGCTAATTTCCTTAAAAATTTTAATAAAGAAAAAAGGACATTCTTTTTAATTGTATTGCAAGCTCAAGAAATCTTTCATGGTGAAAATTCCTAAATTTAAGGCATAAAGATGTCTTAAAATATTTCTTTATGGAAATAGAGGAAATTATCCCCCTCTTCAGTAAATATTTTCCACTCTTTCCCATGCACTGGACAATATACTGGCAATATTGTAATAAAAGGGACTTTTTTCTCCGATTACCAGTGACACAGATATTGCACCTTGAATCTGCCATTGCTAATGCAGTGACTTCAGACAAGTATTTTATATGCATAGATACCAGTTTTCTTATCAGTAAAATAGGAATACAAGTGACATTACAGCAGAATTAAGAGAGAGAATGGAGACAAAGCACTGGCATGAAGTAGGTATTTAGGAAATCACATGTAGTTTCCTCTAGCATCAGAAGGAATCAAATACCGAATAAAAGTAGAAGGGAAAAATTGTGGACAACCATAAGACATAAAGAGTGAGCATAAAGGGGTAATAATAAAATACTAACACTATGTTAGCTTCATCAGTTAACTCTCTGCTAAGTGATCCAGGCACATGTACTCTTGATTCTTCACAACAACCCTGTGTGGCCGATGTTACTATCTCTCCATTTAACAAAGCTGGAGACATGCAGAGGGAAGCCTGAATGAGAGACCTTGGGGCAGGCAGGGACTTCTCAGAGGAGTATTATGTAAGCTGTCAGCTGGGAGGATGAATGAATGGGATTCAGATGGATGGAGGCTTAGGGGAGAGAAAGAAGGCAGGTTGGGCCCAGGAAACTGCGCAAGATGTAAAAAATCAAAGGAATCGTAAACAAAATGAAAGGGGCCGGCTGTGTTGAGAGTGGAGGAAGGGTAGCATTACAAATGATACCCACTACTTACACCATTTGGAACCCTACCATACACAGCGAACTCAATAAACGCAGCACAGGAGGTGAAGGGAGGGAGGGGAGTCCCCGGCTCCAGCACGCACTTTCGCTTCCACCTGGCTGCATTCATTGACACTGGCTTTTTGCTTACCCTGAAGGCACTTTTATTATTGTTTTTGATCCTTTAACCTGTTTCATAATTCTTTCCCTTTCCCATAAAAAGGAATTGTAGTCACAGCCAAATAACTGACTGGTAGAGCAAATGAAATGGAAAAGGAAAAAAAAAAATCTATCTTGTCAGCACAACAGCAAAACTGAATAAAAGTTGCCACACAGTGACAGGCAGAAAACTTGAAGAGTATTAAAACAGTGGCTCCAGGGATAGAAGCAAGCGAATGTTTGTGAGCATCTACTTTGTGCCAGCATTTTATCTCTCTTATCTCTCCTAATTCTGTAAAAGTGCCAGTCACAGTCCCATTTTACAGATGAGAAAACTGATACCTGTGGATGTAAATGCTTGCCCAAAGTTGCTGCATTAGCCACGGCAGATTTACCTCTCAAAATTCTACTTCTTTTTCTTAAAGGCTTATTTACTTACTTACTTACTTACTTATTTGAAAGGCAGTGACAGAGACAGAAACATGGAGATACATCTTCCATCTGCTTTTTCACTCCCCAAATGCATATAATAGCTGGACCTGGGCCAGACCAAAGCCAGGATCCAGGAACTCCATCTTAGTCTCCCACGTGGGTGACAGAAACCCAAGTATTGGGCTATCATCTGCTGCCTCCAGGTGCCTTAGCAGAGAGCTGGGCCAGAAACCGAAGTGGAACTGAATCCCAGGCACTTTGATATGGGAAACGAGCATCCCAAGTGGCAGGTTAACCTGAGATGCCACAATGCCTGCCTCTAGATGACTCCAGTGTTCTTTCCATGATTACATATTGCCTCCACAGCAACTAGTGGTCATTTAGGATATTACTGCAGAGTCTTTACATATAAACATGATCTAGAATATACATAAAATATATACTGGCATACTCTATATAAATTATACATTACATATGTAAATATATACAGCATAATATATAAATGAATAAAAGAAAAAGAAAATAAGTTTATATAAAATATATTAGATTGCATTTGCATGCATTATAATAGGGATATTTCATATATTATCTACTGGAAATCATGAATAAATATTGAGCCAGTCAAGCTCTGTGATCCATGGCAAGTCTTCACACATGAGTACCTGAGAGACAGTGATGAGTAAAACAGAGACTGCCTCTATTTCCTATTCCGTGTTGCTATGTTAAATGGAAACTATGAAAAAAAACACAAAAGCACTACTCAATCATTAAATACTTTTACTACTTCTTGTAGTTTTTAATAACTTTAGGTAGTCTTAAAGGTAAAATGGCTAACCTTTCAAAAACCCAGAGAAGCCGTTTGGTAGAGCAGAGGAGAGCATGCAATCGCAGAGAGTTTCTTACTGTCTATGTATAGTCTCGCCTTGGATCATTTTCTGTCTGCTTTCAGAGGTGTCAGTCTTCCCACAGATTCTAGTGGTTATACACAATATCATTTTCAGGGCTGGCGCTGTGGCGCAGCAGGTTAATGCCCTGGCCTGAAGCGCCAGCATCCCATATGGGCACTGGTTCTAGACCTGGCTGCTTCACTTCCGATGGCCTGGGAAAGCAGTAGAAAATGGCCCAAGTCCTTGTGCCTCTGCACCAGCATGGGAGACCCTGAAGAAGCTCCTGGCTCCTGGCTTTGGATTGGCACAGCTCCGGCCATTGCAGCCAATTGGGGAGTGAACCAGTGGATAGAAGACCCCTCTCTCTCTCTCTCTCTCTCTCTCTCTCTCTCTCTGCTTCTCCTTCTCTCTGTGTGTAACTCTGACTTTCAAATAAATAAATAAATAAATCTTAAAAAATTTTTTTTCACTCAGAAGCATTTAGAATTGGCTTACCTGTAACTTAAAGAGGAGCAAGAAGATAATGTTATTGATCGAACCATACAAATAGAAATGATAGATATGTGCCATTTATTGGATCTTAAGCATGCCTTATGTCTGTGTAGGGCTATGTAAAAGTCAATGAAGTTATGTGTGTTTATTTTTGTATTGAATTTGGCCCAAATCGCTATGGAGTAGAAAGGAAACAGAATCAGCACTTACTATTATGAAAACTTGAGGCCTAGAGATAGTAAGCAACTTTCCTAGGATCTTAAGATTAAGGATGAATTAGGGAGGGATACACTGTTTCTCTTCGTGATGCCTATCTTGTGGCTTTTCTACTATCCTAACACCTTCTGAGACAAGGAACATTATTGCAGCTCTCTCTTCCCTCTCTTGATGACTTTAGAGGAAAGAGAGGTCTGTGACCTGAGACCGATTTCTTAAAACATGCCAGGAGATTTATTTTTTGTCAGCAATTTTGGAATACTCTACCCATTTGGTAAACATCTGAGCTGACAGCAACATATCACAGAAAGGTTTTCTTTGTACATTCAGCCTTATGCTAATTTTCAGAACCCCAGATGAATAGGACTTGATCAGATCCTGAAGGCAGAGTGCTACACATAGAGGAGATCCTTGTGCAACATCCTGTAAGTGAAATAGAGGCTGGATCATTCACAGAACTGAAAAAATGCAATATAGTTGCATGGCAGGTTGTAAGCGTAGAGTGGGATGAAGTGAGGCTCAAGAGATAAGCAATACCCAATCATCATGATTCTTGGCATTGAACAATTGTAAGCAGTAGATATAGATGATCGGATTTGTGTTTGAGATAGTTTATCACACTTGCCATTATGTAAGAGTAGATTGTAGTGGGGAATGTCTAGAGGCAAAAAGTTTATATTAAGAAGCTTTTTTCACAGGACAGGTGAGGTATGACAAGGATAGTGGCAGTGAGAATGGAGAGAAGTAGATATACTTAGTAGAAGAACAGGACTCAGTGACTGATTTTACATTGGAATTAAAGAGAAAGAAGCTCCAAGAATAAACTTGAAGCTTCTGGTTTGAGTAATTGAGTATGAGACACAGAAGAGAGTATGTCTTGGGATGCCAAAAGTGATTTTGTGAGGCTTGTGGTGTATCCAAGTAGAATGTTCTGTGGGTGGCTATATATATATATATATATATATATATATATATATATATATATATCTGAACCTTTGGACTGGAATCCTATGTGGGAGATGTACCACTAGAATCCTATGCTGCAACTGAAGAGACAAGTCACCTTCCTAAAACATATCGATCAAATGGAAGATGCTGCAGGAGCATCATAGTTTTAAATCTTCCTGAATCCCCCTGTGAAAGCAGACAGAAGCTGGGATAAAAACCAGTGATCAACATCTGCAATAAAACAGGTGGCAAGGTGTCTCTATGAACCTGAAAATATGATCTAGTAGAGAAAAACCACTGGCAGCTATGCAGCCTGCATTGAAGGAGCACCTGCATAGCAGGAACCAGAAGGAAGCCAGAATGCATGTGAAATAGGGACTGACCGGAAAGCTCTAAGAGCTGTAATTCACAATGATAATGAAGACAAACACAGGCACTTTCATTCCTAGGTTTAGAATATAAACTTGCACCTAAACGTTTGCCCAGGGTCTGCTTTTACATGAGCCCAAACTAGCCAGGGACCAAGAAATCTTTAGCATAAATCAAAATTTTAGAGTTTTCTTTATGAAAACTGACTGGAAATATGCTAATCAATGGTGCTAGTCTGAAATAATAATAGAAACTAGAATTTATTGAGTGCTTAGTCTCTTCTAAGTATTGACTTAAACTCATTATATGGATTTAGTCTGAAGACAAACCATGTGAGTTACAAACTCTCATTATCCCTATTTTACAGATAAGAAAACTGAGACGTGGAGTCACCAAGTCATGTGCCCAAATTAAAATTAGCATGTGGCAGAGTTGATTTATATGGAAACAAAATTATGGCAAATCTGGGTTTTCGGGACAGGTGTGGGATGAGCATCCAAGTGGGTAACTCAGGAGTCTGGTTGGAACCTGAGAAGGGTGGAAGGCAAACCCATTGACATAACAGTTGTGTGCCTGAACTGCCAACTCTGCAGAGCAGGAAGGTGCGCTGGAATGAGCCGGCCCTTCTGACTGCCCTGGAGCTGGGCACCACACTCCTCCAGGGGAGTCTGTGTTTAACCTCTAAATAAATAATTCAAATGTAAATTGCCATCCCACACTGGCCTCCCCTCCTTTTTCCGCTTTGGGATATAAAAAGTATCTATAAACATATGCTCCTGCTGGATTTTTCTTTGAGGTGCTCTCTGCACAAAAACACTTACAAAATATACAGCAGCCTGTTTCTGAGCCTGTGCCTCTGGTTTGTCATTTACAAAGGACAGAAATACTCCACATGTGGTTGATGGCAATGCCAGGAGAGATAGAGAGAGAGAGAGAGAGAGAGAGAGAGAGAGAGAGAGAGGAAGCTTTGTTCTTTGGTGGCTCAGGTTACGTGTGAATGAAGGACTGTGGTTCAAAAATGAACCAGGGACGCTGCACATCATAGGCGCCCACTTCCACTCAGGGCTGAAATTAAATTGAACTGTGACCACAGGGAAAAAGGCCGCTTTTAATGACATTGTACAGGAGAGGGACCACTGAGCTTCCTCCCACACTACCTCCTGGCTCGTGGGTTATTGCTATTATGACTAATATTAGTTATAATGCCATGCACTTTAAATGCCAGTTTCAGTCTATGCCATAAATGAAAGCTAAGTGATAAAATTTCACCTCTTAAAGCAATCAGGAGGATTTTTAATTTGGTGAAGGAGTAAACTTCGTCTTTATTGACATTCCAGATATCTGCTGCAATTGCAGCCACAGCAGGAACCAAATAAGCTGATGAATAAGTAAAAACCCAAGGTACTTCCTTTTCTCCTTGGAAACTTCTATACTGAGAGGTAGAGGATAGCATTCTAGAGATGGTTGAGATACCAGGTCACACAATGGGTCCTTTTGGGGGCTCTCTGTGATGAATTTGATATCAGTACCTAAGAAGACAGCAACGTTATGATGTGAATATAAAAGAGTTCATGCCAGGCTAGAGGTTCCACTTAGGGTTTCTGAATGTGCTGAATGACATGTCTACAGCTGGCTGCCTCTCAGCAAGGCTTTGAAGAGTAACTCCTGAAGTCGAGGGAGAGCTTCCCAGGTACCTAAGTGACCTCTGCATGTTTGAAAAGCAAAGTGTTAATAATTGAGTGGAAGAGAACTGAGCTGAACTGAATATTCAATCCAACAGCAACAAGTAGAGTAAATAATTACATTTTAATGTCTTCCAAAAAATAAATGAAATAAACTTTTTTTTTAAAAAAATGACAATCCTGATTCTTCCCTTTCTGAAAACACTTGCATTCCTCAGAGGAAAATGGATTAGTTTTCCTCTCTCTGTTCTTATCAGTAGTGCAAAAATAGTAGTAGTAGAAGAAGAAGAAAAAAAGAAGACAAAATGTGTGTGCCTAGATTTAATGGAGGTAAAATATAAAATCACTCAATATGGGGCAGGCTTTATTATACCTGTCTAGGCTGGGACTACATGGAGGCAACTTGGGCACAACATTTAAGGAGGGGCTTGCTCTTGGGACTATTCAAGTGTTTGATCCAGTTAGGCAGAAGCCTCTGGCACAGGCGTACCCCACAAAAGTGTGAGTCAGTCAAACTTTGGCCTGTGACTACAAGCGTATTGCACTACAGTTCGTTCATTCATCCACTAATTACTCAACACATTTTTAAAATATTGTTTATTTGAGATGCAAACACTCAGTGACATGCATGCACACACCTGGGAGAGAGGAGAGAAAGGGAGGAGGAAGAGAGAGAGAGACAGAGAGACAGAGAGAGAGAGACTGACTCCTATCTGTTGGTTTTCTCCCTAAATGCCCACAATGGCCAGGGCTGGGATGGAATCAAAGCCAGGAGCTGGGAATACAATCTAAGTCTCCCATGTAGATGAAAGGTCAATTACCTGAGCCATCATTTGTTGCTTCACAGGACCTGCATTGGCAGGAAAGGAAACGAGTCAGGAGCTTCAGCCAGGAGAACTGGGCACTGAACCCAGATACTCTCTTGTGTGACATGGTTATCCCAAGCATTAGGCTAAATGCTCATCCTCCACTCAAAAAATATGTACTGGGGTCAGCGCTATGGTGCAGTGAGTAAAGCTGCCGCCTTCTGTGCTGGCATCCCATATGGGTGCTGGTTCAAGCCCCGGCTATTCCACTTTCAATCCAGCTCTCTGCTATGGCCTGGGAAAGCAGTAGAAGATGGCCCAAGTCTTTAGGCCCTTGCACCCATGTGGGAGACCCAGAGGAAGCTCCTGGCTCCTGGCTTAGGATCCGCACATCTCCGGCCATTGTGGCTATTTGGAGAGTGAACTAGCAGATGGAAGATCTCTCTGTCTCTCTCTGTGCCTCTGCCTCTCTGTAGCTCTCCTTTCAAATAAATAAATTAATTAAAAAAAATATGTTGAGCTTCTTGTATGTGCCTTGCTATTTTATGTGTTCAATGATAAATGCTCATACCCCAAAGATATTTATTGAGCTTATCATATGCACCTTACCACTTTATGTGTTCAGTGAAAAAAAGCAAAACAGTTCCTGCTCTCATATTTGACTAAGGGAATACAAATAATAAAGAGACAAGCATCATAAATAAGGCATGATACGTATGTTGGAATGGGATAAGTACTCCAAGAAAAAGAGAAAGATAAGGGAAACCAAGAGTACCAAAAATAGTTAGAATTTTAGGTGAGGTGTCTAGATTCATGGGGATCTGCTGTCATCAGTGAGAAGTAGACATTTGAGCAAAACTTGGGGCAAGTGTGGGACAAACCATGCAAATATTTGACTGGAAAATATTCTAGGCAGAAGGAATAGCCAGCACAAAGTCCCAAGGCAGGAGTGTGCCTGATGTGTCTTTTTTTTTTAAGATTTATTTATTTATTTGAGAGGCAGCATTACAGAAAGAGAGAGGGAGAAACTGAGAGGTTTTCCATCTACTGATTCACTCCCCAAATGGCCACAACGGCAGAGCTTGGACAATCTAAGGCTAGGAGATAGGAGTTTCTTCTGGGTCTTCCATGTGGGTGCAGAGGCCCAAGCATTCGGGCCTCTTCCACTGCTTTCCCGCCATTAGCAGGAAGCTGGATTTGAAGCAGAGCAGCCAGCACCCTTATGGGATGCCAGCACTGTAGGCAGAGGCTTAACCTACTAAGCCACAGCACCACCCTACCTGATATGTTTTAAAAGCAGTGAGGAGTACAGGCTAAACGAAATCAGCACGGGGGTGAATGGTAAGAGATGCAGCCAGGAAGAGAAAAGGGCACAGGTAGGATTTACTATACATTGAAAGGACTATAGATTAAATTCTGAAATAAATGGGGAGCCACTACAAGATTGTAAGCAGAATTCATTGTAAGTTTAGCTGGACCAGTTTGGCTGATTATTTATAGTGGTCTACAAACAGGAAGGAACCAAACTGAAAGCAAGGAGGCCAGCTAAGAACCTATCATGGTAGTCTAAGCCCAAGGTGATGGACCTCCCTGGTGATACAAAGCAGGTAATTTCTTGACATATTTTAAAGGCAGAGCCATGGGAACTTCCTGAGGGATAGGAAATGGAGAGAGATGGAGATAGAGATGATATATATATATATATATATATATATATATGGAGAGAGATCAAAGGTAATGCTGAAATATTTGGTCTGAGTCACCAGAACAAAAGTTTACAGTTACTGATATGGAAAGAATACGGGTAGAGCAATTTAATGGATAAAGAACTGCATTTCTATCATGGATAAATTTGAGATGTGTATAAGAGCTCTTATGAGATGTGTATAGAGCTCTTGAGAAAGTGGTTAAATATGTGAGTCGGGGAGAAGTTGAGGCTGAAGATGGAGCATTAAGGAGGTTACCTGAAACTCTGGAAAAGATCACCAAAGGGTTGAGCAGCTTTAGTTTTAGTGTAGAGAGGAGACCTAAGGGCTGAGTCCTGGGTACTCCAATGTGAAGGGATTATGGAGAACTGCAGAGGAGTCTGAGAAGCAGCAGCCTGGGAAGTACTAAGAAAATCCAGGGAAGCTGTCAGCAGGATGCAGGATCACATGTCAACTGTTGCTACTTGTAAAGGTATAAAATTCCATTCATGTTGGCATCAATAGTTTAAGAGGTTTAGGTATAAAGAAAAGTTAGAGAAATGGTAAAGTGACTTTTAGGGAAAAACATAGTTGAAAAAATATTTTTAAAAAGAAGATTGGAGAAATAGTGTTGGAAAATATAGGAATGTGTTTCTATGCTAATGGGAGCTGGCTCTTGCCAATCTGATTACTTCATGGTGGCACTGTTATTAACATTCTATTTTACCAGAAAATATCTTTATTTACACAGTAAATAGTTTAATGCTTTCCACAGAATAATAATGAATTTGGGATTATTTTAATGTAAAAGAAATTGGTCAGCAAATTTGGATTTGCAGAAGTAAATAGCAGCAGTTCTCTTTATATCTCTAATTTAAATGTTTTAATTTTAAAACTCATGGTCAGGAAAATTGTATTCAGGATACTAAAATGCAGCTTAAGTATATAAAAATTGGCCCCTATCCATTAGGAAAGTTGGTTCAATGTAAGTCAACCATCCAAAGAGTTCTAAAGTGGAGGCGATTAAGATACTAACCCATGAAACAATAATTGTATGTTAATCGTTATAATAAATTGACATGTTAGGAATTTATTACCACAGAGACTACGCCAAATGATGCTTAATCAGTTGTTGCTTCAATACCCAGGAAATATATTTTCTAATTTTTTTTAAAAAATCATGGTTTTCAATAAGAGTTCTAAAATGGAAGTGACAACTCTAGACTCAAGCACACAGCAGGCAGGGACTCACAGCCAGCCCAACTGCACGCCAGACATTTTGTATTAGTTCACTCTTTTCAGTCAAATTTCTGATCTTGTTAGGGTGGTGAAAAATTCAATCTCAGTCACGCCTGGGGGTTCTCAGCTCCGAAAGGACTGGGGTAAAGTCCTGGGTGAGACTTACCCAGCACAGATCTCTTAGGGAGATCCCTTAAGCTTTCCATCTATGATGTTCACTGTGATACGCCTGCGGCGGGGGGAGGGAGGAGGGCGAGTCAATATCCTCTGTCCTTTGAGGACGGATACCCAGGAGCATGACTGTGGAGTCCAGAAGCTTATGCTACTAGCATTTCTTCCTGCGCAAATGCATCAAGTTGCTTGTTTTCTTTAGCTCGGCCTCTTATATTAGGCAGAGAAATAGCAAGGTAGGAGGAATAGGTTTGGGTTCCTGAAAAACATACCTTGACAGTCCTGGACATTTCTCCCTCCCACAGATAGACAATATCTACCTTTACCTTAACAAACACTCTTCCCTCTTCCCCATCCTCCCCTGTATCAGTCAGTTTATGCAAATTATGCTATACCAACAAACAACTGCAAATTCTCAGTGGGCTTACAACACAAAGGTTTGTTTTGTGTCCATGTTTTGTTTGAATTGCAGATGAGATGTGGCTCCAATTCACATCTTCTTCATTTGTGGATCCAGGTTTTCAAATCCAGCCCTACCCAGCCTAGTGGCAAAGGGAAAGACAGCAATGTCACAACCGTGAAATGACCCTTAACTGCGGTTGAAAACTGCGTGCCTCACTCTTGTGCACAGTTCATTGTCCAGAACCCATCACATGGCCGTGTTTCATGCTGCTGGGTAGGGAAGTACATCACTCACTGGGTGGAGCATAGGAAAACTAGGAACAATAACACAAACTGCAAGACTTCCCCTTGAGATATTTTAGGAAGACGAAATGTTAAGTCTCTTTCCTGGAGGTAAAGAAGCTAACATGTTTTTCCTTATGAACTCAGTTTGTTGTTCTGGCAAGTACTTTGACGTTACATAGGTGCAAAAGAAAATTTAAGAGGGCTGCTCTAACAATTCTGTAGTATTAAAAGAATCTAAGCATGTAACACATGTTAATTAATCTAATCCTTAGAACAATTCCATGAGTTAGATATTTTTTTGCTCCCTCCCCCCTCCCCCCTTTATAGAGAGAGGAATTTAGGCATAAAGCCGCTTGTTAAGGAAATATGAATAATAAGTGTAGCTGCATGATTGGGATCTGGAGTGCTTAGCTCCATGAGCTGAGCCTTTAGCTTCTCTCCTACAGTACTACTGAAGATAAGATCCACTAAAACCATAGTTAGGGAATCCTAGTAAGAGAGTCAGTGGCAAGCTTCATGCTTTATTCTGTAGGATAGTCTTCTGTAGATGTCTGGAAAAGAGATTTTTTCCTTCCTTTTCCTTTGAAACTTAAAGTCGTGTTATGCCATCTTCAGATTAAAGCCCAATTAAGAAAATATCATACTTGTGTTCTTAGTCTTTCAGGAGGGAGATTACAACAGTAATTACTCACTCCCATGTGTCAATTACCTTCTTGGATACTCAGCTATGAACTTTCTTTCACTTACAGGGATAGCTGACCTCATAATTCAGGCTCTGACATGCCTTGCTGTGCCAAGAATTAGCCCCAGATGATTAGGGTTCTACATGCAGGTCCTGTAGTAAAAGTTTCTTCCTTCCTTTTATTTTCCCTTCTCCCTCCTTCACCCTACATGAGGACTGGGGTTTATGAGAGCAATATTGCATTGCCATAAGGACTCTCCTTCGCTCTGTCCGCTTTGTGTGCTATTCTGGGAGGAGGGTATATTTTCCAGTGTGAAATGCCACATTTCTGTATCTGTACTTTTCCCCTTAACACATATGCAAACACACTTAGCCCCTACTCTATACTGTATTATTATGGATTGAATGTATTAAATATTTGTGTTCTTTCCTCCCTAAGTTTATATATTAAAACATTAATCCATGATGTAATGGTATTTGGAGATGGGGAGGTAATCAGGTTGTGAGGATGGAATCCTTGTGATGAGATTAGTGATGTTCTAAGAAGAGGAAGGAGAGAACTTGCTTCCCTTCTCTCTGCTCTCCTCCTTGTAAGGACATAACAAGAAGATGGCCACCTACAAATCGCGAAGCAGGTCCTCACAAGACATAGAATCTTGAGCTTGGATTTCTCAACCTTTGAACTATGAGCTATGATTGTTTTTTGTTTAAGCTACCAGGTCTATGGTAACTTGTAAGAGTAGCCCAAACTAAGAAATATATATTGTGCTAAGTGCCATGTCACGACTTTCCACCAAGTAACTGACAGATGATGTCACCTCCTCTGACCAGTGGTTCTTTAGGGCAAAGTGAAAGTGATCTTTCATGTCTCTTTCAACTCTTAAACATTTTATAATTCACTGTAGTGTCAGAAAAGTATAATTTTCCTGTGCAATTTATAACAAACAAAGCTATTTCACAAATTGACTTGAGAAGGCATAAAAATCCATGTCGTTCCCTTTTTGGTTTGTTCCAAAATCTCAACCTTGGATGAAATTGGTGTTGAGAATGAACAGGACACACTAGGGAGTTACTTTACAACTGAGCAATTGCAGACTGCCCATTGCAATCTGTCAATGCCATTTCCAAAATCAATTCAATGATCCCCATCGTTTATCTCCAGGGAGGGGAACTTCTTGTCAGTTATAACATTTCTAACAGGTATTGCCAACATTCTTATAAAAAATCACGGGATACATTTGAATTGTCATGAGTGAAAAAGCTCGGATCAACTGGCACTTCACAGTAACAGGAGTTAATTCAAAACAGACATTCATCACCTTTATCACTTTGCTCACGAGAATTCCAAAGCCACAAAGCACACTGGCAAAATCCCTCCCCAAAGAAACAACTATTCAGCAACCACTGTATTATTTGCTGATGCTTTATGCATGGAACACAGAAACATAATTCTGTTTCCAATATTTCCTCAGCCGAAATCTCTGTTACTTGATTTTAAAGTGACAAACCTAATCTATTGGTTTCTAGAAAAAAGAAAACCCTTCCTCCCCACCCATGGGTAGATGTCTTTGGTTTCTTTGAAACATTTTGTGTTGTTTTTGCATTTATTTGACTGCACAAAATAATATTTTCCTTTATCCTATTTCCAAAAAAAAATGTAATTTTTAAGCCTTTTAGGGGGGCAGTGATAATAATACAGGTAATCGAAACATGCAAAAGGATTCATTTCACTATCATTCCCCAGGATTGCTCCCAGTGTACTGTGAATCAAGAAGGACTAATTCTGCAAATGAATCCAGCAACTAGGCTGTGCATTAAAAACATCAAAACAACATTAGTTTGCAAATCACTTCTGAACGTTAATGAAATCATTTCTAATAGCAGAACATAGAATTTACAGTGGCTTCTTAGATGAGCATGATTTTGTCTGCCTAGATTAAAATATTTCCCTAGTTAGTTGTCAGGGAGAATTAATTTATAATGAGTGTTATATAAAAAAGGTTGAAATAGCTCCTTAGAGAGGACTATTTTATGGAGATGTAACCAGAGCCGAACAATTCAAGGCCTTTGCTAGTGCATCCGATTTATAATAAAAGGCAAGTGACAATCTTTTGGTTCACAGTATTTCTCAGCTTTGATTGGAACCATATTTCTGTGTAAAATTCTTTCAACTCCACTCACACTTTTGTTCCTTTCCAAAACAGGGCTACATATAAATTTTATTTTGTGTGCATGAGAGTCTTCTATGCTGTGTTTAGCAGTGACCAAATTAAACTGATAGAAACCCACTAGTCAGCCATACAAATGAAATGCAAGGGGCAGATGTGCCAACAAACCAAGGGCCACCTAACCCTGTTCCTGGTCTGTCAACCTTAGGAAGATAGCATATTGAGTGTGTGTGTGTGTGTTGGTGTGTGTATGAGAGAAAGGGAGAGACAGACAAGAGTGAACAAAGAAGATAGCAGTGTGTCAAATAGATGTGTTTACAAATCTTAAGTTCTTGGTGCACTTGCAAAAAATGAAAAAAATTTACCAAACTAGAGTAAGGTAACCATACAATTGTTAAACGGATAGAGCAAAGATGGGGAGACATATATTTGTACTAGAATTCTGAAAACTTGAGAAAAAGTCACATTTCTTTATATTTCTGAATTCTAAAAGTTGGTTCAATACTAACCTCCTAAGGATTGAAGGATGTCTACTCTGAGTTACATTGTGTAATCCTGTTCTCTTCCTTGGATATGGACTATTGAGCAGCCACATTCCAGGAAATCTGACAAAGCTCCTTGGGTGTTTCATACATCCTCACCGCTGCTCCCATGCTCTTTGAACTTCAGCTGTTATCTATCTAAAGGCAACATTAACACTGACGAATTCACAAACAGACATATTCTCTGTGAATCTTGAGACACAAAGTTCAGGACTTAGCATCCTAGAACACCACATGTGCAT